>NC_091741.1:1876439-3128939 GCF_043380555.1 Nothobranchius furzeri
TAAATGACTTTTACAGGAGTATTGTTATTATACTGTTCAACAGGTTGATCATAATAATGTGTATTAAACCCACAACCTAGCACTGAGGACAGAGGGACTTTATTTAAATTTGTACTTAATGGAAACGATACATAATGATACATAAGAGCCATGTCGTACATTCAGCCTAGGAATAGTAGCATTGTGCACTATTAAAAATATACACATCAATTGCTCGAATCCCATTGTTGCAAAGTAAAACTCTAATAAAACTCTAGTCTGACATCAACAGAGAAGACTTAGTGTATGTACTACAAATACAGCATTAGGATTTCGAGTGGACCGTGCACCTTGTGAACCATCAGAGGCTTATGACGCAACATATCTTCCAGTTGCTATTAGACAAGTTATAATTCTCTACCATTTTTCGGAACTGGTTTCTTGGGTCCGTGAGTAAATGCCAAATGAGATGATAGTCCTTAAGTAAGTTCCTGGCGATCCCATGTCACGCTCTTGCCCATCAGCCGGTGAACGCTGAGACGGAACTCGATGAGAGCGATGTATTTTTTAAGTGCTCCGAATGTACTTCTAACAAGCGTGCGATTCACTTTGTGAGTAAACCGCAGCTTCAGCTGATTCAAACAGTCGAGCCAACTTTCTACATCACAATATGCGTTTTGTAGTTAGTCGAGTTACCTTTTGTGTAGCGCATGCACGGGTCGTTATCGTCCAGCTCCCAGCTTAGAGAGTCCTGTATTGACACAGACGTCAATACATCTCGATGTCATGCAACACACAAAGTCTGTCGCATACAGGTGGGTTAACACATGTACGATACCTTTTGTGTGGCGCATGCACGGGTTGTTAGCGTCCAGCTCCCAGCTTAGAGAGTCCTGTATTGACACAGACGTCAATACATCTCGATGTCATGCAACACACAAAGTCTGTCGCATACAGGTGGGTTAACACATGTACGATACCTTTTGTGTGGCGCATGCACGGGTCGTTAGCGTCCAGCTCCCGGCTTATAGAGAGTCCTGTATTGACACAGACGTCAATACATCTCGATGTCATGCAACACACAAAGTCTGTCGCATACAGGTGGGTTAACACACATGTACGATGTGTGCGATGGCACGCCCAGTTTACAATGGGACACGACGATGATCATTGTTAACCAAACTCTTGTTTCTCACGACAGGTGGTAGCGTTGTCTCCTGCACCTGGTCTTCGTGCACAGAGGGTGCTGTAATGTGCTCGTCATAGTCGCGATCGTTGTCACTCGAATCCGTTGTTCTCACGACAGGTGGTAGCGTTGTCTCCTGCATGTTGTCTTCGCGTGCGGCAAGCGTTGTGCTGTGCTCGTTATAATGGTTGTCTTCGTACAAAGGTGGTGTTGAATACTCCTTCGCGAGTAGTGTAGGAGGTGGTGTTATGGGACGTATCTCAGAGGCGTTATGTGAGCGTACCACCATGGCCTGAGCAACTGCGACTACTGAGAGTACACCCAGTACAGACAGCGAGATCTTTTTTTTTCTTGGGTGTTGTACGTGTGGGTACAGCCCCTTTAATGGCAGTGAGAGCAAGTGGGCAAATGTATTTATAGGTCACTAGCAGAAACTAAGGCACGTGGTCAGAGTGTAATCGTAACCACCGTAGCTCTTGTCATAATTTAATATAAATAGAAATCAGAAACGGGCATGTCAGGATAGACATGGCGAGTGATAATGCGGCCAGTATCTGTGTGCGCTTGAGAGCACCTTGTTGTTCTACTGTGGTGCCCACGCCGCCAGGTCTGTAAATGTCATCGACCTCCTTTATATACGCATACGCTAAAGACCGTATATTCTCTATGGATTTGAACACGTCCTTTGTTTCGCGTAACGCTTGAGCTGTCTCGAGCGTGATGTTGTGAGTGTAAGCCAGTGTTTCACGTGCACCGAGGTCCGAAAGAGTGTGCGCTACAACTATTAACCTTGGTTTGGGAGTGTGGCGAAACGCTCGCTCCGCTGTAATGGGCGGATGCAATGTTATCACCTGGTACGTTTCGTTAGTCGGGTCGTAACACACCGGTCCGTGACACTGACCGTCACATTGTATGGGGCACAGTAAGGACAACACGCCACCGACCGTGACTTCGCACTCGACCGCGGTGGTGTTGTCGATTTGCAAAGGATCACATACGCCTCTAAAGTCGCAATGAGGCACATTGTAGTCGACGCGACCGTCGGTCACCATAGCTTTCGTCAGCCAACACACTCGATTGCCCTTCGAAACATCGGCGATCAACGTGAGCGTAGAGGTCGCTGTCGCTTTACTGTACGCCAGGATATCCGTGTGTGAGTGCACGCTCGACGTTGATTGACAACCGGTCATGTCAGACCTGATCAGACCTTCCGAACACATGACCATTAGTTGTTGTGCGGCCGAGAGTATCGCGATCATACCGTTGAGATGTGTAGAAAGCGCGTACACGCCAGCCTTCAACGTTTCCAAAGTTTCCAGCAATCTAGAGGGACTTGTCTTAGCGCGCACTGCTGTGCTGAATTTGCGTTGGGTAGACACAACGGCTTCTACCTCGCTTAGGATCTTGTGGGCTCATGTACTCGTGGTAGGCCAAGACGTGTATAGTCGAGCGCGGTGACGCCCCGAACACTTGACCCGGTTTTGTTGTGGCGATATGCGTGTCCAGTAATGCGGCAAAGTCCGCGTGTCTAGCGTGTATTGATTTTACAGCTCACTCATACCCCAACAGTACGGTCCGTAGAAGTTCGTTCACTTGTTTCCATGCGCTCGTGGAACACAGGACATCGCAACCTCTGTGATAATCAAGTAAAGCGTCACACACCAGCTGCTTGCACGTTGTAAATACAATCGGTAGTAACTTCTTACTCCACTCTATGTTGAACTCGTATAGTATGTATATGGGCGGTTGCGGCGGTTTGCGCATTTTCTATCTACCCTCCGCTAATATGACTCTGTGGTCTGTCTCCTGAGATGGTGCGGTTGGAACTTGCGAGAGTGCACTATGGACGGTCGGCGTTTCCATTTCGTCAACTGTGCCATTTTCAGCCGCTGGCAAACGGCCGTCGACGGTCGATGCGAGACACCAACATAACGTTAGACCGCGACCCTCATGCCAGTTTTCTGTAGTACTGGTTGTAGTTTCTGGTGCACACTCGATACGCCATTACGATCACAATTACGTTGATTAATAAATCCAGTGTTGTAGCGACTGCAGCCAGCGCCGTCGCGCAACTCGTGTTGGTGTTATCTCTCGATACTTTCGTTGGTATTCAAGCGTATGCAGAATCTACGGATCTGGTGAAGTTGCTTGTCACTAGCTTGCGCACGTTTGATATGGCACTTTGCGCGAGACTCACACAACCTGCAGTGGCGAACGTCGCGTCAGTGCAAAGTTTTTCCGATATATCGCTCACAACATCGTTAGTCATTTGCTGTACACTGCGCACACTGGCCGCGAGGTCGCGGAGAGGGTCTTCGTTACGAGCTACTCTGGTAGCGCCGTGGTTGATGAGGACGATCATCTTTAGCAATAGTTCATCTCGAAGCGCAACGATGGTGAGGGCAACGGGTCTACCAGTGGTGACATGTGGCAAGACACTCCTCTGGGCGCGTCTTGCTTGGGCCTCTCTCCTGGAGGCCCTCTGTCAGACCCAGTGTTGACATGTGTCAAGACGCTCCTCGGGGCGCGTCTTGCTTGGGCTTCTCTCCTGGAGGCCCTCAGTCAGACCCATTGTTGACATGTGGCAAGACGCTCCTCGGGGCGCGTCTTGCTTGGGCTTCTCTCCTGGAGGCGCTCAGACAGACCCAGTGTTGACATGTGACAAGAGGCTCCTCGGGGCATGTCTTGCTTGGGCCTCTCTCCTGGAGGCGCTCAGTCAGAACCAGAGGTGACATGTGGCAAGATGCTCCTCGGGGCGCGTCTTGCTTGGGCCTCTCTCCTGGAGGCCCTCTGTCAGACCCAGTGTTGACATGTGGCAAGACGCTCCTCCGGGCGCATCTTGCTTGGGCCTCTCTCCTGGAGGCCCTCAGTCAGACCCATTGTTGACATGTGGCAAGACGCTCCTCGGGGCGCGTCTTGCTTGGGCCTCTCTCCTGGAGGCGCTCAGTCAGACCGAGTGCTGACATAAGGCAAGACGCTCCTCGGGGCGCGTCTTGCAGGGGCCTCTCTCCTGGAGGCGCTCAGTCAGACCCAGTGCTGACATGTGGCAAGACGCTCCTCGGGGCGCGTCTTGCTTGGGCCTCTCTCCTGGAGGCACTCAGTCAGACCCAGTGGTGACACGTGGAAAGACGCTCCTCGGGGCACATCTTGCTTGGGCCTCTCTCCTGGAGGCGCTCAGTCAGACCCAGTGTTGGCATGTGGCAAGACACTCCTCGGGGCGCGTCTTGGTTGGGCCTCTCTCCTGGAGGCGCTCATTCAGACCCAGTGGTGACATGTGGCAAGACGCTCCTCGGGGCGCGTATTGCTTCGGCCTCTCTCCTGAATGCCCTCTGTCAGACCGAGTGTTGACATGTGGCAAGACTCTCCTCGGGGCGCGTCTTGCTTGGGCTTCTCTCATGGAGGCCCTCAGTCGGACCCAGTGTTGACATATGTCAAGACGCTCCTCGGGGCGTGTCTTGCTTGGGCCTCTCTACTGGAGGCGCTCGGTCAGACCCAGTGTTGACATGTGGCAAGACGCTCCTCTGGGCAAGTCTTGCTTGGGCCTCTCTCCTGGAGGCGCTCAGTCAGACCGAGTAGTGACATGTGGCAAGACGCTCCTCGGGGCGCGTCTTGCTTGGACCTCCCTCCTGGAGGCGCTCAGTCAGACTGAGTAGTAACATTTGGCAAGACGCTCCTCGGGGCGCGCCTTGCTTGGACCTCTCTCCTGGAGGCGCTCAGTTAGACCGAGTAGTGACATGTGGCAAGACGCTCCTCGGGGCGCGTCTTGCTTCGGCCTCTCTCCTGGAGGCGCTCAGTCAGACTGAGTGCTGACATAAGGCAAGACGCTCCTCGGGGCGCGTCTTGCTGGGGCCTCTCTCCTGGAGGTGCTCAAGCAGACCCAGTGGTGACACGTGGCAAGACGCTCCTCTGGGCGCGTCTTGCTTGGGCCTCTCTCCTGGAGGAGCTCAGTCAGACCCAGTGGTGACACGTGGCAAGACGCTCCTCGGGGCGCATCTTGCTTGGGCCTCTCTCCTGGAGGCACTAAGTCAGACCCAGTGTTGACACGTGGCAAGACGCTCCTCGGGGCGCGTCTTGCTTGGGCCTCTCTCCTGGAGGCGCTCAGTCAGACACAGTGTTGACATGTGGCAAAACACTCTTCGGGGCGCGTCTTGCTTGGGCTTCTCTCATGGAGGCCCTCAGTAAGACCCATTGTTGACATGTGGAAAGAAGCTCCTCGGGGCGCGTCTTGCTTTGGCTTCTCTCCTGAAGCCCCTCAGTCAGACCCATTGTTGACATGTGGCAAGACGCTCCTCGGGGCGCGTATTGCTTGGGACTCTCTCCTGGATGCCCTCTGTCAGACCCAGTGTTGACATGTGGCAAGACTCTCCTCGGGGCGCGTCTTGCTTGGACCTCTCTCCTGGAGGCGCTCAGTCAGACCGAGTAGTGACATGTGGCAAGACGCTCCTCGGGGCGCGTCTTGCTTGGGCCTCTCTCCTGGAGGCGCTCAATTAGACCCAGTGTTGAAATGTGGCAAGACGCTCCTCGGGGCGCGTCTTGCTTGGGCTTCTCTCCTGGAGGCCCTCAGTCAGACCCATTGTTGACATGTGGCAAGACGCTCCTCGGGGTGCGTCTTGCTGGGGCCTCTCTCCTGGAGGCGCTCAGTCAGACCCAGTGTTGACATGTGTCAAGACGCTCCTCGGGCGTTTCTTGCTTGCGCCTCTCTCCTGGAGGCGCTCAGTCAGACCCAGAGGTGACATGTGGCAAGACGCTCCTCGGGCCTCTCTCCTGGAGGCGCTCGGTCAGACCCAGTGTTGACATGTGGCAAGACGCTCCTTGGGGCGCTTCTTGCTTGGGCCTCTCTCCTGGAGGTGCTCAGTCAGACCCAGTGTTGACATGTGGCAAGATGCTCCTCGGGGCGCGTCTTGCTGGGGCTTCTCTCATGGAGGCACTCAGTCAGACCCAGTGTTGACATGTGGCAAGATGCTCGTCGGGGCACGTCTTGCTTGGGCCTCTCTCCTGGAGGCGCTCAGTCAGACCCAAAGGAGACATGTGTCAAGATGCTCCTCGGGGCGCGTCTTGCTTGGGCCTCTCTCCTGGAGGCGCTCAGTCAGACCCAGTGTTCACATGTGGCAAGACGCTCCTCGGGGCGCGTCTTGCTTGGGCCTCTCTCCTGGAGGCGCTCAGTCAGACCCAGTGTTGACACGTGGCAAGACGCTCCTCGGGGCGTGTCTTGGTTGGGCCTCTCTCCTGGAGGCGCTCATTCAGACCCAGTGGTGACATGTGGCAAGACGCTCCTCGGGGAGCGTATTGCTTGGACCTCTCTCCTGAATGCCCTCTGTCAGACCGAGTGTTGACATGTGGCAAGACTCTCCTCGGGGCGCGTCTTGCTGGGGCCTCTCTCCTGGAGGCGCTCAGTCGGACCCAGTGCTGACATGTGGCAAGACGCTCCTCGGGGCGCGTCTTGCTTGGGCCTCTGTCCTGGAGGCGCTCAGTCAGACTGAGTAGTGACATGTGGCCTGACGCTCCTCGGGGCGCGTCTTGCTTGGGCCTCTCTCCTGGAGGCGCTCAGTCAGACCCAGTGGTGACATGTGGCAAGACACTCCTCGGGGCGCGTCTTGCTTGGGCCTCTCTCCTGGAGGCCCTCTGTCAGACCCAGTGTTGACATGTGTCAAGACGCTCCTCGGGGCGCGTCTTGCTTGGGCTTCTCTCCTGGAGGCCCTCAGTCAGACCCATTGTTGACATGTGGCAAGACGCTGCTCGGGGCGCGTCTTGCTTGGGCTTCTCTCCTGGAGGCGCTCAGACAGACCCAGTGTTGACATGTGACAAGACGCTCCTCGGGGCGCGTCTTGCTTGGGCCTCTCTCCTGGAGGCGCTCAGTCAGAACCAGAGGTGACATGTGGCAAGACGCTCCTCGGGGCTCGTCTTGCTTGGGCCTCTCTCCTGGAGGCCCTCTGTCAGACCCAGTGTTGACATGTGGCAAGACGCTCCTCTGGGCGCATCTTGCTTGGGCCTCTCTCCTTTAGGCCCTCAGTCAGACCCATTGTTGACATGTGGCAAGACGCTCCTCGGGGCGCGTCTTGCTTGGGCCTCTCTCCTGGAGGCGCTCAGTCAGACCGAGTGCTGACATAAGGCAAGACGCTCCTCGGGGCGCGTCTTGCTGGGGCCTCTCTCCTGGAGGCGCTCAGTCAGACCCAGTGCTGACATGTGGCAAGACGCTCCTCGGGGCGCGTCTTGCTTGGGCCTCTCTCCTGGAGGCGCTCAGTCAGACCCAGTGTTGACACGTGGCAAGACGCTCCTCGGGGCGCGTCTTGCTTGGGCCTCTCTCCTGGAGGCGCTCAGTCAGACCCAGTGATGGCATGTGGCAAAACACTCCTCGGGGCGCGTCTTGGTTGGGCCTCTCTCCTGGAGGCGCTCATTCAGACCCAGTGGTGACCTGTGGCAAGACGCTCCTCGGGGCGCGTATTGCTTCGGCCTCTCTCCTGAATGCCCTCTGTCAGACCGAGTGTTGACATGTGGCAAGACTCTCCTCGGGGCGCGTCTTGCTTGGGCTTCTCTCATGGAGGCCCTCAGTCCGACCCAGTGTTGACATGTGGCAAAACGCTCCTCGGGGCACGTCTTGCTTGTGCCTCTCTCCTGGAGGCGCTCAGTCAGACCGAGTAGTGACATGTGGCAAGACGCTCCTCGGGGCGCGTCTTGCTTGGACCTCCCTCCTGGAGGCGCTCAGTCAGACCGAGTAGTGACATTGGGCAAGACGCTCCTCGGGGCGCGTCTTACTTGGACCTCTCTCCTGGAGGAGCTCAGTTAGATCGAGTAGTGACATGTGGCAAGACGCTCCTCGGGGCGCGTCTTGCTTGGGCCTCTCTCCTGGAGGCGATCAGTCAGACCGAGTGCTGACATAAGGCAAGACGCTCCTCGGGGCGCGTCTTGCTGGGGCCTCTCTCCTGGAGGTGCTCAATCAGACCCAGTGGTGACACGTGGCAAGACGCTCCTCTGGGCGCGTCTTGCTTGGGCCTCTCTCCTGGAGGAGCTCAGTCAGACCCAGTGGTGACATGTGGCAAGACACTCCTCGGGGCGCGTCTTGCCTGGGCTTCTCTCATGGAGGCCCACAGTAAGACCCATTGTTGACATGTGGAAAGAAGGTCCTCGGGGCGCGTCTTGCTTTGGCTTTTCTGCTGGAGGCCCTCAGTCAGACCCATTGTTGACATGTGGCAAGACGCTCCTCGGGGCGCGTATTGCTTGGGCCTCTCTCCTGGATGCCCTCTGTCAGACCCAGTGTTGACATGTGGCAAGACTCTCCTCGGGGCGCGTCTTGCTTGGGCTTCTCTCATGGAGGCCCTCAGTCAGACCCAGTGTTGACATGTGTCAAGACGCTCCTCGGGCCGTGTCTTGCTTGGGCTTCTCTCCTGGAAGCGCTCAGTCAGACCCAGTGTTGACATGTGGCAAGACGCTCCTCGGTGCGCTTCTTGCTTGGGCTTCTCTCCTGGAGGACCTCAGTCAGACCCATTGTTGACATGTGGCAAGACGCTCCTCGGGGCACGTCTTGCTTGGGCCTCTCTCCTGGAGGCGCTCAGTCAGACCGAGTAGTGACATGTGGCAAGACGCTCCTCGGGGCGCGTCTTGCTGGGGCTTCTCTCATGGAGGCACTCAGTCAGACCCAGTGTTGACATGTGGCAAGACGCTCCTCGGGGCGCGTGTTGCTTGGACCTCTCTCCTGGAGGCGCTCAGTCAGACCGAGTAGTGACATGTGGCAAGACGCTCCTCGGGGCGCGTCTTGCTTGGGCCTCTCTCCTGGAGGCGCTCAATCAGACCCAGTGTTGACATGTGTCAAGACGCTCCTCGGGCGTTTCTTGCTTGCGCCTCTCTCCTGGAGGCGCTCAGTCAGACCCAGAGGTGACATGTGGCAAGACGCTCCTCGGGCCTCTCTCCTGGAGGCGCTCAGTCAGACCGAGTGCTGACATAAGGCAAGACGCTCCTCGGGGCGCGTCTTGCTGGGGCCT
The DNA here is from genome assembly GCF_043380555.1 of Nothobranchius furzeri. Lineage (NCBI taxonomy): Eukaryota > Metazoa > Chordata > Actinopteri > Cyprinodontiformes > Nothobranchiidae > Nothobranchius > Nothobranchius furzeri. Next base: position 1,885,581 of record NC_091741.1, read on the forward strand.
CTCTCCTGGAGGTGCTCAGTCAGACCCAGTGGTGACATGTGGCAAGACACTCCTCGGGGCGCGTCTTGCCTGGGCTTCTCTCATGGAGGCCCACAGTAAGACCCATTGTTGACATGTGGAAAGAAGGTCCTCGGGGCGCGTCTTGCTTTGGCTTCTCTGCTGGAGGCCCTCAGTCAGACCCATTGTTGACATGTGGCAAGACGCTCCTCGGGGCGCGTATTGCTTGGGCCTCTCTCCTGGATGCCCTCTGTCAGACCCAGTGTTGACATGTGGCAAGACTCTCCTCGGGGCGCGTCTTGCTTGGGCTTCTCTCATGGAGGCCCTCAGTCAGACCCAGTGTTGACATGTGTCAAGACGCTCCTCGGGCCGTGTCTTGCTTGGGCTTCTCTCCTGGAAGCGCTCAGTCAGACCCAGTGTTGACATGTGGCAAGACGCTCCTCGGTGCGCTTCTTGCTTGGGCTTCTCTCCTGGAGGACCTCAGTCAGACCCATTGTTGACATGTGGCAAGACGCTCCTCGGGGCACGTCTTGCTTGGGCCTCTCTCCTGGAGGCGCTCAGTCAGACCGAGTAGTGACATGTGGCAAGACGCTCCTCGGGGCGCGTCTTGCTGGGGCTTCTCTCATGGAGGCACTCAGTCAGACCCAGTGTTGACATGTGGCAAGACGCTCCTCGGGGCGCGTGTTGCTTGGACCTCTCTCCTGGAGGCGCTCAGTCAGACCGAGTAGTGACATGTGGCAAGACGCTCCTCGGGGCGCGTCTTGCTTGGGCCTCTCTCCTGGAGGCGCTCAATCAGACCCAGTGTTGACATGTGTCAAGACGCTCCTCGGGCGTTTCTTGCTTGCGCCTCTCTCCTGGAGGCGCTCAGTCAGACCCAGAGGTGACATGTGGCAAGACGCTCCTCGGGCCTCTCTCCTGGAGGCGCTCAGTCAGACCGAGTGCTGACATAAGGCAAGACGCTCCTCGGGGCGCGTCTTGCTGGGGCCTCTCTCCTGGAGGTGCTCAATCAGACCCAGTGGTGACACGTGGCAAGACGCTCCTCTGGGCGCGTCTTGCTTGGGCCTCTCTCCTGGAGGAGCTCAGTCAGACCCAGTGGTGACATGTGGCAAGACACTCCTCGGGGCGCGTCTTGCCTGGGCTTCTCTCATGGAGGCCCACAGTAAGACCCATTGTTGACATGTGGAAAGAAGGTCCTCGGGGCGCGTCTTGCTTTGGCTTCTCTGCTGGAGGCCCTCAGTCAGACCTATAGGAATGAGCGATCATCTTGAAACGTTCAGATCACTTAAAACTCAATAGATTCTACCTTCTTGTAGCGTTTCAGCCTGATTGGACCTTGTTTTCACACAAATGGACCCAGAATGATGTGAAATTGTGCTTCGTGCAAAATAATTCTGGGTGCCATTTACAAACCATAAGTGCTAATGACTCCATTCCTTTTTGTGGTTGTAGGGGCTGTTGATTGGAGTACACTAAAACAAACCTGACCTCTCTAGGACATTCAGAAGCCAAGTTATAAGCCCACAAATGTGTAACTGGACTACTTCTTTAAAGTGACACCAGATCCGGTGACCTTTGGGACATGGTTTGACCCCCTTAGGAAAGTGCTATCATCATGAAACGTTCAGATCACTTACAACTCAAAAGATTCTACCTTCCTGTAACGTTTCAGCCTGATTGGACCTTGTTTTCACACAAATGAACCCAGAATGATGTGAAATTGTGCTTCGTGCAACATAATTCTGGGTACCATTTACAAACCATAAGTGCTAATGACTCCAGTCCTTTTTGTGGTTGTAGGGGCTGTTGATTGGAGTACATTAAAACAAACCTGATCTCTCTAGGACATTCAGAAGCCAAGTTATAAGCCCACAAATGTGTAACTGGACTGCTTCTTTAAATTGACACCAGATCCGGTGACCTTTGGGACATGGTTTGACCCCCTTAGGAAAGTGCTATCATCATGAAACGTTCAGATCACTTACAACTCAATAGATTCTACCTTTCTGTAAAGTTTCAGCCTGATTGGACCTTGTTTTCACACAAATGAACCCAGAATGATGTGAAATTGTGCTTCGTGCAACATAATTCTGGGTGCCATTTAAAAACCATAAGGGCTAATGACTCCATTCCTTTTTGTGGTTGTAGGGGCTGTTGATTGGAGTACATTAAAACAAACCTGAACTCTCTTGGACATTCAGAAGCCAAGTTATAAGCCCACAAATGTGTAACTGGACTACTTCTTTAAATTGACACCAGATCCAGTGACCTTTGGGACATGGTTTGACCCCCTTAGGAAAGTGCTATCATCATGAAACGTTCAGATCACTTACAACTCAATAGATTCTACCTTCCTGTAACGTTTCAGCCTGATTGGACCTTGTTTTCACACAAATGAACCCAGAATGATGTGAAATTGTGCTTCGTGCAACATAATTCTGGGTGCCATTTACAAACCATAAGGGCTAATGACTCCATTCCTTTTTGTGGTTGTAGGGGCTTTTGATTGCAGTACACTAAAACAAATCTAACCTCTCTAGGAAATTCAGAAGCCAAGTTATAAGCCCACAAAGGTGTAACTGGACTACTTCTTTAAAGTGACTCCAGGCCCGGTGACCTTTGGGAAATGGTTTTACCCCCTATAGGAATGTGCGATCATCTTGAAACGTTCAGATCACTTACAACTCAATAGATTCTACCTTCTTGTAGCGTTTCAGCCTAATTGGACCTTGTTTTCACACAAATGGACCCAGAATGATGTGAAATTGTGCTTCGTGCAACATAATTCTGGGTGCCATTTACAAACCATAAGTGCTAATGACTCCATTCCTTTTTGTGGTTGTAGGGGCTGTTGATTGGAGTACACTTAAACAAACCTAACCTCTCTAGGACATTCAGAAGCCAAGTTATAAGCCCACAAATGTGTAACTGGACTACTTCTCTAAATTGACACCAGATCCTGTGACCTTTGGGACATGGTTTGACCCCCTTAGGAAAGTGCTATCATCATGAAACGTTCAGATCACTTACAACTCAATAGATTCTATCTTCCTGTAACGTTTCAGCCTGATTGGACCTTGTTTTCACACAAATGAACCCAGAATGATGTGAAATTGTGCTTCGTGCAACATAATTCTGGGTGCCATTTAAAAACCATAAGTGCTAATGACTCCATTCCTTTTTGTGGTTGTAGGGGCTGTTGATTGGAGTACATTAAAACAAACCTGAACTCTCTTGGACATTCAGAAGCCAAGTTATAAGCCCACAAATGTGTAACTGGACTACTTCTTTAAATTGACACCAGATCCAGTGACCTTTGGGACATGGTTTGACCCCCTTAGGAAAGGACCTTGTTTTCACACAAATGAACCCAGAATGATGTGAAATTGTGCTTCGTGCAACATAATTCTGGGTGCCATTTACAAACCATAAGTGCTAATGACTCCATTCCTTTTTGTGGTTGTAGGGGCTGTTGATTGGAGTACATTAAAACAAACCTGATCTCTCTAGGACATTCAGAAGCCAAGTTATAAGCCCACAAATGTGTAACTGGACTACTTCTTTAAATTGACACCAGATCCGGTGACCTTTGGGAAATGGTTTGACCCCCTTAGGAAAGTGATATCATGATGAAACGTTCAGATCACTTACAACTCAATAGATTCTACCTTCCTGTAACGTTTCAGCCTGATTGGACCTTGTTTTCACACAAATGAACCCAGAATGATGTGAAATTGTGCTTCGTGCAACATAATTCTGGGTGCCATTAAAAAACCATAAGTGCTAATGACTCCATTCCTTTTTGTGGTTGTAGGGGCTGTTGATTGGAGTATACTAAAACAAACCTGATCTCTCTAGGACATTCAGAAGCCAAGTTATAAGCCCACAAATGTGTAACTGGACTACTTCTTTAAAGAGACACCAGGCCCGGTGACCTTTGGGACATGGTTTTACCCCCTATAGGAATGTGCGATCATCTTGAAACGTTCAGATCACTTACAACTCAATAGATTCTACCTTCTTGCAGCGTTTCAGCCTGATTGGACCTTGTTTTCACACAAATGGACCCAGAATGATGTGAAATTGTGCTTCGTGCAACATAATTCTGGGTGCCATTTACAAACCATAAGTGCTAATGACTCCATTCCTTTTTGTGGTTGTAGGGGCTGTTGATTGGAGTATAATAAAACAAACCTGATCTCTCTAGGACATTCAGAAGCCAAGTTATAAGCCCACAAAGGTGTAATTGGACTACTTCTTTAAATTGACACCAGATCCGGTGACCTTTGGGACATGGTTTGACCCCCTTAGGAAAGTGCTATCATCATGAAACGTTCAGATCACTTACATTTCAATAGATTCTACCTTCCTGTAACGTTTCAGCCTGATTGGACCTTGTTTTCACACAAATGAACCCAGAATGATGTGAAATTGTGCTTAGTGCAACATAATTCTGGGTGCCATTTAAAAACCATAAGTGCTAATGTCTCCATTCCTTTTTGTGGTTGTATGGGCTGTTGATTGGAGTACACTAAAACAAACCTGATCGCTCTAGGACATTCAGAAGCCAAGTTATAAGCCCACAGATGTGTAACTGGACTACTTCTTTAAATTGACACCAGATCCGGTGACCTTTGGGACATGGTTTGACCCCCTTAGGAAAGTGCTATCATCATGAAACGTTCAGATCACTTACAACTCAATAGATTCTACCTTCCTGTAACGTTTCAGCCGGATTGGACCTTGTTTTCACACAAATGGACCCAGAATGATGTGAAATTGTGCTTCGTGCAACATAATTCTGGGTGCCATTTACAAACCATAAGTGCTAATGACTCCATTCCTTTTTGTGGTTGTAGGGGCTGTTGATTGGAGTACACTAAAACAAACCTGATCTCTCTAGGACATTAAGAAGCCAAGTTATAAGCCCACAAATGTGTAACTGGATTACTTCTTTAAATTAACACCAGATCCGGTGACCTTTGGGACATGGTTTTACCCCCTATAGGAATGCGCGATCATCTTGAAACGTTCAGATCACTTACAACTCAATAGATTCTACCTTCTTGTAGCGTTTCAGCCTGATTGGACCTTGTTTTCACACAGATGGACCCAGAATGATGTGAAATTGTGCTTCGTGCAACATAATTCTGGGTGCCATTTACAAACCATAAGTGCTAATGACTCCATTCCTTTTTGTGGTTGTAGGGGCTGTTGATTGGAGTACACTAAAACAAACCTGATCTCTCTAGGACATTCAGAAGCCAAGTTATAAGCCCACAAATGTGTAACTGGACTACTTCTTTAAATTGACACCAGATCCGGTGACCTTTGGGACATGGTTTGACCCCCTTAGGAAAGTGCTATCATCATGAAACGTTCAGATCACTTACAACTCAGTAGATTCTACCTTCCTGTAACGTTTCAGCCTGATTGGGCCTTGTTTTCACACAAATGAACCCAGAATGATGTGAAATTGTGCTTCGTGCAACATAATTCTGGGTGCCATTTACAAACCATAAGTGCTAATGACTCCATTCCTTTTTGTGGTTGTAGGGGCTGTTGATTGGAAAACATTAAAACAAACCTGATCTCTCTAGGACATTCAGAAGCCAAGTTATAAGCCCACAAATGTGTAACTGCACTACTTCTTTAAATTGACACCAGATCCGGTGACTTTTGGGACATGGTTTGACCTCCTTAGGAAAGTGCTATCATCATGAAACGTTCAGATCACTTACAACTCAATAGATTCTACCTTCCTGTAACGTTTCAGCCTGATTGGACCTTGTTTTCACACAAATGAACCCAGAATGATGTGAAATTGTGCTTCGTGCAACATAATTCTGGGTGCCATTTAAAAACCATAAGTGCTAATGACTCCATTCCTTTTTGTGGTTGTAGGGGCTGTTGATTGGAGTATACTAAAACAAACCTGATCTCTCTAGGACATTCAGAAGCCAAGTTATAAGCCCACAAATGTCTAACTGGACTACTTCTTTAAATTGACACCAGATCCGGTGACCTTTGGGACATGGTTTGACCCCCTTAGGAAAGTGCTATCATCATGAAACGTTCAGATCACTTACAACTCAATAGATTCTACCTTCCTGTAACGTTTCAGCCTGATTGCACCTTGTTTTCACACAAATGGACCCAGAATGATGTGAAATAGTGCTTCGTGCAACATAATTCTGGGTGCCATTTACAATCCATAAGTGCTAATGACTCCATTCCTTTTTGTGGTTGTAGGGGCTGTTGATTGGAGTACACTAAAACAAACCTGATCTCTCTAGGGCATTTAGAAGCCAAGTTATAAGCCCACAAAGGTGTAACTGGACTACATCTTTAAAGTGACACCAGGCCCGGTGACCTTTGGGACATGGTTTGACCCCCTTAGGAAAGTGCTATCATCATGAAACGTTCAGATAACTTACAACTCAATAGATTCTACCTTCCTGTAACGTTTCAGCCTGATTGGACCTTGTTTTCACACAAATGAACCCAGAATGATGTGAAAATGTGCTTCGTGCAACATAATTCTGGGTGCCATTTACAAACCATAAGTGCTAATGACTCCATTCCTTTTTGTGGTTGTAGGGCCTGCTGATTGGAGTACACTAAAACAAACCTGATCTCTCTAGGACATTCAGAAGCCAAGTTATAAGCCCACAAATGTGTAACTGGACTACTTCTTTAAATTGACACCAGATCCGGTGACCTTTGGGACATGGTTTGATCCCCTAGGAAAGTGCTATCATCATGAAACGTTCAGATTACTTACAACTCAATAGATTCTACCTTCCTGTAACGTTTCAGCCTGATTGGACCTTGTTTTCACACAAATGAACCCAGAATGATGTGAAATTGTGCTTCGTGCAACATAATTCTGGGTGCCATTTAAAAACCATAAGTGCTAATGACTCCATTCCTTTTTGTGGTTGTAGGGGCTGTTGATTGGAGTATATTAAAACAAACCTGATCTCTCTAGGACATTCAGAAGCCACGTTATAAGCCCACAAATGTGTAACTGGACTACTTCTTTAAATTGACACCAGATCCGGTGACCTTTGGGACATGGTTTGACCCCCTTAGGAAAGTGCTATCATCATGAAATGTTCAGATCACTTACAACTCAATAGATTCTACCTTCTTGTAGCGTTTCAGCCTGATTGGACCTTGTTTTCACACAAATGAACCCAGAATGATGTGAAATTGTGCTTCGTGCAACATAATTCTGGGTGCCATTTAAAAACCATAAGGGCTAATGACTCCATTCCTTTTTGTGGCTATAGGGGCTGTTGATTGGAGTACACTAAAACAAACCTGATCTCTCTAGGACATTCAGAAGCCAAGTTATAAGCCCACAAATGTGTAACTGGACTACTTCTTTAAATTGACACCAGATCCGGTGACCTTTGGGACATGGTTTGACCCCCTTAGGAAAGGGCTATCATCATGAAATGTTCAGATCACTTACAACTCAGTAGATTCTACCTTCCTGTAACGTTTCAGCCTGATTGGACCTTGTTTTCACACAAATGAACCCAGAATGATGTGAAATTGTGCTTCGTGCAACATAATTCTGGGTGCCATTTACAAACCATAAGTGCTAATGACTCCATTCCTTTTTGTGGTTGTAGGGGCTGTTGATTGGAGTACATTAAAAAATACCTGATCTCTCTAGGACATTCAGAAGCCAAGTTATAAGCCCACAAATGTGTAACTGGACTACTTCTTTAAAATTGACACCAGATCCGGTGATCTTTGGGACATGGTTTGACCCCCTTAGGAAAGTGCTATCATCATGAAACGTTCAGATCACTTACAACTCAGTAGATTCTACCTTCCTGTAACGTTTCAGCCTGATTGGACCTTGTTTTCACACAAATGGACCCAGAATGATGTGAAATTGTGCTTCGTGCAACATAATTCTGGGTGCCATTTACAAACCATAAGTGCTAATGTCTCCATTCCTTTTTGTGGTTGTAGGGGCTGTTGATTGGAGTACACTAAAACAAACCTGATCGCTCTAGGACATTCAGAAGCCAAGTTATAAGCCCAAAAATGTGTAACTGGACTACTTCTTTAAAGTGACACCAGATCCGGTGACCTTTGGGACATGGCTTGACCCCCTTAGGAAAGTGCTATCATCATGAAACGTTCAGATCACTTACAACTCAGTAGATTCTACCTTCCTGTAACGTTTCAGCCTGATTGGACCTTGTTTTCACACAAATGGACCCAGAATGATGTGAAAATGTGCTTCGTGCAACATAATTCTGGGTGCCATTTACAAACCATAAGTGCTAATGTCTCCATTCCTTTTTGTGGTTGTAGGGGCTGTTGATTGGAGTACACTAAAACAAACCTGATCGCTCTAGGACATTCAGAAGCCAAGTTATAAGCCCACAAATGTGTAACTGGACTACTTCTTTAAATTGACACCAGATCCGGTGACCTTTGGGACATGGTTTGACCCCCTTAGGAAAGTGCTATCATCATGAAACGTTCAGATCACTTACAACTCAATAGATTCTACCTTCCTGTAACGTTTCAGCCTGATTGGACCTTGTTTTCACACAAATGGACCCAGAATGATGAGAAATTGTGCTTCGTGCAACATAATTCTGGGTGCCATTTACAAACCATAAGTGCTAATGACTCCATTACTTTTTGTGGTTGTAGGGGCTGTTTATTGGAGTACACTAAAACAAACCTGATCTCTCTAGGACATTAAGAAGCCAAGTTATAAGCCCACAAATGTGTAACTGGATTACTTCTTTAGATTGACACCAGATCCGGTGACCTTTGGGACATGGTTTTACCCCCTATAGGAATCTGCGATCATCTTGAAACGTTCCGATCACTTACAACTCAATAGATTCTACCTTCTTGTAGCGTTTCAGCCTGATTGGACCTTGTTTTCACACAAATGGACCCAGAATGATGTGAAATTGTGCTTCGTGCAACATAATTCTGGGTGCCATTTACAAATCATAAGTGCTAATGACTCCATTCCTTTTTGTGGTTGTAGGGGCTGTTGATTGGAGTACACTAAAACAAACCTGATCTCTCTAGGACATTCAGAAGCCAAGTTATAAGCCCACAAATGTGTAACTGGACTACTTCTTTAAATTGACACCAGATCCGGTGACCTTTGGGACATGGTTTGACCCCCGTAGGAAAGTGCTATCATCATGAAACGTTCAGATCACTTACAACTCAGTAGATTCTACCTTCCTGTAACGTTTCAGCCTGATTGGGCCTTGTTTTCACACAAATGAACCCAGAATGATGTGAAATTGTGCTTCGTGCAACAAAATTCTGGGTGCCATTTACAAACCATAAGTGCTAATGACTCCATTCCTTTTTGTGGTTGTAGGGGCTGTTGATTGGAGTACATTAAAACAAACCTGATCTCTCTAGGACATTCAGAAGCCAAGTTATAAGCCCACAAATGTGTAACTGGACTACTTCTTTAAATTAACACCAGATCCGGTGACTTTTGGGACATGGTTTGACCCCCTTAGGAAAGTGCTATCATCATGAAACGTTCAGATCACTTACAACTCAGTAGATTCTACCTTCCTGTAACGTTTCAGCCTGATTGGACCTTGTTTTCACACAAATGGACCCAGAATGATGTGAAAATGTGCTTCGTGCAACATAATTCTGGGTGCCATTTACAAACCATAAGTGCTAATGTCTCCATTCCTTTTTGTGGTTGTAGGGGCTGTTGATTGGAGTACACTAAAACAAACCTGATCGCTCTAGGACATTCAGAAGCCAAGTTATAAGCCCACAAATGTGTAACTGGACTACTTCTTTAAATTGACACCAGATCCGGTGACCTTTGGGACATGGTTTGACCCCCTTAGGAAAGTGCTATCATCATGAAACGTTCAGATCACTTACAACTCAATAGATTCTACCTTCCTGTAACGTTTCAGCCTGATTGGACCTTGTTTTCACACAAATGGACCCAGAATGATGAGAAATTGTGCTTCGTGCAACATAATTCTGGGTGCCATTTACAAACCATAAGTGCTAATGACTCCATTACTTTTTGTGGTTGTAGGGGCTGTTTATTGGAGTACACTAAAACAAACCTGATCTCTCTAGGACATTCAGAAGCCAAGTTATAAGCCCACAAATGTGTAACTGGACTACTTCTTTAAATTGACACCAGATCCGGTGACCTTTGGGACATGGTTTGACCCCCTTAGGAAAGTGCTATCATCATGAAACGTTCAGATCACTTACAACTCAGTAGATTCTACCTTCCTGTAACGTTTCAGCCTGATTGGGCCTTGTTTTCACACAAATGAACCCAGAATGATGTGAAATTATGATTCGTGCAACATAATTCTGGGTGCCATTTACAAACCATAAGTGCTAATGACTCCATTCCTTTTTGTGGTTGTAGGGGCTGTTGATTGGAGTACATTAAAACAAACCTGATCTCTCTAGGACATTCAGAAGCCAAGTTATAAGCCCACAAATGTGTAACTGGACTACTTCTTTAAATTGACACCAGATCCGGTGACTTTTGGGACATGGTTTGACCCCCTTAGGAAAGTGCTATCATCATGAAACGTTCAGATCACTTACAACTCAATAGATTCTACCTTCCTGTAACGTTTCAGCCTGATTGCACCTTGTTTTCACACAAATGAACCCAGAATGATGTGAAATTGTGTTTCATGCAACATAATTCTGGGTGCCATTTAAAAACCATAAGTGCTAATGACTCCATTCCTTTTTGTGGTTGTAGGGGCTGTTGATTGGAGTACCCTAAAACAAACATGATCTCTCTAGGACATTCAGAAGCCAAGTTATAAGCCCACAAATGTGTAACTGGACTACTTCTTTAAAGTGACACCAGATCCGGTGACCTTTGGGACATGGTTTGACCCCCTTAGGAAAGTGCTATCATCATGAAACGTTCAGATCACTTACAACTCAGTAGATTCTACCTTCCTGTAACGTTTCAGCCTGATTGGACCTTGTTTTCACACAAATGGACCCAGAATGATGTGAAATTGTGCTTCGTGCAACATAATTCTGGGTGCCATTTAAAAACCATAAGTGCTAATGTCTCCATTCCTTTTTGAGGTTGTAGGGGCTGTTGATTGGAGTACACTAAAACAAACCTGATCGCTCTAGGACATTCAGAAGCCAAGTTATAAGCCCACAAATGTGTAACTGGACTACTTCTTTAAATTGACACCAGATCCGGTGACCTTTGGGACATGGTTTGACCCCCTTAGGAAAGTGCTATCATCATGAAACGTTCAGATCTCTTACAACTCAATAGATTCTACCTTCCTGTAACGTTTCAGCCTGATTGGACCTTGTTTTCACACAAATGGACCCAGAATGATGTGAAATTGTGCTTCGTGCAACATAATTCTGGGTGCCATTTACAAACCATAAGTGCTAATGACTCCATTCCTTTTTGTGGTTGTAGGGGCTGTTGTTTGGAGTACACTAAAACAAACCTGATCTCTCTAGGACATTAAGAAGCCAAGTTATAAGCCCACAAATGTGTAACTGGATTACTTCTTTAAATTGACACCAGATCCGGTGACCTTTGGGACATGGTTTTACCCCCTATAGGAATCTGCGATCATCTTGAAACGTTCAGATCACTTACAACTCAATAGATTCTACCTTCTTGTAGCGTTTCAGCCTGATTGGACCTTGTTTTCACACAAATGGACCCAGAATGATGTGAAATTGTGCTTCGTGCAACATAATTCTGGGTGCCATTTACAAATCATAAGTGCTAATGACTCCATTCCTTTTTGTGGTTGTAGGGGCTGTTGATTGGAGTACACTAAAACAAACCTGATCTCTCTAGGACATTCAGAAGCCAAGTTATAAGCCCACAAATGTTTAACGGGACTACTTCTTTAAATTGACACCAGATCCGGTGACTTTTGGGACATGGTTTTACCCCCTATAGGAATCTGCGATCATCTTGAAACGTTCAGATCACTTACAACTCAATAGATTCTACCTTCTTGTAGCGTTTCAGCCTGATTGGACCTTGTTTTCACACAAATGGACCCAGAATGATGTGAAATTGTGCTTCGTGCAACATAATTCTGGGTGCCATTTACAAATCATAAGTGCTAATGACTCCATTCCTTTTTGTGGTTGTAGGGGCTGTTGATTGGAGTACACTAAAACAAACCTGATCTCTCTAGGACATTCAGAAGCCAAGTTATAAGCCCACAAATGTGTAACTGGACTACTTCTTTAAATTGACACCAGATCCGGTGACCTTTGGGACATGGTTTGACCCCCGTAGGAAAGTGCTATCATCATGAAACGTTCAGATCACTTACAACTCAGTAGATTCTACCTTCCTGTAACGTTTCAGCCTGATTGGGCCTTGTTTTCACACAAATGAACCCAGAATGATGTGAAATTGTGCTTCGTGCAACAAAATTCTGGGTGCCATTTACAAACCATAAGTGCTAATGACTCCATTCCTTTTTGTGGTTGTAGGGGCTGTTGATTGGAGTACATTAAAACAAACCTGATCTCTCTAGGACATTCAGAAGCCAAGTTATAAGCCCACAAATGTGTAACTGGACTACTTCTTTAAATTAACACCAGATCCGGTGACTTTTGGGACATGGTTTGACCCCCTTAGGAAAGTGCTATCATCATGAAACGTTCAGATCACTTACAACTCAGTAGATTCTACCTTCCTGTAACGTTTCAGCCTGATTGGACCTTTTTTTCACACAAATGGACCCAGAATGATGTGAAATTGTGCTTCGTGCAACATAATTCTGGGTGCCATTTAAAAACCATAAGTGCTAATGTCTCCATTCCTTTTTGAGGTTGTAGGGGCTGTTGATTGGAGTACACTAAAACAAACCTGATCGCTCTAGGACATTCAGAAGCCAAGTTATAAGCCCACAAATGGGTAACTGGACTACTTCTTTAAATTGACACCAGATCCGGTGACCTTTGGGACATGGTTTGACCCCCTTAGGAAAGTGCTATCATCATGAAACGTTCAGATCACTTACAACTCAATAGATTCTACCTTCCTGTAACGTTTCAGCGTGATTGGACCTTGTTTTCACACAAATGGACCCAGAATGATGTGAAATTGTGCTTCGTGCAACATAATTCTGGGTGCCATTTACAAACCATAAGTGCTAATGACTCCATTCCTTTTTGTGGTTGTAGGGGCTGTTGATTGGAGTACACTAAAACAAACCTGATCTCTCTAGGACATTAAGAAGCCAAGTTATAAGCCCACAAATGTGGAACTGGATTACTTCTTTAAATTGACACCAGATCCGGTGACCTTTGGGACATGGTTTTACCCCCTATAGGAATCTGCGATCATCTTGAAACGTTCAGATCACTTACAACTCAATAGATTCTACCTTCTTGTAGCGTTTCAGCCTGATTGGACCTTGTTTTCACACAAATGGACCCAGAATGATGTGAAATTGTGCTTCGTGCAACATAATTCTGGGTGCCATTTACAAATCATAAGTGCTAATGACTCCATTCCTTTTTGTGGTTGTAGGGGCTGTTGATTGGAGTACACTAAAACAAACCTGATCTCTCTAGGACATTCAGAAGCCAAGTTATAAGCCCACAAATGTGTAACTGGACTACTTCTTTAAATTGACACCAGATCCGGTGACCTTTGGGACATGGTTTGACCCCCGTAGGAAAGTGCTATCATCATGAAATGTTCAGATCACTTACAACTCAGTAGATTCTACCTTCCTGTAACGTTTCAGCCTGATTGGGCCTTGTTTTCACACAAATGAACCCAGAATGATGTGAAATTGTGCTTCGTGCAACAAAATTCTGGGTGCCATTTACAAACCATAAGTGCTAATGACTCCATTCCTTTTTGTGGTTGTAGGGGCTGTTGATTGGAGTACATTAAAACAAACCTGATCTCTCTAGGACATTCAGAAGCCAAGTTATAAGCCCACAAATGTGTAACTGGACTACTTCTTTAAATTGACACCAGATCCGGTGACTTTTGGGACATGGTTTGACCCCCTTAGGAAAGTGCTATCATCATGAAACGTTCAGATCACTTACAACTCAGTAGATTCTACCTTCCTGTAACGTTTCAGCCTATGTAAGGAGGCGCTCAGTCAGACCCAGTGTTGACATGTGGCAAGACGCTCCTCGGGGCGCGTCTTGCTTGGGCCTCTCTCCTGGAGGCGCTCAGTCAGACCCAGTGTTGGCATGTGGCAAGACACTCCTCGGGGCGCGTCTTGGTTGGGCCTCTCTCCTGGAGGCGCTCATTCAGACCCAGTGGTGACATGTGGCAAGACGCTCCTCGGGGCGCGTATTGCTTCAGCCTCTCTCCTGAATGCCCTCTGTCAGACCGAGTGTTGACATGTGGCAAGACTCTCCTCGGGGCGCGTCTTGCTTGGGCTTCTCTCATGGAGGCCCTCAGTCCGACCCAGTGTTGACATGTGTCAAGACGCTCCTCGGGGCACGTCTTGCTTGGGCCACTCTCCTGGAGGTGCTCAGTCAGACCCAGTGTTGACATGTGGCAATACGCTCCTCTGGGCGCGTCTTGCTTGGGCTTCTCTCCTGGAGGCCCACAGTCAGACCCATTGTTGACATGTGGCAAGACGCTCCTCGGGGCACGTCTTGCTTGGGCCTCTCTCCTGGAGGCGCTCAGTCAGACTGAGTAGTGACATGTGGCCTGACGCTCCCCGGGGCGCGTCTTGCTTGGGCCTCTCTCCTGGAGGCGCTCAGTCAGACCCAGTGGTGACATGTGGCAAGACACTCCTCGGGGCGCGTCTTGCTTGGGCCTCTCTCCTGGAGGCCCTCAGTCAGACCCATTGTTGACATGTTGCAAGACGCTCCTTTGGGCGCGTCTTGCTTGGGCCCCTCTCCTGGAGGCGCTCAGTCAGAACCAGAGGTGACATGTGTAAAGACGCTCCTCGGGGCGCGTCTTGCTTGGGCCTCTCTCCTGGAGGCCCTCTGTCAGACCCAGTGTTGACATGTGGCAAGACGCTCCTCCGGGCGCATCTTGCTTGGGCCTCTCTCCTGGAGGCCCTCAGTAAGACCCATTGTTGACATGTGGCAAGACGCTCCTCGGGGCGCGTATTGCTTGGGCCTCTCTCCAGAAGGCGCAATGCTACTATTCCTAGGCTGAATGTGTGACATGGCTCTTATGTATCATTATGTATCGTTTCCATTAAGTACTAATTTAAATAAAGTCCCTCTGTCCTCAGTGCTAGGTTGTGGGTTTAAGTGGCAAGAAGCTCCTCGGGGCGCATATTGCTTGGGCCTCTCTCCTGGATGCCCTCTGTCAGACCGAGTGTTGACATGTGGCAAGACTCTCCTCGGGGCGCGTCTTGCTTGGGCTTCTCTCATGGAGGCCCTCAGTCAGACCCAGTGTTGACATGTGTCACGACGCTCCTCGGGGCGTGTCTTGCTTGGGCCTCTCTCCTGGAGGCGCTCAGTCAGACCCAGTGTTGACATGTGGCCAGACGCTCCTCGGGGCACGTCTTGCTTGGGCCTCTCTCCTGGAGGTGCTCAGTCAGACCCAGTGTTGACATGAGGAGCGTCTTGCCACATGTCAGCACTCGGTCTGACTGAGCGCCTCCAGGAGAGAGGCCCAATCAGGACGCGCCCCGAGGAGCGTCTTGCCACATGTCAACAATGGGTCTTACTGAGGGCCTCCAGGAGAGAAGCCCAAGCAAGACGCGCCCCGAGGAGCTTCTTGCCACATGTCAGCACTCGGTCTGACTGAGCGCCTCCAGGAGAGAGGCCAAAGCAAGACGCGCCCCGAGGAGCGTCTTGACACATGTCAACACTGGGTCTGACTGAGGGCCTCCAGGAGAGAAGCCCAAGCAAGACGCGCCCCGAGGAGCGTCTTGACACATGTCAAAACTGGGTCTGACAGAGGGCCTCAACGAGAGAGGCCCAAGCAAGACGCGCCCCGAGGAGTGTCTTGCCACATGTCACCACTGGGTCTGACTGAGCGCCTCCAGGAGAGAGGCCCAAGCAAGACGTGCCCCGAGGATCGTCAGGCCACATGTCACTACTCAGTCTGACTGAGCGCCTCCAGGAGAGAGGCCCAAGCAAGACGCGCCCCGAGGAGCGTCTTATCACATGTCAGCACTCGGTCTGACTGAGCGCCTCCAGGAGAGAGGCCCAAGCAAGACGCACCCCGAGGAGCGTCTTGCCACATGTCAACAATGGGTCTGACTGAGGGCCTCCAGGAGAGAAGCCCAAGCAACACGCGGCCCGAGGAGCGTCTTGCCACATGTCAGCACTCGGTCTGACTGAGCGCCTCCAGGAGAGAGGCCCAAGCAAGACGCACCCCGAGGAGCGTCTTGCCACATGCCAACAATGGGTCTGACTGAGGGCCTCCAGGAGAGAAGCCCAAGCAAGACACGCCCCGAGGAGCGTCTTGACACATGTCAACACTGGGTATGACAGAGGGCCTCCAGGAGAGAAGTCCAAGCAAGACGCGCCCCGAGGAGTGTCTTGCCACATGTCACCACTTGGTCTGACTGAGCGCCTGCAGGAGAGAGGCCCAAGCAACACGCGCCCCGAGGAGCGTCAGGCCACATGTCACTACTCAGTCTGACTGAGCGCCTCCAGGAGAGAGGCCCAATCAGGACGCGCCCCGAGGAGCGTCTTGCCACATGTCAACAATGGGTCTTACTGAGGGCCTCCAGGAGAGAAGCCCAAGCAAGACGCGCCCCGAGGAGCTTCTTGCCACATGTCAGCACTCGGTCTGACTGAGCGCCTCCAGGAGAGAGGCCAAAGCAAGACGCGCCCCGAGGAGCGTCTTGACACATGTCAACACTGGGTCTGACAGAGGGCCTCCATGAGAGAGGCCCAAGCAAGACGCGCCCCGAGGAGTGTCTTGCCACATGTCAACACTGGGTCTGACAGAGAGCCTCCAGGAGAGAGGCCCAAGCAAGATGCGCCCCGAGGATTGTCTTGCCACATGTCACCACTTGGTCTGACTGAGCGCCTCCAGGAGAGAGGCCCAAGCAACACGCGCCCCGAGGAGCGTCAGGCCACATGTCACTACTCAGTCTGACTGAGCGCCTCCAGGAGAGAGGCCCAAGCAAGACGCGCCCCGAGGAGCGTCTTGCCACGTGTCAACACTGGGTCTGATTGAGGGCCTTCTGGAGAGAGGCCCAAGCAAGACGCGTCCCGAGGAGCGTCTTGCCACATGTCAACAATGGTTCTTACTGAGGGCCTCCGGGAGAGAAGTCCAAGCAAGACGCGCCCCGAGGAGCTTCTTGCCACATGTCAGCACTCGGTCTGACTGAGTGCCTCCAGGAGAGAGGCCAAAGCAAGACGCCCCCCGAGGAGCGTCTTGACACATGTCAACACTGGGTCTGACAGAGGGCCTCCATGAGAGAGGCCCAAGCAAGACGCGCCCCGAGGAGCGTCTTGCCACATGTCACTACTCGGTCTTACTGAGCGCCTCAGGGAGAGAGGTCCAAGCAAGACGCGCCCCGAGGAGCGTCTTGCCACATGTCAACACTGGGTCTGACTGAGCGCCTCCAGGAGAGAGGCCCAAGCAACACGCGCCCCGAGGAGCGTCAGGCCACATGTCACTACTCAGTCTGACTGAGCGCCTCCAGGAGAGAGGCCCAAGCAAGACGCGCCCCGAGGAGCGTCTTGCCACGTGTCAACACTGGGTCTGATTGAGGGCCTTCTGGAGAGAGGCCCAAGCAAGACGCGTCCCGAGGAGCGTCTTGCCACATGTCAACAATGGTTCTTACTGAGGGCCTCCGGGAGAGAAGTCCAAGCAAGACGCGCCCCGAGGAGCTTCTTGCCACATGTCAGCACTCGGTCTGACTGAGTGCCTCCAGGAGAGAGGCCAAAGCAAGACGCCCCCCGAGGAGCGTCTTGACACATGTCAACACTGGGTCTGACAGAGGGCCTCCATGAGAGAGGCCCAAGCAAGACGCGCCCCGAGGAGCGTCTTGCCACATGTCACTACTCGGTCTTACTGAGCGCCTCAGGGAGAGAGGTCCAAGCAAGACGCGCCCCGAGGAGCGTCTTGCCACATGTCAACACTGGGTCTGACTGAGTGCCTCCATGAGAGAAGCCCCAGCAAGACGCGCCCAGAGGAGCGTCTTGCCACATGTCACTACTCGGTCTGTTTGAGCGCCTCCAGGAGAGAGGCCCAAGCAAGACGTGCCCCGAGGAGCGTCTTGCCACATGTCAACAATGGGTCTGACTGAGGGCCTCCAGGAGAGAAGCCCAAGCAAGACGCGCCCCGAGGAGCGTCTTGCCACATGTCAACACTGGGTCTGACTGAGCGCCTCCAGGAGAGAGGCCCAAGCAAGACACGCCCCGAGGAGCATCTTGACATATGTCAACACTGGGTCTGACTGACGGCCTCCATGAGAGAAGCCCAAGCAAGACGCGCCCCGAGGAGAGTCTTGCCACATGTCAACACTCGGTCTGACAGAGGGCATCCAGGAGAGTGGCCCAAGCAATATGCGCCCCGAGGTGCGTCTTGCCACTTAAACCCACAACCTAGCACTGAGGACAGAGGGACTTTATTTAAATTAGTACTTAATGGAAACGATACATAATGATACATAAGAGCCATGTCACACATTCAGCCTAGGAATAGTAGCATTGTGCACTATTAAAAATATACACATCAATTGCTCGAATCCCATTGTTGCAAAGTAAAACTCTAATAAAACTCTAGTCTGACATCAACAGAGAAGACTTAGTGTATGTACTACAAATACAGCATTAGGATTTAGAGTGGACCGTGCACCTTGTGAACCATCAGAGGCTTATGACGCAACATATCTTCCAGTTGCTATTAGACAAGTTATAATTCTCGACCATTTTTCGGAACTGGTTTCTTGGGTCCGTGAGTAAATGCCATTAGTACTTAATGGAAACGATACATAATGATACATAAGAGCCATGTCGTACATTCAGCCTAGGAATAGTAGCATTGTGCACTATTAAAAATATACACATCAATTGCTCGAATCCCATTGTTGCAAAGTAAAACTCTAATAAAACTCTAGTCTGACATCAACAGAGAAGACTTAGTGTATGTACTACAAATACAGCATTAGGATTTCGAGTGGACCATGCACCTTGTGAACCATCAGAGGCTTATGACGCAACATATCTTCCAGTTGCTATTAGACAAGTTATAATTCTCGACCATTTTTCGGAACTGGTTTCTTGGGTCCGTGAGTAAATGCCAAATGAGATGATAGTCCTTAAGTAAGTTCCTGGCGATCCCATGTCACGCTCTTGCCCATCAGCCGGTGAATGCTGAGACGGAACTCGATGAGAGCGATGTATTTTTTAAGTGCTCCGAATAGACTTCTAACAAGCGTGCGATTCACTTCGTGAGTAAACCGCAGCTGCAGCTGATTCAAACAGTCGAGCCAACTTTCTACATCACAATATGCGTTTTGTAGTTAGTCGAGTTACCTTTTGTGTGGCGCATGCACGGGTCGTTAGCGTCCAGCTCCCAGCTTAGAGAGTCCTGTATTGACACAGACGTCAATACATCTCGATGTCATGCAACACACAAAGTCTGTCGCATACAGGTGGGTTAACACATGTACGATACCTTTTGTGTGGCGCATGCACGGGTGGTTAGCGTCCAGCTCCTGGCTTATAGAGAGTCCTGTATTGACACAGACGTCAATACATCTCGATGTCATGCAACACACAAAGTCTGTCGCATACAGGTGGGTTAACACACATGTACGATGTGTGCGATGGCGCGCCCGTTTACAATGGGACACGGCGATGATCATTGTTAACCAAACTCTTGTTTCTCACGACAGGTGGTAGCGTTGTCTCCTGCACCTGGTCTTCGTGCACAGAGGGTGTTGTAATGTGCTCGTCAAAGTCGCGATCGTTGTCACTCGAATCCGTTGTTCTCACGACAGGTGGTAGCGTTGTCTCCTGCATGTTGTCTTCGCGTGCGGCAAGCGTTGTGCTGTGCTCGTTATAATGGTTGTCTTCGTACAAAGGGGGTGTTGAATACTCCTTCGCGAGTAGTCTAGGAGGTGGTGTGATGGAACGTATCTCAGAGGCGTTATGTGAGCGTACCACCATGGCCTGAGCAACTGCGACTACTGAGAGTACACCCAGTATAGACAGCGAGATCAATTTTTTTTCTTGGGTGTTGTACGTGTGGGTACAGCCGCTTTATTGGCAGTGAGAGCAAGTGGGCAAATGTATTTATAGGTCACTTGCAGAAACTAAGGCACGTGGTCAGAGTGTAATCGTAACCACCTAAAGTAGCTCTTGTCATAATTTAATATAGATAGAAATCAGAAACGGGTATGTCAGGATAGACATCGCGAGTGATAATGCGGCCAGTATCTGTGTGCGCTTGAGAGCACCTTGTTGTTCTACTGTGGTGCCCACGCCGCCGGGTCTGTAAATGTCATCGACCTTCTTTATATACGCATACGCTAAAGACCGTATATTCTCTATGGATTTGAACACGTCCTTTGTTTCGCGTAACGCTTGAGCTGTCTCGAGCGTGATGTTGTGAGTGTACACCAGTGTTTCGCGTGCACCGAGGTCCGAAAAGGCGTGCGCTACAACTATTAACCTTGGTTTGGGAGTGTGGCGAAACGCTCGCTCCGCTGTAATGGGCAGATGCAATGTTATCACCTGGTACGTTTCGTTAGTCGGGTCGTAACACACCGGTCCGTCACACGGACCGTCACATTGTATGGGGCTTATACTATTCAACAGGTTGATCATAATAATGTGTATTAAACCCACAACCTAGCACTGAGGACAGAGGGACTTTATTTAAATTAGTACTTAATGGAAACGATACATAATGATACATAAGAGCCATGTCATACATTCAGCCTAGGAATAGTAGCATTGTGCACTATTAAAAATATACACATCAATTGCTCGAATCCCATTGTTGCAAAGTAAAACTCTAATAAAACTCTAGTCTGACATCAACAGAGAAGACTTAGTGTATGTACTACAAATACAGCATTAGGATTTCGAGTGGACCGTGCACCTGGTGAACCATCAGAGGCTTATGACGCAACATATCTTCCAGTTCTGACTGAGCGCCTCCAGGAGAGAGGCCCAAGCAAGACCCGCCCCGACGAGCGTCTTGCCACATGTCACTACTCGGTCTAACTGAGCGCCTCCAGGAGAGAGGTCCAAGCAAGACACGCCCCGAGGAGCGTCTTGCCACATGTCACTACTCGGTCTGACTGAGCGCCTCCAGGAGGGAGGTCCAAGCAAGACGCGCCCCGAGGAGCGTCTTGCCACATGTCACTACTAGGTCTGACTGAGCGCCTCCAGGAGAGAGGCCCAAGCAAGACGTGCCCCGAGGAGCGTCTTGCCACATGTCAACAATGGGTCTGACTGAGCGCCTCCAGGAGAGAGGCCAAAGCAAGACGCGCCCCGAGGAGCGTCTTGACACATGTCAACACTGGGTCTGACAGAGGGCCTCCATGAGAGAGGCCCAAGCAAGACGCGCCCCGAGGAGTGTCTTGCCACATGTCAACACTGGGTCTGACAGAGAGCCTCCAGGAGAGAGGCCCAAGCAAGATGCGCCCCGAGGATTGTCTTGCCACATGTCACCACTTGGTCTGACTGAGCGCCTCCAGGAGAGAGGCCCAAGCAACACGCGCCCCGAGGAGCGTCAGGCCACATGTCACTACTCAGTCTGACTGAGCGCCTCCAGGAGAGAGGCCCAAGCAAGACGCGCCCCGAGGAGCGTCTTGCCACGTGTCAACACTGGGTCTGATTGAGGGCCTTCTGGAGAGAGGCCCAAGCAAGACGCGTCCCGAGGAGCGTCTTGCCACATGTCAACAATGGTTCTTACTGAGGGCCTCCGGGAGAGAAGTCCAAGCAAGACGCGCCCCGAGGAGCTTCTTGCCACATGTCAGCACTCGGTCTGACTGAGTGCCTCCAGGAGAGAGGCCAAAGCAAGACGCCCCCCGAGGAGCGTCTTGACACATGTCAACACTGGGTCTGACAGAGGGCCTCAATGAGAGAGGCCCAAGCAAGACGCGCCCCGAGGAGCGTCTTGCCACATGTCACTACTCGGTCTTACTGAGCGCCTCAGGGAGAGAGGTCCAAGCAAGACGCGCCCCGAGGAGCGTCTTGCCACATGTCAACACTGGGTCTGACTGAGTGCCTCCATGAGAGAACTCCCAGCAAGACGCGCCCAGAGGAGCGTCTTGCCACATGTCACTACTGGGTCTGTTTGAGCGCCTCCAGGAGAGAGGCCCAAGCAAGACGTGCCCCGAGGAGCGTCTTGCCACATGTCAACAATGGGTCTGACTGAGGGCCTCCAGGAGAGAAGCCCAAGCAAGACGCGCCCCGAGGAGCGTCTTGCCACATGTCAACACTGGGTCTGACTGAGCGCCTCCAGGAGAGAGGCCCAAGCAAGACACGCCCCGAGGAGCGTCTTGACATATGTCAACACTGGGTCTGACTGACGGCCTCCATGAGAGAAGCCCAAGCAAGACGCGCCCCGAGGAGAGTCTTGCCACATGTCAACACTCGGTCTGACAGAGGGCATCCAGGAGAGAGGCCCAAGCAATATGCGCCCCGAGGAGCGTCTTGCCACTTAAACCCACAACCTAGCACTGAGGACAGAGGGACTTTATTTAAATTAGTACTTAATGGAAACGATACATAATGATACATAAGAGCCATGTCACACATTCAGCCTAGGAATAGTAGCATTGTGCACTATTAAAAATATACACATCAATTGCTCGAATCCCATTGTTGCAAAGTAAAACTCTAATAAAACTCTAGTCTGACATCAACAGAGAAGACTTAGTGTATGTACTACAAATACAGCATTAGGATTTAGAGTGGACCGTGCACCTTGTGAACCATCAGAGGCTTATGACGCAACATATCTTCCAGTTGCTATTAGACAGGTTATAATTCTCGACCATTTTTCGGAACTGGTTTCTTGGGTCCGTGAGTAAATGCCATTAGTACTTAATGGAAACGATACATAATGATACATAAGAGCCATGTCGTACATTCAGCCTAGGAATAGTAGCATTGTGCACTATTAAAAATATACACATCAATTGCTCGAATCCCATTGTTGCAAAGTAAAACTCTAATAAAACTCTAGTCTGACATCAACAGAGAAGACTTAGTGTATGTACTACAAATACAGCATTAGGATTTCGAGTGGACCATGCACCTTGTGAACCATCAGAGGCTTATGACGCAACATATCTTCCAGTTGCTATTAGACAAGTTATAATTCTCGACCATTTTTCGGAACTGGTTTCTTGGGTCCGTGAGTAAATGCCAAATGAGATGATAGTCCTTAAGTAAGTTCCTGGCGATCCCATGTCACGCTCTTGCCCATCAGCCGGTGAATGCTGAGACGGAACTCGATGAGAGCGATGTATTTTTTAAGTGCTCCGAATAGACTTCTAACAAGCGTGCGATTCACTTCGTGAGTAAACCGCAGCTGCAGCTGATTCAAACAGTCGAGCCAACTTTCTACATCACAATATGCGTTTTGTAGTTAGTCGAGTTACCTTTTGTGTGGCGCATGCACGGGTCGTTAGCGTCCAGCTCCCAGCTTAGAGAGTCCTGTATTGACACAGACGTCAATACATCTCGATGTCATGCAACACACAAAGTCTGTCGCATACAGGTGGGTTAACACATGTACGATACCTTTTGTGTGGCGCATGCACGGGTGGTTAGCGTCCAGCTCCTGGCTTATAGAGAGTCCTGTATTGACACAGACGTCAATACATCTCGATGTCATGCAACACACAAAGTCTGTCGCATACAGGTGGGTTAACACACATGTACGATGTGTGCGATGGCGCGCCCGTTTACAATGGGACACGGCGATGATCATTGTTAACCAAACTCTTGTTTCTCACGACAGGTGGTAGCGTTGTCTCCTGCACCTGGTCTTCGTGCACAGAGGGTGTTGTAATGTGCTCGTCAAAGTCGCGATCGTTGTCACTCGAATCCGTTGTTCTCACGACAGGTGGTAGCGTTGTCTCCTGCATGTTGTCTTCGCGTGCGGCAAGCGTTGTGCTGTGCTCGTTATAATGGTTGTCTTCGTACAAAGGGGGTGTTGAATACTCCTTCGCGAGTAGTCTAGGAGGTGGTGTGATGGAACGTATCTCAGAGGCGTTATGTGAGCGTACCACCATGGCCTGAGCAACTGCGACTACTGAGAGTACACCCAGTATAGACAGCGAGATCAATTTTTTTTCTTGGGTGTTGTACGTGTGGGTACAGCCGCTTTATTGGCAGTGAGAGCAAGTGGGCAAATGTATTTATAGGTCACTTGCAGAAACTAAGGCACGTGGTCAGAGTGTAATCGTAACCACCTAAAGTAGCTCTTGTCATAATTTAATATAGATAGAAATCAGAAACGGGTATGTCAGGATAGACATCGCGAGTGATAATGCGGCCAGTATCTGTGTGCGCTTGAGAGCACCTTGTTGTTCTACTGTGGTGCCCACGCCGCCGGGTCTGTAAATGTCATCGACCTTCTTTATATACGCATACGCTAAAGACCGTATATTCTCTATGGATTTGAACACGTCCTTTGTTTCGCGTAACGCTTGAGCTGTCTCGAGCGTGATGTTGTGAGTGTACACCAGTGTTTCGCGTTTACCGAGGTCCGAAAAGGCGTGCGCTACAACTATTAACCTTGGTTTGGGAGTGTGGCGAAACGCTCGCTCCGCTGTAATGGGCAGATGCAATGTTATCACCTGGTACGTTTCGTTAGTCGGGTCGTAACACACCGGTCCGTCACACGGACCGTCACATTGTATGGGGCTTATACTATTCAACAGGTTGATCATAATAATGTGTATTAAACCCACAACCTAGCACTGAGGACAGAGGGACTTTATTTAAATTAGTACTTAATGGAAACGATACATAATGATACATAAGAGCCATGTCATACATTCAGCCTAGGAATAGTAGCATTGTGCACTATTAAAAATATACACATCAATTGCTCGAATCCCATTGTTGCAAAGTAAAACTCTAATAAAACTCTAGTCTGACATCAACAGAGAAGACTTAGTGTATGTACTACAAATACAGCATTAGGATTTCGAGTGGACCGTGCACCTGGTGAACCATCAGAGGCTTATGACGCAACATATCTTCCAGTTCTGACTGAGCGCCTCCAGGAGAGAGGCCCAAGCAAGACCCGCCCCGACGAGCGTCTTGCCACATGTCACTACTCGGTCTAACTGAGCGCCTCCAGGAGAGAGGTCCAAGCAAGACACGCCCCGAGGAGCGTCTTGCCACATGTCACTACTCGGTCTGACTGAGCGCCTCCAGGAGGGAGGTCCAAGCAAGACGCGCCCCGAGGAGCGTCTTGCCACATGTCACTACTAGGTCTGACTGAGCGCCTCCAGGAGAGAGGCCCAAGCAAGACGTGCCCCGAGGAGCGTCTTGCCACATGTCAACAATGGGTCTGACTGAGCGCCTCCAGGAGAGAGGCCAAAGCAAGACGCGCCCCGAGGAGCGTCTTGACACATGTCAACACTGGGTCTGACAGAGGGCCTCCATGAGAGAGGCCCAAGCAAGACGCGCCCCGAGGAGTGTCTTGCCACATGTCAACACTGGGTCTGACAGAGAGCCTCCAGGAGAGAGGCCCAAGCAAGATGCGCCCCGAGGATTGTCTTGCCACATGTCACCACTTGGTCTGACTGAGCGCCTCCAGGAGAGAGGCCCAAGCAACACGCGCCCCGAGGAGCGTCAGGCCACATGTCACTACTCAGTCTGACTGAGCGCCTCCAGGAGAGAGGCCCAAGCAAGACGCGCCCCGAGGAGCGTCTTGCCACGTGTCAACACTGGGTCTGATTGAGGGCCTTCTGGAGAGAGGCCCAAGCAAGACGCGTCCCGAGGAGCGTCTTGCCACATGTCAACAATGGTTCTTACTGAGGGCCTCCGGGAGAGAAGTCCAAGCAAGACGCGCCCCGAGGAGCTTCTTGCCACATGTCAGCACTCGGTCTGACTGAGTGCCTCCAGGAGAGAGGCCAAAGCAAGACGCCCCCCGAGGAGCGTCTTGACACATGTCAACACTGGGTCTGACAGAGGGCCTCCATGAGAGAGGCCCAAGCAAGACGCGCCCCGAGGAGCGTCTTGCCACATGTCACTACTCGGTCTTACTGAGCGCCTCAGGGAGAGAGGTCCAAGCAAGACGCGCCCCGAGGAGCGTCTTGCCACATGTCAACACTGGGTCTGACTGAGTGCCTCCATGAGAGAAGCCCCAGCAAGACGCGCCCAGAGGAGCGTCTTGCCACATGTCACTACTCGGTCTGTTTGAGCACCTCCAGGAGAGAGGCCCAAGCAAGACGTGCCCCGAGGAGCGTCTTGCCACATGTCAACAATGGGTCTGACTGAGGGCCTCCAGGAGAGAAGCCCAAGCAAGACGCGCCCCGAGGAGCGTCTTGCCACATGTCAACACTGGGTCTGACTGAGCGCCTCCAGGAGAGAGGCCCAAGCAAGACACGCCCCGAGGAGCATCTTGACATATGTCAACACTGGGTCTGACTGACGGCCTCCATGAGAGAAGCCCAAGCAAGACGCGCCCCGAGGAGAGTCTTGCCACATGTCAACACTCGGTCTGACAGAGGGCATCCAGGAGAGAGGCCCAAGCAATATGCGCCCCGAGGTGCGTCTTGCCACTTAAACCCACAACCTAGCACTGAGGACAGAGGGACTTTATTTAAATTAGTACTTAATGGAAACGATACATAATGATACATAAGAGCCATGTCACACATTCAGCCTAGGAATAGTAGCATTGTGCACTATTAAAAATATACACATCAATTGCTCGAATCCCATTGTTGCAAAGTAAAACTCTAATAAAACTCTAGTCTGACATCAACAGAGAAGACTTAGTGTATGTACTACAAATACAGCATTAGGATTTAGAGTGGACCGTGCACCTTGTGAACCATCAGAGGCTTATGACGCAACATATCTTCCAGTTGCTATTAGACAAGTTATAATTCTCGACCATTTTTCGGAACTGGTTTCTTGGGTCCGTGAGTAAATGCCATTAGTACATTTGGCGTCATAAGCCTCTGATGGTTCACCAGGTTCACGGAAATCCTAATGCTGTATTTGTAGTACATACACTAAGTCTTCTCTGTTGATGTCAGACTAGAGTTTTATTAGAGTTTTACTTTGCAACAATGGGATTCGAGCAATTGATGTGTATATTTTTAATAGTGCACAATGCTACTATTCCTAGGCTGAATGTACGACATGGCTCTTATGTATCATTATGTATCGTTTCCATTAAGTACTAATGGCATTTACTCACGGACCCAAGAAACCAGTTCCGAAAAATGGTCGAGAATTATAACTTGTCTAATAGCAACTGGAAGATATGTTGCGTCATAAGCCTCTGATGGTTCACAAGGTGCACGGTCCACTCTAAATCCTAATGCTGTATTTGTAGTACATACACTAAGTCTTCTCTGTTGATGTCAGACTAGAGTTTTATTAGAGTTTTACTTTGCAACAATGGGATTCGAGCAATTGATGTGTATATTTTTAATAGTGCACAATGCTACTATTCCTAGGCTGAATGTGTGACATGGCTCTTATGTATCATTATGTATCGTTTCCATTAAGTACTAATTTAAATAAAGTCCCTCTGTCCTCAGTGCTAGGTTGTGGGTTTAAGTGGCAAGACGCTCCTCGGGGCGCATATTGCTTGGGCCTCTCTCCTGGATGCCCTCTGTCAGACCGAGTGTTGACATGTGGCAAGACTCTCCTCGGGGCGCGTCTTGCTTGGGCTTCTCTCATGGAGGCCGTCAGTCAGACCCAGTGTTGACATATGTCAAGACGCTCCTCGGGGCGTGTCTTGCTTGGGCCTCTCTCCTGGAGGCGCTCAGTCAGACCCAGTGTTGACATGTGGCAAGACGCTCCTCGGGGCGCGTCTTGCTTGGGCTTCTCTCCTGGAGGCCCTCAGTCAGACCCATTGTTGACATGTGGCAAGACGCTCCTCGGGGCACGTCTTGCTTGGGCCTCTCTCCTGGAGGCGCTCAAACAGACCGAGTAGTGACATGTGGCAAGACGCTCCTCTGGGCGCGTCTTGCTGGGGCTTCTCTCATGGAGGCACTCAGTCAGACCCAGTGTTGACATGTGGCAAGACGCTCCTCGGGGCGCGTCTTGCTTGGACCTCTCTCCCTGAGGCACTCAGTAAGACCGAGTAGTGACATGTGGCAAGACGCTCCTCGGGGCGCGTCTTGCTTGGGCCTCTCTCATGGAGGCCCTCTGTCAGACCCAGTGTTGACATGTGTCAAGACGCTCCTCGGGGGGCGTCTTGCTTTGGCCTCTCTCCTGGAGGCACTCAGTCAGACCGAGTGCTGACATGTGGCAAGAAGCTCCTCGGGGCGCGTCTTGCTTGGACTTCTCTCCCGGAGGCCCTCAGTAAGAACCATTGTTGACATGTGGCAAGACGCTCCTCGGGACGCGTCTTGCTTGGGCCTCTCTCCAGAAGGCCCTCAATCAGACCCAGTGTTGACACGTGGCAAGACGCTCCTCGGGGCGCGTCTTGCTTGGGCCTCTCTCCTGGAGGCGCTCAGTCAGACTGAGTAGTGACATGTGGCCTGACGCTCCTCGGGGCGCGTGTTGCTTGGGCCTCTCTCCTGGAGGCGCTCAGTCAGACCAAGTGGTGACATGTGGCAAGACAATCCTCGGGGCGCATCTTGCTTGGGCCTCTCTCCTGGAGGCTCTCTGTCAGACCCAGTGTTGACATGTGGCAAGACACTCCTCGGGGCGCGTCTTGCTTGGGCCTCTCTCATGGAGGCCCTCTGTCAGACCCAGTGTTGACATGTGTCAAGACGCTCCTCGGGGCGCGTCTTGCTTTGGCCTCTCTCCTGGAGGCGCTCAGTCAGACCCATTGTTGACATGTGGCAAGACGCTCCTCGGGGCACGTCTTGCTTGGGCCTCTCTCCTGGAGGCGCTCAGTCAGACCTAGTAGTGACATGTGGCAAGACGCTCCTCGGGGCGCGTCTTGCTTGGACCTCCCTCCTGGAGGCGCTCAGTCAGACCGAGTAGTGACATGTGGCAAGACGCTCCTCGGGGCGTGTCTTGCTTGGACCTCTCTCCTGGAGGCGCTCAGTTAGACCGAGTAGTGACATGTGGCAAGACGCTCGTCGGGGCGGGTCTTGCTTGGGCCTCTCTCCTGGAGGCGCTCAGTCAGAACTGGAAGATATGTTGCGTCATAAGCCTCTGATGGTTCACCAGGTGCACGGTCCACTCGAAATCCTAATGCTGTATTTGTAGTACATACACTAAGTCTTCTCTGTTGATGTCAGACTAGAGTTTTATTAGAGTTTTACTTTGCAACAATGGGATTCGAGCAATTGATGTGTATATTTTTAATAGTGCACAATGCTACTATTCCTAGGCTGAATGTATGACATGGCTCTTATGTATCATTATGTATCGTTTCCATTAAGTACTAATTTAAATAAAGTCCCTCTGTCCTCAGTGCTAGGTTGTGGGTTTAATACACATTATTATGATCAACCTGTTGAATAGGATAAGCCCCATACAATGTGACGGTCCGTGTGACGGACCGGTGTGTTACGACCCGACTAACGAAACGTACCAGGTGATAACATTGCATCTGCCCATTACAGCGGAGCGAGCGTTTCGCCACACTCCCAAACCAAGGTTAATAGTTGTAGCGCACGCCTTTTCGGACCTCGGTAAACGCGAAACACTGGTGTACACTCACAACATCACGCTCGAGACAGCTCAAGCGTTACGCGAAACAAAGGACGTGTTCAAATCCATAGAGAATATACGGTCTTTAGCGTATGCGTATATAAAGAAGGTCGATGACATTTACAGACCCGGCGGCGTGGGCACCACAGTAGAACAACAAGGTGCTCTCAAGCGCACACAGATACTGGCCGCATTATCACTCGCGATGTCTATCCTGACATACCCGTTTCTGATTTCTATCTATATTAAATTATGACAAGAGCTACTTTAGGTGGTTACGATTACACTCTGACCACGTGCCTTAGTTTCTGCAAGTGACCTATAAATACATTTGCCCACTTGCTCTCACTGCCAATAAAGCGGCTGTACCCACACGTACAACACCCAAGAAAAAAAATTGATCTCGCTGTCTATACTGGGTGTACTCTCAGTAGTCGCAGTTGCTCAGGCCATGGTGGTACGCTCACATAACGCCTCTGAGATACGTTCCATCACACCACCTCCTAGACTACTCGCGAAGGAGTATTCAACACCCCCTTTGTACGAAGACAACCATTATAACGAGCACAGCACAACGCTTGCCGCACGCGAAGACAACATGCAGGAGACAACGCTACCACCTGTCGTGAGAACAACGGATTCGAGTGACAACGATCGCGACTTTGACGAGCACATTACAACACCCTCTGTGCACGAAGACCAGGTGCAGGAGACAACGCTACCACCTGTCGTGAGAAACAAGAGTTTGGTTAACAATGATCATCGCCGTGTCCCATTGTAAACGGGCGCGCCATCGCACACATCGTACATGTGTGTTAACCCACCTGTATGCGACAGACTTTGTGTGTTGCATGACATCGAGATGTATTGACGTCTGTGTCAATACAGGACTCTCTATAAGCCAGGAGCTGGACGCTAACCACCCGTGCATGCGCCACACAAAAGGTATCGTACATGTGTTAACCCACCTGTATGCGACAGACTTTGTGTGTTGCATGACATCGAGATGTATTGACGTCTGTGTCAATACAGGACTCTCTAAGCTGGGAGCTGGACGCTAACGACCCGTGCATGCGCCACACAAAAGGTAACTCGACTAACTACAAAACGCATATTGTGATGTAGAAAGTTGGCTCGACTGTTTGAATCAGCTGCAGCTGCGGTTTACTCACGAAGTGAATCGCACGCTTGTTAGAAGTCTATTCGGAGCACTTAAAAAATACATCGCTCTCATCGAGTTCCGTCTCAGCATTCACCGGCTGATGGGCAAGAGCGTGACATGGGATCGCCAGGAACTTACTTAAGGACTATCATCTCATTTGGCATTTACTCACGGACCCAAGAAACCAGTTCCGAAAAATGGTCGAGAATTATAACTTGTCTAATAGCAACTGGAAGATATGTTGCGTCATAAGCCTCTGATGGTTCACAAGGTGCATGGTCCACTCGAAATCCTAATGCTGTATTTGTAGTACATACACTAAGTCTTCTCTGTTGATGTCAGACTAGAGTTTTATTAGAGTTTTACTTTGCAAAAATGGGATTCGAGCAATTGATGTGTATATTTTTAATAGTGCACAATGCTACTATTCCTAGGCTGAATGTACGACATGGCTCTTATGTATCATTATGTATCGTTTCCATTAAGTACTAATGGCATTTACTCACGGACCCAAGAAACCAGTTCCGAAAAATGGTCGAGAATTATAACTTGTCTAATAGCAACTGGAAGATATGTTGCGTCATAAGCCTCTGATGGTTCACAAGGTGCACGGTCCACTCTAAATCCTAATGCTGTATTTGTAGTACATACACTAAGTCTTCTCTGTTGATGTCAGACTAGAGTTTTATTAGAGTTTTACTTTGCAACAATGGGATTCGAGCAATTGATGTGTATATTTTTAATAGTGCACAATGCTACTATTCCTAGGCTGAATGTGTGACATGGCTCTTATGTATCATTATGTATCGTTTCCATTAAGTACTAATTTAAATAAAGTCCCTCTGTCCTCAGTGCTAGGTTGTGGGTTTTAGTGGCAAGACGCACCTCGGGGCGCATATTGCTTGGGCCTCTCTCCTGGATGCCCTCTGTCAGACCGAGTGTTGACATGTGGCAAGACTCTCCTCGGGGCGCGTCTTGCTTGGGCTTCTCTCATGGAGGCCGTCAGTCAGACCCAGTGTTGACATATGTCAAGATGCTCCTCGGGGCGTGTCTTGCTTGGGCCTCTCTCCTGGAGGCGCTCAGTCAGACCCAGTGTTGACATGTGGCAAGACGCTCCTCGGGGCGCGTCTTGCTTGGGCTTCTCTCCTGGAGGCCCTCAGTCAGACCCATTGTTGACATGTGGCAAGACGCTCCTCGGGGCACGTCTTGCTTGGGCCTCTCTCCTGGAGGCGCTCAAACAGACCGAGTAGTGACATGTGGCAAGACGCTCCTCTGGGCGCGTCTTGCTGGGGCTTCTCTCATGGAGGCACTCAGTCAGACCCAGTGTTGACATGTGGCAAGACGCTCCTCGGGGCGCGTCTTGCTTGGACCTCTCTCCCTGAGGCGCTCAGTAAGACCGAGTAGTGACATGTGGCAAGACGCTCCTCGGGGCGCGTCTTGCTTGGGCCTCTCTCATGGAGGCCCTCTGTCAGACCCAGTGTTGACATGTGTCAAGACGCTCCTCGGGGGGCGTCTTGCTTTGGCCTCTCTCCTGGAGGCACTCAGTCAGACCGAGTGCTGACATGTGGCAAGAAGCTCCTCGGGGCGCGTCTTGCTTGGACTTCTCTCCCGGAGGCCCTCAGTAAGAACCATTGTTGACATGTGGCAAGACGCTCCTCGGGACGCGTCTTGCTTGGGCCTCTCTCCAGAAGGCCCTCAATCAGACCCAGTGTTGACACGTGGCAAGACGCTCCTCGGGGCGCGTCTTGCTTGGGCCTCTCTCCTGGAGGCGCTCAGTCAGACTGAGTAGTGACATGTGGCCTGACGCTCCTCGGGGCGCGTGTTGCTTGGGCCTCTATCCTGGAGGCGCTCAGTCAGACCAAGTGGTGACATGTGGCAAGACAATCCTCGGGGCGCATCTTGCTTGGGCCTCTCTCCTGGAGGCTCTCTGTCAGACCCAGTGTTGACATGTGGCAAGACACTCCTCGGGGCGCGTCTTGCTTGGGCCTCTCTCATGGAGGCCCTCTGTCAGACCCAGTGTTGACATGTGTCAAGACGCTCCTCGGGGCGCGTCTTGCTTTGGCCTCTATCCTGGAGGCGCTCAGTCAGACCCATTGTTGACATGTGGCAAGACGCTCCTCGGGGCACGTCTTGCTTGGGCCTCTCTCCTGGAGGCGCTCAGTCAGACCTAGTAGTGACATGTGGCAAGACGCTCCTCGGGCGCGTCTTGCTTGGACCTCCCTCCTGGAGGCGCTCAGTCAGACCGAGTAGTGACATGTGGCAAGACGCTCCTCGGGGCGTGTCTTGCTTGGACCTCTCTCCTGGAGGCGCTCAGTTAGACCGAGTAGTGACATGTGGCAAGACGCTCGTCGGGGCGGGTCTTGCTTGGGCCTCTCTCCTGGAGGCGCTCAGTCAGAACTGGAAGATATGTTGCGTCATAAGCCTCTGATGGTTCACCAGGTGCACGGTCCACTCGAAATCCTAATGCTGTATTTGTAGTACATACACTAAGTCTTCTCTGTTGATGTCAGACTAGAGTTTTATTAGAGTTTTACTTTGCAACAATGGGATTCGAGCAATTGATGTGTATATTTTTAATAGTGCACAATGCTACTATTCCTAGGCTGAATGTATGACATGGCTCTTATGTATCATTATGTATCGTTTCCATTAAGTACTAATTTAAATAAAGTCCCTCTGTCCTCAGTGCTAGGTTGTGGGTTTAATACACATTATTATGATCAACCTGTTGAATAGTATAAGCCCCATACAATGTGACGGTCCGTGTGACGGACCGGTGTGTTACGACCCGACTAACGAAACGTACCAGGTGATAACATTGCATCTGCCCATTACAGCGGAGCGAGCGTTTCGCCACACTCCCAAACCAAGGTTAATAGTTGTAGCGCACGCCTTTTCGGACCTCGGTAAACGCGAAACACTGGTGTACACTCACAACATCACGCTCGAGACAGCTCAAGCGTTACGCGAAACAAAGGACGTGTTCAAATCCATAGAGAATATACGGTCTTTAGCGTATGCGTATATAAAGAAGGTCGATGACATTTACAGACCCGGCGGCGTGGGCACCACAGTAGAACAACAAGGTGCTCTCAAGCGCACACAGATACTGGCCGCATTATCACTCGCGATGTCTATCCTGACATACCCGTTTCTGATTTCTATCTATATTAAATTATGACAAGAGCTACTTTAGGTGGTTACGATTACACTCTGACCACGTGCCTTAGTTTCTGCAAGTGACCTATAAATACATTTGCCCACTTGCTCTCACTGCCAATAAAGCGGCTGTACCCACACGTACAACACCCAAGAAAAAAAATTGATCTCGCTGTCTATACTGGGTGTACTCTCAGTAGTCGCAGTTGCTCAGGCCATGGTGGTACGCTCACATAACGCCTCTGAGATACGTTCCATCACACCACCTCCTAGACTACTCGCGAAGGAGTATTCAACACCCCCTTTGTACGAAGACAACCATTATAACGAGCACAGCACAACGCTAGCCGCACGCGAAGACAACATGCAGGAGACAACGCTACCACCTGTCGTGAGAACAACGGATTCGAGTGACAACGATCGCGACTTTGACGAGCACATTACAACACCCTCTGTGCACGAAGACCAGGTGCAGGAGACAACGCTACCACCTGTCGTGAGAAACAAGAGTTTGGTTAACAATGATCATCGCCGTGTCCCATTGTAAACGGGCGCGCCATCGCACACATCGTACATGTGTGTTAACCCACCTGTATGCGACAGACTTTGTGTGTTGCATGACATCGAGATGTATTGACGTCTGTGTCAATACAGGACTCTCTATAAGCCAGGAGCTGGACGCTAACCACCCGTGCATGCGCCACACAAAAGGTATCGTACATGTGTTAACCCACCTGTATGCGACAGACTTTGTGTGTTGCATGACATCGAGATGTATTGACGTCTGTGTCAATACAGGACTCTCTAAGCTGGGAGCTGGACGCTAACGACCCGTGCATGCGCCACACAAAAGGTAACTCGACTAACTACAAAACGCATATTGTGATGTAGAAAGTTGGCTCGACTGTTTGAATCAGCTGCAGCTGCGGTTTACTCACGAAGTGAATCGCACGCTTGTTAGAAGTCTATTCGGAGCACTTAAAAAATACATCGCTCTCATCGAGTTCCGTCTCAGCATTCACCGGCTGATGGGCAAGAGCGTGACATGGGATCGCCAGGAACTTACTTAAGGACTATCATCTCATTTGGCATTTACTCACGGACCCAAGAAACCAGTTCCGAAAAATGGTCGAGAATTATAACTTGTCTAATAGCAACTGGAAGATATGTTGCGTCATAAGCCTCTGATGGTTCACAAGGTGCATGGTCCACTCGAAATCCTAATGCTGTATTTGTAGTACATACACTAAGTCTTCTCTGTTGATGTCAGACTAGAGTTTTATTAGAGTTTTACTTTGCAACAATGGGATTCGAGCAATTGATGTGTATATTTTTAATAGTGCACAATGCTACTATTCCTAGGCTGAATGTACGACATGGCTCTTATGTATCATTATGTATCGTTTCCATTAAGTACTAATGGCATTTACTCACGGACCCAAGAAACCAGTTCCGAAAAATGGTCGAGAATTATAACTTGTCTAATAGCAACTGGAAGATATGTTGCGTCATAAGCCTCTGATGGTTCACAAGGTGCACGGTCCACTCTAAATCCTAATGCTGTATTTGTAGTACATACACTAAGTCTTCTCTGTTGATGTCAGACTAGAGTTTTATTAGAGTTTTACTTTGCAACAATGGGATTCGAGCAATTGATGTGTATATTTTTAATAGTGCACAATGCTACTATTCCTAGGCTGAATGTGTGACATGGCTCTTATGTATCATTATGTATCGTTTCCATTAAGTACTAATTTAAATAAAGTCCCTCTGTCCTCAGTGCTAGGTTGTGGGTTTAAGTGGCAAGACGCTCCTCGGGGCGCATATTGCTTGGGCCTCTCTCCTGGATGCCCTCTGTCAGACCGAGTGTTGACATGTGGCAAGACTCTCCTCGGGGCGCGTCTTGCTTGGGCTTCTCTCATGGAGGCCGTCAGTCAGACCCAGTGTTGACATATGTCAAGACGCTCCTCGGGGCGTGTCTTGCTTGGGCCTCTCTCCTGGAGGCGCTCAGTGAGACCCAGTGTTGACATGTGGCAAGACGCTCCTCGGGGCGCGTCTTGCTTGGGCTTCTCTCCTGGAGGCCCTCAGTCAGACCCATTGTTGACATGTGGCAAGACGCTCCTCGGGGCACGTCTTGCTTGGGCCTCTCTCCTGGAGGCGCTCAAACAGACCCAGTAGTGACATGTGGCAAGACGCTCCTCTGGGCGCGTCTTGCTGGGGCTTCTCTCATGGAGGCACTCAGTCAGACCCAGTGTTGACATGTGGCAAGACGCTCCTCGGGGCGCGTCTTGCTTGGACCTCTCTCCCTGAGGCGCTCAGTAAGACCGAGTAGTGACATGTGGCAAGACGCTCCTCGGGGCGCGTCTTGCTTGGGCCTCTCTCATGGAGGCCCTCTGTCAGACCCAGTGTTGACATGTGTCAAGACGCTCCTCGGGGGGCGTCTTGCTTTGGCCTCTCTCCTGGAGGCACTCAGTCAGACCGAGTGCTGACATGTGGCAAGAAGCTCCTCGGGGCGCGTCTTGCTTGGACTTCTCTCCCGGAGGCCCTCAGTAAGAACCATTGTTGACATGTGGCAAGACGCTCCTCGGGACGCGTCTTGCTTGGGCCTCTCTCCAGAAGGCCCTCAATCAGACGCAGTGTTGACACGTGGCAAGACGCTCCTCGGGGCGCGTCTTGCTTGGGCCTCTCTCCTGGAGGCGCTCAGTCAGACTGAGTAGTGACATGTGGCCTGACGCTCCTCGGGGCGCGTGTTGCTTGGGCCTCTCTCCTGGAGGCGCTCAGTCAGACCAAGTGGTGACATGTGGCAAGACAATCCTCGGGGCGCATCTTGCTTGGGCCTCTCTCCTGGAGGCTCTCTGTCAGACCCAGTGTTGACATGTGGCAAGACACTCCTCGGGGCGCGTCTTGCTTGGGCCTCTCTCATGGAGGCCCTCTGTCAGACCCAGTGTTGACATGTGTCAAGACGCTCCTCGGGGCGCGTCTTGCTTTGGCCTCTCTCCTGGAGGCGCTCAGTCAGACCCATTGTTGACATGTGGCAAGACGCTCCTCGGGGCACGTCTTGCTTGGGCCTCTCTCCTGGAGGCGCTCAGTCAGACCTAGTAGTGACATGTGGCAAGACGCTCCTCGGGGCGCGTCTTGCTTGGACCTCCCTCCTGGAGGCGCTCAGTCAGACCGAGTAGTGACATGTGGCAAGACGCTCCTCGGGGCGTGTCTTGCTTGGACCTCTCTCCTGGAGGCGCTCAGTTAGACCGAGTAGTGACATGTGGCAAGACGCTCGTCGGGGCGGGTCTTGCTTGGGCCTCTCTCCTGGAGGCGCTCAGTCAGAACTGGAAGATATGTTGCGTCATAAGCCTCTGATGGTTCACCAGGTGCACGGTCCACTCGAAATCCTAATGCTGTATTTGTAGTACATACACTAAGTCTTCTCTGTTGATGTCAGACTAGAGTTTTATTAGAGTTTTACTTTGCAACAATGGGATTCGAGCAATTGATGTGTATATTTTTAATAGTGCACAATGCTACTATTCCTAGGCTGAATGTATGACATGGCTCTTATGTATCATTATGTATCGTTTCCATTAAGTACTAATTTAAATAAAGTCCCTCTGTCCTCAGTGCTAGGTTGTGGGTTTAATACACATTATTATGATCAACCTGTTGAATAGTATAAGCCCCATACAATGTGACGGTCCGTGTGACGGACCGGTGTGTTACGACCCGACTAACGAAACGTACCAGGTGATAACATTGCATCTGCCCATTACAGCGGAGCGAGCGTTTCGCCACACTCCCAAACCAAGGTTAATAGTTGTAGCGCACGCCTTTTCGGACCTCGGTGCACGCGAAACACTGGTGTACACTCACAACATCACGCTCGAGACAGCTCAAGCGTTACGCGAAACAAAGGACGTGTTCAAATCCATAGAGAATATACGGTCTTTAGCGTATGCGTATATAAAGAAGGTCGATGACATTTACAGACCCGGCGGCGTGGGCACCACAGTAGAACAACAAGGTGCTCTCAAGCGCACACAGATACTGGCCGCATTATCACTCGCGATGTCTATCCTGACATACCCGTTTCTGATTTCTATCTATATTAAATTATGACAAGAGCTACTTTAGGTGGTTACGATTACACTCTGACCACGTGCCTTAGTTTCTGCAAGTGACCTATAAATACATTTGCCCACTTGCTCTCACTGCCAATAAAGCGGCTGTACCCACACGTACAACACCCAAGAAAAAAAATTGATCTCGCTGTCTATACTGGGTGTACTCTCAGTAGTCGCAGTTGCTCAGGCCATGGTGGTACGCTCACATAACGCCTCTGAGATACGTTCCATCACACCACCTCCTAGACTACTCGCGAAGGAGTATTCAACACCCCCTTTGTACGAAGACAACCATTATAACGAGCACAGCACAACGCTTGCCGCACGCGAAGACAACATGCAGGAGACAACGCTACCACCTGTCGTGAGAACAACGGATTCGAGTGACAACGATCGCGACTTTGACGAGCACATTACAACACCCTCTGTGCACGAAGACCAGGTGCAGGAGACAACGCTACCACCTGTCGTGAGAAACAAGAGTTTGGTTAACAATGATCATCGCCGTGTCCCATTGTAAACGGGCGCGCCATCGCACACATCGTACATGTGTGTTAACCCACCTGTATGCGACAGACTTTGTGTGTTGCATGACATCGAGATGTATTGACGTCTGTGTCAATACAGGACTCTCTATAAGCCAGGAGCTGGACGCTAACCACCCGTGCATGCGCCACACAAAAGGTATCGTACATGTGTTAACCCACCTGTATGCGACAGACTTTGTGTGTTGCATGACATCGAGATGTATTGACGTCTGTGTCAATACAGGACTCTCTAAGCTGGGAGCTGGACGCTAACGACCCGTGCATGCGCCACACAAAAGGTAACTCGACTAACTACAAAACGCATATTGTGATGTAGAAAGTTGGCTCGACTGTTTGAATCAGCTGCAGCTGCGGTTTACTCACGAAGTGAATCGCACGCTTGTTAGAAGTCTATTCGGAGCACTTAAAAAATACATCGCTCTCATCGAGTTCCGTCTCAGCATTCACCGGCTGATGGGCAAGAGCGTGACATGGGATCGCCAGGAACTTACTTAAGGACTATCATCTCATTTGGCATTTACTCACGGACCCAAGAAACCAGTTCCGAAAAATGGTCGAGAATTATAACTTGTCTAATAGCAACTGGAAGATATGTTGCGTCATAAGCCTCTGATGGTTCACAAGGTGCATGGTCCACTCGAAATCCTAATGCTGTATTTGTAGTACATACACTAAGTCTTCTCTGTTGATGTCAGACTAGAGTTTTATTAGAGTTTTACTTTGCAACAATGGGATTCGAGCAATTGATGTGTATATTTTTAATAGTGCACAATGCTACTATTCCTAGGCTGAATGTACGACATGGCTCTTATGTATCATTATGTATCGTTTCCATTAAGTACTAATGGCATTTACTCACGGACCCAAGAAACCAGTTCCGAAAAATGGTCGAGAATTATAACTTGTCTAATAGCAACTGGAAGATATGTTGCGTCATAAGCCTCTGATGGTTCACAAGGTGCACGGTCCACTCTAAATCCTAATGCTGTATTTGTAGTACATACACTAAGTCTTCTCTGTTGATGTCAGACTAGAGTTTTATTAGAGTTTTACTTTGCAACAATGGGATTCGAGCAATTGATGTGTATATTTTTAATAGTGCACAATGCTACTATTCCTAGGCTGAATGTGTGACATGGCTCTTATGTATCATTATGTATCGTTTCCATTAAGTACTAATTTAAATAAAGTCCCTCTGTCCTCAGTGCTAGGTTGTGGGTTTAAGTGGCAAGACGCTCCTCGGGGCGCATATTGCTTGGGCCTCTCTCCTGGATGCCCTCTGTCAGACCGAGTGTTGACATGTGGCAAGACTCTCCTCGGGGCGCGTCTTGCTTGGGCTTCTCTCATGGAGGCCGTCAGTCAGACCCAGTGTTGACATATGTCAAGACGCTCCTCGGGGCATGTATTGCTTGGGCCTCTCTCCTGGAGGCGCTCAGTCAGACCCAGTGTTGACATGTGGCAAGATGCTCCTCGGGGCGCGTCTTGCTTGGGCTTCTCTCCTGGAGGCCCTCAGTCAGACCCATTGTTGACATGTGGAAAGACGCTCCTCGGGGCACGTCTTGCTTGGGCCTCTCTCCTGGAGGCGCTCAAACAGACCGAGTAGTGACATGTGGCAAGACGCTCCTCTGGGCGCGTCTTGCTGGGGCTTCTCTCATGGAGGCACTCAGTCTGACCCAGTGTTGACATGTGGCAAGACGCTCCTCGGGGCGCGTCTTGCTTGGACCTCTCTCCCTGAGGCGCTCAGTAAGACCGAGTAGTGACATGTGGCAAGACGCTCCTCGGGGCGCGTCTTGCTTGGGCCTCTCTCATGGAGGCCCTCTGTCAGACCCAGTGTTGACATGTGTCAAGACGCTCCTCGGGGGGCGTCTTGCTTTGGCCTCTCTCCTGGAGGCACTCAGTCAGACCGAGTGCTGACATGTGGCAAGAAGCTCCTCGGGGCGCGTCTTGCTTGGACTTCTCTCCCGGAGGCCCTCAGTAAGAACCATTGTTGACATGTGGCAAGACGCTCCTCGGGACGCGTCTTGCTTGGGCCTCTCTCCAGAAGGCCCTCAATCAGACCCAGTGTTGACACGTGGCAAGACGCTCCTCGGGGCGCGTCTTGCTTGGGCCTCTCTCCTGGAGGCGCTCAGTCAGACTGAGTAGTGACATGTGGCCTGACGCTCCTCGGGGCGCGTGTTGCTTGGGCCTCTCTCCTGGAGGCGCTCAGTCAGACCAAGTGGTGACATGTGGCAAGACAATCCTCGGGGCGCATCTTGCTTGGGCCTCTCTCCTGGAGGCTCTCTGTCAGACCCAGTGTTGACATGTGGCAAGACACTCCTCGGGGCGCGTCTTGCTTGGGCCTCTCTCATGGAGGCCCTCTGTCAGACCCAGTGTTGACATGTGTCAAGACGCTCCTCGGGGCGCGTCTTGCTTTGGCCTCTCTCCTGGAGGCGCTCAGTCAGACCGAGTGCTGACATGTGGCAAGAAGCTCCTCGGGGCGCGTCTTGCTTGGGCTTCTCTCCTGGAGGCCCTCAGTAAGACCCATTGTTGACATGTGGCAAGACGCTCCTCGGGGCGCGTCCTGATTGGGCCTCTCTCCTGGAGGCGCTCAGTCAGACTGAGTAGTGACATGTGGCCTGACGCTCCTCGGGGCGCGTGTTGCTTGGGCCTCTCTCCTGCAGGCGCTCAGTCAGACCAAGTGGTGACATGTGGCAAGACACTCCTCGGGGCGCGTCTTGCTTGGACTTCTCTCCTGGAGGCCCTCTGTCATACCCAGTGTTGACATGTGTCAAGACGCTCCTCGGGGCGTGTCTTGCTTGGGCTTCTCTCCTGGAGGCCCTCAGTCAGACCCATTGTTGGCATGTGGCAAGACGCTCCTCGGGGTGCGTCTTGCTTGGGCCTCTCTCCTGGAGGCGCTCAGTCAGACCGAGTGCTGACATGTGGCAAGACGCTCCTCGGGCCGCGTGTTGCTTGGGCTTCTCTCCTGGAGGCCCTCAGTCAGACCCATTGTTGACATGTGGCCTGACGCTCCTCGGGGCGCGTGTTGCTTGGGCCTCTCTCCTGGAGGCGTTCAGTCAGACCAAGTGGTGACATGTGGCAAGACACTCCTCGGGGCGCGTCTTGCTTGGGCCTCTCTCCTGGAGGCCCTCTGTCATACCCAGTGTTGACATGTGTCAAGACGCTCCTCGGGGCGCGTCTTGCTTGGGCTTCTCTCCTGGAGGCCCTCAGTCAGACCCATTGTTGGCATGTGGCAAGACGCTCCTCGGGGCGCGTCTTGCTTGGGCCTCTCTCCTGGAGGCGCTCAGTCAGACCGAGTGCTGACATGTGGCAAGACGCTCCTCGGGCCGCGTGTTGCTTGGGCTTCTCTCCTGGAGGCCCTCAGTCAGACCCATTGTTGACATGTGGCAAGACGCTCCTCGGGGTGCGTCTTGCTTGGGCCTCTCTCCTGGAGGCGCTCAGTCAGACCGAGTGCTGACATGTGGCAAGACGCTCCTCGGGGCGCGTCTTGCTTGGGCCTCTCTCCTGGAGGCGCTCAGTCAGACTGAGTAGTGACATGTGGCCTGACGATGCTCGGGGCACGTCTTGCTTGGGCCTCTCTCCTGGAGGCGCTCAGTCAGACCCAGTGGTGACATGTGGCAAGACACTCCTCGGGGCGCGTCTTGCTTGGGCCTCTCTCGTTGAGGCCCTCTGTCAGACCCAGTTTTGACATGTGTCAAGACGCTCCTCGGGGCGCGTCTTGCTTGGGCTTCTCTCCTGGAGGCCCTCAGTCAGACCCAGTGTTGACATGTGTCAAGACGCTCCTCGGGGCGCGTCTTGCTTTGGCCTCTCTCCTGGAGGCGCTCAGTCAGACCGAGTGCTGACATGTGGCAAGAAGCTCCTCGGGGCGCGTCTTGCTTGGGCTTCTCTCCTGGAGTTCCTCAGTAAGACCCATTGTTGACATGTGGCAAGACGCTCCTCGGGGCGCGTCCTGATTGGGCCTCTCTCCTGGAGGCGCTCAGTCAGACCGAGTGCTGACATGTGGCAAGACGCTCCTCGGGCCGCGTGTTGCTTGGGCTTCTCTCCTGGAGGCCCTCAGTCAGACCCATTGTTGACATGTGGCCTGACGCTCCTCGGGGCGCGTGGTGCTTGGGCCTCTCTCCTGGAGGCGCTCAGTCAGACCAAGTGGTGACATGTGGCAAGACACTCCTCGGGGCGCGTCTTGCTTGGGCCTCTCTCCTGGAGGCCCTCTGTCATACCCAGTGTTGACATGTGTCAAGACACTCCTCGGGGCGCGTCTTGCTTGGGCTTCTCTCCTGGAGGCCCTCAGTCAGACCCATTGTTGGCATGTGGCAAGACGCTCCTCGGGGCGCGTCTTGCTTGGGCCTCTCTCCTGGAGGCGCTCAGTCAGACCGAGTGCTGACATGTGGCAAGACGCTCCTCGGGCCGCGTGTTGCTTGGGCTTCTCTCCTGGAGGCCCTCAGTCAGACCCATTGTTGACATGTGGCAAGACGCTCCTCGGGGCGCGTCTTGCTTGGGCCTCTCTCCTGGAGGCGCTCAGTCAGACTGAGTAGTGACATGTGGCCTGACGATCCTCGGGGCACGTCTTGCTTGGGCCTCTCTCCTGGAGGCGCTCAGTCAGACCCAGTGGTGACATGTGGCAAGACACTCCTCGGGGCGCGTCTTGCTTGGGCCTCTCTCGTGGAGGCCCTCTGTCAGACCCAGTTTTGACATGTGTCAAGACGCTCCTCGGGGCGCGTCTTGCTTGGGCTTCTCTCCTGGAGGCCCTCAGTCAGACCCATTGTTGACATGTGGCAAGACGCTCCTCGGGGCGCGTCTTGCTTGGGCTTCTCTCCTGGAGGCGCTCAGACAGACCCAGTGTTGACATGTGACAAGACGCTCCTCGGGGCGCGTCTTGCTTGGGCCTCTCTCCTGGAGGCGCTCAGTCAGAACCAGAGGTGACATGTGGCAAGACGCTCCTCGGGGCGCGTCTTGCTTGGTCCTATCTAATGGAGGCCCACAGTAAGACCCATTGTTGACATCTGGAAAGAAGCTCCTCGGGGCGCGTCTTGCTTTGGCTTCTCTCCTGGAGGCCCTCAGTCAGACCCATTGTTGACATGTGGCAAGACGCTCCTCGGGGCGCGTCTTGCTGGGGCTTCTCTCATGGAGGCACTCAGTCAGACCCAGT
Source organism: Nothobranchius furzeri (assembly GCF_043380555.1). Classification (NCBI taxonomy): domain Eukaryota; kingdom Metazoa; phylum Chordata; class Actinopteri; order Cyprinodontiformes; family Nothobranchiidae; genus Nothobranchius; species Nothobranchius furzeri. The sequence goes on from NC_091741.1 coordinate 1,929,465, forward strand.
GTTGACATGTGGCAAGACGCTCCTCGGGGCGCGTGTTGCTTGAACCTCTCTCCTGGAGGCGCTTAGTCAGACCGAGTAGTGACATGTGGCAAGACGCTCCTCGGGGCGCGTCTTGCTGGGGCCTCTCTCCTGGAGGCGCTCAGTCAGACCCAGTGTTGACATGTGTCAAGACGCTCCTCGGGCGTTTCTTGCTTGCGCCTCTCTCCTGGAGGCGCTCAGTCAGACCCAGAGGTGACATGTGGCAAGACGCTCCTTGGGCCTCTCTCCTGGAGGCGCTCAGTCAGACCCAGTGTTGACATGTGGCCAGACGCTCCTCGGGGCACGTCTTGCTTGGGCCTCTCTCCTGGAGGTGCTCAGTCAGACCCAGTGTTGACATGTGGCAAGACACTCCTCGGGGCGCGTCTTGCTTGGGCCTCTCTCATGGAGGCCCTCTGTCAGACCCAGTGTTGACATGTGTCAAGACGCTCCTCGGGGCGCGTCTTGCTTTGGCCTCTCTCCTGGAGGCGCTCAGTCAGACCCATTGTTGACATGTGGCAAGACGCTCCTCGGGGCACGTCTTGCTTGGGCCTCTCTCCTGGAGGCGCTCAGTCAGACCTAGTAGTGACATGTGGCAAGACGCTCCTCGGGGCGCGTCTTGCTTGGACCTCCCTCCTGGAGGCGCTCAGTCAGACCGAGTAGTGACATGTGGCAAGACGCTCCTCAGGACGTGTCTTGCTTGGACCTCTCTCCTGGAGGCGCTCAGTTAGACCGAGTAGTGACATGTGGCAAGACGCTCGTCGGGGCGGGTCTTGCTTGGGCCTCTCTCCTGGAGGCGCTCAGTCAGAACTGGAAGATATGTTGCGTCATAAGCCTCTGATGGTTCACCAGGTGCACGGTCCACTCGAAATCCTAATGCTGTATTTGTAGTACATACACTAAGTCTTCTCTGTTGATGTCAGACTAGAGTTTTATTAGAGTTTTACTTTGCAACAATGGGATTCGAGCAATTGATGTGTATATTTTTAATAGTGCACAATGCTACTATTCCTAGGCTGAATGTATGACATGGCTCTTATGTATCATTATGTATCGTTTCCATTAAGTACTAATTTAAATAAAGTCCCTCTGTCCTCAGTGCTAGGTTGTGGGTTTAATACACATTATTATGATCAACCTGTTGAATAGTATAAGCCCCATACAATGTGACGGTCCGTGTGACGGACCGGTGTGTTACGACCCGACTAACGAAACGTACCAGGTGATAACATTGCATCTGCCCATTACAGCGGAGCGAGCGTTTCGCCACACTCCCAAACCAAGGTTAATAGTTGTAGCGCACGCCTTTTCGGACCTCGGTGCACGCGAAACACTGGTGTACACTCACAACATCACGCTCGAGACAGCTCAAGCGTTACGCGAAACAAAGGACGTGTTCAAATCCATAGAGAATATACGGTCTTTAGCGTATGCGTATATAAAGAAGGTCGATGACATTTACAGACCCGGCGGCGTGGGCACCACAGTAGAACAACAAGGTGCTCTCAAGCGCACACAGATACTGGCCGCATTATCACTCGCGATGTCTATCCTGACATACCTGTTTCTGATTTCTATGTATATTAATTTATGACAAGAGCTACTTTAGGTGGTTACGATTACACTCTGACCACGTGCCTTAGTTTCTGCTAGTGACCTATAAATACATTTGCCCACTTGCTCTCACTGCCATTAAAGCGGCTGTACCCACACGTACAACACCCAAGAAAAAAAATTGATCTCGCTGTCTGTACTGGGTGTACTCTCAGTAGTCGCAGTTGCTCAGGCCATGGTGGTACGCTCACCTAACGCCTCTGAGATACGTTCCATCACACCACCTCCTAGACTACTCGCGAAGGAGTATTCAACACCCCCTTTGTACGAAGACAACCATTATAACGAGCACAGCACAACGCTTGCCGCACGCGAAGACAACATGCAGGAGACAACGCTACCACCTGTCGTGAGAACAACGGATTCGAGTGACAACGATCGCGACTATGACGAGCACATTACAACACCCTCTGTGCACGAAGACCAGGTGCAGGAGACAACGCTACCACCTGTCGTGAGAAACAAGAGTTTGGTTAACAATGATCATCGTCGTGTCCCATTGTAAACGGGCGCGCCATCGCACACATCGTACATGTGTGTTAACCCACCTGTATGCGACAGACTTTGTGTGTTGCATGACATCGAGATGTATTGACGTCTGTGTCAATACAGGACTCTCTATAAGCCAGGAGCTGGACGCTAACGACCCGTGCATGCGCCACACAAAAGGTATCGTACATGTGTTAACCCACCTGTATGCGACAGACTTTGTGTGTTGCATGACATCGAGATGTATTGACGTCTGTGTCAATACAGGACTCTCTAAGCTGGGAGCTGGACGCTAACGACCCGTGCATGCGCCACACAAAAGGTAACTCGACTAACTACAAAACGCATATTGTGATGTAGAAAGTTGGCTCGACTGTTTGAATCAGCTGCAGCTGCGGTTTACTCACGAAGTGAATCGCACGCTTGTTAGAAGTACATTCGGAGCACTTAAAAAATACATCGCTCTCATCGAGTTCCGTCTCAGCATTCACCGGCTGATGGGCAAGAGCGTGACATGGGATCGCCAGGAACTTACTTAAGGACTATCATCTCATTTGGCATTTACTCACGGACCCAAGAAACCAGTTCCGAAAAATGGTCGAGAATTATAACTTGTCTAATAGCAACTGGAAGATATGTTGCGTCATAAGCCTCTGATGGTTCACAAGGTGCACGGTCCACTCGAAATCCTAATGCTGTATTTGTAGTACATACACTAAGTCTTCTCTGTTGATGTCAGACTAGAGTTTTATTAGAGTTTTACTTTGCAACAATGGGATTCGAGCAATTGATCTGTATATTTTTAATAATGCACAATGCTACTATTCCTAGGCTGAATGTATGACATGGCTCTTATGTATCATTATGTATCGTTTCCATTAAGTACTAATTTAAATAAAGTCCCTCTGTCCTCAGTGCTAGGTTGTGGGTTTAATACACATTATTATGATCAACCTGTTGAATAGTATAATAACAATATTCCTGTAAAAGTCATTTAGTAATGAACAACCTCAGTTCTGTGAAAGCACATCATGTCTCTGATGTGTACACTGCAGGCCTGACCGGGGTTTGCATGCAAGGGCCTGTGTGTGTGTGTGTGTGTGTGTGTGCGCGCGCGTGTGTGTGTGTGTGTGTGTGTGTGTGTGTGTGTGTGTGTGTGTGTGTGAAACAAATAAAGATAAATATAGCTAGTGCGGCCACGAGCGGTCGTGCAGGGTAGAGGCTGCACGAAAACGCCTCTAAAAACAAGCGCGTGCCCACGCCCGATCCGTGGAAGCACGTAGACCTAGCACACGTACTAGCAGAAATCAACGATCGCACACGGGTCATTGAGTGTGTACAGGGTTCGTCTGCGTGTGTGGCATTGGGCAATCTAGCGGCACAAGAGTGGCCTGAAGGCGGAACCGGCCAACCCGTTGCCCTCACCATCGTTGCGCTTCGAGATGAACTATTGCTAAAGATGATCGTCCTCATCAACCACGGCGCTACCAGAGTAGCTCGTAACGAAGACCCTCTCCGCGACCTCACGGCCAGTGTGCGCAGTGTACAGCAAATGACTAACGATGTTGCGAGCGATATATCGGAAAAACTTTGCACTGACGCGACGGTCGCCACTGCAGGTTGTGTGAGTCTCGCGCAAAGTGCCATATCAAACGTGCGCAAGCTAGTGACAAGCAACTTCACCAGATCCGTAGATTCTGCATACGCTTGAATACCAACGAAAGTATCGAGAGATAACACCGACACGAGTTGCGCGACGGCGCTGGCTGCAGTCGCTACAACACTGGATTTATTAATCAACGTAATTGTGATCGTAATGGCGTATCGAGTGTGCACCAGAAACTACAACCAGTACTACAGAAAACTGGCATGAGGGTCGCGGTCTAACGTTATGTTGGTGTCTCGCATCGACCGTCGACGGCCGTTTGCCAGCGGCTGAAAATGGCACAGTTGACGAAATGGAAACGCTGACCGTCCATAGTGCACTCTCGCAAGTTCCAACCGCACCATCTCAGGAGACAGACCACAGAGTCATATTAGCGGAGGGTAGATAGAAAATGCGCAAACCGCCGCAACCGCCCATATACATACTATACGAGTTCAACATAGAGTGGAGTAAGAAGTTACTACCGATTGTATTTACAACGTGCAAGCAGCTGGTGTGTGACGCTTTACTTGATTATCACAGAGGTTGCGATGTCCTGTGTTCCACGAGCGCATGGAAACAAGTGAACGAACTTCTACGGACCGTACTGTTGGGGTATGAGCGAGCTGTAAAATCAATACACGCTAGACACGCGGACTTTGCCGCATTACTGGACACGCATATCGCCACAACAAAACCGGGTCAAGTGTTCGGGGCGTCACCGCGCTCGACTATACACGTCTTGGCCTACCACGAGTACATGAGCCCACAAGATCCTAAGCGAGGTAGAAGCCGTTGTGTCTACCCAACGCAAATTCAGCACAGCCGTGCGCGCTAAGACAAGTCCCTCTAGATTGCTGGAAACTTTGGAAACGTGGAAGGCTGGCGTGTACGTGCTTTCTACACATCTCAACGGTATGATCGCGATACTCTCGGCCGCACAACAACTAATGGTCATGTGTTCGGAAGGTCTGATCAGGTCTGACATGACCGGTTGTCAATCGACGTCGAGCGTGCACTCACACACGGATATCCTGGCGTACAGTAAAGCGACAGCGACCTCTACGCTCACGTTGATCGCCGATGTTTCGAAGGGCAATCGAGTGTGTTGGCTGACGAAAGCTATGGTGACCGACGGTCGCGTCGACTACAATGTGCCTCATTGCGACTTTAGAGGCGTATGTGATCCTTTGCAAATCGACAACACCACCGCGGTCGAGTGCGAAGTCACGGTCGGTGGCGTGTTGTCCTTACTGTGCCCCATACAATGTGACGGTCCGAGTCACGGACCGGTGTGTTACGACCCGACTAACGAAAAGTACCAGGTGATAACATTGCATCTGCCCATTACAGCGGAGCGAGCGTTTCGCCACACTCCCAAACCAAGGTTAATAGTTGTAGCGCACACCCTTTCGGACCTCGGTGCACGCGAAACACTGGCGTACACTCACAAAATCACGCTCGAGACAGCTCAAGTGTTACGCAAAACAAAGGACGTGTTCAAATCCATAGAGAATATACGGTCTTTAGCGTATGCGTATATAAAGAAGGTCGATGACATTTACAGACCCGGCGGCGTGGGCACCACAGTAGAACAACAAGGTGCTCTCAAGCGCACACAGATACTGGCCGCATTATCACTCGCGATGTCTATCCTGACATGCCCGTTTCTGATTTCTATGTTAATTAAATTATGACAAGAGATACGGTGGTTACGATTACACTCTGACCACGTGCCTTAGTTTCTGCTAGTGACCTATAAATACATTTGACCACTTGCTCTCACTGCCATTAAAGCGGCTGTACCCACACGTACAACACCCAAGTAAAAAAATGATCTCGCTGTCTGTACTGAATGTACTCTCAGTAGTCGCAGTTGCTCAGGCCATGGTGGTACGCTCACATAACGCCTCTGAGATACGTCCCATCACACCACCTCCTACACTACTCGCGAAGGAGTATTCAACACCCCCTTTGTACGAAGACAACCATTATAACGAGCACAGCACAACGCTTGCCGCACGCGAAGACAACATGCAGGAGACAACGCTACCACCTGTCGTGAGAACAACGGATTCGAGTGACAACGATCGCGACTATGACGAGCACATTACAGCACCCTCTGTGCACGAAGACCAGGTGCAGGAGACAACGCTACCACCTGTCGTGAGAAACAAGAGTTTGGTTAACAATGATCATCGTCGTGTCCCATTGTAAACTGGGCGTGCCATCGCACACATCGTACATGTGTGTTAACCCACCTGTATGCGACAGACTTTGTGTGTTGCATGACATCGAGATGTATTGACGTCTGTGTCAATACAGGACTCTCTATAAGCCGGGAGCTGGACGCTAACGACCCGTGCATGCGCCACACAAAAGGTATCGTACATGTGTTAACCCACCTGTATGCGACAGACTTTGTGTGTTGCATGACATCGAGATGTATTGACGTCTGTGTCAATACAGGACTCTCTAAGCTGGGAGCTGGACGCTAACGACCCGTGCATGCGCCACACAAAAGGTAACTCGACTAACTACAAAACGAATATTGTGATGTAGAAAGTTGGCTCGACTGTTTGAATCAGCTGCAGCTGCGGTTTACTCACGAAGTGAATCGCACGCTTGTTAGAAGTACATTCGGAGCACTTAAAAAAGACATCGCTCTCATCGAGTTCCGTCTCAGCGTTCACCGGCTGATGGGCAAGAGCGTGACATGGGATCGCAAGGAACTTACTTAAGGACTATCATCTCATTTGGCATTTACTCACGGACCCAAGAAACCAGTTCCGAAAAATGGTCGAGAATTATAACTTGTCTAATAGCAACTGGAAGATATGTTGCGTCATAAGCCTCTGATGGTTCACAAGGTGCACGGTCCACTCGAAATCCTAATGCTGTATTTGTAGTGCATACACTAAGTCTTCTCTGTTGATGTCAGACTAGAGTTTTATTAGAGTTTTACTTTGCAACAATGGGATTCGATCAATTGATGTGTATATTTTTAATAGTGCACAATGCTACTATTCCTAGGCTGAATGTATGACATGGCTCTTGTGTATCATTATGTATCGTTTCCATTAAGTACTAATTTAAATAAAGTCCCTCTGTCCTCAGTGCTAGGTTGTGGGTTTAATACACATTATTATGATCAACCTGTTGAATAGTATAATAACAATATTCCTGTAAAAGTCATTTAGTAATGAACAACCTCAGTTCTGTGAAAGAACATCATGTCTCTGATGTGTACAATGCAGGCCTGACCGGTCTTGCTGGGGCCTCTCTCCTGGAGGCGCTCAATCAGACCCAGTGGTGACACGTGGCAAGACGCTCCTCGGGGCGCGTCTTGCTTGGGCCTCTCTCCTGGAGGCGCTCAGTCAGACCCAGTGGTGACACGTGGCAAGAAGCTCCTCGGGGCGCGTCTTGCTTGGGCCTCTCTCCTGGAGGCGCTCAGTCAGACCCAGTGTTGACATGTGTCAAGACGCTCCTCGGGGCGTGTCTTGCTTGGGCCTCTCTCCTGGAGGCGCTCAGTCAGACCCAGTGTTGACATGTGGCAAGACGCTCCTCTGGGCGCGTCTTGCTTGGGCTTCTCTCCTGGAGGCGCTCAGTCAGACCGAGTGCTGACATGTGGCAAGAAGCTCCTCGGGGCGCGTCTTGCTTGGGCTTCTCTCCTGGAGGCCCTCAGTAAGACCCATTGTTGACATGTGGCAAGACGCTCCTCGTGGTGCGTCTTGCTTGGGCCTCTCTCCAGAAGGCCCTCAATCAGACCCAGTGTTGACACGTGGCAAGACGCTTCTCGGGGCGCGTCTTGCTTGGGCCTCTCTCCTGGAGGGGCTCAGTCAGACTGAGTAGTGACATGTGGCCTGACGCTCCTCGGGGCGCGTCTTGCCTGGGCCTCTCTCCTGGAGGCGCTCAGTCAGACCCAGTGGTGACATGTGGCAAGACACTCCTCGGGGCGCGTCTTTCTTGTACTCCAATAAACAGCCCCTACAACCACAAAAAGGAATGGAGTCATTAGCACTTATGGTTTGTAAATGGCACCCAGAATTATGTTGCACGAAGCACAATTTCACATCATTCTGGGTTCATTTGTGTGAAAACAAGGTCCAATCATGCTGAAACGTTACAGGAAGGTAGAATCTATTGAGTTGTAAGTGATCTGAACGTTTCATGATGATAGCACTTTCCTAAGGGGGTCAAACCATGTCCCAAAGGTCACCGGATCTGGTGTCAATTTAAAGAAGTAGTCCAGTTACACATTTGTGTGCTTATAACTTGGCTTCTGAATGTCCTAGATAAGTCAGGCTTGTTTTAGTGTACTCCAATCAACAGCCCCTACAACCACAAAAAGGAATGGAGTCATTAGCACTCATGGTTTGTAAATGGCACCCAGAATTATGTTGCACGAAGCACAATTTCACATCATTCTGGGTCCATTTGTGTGAAAACAAGGTCCAATCAGGCTGAAACGTTACAAGAAGGTCGAATCTATTGAGTTGTAAGTGATCTGAACTTTTCATGATGATCGCACAATCCTATAGGGGGTGAAACCATGCCCCAAAGGTCACCGGGCCTGGTGTCACTTTAAAGAAGTAGTCCAGTTACACCTTTGTGGGCTTATAACTTGGCTTCTGAATATCCTAAAGAGGTCAGGTTTGTTTTAGAGTACTCCAGTTAACAGCCCCCATTACCCCAAAAAGGAATGGCGTCATTAGCACTTATGGTTTTTAAATGGAACCCAGATTTATGTTGCACGAAGCACAATTTCACATAATTCTGGGTTCATTTGTGTGAAAACAAGGTCCAATCAGAATGAAACGTTACAAGACGGTAGAATCTAGTGAGTTGTAAGTGATCTGAACGTTTCATGATGATAGCACTTTCCTAAGGGGGTCAAATCATGTCCCAAAGGTTACCGGATCTGGTGTCAATTTAAAGAAGTAGTCCAGTTACACATTTGTGGGCTTATAACTTGGCTTCTGAATGTCCTAGTGAGATCAGGTTTGTTTTAGTGTACTCCAATCAACAGCCCCTACAACCACAAAAAGGAATGGAGTCATTAGCACTTATGGTTTTTAAATGGCACCCAGAATATTGTTGCACGAAGCACAATTTCACATCATTCTATGTTCATTTGTGTGAAAACAAGGTCCAATCAGGCTGAAACGTTACAGGAAGGTAGAATCTATTGAGTTGTAAGTGATCTGAACGTTTCATGATGATAGCACTTTCCTAAGGGGGTCAAACCATGTCCCAAAGGTCACCGGATCTGGTGTCAATTTAAAGAAGTAGTCCAGTTACACATTTGTGGGCTTATAACTTGGCTTCTGAATTTCCTAGAGAGATCAGGTTTGTTTTAGTGTACTCCAATCAACAGCCCCTACAACCACAAAAAGGAAGGGAGTCATTAGCACTTATGGTTTATAAATGGCACCCAGAATTATGTTGCATGAAGCACAATTTCACATCATTCTGGGTCCATTTGTGTGAAAACAAGGTCCAATCAGGCTGAAACGTTACAAGAAGGTAGAATCTATTGAGTTGTAAGTGATCTGAACGTTTCATGATGATCGCACATTCCTATTGGGGGTCAAACCATGTCCCAAAGGTCACCGGATCTGGTGTCACTTTAAAGAAGTAGTCCAGTTACACATTTGTGGGCTTATAACTTGGCTTCTGAATGTCCTAGTGAGATCAGGTTTGTTTTAGTGTACTCCAATCAACAGCCCCTACAACCACAAAAAGGAATGGAGTCATTAGCACTTATGGTTTTTAAATGGCACCCAGAATAATGTTGCACGAAGCACAATTTCACATCATTCTGGGTTCATTTGTGTGAAAACAAGGTCCAATCATGCTGAAACGTTACAGGAAAGTAGAATCTATTGAGTTGTAAGTGATCTGAACGTTTCATGATGATAGCACTTTCCTAAGGGGGTCAAACCATGTCCCAAAGGTCACCGGATCAGGTGTCAATTTAAAGAAGTAGTCCAGTTACACATTTGTGGGCTTATAACTTGGCTTCTGAATGTCCTAGAGAAGTCAGGCTTGTTTTAGTGTACTCCAATCAACAGCCCCTACAACCACAAAAAGGAATGGAGTCATTAGCACTTATGGTTTGTAAATGGCACCCAGAATTATGTTGCACGAAGCACAATTTCACATCATTCAGGGTCCATTTGTGTGAAAACAAGGTCCAATCAGGCTGAAACGTTACAAGAAGGTAGAATCTATTGAGTTGTAAGTGATCTGAACTTTTCATGATGATCGCACAATCCTATAGGGGGTCAAACCATGTCCCAAAGGTCACCGGGCCTGGTGTCACTTTAAAGAAGTAGTCCAGTTACACCTTTGTGGGCTTATAACTTGGCTTCTGAATATCCTAAAGAGGTCAGGTTTGTTTTAGAGTACTCCAGTTAACAGCCCCCATTACCCCAAAAAGGAATGGCGTCATTAGCACTTATGGTTTTTAAATGGAACCCAGAATTATGTTGCACGAAGCACAATTTCACATAATTCTGGGTTCATTTGTGTGAAAACAAGGTCCAATCAGGCTGAAACGTTACAAGACGGTAGAATCTAGTGAGTTGTAAGTGATCTGAACGTTTCATGATGATAGCACTTTCCTAAGGGGGTCAAACCATGTCCCAAAGGTCACTGGATCTGGTGTCAATTTAAAGAAGTAGTCCAGTTACACATTTGTGGGCTTATAACTTGGCTTCTGAATTTCCTAGAGAGATCAGGTTTGTTTTAGTGTACTCCAATCAACAGCCCCTACAACCACAAAAAGGAAGGGAGTCATTAGCACTTATGGTTTATAAATGGCACCCAGAATTATGTTGCACGAAGCACAATTTCACATCATTCTGGGTCCATTTGTGTGAAAACAAGGTCCAATCAGGCTGAAACGTTACAAGAAGGTAGAATCTATTGAGTTGTAAGTGATCTGAACGTTTCATGATGATCGCACATTCCTATTGGGGGTAAAACCATGTCCCAAAGGTCACCGGATCTGGTGTCACTTTAAAGAAGTAGTCCAGTTACACATTTGTGGGCTTATAACTTGGCTTCTGAATATCCTAGAGAGGTCAGGTTTGTTTTAGCGTACTCCAATTAACAGCCCCTACAACCACAAAAAGGAATGGAGTCATTAGCACTTATGGTTTTTAAATGGCACCCAGAATTATGTTGCACGAAGCACAATTTCACATCATTCTGGGTTAATTTGTGTGAAAACAAGGTCCAATCAGGCTGAAACGTTACAGGAAGGTAGAATCTATTGAGTTGTAAGTGATCTGAACATTTCATGATGATAGCACTTTCCTAAGGGGGTCAAACCATGTCCCAAAATGTCACCGGATCTGGTGTCAATTTAAAGAAGTAGTCCAATTACACATTTGTGGTCTTATAACTTGGCTTCTGAATGTCCTAGAGAGATCAGGTTTGGTTTAGTGTACTCCAATCAACAGCCCCTACAACCACAAAAAGAAATGGAGTCATTAGCCTTTATGGTTTGTAAATGGCACCCAGAATTATGTTGCACGAAGCACAATTTCACATCATTCTGGGTCCATTTGTGTGAAAACAAGGTCCAATCAGGCTGAAACGTTACAAGAAGGTAGAATCTATTGAGTTGTAAGTGATCTGAACGTTTCATGATGATCGCACATTCCTATAGGGGGTCAAACCATGTCCCAAAATGTCACCGGATCTGGTGTCAATTTTTAAAGAAGTAGTCCAATGACACATTTGTGGGCTTATAACTTGGCTTCTGAATGTTCTAGAGAGATCAGGTTTGTTTTAGTGTACTCCAATCAACAGCCCCTACAACCACAAAAAGGAATGGAGTCATTAGCACTTATGGTTTGTAAATGGCACCCAGAATTATGTTGCACGAAGCACAATTTCACTTCATTCTGGGTCCATTTGTGTGAAAACAAGGTCCAATCATGCTGAAACGTTACAGGAAGGTAGAATCTATTGAGTTGTAAGTGATCTGAACGTTTCATGATGATAGCACTTTCCTAAGGGGGTCAAACCATGTCCCAAAGGTCACCGGGCCTGGTGTCACTTTAAAGAAGTAGTCCAGTTACACCTTTGTGGGCTTATAACTTGGCTTCTGAATGGCCTAGAGAGGTTAGGTTTGTTTTAGTGTACTCCAATCAACAGCCCCTACAACCACAAAAAGGAATGGAGTCATTAGCACTTATGGTTTTTAAATGGCACCCAGAATTATGTTGCACAAAGCACAATTTCACATCATTCCGGGTCCATTTCACAGAAAAAAGCTTCAATCAGGCTGAAATGTCACAGAAAAGTAGAATCTATTGAGTTGTAAATGATTCCTGTGATTTCATGATGATAGCAGATTCCTAAGGGCGTCAAATCAGGTCATAAAGGTCACCGGATCACTTGTTCCTTGAAGGCGGGGTTCCAAACACACATTTGGGGGCTTATTACTTAGCTTCTGAATGTCTCAGAGAGGTCAGGTTTGTCTTAGTGTACTCCAATCAACAGCCCTTATTACCCCAAAAAGGAATGGAGTCATTAGCACTTATGGTTTTTAAATGGCACCCAGAATTATGTTGCACGAAGCACAATTTCACATCATTCTGTGTGAAAACAAGGTCCAATCAGGCTAAAACATCACAGGACGGTAGAATCTATGGAGTTGTAAGTGATCTGAACGTTTCAAGGTGATAGCACTTTCCTAAGGGGGTCAAACCATGTCCCAAAGGTCACCGGATCTGGTGTCAATTTAAAGAAGTAGTCCAGTTACACATTTGTGGGCTTATAACTTGGCTTCTGAATGTCCTAGAGAGATCAGGTTTGTTTTAGTGTACTCCAACCAACAGCCCCTACAACCACAAAAAGGAATGGAGTCATTAGCACTTATGGTTTGTAAATGGCACCCAGAATTATGTTGCACGAAGCACAATTTCACATCATTCTGGGTCCATTTGTGTGTAAACAAGGTCCAATCAGGCTGAAACGCTACAAGAAGGTAGAATCTATTGAGTTGTAAGTGATCTGAACGTTTCATGATGATCGCACTTTCCTATAGGGGGTCAAACCATTTCCAAAAAGGTCACCGGGCCTGGTGTTACTTTAAAGAAGTAGTCCAGTTACACCTTTGTGGGCTTATAACTTGGCTTCTGAATATCTTAAAGAGGTCAGGTTTGTTTTAGTGTACTCCAATCAACAGCCTCTACAACCACAAAAAGGAATGGAGTCATTAGCACTTATGGTTTTTAAATGGCACCCAGAATTATGTTGCACGAAGCACAATTTCACATCATTCTGGGTTCATTTGTGTGAAAACAAGGTCCAATCAGGCTGAAACGTTACAGGAAGGTAGAATCTATTGAGCTGTAAGTGATCTGAACGTTTCATGATGATAGCACTTTCCTAAGGGGGTCAAACCATGTCCCAAAGGTAACCGGATCTGGTGTCAATTTAAAGAAGTAGTCCAGTTACACATTTGTGAGCTTATAACTTGGCTTCTGAATTTCCTAGAGAGATCAGGTTTGTTTTAGTGTACTCCAATCAACAGCCCCTACAACCACAAAAAGGAAGGGAGTCATTAGCACTTATGGTTTGTAAATGGCAGCCAGAATTATGTTGCACGAAGCACAATTTCACATCATTCTCGGTCAATTTGTGTGAAAACAAGGTCCAATCAGGCTGAAACGTTACAAGAAGGTAGAATCTATTGAGTTGTAAGTGATCCGAACGTTTCATGATGATAGCACCTTCCTAAGGGGGTCAAACCATGTCCCAAAGGTCACCGGGCCTGGCGTCACTTTAAAGAAGTAGTCCAGTTACAACTTTGTGGGCTTATAACTTGGCTTCTGAATATCCTAAAGAGGTCAGGTTTGTTATAGTGTACTCCAATCAACAGCCCCTACAACCACAAAAAGGACTGGAGTCATTAGCACTTATGGTTTTTAAATGGCACCCAGAACTATGTTGCACGAAGCACAATTTCACATCATTCTGGGTTCATTTGTGTGAAAACAAGGTCCAATCAGGCTGAAACGTTACAGGAAGGTAGAATCTATTGAGTTGTAAGTGATCTGAACGTTTCATGATGATAGCACTTTCCTAAGGGGGTCAAACCATGTCCCAAAGGTCACCGGATCTGGTGTCAATTTAAAGAAGTAGTCCAGTTACACATTTGTGGGCTTATAACTTGGCTTCTGAATGTCCTAGAGAGGTCAGGCTTGTTTTAGTGTACTCCAACCAACAGCCCCTACAACCACAAAAAGGAATGGAGTCATTAGCACTTATGGTTTTTAAATGGCACCCAGAATTATGTTGCACGAAGCACAATTTCACATCATTCTGGGTTAATTTGTGTGAAAACAAGGTCCAATCAGGCTGAAACGTTACAGGAAGGTAGAATCTATTGAGTTGTAAGTGATCTGAACATTTCATGATGATAGCACTTTCCTAAGGGGGTCAAACCATGTCCCAAAATGTCACCGGATCTGGTGTCAATTTAAAGAAGTAGTCCAATTACACATTTGTGGTCTTATAACTTGGCTTCTGAATGTCCTAGAGAGATCAGGTTTGGTTTAGTGTACTCCAATCAACAGCCCCTACAACCACAAAAAGAAATGGAGTCATTAGCCTTTATGGTTTGTAAATGGCACCCAGAATTATGTTGCACGAAGCACAATTTCACATCATTCTGGGTCCATTTGTGTGAAAACAAGGTCCAATCAGGCTGAAACGTTACAAGAAGGTAGAATCTATTGAGTTGTAAGTGATCTGAACGTTTCATGATGATCGCACATTCCTATAGGGGGTCAAACCATGTCCCAAAATGTCACCGGATCTGGTGTCAATTTTTAAAGAAGTAGTCCAATGACACATTTGTGGGCTTATAACTTGGCTTCTGAATGTTCTAGAGAGATCAGGTTTGTTTTAGTGTACTCCAATCAACAGCCCCTACAACCACAAAAAGGAATGGAGTCATTAGCACTTATGGTTTGTAAATGGCACCCAGAATTATGTTGCACGAAGCACAATTTCACTTCATTCTGGGTCCATTTGTGTGAAAACAAGGTCCAATCATGCTGAAACGTTACAGGAAGGTAGAATCTATTGAGTTGTAAGTGATCTGAACGTTTCATGATGATAGCACTTTTCTAAGGGGGTCAAACCATGTCCCAAAGGTCACCGGGCCTGGTGTCACTTTAAAGAAGTAGTCCAGTTACACCTTTGTGGGCTTATAACTTGGCTTCTGAATGGCCTAGAGAGGTTAGGTTTGTTTTAGTGTACTCCAATCAACAGCCCCTACAACCACAAAAAGGAATGGAGTCATTAGCACTTATGGTTTTTAAATGGCACCCAGAATTATGTTGCACAAAGCACAATTTCACATCATTCCGGGTCCATTTCACAGAAAAAAGCTTCAATCAGGCTGAAATGTCACAGAAAAGTAGAATCTATTGAGTTGTAAATGATTCCTGTGATTTCATGATGATAGCAGATTCCTAAGGGCGTCAAATCAGGTCATAAAGGTCACCGGATCACTTGTTCCTTGAAGGCGGGGTTCCAAACACACATTTGGGGGCTTATTACTTAGCTTCTGAATGTCTCAGAGAGGTCAGGTTTGTCTTAGTGTACTCCAATCAACAGCCCTTATTACCCCAAAAAGGAATGGAGTCATTAGCACTTATGGTTTTTAAATGGCACCCAGAATTATGTTGCACGAAGCACAATTTCACATCATTCTGTGTGAAAACAAGGTCCAATCAGGCTAAAACATCACAGGACGGTAGAATCTATGGAGTTGTAAGTGATCTGAACGTTTCAAGGTGATAGCACTTTCCTAAGGGGGTCAAACCATGTCCCAAAGGTCACCGGATCTGGTGTCAATTTAAAGAAGTAGTCCAGTTACACATTTGTGGGCTTATAACTTGGCTTCTGAATATCTTAAAGAGGTCAGGTTTGTTTTAGTGTACTCCAATCAACAGCCTCTACAACCACAAAAAGGAATGGAGTCATTAGCACTTATGGTTTTTAAATGGCACCCAGAATTATGTTGCACGAAGCACAATTTCACATCATTCTGGGTTCATTTGTGTGAAAACAAGGTCCAATCAGGCTGAAACGTTACAGGAAGGTAGAATCTATTGAGCTGTAAGTGATCTGAACGTTTCATGATGATAGCACTTTCCTAAGGGGGTCAAACCATGTCCCAAAGGTAACCGGATCTGGTGTCAATTTAAAGAAGTAGTCCAGTTACACATTTGTGAGCTTATAACTTGGCTTCTGAATTTCCTAGAGAGATCAGGTTTGTTTTAGTGTACTCCAATCAACAGCCCCTACAACCACAAAAAGGAAGGGAGTCATTAGCACTTATGGTTTGTAAATGGCAGCCAGAATTATGTTGCACGAAGCACAATTTCACATCATTCTCGGTCAATTTGTGTGAAAACAAGGTCCAATCAGGCTGAAACGTTACAAGAAGGTAGAATCTATTGAGTTGTAAGTGATCCGAACGTTTCATGATGATAGCACTTTCCTAAGGGGGTCAAACCATGTCCCAAAGGTCACCGGGCCTGGCGTCACTTTAAAGAAGTAGTCCAGTTACAACTTTGTGGGCTTATAACTTGGCTTCTGAATATCCTAAAGAGGTCAGGTTTGTTATAGTGTACTCCAATCAACAGCCCCTACAACCACAAAAAGGACTGGAGTCATTAGCACTTATGGTTTTTAAATGGCACCCAGAATTATGTTGCACGAAGCACAATTTCACATCATTCTGGGTTCATTTGTGTGAAAACAAGGTCCAATCAGGCTGAAACGTTACAGGAAGGTAGAATCTATTGAGTTGTAAGTGATCTGAAAGTTTCATGATGATAGCACTTTCCTAAGGGGGTCAAACCATGTCCCAAAGGTCACCGGATCTGGTGTCAATTTAAAGAAGTAGTCCAGTTACACATTTGTGGGCTTATAACTTGGCTTCTGAATGTCCTAGAGAGGTCAGGCTTGTTTTAGTGTACTCCAACCAACAGCCCCTACAACCACAAAAAGGAATGGAGTCATTAGCACTTATGGTTTTTAAATGGCACCCAGAATTATGTTGCACGAAGCACAATTTCACATCATTCTGGGTTCATTTGTGTGAAAACAAGGTCCAATCAGGCTGAAACGTTACAGGAAGGTAGAATCTATTGAGTTGTAAGTGATCTGAACGTTTCATGATGATAGCACTTTCCTAAGGGGGTCAAACCATGTCCCAAAGGTCACCGGATCTGGTGTCAATTTAAAGAAGTAGTCCAGTTACACATTTGTGGGCTTATAACTTGGCTTCTGAATTTCCTAGAGAGATCAGGTTTGTTTTAGTGTACTCCAATCAACAGCCCCTACAACCACAAAAAGGAAGGGAGTCATTAGCACTTATGGTTTATAAATGGCACCCAGAATTATGTTGCACGAAGCACAATTTCACATCATTCTGGGTCCATTTGTGTGAAAAAAAAGGTCCAATCAGGCTGAAACGTTACAAGAAGGTAGAATATATTGAGTTGTAAGTGATCTGAACGTTTCATGATGATCGCACATTCCTATTGGGGGTCAAACCATGTCCCAAAGGTCACCGGATCTGGTGTCACTTTAAAGAAGTAGTCCAGTTACACATTTGTGGGCTTATAACTTGGCTTCTGAATATCCTAGAGAGGTCAGGTTTGTTTTAGAGTACTCCAATTAACAGCCCCTACAACCACAAAAAGGAATGGAGTCATTAGCACTTATGGTTTTTAAATGGCACCCAGAATTATGTTGCACGAAGCACAATTTCACATCATTCTGGGTTCATTTGTGTGAAAACAAGGTCCAATCAGGCTGAAACGTTACAGGAAGGTAGAATCTATTGAGTTGTAAGTGATCTGAACGTTTCATGATGATAGCACTTTCCTAAGGGGGTCAAACCATGTCCCAAAATGTCACCAGATCTGGTGTCAATTTAAAGAAGTAGTCCAGTTACACATTTGTGGGCTTATAACTTGGCTTCTGAATGTCCTAGAGAGATCAGGTTTGGTTTAGTGTACTCCAATCAACAGCCCCTACAACCACAAAAAGAAATGGAGTCATTAGCACTTATGGTTTTTAAATGGCACCCAGAATTATGTTGCACGAAGCACAATTTCACATCATTCTGGGTTCATTTGTGTGAAAACAAGGTCCAATCAGGCTGAAACGTTACAGGAAGGTAGAATCTATTGAGCTGTAAGTGATCTGAACGTTTCATGATGATAGCACTTTCCTAAGGGGGTCAAACCATGTCCCAAAGGTAACCGGATCTGGTGTCAATTTAAAGAAGTAGTCCAGTTACACATTTGTGAGCTTATAACTTGGCTTCTGAATTTCCTAGAGAGATCAGGTTTGTTTTAGTGTACTCCAATCAACAGCCCCTACAACCACAAAAAGGAAGGGAGTCATTAGCACTTATGGTTTGTAAATGGCAGCCAGAATTATGTTGCACGAAGCACAATTTCACATCATTCTCGGTCAATTTGTGTGAAAACAAGGTCCAATCAGGCTGAAACGTTACAAGAAGGTAGAATCTATTGAGTTGTAAGTGATCCGAACGTTTCATGATGATAGCACTTTCCTAAGGGGGTCAAACCATGTTCCAAAGGTCACCGGGCCTGGTGTCACTTTAAAGAAGTAGTCCAGTTACAACTTTGTGGGCTTATAACTTGGCTTCTGAATATCCTAAAGAGGTCAGGTTTGTTATAGTGTACTCCAATCAACAGCCCCTACAACCACAAAAAGGACTGGAGTCATTAGCACTTATGGTTTTTAAATGGCACCCAGAATTATGTTGCACGAAGCACAATTTCACATCATTCTGGGTTCATTTGTGTGAAAACAAGGTCCAATCAGGCTGAAACGTTACAGGAAGGTAGAATCTATTGAGTTGTAAGTGATCTGAACGTTTCATTGTGATAGCACTTTCCTAAGGGGGTCAAACCATGTCCCAAAGGTCACCGGATCTGGTGTCAATTTAAAGAAGTAGTCCAGTTACACATTTGTGGGCTTATAACTTGGCTTCTGAATTTCCTAGAGAGGTCAGGCTTGTTTTAGTGTACTCCAACCAACAGCCCCTACAACCACAAAAAGGAATGGAGTCATTAGCACTTATGGTTTTTAAATGGCACCCAGAATTATGTTGCACGAAGCACAATTTCACATCATTCTGGGTTCATTTGTGTGAAAAAAAGGTCCAATCAGGCTGAAACGTTACAAGAAGGTAGAATATATTGAGTTGTAAGTGATCTGAACGTTTCATGATGATCGCACATTCCTATTGGGGGTCAAACCATGTCCCAAAGGTCACCGGATCTGGTGTCACTTTAAAGAAGTAGTCCAGTTACACATTTGTGGGCTTATAACTTGGCTTCTGAATATCCTAGAGAGGTCAGGTTTGTTTTAGAGTACTCCAATTAACAGCCCCTACAACCACAAAAAGGAATGGAGTCATTAGCACTTATGGTTTTTAAATGGCACCCAGAATTATGTTGCACGAAGCACAATTTCACATCATTCTGGGTTCATTTGTGTGAAAACAAGGTCCAATCAGGCTGAAACGTTACAGGAAGGTAGAATCTATTGAGTTGTAAGTGATCTGAACGTTTCATGATGATAGCACTTTCCTAAGGGGGTCAAACCATGTCCCAAAATGTCACCAGATCTGGTGTCAATTTAAAGAAGTAGTCCAGTTACACATTTGTGGGCTTATAACTTGGCTTCTGAATGTCCTAGAGAGATCAGGTTTGGTTTAGTGTACTCCAATCAACAGCCCCTACAACCACAAAAAGAAATGGAGTCATTAGCACTTATGGTTTGTAAATGGCACCCAGAATTATGTTGCACGAAGCACAATTTCACATCATTCTGGGTCCATTTGTGTGAAAACAAGGTCCAATCAGGCTGAAACGTTACAAGAAGGTAGAATCTATTGAGTTGTAAGTGATCTGAACGTTTCATGATGATCGCACATTCCTATAGGGGGTCAAACCATGTCCCAAAGGTCACCGGGCATGGTGTCACTTTAAAGAAGTAGTCCAGTTACAACTTTGTGGGCTTATAACTTGGCTTCTGAATATCCTAAAGAGGTCAGGTTTGTTTTAGTGTACTCCAATCAACAGCCCCTACAACCACAAAAAGGACTGGAGTCATTAGCACTTATGGTTTTTAAATGGCACCCAGAATTATGTTGCACGAAGCACAATTTCACATCATTCTGGGTTAATTTGTGTGAAAACAAGGTCCAATCAGGCTGAAACGTTACAGGAAGGTAGAATCTATTGAGTTGTAAGTGATCTGAACGTTTCATGATGATCGCACTTTCCAAAGGGGGTCAAACCATGTCCCAAAGGTCACCGGATCTGGTGTCAATTTAAAGAAGTAGTCCAGTTAAACATTTGTGGGCTTATAACTTGGCTTCTGAATGTCCTAGAGAGATCAGGTTTGTTTTAGTGTACTCCAATCAACAGCCCCTACAACCACAAAAAGGAATGGAGTCATTAGCACTTATGGTTTGTAAATGGCACCCAGAATTATGCTGCACGAAGCACAATTTCACATCATTCTGGGTCCATTTGTGTGAAAACAAGGTCCAATCAGGCTGAAACGTTACAAGAAGGTAGAATCTATTGAGTTGTAAGTGATCTGAACGTTTAATGATGATCGCATATTCCTATAGGGGGTCAAACCATGTCCCAAAGGTCACCGAGCCTGGTGTCACTTTAAAGAAGTAGTCCAGTTACACCTTTTTGAGCTAATAACTTGGCTTCTGAATATCCTAAAGAGGTCAGGTTTGTTTTAGTGTACTCCACTCAACAGCCTCTACAACCACAAAAAGGAATGGAGTCATTAGCCCTTATGGTTTGTAAATGGCACCCAGAATTATGTTGAACGAAGCACAATTTCACATCATTCTGGGTCAATTTGTGTGAAAACAAGGTCCAATCAGGCTGAAACGTTACAGGAAGGTAGAATCTATTGAGTTGTAAGTGATCTGAACGTTTCATGATGATAGCAAATTCCTATAGGGGGTCAAACCATGTCCCAAAGGTCACCGGATCTGGTGTCAATTTAAAGAAGTAGTCCAGTTACACATTTGTGGGCTTATAACTTGGCTTCTGAATGTCCTAGAGAGGTCAGGCTTGTTTTAGTGTACTCCAATCAACAGCCCCTACAACCACAAAAAGGAATGGAGTCATTAGCACTTATGGTTTGTAAATGGCACCCAGAATTATGTTGCACGAAGCACAATTTCACATCATTCTGGGTCCATTTGTGTGAAAACAAGGTCCAATCAGGCTGAAACGTTACAAGACGGTAGAATCTAGTGAGTTGTAAGTGATCTGAACGTTTCATGATGATATCACTTTCCTAAGGGGGTCAAATAATGTCCCAAAGGTCACCGGATCTGGTGTCAATTTAAAGAAGTAGTCCAGTTACACATTTGTGGGCTTATAACTTGGCTTCTGAATGTCCTAGTGAGATCAGGTTTGTTTTAGTGTACTCCAATCAACAGCCCCTACAACCACAAAAAGGAATGGAGTCATTAGCACTTATGGTTTTTAAATGGCACCCAGAATAATGTTGCACGAAGCACAATTTCACATCATTCTGGGTTCATTTGTGTGAAAACAAGGTCCAATCATGCTGAAACGTTACAGGAAAGTAGAATCTATTGAGTTGTAAGTGATCTGAACGTTTCATGATGATAGCACTTTCCTAAGGGGGTCAAACCATGTCCCAAAGGTCACCGGATCTGGTGTCAATTTAAAGAAGTAGTCCAGGTACACATTTGTGGGCTTATAACTTGGCTTCTGAATGTCCTAGAGAAGTCAGGCTTGTTTTAGTGTACTCCAATCAACAGCCCCTACAACCACAAAAAGGAATGGAGTCATTAGCACTTATGGTTTGTAAATGGCACCCAGAATTATGTTGCACGAAGCACAATTTCACATCATTCAGGGTCCATTTGTGTGAAAACAAGGTCCAATCAGGCTGAAACGTTACAAGAAGGTAGAATCTATTGAGTTGTAAGTGATCTGAACTTTTCAGGATGATCGCACAATCCTATAGGGGGTCAAACCATGTCCCAAAGGTCACCGGGCCTGGTGTCACTTTAAAGAAGTAGTCCAGTTACACCTTTGTGGGCTTATAACTTGGCTTCTGAATATCCTAAAGAGGTCAGGTTTGTTTTAGAGTACTCCAGTTAACAGCCCCCATTACCCCAAAAAGGAATGGCGTCATTAGCACTTATGGTTTTTAAATGGAACCCAGAATTATGTTGCACGAAGCACAATTTCACATAATTCTGGGTTCATTTGTGTGAAAACAAGGTCCAATCTGGCTGAAACGTTACAAGACGGTAGAATCTACTGAGTTGTAAGTGATCTGAACGTTTCATGATGATAGCACTTTCCTAAGGGGGTCAAATCATGTCCCAAAGGTCACCGGATCTGGTGTCAATTTAAAGAAGTAGTCCAGTTACACATTTGTGGGCTTATAACTTGGCTTCTGAATGTCCTAGTGAGATCAGGTTTGTTTTAGTGTACTCCAATCAACAGCCCCTACAACCACAAAAAGGATTGGAGTCATTAGCACTTATGGTTTTTAAATGGCACCCAGAATAATGTTGCACGAAGCACAATTTCACATCATTCTGGGTTCATTTGTGTGAAAACAAGGTCCAATCAGGCTGAAACGTTACAGGAAGGTAGAATCTATTGAGTTGTAAGTGATCTGAACGTTTCATGATGATAGCACTTTCCTAAGGGGGTCAAACCATGTCCCAAAGGTCACCGGATCTGGTGTCAATTTAAAGAAGTAGTCCAGTTACACATTTGTGGGCTTATAACTTGGCTTCTGAATGTCCTAGAGAGGTCAGGCTTGTTTTAGTGTACTCCAATCAACAGCCCCTACAACCACAAAAAGGAATGGAGTCATTAGCACTTATGGTTTGTAAATGGCACCCAGAATTATGTTGCACGAAGCACAATTTCACATCATTCTGGGTCCATTTGTGTGTAAACAAGGTCCAATCAGGCTGAAACGCTACAAGAAGGTAGAATCTATTGAGTTGTAAGTGATCTGAACGTTTCATGATGATCGCACTTTCCTATAGGGGGTCAAACCATTTCCAAAAAGGTCACCGGGCCTGGTGTCACTTTAAAGAAGTAGTCCAGTTACACCTTTGTGGGCTTATAACTTGGCTTCTGAATATCTTAAAGAGGTCAGGTTTGTTTTAGTGTACTCCAATCAACAGCCTCTACAACCACAAAAAGGAATGGAGTCATTAGCACTTATGGTTTTTAAATGGCACCCAGAATTATGTTGCACGAAGCACAATTTCACATCATTCTGGGTTCATTTGTGTGAAAACAAGGTCCAATCAGGCTGAAACGTTACAGGAAGGTAGAATCTATTGAGTTGTAAGTGATCTGAACGTTTCATGATGATAGCACTTTCCTAAGGGGGTCAAACCATGTCCCAAAGGTCACCGGATCTGGTGTCAATTTAAAGAAGTAGTCCAGTTACACATTTGTGAGCTTATAACTTGGCTTCTGAATGTCCTAGAGAGATCAGGTTTGTTTTAGTGTACTCCAATCAACAGCCCCTACAACCACAAAAAGGAATGGAGTCATTAGCACTTATGGGTTGTAAATGGCAGCCAGAATTATGTTGCACGAAGCACAATTTCACATCATTCTCGGTCCATTTGTGTGAAAACAAGGTCCAATCAGGCTGAAACGTTACAAGATGGTAGAATCTATTGAGTTGTAAGTGATCTGAACGTTTCATGTTGATAGCACTTTCCTAAGGGGGTCAAACCATGTCCCAAAGGTCACCGGGCCTGGTGTCACTTTAAAGAAGTAGTCCAGTTACAACTTTGTGGGCTTATAACTTGGCTTCTGAATATCCTAAAGAGGTCAGGTTTGTTTTAGTGTACTCAAATCAACAGCCCCTACAACCACAAAAAGGACTGGAGTCATTAGCACTTATGGTTTTTAAATGGCATCCAGAATTATGTTGTACGAAGCACAATTTCAAATCATTCGGGGTCCATTTGTGTGAAAACAAGGTCCAATCAGGCTGAAACGTTACAGGAAGGTAGAATCTATTGCGTTGTAAGTGATCTGAACGTTTCATGCTGATAGCACTTTCCTAAGGAGGTCAAACTATGTCCCAAATGTCACCAGATCTGGTGTCAATTTAAAGAAGTAGTCCAGTTACACATTTGTGGGCTTATAACTTGGCTTCTGAATGTCCTAGAGAGATCAGGTTTAATTTAGTGTACTCCAATCAACAGCCCCTACAACCACAAAAAGGAATGGAGTCATTAGCACTTATGGTTTGTAAATGGCACCCAGAATTATGTTGCACGAAGCACAATTTCACATCATTCTGGGTTCATTTGTGTGAAAACAAGGTCCAATCAGGCTGAAACGTTACAGGAAGGTAGAATCTATTGAGTTGTAAGTGATCTGAACGTTTCATGATGATAGCACTTTCCTAAGGGGGTCAAACCATGTCCCAAAGGTCACCGGATCTGGTGTCAATTTAAAGAAGTAGTCCAGTTACACATTTGTGGGCTTATAACTTGGCTTCTGAATGTCCTAGAGAGGTCAGGCTTGTTTTAGTGTACTCCAATTAACAGCCCCTACAACCACAAAAAGGAATGGAGTCATTAGCACTTATGGTTTGTAAATGTCACCCAGAATTATGTTGCACGAAGCACAATTTCACATCATTCTGGGTCCATTTGTGTGAAAACAAGGTCCAATCAGGCTGAAACGTTACAGGAAGGTAGAATCTATTGAGTTGTAAGTGATCTGAACGTTTCATGATGATCGCACATTTCTATAGGGGGTCAAACCATGTCCCAAAGGTCACCGGGCCTGGTGTCACTTTAAAGAAGTAGTCCAGTTACACCTTTGTGGGCTTATAACTTGGCTTCTGAATATCCTAAAGAGGCCAGGTTTGTTTTAGCGTACTCCAATCAACAGCCTCTACAACCACAAAAAGGAATGGAGTCATTAGCACTTATGGTTTGTAAATGGCACCCAGAATTATGTTGCACGAAGCACAATTTCACATCATTCTGGGTCCATTTGTGTCAAAACAAGGTCCAATCAGGCTGAAACAGTACAGGAAGGTAGAATCTATTGAGTTGTAAGTGATCTGAACGTTTCATGATGATAGCACATTCCTATAGGGGGTCAAACTATGTCCCAAAGGTCACCGGATCTGGTGTCAATTTAAAGAAGTAGTCCAGTTACACATTTGTGGGCTTATAACTTGGCTTCTGGATGTCCTAGAGAGATCAGGTTTGTTTTAATGTACTCCAACCAACAGTCCCTACAACCACAAAAAGAAATGGAGTCATTAGCACTTATGGTTTGTAAATGGCACCCAGAATTATATTGCACGAAGCACAATTTCACATCATTCTGGGTCCATTTGTGTGAAAACAAGGTACAATCAGGCTGAAACGTTACAAGAAGGTAGAATCTATTGAGTTGTAAGTGATCTGAACGTTTCATGATGATCGCACATTCCTATAGGGGGTCAAACCATGTCCCAAAGGTCACCGGGCCTGGTGTCACTTTAAAGAAGTAGTCCAATTACACCTTTGAGGGCTTATAACTTGGTTTCTGAATGTCCTAGAGAGATCAGGTTTGTTTTAGTATACTCCAATCAACAGCCGTTACAACCACAAAAAGGAATGGAGTCATTAGCACTTATGGTTTTTAAATGGCACCCAGAATTATGTTGCACGAAGCACAATTTCACATCATTCTGGGTTAATTTGTGTGAAAACAAGGTACAATCAGGCTGAAACGTTACAGGAAGGTAGAATCTATTGAGTTGTAAGTTATCTGAACGTTTCATGATGATAGTACTTTCCTAAGGGGATCAAACCATGTCCCAAATGTCACCGGATCTGGTGTCAATTTAAAGAAGTAGTCCAGTTACACATTTGTGGGCTTATAACTTGGCTTCTGAATGTCCTAGAGAGATCAGGTTTGTTTTAGTGTACTCCAATCAACAGCCCCTACAACCACAAAATGGAATGGAGTAATTAGCACTTATGGTTTGTAAATGGCACCCAGAATTATGCTGCACGAAGCACAATTTCACAACATTGTGGGTCCATTTGTGTGAAAACAAGGTCCAATCAGGCTGAAACGTTACAGGAACGTAGAATCTATTGAGTTGTAAGTGATCTGAACGTTTCATGATGATCGCACATTCCTATAGGGGGTCAAACCATGTCCCAAAGGTCACCGGGCCTGGTGTCACTTTAAAGAAGTAGTCCAGTTACACCTTTGTGAGCTAATAACTTGGCTTCTGAATATCCTGAAGAGGCCAGATTTGTTTTAGTGTACTCCAATCAACAGCCTCTACAACCACAAAAAGGAATGGAGTCATTAGCACTTATGGTTTGTAAATGGCACCCAGAATTATGTTGCACGAAGCACAATTTCACATCATTCTGGGTCCATTTGTGTCAAAACAAGGTCCAATCAGGCTGAAACGTTACAGGAAGGTAGAATCTATTGAGTTGTAAGTGATCTGAACGTTTCATGATGATAGCACATTCCTATAGGGGGTCAAACTATGTCCCAAAGGTCACCGGATCTGGTGTCAATTTAAAGAAGTAGTCCAGTTACACATTTGTGGGCTTATAACTTGGCTTCTGAATGTCCTAGAGAGATCAGGTTTGTTTTAATGTACTCCAACCAACAGCCCCTACAACCACAAAAAGAAATGGAGTCATTAGCACTTATGGTTTGTAAATGGCACCCAGAATTATATTGCACGAAGCACAATTTCACATCATTCTGGGTCCATTTGTGTGAAAACAAGGTCCAATCAGGCTGAAACGTTACAAGAAGGTAGAATCTATTGAGTTGTAATTGATCTGAACGTTTCATGATGATCGCACATTCCTATAGGGGGTCAAACCATGTCCCAAAGGTCACCGGGCCTGGTGTCACTTTAAAGAAGTAGTCCAATTACACCTTTGAGGGCTTATAACTTGGTTTCTGAATGTCCTAGAGAGATCAGGTTTGTTTTAGTATACTCCAATCAACAGCCCCTACAACCACAAAAAGGAATGGAGTCATTAGCACTTATGGTTTTTAAATGGCACCCAGAATTATGTTGCACGAAGCACAATTTCACATCATTCTGGGTTCATTTGTGTGAAAACAAGGTACAATCAGGCTGAAACGTTACAGGAAGGTAGAATCTATTGAGTTGTAAGTGATCTGAACGTTTCATGATGATATCACTTTCCTAAGGGGGTCAAACCATGTCCCAAAGGTCACCGGATCTGGTGTCAATTTAAAGAAGTAGTCCAGTTACACATTTGTGGGCTTATAACTTGGCTTCTGAATGTCCTAGAGAGATCAGGTTTGTTTTAGTATACTCCAATCAACAGCCCCTACAACCACAAAAAGGAATGGAGTCATTAGCACTTGTGGTTTTTAAATGGCACCCAGAATTATGTGGTACGAAGCACAATTTCACATCATTCTGGGTTCATTTGTGTGAAAACAAGGTCCAATCAAGCTGAAACGTTACAGGAAGGTAGAATCTATTGAGTTGTAAGTTATCTGAACGTTTCATGATGATAGTACTTTCCTAAGGGGATCAAACCATGTCCCAAATGTCACCGGATCTGGTGTCAATTTAAAGAAGTAGTCCAGTTACACATTTGTGGGATTATAACTTGGCTTCTGAATGTCCTAGAGAGATCAGGTTTGTTTTAATGTACTCCAATCAACAGCCCCTACAACCAAAAAAAAGGAATGGAGTCATTAGCACTTATGGTTTGTAAATGGCACCCAAGATTATGTTGCACGAAGCACAATTTCACATCATTCTGGGTCCATTTGTGTGAAAACAAGGTCCAATCAGGCTGAAACGTTACAAGAAGGTAGAATCTATTGAGTTGTAAGTGATCTGAATGTTTCATGATGATCGCACATTCCTATAGGGGGTCAAACCATGTCCCAAAGGTCACCGGGCCTTTTGTCACTTTAAAGAAGTAGTCCAATTACACCTTTGAGTGCTTATAACTTGGTTTCTGAATGTCCTAGAGAGATCAGGTTTGTTTTAGTGTACTCCAATCAACAGCCCCTACAACCTCAAAAAGGAATGGAGTCATTAGCACTTATGGTTTTTAAATGGCACCCAGAATTATGTTGCACGAAGCACAATTTCACATCATTCTGGGTCCATTTGTGTGAAAACAAGGTCCAATCAGGCTGAAACTTTACAAGAAGGTAGAATCTATTGAGTTGTGAGTGATCTGAACGTTTCATGATGATCGCACATTCCTATTGGGGGTCAAACATTGTCCCAAAGGTCACCGGGCCTGGTGTAACTTTAAAGAAGTAGTCTTGTTACACCTTTGTGGGATTATAACTTGGCTTCTGAATATCCTAGAGAGGTCAGGTTTGTTTTAGAGTACTCCAATTAGCAGCCCCCATTACCACTAAAAGGATTGGAGTCATTAGCACTTATGGTTTTTAAAAGGCACCCAGAATTATGTTGCACAAAGCACAATTTCACATCATTCTGGGTTCATTTGTGTGAAAACAAGGTCCAATCAGGCTGAAACGTTACAGGAAGGTAGAATCTATTGAGTTGTAAGTGATCTGAACGTTTCATGATGATAGCACCTTCCTAAGGGGGTCAAACCATGTTCCAAAGGTCACCGGATCTGGTGTCAATTTAAAGAAGTAGTCCAGTTACACATTTGTGGGCTCATAACTTGGCTTCTGAATGTCCTAGAGAGATCAGGTTTGTTTTAGTATACTCCAATCAACAGCCCCTACAACCACAAAAATGAATGGAGTCATTAGCACTTATGGTTTTTAAATGGCACCCAGAATTATGATGCACGAAGCATTATTTCACATCATTCTGGGTTCATTTGTGTGAAAACAAGGTCCAATCAGGCTGAAACGTTACAGGAAGGTAGAATCTATTGAGTTGTAAGTGATCTGAACGTTTCATGATGATAGCACTTTCCTAAGGGGGTCAAACCATGTCCCAAAGGTCACCGGATCTGGTGTCAATTTAAAGAAGTAGTCCAGTTACACATTTGTGGGCTTATAACTTGGCTTCTGAATGTCCCAGAGCGATCAGGTTTGTTTTAGTGTACTACAATCAACAGCCCCTACATCCACAAAAAGGAATGGAGACATTAGCACTTATGGTTTTTAAATGGCACCCAGAATTATGTTGCACGAAGCACAATTTCACATCATTCTGGGTTCATTTGTGTGAAAACAAGGTCCAATCAGGCTGAAACGTTACAGGAAGGTAGAATCTATTGAGTTGTAAGTGATCTGAACGTTTCATGATGATAGAACTTTCCTATAGGGGGTCAAACCATGTCCCAAAGGTCACCGGATCTGGTGTCACTTTAAAGAAGTAGTCCAGTTACACATTTGTGGGCTTATAACTTGGCTTCTGAATGTCCTGGAGAGGTCAGGTTTGTTTTAGTGTACTCCAATCAACAGCCCCTACAACCACAAAAAGGAATGGAGACATTAGCACTTATGGTTTGTAAATGGCACCCAGAATTATGTTGCACGAAGCACAATTTCACATCATTCTGGGTTCATTTGTGTGAAAACAAGGTCCAATCAGGCTGAAACGTTACAGGAAGGTAGAATCTATTGAGTTGTAAGTGATCTGAACGTTTCATGATGATAGCACTTTCCTAAGGGGGTCAAACCATGTCCCAAAGGTCACCGGATCTGGTGTCAATTTAAAGAAGTAGTCCAGTTACACATTAGTGGGCTTATAACTTGGCTTCTGAATGTCCTAGAGCGATCAGGTTTGTTTTAGTGTACTCCAATCAACAGCCCCTACAACCACAAAAAGGAATGGAGAAATTAGCACTTATGGTTTGTAAATGGCACCCAGAATTATGTTGCACGAAGCACAATTTCACATCATTCTGGGTTCATTTGTGTGAAAACAAGGTCCAATCAGGCTGAAACGTTACAGGAAGGTAGAATCTACTGAGTTGTAAGTGATCTGAACGTTTCATGATGATAGCACTTTCCTAAGGGGGTCAAACCATGTCCCAAAGGTCACCGGATCTGGTGTCAATTTAAAGAAGTAGTCCAGTTACACATTTGTGGGCTTATAACTTGGCTTCTGAATGTCCTAGAGAGATCAGGTTTGTTTTAGTGTACTCCAATCAACAGCCCCTACAACCACAAAAAGGAATGGAGTCATTAGCCCTTATGGTTTTTAAATGGCACCCAGAATTATGTTGCACGAAGCACAATTTCACATCATTCTGGGTTCATTTGTGTGAAAACAAGGTCCAATCAGGCTGAAACGCTACAAGAAGGTAGAATCTATTGAGCTGTAAGTGATCTGAACGTTTCAAGATGATCGCACATTCCTATAGGGGGTAAAACCATGTCCCAAAGGTCACCGGGCCTGGTGTGACTTTAAAGAAGTAGTCCAGTTACACCTTTGTGGGCTTATAACTTGGCTTCTGAATGTCCTAGAGAGGTTAGGTTTGTTTTAGTGTACTCCAATCAACAGCCCCTACAACCACAAAAAGGAATGGAGTCATTAGCTTTTTTGGTTTGTAAATGGCACCCAGAATTATGTTGCACGAAGCACAATTTCACTTCATTCTGGGTCCATTTGTGTGAAAACAAGGTCCAGTCAGGCTGAAACGTTACAGGAAGGTAGAATCTATTGAGTTGTAAGTGATCTGAACGTTTCATGATGATAGCACTTTCCTAAGGGGGTCAAACCATGTCCCAAAGGTCACCGGATCTGGTGTCAATTTAAAGAAGTAGTCCAGTTACACATTTGTGGGCTTATAACTTGGCTTCTGAATGTCCTAGAGAGATCAGGTTTGTTTTAGTGTACTCCAATCAACAGCGCCTACAACCACAAAAAGGAATGGAGTCATTAGCACTTATTGTTTTTAAATGGCACCCAGAATTATGTTGCACGAAGCACAATTTCACATCATTCTGGGTTCATTTGTGTGAAAACAAGGTCCAATCAGGCTGAAACGTTACAGGAAGGTATATTCTATTGAGTTGTAAGTGATCTGAACGTTTCATGATGATAGCACATTCCTATAGGGGGTCAAACCATGTCCCAAAGGTCACCGGATCTGGTGTCAATTTAAAGAAGTAGTCCAGTTACACATTTGTGGGCTTATAACTTGGCTTCTGAATGTCCTAGAGAGATCAGGTTTGTTTTAGTATACTCCAATCAACAGCCCCTACAACCACAAAAAGGAATGGAGTCATTAGCACTTATGGTTTGTAAATGGCACCCAGATTTATGTTGCACGAAGCACAATTTCACATCATTCTGGGTTCATTTGTGTGAAAACTAGGTCCAATCAGGCTGAAACGTTACAGGAAGGTAGAATCTATTGAGTTGTACGTGATCTGGACGTTTCATGATGATAGCACTTTCCTAAGGGGGTCAAACCATGTCCCAAAGGTCACCGGATCTGGTGTCAATTTAAAGACGTAGTCCAGTACCAACATTTGTGGGCTTATAACTTGGCTTCTGAATGTCCTAGAGAGGTCAGGTTTGTTTTAGTGTACTCCAGTTAACAGCCCCCATTACCCCAAAACGTAATGGAGTCATTAGCACTTATGGTTTTTAAATGGCACCCAGAATTATGTTGCACGAAGCACAATTTCACATCATTCTGGGTTCATTTGTGTGAAAACAAGGTCCAATCAGGCTGAAACGTTACAGGAAGGTAGAATCTATTGAGTTGTAAGTGATCTGAACGTTTCATGATGATAGCACTTTCCTAAGGGGGTCAAACCATGTCCCAAAGGTCACCGGATCTGGTGTCAATTTAAAGAAGTAGTCCAGTTACACATTTGTGGGTTTATAACTTGGCTTCTGAATGTCCTAGAGAGATCAGGTTTGTTTTAGTGTACTCCAATCATCAGCCCCTACAACCACAAAAAGGAATGGAGTCATTAGCACTTATGGTTTGTAAATGGCACCCAGAATTTTGCTGCACGAAGCACAATTTCACAACATTCTGGGTCCATTTGTGTGAAAACAAGGTCCAATCAGGCTGAAACGTTACAAGAAGGTAGAATCTATTGAGTTGTAAGTTATCTGAACGTTTCATGATGATCGCACATTCCTATAGGGGGTCAAACCATGACCCAAAGGTCACCGGGCCTGGTGTCACTTTAAAGAAGTAGTCCAGTTACACCTTTGTGAGCTAATAACTTGGCTTCTGAATATCCTAAAGAGGTCAGGTTTGTTTTAGTGTACTCCAATAGACAGCCTCTACAACCAAAAAAAGGAATGGAGTCATTAGCACTTATGGTTTGTAAATGGCACCCAGAATTATGTTGCACGAAGCACAATTTCACATCATTCTGGGTTCATTTGTGTGAAAACAAGGTCCAATCAGGCTGAAACGTTACAGGAAGGTAGAATCTATTGAGTTGTAAGTGATCTGAACGTTTCATGATGATAGCACTTTCCTAAGGGGGTCAAACCATGTCCCAAAGGTCACCGGATCTGGTGTCAATTTAAAGAAGTAGTCCAGTTACACATTTGTGGGCTTATAACTTGGCTTCTGAATGTCCTAGAGAGATCAGGTTTGTTTTAGTGTACTCCAATCAACAGCCCCTACAACCACAAAAAGGAATGGGGTCATTAGCACTTATGGTTTGTAAATGGCACCCAGAATTATGCTGCACGAAGCACAATTTCACAACATTCTGGGTCCATTTGTGTGAAAACAAGGTCCAATCAGGCTGAAACGTTACAAGAAGGTAGAATCTATTGAGTTGTAAGTGATCTGAACGTTTCATGATGATCGCACATTCCTATAGGGGGTCAAACCATGACCCAAAGGTCACCGGGCTTGGTGTCACTTTAAAGAAGTAGTCCAGGTACACCTTTGTGAGCTAATAACTTGGCTTCTGAATATCCTAAAGAGGTCAGGTTTGTTTTAGTGTACTCCAATAGACAGCCTCTACAACCACAAAAAGGAATGGAGTCATTAGCAATTATGGTTTGTAAATGGCACCCAGAATTATGTTGCACGAAGCACAATTTCACATCATTCTGGGTCCATTTGTGTGAAAACAAGGTCCAATCAGGCTGAAACGTTACAAGAAGGTAGAATCTATTGAGTTGTAAGTGATCTGAACGTTTCATGATGATAGCACATTCCTATAGGGGGTCAAACCATGTCCCAAAGGTCACCGGATCTGGTGTCAATTTAAAGAAGTAGTCCAGTTACACATTTGTGGGCTTATAACTTGGCTTCTGAATGTCCTAGAGAGATCAGGTTTGTTTTAGTATACTCCAATCAACAGCCCCTACAACAACAAAAAGGAATGGAGTCATTAGCACTTATGGTTTGTAAATGGTACCCAGATTTATGTTGCACGAAGCACAATTTCACATCATTCTGGGTTCATTTGTGTGAAAACTAGGTCCAATCAGGCTGAAACGTTACAGGAAGGTAGAATCTATTGAGTTGTACGTGATCTGAACGTTTCATGATGATAGCACTTTCCTAAGGGGGTCAAACCATGTCCCAAAGGTCACCGGATCTGGTGTCAATTTAAAGACGTAGTCCAGTACCAACATTTGTGGGCTTATAACTTGGCTTCTGAATGTCCTAGAGAGGTCAGGCTTGTTTTAGTGTACTCCAGTTAACAGCCCCCATTACCCCAAAACGTAATGGAGTCATTAGCACTTATGGTTTTTAAATGGCACCCAGAATTATGTTGCACGAAGCACAATTTCACATCATTCTGGGTTCATTTGTGTGAAAACAAGCTCCAATCAGGCTGAAACGTTACAGGAAGGTAGAATCTATTGAGTCGTAAGTGATCTGAACGTTTCATGATGATAGCACTTTCCTAAGGGGGTCAAACCATGTCCCAAAGGTCACCGGATCTGGTGTCAATTTAAAGAAGTAGTCCAGTTACACATTTGTGGGCTTATAACTTGGCTTCTGAATGTCTTAGAGAGACCAGGTTTGTTTTAATGTACTCCAATCAGCAGCCCCTACAACCACAAAAAGGAATGGAGTCATTAGCACTTATGGATTGTAAATGGCACCCAGTATTATGTTGCACGAAGCACTATTTCACATCATTCTGGGTCCATTTGTGTGAAAACAAGGTCCAATCAGGCTGAAACGTTACAGGAAGGTAGAATCTATTGAGTTGTAAGTGATCTGAACGTTTCATGATGATAGCACTTTCCTAAGGGGGTCAAACCATCTCCCAAAGGTCACCGGATCTGGTGTCAATTTAAAGAAGTAGTCCAGTTACACATTTGTGGGCTTATAACTTGGCTTCTGAATGTCCAAGAGAGTTCAGGTTTGTTTTAATGTACTCCAATCAACAGCCCCTACAACCACAAAAAGGAATGGAGTCATTAGCACTTATGGTTTTTAAATGGCACCCAGAATTATGTTGCACGAAGCACAATTTCACATCATTCTGGGTTCATTTGTGTGAAAACAAGGTCCAATCAGGCTGAAACTTTACAGAAAGGTAGAATCTATTGAGTTGTAAGTGATCTGAACGTTTCATGATGATAGCACTTTCCTAAGGGGGTCAAACCATGTCCCAAAGGTCACCGGATCTGGTGTCAATTTAAAGAAGCAGTCCAGTTACACATTTGTGGGCTTATAACTTGGCTTCTGAATGTCCTAGAGAGATCAGGTTTGTTTTAATGTACTCCAATCAACAGCCCCTACAACCACAAAAAGGACTGGAGTCATTAGCACTTATGGTTTGTAAATGGTACCCAGAATTATGTTGCACGAAGCACAATTTCACATCATTCTGGGTCCATTTGTGTGAAAACAAGGTCCAATCAGGCTGAAACGCTACAAGAAGGTAGAATCTATTGAGTTTTAAGTGATCTGAACGTTTCAAGATGATCGCTCATTCCTATAGGGGGTAAAACCATGTCCCAAAGGTCACCGGGCCTGGTGTCACTTTAAAGAAGTAGTCCAGTTACACCTTTGTGGGCTTATAACTTGGCTTCTAAATACCCTAGAGAGGTTAGGTTTGTTTTAGTGTACTCCAATCAAAAGCCCCTACAACCACAAACAGGAATGGAGTCATTAGCACTTATGGTTTGTAAATGGCACCCAGAATTATGTTGCACGAAGCACAATTTCACATCATTCTGGGTTCATTTGTGTGAAAACAAGGTCCAATCAGGCTGAAACGTTGCAGGAAGGTAGAATCTATTGAGTTGTAAGTGATCTGAACGTTTCATGATGATAGCACTTTCCTAAGGGGGTCAAACCATGTCCCAAAGGTCACTGGATCTGGTGTCAATTTAAAGAAGTAGTCCAGTTACACATTTGTGGGCTTATAACTTGGCTTCTGAATGTCCAAGAGAGTTCAGGTTTGTTTTAATGTACTCCAATCAACAGCCCCTACAACCACAAAAAGGAATGGAGTCATTAGCACTTATGGTTTTTAAATGGCACCCAGAATTATGTTGCACGAAGCACAATTTCACATCATTCTGGGTTCATTTGTGTGAAAACAAGGTCCAATCAGGCTGAAACGTTACAGGAAGATAGAATCTATTGAGTTGTAAGTGATCTGAACGTTTCATGATGATAGCACTTTCCTAAGGGGGTCAAACCATGTCCCAAAGGTCACAGGATCTGGTGTCAATTTAGAGAAGTAGTCCAGTTACACATTTGTGGGCTTATAACTTGGCTTCTGAATGTCCTAGAGAGGTTAGGTTTGTTTAAGTGTACTCCAATCAACAGCCCCTACAACCACAAAAAGGAATGGAGTCATTAGCACTTATGGTTTGTAAATGGCACCCAGAATTATGTTGCACGAAGCACAATTTCACATCATTCTGGGTCCATTTGTGTGAAAACAAGGTCCAATTAGGCTGAAACGCTACAAGAAGGTAGAATCTATTGAGTTGTAAGTGATCTGAACGTTTCAAGATGATCGCACATTCCTATAGGGGGTAAAACCATTTCCCAAAGGTCACCGGGCCTGGAGTCACTTTAAAGAAGTAGTCCAGTTAGATATTTGTGGGCTTATAACTTGGCTTCTGAAATTTCTAGAGAGGTTAGATTTGTTTTAGTGTACTGCAATCAAAAGCCCCTACAACCACAAAAAGGAATGGAGTCATTAGCACTTATGGTTTGTAAATGGCACCCAGAATTATGTTGCACGAAGCACAATTTCACAACATTCTGGGTTCATTTGTGTGACAACAAGGTCCAATCAGGCTGAAACGTTACAGGAAGGTAGAATCTATTGAGTTGTAAGTGATCTGAACGTTTCATGATGATAGCACTTTCCTAAGGGGGTCAAACCATCTCCCAAAGGTCACTGGATCTGGTGTCAATTTAAAGAAGTAGTCCAGTTACACATTTGTGGGCTTATAACTTGGCTTCTGAATGTCCAAGAAAGTTCAGGTTTGTTTTAATGTACTCCAATCAACAGCCCCTACAACCACAAAAAGGAATGGAGTCATTAGCACTTATGGTTTTTAAATGGCACCCAGAATTATGTTGCACGAAGCACAATTTCACATCATTCTGGGTTCATTTGTGTGAAAACAAGCTCCAATCAGGCTGAAACGTTACAGGAAGGTAGAATCTATTGAATCGTAAGTGATCTGAACGTTTCATGATGATAGCACTTTCCTAAGGGGGTCAAACCATGTCCCAAAGGTCACCGGATCTGGTGTCAATTTAAAGAAGTAGTCCAGTTACACATTTGTGGGCTTATAACTTGGCTTCTGAATGTCTTAGAGAGACCAGGTTTGTTTTAATGTACTCCAATCAGCAGCCCCTACAACCACAAAAAGGAATGGAGTCATTAGCACTTATGGTTTGTAAATGGCACCCAGAATTATGTTGCACGAAGCACAATTTCACATCATTCTGGCTTCATTTGTGTCAAAACAAGGTCCAATCAGATTGAAACGTTACAGGAAGGTAGAATCTATTGAGTTGTAAGTTATCTGAACGTTTCATAATGATAGCACTTTCCTAAGGGGGTCAAACCATGTCCCAAAAGTCACCGGATCTGGTGTCAATTTAAAGAAGTAGTCCAGTTACACATTTGTGGGCTTATAACTTTGCTTCTGAATGTCCTAGAGAGATCAGGTTTGTTTTAGTGTACTCCAATCAACAGTCCCTACAACCACAAAAAGGAATAGAGTCATTAGCACTTATGGTTTGTAAATGGCACCCAGAATTATGTTGCACGAAGCACAATTTCACATCATTCTGGGTCCATTTGTGTGAAAACAAGGTCCAATCAGGCTGAAACGCTACAAGAAGGTAGAATCTATTGAGTTGTAAGTGATATGAACGTTTCAAGATGATCGCACATTCCTATAGGGGGTAAAACAATGTCCCAAAGGTCACCGGGCCTGGTGTCACTTTAAAGATGTAGTCCAGTTACACCTTTGTGGGCTTATAACTTGGCTTCTAAATGCCCTAGAGAGGTTAGGTTTGTTTTAGTGTACTCCAATAAAAGCCCCTACAACCACAAACAGGAATGGAGTCATTAGCACTTATGGTTTGTAAATGGCACCCAGAATTATGTTGCACGAAGCACAATTTCACATCATTCTGGGTTCATTTGTGTGAAAACAAGGTCCAATCAGGCTGAAACGTTACAGGAAGGTAGAATCTATTGAGTTGTAAGTGATCTGAACGTTTCATGATGATAGCACTTTCCTAAGGGGGTCAAACCATGTCCCAAAGGTCACCGGATCTGGTGTCAATTTAAAGAAGTAGTCCAGTTACACATTTGTGGGCTTATAACTTGGCTTCTGAATGTCCTAGAGAGATCAGGTTTGTTTTAGTGTACTCCAATCAACAGCCCCTACAACCACAAAAAGGAATGGAGTCATTAGCACTTATGGATTGTAAATGGCACCCAGTATTATGTTGCACGAAGCACTATTTCACATCATTCTGGGTCCATTTGTGTGAAAACAAGGTCCAATCAGGCTGAAACGTTACAGGAAGGTAGAATCTATTGAGTTGTAAGTGATCTGAACGTTTCATGATGATAGCACTTTCCTAAGGGGGTCAAACCATGTCCCCAAGGTCACCGGATCTGGTGTCAATTTAAAGAAGTAGTCCAGTTACACATTTGTGGGCTTATAACTTGGCTTCTGAAAGTCCTAGAGAGATCAGGTTTGTTTTAGGGTACTCCAATCAACAGCCCCTACAACCACAAAAAGGAATGGAGTCATTAGCACTTGTGGTTTTTAAATGGCACCCAGAATTATGTTGCACGAAGCACAATTTCACATCATTCTGGGTTCATTTGTGTGAAAACAAGGTCCAATCAGGCTGAAACGTTACAGGAAGGTAGAATCTATTGAGTTGTAAGTGATCTGAACGTTTCATGATGATAGCACTTTCCTAAGGGGGTCAAACCATGTCCCAAAGGTCACCGGATCTGGTGTCAATTTAAAGAAGTAGTCCAGTTACACATTTGTGGGCTTATAACTTTGCTTCTGAATGTCCTAGAGAGATCAGGTTTGTTTTAGTATACTCCAATCAACAGCCCCTACAACCACAAAAAGGAAAGGAGTCATTAGCACTTATGGTTTTTAAATGGCACCCAGAATTATGTTGCACGAAGCACAATTTCACATCATTCTGGGTTCATTTGTGTGAAAACAAGGTCCAATCAGGCTGAAACGTTACAGAAAGGTAGAATCTATTGAGTTGTAAGTGATCTGAACGTTTCATGATGATAGCACTTTCCTAAGGGGGTCAAACCATGTCCCAAAGGTCACAGGATCTGGTGTCAATTTAGAGAAGTAGTCCAGTTACACATTTGTGGGCTTATAACTTGGCTTCTGAATGTCCTAGAGAGGTTAGGTTTGTTTAAGGGTACTCCAATCAACAGCCCCTACAACCACAAAAAGGAATGGAGTCATTAGCACTTATGGTTTGTAAATGGCACCCAGAATTATGTTGCACGAAGCACAATTTCACATCATTCTGGGTCCATTTGTGTGAAAACAAGGTCCAATCAGGCTGAAACGCTACAAGAAGGTAGAATCTATTGAGTTGTAAGTGATCTGAACGTTTCATGATGATAGCACTTTCCTAAGGGGGTCAAACCATGTCCCAAAGGTCACCGGATCTGGTGTCAATTTAAAGAAGTAGTCCAGTTACACATGTGGGCTTATAACTTGGCTTCTGAATGTCCTAGAGAGATCAGGTTTGTTTTAATGTACTCCAATCATCGGCCCCTACAACCACAAAAAGGAATGGAGTCATTAGCACTTATGGTTTGTAAATGGCACCCAGAATTATGTTGCACGAAGCACAATTTCACATCATTCTGGGTCCATTTCTGTGAAAACAAGGTCCAATCAGGCTGAAACGCTACAAGAAGGTAGAATCTATTGAGTTGTAAGTGATCTGAATGTTTCGAGATGATCGCACATTCCTATAGGGGGTAAAACCATGTCCCAAAGGTCACCGGGCCTGGTGTCACTTTAAAGATGTAGTCCAGTTACACCTTTGTGGGCTTATAACTTGGCTTCTAAATGTCCTAGAGAGGTTAGGTTTGTTTTAGTGTACTCCAATCAAAAGCCCCTACAACCACAAACAGGAATGGAGTCATTAGCACTTATGGTTTGTAAATGGCACCCAGAATTATGTTGCACGAAGCACAATTTCACATCATTCTGGGTTCATTTGTGTGAAAACAAGGTCCAATCAGGCTGAAACGTTTCAGGAAGGTAGAATCTATTGAGTTGTAAGTGATCTGAACGTTTCATGATGATAGCACTTTCCTAAGGGGGTCAAACCATGTCCCAAAGGTCACCGGATCTGGTGTCAATTTAAAGAAGTAGTCCAGTTACACATTTGTGGGCTTATAACTTGGCTTCTGAATGTCTTAGAGAGACCAGGTTTGTTTTAATGTACTCCAATCAGCAGCCCCTACAACCACAAAAAGGAATGGAGTCATTAGCACTTATGGATTGTAAATGGCACCCAGTATTATGTTGCACGAAGCACTATTTCACATCATTCTGGGTCCATTTGTGTGAAAACAAGGTCCAATCAGGCTGAAACGTTACAGGAAGGTAGAATCTATTGAGTTGTAAGTGATCTGAACGTTTCATGATGATAGCACTTTCCTAAGGGGGTCAAACCATCTCCCAAAGGTCACCGGATCTGGTGTCAATTTAAAGAAGTAGTCCAGTTACACATTTGTGGGCTTATAACTTGGCTTCTGAATGTCCTAGAGAGATCAGGTTTGTTTTAGGGTACTCCAATCAACAGCCCCTACAACCACAAAAAGGAATGGAGTCATTAGCACTTGTGGTTTTTAAATGGCACCCAGAATTATGTTGCACGAAGCACAATTTCACATAATTCTGGGTTCATTTGTGTGAAAACAAGGTCCAATCAGGCTGAAACGTTACAGGAAGGTAGAATCTATTGAGTTGTAAGTGATCTGAACGTTTCATGATGATAGCACTTTCCTAAGGGGGTCAAACCATGTCCCAAAGGTCACCGGATCTGGTGTCAATTTAAAGAAGTAGTCCAGTTACACATTTGTGGGCTTATAACTTTGCTTCTGAATGTCCTAGAGAGATCAGGTTTGTTTTAGTATACTCCAATCAACAGCCCCTACAACCACAAAAAGGAGTGGAGTCATTAGCACTTATGGTTTTTAAATGGCACCCAGAATTATGTTGCACGAAGCACAATTTCACATCATTCTGGGTTCATTTGTGTGAAAACAAGGTCCAATCAGGCTGAAACGTTACAGGAAGGTAGAATCTATTGAGTTGTAAGTGATCTGAACGTTTCATGATGATAGCACTTTCCTAAGGGGGTCAAACCATGTCCCAAAGGTCACAGGATCTGGTGTCAATTTAGAGAAGTAGTCCAGTTACACATTTGTGGGCTTATAACTTGGCTTCTGAATGTCCTAGAGGGGTTAGGATTGTTTAAGTGTACTCCAATCAACAGCCCCTACAACCACAAAAAGGAATGGAGTCATTAGCACTTATGGTTTGTAAATGGCACCCAGAATTATGTTGCACGAAGCACAATTTCACATCATTCTGGGTCCATTTGTGTGAAAACAAGGTCCAATCAGGCTGAAACGCTACAAGAAGGTAGAATCTATTCAGTTGTAAGTGATCTGAACGTTTCAAGATGATCGCACATTCCTATAGGGGGTAAAACCATTTCCCAAAGGTCACCGGGCCTGGAGTC
Source organism: Nothobranchius furzeri (assembly GCF_043380555.1). NCBI lineage: Eukaryota > Metazoa > Chordata > Actinopteri > Cyprinodontiformes > Nothobranchiidae > Nothobranchius > Nothobranchius furzeri. Next base: position 1,970,546 of record NC_091741.1, read on the forward strand.
ACATTAAAGAAGTAGTCCAGTTACACCTTTGTGGGCTTATAACTTGGCTTCTGACTTTTCTAGAGAGGTTAGATTTGTTTTAGTGTACTGCAATCAAAAGCCCCTACAACCACAAAAAGGAATGGAGTCATTAGCCCTTATGGTTTGTAAATGGCACCCAGAATTATGTTGCACGAAGCACAATTTCACATCATTCTGGGTTCATTTGTGTGAAAACAAGGTCCAATCAGGCTGAAACGTTACAGGAAGGTAGAATCTATTGAGTTGTAAGTGATCTGAACGTTTCATGATGATAGCACTTTCCTAAGGGGGTCAAACCATGTCCCAAAGGTCACTGGATCTGGTGTCAATTTAAAGAAGTAGTCCAGTTACAGATTTGTGGGCTTATATCTTGGCTTCTGAATGTCTTAGAGAGACCAGGTTTGTTTTAATGTACTCCAATCAGCAGCCCCTACAACCACAAAAAGGAATGGAGTCATTAGCACTTATGGATTGTAAATGGCACCCAGTATTATGTTGCACGAAGCACTATTTCACATCATTCTGGGTCCATTTGTGTGAAAACAAGGTCTAATCAGGCTGAAACGTTACAGGAAGGTAGAATCTTATGAGTTGTAAGTGATCTGAACGTTTCATGATGATAGCACTTTCCTAAGGGGGTCAAACCATGTCCCAAAGGTCACCGGATCTGGTGTCAATTTAAAGAAGTAGTCCAGTTACACATTTGTGGGCTTATAACTTGGCTTCTGAATGTCCTAGAGAGATCAGGTTTGTTTTAGGGTACTCCAATCAACAGCCCCTACAACCACAAAAAGGAATGGAGTCATTAGCACTTGTGGTTTTTAAATGGCACCCAGAATTATGTTGCACGAAGCACAATTTCACATAATTCTGGGTTCATTTGTGTGAAAACAAGGTCCAATCAGGCTGAAACGTTACAGGAAGGTAGAATCTATTGAGTTGTAAGTGATCTGAACGGTTCATGATGATAGCACTTTCCTAAGGGGGTCAAACCATGTCCCAAATGTCACCGGATCTGGTGTCAATTTAAAGAAGTAGTCCAGTTACACATTTGTGGGCTTATAACTTTGCTTCTGAATGTCCTAGAGAGATCAGGTTTGTTTTAGTATACTCCAATCAACAGCCCCTACAACCACAAAAAGGAATGGAGTCATTAGCACTTATGGTTTTTAAATGGCACCCAGAATTATGTTGCACGAAGCACAATTTCACATCATTCTGGGTTCATTTGTGTGAAAACAAGGTCCAATCAGGCTGAAACGTTACAGGAAGGTAGAATCTATTGAGTTGTAAGTGATCTGAACGTTTCATGATGATAGCACTTTCCTAAGGGGGTCAAACCATGTCCCAAAGGTCACAGGATCTGGTGTCAATTTAGAGAAGTAGTCCAGTTACACATTTGTGGGCTTATAACTTGGCTTCTGAATGTCCTAGAGAGGTTAGGTTTGTTTAAGTGTACTCCAATCAACAGCCCCTACAACCACAAAAAGGAATGGACTCATTAGCACTTATGGTTTGTAAATGGCACCCAGAATTATGTTGCACGAAGCACAATTTCACATCATTCTGGGTCCATTTGTGTGAAAACAAGGTCCAATCAGGCTGAAACACTACAAGAAGGTAGAATCTATTCAGTTGTAAGTGATCTGAACGTTTCAAGATGATCGCACATTCCTATAGGGGGTAAAACCATTTCCCAAAGGTCACCGGGCCTGGAGTCACTTTAAAGAAGTAGTCCAGTTACACCTTTGTGGGCTTATAACTTGGCTTCTGAATTTCCTAGAGAGGTTAGATTTGTTTAAGTGTACTGCAATCAAAAGCCCCTACAACCACAAATAGGAATGGAGTCATTAGCCCTTATGGTTTGTAAATGGCACCCAGAATTATGTTGCACGAAGCACAATTTCACATCATTCTGGGTTCATTAGTGTGAAAACAAGGTCCAATCAGGCTGAAACGTTACAGGAAGGTAGAATCTATTGAGTTGTAAGTGATCTGAACGTTTCATGATGATAGCACTTTCCTAAGGGGGTCAAACCATGTCCCAAAGGTCACTGGATCTGGTGTCAATTTAAAGAAGTAGTCCAGTTACACATTTGTGGGCTTATAACTTGGCTTCTGAATGTCCAAGAGAGTTCAGGTTTGTTTTAATGTACTCCAATCAACAGCCCCTACAACCACAAAAAGGAATGGAGTCATTAGCACTTATGGTTTTTAAATGGCACCCAGAATTATGTTGCACGAAGCACAATTTCACATCATTCTGGGTTCATTTGTGTGAAAACAAGGTCCAATCAGGCTGAAACGTTACAGGAAGATAGAATCTATTGAGTTGTAAGTGATCTGAACGTTTCATGATGATAGCACTTTCCTAAGGGGGTCAAACCATGTCCCAAAGGTCACAGGATCTGGTGTCAATTTAGAGAAGTAGTCCAGTTACACATTTGTGGGCTTATAACTTGGCTTCTGAATGTCCTAGAGAGGTTAGGTTTGTTTAAGTGTACTCCAATCAACAGCCCCTACAACCACAAAAAGGAATGGAGTCATTAGCACTTATGGTTTGTAAATGGCACCCAGAATTATGTTGCACGAAGCACAATTTCACATCATTCTGGGTCCATTTGTGTGAAAACAAGGTCCAATTAGGCTGAAACGCTACAAGAAGGTAGAATCTATTGAGTTGTAAGTGATCTGAACGTTTCAAGATGATCGCACATTCCTATAGGGGGTAAAACCATTTCCCAAAGGTCACCGGGCCTGGAGTCACTTTAAAGAAGTAGTCCAGTTACACCTTTGTGGGCTTATAACTTGGCTTCTGAATTTCCTAGAGAGGTTAGATTTGTTTTAGTGTACTGCAATCAAAAGCCCCTACAACCACAAAAAGGAATGGAGTCATTAGCCCTTATGGTTTGTAAATGGCACCCAGAATTATGTTGCACGAAGCACAATTTCACATCATTCTGGGTTCATTTGTGTGAAAACAAGGTCCAATCAGGCTGAAACTTTACAGAAAGGTAGAATCTATTGAGTTGTAAGTGATCTGAACGTTTCATGATGATAGCACTTTCCTAAGGGGGTCAAACCATGTCCCAAAGGTCACCGGATCTGGTGTCAATTTAAAGAAGCAGTCCAGTTACACATTTGTGGGCTTATAACTTGGCTTCTGAATGTCCTAGAGAGATCAGGTTTGTTTTAATGTACTCCAATCAACAGCCCCTACAACCACAAAAAGGACTGGAGTCATTAGCACTTATGGTTTGTAAATGATACCCAGAATTATGTTGCACGAAGCACAATTTCACATCATTCTGGGTTCATTTGTGTGAAAACAAGGTCCAATCAGGCTGAAACGTTACAGGAAGGTAGAATCTTTTGAGTTGTAAGTGATCTGAACGTTTCATGATGATAGCACTTTCCTAAGGGGGTCAAACCATGTCCCAAAGGTCACCGGATCTGGTGTCACTTTAAAGAAGTAGTCCAGTTACACATTTGTGGGCTTATAACTTGGCTTCTGAATGTCCTAGAGAGGTCAGGTTTGTTTTAGTGTACTCCAATCAACAGCCCCTACAACCACAAAAAGGAATGGAGTCATTAGCACTTATGGTTTGTAAATGGCACCCAGAATTATTTTGCACGAAGCACAATTTCACATCATTCTGGGTCCATTTGTGTGAAAACAAGGTCCAATCAGGCTGAAACGCTACAAGAAGGTAGAATCTATTGAGTTTTAAGTGATCTGAACGTTTCAAGATGATCGCTCATTCCTATAGGTCTGACTGAGGGCCTCCAGCAGAGAAGCCAAAGCAAGACGCGCCCCGAGGACCTTCTTTCCACATGTCAACAATGGGTCTTACTGTGGGCCTCCATGAGAGAAGCCCAGGCAAGACGCGCCCCGAGGAGTGTCTTGCCACATGTCACCACTGGGTCTGACTGAGCTCCTCCAGGAGAGAGGCCCAAGCAAGACGCGCCCAGAGGAGCGTCTTGCCACGTGTCACCACTGGGTCTGATTGAGCACCTCCAGGAGAGAGGCCCCAGCAAGACGCGCCCCGAGGAGCGTCTTGCCTTATGTCAGCACTCGGTCTGACTGAGCGCCTCCAGGAGAGAGGCCCGAGGAGCGTCTTGCCACATGTCACCTCTGGGTCTGACTGAGCGCCTCCAGGAGAGAGGCGCAAGCAAGAAACGCCCGAGGAGCGTCTTGACACATGTCAACACTGGGTCTGATTGAGCGCCTCCAGGAGAGAGGCCCAAGCAAGACGCGCCCCGAGGAGCGTCTTGCCACATGTCACTACTCGGTCTGACTGAGCGCCTCCAGGAGGGAGGTCCAAGCAACACGCGCCCCGAGGAGCGTCTTGCCACATGTCAACACTGGGTCTGACTGAGTGCCTCCATGAGAGAAGCCCCAGGAAGACGCGCCCCGAGGAGCGTCTTGCCACATGTCACTACTCGGTCTGACTGAGCGCCTCCAGGAGAGAGGCCCAAGCAAGACGTGCCCCGAGGAGCGTCTTGCCACATGTCAACAATGGGTCTGACTGAGGTCCTCCAGGAGAGAAGCCCAAGCAAGAAGCGCACCGAGGAGCGTCTTGCCACATGTCAACACTGGGTCTGACTGAGCGCTTCCAGGAGAGAAGCCCAAGCAAGACACGGCCCGAGGAGCGTCTTGACACATGTCAACACTGGGTCTGACTGAGGGCCTCCATGAGAGAAGCCCAAGCAAGACGCGCCCCGAGGAGAGTCTTGCCACATGTCAACACTGGGTCTGACAGAGGGCATCCAGGAGAGAGGCCCAAGCAATACGCGCCCCGAGGAGCGTCTTGCCACATGTCAACAATGGGTCTGACTGAGGGCCTCCAGCAGAGAAGCCAAAGCAAGACGCGCCCCGAGGACCTTCTTTCCACATGTCAACAATGGGTCTTACTGTGGGCCTCCATGAGAGAAGCCCAGGCAAGACGCGCCCCGAGGAGTGTCTTGCCACATGTCACCACTGGGTCTGACTGAGCACCTCCAGGAGAGAGGCCCCAGCAAGACGCGCCCCGAGGAGCGTCTTGCCTTATGTCAGCACTCGGTCTGACTGAGCGCCTCCAGGAGAGAGGCCCGAGGAGCGTCTTGCCACATGTCACCTCTGGGTCTGACTGAGCGCCTCCAGGAGAGAGGCGCAAGCAAGAAACGCCCGAGGAGCGTCTTGACACATGTCAACACTGGGTCTGATTGAGCGCCTCCAGGAGAGAGGCCCAAGCAAGACGCGCCCCGAGGAGCGTCTTGCCACATGTCACTACTCGGTCTGACTGAGCGCCTCCAGGAGAGAGGTCCAAGCAACACGCGCCCCGAGGAGCGTCTTGCCACATGTCAACACTGGGTCTGACTGAGTGCCTCCATGAGAGAAGCCCCAGCAAGACGCGCCCCGAGGAGCGTCTTGCCACATGTCACTACTCGGTCTGACTGAGCGCCTCCAGGAGAGAGGCCCAAGCAAGACGTGCCCCGAGGAGCGTCTTGCCACATGTCAACAATGGGTCTGACTGAGGTCCTCCAGGAGAGAAGCCCAAGCAAGAAGCGCACCGAGGAGCGTCTTGCCACATGTCAACACTGGGTCTGACTGAGCGCTTCCAGGAGAGAAGCCCAAGCAAGACACGGCCCGAGGAGCGTCTTGACACATGTCAACACTGGGTCTGACTGAGGGCCTCCATGAGAGAAGCCCAAGCAAGACGCGCCCCGAGGAGAGTCTTGCCACATGTCAACACTGGGTCTGACAGAGGGCATCCAGGAGAGAGGCCCAAGCAATACGCGCCCCGAGGAGCGTCTTGCCACATGTCAACAATGGGTCTGACTGAGGGCCTCCAGCAGAGAAGCCAAAGCAAGACGCGCCCCGAGGACCTTCTTTCCACATGTCAACAATGGGTCTTACTGTGGGCCTCCATGAGAGAAGCCCAGGCAAGACGCGCCCCGAGGAGTGTCTTGCCACATGTCACCACTGGGTCTGACTGAGCTCCTCCAGGAGAGAGGCCCAAGCAAGACGCGCCCAGAGGAGCGTCTTGCCACGTGTCACCACTGGGTCTGATTGAGCACCTCCAGGAGAGAGGCCCCAGCAAGACGCGCCCCGAGGAGCGTCTTGCCTTATGTCAGCACTCGGTCTGACTGAGCGCCTCCAGGAGAGAGGCCCAAGCAAGACGCGCCCCGAGGAGCGTCTTGCCACATGTCACTACTCGATCTAACTGAGCTCCTCCAGGAGAGAGGTCCAAGTAAGACGCGCCCCGAGGAGCGTCTTGCCCAATGTCACTACTCGGTCTGACTGAGCGCCTCCAGGAGGGAGGTCCAAGCAAGACGCGCCCCGAGGAGCGTCTTGCCACATGTCACTACTCGGTCTGACTGAGCGCCTCCAGGAGAGAGGCACAAGCAAGACGTGCCCCGAGGAGCGTTTTGCCACATGTCAACACTGGGTCGGACTGAGGGCCTCCATGAGAGAAGCCCAAGCAAGACGCGCCCCGAGGAGAGTCTTGCCACATGTCAACACTCGGTCTGACAGAGGGCATTCGGGAGAGAGGCCGAAGCAATACGCGCCCCGAGGAGCGTCTTGCCACATGTCACCACTGGGTCTGAATGAGCGCCTCCAGGAGAGAGGCCCAACCAAGACGCGCCCCGAGGAGTGTTTTGCCACATGCCAACACTGGGTCTGACTGAGCGCCTCCAGGAGAGAGGCCCAAGCAAGACGCGCCCCGAGGAGCGTCTTGCCACGTGTCAACACTGGGGCTGACTGAGCGCCTCCAGGAGAGAGGCCCAAGCAAGACGCGCCCCGAGGAGCGTCTTGCCACATGTCAGCACTGGGTCGGACTGAGCGCCTCCAGGAGAGAGGCCCCAGCAAGACGCGCCCCGAGGAGCGTCTTGCCTTATGTCAGCACTCGGTCTGACTGAGCGCCTCCAGGAGAGAGGCCCAAGCAAGACGCGCCCCGAGGAGCGTCTTGCCACATGTCAACAATGGGTCTGACTGAGGGCCTAAAGGAGAGAGGCCCAAGCAAGATGCGCCCAGAGGAGCGTCTTGCCACATGTCAACACTGGGTCTGACAGAGGGCCTCCAGGAGAGAGGCCCAAGCAAGACGAGCCCCGAGGAGCGTCTTGCCACATGTCACCTCTGGTTCTGACTGAGCGCCTCCAGGAGAGAGGCCCAAGCAAGACGCGCCCCGAGGAGCGTCTTGTCACATGTCAACACTGGGTCTGTCTGAGCGCCTCCAGGAGAGAAGCCCAAGCAAGACGCGCCCCGAGCAGCGTCTTGCCACATGTCAACAATGGGTCTGACTGAGGGCCTCCAGGAGAGAAGCCCAAGCAAGACGCGCCCCGAGGAGCGTCTTGACACATGTCAACACTGGGTCTGACAGAGGGCCTCCAGGAGAGAGGCCCAAGCAAGACGCGCCCCGAGGAGTGTCTTGCCACATGTCACCACTGGGTCTGACTGAGTGCCTCCAGGAGAGAGGCCCAAGCAAGACGCGCCCCGAGGAGCGTCAGGCCACATGTCACTACTCAGTCTGACTGAGCGCCTCCAGGACAGAGGCCCAAGCAAGACGCGCCCCGAGGAGCGTCTTGCCACATGTCAGCACTGGGTCCGACTGAGCGCCTCCAGGAGAGAGGCCCCAGCAAGACGCGCCCCGAGGAGAGTCTTGCCACATGTCAACACTCGGTCTGACAGAGGGCATTCAGGAGAGAGGTCCAAGCAATACGCTCCCCGAGGAGCGTCTTGCCACATGTCACCACTGGGTCTGAATGAGCGCCTCCAGGAGAGAGGCCCAACCAAGACACGCCCCGAGGAGCGTCTTGCCACGTGTCAACACTGGGTCTGACTGAGCGCCTCCAGGAGAGAGGCCCAAGCAAGACGCGCCCCGAGGAGCGTCTTGCCACATGTGAACACTGGGTCTGACTGAGCGCCTCCAGGAGAGAGGCCCAAGCAAGACGCGCCCCGAGGAGCATCTTGACACATGTCTCCTTTGGGTCTGACTGAGCGCCTCCAGGAGAGAGGCCCAAGCAAGACGTGCCCCGACGAGCATCTTGCCACATGTCAACACTGGGTCTGACTGAGTGCCTCCATGAGAGAAGCCCCAGCAAGACGCGCCCCGAGGAGCATCTTGCCACATGTCAACACTGGGTCTGACTGAGCACCTCCAGGAGAGAGGCCCAAGCAAGAAGCGCCCCAAGGAGCGTCTTGCCACATGTCAACACTGGGTCTGACCGAGCGCCTCCAGGAGAGAGGCCCGAGGAGCGTCTTGCCACATGTCACCTCTGGGTCTGACTGAGCGCCTCCAGGAGAGAGGCGCAAGCAAGAAACGCCCGAGGAGCGTCTTGACACATGTCAACACTGGGTCTGACTGAGCGCCTCCAGGAGAGAGGCCCCAGCAAGACGCGCCCCGAGGAGCGTCTTGCCACATGTCAACAATGGGTCTGACTGAGGGCCTCCAGGAGAGAAGCCCAAGCAAGACGCGCCCCGAGGAGCGTCTTGCCACATTTCAACACTGGGTCTAATTGAGCGCCTCCAGGAGAGAGGCCCAAGCAAGACGCGCCCCGAGGAGCGTCTTGCCACATGTCACTACTCGGTCTGACTGAGCGCCTCCAGGAGAGAGGTCCAAGCAAGACGCGCCCCGAGGAGAGTCTTGCCACATGTCAACACTGGGTCTGACAGAGGGCATCCAGGAGAGAGTCCCAAGCAATACGCGCCCCGAGGAGCGTCTTGCCACATGTCAACAATGGGTCTGACTGAGGGGCTTCAGGAGAGAAGCCAAAGCAAGACGCGCCCCGAGGAGCTTCTTTCCACATGTCAACAATGGGTCTTACTGAGGGCCTCCATGAGAGAAGCCCAAGCAAGACGCGCCCCGAGGAGTGTCTTGCCACATGTCAACACTGTGTCTGATTGAGCGCCTCCAGGAGAGAGGCCCAAGCAAGACGCGCCCCGAGGAGCGTCTTGCCACGTGTCAACACTGGGTCTGACTTAGTGCCTCCAGGAGAGAGGCCCAAGCAAGATGCGCCCCGAGGAGCGTCTTGCCACGTGTCACCACTGGGTCTGACTGAGCTCCTCCAGGAGAGAGGCCCAAGCAAGACGCGCCCAGAGGAGCGTCTTGCCACGTGTCACCACTGGGTCTGATTGAGCACCTCCAGGAGAGAGGCCCCAGCAAGACGCGCCCCGAGGAGCGTCTTGCCTTATGTCAGCACTCAGTCTGACTGAGCGCCTCCAGGAGAGAGGCCGAAGCAAGACGCGCCCCGAGGAGCGTCTTGCCAAATGTTACTACTCAGTCTGACTGAGCGCCTCCAGGAGGGAGGTCCAAGCAAGACGCGCCCCGAGGAGCGTCTTGCCACATGTCACTACTCGGTCTGACTGAGCGCCTCCTGGAGAGAGGCCCAAGCAAGACTTGCCCAGAGGAGCGTCTTGCCACATGTCAACACTGGGTCTGACCGAGCGCCTCCAGTAGAGAGGCCCAAGCAAGACACGCCCCGAGGAGCGTCTTGACATATGTCAACACTGGGTCCGACTGAGGGCCTCCATGAGAGAAGCCCAAGCAAGACGCGCCCCGAGGAGAGTCTTGCCACATGTCAACACTCGGTCTGACAGAGGGCATTCAGGAGAGAGGCCGAAGCAAAACGCGCCCCGAGGAGCGTCTTGCCACATGTCACCACTGGGTCTGAATGAGCGCCTCCAGGAGAGAGGCCCAACCAAGACGCGCCCCGAGGAGTGTCTTGCCACATGCCAACACTGGGTCTGACTGAGCGCCTCCAGGAGAGAGGCCCAAGCAAGATGTGCCCCGAGGAGCGTCTTTCCACGTGTCACCACTGGGTCTGACTGAGTGCCTCCAGGAGAGAGGCCCAAGCAAGACGCGCCCCGAGGAGCGTCTTGCCACATGTCAGCACTGGGTCTGACTGAGCGCCTCCAGGAGAGAGGCCCCTGCAAGACGCGCCCCGAGGAGCGTCTTGCCTTATGTCAGCACTCGGTCTGACTGAGCGCCTCCAGGAGAGAGGCCCAAGCAAGACGCGCCCCGAGGAGCGTCTTGCCACATGTCAACAATGGGTCTGACTGAGGGCCTCCAGGAGAGAGGCCCAAGCAAGATGCGCCCGGAGGAGCGTCTTGCCACATGTCAACACTGGGTCTGACAGAGGGCCTCCAGGAGAGAGGCCCAAGCAAGACGCGCCCCGAGGAGCATCTTGCCACATGTCACCTCTGGTTCTGACTGAGCGCCTCCAGGAGAGAGGCCCAAGCAAGACGTGCCCCGAGGAGCCTCTTGTCACATGTCAACACTGGGTCTGTCTGAGCGCCTCCAGGAGAGAAGCCCAAGCAAGACGCGCCCCGAGGAGCGTCTTGCCACATGTCAACAATGGGTCTGACTGAGGGCCTCCAGGAGAGAAGCCCAAGCAAGACGCGCCCCGAGGAGCGTCTTGACACATGTCAACACTGGGTCTGACAGAGGGCCTCCAGGAGAGAGGCCCAAGCAAGACGCGCCCAGAGGAGTGTCTTGCCACATGTCACCACTGGTAGACCCGTTGCCCTCACCATCGTTGCGCTTCGAGATGAACTATTGCTAAAGATGATCGTCCTCATCAACCACGGCGCTACCAGAGTAGCTCGTAACGAAGACCCTCTCCGCGACCTCGCGGCCAGTGTGCGCAGTGTACAGCAAATGACTAACGATGTTGTGAGCGATATATCGGAAAAACTTTGCACTGACGCGACGGTCGCCACTGCAGGTTGTGTGAGTCTCGCGCAAAGTGCCATATCAAACGTGCGCAAGCTAGTGACAAGCAACTTCACCAGATCCGTAGATTCTGCATACGCTTGAATACCAACGAAAGTATCGAGAGATAACACCAACACGAGTTGCGCGACGGCGCTGGCTGCAGTCGCTACAACACTGGATTTATTAATCAACGTAATTGTGATCGTAATGGCGTATCGAGTGTGCACCAGAAACTACAACCAGTACTACAGAAAACTGGCATGAGGGTCGCGGTCTAACGTTATGTTGGTGTCTCGCATCGACCGTCGACGGCCGTTTGCCAGCGGCTGAAAATGGCACAGTTGACGAAATGGAAACGCCGACCGTCCATAGTGCACTCTCGCAAGTTCCAACCGCACCATCTCAGGAGACAGACCACAGAGTCATATTAGCGGAGGGTAGATAGAAAATGCGCAAACCGCCGCAACCGCCCATATACATACTATACGAGTTCAACATAGAGTGGAGTAAGAAGTTACTACCGATTGTATTTACAACGTGCAAGCAGCTGGTGTGTGACGCTTTACTTGATTATCACAGAGGTTGCGATGTCCTGTGTTCCACGAGCGCATGGAAACAAGTGAACGAACTTCTACGGACCGTACTGTTGGGGTATGAGTGAGCTGTAAAATCAATACACGCTAGACACGCGGACTTTGCCGCATTACTGGACACGCATATCGCCACAACAAAACCGGGTCAAGTGTTCGGGGCGTCACCGCGCTCGACTATACACGTCTTGGCCTACCACGAGTACATGAGCCCACAAGATCCTAAGCGAGGTAGAAGCCGTTGTGTCTACCCAACGCAAATTCAGCACAGCCGTGCGCGCTAAGACAAGTCCCTCTAGATTGCTGGAAACTTTGGAAACGTTGAAGGCTGGCGTGTACGCGCTTTCTACACATCTCAACGGTATGATCGCGATACTCTCGGCCGCACAACAACTAATGGTCATGTGTTCGGAAGGTCTGATCAGGTCTGACATGACCGGTTGTCAATCAACGTCGAGCGTGCACTCACACACGGATATCCTGGCGTACAGTAAAGCGACAGCGACCTCTACGCTCACGTTGATCGCCGATGTTTCGAAGGGCAATCGAGTGTGTTGGCTGACGAAAGCTATGGTGACCGACGGTCGCGTCGACTACAATGTGCCTCATTGCGACTTTAGAGGCGTATGTGATCCTTTGCAAATCGACAACACCACCGCGGTCGAGTGCGAAGTCACGGTCGGTGGCGTGTTGTCCTTACTGTGCCCCATACAATGTGACGGTCAGTGTCACGGACCGGTGTGTTACGACCCGACTAACGAAACGTACCAGGTGATAACATTGCATCCGCCCATTACAGCGGAGCGAGCGTTTCGCCACACTCCCAAACCAAGGTTAATAGTTGTAGCGCACACTCTTTCGGACCTCGGTGCACGTGAAACACTGGCTTACACTCACAACATCACGCTCGAGACAGCTCAAGCGTTACGCGAAACAAAGGACGTGTTCAAATCCATAGAGAATATACGGTCTTTAGCGTATGCGTATATAAAGGAGGTCGATGACATTTACAGACCTGGCGGCGTGGGCACCACAGTAGAACAACAAGGTGCTCTCAAGCGCACACAGATACTGGCCGCATTATCACTCACCATGTCTATCCTGACATGCCCGTTTCTGATTTCTATGTATATTAAATTATGACAAGAGCTACGGTGGTTACGATTACACTCTGACCACGTGCCTTAGTTTCTGCTAGTGACCTATAAATACATTTGCCCACTTGCTCTCACTGCCATTAAAGGGGCTGTACCCACACGTACAACACCCAAGAAAAAAAAAGATCTCGCTGTCTGTACTGGATGTACTCTCAGTAGTCGCAGTTGCTCAGGCCATGGTGGTACGCTCACATAACGCCTCTGAGATACGTCCCATAACACCACCTCCTACACTACTCGCGAAGGAGTATTCAACACCCCCTTTGTACGAAGACAACCATTATAACGAGCACAGCACAACGCTTGCCGCACGCGAAGACAACATGCAGGAGACAACGCTACCACCTGTCGTGAGAACAACGGATTCGAGTGACAACGATCGCGACTATGACGAGCACATTACAGCACCCTCTGTGCACGAAGACCAGGTGCAGGAGACAACGCTACCACCTGTCGTGAGAAACAAGAGTTTGGTTAACAATGATCATCGTCGTGTCCCATTGTAAACTGGGCGTGCCATCGCACACATCGTACATGTGTGTTAACCCACCTGTATGCGACAGACTTTGTGTGTTGCATGACATCGAGATGTATTGACGTCTGTGTCAATACAGGACTCTCTATAAGCCGGGAGCTGGACGCTAACGACCCGTGCATGCGCCACACAAAAGGTATCGTACATGTGTTAACCCACCTGTATGCGACAGACTTTGTGTGTTGCATGACATCGAGATGTATTGACGTCTGTGTCAATACAGGACTCTCTAAGCTGGGAGCTGGACGCTAACAACCCGTGCATGCGCCACACAAAAGGTATCGTACATGTGTTAACCCACCTGTATGCGACAGACTTTGTGTGTTGCATGACATCGAGATGTATTGACGTCTGTGTCAATACAGGACTCTCTAAGCTGGGAGCTGGACGATAACGACCCGTGCATGCGCTACACAAAAGGTAACTCGACTAACTACAAAACGCATATTGTGATGTAGAAAGTTGGCTCGACTGTTTGAATCAGCTGAAGCTGCGGTTTACTCACAAAGTGAATCGCACGCTTGTTAGAAGTACATTCGGAGCACTTAAAAAATACATCGCTCTCATCGAGTTCCGTCTCAGCGTTCACCGGCTGATGGGCAAGAGCGTGACATGGGATCGCCAGGAACTTACTTAAGGACTATCATCTCATTTGGCATTTACTCACGGACCCAAGAAACCAGTTCCGAAATATGGTAGAGAATTATAACTTGTCTAATAGCAACTGGAAGATATGTTGCGTCATAAGCCTCTGATGGTTCACAAGGTGCACGGTCCACTCGAAATCCTAATGCTGTATTTGTAGTACATACACTAAGTCTTCTCTGTTGATGTCAGACTAGAGTTTTATTAGAGTTTTACTTTGCAACAATGGGATTCGAGCAATTGATGTGTATATTTTTAATAGTGCACAATGCTACTATTCCTAGGCTGAATGTACGACATGGCTCTTATGTATCATTATGTATCGTTTCCATTAAGTACAAATTTAAATAAAGTCCCTCTGTCCTCAGTGCTAGGTTGTGGGTTTAATACACATTATTATGATCAACCTGTTGAACAGTATAATAACAATACTCCTGTAAAAGTCATTTAGTAATGAACAACCTCAGTTCTGTGAAAGAACATCATGTCTCTGATGTGTACACTGCAGGCCTGACCGGGGTTTGCACGCAAGGGCCTGTGTGTGTGTGTGTGTGTGTGTGTGTGTGTGTGTGTGTGTGTGTGTGTGTGTGTGTGTGTGTGTGTGTGTGTGTGTGTGTGTGTGTGTGTGTGTGAATCAAATAAAGATAAATATAGCTAGTGCGGCCACGAGCGGTCGTGCAGTGTAGAGGATGCGCGAAAACGCCTCTAAAAACAAGCGCGTGCCCACGCCCGATCCGTGGAAGCACGTAGACCTAGCAAACGTACTAGCAGAAATCAACGATCGCACACGGGTCATTGAGTGTGTACAGGGTTCGTCTGCGTGTGTGGCATTGGGCAATCTAGCGGCAACCGTGTGGCCTGAAGGCGGAACCGGCCAACCGGTCGCCCTCACCATCGTTGCGCTTCGAGATGAACTATTGCAAAAGATGATCGTCCTCATCAACCACGGCGCTACCAGAGTAGCTCGTAACGAAGACCCTCTCCGCGACCTCGCGGCCAGTGTGCGCAGTGTACAGCAAATGACAAACGATGTTGCGAGCGATATATTGGAAAAACTTTGCACTGACGCGACGGTCGCCACTGCAGGTTGTGCGAGTCTCGCGCAAAGTGCCATATCAAACATGCGCAAGCTAGTGACAAGCAACTTCACCAGATCCGTAGATTCTGCATACGCTCGGATACGAATGAAAGTATCGAGAGATAACACCGACACAAGTTGCGCGACGGCGCTGGCTGCAGTCGCTACAACACTGGATTTATTAATCAACGTAATTGTGATCGTAATGGCGTTTCGAGTGTGCACCAGAAACTACAACCAGTACTACAGAAAACTGGCATGAGGGTCGCGGTCTAACGTTATGTTGGTGTCTCGCATCGACCGTCGACGGCCGTTTGCCAGCGGCTGAAAATGGCAGTTGACGAAATGAAAACGCCGACCGTCGATAGTGCACTCTCGCAAGTTCCAACCGCACCATCTCAGGAGACAGACCACAGAGTCATATTAGCGGAGGGTAGATAGAAAATGCGCAAACCGCCGCAACCGCCCATATACATACTATAAGAGTTCAACATAGAGTGGAGTAAGAAGTTACTACCGATTGTATTTCCAACGTGCAAGCAGCTGGTGTTTGACGCTTTACTTGAGTATCACGGAGGTTGCGATGTCCTGTGTTCCACGAGCGCATGGAAACAAGTGAACGAACTTCTACGGACCGTACTGTTGGGGTATGAGCGAGCTGTAAAATCAATACACGCTAGACACGCGGACTTTGCCGCGTTACTGGACACGCATATCGCCACAACAAAACTGGGTCAAGTGTTCGGGGCATCACCGCGCTCGACTATACACGTCTTGGCCTACCACGAGTACATGAGCCCACAGATCCTAAGCGAGGTAGAAGCCGTTGTGTCTACCCAACGCAAATTCAGCACAGCCGTGCGCGCTAAGACAAGTCCCTCTAGACTGCTGGAAATTTTGGAAACGTGGAAGGCTGGCGTGTACGCGCTTTCTACACATCTCAACGGTATGATCGCGATACTCTCGGCCGCACAACAACTAATGGTCATGTGTTCGGAAGGTCTGATCAGGTCTGACATGACCGGTTGTCAATCGACGTCGAGCGTGCACTCACACACGGATATCCTGGCGTACAGTAAAGCGACGTCGACCTCTAAGCTCACGTTGATCGCCGATGTTTCGAAGGGCAATCGAGTGTGTTGGCTGACGAAAGCTATGGTGACCGACGGTCGCGTCGACTACAATGTGCCTCATTGCGACTGGAGAGGCGTATGTGATCCTTTGCAAATCGATAACACCACCGCGGTCGAGTGCGAAGTAGTGACATGTGGCAAGACGCTCCTCGGGGCGCGTCTTGCTTGGGCCTCTCTCATGGAGGCCCTCTGTCAGACCCAGTGTTGACATGTGGCAAGACGCTCCTCGGGGCGCGTCTTGCTTGGGCCTCTCTCCAGAAGGCCCTCAATCAGACCCAGTGTTGACATGTGGCAAGACGCTCCTCGGGGCGCGTCTTGCTTGAGCTTCTCTCATGGAGGCCCTCTGTCAGACCCAGTGTTGACATGTGTCAAGACGCTCCACGGGGCGCGTCTTGCTTGGGCTTCTCTCCTGGAGGCCCTCAGTCAGACCCATTGTTGACATGTGGCAAGACGCTCCTCGGGGCGCGTCTTGCTTGGACCTCTCTCCTGGAGGCACTCAGTCAGAACCAGAGGTGACATGTGGCAAGACGCTCCTCGGGGCGCGTCTTGCTTGGGCCTCTCTCCTGGAGGCCCTCTGTCAGACCCAGTGTTGACATGTGGCAAGACGCTCCTCCGGGCGCATCTTGCTTGGGCCTCTCTCCTGGAGGCCCTCAGTAAGACCCATTGTTGACATGTGGCAAGACGCTCCTCGGGGCGCGTATTGCTTGGGCGTCTCTCCAGAAGGCCCTCAATAAGACCCAGTGTTTACATGTGGCAAGACGCTCCACGGGGCGCGTCTTGCTTGGGCTTCTCTCCTGGAGGCCCTCAGTCAGAGCCATTGTTGACATGTGGCAAGACGCTCCTCGGGGCGCGTCTTGCTTGGGCCTCTCTCCTGGAGGCGCTCAGTCAGACCCAGTGTTGACATGTGGCAAGACGCTCCACGGGGCGCGTCTTGCTTGGGCTTCTCTCCTGGAGGCCCTCAGTCAGACCCATTGTTGACATGTGGCAAGACGCTCCTCGGGGCACGTCTTGCTTGGGCCTCTCTCCTGGAGGCGCTCAGTCAGACCGAGTTGTGACATGTGGCAAGACGCTCCCCGGGGCGCGTCTTGCTTGGACCTCTCTCCTGGAGGCGCTCAGTTAGACCGAGTAGTGACATGTCGCAAGACGCTCCTCGGGGCGCGTCTTGCTTGGGCCTCTCTCATGGAGGCCCTCTGTCAGACCCAGTGTTGACAAGTGGCAAGACGCTCCTCGGGGCGCGTCTTGCTTGGGCCTCTCTCCTGGAGGCGCTCAGTCAGAACCAGAGGTGACATGTGGCAAGACGCTCCTCGGGGTGCGTCTTGCTTGGGCCTCTCTCCTGGAGGCCCTCTGTCAGACCCAGTGTTGATATGTGGCAAAACGCTCCTCCGGGCGCATCTTGCTTGGGCCTCTCTCCTGGAGGCCCTCAGTAAGACCCATTGTATACATGTGGCAAGACGCTCCTCGGGGCGCGTCTTGCTTGGGCCTCTCTCCAGAAGGCCCTCAATCAGACCCAGTGTTGACATGTGGCAAGACGCTCCTCGGGGCGCGTCTTGCTTGGGCTTCTCTCATGGAGGCCCTCAGTCAGACCCAGTGTTGACATGTGTCAAGACGCTCCTCGGGGCGTGTCTTGCTTGGGCCTCTCTCCTGGAGGCGCTCAAACAGACCGAGTAGTGACATGTGGCAAGACGCTCCTCGGGGCGCGTCTTGCTGGGGCTTCTCTCATGGAGGCACTCAGTCAGATCCAGTGTTGACATGTGGCAAGACGCTCCTCGGGGCGCGTCTTGCTTGGACCTCTCTCCCTGAGGCGCTCAGTCAGACCGAGTAGTGACATGTGGCAAGACGCTCCTCGGGGCGCGTCTTGCTTGGACCTCTCTCCCTGAGGCGCTCAGTCAGACCCAGTTTTGACATTTGGCAAGACACTCCTCGGGGCGCGTCTTGCTTGGGCCTCTCTCATGGAGGCCCTCTGTCAGACCCAGTGTTGACATGTGTCAAGACGCTCCTCGGGGGGCGTCTTGCTTTGGCCTCTCTCCTGGAGGTGCTCAGTCTGACCGAGTGCTGACATGTGGCAAGAAGCTCCTCGGGGCGCGTCTTGCTTGGGCTTCTCACCTGGAGGCTCTCAGTAAGAACCATTGTTGACATGTGGCAAGACGCTCCTCGGGGCGCGTCTTGCTTGGGCCTCTCTCCAGAAGGCCCTCAATCAGACCCAGTGTTGACACGTGGCAAGACGCTCCTCGGGGCGCGTCTTGCTTGGGCCTCTCTCCTGGAGGCGCTCAGTCAGACCAAGTGGTGACATGTGGCAAGACACTCCTCGGGGCGCGTCTTGCTTGGGCCTCTCTCCTGGAGGCCCTCTGTCAGACCCAGTGTTGACATGTGGCAAGACACTCCTCGGGGCGCGTCTTGCTTGGGCCTCTCTCATGGAGGCCCTCTGTCAGACCCAGTGTTGACATGTGTCAAGACGCTCCTCGGGGCGCGTCTTGCTTTGGCCTCTCTCCTGGAGGCGCTCAGTCAGACCGAGTGCTGACATGTGGCAAGAAGCTCCACGGGGCGCGTCTTGCTTGGGCTTCTCTCCTGGAGGCCCTCAGTCAGACCCATTGTTGACATGTGGCAAGACGCTCCTCGGGGCGCGTCTTGCTTGGGCCTCTCTCCTGGAGGCGCTCAGTCAGACCCAGTGTTGACATGTGGCAAGACGCTCCACGGGGCGCGTCTTGCTTGGGCTTCATGTCAACAATGGGTCTTACTGAGGGCCTCCAGGAGAGAAGCCCAAGCAAGACACGCCCCGAGGAGCTTCTTGCCACATGTCAGCACTCGGTCTGACTGAGCGCCTCCAGGAGAGAGGCCAAAGCAAGACGCGCCCCGAGGAGCGTCTTGACACATGTCAACACTGGGTCTGACAGAGGGCCTCCATGAGAGAGGCCCAAGCAAGACGCGCCCCGAGGAGAGTCTTGCCACATGTCAACACTGGGTCTGACAGAGGGCCTCCAGGAGAGAGGCCCAAGCAAGATGCGCCCCGAGGATTGTCTTGCCACATGTCACCACTTGGTCTGACTGAGCGCCTCCAGGAGAGAGGCCCAAGCAACACGCGCCCCGAGGAGCGTCAGGCCACATGTCACTACTCAGTCTGACTGAGCGCCTCCAGGAGAGAGGCCCAAGCAAGACGTGCCCCGAGGAGCGTCTTGCCACGTGTCAACACTGCGTCTGATTGAGGGCCTTCTGGAGAGAGGCCCAAGCAAGACGCGTCCCGAGGAGCGTCTTGCCACATGTCAACAATGGTTCTTACTGAGGGCCTCCGGGAGAGAAGTCCAAGCAAGACGCGCCCCGAGGAGCTTCTTGCCACATGTCAGCACTCGGTCTGACTGAGTGCCTCCAGGAGAGAGGCCAAAGCAAGACGCCCCCCGAGGAGCGTCTTGACACATGTCAACACTGGGTCTGACAGAGGGCCTCCATGAGAGAGGCCCAAGCAAGACGCGCCCCGAGGAGCGTCTTGCCACATGTCACTACTCGGTCTTACTGAGCGCCTCAGGCAGAGAGGTCCAAGCAAGACGCGCCCCGAGGAGCGTCTTGCCACATGTCAACACTGGGTCTGACTGAGTGCCTCCATGAGAGAAGCCCCAGCAAGACGCGCCCAGAGGAGCGTCTTGCCACATGTCACTACTCGGTCTGTTTGAGCGCCTCCAGGAGAGAGGCCCAAGCAAGACGTGCCCGGAGGAGCGTCTTGCCACATGTCAACAATGGGTCTGACTGAGGGCCTCCAGGAGAGAAGCCCAAGCAAGACACGCCCCGAGGAGCGTCTTGCCACATGTCAACACTGGGTCTGACTGAGCGCCTCCAGGAGAGAGGCCCAAGCAAGACACGCCCCGAGGAGCGTCTTGACACATGTCAACACTGGGTCTGACTGACGGCCTCCATGAGAGAAGCCCAAGCAAGACGCGCCCCGAGGAGAGTCTTGCCACATGTCAACACTCGGTCTGACAGAGGGCATCCAGGAGAGAGGCCCAAGCATTATGCGCCCCGAGGAGCGTCTTGCCACTTAAACCCACAACCTAGCACTGAGGACAGAGGGACTTTATTTAAATTAGTACTTAATGGAAACGATACATAATGATACATAAGAGCCATGTCACACATTCAGCCTAGGAATAGTAGCATTGTGCACTATTAAAAATATACACATCAATTGCTCGAATCCCATTGTTGCAAAGTAAAACTCTAATAAAACTCTAGTCTGACATCAACAGAGAAGACTTAGTGTATGTACTACAAATACAGCATTAGGATTTAGAGTGGACCGTGCACCTTGTGAACCATCAGAGGCTTATGACGCAACATATCTTCCAGTTGCTATTAGACAAGTTATAATTCTCGACCATTTTTCGGAACTGGTTTCTTGGGTCCGTGAGTAAATGCCATTAGTACTTAATGGAAACGATACATAATGATACATAAGAGCCATGTTGTACATTCAGCCTAGGAATAGTAGCATTGTGCACTATTAAAAATATACACATCAATTGCTCGAATCCCATTGTTGCAAAGTAAAACTCTAATAAAACTCTAGTCCGACATCAACAGAGAAGACTTAGTGTATGTACTACAAATACAGCATTAGGATTTCGAGTGGACCATGCACCTTGTGAACCATCAGAGGCTTATGACGCAACATATCTTCCAGTTGCTATTAGACAAGTTATAATTCTCGACCATTTTTCGGAACTGGTTTCTTGGGTCCGTGAGTAAATGCCAAATGAGATGATAGTCCTTAAGTAAGTTCCTGGCGATCCCATGTCACGCTCTTGCCCATCAGCCGGTGAACGCTGAGACGGAACTCGATGAGAGCGATGTATTTTTTAAGTGCTCCGAATGTACTTCTAACAAGCGTGCGATTCACTTTGTGAGTAAACAGCAGCTGCAGCTGATTCAAACAGTCGAGCCAACTTTCTACATCACAATATGCGTTTTGTAGTTAGTCGAGTTACCTTTTGTGTGGCGCATGCACGGGTCGTTATCGTCCAGCTCCCAGCTTAGAGAGTCCTGTATTGACACAGACGTCAATACATCTCGATGTCATGCAACACACAAAGTCTGTCGCATACAGGTGGGTTAACACATGTACGATACCTTTTGTGTGGCGCATGCACGGGTTGTTAGCGTCCAGCTCCCAGCTTAGAGAGTCCTGTATTGACACAGACGTCAATACATCTCGATGTCATGCAACACACAAAGTCTGTCACATACAGGTGGGTTAGCACATGTACGATACCTTTTGTGTGGCGCATGCACGGGTCGTTAGCGTCCAGCTCCCGGCTTATAGAGAGTCCTGTATTGACACAGACGTCAATACATCTCGATGTCATGCAACACACAAAGTCTGTCGCATACAGGTGGGTTAACACACATGTACGATGTGTGCGATGGCACGCCTAGTTTACAATGGGACACGACGATGATCATTGTTAACCAAACTCTTGTTTCTCACGACAGGTGGTAGCGTTGTCTCCTGCACCTGGTCTTCGTGCACAGAGGGTGCTGTAATGTGCTCGTCATAGTCGCGATCGTTGTCACTCGAATCCGTTGTTCTCACGACAGGTGGTAGCGTTGTCTCCTGCATGTTGTCTTCACGTGCGGCAAGCGTTGTGCTGTGCTCGTTATAATGGTTGTCTTCGTACAAAGGGGGTGTTGAATACTCCTTCGCGAGTAGTGTAGGAGGTGGTGTGATGGGACGTATCTCAGAGGCGTTATGTGAGCGTACCACCATGGCCTGAGCAACTGCGACTACTGAGAGTACACCCAGTACAGACAGCGAGATCTTTTTTTTTCTTGGGTGTTGTACGTGTGGGTACAGCCGCTTTAATGGCAGTGAGAGCAAGTGGGCAAATGTATTTATAGGTCACTAGCAGAAACTAAGGCACATGGTCAGAGTGTAATCGTAACCACCGTAGCTCTTGTCATAATTTAATATACATAGAAATCAGAAACGGGCATGTCAGGATAGACATCGCGAGTGATAATGCGGCCAGTATCTGTGTGCGCTTGAGAGCACCTTGTTGTTCTACTGTGGTGCCCACGCCGCCAGGTCTGTAAATGTCATCGACCTCCTTTATATACGCATACGCTAAAGACCGTATATTCTCTATGGATTTGAACACGTCCTATGTTTCGCGTAATGCTTGAGCTGTCTCGAGCGTGATGTTGTGAGTGTACGCCAGTGTTTCACATGCACCGAGGTCCGAAAGGGCGTGCGCTACAACTATTAACCTTGGTTTGGGAGTGTGGCAAAACGCTCGCTCCGCTGTAATGGGCGGATGCAATGTTATCACCTGGTACGTTTCGTTAGTCGGGTCGTAACACACCGGTCCGTGAAACGGACCGTCACATTGTATGGGGCACAGTAAGGACAACACGCCGCCGACCGTGACTTCGCACTCGACCGCGGTGGTGTTATCGATTTGCAAAGGATCACATACGCCTCTCCAGTCGCAATGAGGCACATTGTAGTCGACGCGACCGTCGGTCACCATAGCTTTCGTCAGCCAACACACTCGATTGCCCTTCGAAACATCGGCGATCAACGTGAGCTTAGAGGTCGACGTCGCTTTACTGTACGCCAGGATATCCGTGTGTGAGTGCACGCTCGACGTCGATTGACAACCGGTCATGTCAGACCTGATCAGACCTTCCGAACACATGACCATTAGTTGTTGTGCGGCCGAGAGTATCGCGATCATACCGTTGAGATGTGTAGAAAGCGCGTACACGCCAGCCTTCCACGTTTCCAAAATTTCCAGCAGTCTAGAGGGACTTGTCTTAGCGCGCACGGCTGTGCTGAATTTGCGTTGGGTAGACACAACGGCTTCTACCTCGCTTAGGATCTGTGGGCTCATGTACTCGTGGTAGGCCAAGACGTGTATAGTCGAGCGCGGTGATGCCCCGAACACTTGACCCAGTTTTGTTGTGGCGATATGCGTGTCCAGTAACGCGGCAAAGTCCGCGTGTCTAGCGTGTATTGATTTTACAGCTCGCTCATACCCCAACAGTACGGTCCGTAGAAGTTCGTTCACTTGTTTCCATGCGCTCGTGGAACACAGGACATCGCAACCTCCGTGATACTCAAGTAAAGCGTCAAACACCAGCTGCTTGCACGTTGGAAATACAATCGGTAGTAACTTCTTACTCCACTCTATGTTGAACTCTTATAGTATGTATATGGGCGGTTGCGGCGGTTTGCGCATTTTCTATCTACCCTCCGCTAATATGACTCTGTGGTCTGTCTCCTGAGATGGTGCGGTTGGAACTTGCGAGAGTGCACTATCGACGGTCGGCGTTTTCATTTCGTCAACTGCCATTTTCAGCCGCTGGCAAACGGCCGTCGACGGTCGATGCGAGACACCAACATAACGTTAGACCGCGACCCTCATGCCAGTTTTCTGTAGTACTGGTTGTAGTTTCTGGTGCACACTCGAAACGCCATTACGATCACAATTACGTTGATTAATAAATCCAGTGTTGTAGCGACTGCAGCCAGCGCCGTCGCGCAACTTGTGTCGGTGTTATCTCTCGATACTTTCATTCGTATCCGAGCGTATGCAGAATCTACGGATCTGGTGAAGTTGCTTGTCACTAGCTTGCGCATGTTTGATATGGCACTTTGCGCGAGACTCGCACAACCTGCAGTGGCGACCGTCGCGTCAGTGCAAAGTTTTTCCAACATATCGCTCGCAACATCGTTTGTCATTTGCTGTACACTGCGCACACTGGCCGCGAGGTCGCGGAGAGGGTCTTCGTTACGAGCTACTCTGGTAGCGCCGTGGTTGATGAGGACGATCATCTTTTGCAATAGTTCATCTCGAAGCGCAACGATGGTGAGGGCGACCGGTTGGCCGGTTCCGCCTTCAGGCCACACGGTTGCCGCTAGATTGCCCAATGCCACACACGCAGACGAACCCTGTACACACTCAATGACCCGTGTGCGATCGTTGATTTCTGCTAGTACGTTTGCTAGGTCTACGTGCTTCCACGGATCGGGCGTGGGCACGCGCTTGTTTTTAGAGGCGTTTTCGCGCATCCTCTACACTGCACGACCGCTCGTGGCCGCACTAGCTATATTTATCTTTATTTGATTCACACACACACACACACACACACACACACACACACACACACACACACACACACACACACACACACACACACACACACACACACACACACACACACACACACACACACACAGGCCCTTGCGTGCAAACCCCGGTCAGGCCTGCAGTGTACACATCAGAGACATGATGTTCTTTCACAGAACTGAGGTTGTTCATTACTAAATGACCTTTACAGGAGTATTGTTATTATACTGTTCAACAGGTTGATCATAATAATGTGTATTAAACCCACAACCTAGCACTGAGGACAGAGGGACTTTATTTAAATTTGTACTTAATGGAAACGATACATAATGATACATAAGAGCCATGTCGTACATTCAGCCTAGGAATAGTAGCATTGTGCACTATTAAAAATATACACATCAATTGCTCGAATCCCATTGTTGCAAAGTAAAACTCTAATAAAACTCTAGTCTGACATCAACAGAGAAGACTTAGTGTATGTACTACAAATACAGCATTAGGATTTCGAGTGGACCGTGCACCTTGTGAACCATCAGAGGCTTATGACGCAACATATCTTCCAGTTGCTATTAGACAAGTTATAATTCTCTACCATTTTTCGGAACTGGTTTCTTGGGTCCGTGAGTAAATGCCAAATGAGATGATAGTCCTTAAGTAAGTTCCTGGCGATCCCATGTCACGCTCTTGCCCATCAGCCGGTGAACGCTGAGACGGAACTCGATGAGAGCGATGTATTTTTTAAGTGCTCCGAATGTACTTCTAACAAGCGTGCGATTCACTTTGTGAGTAAACCGCAGCTTCAGCTGATTCAAACAGTCGAGCCAACTTTCTACATCACAATATGCGTTTTGTAGTTAGTCGAGTTACCTTTTGTGTAGCGCATGCACGGGTCGTTATCGTCCAGCTCCCAGCTTAGAGAGTCCTGTATTGACACAGACGTCAATACATCTCGATGTCATGCAACACACAAAGTCTGTCGCATACAGGTGGGTTAACACATGTACGATACCTTTTGTGTGGCGCATGCACGGGTTGTTAGCGTCCAGCTCCCAGCTTAGAGAGTCCTGTATTGACACAGACGTCAATACATCTCGATGTCATGCAACACACAAAGTCTGTCGCATACAGGTGGGTTAACACATGTACGATACCTTTTGTGTGGCGCATGCACGGGTCGTTAGCGTCCAGCTCCCGGCTTATAGAGAGTCCTGTATTGACACAGACGTCAATACATCTCGATGTCATGCAACACACAAAGTCTGTCGCATACAGGTGGGTTAACACACATGTACGATGTGTGCGATGGCACGCCCAGTTTACAATGGGACACGACGATGATCATTGTTAACCAAACTCTTGTTTCTCACGACAGGTGGTAGCGTTGTCTCCTGCACCTGGTCTTCGTGCACAGAGGGTGCTGTAATGTGCTCGTCATAGTCGCGATCGTTGTCACTCGAATCCGTTGTTCTCACGACAGGTGGTAGCGTTGTCTCCTGCATGTTGTCTTCGCGTGCGGCAAGCGTTGTGCTGTGCTCGTTATAATGGTTGTCTTCGTACAAAGGGGGTGTTGAATACTCCTTCGCGAGTAGTGTAGGAGGTGGTGTTATGGGACGTATCTCAGAGGCGTTATGTGAGCGTACCACCATGGCCTGAGCAACTGCGACTACTGAGAGTACATCCAGTACAGACAGCGAGATCTTTTTTTTTCTTGGGTGTTGTACGTGTGGGTACAGCCCCTTTAATGGCAGTGAGAGCAAGTGGGCAAATGTATTTATAGGTCACTAGCAGAAACTAAGGCACGTGGTCAGAGTGTAATCGTAACCACCGTAGCTCTTGTCATAATTTAATATACATAGAAATCAGAAACGGGCATGTCAGGATAGACATGGCGAGTGATAATGCGGCCAGTATCTGTGTGCGCTTGAGAGCACCTTGTTGTTCTACTGTGGTGCCCACGCCGCCAGGTCTGTAAATGTCATCGACCTCCTTTATATACGCATACGCTAAAGACCGTATATTCTCTATGGATTTGAACACGTCCTTTGTTTCGCGTAACGCTTGAGCTGTCTCGAGCGTGATGTTGTGAGTGTAAGCCAGTGTTTCACGTGCACCGAGGTCCGAAAGAGTGTGCGCTACAACTATTAACCTTGGTTTGGGAGTGTGGCGAAACGCTCGCTCCGCTGTAATGGGCGGATGCAATGTTATCACCTGGTACGTTTCGTTAGTCGGGTCGTAACACACCGGTCCGTGACACTGACCGTCACATTGTATGGGGCACAGTAAGGACAACACGCCACCGACCGTGACTTCGCACTCGACCGCGGTGGTGTTGTCGATTTGCAAAGGATCACATACGCCTCTAAAGTCGCAATGAGGCACATTGTAGTCGACGCGACCGTCGGTCACCATAGCTTTCGTCAGCCAACACACTCGATTGCCCTTCGAAACATCGGCGATCAACGTGAGCGTAGAGGTCGCTGTCGCTTTACTGTACGCCAGGATATCCGTGTGTGAGTGCACGCTCGACGTTGATTGACAACCGGTCATGTCAGACCTGATCAGACCTTCCGAACACATGACCATTAGTTGTTGTGCGGCCGAGAGTATCGCGATCTGTTCTAAAATAAAATGTTTTATTTTATTTTAATTACCTTAAAAGACTCAAAGTCTCTTTTTACACTTTATATTTATTTAATCAGGATCGTTTGTCAAGTCGACGCCAGAAACAATGAAACACAACTTGAATATTAGAGGAACAACAAGGCTTTATTCAACCAGCATTCATACAAGTTATCAATCATGAACAAAACATTTCTCTTACCGTTGCTTATGGGTGGAGAGCTGAACACCCCAGTTAGAAAACGTAATCCATGAACCTCGTCAAATAGAATCCTTCAAACAGCTCTAACAGCTCTGAGCTCTGCTCTGCTCCTTATACATTCCCTGATGTGCGTGCAAAGCTGCACACCTCCACCAGGATTACCTTGATTACATCCTCATGATCACATTATGTTCGGCTCTCCTTGATTACATCCTCATGATAAGTGTGATTGACAAACAGTAGTGATCAATAACTTGTATAAAGCAATTATACAACAGATGACAAGTTCATTTTTATTACATTCCACTCTTGAACTTTTCATCTAATTTATGTAACATATCCATCACCATTTCCCCATCAAAACCAACGTCATTTATAACATACCTTGTAGTTCCACTTTAATTTTCATCGTAGTCTTTGCATTATTACCCAATTTATTTCTCTTCTTAATCGAATAACATACCAACAAATAATAAGATTACACAATGTTAGAATGCTGATTATAATTAATGCTGCAATCATAGGTGGAATTAGCACTTTATTAGCGGAAATATATCCCACCAATGATGAGCGGAAGCCTGTTCAATCAATGTAGCAACATGTTTTATTTCCCCTTGTGCCACAAGAGTAGACACCATAAGCCTGGAAAGGTTGGACCTATGAGAGTCAATCAATTTTGCCACTTCAGTGGAACCATCCAATGCGCATTTGAATCGTTCCAGTGAGAGTGTCCAAGGGGAGTGTAAAACCTCCCATTGTATCTTAGTCAGCCGACTAGATACAGTGTAATTACTCAACCAATAGGTCACGTTATTCCATTCCCACATATGTATACCCTTGAGACAACCTGAAAAGGGAACTGAAGGTACCTGTGGGGAATTGGTCATTGTAGCCACGCATAAGGTGTTAGGACCCACCTGCCAAAACTGTTCCTCTGGGGGTGTGACCGTCCAATCACAGCCTTGAATCAGTGAAACATGGATTGCTATGTCCTTTTACCAATGGGCAGGCTAAACCCTTATCAGTCTCATCACAGTGTTTTACTTCATATGTTCGATTTGTTTTAACATCCCACCACTCTCCACTAACATGGAGATACCAAAACCCTTTAGTGGTTATCACCGGCAGTATCTGATATCTACACACAGTCATTACTGATGTCATATTATACTGATCCCAGTATCCAGTACACATAGATTTATTACAAATCGTCATTTCTGCATGTAGCTGTAGCCATAATGAACTACTGATGTTCCATAATGTTCGCCATGCATGATAGTTATTACTCATTACCTGTATTTGAAACCTATTTCTCTGTGTCTCAGCATGAATAGTCTGCAAGGAACAGACTGTCCAATTACCTATGTGTGACAAATTATGCAATGCATCATAAGTTTCATTCCAAAGCTTTAGATTCCATTTAAATACACTTTTCCACACATCACTTCCTTCTAGCTGACTAGATACAGTCGAAGGCATCCATCTTGCAGTCTTGGTGACAGCTTGTGCGGTGTATTCTCCAGTGTTGGACAGCATAGTTCGTGTTACCTCATTGTTTGCTGTGTTAGCCAGACCATACAAAGTTCCAGTTCCTCCTAGCACGGTGTCATACCATGCTCGCCTCCTCCTGTTGCAAGGCGGAATAGGAGGGAATTTCACAGTCCATCGCACATATTCGGCTACCCTTATTTGTCCCATTTGTTGACAAGTGTGAACCAGGGGAGCTACAGCTGTCTGCGTAGCTCTAGCTGTGTCGGGCAGCACCCAGAATATGTACAAATAGGCGCGTCCTCCTGTGATTACAGTTCCATTCCTGATCCGGAAATCGCGATCAACCTTCATACTCCAATTTGTGCCATTTTGTATGCAAGTACCATTCCCCTGATGGTATGCACAGATGCACGCTGCAGAATTAAAGGTTACTGTTGATCCTTGAACCAACACCCCCGGGCTGATCACCCTTCCTCGGATTTTAAGACATCCTCTGCACCGGTACATCTTACCGGTAGATGTTAGGTTTCCCAAGTAGCAAGCGTCATTTGCTCTGCATGTGAATGTGCCTTGAGTGCGGTTGGACATACTGCTAACCAATTCCAGATGGCCCATGACCCCTTCTTCCAACACTTGTCCTTCCGTGAGCCCCCAACAGAAATGTGCCCTCAGTGCGATGACAGCGAGGACATGGAGGACGATGACCAAACATCCGACACCACCAGGTCCGCGGAGCCCATCCATCGCCTCGACAAGGGTTCAATCCTTTTGTAGGGGAAGGGGACCCAGTCAACCACCGTCACTCAGACACCCGCCTATGGGATACATATAAAACTGCAGATAGAATGACAAGCATTAATTTTCTCTCCTGTAACATTTGTTTATCGGAATATTAATCCATTTTTCCTCTCCGGGGAACAATACACTTACCACAGCATCTTTTCCCTGTGCAATAATCTCTCCAGCTCTGGGAGGACCATTGAGCTGCTCCACCCACACTTTTGCCCCCGCAGTAAAGTCTGATGATTCAAACCCAGTTTCACCCCTCTGAGTGATAGTGGTAGGTTTAGTAATCTCTTCAACTTTGGACATTACACACCGTTTGATTACTAACTGAGCTATCTTGTCTCCTTTTTCCAGTACCAACGGTTCTTTACCTGTATGCTGACACACCACACCTATTTCCCCTTGATAGTCTGAGTCTATTACCCCAGCTAAAATGGTTAGACCCCTCAAAGCTAAACCACTTCTTGGACACACATGAGCATAAGTTCCTGGTGGACATTGTATTCCCAATCCTGTTTTTACCACTGTCACTTTATTGGTTACTAAAGTGATGCTTTCCAAGATTTTAAGATCTAATCCCACAGAGCCCGCAGTTGCTCTAACAGGGAGTTCTGCCTCAGAAGTTAGTTTCCACATTCGTATAGGAGGGTCAGTAGAAGTTGTTTCCCTTCCTGCCCTGGCAACCATTAGCATCAGTGGAGTAACTCCATCCCCCACGGGTCTGTTATTTAACTGATGTACTGCCCTAGTCAGATTTTCTCTCCATTTGTCCAAAGAATTAATAACCGATAGTTTCCTTAGTTTCTCTTTCAGTAACCCATTCATTCTCTCAATGAGTCCACTAGCTTTCGGGTGATATGCTACATGATAGATCCATTCTACCGCGTTGTTCTCTGCCCATTCTTTGACCTTATTTCCAGTGAAATGGGTACCATTATCAGTCTGAACCTGCAAAGGTAGTCCATAATAGGTCTCTATTAATGACAGACATTTCAATGTAGCCTCCTGATTGGCGTTATGACACGGATGCACCACCAGTACCCCTGACACCGTATCCACGGCTGTGCATGCATACTTACAGTTTTTACTTTTTGGCAATGGTCCAATGAAATCAATCTGCCAACACTGTCCCGCTTGTTTACCTCGATGTATCTGTCCCTGTATATGTCGAGGGATTCTCTTTTTCTGATGTTGACAAGGTTCACAATCTTCTATGGCAGTTTTAATATCATCAATGATGAGATCTATTCCTCTGTCCCTCGCCCATTTCAATGTTCCCTGCACACCCCAATGTCCAGCAGTAACGTGAGCCCATTTGGCTAATCCAGGACTTGATTGTCTTACAGCCTGAATTTTCACTATCTTATCTACAGTCTGATTATGCAGGGATTCAGGATCATTGTTATTAGTATGAGCATCCACATGTAATACTGACACAGGAATATTTTGGCATTTCTCCCAAATGTCCTTCCATAGGTCAGCTCCCCAAACCTCTTTTGAATGTATCTTCCATTGTGTAGCATGCCAAGTTGGCATCCAAGTTAACATTCCTTGGGCTACTGACCAGGAGTCAGTATAAATACTTACTCCCTGCACCCCAGCCGTCATTATTACCATGTGTACTACTTTCAACTCCGCCCATTGACTACTCTTTCCTGTCCCTGTGAGTTCCATAACTTGTTGTGTACCAGGGTTAAATGCCCCAGCCTTCCATTTCCTGGTTCCTGCCACATATTGACAGGAACCATCAGTGAACCAGGCTCGCTCCTGCTGCTCTGGGGTGAGTTCGCTCCATCTTACCCCCAGTTTCACAGGAGAATCCTGGATTGGTTTTACCTCAAAAGGCACTTCATCCATTTCTGGAACGTCTGCCACTTGCTCGTGGAGCATTGATACTCCTTTTTCTACAATGTTTCCCTTTATTTTATCAGGATTGCCATGAATTACCGAGGCCTCCGCCCCAGTGTCAACCAATGCCATTACTGTCTGTACTGATTTTTTCCAATAAATCTGTAAATCCACATGTGGTCTGATATCATTTATTGACCATCCTGAGGCACTGGCAACAACCTGAGCTTGACCTTCATCCTATTCATCATCATGTTCCCTTCGGTGCTGTTTTTTCTTTCTACGCTTCACTGCCGCCACCTGATAACACTCATCTGAACTCTCCTCCTCTGAAGATTCCTTGGGAGGGGCGGAAGGTTCAGCAGGCTTCGACGCCACCTCCCTGATCACATTCTGCAACATTCCAACCAATTCTGACACAGACATCCTGTCGTCCTTTTCAGGACAATGTCTGAACTGACAATGGACCTTCAGTCCCATTTGGCTGCATTTCTCCATCAATGCATTAGTGGGCAATCCATCAATCTCCTCAAACGGCACTCCCGCTTGTCGCAGTGCCCTCCACAGATCTGTTCTAGAGGGGCCCATTGCCCCCCCTTTACGACCCCTTGAATGTGGATCAATCCTGGGTTTATTTTCAGTTCTAGCTCCCTCTCTCCTCGTCTCAGACCAATCACCCAGCGTGGTGAGTTCGCCAAGACGATCTTTTATTGCGGCAAAAGTCTGGTCTGCCGCGCCAAACAACAAGCTGGTCACCATGGGTTTATAATGTGGTGGGGCATGTCTGATGAGGTGATCTCTAGTTGCCTTAGAGATGTTACAGTCCACCACTCCAGCTCCCCCGTTTCGAGCCACTTGCTCTCTAATAGTGAGTCTGGTGAGCCGCTGAATGGCATCTCTCACTGTCTGCCATTGCCCTTTAATCTCAGACCAGTCCGCCGTGGTAGGATAGATTACATGACATGCCAGAGCATATGCATCCCCCACATTGAAATCTTCATCAGCTGGCAATGCCCGGACTGTAGCCCGGTATTCAGCATTTATCTGTGCATCAGTACTTAATCCTGAAAATCTCATGGCATCACCGGCATCTATGGCTATATCACACGCGCCATCCTCCATAAGGCGATTAAGCCAGGAGTCAGTTGGTTCGCCTGGGCGCTGTTTCAGCTTCCCATTCATGTGATTTAACTCATCTTGTGAATAATCCTCTAGCGTTGTTAGCAGCCTAGGGGCGGGTTGTGGCTGCTGTTGTAACATCCTTCTTATATTACCCGCCTCATCGAGTTCCGGCCGTCCCTGATCATCCACCATATCTACCAGTATTGGTGGAATAATTTGCTGTTCTCGCCGACGCCTAGTAATAGGTCTTTGTTCTGACATCTTTATCCCCTGTAATGATGGATACAAGGGCTGAGGTGGTGGGTCAGGTTTAATCGCCCACTCCTCCTCCTCATCATCCCCCCAAAGATCCCCGTTCCATTTCTCTGGGTTCCAATCTTCACCAACATTCTTTACAAACGCCCGGATCTGAGCAGGACCTGCTCTACGAGGTCGCTTCTTTTCCTTCCTTTGCGCTCGAGACACAAAAGTCAGCGTTTTATCCAAAACATTCTGAGCATGCTTTAGCTCTTTCCCCATCACACACACTCTCTGCTCAAACTCTGAGCATGATTTCTCAACTTCTTCAGCATGGATTTTCTCCTGCGCCGCTCGCTCTCTACAACTGCTCAATTCTAACTCCTGTTTTTTCCATGCTTCTGCAAAAAGCCACATCATATCTCTCACTCCTGCCAGCGGCGCTTTTTTTTTAACTTCTATCCGCGTCAAATGGTCCAGCACCACGGCGGGGCTGACCACTCCATTTAACTCTCCCCACGGCCCAGGGCGTCCACCGCGCTGCCTTAACATATCACCAATGGATCGGAACTCCTCCGTTTCCCAGCCGGGAATCGGCACGGGAATCGGCGTTCCCTCCCCAGAAGCACTCGGCTCCTTTTTGCTTCTCCAAAAACACTTCATTGTTGCTGGAATAGCTTGACTGATCCTGTTCGTGACGCCAAAAATGTTCTAAAATAAAATGTTTTATTTTATTTTAATTACCTTAAAAGACTCAAAGTCTCTTTTTACACTTTATATTTATTTAATCAGGATCGTTTGTCAAGTCGACGCCAGAAACAATGAAACACAACTTGAATATTAGAGGAACAACAAGGCTTTATTCAACCAGCATTCATACAAGTTATCAATCATGAACAAAACATTTCTCTTACCGTTGCTTATGGGTGGAGAGCTGAACACCCCAGTTAGAAAACGTAATCCATGAACCTCGTCAAATAGAATCCTTCAAACAGCTCTAACAGCTCTGAGCTCTGCTCTGCTCCTTATACATTCCCTGATGTGCGTGCAAAGCTGCACACCTCCACCAGGATTACCTTGATTACATCCTCATGATCACATTATGTTCGGCTCTCCTTGATTACATCCTCATGATAAGTGTGATTGACAAACAGTAGTGATCAATAACTTGTATAAAGCAATTATACAACAGATGACAAGTTCATTTTTATTACACGATCATACCGTTGAGATGTGTAGAAAGCGCGTACACGCCAGCCTTCAACGTTTCCAAAGTTTCCAGCAATCTAGAGGGACTTGTCTTAGCGCGCACGGCTGTGCTGAATTTGCGTTGGGTAGACACAACGGCTTCTACCTCGCTTAGGATCTTGTGGGCTCATGTACTCGTGGTAGGCCAAGACGTGTATAGTTGAGCGCGGTGACGCCCCGAACACTTGACCCGGTTTTGTTGTGGCGATATGCGTGTCCAGTAATGCGGCAAAGTCCGCGTGTCTAGCGTGTATTGATTTTACAGCTCACTCATACCCCAACAGTACGGTCCGTAGAAGTTCGTTCACTTGTTTCCATGCGCTCGTGGAACACAGGACATCGCAACCTCTGTGATAATCAAGTAAAGCGTCACACACCAGCTGCTTGCACGTTGTAAATACAATCGGTAGTAACTTCTTACTCCACTCTATGTTGAACTCGTATAGTATGTATATGGGCGGTTGCGGCGGTTTGCGCATTTTCTATCTACCCTCCGCTAATATGACTCTGTGGTCTGTCTCCTGAGATGGTGCGGTTGGAACTTGCGAGAGTGCACTATGGACGGTCGGCGTTTCCATTTCGTCAACTGTGCCATTTTCAGCCGCTGGCAAACGGCCGTCGACGGTCGATGCGAGACACCAACATAACGTTAGACCGCGACCCTCATGCCAGTTTTCTGTAGTACTGGTTGTAGTTTCTGGTGCACACTCGATACGCCATTACGATCACAATTACGTTGATTAATAAATCCAGTGTTGTAGCGACTGCAGCCAGCGCCGTCGCGCAACTCGTGTTGGTGTTATCTCTCGATACTTTCGTTGGTATTCAAGCGTATGCAGAATCTACGGATCTGGTGAAGTTGCTTGTCACTAGCTTGCGCACGTTTGATATGGCACTTTGCGCGAGACTCACACAACCTGCAGTGGCGACCGTCGCGTCAGTGCAAAGTTTTTCCGATATATCGCTCACAACATCGTTAGTCATTTGCTGTACACTGCGCACACTGGCCGCGAGGTCGCGGAGAGGGTCTTCGTTACGAGCTACTCTGGTAGCGCCGTGGTTGATGAGGACGATCATCTTTAGCAATAGTTCATCTCGAAGCGCAACGATGGTGAGGGCAACGGGTCTACCAGTGGTGACATGTGGCAAGACACTCCTCTGGGCGCGTCTTGCTTGGGCCTCTCTCCTGGAGGCCCTCTGTCAGACCCAGTGTTGACATGTGTCAAGACGCTCCTCGGGGCGCGTCTTGCTTGGGCTTCTCTCCTGGAGGCCCTCAGTCAGACCCATTGTTGACATGTGGCAAGACGCTCCTCGGGGCGCGTCTTGCTTGGGCTTCTCTCCTGGAGGCGCTCAGACAGACCCAGTGTTGACATGTGACAAGAGGCTCCTCGGGGCACGTCTTGCTTGGGCCTCTCTCCTGGAGGCGCTCAGTCAGAACCAGAGGTGACATGTGGCAAGATGCTCCTCGGGGCGCGTCTTGCTTGGGCCTCTCTCCTGGAGGCCCTCTGTCAGACCCAGTGTTGACATGTGGCAAGACGCTCCTCCGGGCGCATCTTGCTTGGGCCTCTCTCCTGGAGGCCCTCAGTCAGACCCATTGTTGACATGTGGCAAGACGCTCCTCGGGGCGCGTCTTGCTTGGGCCTCTCTCCTGGAGGCGCTCAGTCAGACCGAGTGCTGACATAAGGCAAGACGCTCCTCGGGGCGCGTCTTGCAGGGGCCTCTCTCCTGGAGGCGCTCAGTCAGACCCAGTGCTGACATGTGGCAAGACGCTCCTCGGGGCGCGTCTTGCTTGGGCCTCTCTCCTGGAGGCACTCAGTCAGACCCAGTGGTGACACGTGGAAAGACGCTCCTCGGGGCACATCTTGCTTGGGCCTCTCTCCTGGAGGCGCTCAGTCAGACCCAGTGTTGGCATGTGGCAAGACACTCCTCGGGGCGCGTCTTGGTTGGGCCTCTCTCCTGGAGGCGCTCATTCAGACCCAGTGGTGACATGTGGCAAGACGCTCCTCGGGGCGCGTATTGCTTCGGCCTCTCTCCTGAATGCCCTCTGTCAGACCGAGTGTTGACATGTGGCAAGACTCTCCTCGGGGCGCGTCTTGCTTGGGCTTCTCTCATGGAGGCCCTCAGTCGGACCCAGTGTTGACATATGTCAAGACGCTCCTCGGGGCGTGTCTTGCTTGGGCCTCTCTACTGGAGGCGCTCGGTCAGACCCAGTGTTGACATGTGGCAAGACGCTCCTCTGGGCAAGTCTTGCTTGGGCCTCTCTCCTGGAGGCGCTCAGTCAGACCGAGTAGTGACATGTGGCAAGACGCTCCTCGGGGCGCGTCTTGCTTGGACCTCCCTCCTGGAGGCGCTCAGTCAGACTGAGTAGTAACATTTGGCAAGACGCTCCTCGGGGCGCGCCTTGCTTGGACCTCTCTCCTGGAGGCGCTCAGTTAGACCGAGTAGTGACAAGTGGCAAGACGCTCCTCGGGGCGCGTCTTGCTTCGGCCTCTCTCCTGGAGGCGCTCAGTCAGACTGAGTGCTGACATAAGGCAAGACGCTCCTCGGGGCGCGTCTTGCTGGGGCCTCTCTCCTGGAGGTGCTCAATCAGACCCAGTGGTGACACGTGGCAAGACGCTCCTCTGGGCGCGTCTTGCTTGGGCCTCTCTCCTGGAGGAGCTCAGTCAGACCCAGTGGTGACACGTGGCAAGACGCTCCTCGGGGCGCATCTTGCTTGGGCCTCTCTCCTGGAGGCACTAAGTCAGACCCAGTGTTGACACGTGGCAAGACGCTCCTCGGGGCGCGTCTTGCTTGGGCCTCTCTCCTGGAGGCGCTCAGTCAGACACAGTGTTGACATGTGGCAAGACACTCCTCGGGGCGCGTCTTGCTTGGGCTTCTCTCATGGAGGCCCTCAGTAAGACCCATTGTTGACATGTGGAAAGAAGCTCCTCGGGGCGCGTCTTGCTTTGGCTTCTCTCCTGAAGCCCCTCAGTCAGACCCATTGTTGACATGTGGCAAGACGCTCCTCGGGGCGCGTATTGCTTGGGACTCTCTCCTGGATGCCCTCTGTCAGACCCAGTGTTGACATGTGGCAAGACTCTCCTCGGGGCGCGTCTTGCTTGGACCTCTCTCCTGGAGGCGCTCAGTCAGACCGAGTAGTGACATGTGGCAAGACGCTCCTCGGGGCGCGTCTTGCTTGGGCCTCTCTCCTGGAGGCGCTCAATTAGACCCAGTGTTGAAATGTGGCAAGACGCTCCTCGGGGCGCGTCTTGCTTGGGCTTCTCTCCTGGAGGCCCTCAGTCAGACCCATTGTTGACATGTGGCAAGACGCTCCTCGGGGCGCGTCTTGCTGGGGCCTCTCTCCTGGAGGCGCTCAGTCAGACCCAGTGTTGACATGTGTCAAGACGCTCCTCGGGCGTTTCTTGCTTGCGCCTCTCTCCTGGAGGCGCTCAGTCAGACCCAGAGGTGACATGTGGCAAGACGCTCCTCGGGCCTCTCTCCTGGAGGCGCTCGGTCAGACCCAGTGTTGACATGTGGCAAGACGCTCCTTGGGGCGCTTCTTGCTTGGGCCTCTCTCCTGGAGGTGCTCAGTCAGACCCAGTGTTGACATGTGGCAAGATGCTCCTCGGGGCGCGTCTTGCTGGGGCTTCTCTCATGGAGGCACTCAGTCAGACCCAGTGTTGACATGTGGCAAGATGCTCGTCGGGGCACGTCTTGCTTGGGCCTCTCTCCTGGAGGCGCTCAGTCAGACCCAAAGGAGACATGTGTCAAGATGCTCCTCGGGGCGCGTCTTGCTTGGGCCTCTCTCTTGGAGGCGCTCAGTCAGACCCAGTGTTCACATGTGGCAAGACGCTCCTCGGGGCGCGTCTTGCTTGGGCCTCTCTCCTGGAGGCGCTCAGTCAGACCCAGTGTTGACACGTGGCAAGACGCTCCTCGGGGCGTGTCTTGGTTGGGCCTCTCTCCTGGAGGCGCTCATTCAGACCCAGTGGTGACATGTGGCAAGACGCTCCTCGGGGAGCGTATTGCTTGGACCTCTCTCCTGAATGCCCTCTGTCAGACCGAGTGTTGACATGTGGCAAGACTCTCCTCGGGGCGCGTCTTGCTGGGGCCTCTCTCCTGGAGGCGCTCAGTCGGACCCAGTGCTGACATGTGGCAAGACGCTCCTCGGGGCGCGTCTTGCTTGGGCCTCTGTCCTGGAGGCGCTCAGTCAGACTGAGTAGTGACATGTGGCCTGACGCTCCTCGGGGCGCGTCTTGCTTGGGCCTCTCTCCTGGAGGCGCTCAGTCAGACCCAGTGGTGACATGTGGCAAGACACTCCTCGGGGCGCGTCTTGCTTGGGCCTCTCTCCTGGAGGCCCTCTGTCAGACCCAGTGTTGACATGTGTCAAGACGCTCCTCGGGGCGCGTCTTGCTTGGGCTTCTCTCCTGGAGGCCCTCAGTCAGACCCATTGTTGACATGTGGCAAGACGCTGCTCGGGGCGCGTCTTGCTTGGGCTTCTCTCCTGGAGGCGCTCAGACAGACCCAGTGTTGACATGTGACAAGACGCTCCTCGGGGCGCGTCTTGCTTGGGCCTCTCTCCTGGAGGCGCTCAGTCAGAACCAGAGGTGACATGTGGCAAGACGCTCCTCGGGGCTCGTCTTGCTTGGGCCTCTCTCCTGGAGGCCCTCTGTCAGACCCAGTGTTGACATGTGGCAAGACGCTCCTCTGGGCGCATCTTGCTTGGGCCTCTCTCCTTTAGGCCCTCAGTCAGACCCATTGTTGACATGTGGCAAGACGCTCCTCGGGGCGCGTCTTGCTTGGGCCTCTCTCCTGGAGGCGCTCAGTCAGACCGAGTGCTGACATAAGGCAAGACGCTCCTCGGGGCGCGTCTTGCTGGGGCCTCTCTCCTGGAGGCGCTCAGTCAGACCCAGTGCTGACATGTGGCAAGACGCTCCTCGGGGCGCGTCTTGCTTGGGCCTCTCTCCTGGAGGCGCTCAGTCAGCCCCAGTGTTGACACGTGGCAAGACGCTCCTCGGGGCGCGTCTTGCTTGGGCCTCTCTCCTGGAGGCGCTCAGTCAGACCCAGTGTTGGCATGTGGCAAAACACTCCTCGGGGCGCGTCTTGGTTGGGCCTCTCTCCTGGAGGCGCTCATTCAGACCCAGTGGTGACATGTGGCAAGACGCTCCTCGGGGCGCGTATTGCTTCGGCCTCTCTCCTGAATGCCCTCTGTCAGACCGAGTGTTGACATGTGGCAAGACTCTCCTCGGGGCGCGTCTTGCTTGGGCTTCTCTCATGGAGGCCCTCAGTCCGACCCAGTGTTGACATGTGGCAAAACGCTCCTCGGGGCACGTCTTGCTTGTGCCTCTCTCCTGGAGGCGCTCAGTCAGACCGAGTAGTGACATGTGGCAAGACGCTCCTCGGGGCGCGTCTTGCTTGGACCTCCCTCCTGGAGGCGCTCAGTCAGACCGAGTAGTGACATTGGGCAAGACGCTCCTCGGGGCGCGTCTTACTTGGACCTCTCTCCTGGAGGAGCTCAGTTAGATCGATTAGTGACATGTGGCAAGACGCTCCTCGGGGCGCGTCTTGCTTGGGCCTCTCTCCTGGAGGCGCTCAGTCAGACCGAGTGCTGACATAAGGCAAGACGCTCCTCGGGGCGCGTCTTGCTGGGGCCTCTCTCCTGGAGGTGCTCAATCAGACCCAGTGGTGACACGTGGCAAGACGCTCCTCTGGGCGCGTCTTGCTTGGGCCTCTCTCCTGGAGGAGCTCAGTCAGACCCAGTGGTGACATGTGGCAAGACACTCCTCGGGGCGCGTCTTGCCTGGGCTTCTCTCATGGAGGCCCACAGTAAGACCCATTGTTGACATGTGGAAAGAAGGTCCTCGGGGCGCGTCTTGCTTTGGCTTCTCTGCTGGAGGCCCTCAGTCAGACCCATTGTTGACATGTGGCAAGACGCTCCTCGGGGCGCGTATTGCTTGGGCCTCTCTCCTGGATGCCCTCTGTCAGACCCAGTGTTGACATGTGGCAAGACTCTCCTCAGGGCGCGTCTTGCTTGGGCTTCTCTCATGGAGGCCCTCAGTCAGACCCAGTGTTGACATGTGTCAAGACGCTCCTCGGGCCGTGTCTTGCTTGGGCTTCTCTCCTGGAAGCGCTCAGTCAGACCCAGTGTTGACATGTGGCAAGACGCTCCTCGGTGCGCTTCTTGCTTGGGCTTCTCTCCTGGAGGACCTCAGTCAGACCCATTGTTGACATGTGGCAAGACGCTCCTCGGGGCACGTCTTGCTTGGGCCTCTCTCCTGGAGGCGCTCAGTCAGACCGAGTAGTGACATGTGGCAAGACGCTCCTCGGGGCGCGTCTTGCTGGGGCTTCTCTCATGGAGGCACTCAGTCAGACCCAGTGTTGACATGTGGCAAGACGCTCCTCGGGGCGCGTGTTGCTTGGACCTCTCTCCTGGAGGCGCTCAGTCAGACCGAGTAGTGACATGTGGCAAGACGCTCCTCGGGGCGCGTCTTGCTTGGGCCTCTCTCCTGGAGGCGCTCAATCAGACCCAGTGTTGACATGTGTCAAGACGCTCCTCGGGCGTTTCTTGCTTGCGCCTCTCTCCTGGAGGCGCTCAGTCAGACCCAGAGGTGACATGTGGCAAGACGCTCCTCGGGCCTCTCTCCTGGAGGCGCTCAGTCAGACCGAGTGCTGACATAAGGCAAGACGCTCCTCGGGGCGCGTCTTGCTGGGGCCTCTCTCCTGGAGGTGCTCAGTCAGACCCAGTGGTGACATGTGGCAAGACACTCCTCGGGGCGCGTCTTGCCTGGGCTTCTCTCATGGAGGCCCACAGTAAGACCCATTGTTGACATGTGGAAAGAAGGTCCTCGGGGCGCGTCTTGCTTTGGCTTCTCTGCTGGAGGCCCTCAGTCAGACCCATTGTTGACATGTGGCAAGACGCTCCTCGGGGCGCGTATTGCTTGGGCCTCTCTCCTGGATGCCCTCTGTCAGACCCAGTGTTGACATGTGGCAAGACTCTCCTCGGGGCGCGTCTTGCTTGGGCTTCTCTCATGGAGGCCCTCAGTCAGACCCAGTGTTGACATG
Source organism: Nothobranchius furzeri (assembly GCF_043380555.1). Lineage (NCBI taxonomy): Eukaryota > Metazoa > Chordata > Actinopteri > Cyprinodontiformes > Nothobranchiidae > Nothobranchius > Nothobranchius furzeri. Next base: position 2,011,110 of record NC_091741.1, read on the forward strand.
TGTCAAGACGCTCCTCGGGCCGTGTCTTGCTTGGGCTTCTCTCCTGGAAGCGCTCAGTCAGACCCAGTGTTGACATGTGGCAAGACGCTCCTCGGTGCGCTTCTTGCTTGGGCTTCTCTCCTGGAGGACCTCAGTCAGACCCATTGTTGACATGTGGCAAGACGCTCCTCGGGGCACGTCTTGCTTGGGCCTCTCTCCTGGAGGCGCTCAGTCAGACCGAGTAGTGACATGTGGCAAGACGCTCCTCGGGGCGCGTCTTGCTGGGGCTTCTCTCATGGAGGCACTCAGTCAGACCCAGTGTTGACATGTGGCAAGACGCTCCTCGGGGCGCGTGTTGCTTGGACCTCTCTCCTGGAGGCGCTCAGTCAGACCGAGTAGTGACATGTGGCAAGACGCTCCTCGGGGCGCGTCTTGCTTGGGCCTCTCTCCTGGAGGCGCTCAATCAGACCCAGTGTTGACATGTGTCAAGACGCTCCTCGGGCGTTTCTTGCTTGCGCCTCTCTCCTGGAGGCGCTCAGTCAGACCCAGAGGTGACATGTGGCAAGACGCTCCTCGGGCCTCTCTCCTGGAGGCGCTCAGTCAGACCGAGTGCTGACATAAGGCAAGACGCTCCTCGGGGCGCGTCTTGCTGGGGCCTCTCTCCTGGAGGTGCTCAATCAGACCCAGTGGTGACACGTGGCAAGACGCTCCTCTGGGCGCGTCTTGCTTGGGCCTCTCTCCTGGAGGAGCTCAGTCAGACCCAGTGGTGACATGTGGCAAGACACTCCTCGGGGCGCGTCTTGCCTGGGCTTCTCTCATGGAGGCCCACAGTAAGACCCATTGTTGACATGTGGAAAGAAGGTCCTCGGGGCGCGTCTTGCTTTGGCTTCTCTGCTGGAGGCCCTCAGTCAGACCTATAGGAATGAGCGATCATCTTGAAACGTTCAGATCACTTAAAACTCAATAGATTCTACCTTCTTGTAGCGTTTCAGCCTGATTGGACCTTGTTTTCACACAAATGGACCCAGAATGATGTGAAATTGTGCTTCGTGCAAAATAATTCTGGGTGCCATTTACAAACCATAAGTGCTAATGACTCCATTCCTTTTTGTGGTTGTAGGGGCTGTTGATTGGAGTACACTAAAACAAACCTGACCTCTCTAGGACATTCAGAAGCCAAGTTATAAGCCCACAAATGTGTAACTGGACTACTTCTTTAAAGTGACACCAGATCCGGTGACCTTTGGGACATGGTTTGACCCCCTTAGGAAAGTGCTATCATCATGAAACGTTCAGATCACTTACAACTCAAAAGATTCTACCTTCCTGTAACGTTTCAGCCTGATTGGACCTTGTTTTCACACAAATGAACCCAGAATGATGTGAAATTGTGCTTCGTGCAACATAATTCTGGGTATCATTTACAAACCATAAGTGCTAATGACTCCAGTCCTTTTTGTGGTTGTAGGGGCTGTTGATTGGAGTACATTAAAACAAACCTGATCTCTCTAGGACATTCAGAAGCCAAGTTATAAGCCCACAAATGTGTAACTGGACTGCTTCTTTAAATTGACACCAGATCCGGTGACCTTTGGGACATGGTTTGACCCCCTTAGGAAAGTGCTATCATCATGAAACGTTCAGATCACTTACAACTCAATAGATTCTACCTTTCTGTAAAGTTTCAGCCTGATTGGACCTTGTTTTCACACAAATGAACCCAGAATGATGTGAAATTGTGCTTCGTGCAACATAATTCTGGGTGCCATTTAAAAACCATAAGGGCTAATGACTCCATTCCTTTTTGTGGTTGTAGGGGCTGTTGATTGGAGTACATTAAAACAAACCTGAACTCTCTTGGACATTCAGAAGCCAAGTTATAAGCCCACAAATGTGTAACTGGACTACTTTAAATTGACACCAGATCCAGTGACCTTTGGGACATGGTTTGACCCCCTTAGGAAAGTGCTATCATCATGAAACGTTCAGATCACTTACAACTCAATAGATTCTACCTTCCTGTAACGTTTCAGCCTGATTGGACCTTGTTTTCACACAAATGAACCCAGAATGATGTGAAATTGTGCTTCGTGCAACATAATTCTGGGTGCCATTTACAAACCATAAGGGCTAATGACTCCATTCCTTTTTGTGGTTGTAGGGGCTTTTGATTGCAGTACACTAAAACAAATCTAACCTCTCTAGGAAATTCAGAAGCCAAGTTATAAGCCCACAAAGGTGTAACTGGACTACTTCTTTAAAGTGACTCCAGGCCCTGTGACCTTTGGGAAATGGTTTTACCCCCTATAGGAATGTGCGATCATCTTGAAACGTTCAGATCACTTACAACTCAATAGATTCTACCTTCTTGTAGCGTTTCAGCCTAATTGGACCTTGTTTTCACACAAATGGACCCAGAATGATGTGAAATTGTGCTTCGTGCAACATAATTCTGGGTGCCATTTACAAACCATAAGTGCTAATGACTCCATTCCTTTTTGTGGTTGTAGGGGCTGTTGATTGGAGTACACTTAAACAAACCTAACCTCTCTAGGACATTCAGAAGCCAAGTTATAAGCCCACAAATGTGTAACTGGACTACTTCTCTAAATTGACACCAGATCCTGTGACCTTTGGGACATGGTTTGACCCCCTTAGGAAAGTGCTATCATCATGAAACGTTCAGATCACTTACAACTCAATAGATTCTACCTTTCTGTAAAGTTTCAGCCTGATTGGACCTTGTTTTCACACAAATGAACCCAGAATGATGTGAAATTGTGCTTCGTGCAACATAATTCTGGGTGCCATTTAAAAACCATAAGTGCTAATGACTCCATTCCTTTTTGTGGTTGTAGGGGCTGTTGATTGGAGTACATTAAAACAAACCTGAACTCTCTTGGACATTCAGAAGCCAAGTTATAAGCCCACAAATGTGTAACTGGACTACTTCTTTAAATTGACACCAGATCCAGTGACCTTTGGGACATGGTTTGACCCCCTTAGGAAAGTGCTATCATCATGAAACGTTCAGATCACTTACAACTCAATAGATTCTACCTTCCTGTAACGTTTCAGCCTGATTGGACCTTGTTTTCACACAAATGAACCCAGAATGATGTGAAATTGTGCTTCGTGCAACATATCTCTGGGTGCCATTTACAAACCATAAGGGCTAATGACTCCATTCCTATTTGTGGTTGTAGGGGCTTTTGATTTCAGTACACTTAAACAAATCTAACCTCTCTAGGAAATTCAGAAGCCAAGTTATAAGCCCACAAAGGTGTAACTGGACTACTTCTTTAAAGTGACTCCAGGCCCGGTGACCTTTGGGAAATGGTTTTACCCGCTATAGGAATGTGCGATCATCTTGAAACGTTCAGATCACTTACACTGAATAGATTCTACCTTCTTGTAGCGTTTCAGCCTGATTGGACCTTGTTTTCACACAAATGGACCCAGAATGATGTGAAATTGTGCTTCGTGCAACATAATTCTGGGTGCCATTTACAAACCATAAGTGCTAATGAGTCCATTCCTTTTTGTGGTTGTAGGGGCTGTTGATTGGAGTACACTTAAACAAACCTAACCTCTCTAGGACATTCAGAAGCCAAGTTATAAGCCCACAAATGTGTAACTGGACTACTTCTCTAAATTGACACCAGATCCTGTGACCTTTGGGACATGGTTTGACCCCCTTAGGAAAGTGCTATCATCATGAAACGTTCAGATCACTTACAACTCAATAGATTCTACCTTCCTGTAACGTTTCAGCCTGATTGGACCTTGTTTTCACACAAATGAACCCAGAATGATGTGAAATTGTGCTTCGTGCAACATAATTCTGGGTGCCATTTAAAAACCATAAGTGCTAATGACTCCATTCCTTTTTGTGGTTGTAGGGGCTGTTGATTGGAGTATACTAAAACAAACCTGATCTCTCTAGGACATTCAGAAGCAAAGTTATAAGCCCACAAATGTGTAACTGGACTACTTCTTTAAATTGACACCAGATCCGGTGACATTTGGGACATGGTTTGACCCCCTTAGGAAAGTGCTATCATCATGAACCGTTCAGATCACTTACAACTCAATAGATTCTACCTTCCTGTAACGTTTCAGCCTGATTGGACCTTGTTTTCACACAAATGAACCCAGAATTATGTGAAATTGTGCTTCGTGCAACATAATTCTGGGTGCCATTTAAAAACCACAAGTGCTAATGACTCCATTCCTTTTTGTGGTTGTAGGGGCTGTTGATTGGAGTACCCTAAAACAAACCTGATCTCTCTAGGACATTCAGAAGCCAAGTTATAAGCCCACAAATGTGTAACTGGACTACTTCTTTAAATTGACACCAGATCCGGTGACCTTTGGGACATGGTTTGACCCCCTTAGGAAAGTGCTATCATCATGAAACGTTCAGATCACTTACAACTCATAAGATTCTACCTTCCTGTAACGTTTCAGCCTGATTAGACCTTGTTTTCACACAAATGGACCCAGAATGATGTGAAATAGTGCTTCGTGCAACATAATACTGGGTGCCATTTACAATCCATAAGTGCTAATGACTCCATTCCTTTTTGTGGTTGTAGGGGCTGCTGATTGGAGTACATTAAAACAAACCTGGTCTCTCTAAGACATTCAGAAGCCAAGATATAAGCCCACAAATCTGTAACTGGACTACTTCTTTAAATTGACACCAGATCCAGTGACCTTTGGGACATGGTTTGACCCCCTTAGGAAAGTGCTATCATCATGAAACGTTCAGATCACTTACAACTCAATAGATTCTACCTTCCTGTAACGTTTCAGCCTGATTGGACCTTGTTTTCACACAAATGAACCCAGAATGATGTGAAATTGTGCTTCGTGCAACATAATTCTGGGTGCCATTTACAAACCATAAGGGCTAATGACTCCATTCCTTTTTGTGGTTGTAGGGGCTTTTGATTGCAGTACACTAAAACAAATCTAACCTCTCTAGAAAAGTCAGAAGCCAAGTTATAAGCCCACAAAGGTGTAACTGGACTACTTCTTTAATGTGACTCCAGGCCCGGTGACCTTTGGGAAATGGTTTTACCCCCTATAGGAATGTGCGATCATCTTGAAACGTTCAGATCACTTACAACTGAATAGATTCTACCTTCTTGTAGCGTTTCAGCCTGATTGGACCTTGTTTTCACACAAATGGACCCAGAATGATGTGAAATTGTGCTTCGTGCAACATAATTCTGGGTGCCATTTACAAACCATAAGTGCTAATGACTCCATTCCTTTTTGTGGTTGTAGGGGCTGTTGATTGGAGTACACTTAAACAATCCTAACCTCTCTAGGACATTCAGAAGCCAAGTTATAAGCCCACAAATGTGTAACTGGACTACTTCTCTAAATTGACACCAGATCCTGTGACCTTTGGGACATGGTTTGACCCCCTTAGGAAAGTGCTATCATCATGAAACGTTCAGATCACTTACAACTCAATAGATTCTACCTTCCTGTAACGTTTCAGCCTGATTGGACCTTGTTTTCACACAAATGAACCCAGAATGATGTGAAATTGTGCTTCGTGCAACATAATTCTGGGTGCCATTTAAAAACCATAAGTGCTAATGACTCCACTCCTTTTTGTGGTTGTAGGGGCTGTTGATTGGAGTATACTAAAACAAACCTGATCTCTCTAGGACATTCAGAAGCAAAGTTATAAGCCCACAAATGTGTAACTGGACTACTTCTTTAAATTGACACCAGATCCGGTGACCTTTGGGACATGGTTTGACCCCCTTAGGAAAGTGCTATCATCATGAAACGTTCAGATCACTTACAACTCAATAGATTCTACCTTCCTGTAACGTTTCAGCCTGATTGGACCTTGTTTTCACACAAATGAACCCAGAATTATGTGAAATTGTGCTTCGTGCAACATAATTCTGGGTGCCATTTAAAAACCACAAGTGCTAATGACTCCATTCCTTTTTGTGGTTGTAGGGGCTGTTGATTGGAGTACCCTAAAACAAACCTGATCTCTCTAGGACATTCAGAAGCCAAGTTATAAGCCCACAAATGTGTAACTGAACTACTTCTTTAAATTGACACCAGATCCGGTGACCTTTGGGAGATGGTTTGACCCCCTTAGGAAAGTGCTATCATCATGAAACGTTCAGATCACTTACAACTCAATAGATTCTACCTTCCTGTAACGTTTCAGCCTGATTGGACCTTGTTTTCACACAAATGGACCCAGAATGATGTGAAATAGTGCTTCGTGCAACATAATACTGGGTGCCATTTACAATCCATAAGTGCTAATGACTCCATTCCTTTTTGTGGTTGTAGGGGCTGCTGATTGGAGTACATTAAAACAAACCTGGTCTCTCTAAGACATTCAGAAGCCAAGTTATAAGCCCACAAATGTGTAACTGGACTACTTCTTTAAATTGACACCAGATCCGGTGACCTTTGGGACATGGTTTGACCCCCTTAGGAAAGTGCTATCATCATGAAACGTTCAGATCACTTACAACTCAATAGATTCTACCTTCCTGCAACGTTTCAGCCTGATTGGACCTTGTTTTCACACAAATGAACCCAGAATGATGTGAAATTGTGCTTCGTGCAACATAATTCTGGGTGCCATTTACAAACCATAAGTGCTAATGACTCCATTCCTGTTTGTGGTTGTAGGGGCTTTTGATTGGAGTACACTAAAACAAACCTAACCTCTCTAGGACATTTAGAAGCCAAGTTATAAGCCCACAAAGGTGTAACTGGACTACATCTTTAAAGTGACCCCAGGCCCGGTGACCTTTGGGACATGGTTTTACCCCCTATAGGAATGTGCGATCATCTCGAAACATTCAGATCACTTACAACTCAATAGATTCTACCTTCTTGTAGCGTTTCAGCCTGATTGGACCTTGTTTTCACAGAAATGGACCCAGAATGATGTGAAATTGTGCTTCGTGCAACATAATTCTGGGTGCCATTTACAAACCATAAGTGCTAATGACTCCATTCCTTTTTGTGGTTGTAGGGGCCGATGATTGGAGTACATTAAAACAAACCTGATCTCTCTAGGACATTCAGAAGCCAAGTTATAAGCCCACATGTGTAACTGGACTACTTCTTTAAATTGACACCAGATCCGGTGACCTTTGGGACATGGTTTGACCCCCTTAGGAAAGTGCTATCATCATGAAACGTTCAGATCACTTACAACTCAATAGATTCTACCTTCTTGTAGCGTTTCAGCCTGATTGGACCTTGTTTTCACACAAATGGACCCAGAATGATGTGAAATTGTGCTTCGTGCAACATAATTCTGGGTGCCATTTACAAACCATAAGTGCTAATGACTCCATTCCTTTTTGTGGTTGTAGGGGCTGTTGATTGGAGTACCCTTAAACAAACCTAACCTCTCTAGGACATTCAGAAGCCAAGTTATAAGCCCACAAATGTGTAACTGGACTACTTCTCTAAATTGACACCAGATCCTGTGACCTTTGGGACATGGTTTGACCCCCTTAGGAAAGTGCTATCATCATGAAACGTTCAGATCACTTACAACTCAATAGATTCTACCTTTCTGTAACGTTTCAGCCTGATTGGACCTTGTTTTCACACAAATGAACCCAGAATGATGTGAAATTGTGCTTCGTGCAACATAATTCTGGGTGCCATTTAAAAACCATAAGTGCTAATGACTCCTTTCCTTTTTGTGGTTGTAGGGGCTGTTGATTGGAGTATACTAAAACAAACCTGATCTCTCTAGGACATTCAGAAGCAAAGTTATAAGCCCACAAATGTGTAACTGGACTACTTCTTTAAATTGACACCAGATCCGGTGACCTTTGGGACATGGTTTGACCCCCTTAGGAAAGTGCTATCATCATGAAACGTTCAGATCACTTACAACTCAATAGATTCTACCTTCCTGTAACGTTTCAGCCTGATTGGACCTTGTTTTCACACAAATGAACCCAGAATGATGTGAAATTGTGCTTCGTGCAACATAATTCTGGGTGCCATTTAAAAACCACAAGTGCTAATGACTCCATTCCTTTTTGTGGTTGTAGGGGCTGTTGATTGGAGTACCCTAAAACAAACCTGATCTCTCTAGGACTTTCAGAAGCCAAGTTATAAGCCCACAAATGTGTAACTGGACTACTTCTTTAAATTGACACCAGATCCGGTGACCTTGGGGACATGGTTTGACCCCCTTAGGAAAGTGCTATCATCATGAAACGTTCAGATCACTTACAACTCAATAGATTCTACCTTCCTGTAACGTTTCAGCCTGATTGGACCTTGTTTTCACACAAATGGACCCAGAATGATGTGAAATAGTGCTTCGTGCAACATAATACTGGGTGCCATTTACAATCCATAAGTGCTAATGACTCCATTCCTTTTTGTGGTTGTAGGGGCTGTTGATTGGAGTACACTAAAACAAACCTGATCTCTCTAGGACATTCAGAAGCCAAGTTATAAGCCCACAAATGTGTAACTGGACTACTTCTTTAAATTGACACCAGATCCGGTGACCTTTGGGACATGGTTTGACCCCCTTAGGAAAGTGCTATCATCATGAAACGTTCAGATCACTTACAACTCAATAGATTCTACCTTCCTGTAACGTTTCAGCCTGATTGGACCTTGTTTTCACACAAATGAACCCAGAATGATGTGAAATTGTGCTTCGTGCAACATAATTCTGGGTGCCATTTACAAACCATAAGTGCTAATGACTCCATTCCTGTTTGTGGTTGTAGGGGCTTTTATTGGAGTACACTAAAACAAACCTAACCTCTCTAGGGCATTTAGAAGCCAAGTTATAAGCCCACAAAGGTGTAACCGGACTACATCTTTAAAGTGACACCAGGCCCGGTGACCTTTGGGACATTGTTTTACCCCCTATAGGAATGTGCGATCATCTTGAAACGTTCAGATCACTTACAACTCAATAGATTCTACCTTCTTGTAGCGTTTCAGCCTGATTGGACCTTGTTTTCACACAAATGGACCCAGAATGATGTGAAATTGTGCTTCGTGCAACATAATTCTGGGTGCCATTTACAAACCATAAGTGCTAATGACTCTATTCCTTTTTGTGGTTGTAGGGACTGTTGATTGGAGTACACTAAAACAAACCTGATCTCTCTAGGACATTCAGAAGCAAAGTTATAAGCCCACAAATGTGTAACTGGACTACTTCTTTAAATTGACACCAGATCCGGTGACTTTTGGGACATGGTTTGACCCCCTTAGGAAAGTGCTATCATTATGAAACGTTCAGATAACTTACAACTCAATAGATTCTACCTTCCTGTAACGTTTCAATCTGATTGGACCTTGTTTTGACACAAATGAAGCCAGAATGATGTGAAATTGTGCTTCGTGCAACATAATTCTGGGTGCCATTTACAAACCATAAGTGCTAATGACTCCATTCCTGTTTGTGGTTGTAGGGGCTTTTATTGGAGTACACTAAAACAAACCTAACCTCTCTAGGGCATTTAGAAGCCAAGTTATAAGCCCACAAAGGTGTAACCGGACTACATCTTTAAAGTGACACCAGGCCCGGTGACCTTTGGGACATTGTTTTACCCCCTATAGGAATGTGCGATCATCTTGAAACGTTCAGATCACTTACAACTCAATAGATTCTACCTTCTTGTAGCGTTTCAGCCTGATTGGACCTTGTTTTCACACAAATGGACCCAGAATGATGTGAAATTGTGCTTCGTGCAACATAATTCTGGGTGCCATTTACAAACCATAAGTGCTAATGACTCTATTCCTTTTTGTGGTTGTAGGGACTGTTGATTGGAGTACACTAAAACAAACCTGATCTCTCTAGGACATTCAGAAGCAAAGTTATAAGCCCACAAATGTGTAACTGGACTACTTCTTTAAATTGACACCAGATCCGGTGACTTTTGGGACATGGTTTGACCCCCTTAGGAAAGTGCTATCATTATGAAACGTTCAGATAACTTACAACTCAATAGATTCTACCTTCCTGTAACGTTTCAATCTGATTGGACCTTGTTTTGACACAAATGAAGCCAGAATGATGTGAAATTGTGCTTCGTGCAACATAATTCTGGGTGCCATTTACAAACCATAAGTGCTAATGACTCCATTCCTTTTTGTGGTTGTAGGGGCTGCTGATTGGAGTACATTAAAACAAACCTGGTCTCTCTAAGACATTCAGAAGCCAAGTTATAAGCCCACAAATGTGTAACTGGACTACTTCTTTAAATTGACACCAGATCCGGTGACCTTTGGGACATGGTTTGACCCCCTTAGGAAAGTGCTATCATCATGAAACGTTCAGATCACTTACGATTCAATAGATTCTACCTTCCTGTAACGTTTCAGCCTGATTGGAGCTTGTTTTCACACAAATGAACCCAGAATGATGTGAAATTGTGCTTCGTGCAACATAATTCTGGGTGCCATTTAAAAACCATAAGTGCTAATGACTCCATTCCTTTTTGTGGTTGTAGGGGCTGTTGATTGGAGTACATTAAAACAAACCTGAACTTTCTTGGACATTCAGAAGCCAAGTTATAAGCCCACAAATGTGTAACTGGACTACTTCTTTAAATTGACACCAGATCCAGTGACCTTTGGGACATGGTTTGACCCCCTTAGGAAAGTGCTATCATCATGAAACGTTCAGATCACTTACAACTCAATAGATTCTACCTTCCTGTAACGTTTCAGCCTGATTGGACCTTGTTGTCACACAAATGAACCCAGAATGTTGTGAAATTGTGCTTCGTGCAACATAATTCTGGGTGCCATTTACAAACCATAAGTGCTAATGACTCCATTCCTTTTTGTGGTTGTAGGGGCTTTTGATTGCAGTACACTAAAACAAATCTAACCTCTCTAGAAATTTCAGAAGCCAAGTTATAAGCCCACAAATATGTAACTGGACTACTTCTTTAAAGTGACTCCAGGCCCGGTGACCTTTGGGAAATGGTTTTACCCCCTATAGGAATGTGCGATCATCTTGAAACGTTCAGATCACTTACAACTCAATAGATTCTACCTTCTTGTAGCGTTTCAGCCTAATTGGACCTTGTTTTCACACAAATGGACCCAGAATGATGTGAAATTGTGCTTCGTGCAACATAATTCTGGGTGCCATTTACAAACCATAAGTGCTAATGACTCCATTCCTTTTTGTGGTTGTAGGGGCTGTTGATTGGAGTACACTTAAACAAACCTAACCTCTCTAGGACATTCAGAAGCCAAGTTATAAGCCCACAAATGTGTAACTGGACTACTTCTCTAAATTGACACCAGATCCTGTGACCTTTGGGACATGGTTTGACCCCCTTAGGAAAGTGCTATCATCATGAAACGTTCAGATCACTTACAACTCAATAGATTCTATCTTCCTGTAACGTTTCAGCCTGATTGGACCTTGTTTTCACACAAATGAACCCAGAATGATGTGAAATTGTGCTTCGTGCAACATAATTCTGGGTGCCATTTAAAAACCATAAGTGCTAATGACTCCATTCCTTTTTGTGGTTGTAGGGGCTGTTGATTGGAGTACATTAAAACAAACCTGAACTCTCTTGGACATTCAGAAGCCAAGTTATAAGCCCACAAATGTGTAACTGGACTACTTCTTTAAATTGACACCAGATCCAGTGACCTTTGGGACATGGTTTGACCCCCTTAGGAAAGTGCTATCATCATGAAACGTTCAGATCACTTACAACTCAATAGATTCTACCTTCCTGCAACGTTTCAGCCTGATTGGACCTTGTTTTCACACAAATGAACCCAGAATGATGTGAAATTGTGCTTCGTGCAACATAATTCTGGGTGCCATTTACAAACCATAAGTGCTAATGACTCCATTCCTGTTTGTGGTTGTAGGGGCTTTTGATTGGAGTACACTAAAACAAACCTAACCTCTCTAGGGCATTTAGAAGCCAAGTTATAAGCCCACAAAGGTGTAACTGGACTACTTCTTTAAAGTGACACCAGGCCCGGTGACCTTTGGGACATGGTTTTACCCCCTATAGGAATGAGCGATCATCTTGAAACGTTCAGATCACTTAAAACTCAATAGATTCTACCTTCTTGTAGCGTTTCAGCCTGATTGGACCTTGTTTTCACACAAATGGACCCAGAATGATGTGAAATTGTGCTTCGTGCAACATAATTCTGGGTACCATTTACAAACCATAAGTGCTAATGACTCCAGTCCTTTTTGTGGTTGTAGGGGCTGTTGATTGGAGTACATTAAAACAAACCTGATCTCTCTAGGACATTCAGAAGCCAAGTTATAAGCCCACAAATGTGTAACTGGACTGCTTCTTTAAATTGACACCAGATCCGGTGACCTTTGGGACATGGTTTGACCCCCTTAGGAAAGTGCTATCATCATGAAACGTTCAGATCACTTACAACTCAATAGATTCTACCTTTCTGTAAAGTTTCAGCCTGATTGGACCTTGTTTTCACACAAATGAACCCAGAATGATGTGAAATTGTGCTTCGTGCAACATAATTCTGGGTGCCATTTAAAAACCATAAGTGCTAATGACTCCATTCCTTTTTGTGGTTGTAGGGGCTGTTGATTGGAGTACATTAAAACAAACCTGAACTCTCTTGGACATTCAGAAGCCAAGTTATAAGCCCACAAATGTGTAACTGGACTACTTCTTTAAATTGACACCAGATCCAGTGACCTTTGGGACATGGTTTGACCCCCTTAGGAAAGTGCTATCATCATGAAACGTTCAGATCACTTACAACTCAATAGATTCTACCTTCCTGTAACGTTTCAGCCTTATTGGACCTTGTTTTCACACAAATGAACCCAGAATGATGTGAAATTGTGCTTCGTGCAACATAATTCTGGGTGCCATTTACAAACCATAAGGGCTAATGACTCCATTCCTTTTTGTGGTTGTAGGGGCTTTTGATTGCAGTACACTAAAACAAATCTAACCTCTCTAGGAAATTCAGAAGCCAAGTTATAAGCCCACAAAGGTGTAACTGGACTACTTCTTTAAAGTGACTCCAGGCCCGATGACCTTTGGGAAATGGTTTTACCCCCTATAGGAATGTGCGATCATCTTGAAACGTTCAGATCACTTACAACTCAATAGATTCTACCTTCTTGTAGCGTTTCAGCCTGATTGGACCTTGTTTTCACACAAATGGACCCAGAATGATGTGAAATTGTGCTTCGTGCAACATAATTCTGGGTGCCATTTACAAACCATAAGTGCTAATGACTCCATTCCTTTTTGTGGTTGTAGGGGCTGTTGATTGGAGTACACTTAAACAAACCTAACCTCTCTAGGACATTCAGAAGCCAAGTTATAAGCCCACAAATGTGTAACTGGACTACTTCTCTAAATTGACACCAGATCCTGTGACCTTTGGGACATGGTTTGACCCCCTTAGGAAAGTGCTATCATCATGAAACGTTCAGATCACTTACAACTCAATAGATTCTATCTTCCTGTAACGTTTCAGCCTGATTGGACCTTGTTTTCACACAAATGAACCCAGAATGATGTGAAATTGTGCTTCGTGCAACATAATTCTGGGTGCCATTTAAAAACCATAAGTGCTAATGACTCCATTCCTTTTTGTGGTTGTAGGGGCTGTTGATTGGAGTGTACTAAAACAAACCTTATCTCTCTAGGACATTCAGAAGCAAAGTTATAAGCCCAAAAATGTGTAACTGGACTACTTCTTTAAATTGACACCAGATCCGGTGACCTTTGGGACATGGTTTGACCCCCTTAGGAAAGTGCTATCATCATGAAACGTTCAGATCACTTACAACTCAATAGATTCTACCTTCCTGTAACGTTTCAGCCTGATTGGACCTTGTTTTCACACAAATGAACCCAGAATTATGTGAAATTGTGCTTCGTGCAACATAATTCTGGGTGCCATTTAAAAACCACAAGTGCTAATGACTCCATTCCTTTTTGTGGTTGTAGGGGCTGTTGATTGGAGTACCCTAAAACAAACCTGATCTCTCTAGGACATTCAGAAGCCAAGTTATAAGCCCACAAATGTGTAACTGGACTACTTCTTTAAATTGACACCAGATCCGGTGACCTTTGGGACATGGTTTGACCCCCTTAGGAAAGTGCTATCATCATGAAACGTTCAGATCACTTACAACTCAATAGATTCTACCTTCCTGTAACGTTTCAGCCTGATTAGACCTTGTTTTCACACAAATGGACCCAGAATGATGTGAAATAGTGCTTCGTGCAACATAATACTGGGTGCCATTTACAATCCATAAGTGCTAATGACTCCATTCCTTTTTGTGGTTGTAGGGGCTGCTGATTGGAGTACATTAAAACAAACCTGGTCTCTCTAAGACATTCAGAAGCCAAGATATAAGCCCACAAATGTGTAACTGGACTACTTCTTTAAATTGACACCAGATCCAGTGACGTTTGGGACATGGTTTGACCCCCTTAGGAAAGTGCTATCATCATGAAACGTTCAGATCACTTACAACTCAATAGATTCTACCTTCCTGTAACGTTTCAGCCTGATTGGACCTTGTTTTCACACAAATGAACCCAGAATTATGTGAAATTGTGCTTCGTGCAACATAATTCTGGGTGCCATTTAAAAACCACAAGTGCTAATGACTCCATTCCTTTTTGTGGTTGTAGGGGCTGTTGATTGGAGTACCCTAAAACAAACCTGATCTCTCTAGGACATTCAGAAGCCAAGTTATAAGCCCACAAATGTGTAACTGGACTACTTCTTTAAATTGACACCAGATCCGGTGACCTTTGGGAGATGGTTTGACCCCCTTAGGAAAGTGCTATCATCATGAAACGTTCAGATCACTTAAACTCAATAGATTCTACCTTCCTGTAACGTTTCAGCCTGATTGGACCTTGTTTTCACACAAATGGACCCAGAATGATGTGAAATAGTGCTTCGTGCAACATAATACTGGGTGCCATTTACAATCCATAAGTGCTAATGACTCCATTCCTTTTTGTGGTTGTAGGGGCTGCTGATTGGAGTACATTAAAACAAACCTGGTCTCTCTAAGACATTCAGAAGCCAAGTTATAAGCCCACAAATGTGTAACTGGACTACTTCTTTAAATTGACACCAGATCCGGTGACCTTTGGGACATGGTTTGACCCCCTTAGGAAAGTGCTATCATCATGAAACGTTCAGATCACTTACGACTCAATAGATTCTACCTTCCTGTAACGTTTCAGCCTGATTGGAGCTTGTTTTCACACAAATGAACCCAGAATGATGTGAAATTGTGCTTCGTGCAACATAATTCTGGGTGCCATTTAAAAACCATAAGTGCTAATGACTCCATTACGTTTTGGGGTAATGGGGGCTGTTAACTGGAGTACACTAAAACAAGCCTGACCTCTCTAGGACATTCAGAAGCCAAGTTATAAGCCCACAAATGTTGGTACTGGACTACGTCTTTAAATTGACACCAGATCCGGTGACCTTTGGGACATGGTTTGACCCCCTTAGGAAAGTGCTATCATCATGAAACGTTCAGATCACGTACAACTCAATAGATTCTACCTTCCTGTAACGTTTCAGCCTGATTGGACCTAGTTTTCACACAAATGAACCCAGAATGATGTGAAATTGTGCTTCGTGCAACATAAATCTGGGTACCATTTACAAACCATAAGTGCTAATGACTCCATTCCTTTTTGTTGTTGTAGGGGCTGTTGATTGGAGTATACTAAAACAAACCTGATCTCTCTAGGACATTCAGAAGCCAAGTTATAAGCCCACAAATGTGTAACTGGACTACTTCTTTAAATTGACACCAGATCCGGTGACCTTTGGGACATGGTTTGACCCCCTATAGGAATGTGCTATCATCATGAAACGTTCAGATCACTTACAACTCAATAGATTCTACCTTCTTGTAACGTTTCAGCCTGATTGGACCTTGTTTTCACACAAATGGACCCAGAATGATGTGAAATTGTGCTTCGTGCAACATAATTCTGGGTGCCATTTACAAACCATAATTGCTAATGACTCCATTCCTTTTTGTGGTTGTAGAGGCTGTCTATTGGAGTACACTAAAACAAACCTGACCTCTTTAGGATATTCAGAAGCCAAGTTATTAGCTCACAAAGGTGTACCTGGACTACTTCTTTAAAGTGACACCAAGCCCGGTGACCTTTGGGTCATGGTTTGACCCCCTATAGGAATGTGCGATCATCATGAAACGTTCAGATCACTTACAACTCAATAGATTCTACCTTCTTGTAACGTTTCAGCCTGATTGGACCTTGTTTTCACACAAATGGACCCAGAATGTTGTGAAATTGTGCTTCGTGCAGCATAATTCTGGGTGCCATTTACAAACCATAAGTGCTAATGACCCCATTCCTTTTTGTGGTTGTAGGGGCTGTTGATTGGAGTACACTAAAACAAACCTGATCTCTCTAGGACATTCAGAAGCCAAGTTATAAGCCCACAAATGTGTAACTGGACTACTTCTTTAAATTGACACCAGATCCGGTGACCTTTGGGACATGGTTTGACCCCCTTAGGAAAGTGCTATCATCATGAAACGTTCAGATCACTTACAACTCAATAGATTCTACCTTCCTGTAACGTTTCAGCCTGATTGGACCTTGTTTTCACACAAATGAACCCAGAATGATGTGAAATTGTGCTTCGTGCAACATAATTCTGGGTGCCATTTACAAACCATAAGTGCTAATGACTCCATTCCTTTTTTTGGTTGTAGAGGCTGTCTATTGGAGTACACTAAAACAAACCTGACCTCTTTAGGATATTCAGAAGCCAAGTTATTAGCTCACAAAGGTGTAACTGGACTACTTCTTTAAAGTGACACCAGGCCCGGTGACCTTTGGGTCATGGTTTGACCCCCTATAGGAATTTGCGATCATCATGAAACGTTCAGATAACTTACAACTCAATAGATTCTACCTTCTTGTAACGTTTCAGCCTGATTGGACCTTGTTTTCACACAAATGGACCCAGAATGTTGTGAAATTGTGCTTCGTGCAGCATAATTCTGGGTGCCATTTACAAACCATAAGTGCTAATGACTCCATTCCTTTTTGTGGTTGTAGGGGCTGATGATTGGAGTACACTAAAACAAACCTGATCTCTCTAGGACATTCAGAAGCCAAGTTATAAACCCACAAATGTGTAACTGGACTACTTCTTTAAATTGACACCAGATCCGGTGACCTTTGGGACATGGTTTGACCCCCTTAGGAAAGTGCTATCATCATGAAACGTTCAGATCACTTACAACTCAATAGATTCTACCTTCCTGTAACGTTTCAGCCTGATTGGACCTTGTTTTCACACAAATGAACCCAGAATGATGTGAAATTGTGCTTCGTGCAACATAATTCTGGGTGCCATTTAAAAACCATAAGTGCTAATGACTCCATTACGTTTTGGGGTAATGGGGGCTGTTAACTGGAGTACACTAAAACAAACCTGACCTCTCTAGGACATTCAGAAGCCAAGTTATAAGCCCACAAATGTTGGTACTGGACTACGTCTTTAAATTGACACCAGATCCGGTGACCTTTGGGACATGGTTTGACCCCCTTAGGAAAGTGCTATCATCATGAAACGTCCAGATCACGTACAACTCAATAGATTCTACCTTCCTGTAACGTTTCAGCCTGATTGGACCTAGTTTTCACACAAATGAACCCAGAATGATGTGAAATTGTGCTTCGTGCAACATAAATCTGGGTGCCATTTACAAACCATAAGTGCTAATGACTCCATTCCTTTTTGTGGTTGTAGGGGCTGTTGATTGGAGTATACTAAAACAAACCTGATCTCTCTAGGACATTCAGAAGCCAAGTTATAAGCCCACAAATGTGTAACTGGACTACTTCTTTAAATTGACACCAGATCCGGTGACCTTTGGGACATGGTTTGACCCCCTATAGGAATGTGCTATCATCATGAAACGTTCAGATCACTTACAACTCAATAGAATATACCTTCCTGTAACGTTTCAGCCTGATTGGACCTTGTTTTCACACAAATGAACCCAGAATGATGTGAAATTGTGCTTCGTGCAACATAATTCTGGGTGCCATTTAAAAACAATAAGTGCTAATGACTCCATTCCTTTTTGTGGTTGTAGGCGCTGTTGATTGGAGTACACTAAAACAAACCTGATCTCTCTAGGACATTCAGAAGCCAAGTTATAAGCCCACAAATGTGTAACTGGACTACTTCTTTAAATTGACACCAGATCCGGTGACCTTTGGGACATGGTTTGACCCCCTTAGGAAAGTGCTATCATCATGAAACGTTCAGATCACTTACAACTCAATAGATTCTACCTTCCTGTAACGTTTCAGCCTGACTGGACCTTGTTTTCACACAAATGGACCCAGAATGAAGTGAAATTGTGCTTCGTGCAACATAATTCTGGGTGCCATTTACAAACCAAAAAAGCTAATGACTCCATTCCTTTTTGTGGTTGTAGGGGCTGTTGATTGGAGTACACTAAAACAAACCTAACCTCTCTAGGACATTCAGAAGCCAAGTTATAAGCCCACAAAGGTGTAACTGGACTACTTCTTTAAAGTCACACCAGGCCCGGTGACCTTTGGGACATGGTTTTACCCCCTATAGGAATGTGCGATCATCTTGAAACGTTCAGATCACTTACAGCTCAATAGATTCTACCTTCTTGTAGCGTTTCAGCCTGATTGGACCTTGTTTTCACACAAATGAACCCAGAATGATGTGAAATTGTGCTTCGTGCAACATAATTCTGGGTGCCATTTAAAAACCATAAGGGCTAATGACTCCATTCCTTTTTGTGGTTGTAGGGGCTGTTGATTGGAGTACACTAAAACAAACCTGATCTCTCTAGGACATTCAGAAGCCAAGTTATAAGCCCACAAATGTGTAACTGGACTACTTCTTTAAATTGACACCAGCTCCGGTGACCTTTGGGACATGGTTTGACCCCCTTAGGAAAGTGCTATCATCATGAAACGTTCAGATCACTTACAACTCAGTAGATTCTACCTTCCTGTAACGTTTCAGCCTGATTGGACCTTGTTTTCACACAAATGAACCCAGAATGATGTGAAATTGTGCTTCGTGCAACATAATTCTGGGTGCCATTTACAAACCATAAGTGCTAATTTCTCCATTCCTTTTTGTGGTTGTAGGGGCTGTTGATTGGAGTACACTAAAACAAACCTGATCGCTCTAGGACATTCAGAAGCCAAGTTATAAGCCCACTAATGTGTAACTGGACTACTTCTTTAAATTGACACCAGATCCGGTGACCTTTGGGACATGGTTTGACCCCCTTAGGAAAGTGCTATCATCATGAAACGTTCAGATCACTTACAACTCAATAGATTCTACCTTCCTGTAACGTTTCAGCCTGATTGGACCTTGTTTTCACACAAATGAACCCAGAATGATGTGAAATTGTGCTTCGTGCAACATAATTCTGGGTGCCATTTACAAACCATAAGTGCTAATGTCTCCATTCCTTTTTGTGGTTGTAGGGGCTGTTGATTGGAGTACACTAAAACAAACCTGACCTCTCCAGGACATTCAGAAGCCAAGTTATAAGCCCACAAATGTGTAACTGGACTACTTCTTTAAAGTGACACCAGATCCGGTGACCTTTGGGACATGGTTTGACCCCCTATAGGAAAGTTCTATCATCATGAAACGTTCAGATCACTTACAACTCAATAGATTCTACCTTCCTGTAACGTTTCAGCCTGATTGGACCTTGTTTTCACACAAATGAACCCAGAATGATGTGAAATTGTGCTTCGTGCAACATAATTCTGGGTGCCATTTAAAAACCATAAGTGCTAATGTCTCCATTCCTTTTTGTGGTTGTAGGGGCTGTTGATTGTAGTACACTAAAACAAACCTGATCGCTCTGGGACATTCAGAAGCCAAGTTATAAGCCCACAAATGTGTAACTGGACTACTTCTTTAAATTGACACCAGATCCGGTGACCTTTGGGACATGGTTTGACCCCCTTAGGAAAGTGCTATCATCATGAAACGTTCAGATCACTTACAACTCAATAGATTCTACCTTCCTGTAACGTTTCAGCCTGATTGGACCTTGTTTTCACACAAATGAACCCAGAATGATGTGAAATAATGCTTCGTGCATCATAATTCTGGGTGCCATTTAAAAACCATAAGTGCTAATGACTCCATTCATTTTTGTGGTTGTAGGGGCTGTTGATTGGAGTATACTAAAACAAACCTGATCTCTCTAGGACATTCAGAAGCCAAGTTATGAGCCCACAAATGTGTAACTGGACTACTTCTTTAAATTGACACCAGATCCGGTGACCTTTGGAACATGGTTTGACCCCCTTAGGAAGGTGCTATCATCATGAAACGTTCAGATCACTTACAACTCAATAGATTCTACCTTCCTGTAACGTTTCAGCCTGATTGGACCTTGTTTTCACACAAATGAACCCAGAATGATGTGAAATTGTGCTTTGTGCAACATAATTCTGGGTGCCTTTTAAAAACCATAAGTGCTAATGACTCCGTTCCTTTTAGTGGTAATGGGGGCTGCTAATTGGAGTACTCTAAAACAAACCTGACCTCTCTAGGATATTCAGAAGCCAAGTTATAATCCCACAAAGGTGTAACAAGACTACTTCTTTAAAGTTACACCAGGCCCGGTGACCTTTGGGACAATGTTTGACCCCCAATAGGAATGTGCGATCATCATGAAACGTTCAGATCACTCACAACTCAATAGATTCTACCTTCTTGTAAAGTTTCAGCCTGATTGGACCTTGTTTTCACACAAATGGACCCAGAATGATGTGAAATTGTGCTTCGTGCAACATAATTCTGGGTGCCATTTAAAAACCATAAGTGCTAATGACTCCATTCCTTTTTGAGGTTGTAGGGGCTGTTGATTGGAGTACACTAAAACAAACCTGATCTCTCTAGGACATTCAGAAACCAAGTTATAAGCACTCAAAGGTGTAATTGGACTACTTCTTTAAAGTGACAAAAGGCCCGGTGACCTTTGGGACATGGTTTGACCCCCTATAGGAATGTGCGATCATCATGAAACATTCAGATCACTTACAACTCAATAGATTCTACCTTCTTGTAACGTTTCAGCCTGATTGGACCTTGTTTTCACACAAATGGACCCAGAATGATGTGAAATTGTGCTTCGTGCAACATAATCTTGGGTGCCATTTACAAACCATAAGTGCTAATGACTCCATTCCTTTTTTTTGGTTGTAGGGGCTGTTGATTGGAGTACATTAAAACAAACCTGATCTCTCTAGGACATTCAGAAGCCAAGTTATAAGCCCACAAATGTGTAACTGGACTACTTCTTTAAATTGACACCAGATCCGGTGACATTTGGGACATGGTTTGATCCCCTTAGGAAAGTACTATCATCATGAAACGTTCAGATAACTTACAACTCAATAGATTCTACCTTCCTGTAACGTTTCAGCTTGATTGGACCTTGTTTTCACACAAATGAACCCAGAATGATGTGAAATTGTGCTTCGTACCACATAATTCTGGGTGCCATTTAAAAACCACAAGTGCTAATGACTCCATTCCTTTTTGTGGTTGTAGGGGCTGTTGATTGGAGTATACTAAAACAAACCTGATCTCTCTAGGACATTCAGAAGCCAAGTTATAAGCCCACAAATGTGTAACTGGACTACTTCTTTAAATTGACACCAGATCCGGTGACCTTTGGGACATGGTTTGACCCCCTTAGGAAAGTGATATCATCATGAAACGTTCAGATCACTTACAACTCAATAGATTCTACCTTCCTGTAACGTTTCAGCCTGATTGTACCTTGTTTTCACACAAATGAACCCAGAATGATGTGAAATTGTGCTTCGTGCAACATAATTCTGGGTGCCATTTAAAAACCATAAGTGCTAATGACTCCATTCCTTTTTGTGGTTGTAGGGGCTGTTGATTGGAGTATACTAAAACAAACCTGATCTCTCTAGGACATTCAGAAACCAAGTTATAAGCCCTCAAAGGTGTAATTGGACTACTTCTTTAAAGTGACACCAGGCCCGGTGACCTTTGGGACATGGTTTGACCCCCTATAGGAATGTGCGATCATCATGAAACGTTCAGATCAATTACAACTCAATAGATTCTACCTTCTTGTAACGTTTCAGCCTGATTGGACCTTGTTTTCACACAAATGGACCCAGAATGATGTGAAATTGTGCTTCGTGCAATATAATTCTGGGTGCCATTTACAAACCATAAGTGCTAATGACTCCATTTCTTTTTGTGGTTGTAGGGGCTGTTGGTTGGAGTACATTAAAACAAACCTGATCTCTCTAGGACATTCAGAAGCCAAGTTATAAGCCCACAAATGTGTAACTGGACTACTTCTTTAAATTGACACCAGATCCGGTGACCTTTGGGACATAGTTTGACCCCCTATAGGAATGTGCTATCATCATGAAACGTTCAGATCACTTACAACTCAATAGATTCTACCTTCCTGTAACGTTTCAGCCTGATTGGACCTTGTTTTGACACAAATGGACCCAGAATGATGTGAAATTGTGCTTCGTGCAACATAATTCTGGGTGCCATTTACAAACCATAAGTGCTAATGACTCCATTCCTTTTTGTGGTTGTAGAGGCTGTTGATTGGAGTACACTAAAACAAATCTGGCCTCTTCAGGATATTCAGAAGCCAAGTTATTAGCTCACAAAGGTGTAACTGGACTACTTCTTTAAAGTGACACCAGGCCCGGTGACCTTTGGGACATGGTTTGACCCCCTATAGGAATGTGCGATCATCATGAAACGTTCAGATCACTTACAACTCAATAGATTCTACGTTCCTGTAACGTTTCAGCCTGATTGGACCTTGTTTTCACACAAATGGACCCACAATGTTGTGAAATTGTGCTTCGTGCAGCATAATTCTGGGTGCCATTTACAAACCATAAGTGCTAATTACTCCATTCCATTTTGTGGTTGTAGGGGCTGTTGATTGGAGTACACTAAAACAAACCTGATCTCTCTAGGACATTCAGAAGCCAAGTTATAAGCCCACAAATGTGTAACTGGACTACTTCTTTAAATTGACACCAGATCCGGTGACATTTGGGACATGGTTTGATCCCCTTAGGAAAGTACTATCATCATGAAACGTTCAGATAACTTACAACTCAATAGATTCTACCTTCCTGTAACGTTTCAGCCTGATTGTACCTTGTTTTCACACAAATTAACCCAGAATGATGTGAAATTGTGCTTCGTGCAACATAATTCTGGGTGCCATTTAAAAACCATAAGTGCTAATGACTCCATTCCTTTTTGTGGTTGTAACGGCTGTTGATTGGAGTATACTAAAACAAACCTGATCTCTCTAGGACATTCAGAAACCAAGTTATAAGCCCTCAAAGGTGTAATTGGACTACTTCTTTAAAGTGACACCAGGCCCGGTGACCTTTGGGACATGGTTTGACCCCCTATAGGAATGTGCGATCATCATGAAACGTTCAGATCACTTACAACTCAATAGATTCTACCTTCTTGTAACGTTTCAGCCTGATTGTACCTTGTTTTCACACAAATGGACCCAGAATGATGTGAAATTGTGCTTCGTGCAATATAATTCTGGGTGCCATTTACAAACCATAAGTGCTAATGACTCCATTTCTTTTTGTGGTTGTAGGGACTGTTGGTTGGAGTACATTAAAACAAACCTGATCTCTCTAGGACATCCAGAAGCCAAGTTATAAGCCCACAAATGTGTAACTGGACTACTTCTTTAAATTGACACCAGATCCGGTGACCTTTGGGACATAGTTTGACCCCCTATAGGAATGTGCTATCATCATGAAACGTTCAGATCACTTACAACTCAATACATTCTACCTTCCTGTACTGTTTCAGCCTGATTGGACCTTGTTTTGACACAAATGGACCCAGAATGATGTGAAATTGTGCTTCGTGCAACATAATTCTGGGTGCCATTTACAAACCATAAGTGCTAATGACTCCATTCCTTTTTGTGGTTGTAGAGGCTGTTGATTGGAGTACGCTAAAACAAACCTGGCCTCTTTAGGATATTCAGAAGCCAAGTTATAAGCCCACAAAGGTGTAACTGGACTACTTCTTTAAAGTGACACCAGGCCCGGTGACCTTTGGGACATGGTTTGACCCCCTATAGAAATGTGCGATCATCATGAAACGTTCAGATCACTTACAACTCAATAGATTCTACCTTCCTGTAACGTTTCAGCCTGATTGGACCTTGTTTTCACACAAATGGACCCAGAATGATGTGAAATTGTGCTTCGTGCAACATAATTCTGGGTGACATTTACAAACCATAAGTGCTAATGACTCCATTCCTTTTTGTGGTTGTAGGGGCTGTTAATTGGAGTACACTAAAACAAGCCTGACCTCTCTAGGACATTCAGAAGCCAAGTTATAAGCCCACAAATGTGTAACTGGACTACTTCTTTAAATTGACACCAGATCCGGTGACCTTTGGGACATGGTTTGACCCCCTTAGGAAAGTGCTATCATCATGAAACGTTCAGATCACTTACAACTCAATAGATTCTACCTTCCTGTAACGTTTCAGCCTGATTGGACCTTGTTTTCACACAAATGAACCCAGAATGATGTGAAATTGTGCTTCGTGCAACATAATTCTGGGTGCCATTTACAAACCATAAGTGCTAATGACTCCATTCCTTTTTGTGGTTGTAGGGGCTGTTGATTGGAGTACACTAAATTAAACCTGATCTCTCTAGGACATTCAGAAGCCAAGTTATAAGCCCACAAATGTGTAACTGGACTACTTCTTTAAATTGACACCAGATCTGGTGACATTTGGGACATAGTTTGACCTCCTTAGGAAAGTGCTATCAGCATGAAACGTTCAGATCACTTACAACGCAATAGATTCTACCTTCCTGTAACGTTTCAGCCTGATTGGACCTTGTTTTCACACAAATGGACCCCGAATGATTTGAAATTGTGCTTCGTACAACATAATTCTGGATGCCATTTAAAAACCATAAGTGCTAATGACTCCAGTCCTTTTTGTGGTTGTAGGGGCTGTTGATTTGAGTACACTAAAACAAACCTGACCTCTTTAGGATATTCAGAAGCCAAGTTATAAGCCCACAAAGTTGTAACTGGACTACTTCTTTAAAGTGACACCAGGCCCGGTGACCTTTGGGACATGGTTTGACCCCCTTAGGAAAGTGCTATCAACATGAAACGTTCAGATCACTTACAACTCAATAGATTCTACCTTCTTGTAACGTTTCAGCCTGATTGGACCTTGTTTTCACACAAATGGACCGAGAATGATGTGAAATTGTGCTTCGTGCAACATAATTCTGGCTGCCATTTACAACCCATAAGTGCTAATGACTCCATTCCTTTTTGTGGTTGTAGGGGCTGTTGATTGGAGTACACTAAAACAAACCTGATCTCTCTAGGACATTCAGAAGCCAAGTTATAAGCTCACAAATGTGTAACTGGACTACTTCTTTAAATTGACACCAGATCCGGTGACCTTTGGGACATGGTTTGACCCCCTTAGGAAAGTGCTATCATCATGAAACGTTCAGATCACTTACAACTCAATAGATTCTACCTTCCTGTAACGTTTCAGCCTGATTGGACCTTGTTTTCACACAAATGAACCCAGAATGATGTGAAATTGTGCTTCGTGCAACATAATTCTGGGTGCCATTTAAAAACCATAAGTGCTAATGACTCCATTCCTTTTTGTGGTTGTAGAGGCTGTTGATTGGAGTACACTAAAACAAACCTGACCTCTTTAAGATATTCAGAAGCCAAGTTATAAGCCCACAAAGGTGTAACTGGACTACTTCTTTAAAGTGACACCAGGCCCGGTGACCTTTTTGGAAATGGTTTGACCCCCTATAGGAAAGTGCGATCATCATGAAACGTTCAGATCACTTACAACTCAATAGATTCTACCTTCTTGTAGCGTTTCAGCCTGATTGGACCTTGTTTACACACAAATGGACCCAGAATGATGTGAAATTGTGCTTCGTGCAACATAATTCTGGGTGCCATTTACAAACCATAAGTGCTAATGACTCCATTCCTTTTTGTGGTTGTAGGGGCTGTTGATTGGAGTACACTAAAACAAGCCTGACCTCTCTAGGACATTCAGAAGCCAAGTTATAAGCCCACAAATGTGTAACTGGACTACTTCTTTAAATTGACACCAGATCCGGTGACCTTTGGGACATGGTTTGACCCCCTTAGGAAAGTGCTATCATCATGAAACGTTCAGATCACTTACAACTCAATAGATTCTACCTTCCTGTAACGTTTCAGCCTGATTGGACCTTGTTTTCACACAAATGAACCCAGAATGATGTGAAATTGTGCTTCGTGCAACATTATTCTGGGTGCCATTTAAAAACCATAAGTGCTAATGACTCCAATCCTTTTTGTGGTTGTAGGGGCTGTTGATTGGAGTACACTAAAACAAACCTGATCTCACTAGGACATTCAGAAGCCAAGTTATAAGCCCACAAATGTGTAACTGGACTACTTCTTTAAATTGACACCAGATCCGGTGACCTTTGGGACATGATTTGACCCCCTTAGGAAAGTGCTATCATCATGAAACGTTCAGATCACTTACAACTCAGTAGATTCTACCGTCTTGTAACGTTTCAGCCTGATTGGACCTTGTTTTCACACAAATGAACCCAGAATTATGTGAAATTGTGCTTCGTGCAACATAATTCTGGGTTCCATTTAAAAACCATAAGTGCTAATGACGCCATTCCTTTTTGGGGTAATGGGGGCTGTTAACTGGAGTACTCTAAAACAAACCTGACCTCTTTAGGATATTCAGAAGCCAAGTTATAAGCCCACAAAGGTGTAACTGGACTACTTCTTTAAAGTGACACCAGGCCCGGTGACCTTTGGGACATGGTTTGACCCCCTATAGGATTGTGCGATCATCCTGAAAAGTTCAGATCACTTACAACTCAATAGATTCTACCTTCTTGTAACGTTTCAGCCTGATTGGACCTTGTTTTCACACAAATGGACCCTGAATGATGTGAAATTGTGCTTCGTGCAACATAATTCTGGGTGCCATTTACAAACCATAAGTGCTAATGACTCCATTCCTTTTTGTGGTTGTAGGGGCTGTTGATTGGAGTACACTAAAACAAGCCTGACTTCTCTAGGACATTCAGAAGCCAAGTTATAAGCCCACAAATGTGTACCTGGACTACTTCTTTAAATTGACACCAGATCCGGTGACCTTTGGGACATGGTTTGACCCCCTTAGGAAAGTGCTATCATCATGAAACGTTCAGATCACTTACAACTCAATAGATTCTACTTTCCTGTAACGTTTCAGCATGATTGGACCTTGTTTTCACACAAATGAACCCAGAATGATGTGAAATTGTGCTTCGTGCAACATTATTCTGGGTGCCATTTAAAAACCATAAGTGCTAATGACTCCATTCCTTTTTGTGGTTGTAGGGGCTGTTGATTGGAGTACACTAAAACAAACCTGATCTCACTAGGACATTCAGAAGCCAAGTTATAAGCCCACAAATGTGTAACTGGACTACTTCTTTAAATTGACACCAGATCCGGTGACCTTTGGGACATTATTTGACCCCCTTAGGAAAGTGATATCATCATGAAACGTTCAGATCACTTACAACTCACTAGATTCTACCGTCTTGTAACGTTTCAGCCTGATTGGACCTTGTTTTCACACAAATGGACCCAGAATGATGTGAAATTGTGCTTCGTGCAACATAATTCTGGGTGCCATTTACAAACCATAAGTGCTAATGACTCCATTCCTTTTTGTGGTTGTAGGGGCTGTTGATTGGAGTACACTAAAACAAGCCTGACCTCTCTAGGACATTCAGAAGCCAAGTTATAAGCCCACAAATGTGTAACTGGACTACTTCTTTAAATTGACACCAGATCCGGTGACCTTTGGGACATGGTTTGACCCCCTATAGGAATTTGCTATCATCATGAAACGTTCAGATCACTTACAACTCAATAGATTCTACCTTCCTGTAACGTTTCAGCCTGATTGGACCTTGTTTTCACACAAATTGACCCAGAATGATGTGAAATTGTGCTTCGTTCAACATAATTCTGGGTGCCATTTACAAACCATAAGGGCTAATGACTCCATTCCTTTTTGTGGTTGTAGAGGCTGTTGAGTGGAGTACACTAAAACAAACCTGACCTCTTTAGGATATTCAGAAGCCAAGTTATTAGCTCAAAAAGGTGTAACTGGACTACTTCTTTAAAGTGACACCAGGCTCGGTGACCTTTGGGACATGGTTTGACCCCCTATAGGAATATGCGATCATCATTAAACGTTCAGATCACTTACAACTCAATAGATTCTACCTTCTTGTAACGTTTCAGCCTGATTGGACCTTGTTTTCACACAAATGGACCCAGAATGATGTGAAATTGTGCTTCGTGCAGCATAATTCTGGGTGCCATTTACAAACCATAAGTGCTAATGACTCCATTCCTTTTTGTGGTTGTAGGGGCTGTTGATTGGAGTACACTAAAACAAACCTGATCTCTCTAGGACATTCAGAAGCCAAGTTATAAGCCCACAAATGTTTAACTGGACTACTTCTTTAAATTGACACCAGATCCGGTGACCTTTGGGACATGGTTTGACCCCCTTTGGAAAGTGCGATCATCATGAAACGTTCAGATCACTTACAACTCAATAGATTCTACCTTCCTGTAACGTTTCAGCCTGATTGGACCTTGTTTTCACACAAATGAACCCAGAATGATGTGAAATTGTGCTTCGTGCAACATAATTCTGGGTGCCATTTAAAAACCATAAGTGCTAATGACTCCAGTCCTTTTTGTGGTTGTAGGGGCTGTTGATTGGAGTACACTAAAACAAACCTGACCTCTTTAGGATATTCAGAAGCCAAGTTATAAGCCCACAAAGTTGTAACTGGACTACTTCTTTAAAGTGACACCATGCCCGGTGACCTTTGGGACATGGTTTGACCCCCTATAGGAATGTGCGATCATCATGAAACGTTCAGATCACTTACAACTCAATAGATTCTACCTTCTTGTAACGTTTCAGCCTGATTGGACCTTGTTTTCACACAAATGGACCCAGAATGATGTGAAATTGTGCTTCGTGCAACATAATTCTGGGTGCCATTTACAAACCATAAGTGCTAATGACTCCATTTCTTTTTGTGGTTGTAGGGGCTGTTGATTGGAGTACACTAAACCAAACCTGATCTCTCTAGGACATTCAGAAGCCAAGTTATAAGCCCACAAATGTGTAACTGGACTACTTCTTTAAATTGACACCAGATCTGGTGACATTTTGGGACATGGTTTGACCCCCTTAGGAAAGTGCTATCATCATGAAACGTTCAGATCACTTACAACTCAATAGATTCTACCTTCCTGTAACGTTTCAGCCTGATTGGACCTTGTTTTCACACAAATGAACCCAGAATGATGTGAAATTGTGCTTCGTGCAACATAATTCTGGGTGCCATTTAAAAACCATAAGTGCTAATGACTCCATTCCTTTTTGTGGTTGTAGGGGCTGTTAATTGGAGTACTCTAAAACAAACCTGACCTCTCTAGGATATTCAGAAGCCAAGTTATAAGCCCACAAATGTGTAACTGGACTACTTCTTTAAAGTGACACCAGATCCGGTGACCTTTGGGACATGGTTTGACCCCCAATAGGAATGTGCGATCATCATGAAACGTTCAGATCACTTACAACTCAATATATTCTACCTTCTTGTAACGTTTCAGCCTGATTGGACCTTTTTTTCACACAAATGAACCCAGAATGATGTGAAATTGTGCTTCGTGCAACATAATTCTGGGTGCCATTTAAAAACCATAAGTGCTAATGACTCCATTCCTTTTTGTGGTTGTAGGGGCTGTTGGTTGGAGTACACTAAAACAAGCCTGACCTCTCTAGGACATTCAGAAGCCAAGTTATAAGCCCACAAATGTGTAACTGGACTACTTCTTTAAATTGACACCAGATCCGGTGACCTTTGGGACATGGTTTGACCCCCTTAGGAAAGTGCTATCACAATGAAACGTTCAGATCACTTACAACTCAATAGATTCTACCTTCCTGTAACGTTTCAGCCTGATTGGACCTTGTTTTCACACAAATGAACCCAGAATGATGTGAAATTGTGCTTCGTGCAACATAATTCTGGGTGCCATTTAAAATCCATAAGTGCTAATGACTCCAGTCCTTTTTGTGGTTGTAGGGGCTGTTGATTGGAGTACACTATAACAAACCTGACCTCTTTAGGATATTCAGAAGCCAAGTTATAAGCCCACAAAGTTGTAACTGGACTACTTCTTTAAAGTGACACCAGGCCCGGTGACCTTTGGAACATGGTTTGACCCCCTTAGGAAAGTGCTATCATCATGAAACGTTCGGATCACTTACAACTCAATAGATTCTACCTTCTTGTAACGTTTCAGCCTGATTGGACCTTGTTTTCACACAAATTGACCGAGAATGATGTGAAATTGTGCTTCGTGCAACATAATTCTGGCTGCCATTTACAAACCATAAGTGCTAATGACTCCCTTCCTTTTTGTGGTTGTAGGGGCTGTTGATTGGAGTACACTAAAACAAACCTGATCTCTCTAGGAAATTCAGAAGCCAAGTTATAAGCTCACAAATGTGTAACTGGACTACTTCTTTAAATTGACACCAGATCCGGTTACCTTTGGGACATGGTTTGACCCCCTTAGGAAAGTGCTATCATCATGAAACGTTCAGATCACTTACAGCTCAATAGATTCTACCTTCCTGTAACGTTTCAGCCTGATTGGACCTTGTTTTCACACAAATGAACCCAGAATGATGTGAAATTGTGCTTCGTGCAACATAATTCTGGGTGCCATTTAAAAACCATAAGTGCTAATGACTCCATTTCTTTTTGTGGTTGTAGGGGCTGTTGATTGGAGTACACTAAACCAAACCTGATCTCTCTAGGACATTCAGAAGCCAAGTTATAAGCCCACAAATGTGTAACTGGACTACTTCTTTAAATTGACACCAGATCTGGTGACATTTTGGGACATGGTTTGACCCCCTTAGGAAAGTGCTATCATCATGAAACGTTCAGATCACTTACAACTCAATAGATTCTACCTTCCTGTAACGTTTCAGCCTGATTGGACCTTGTTTTCACACAAATGAACCCAGAATGATGTGAAATTGTGCTTCGTGCAACATAATTCTGGGTGCCATTTAAAAACCATAAGTGCTAATGACTCCATTCCTTTTTGTGGTTGTAGGGGCTGTTAATTGGAGTACTCTAAAACAAACCTGACCTCTCTAGGATATTCAGAAGCCAAGTTATAAGCCCACAAATGTGTAACTGGACTACTTCTTTAAAGTGACACCAGATCCGGTGACCTTTGGGACATGGTTTGACCCCCAATAGGAATGTGCGATCATCATGAAACGTTCAGATCACTTACAACTCAATATATTCTACCTTCTTGTAACGTTTCAGCCTGATTGGACCTTTTTTTCACACAAATGGACCCAGAATGATGTGAAATTGTGCTTCGTGCAACATAATTCTGGGTGCCATTTAAAAACCATAAGTGCTAATGACTCCATTCCTTTTTGTGGTTGTAGGGGCTGTTGGTTGGAGTACACTAAAACAAGCCTGACCTCTCTAGGACATTCAGAAGCCAAGTTATAAGCCCACAAATGTGTAACTGGACTACTTCTTTAAATTGACACCAGATCCGGTGACCTTTGGGACATGGTTTGACCCCCTTAGGAAAGTGCTATCATCATGAAACGTTCAGATCACTTACAACTCAATAGATTCTACCTTCCTGTAACGTTTCAGCCTGATTGGACCTTGTTTTCACACAAATGAACCCAGAATGATGTGAAATTGTGCTTCGTGCAACATAATTCTGGGTGCCATTTAAAAACCATAAGTGCTAATGACTCCAGTCCTTTTTGTGGTTGTAGGGGCTGTTGATTGGAGTACACTATAACAAACCTGACCTCTTTAGGATATTCAGAAGCCAAGTTATAAGCCCACAAAGTTGTAACTGGACTACTTCTTTAAAGTGACGCCAGGCCCGGTGACCTTTGGGACATGGTTTGACCCCCTTAGGAAAGTGCTATCATCATGAAACGTTCGGATCACTTACAACTCAATAGATTCTACCTTCTTGTAACGTTTCAGCCTGATTGGACCTTGTTTTCACACAAATTGACCGAGAATGATGTGAAATTGTGCTTCGTGCAACATAATTCTGGCTGCCATTTACAAACCATAAGTGCTAATGACTCCCTTCCTTTTTGTGGTTGTAGGGGCTGTTGATTGGAGTACACTAAAACAAACCTGATCTCTCTAGGAAATTCAGAAGCCAAGTTATAAGCTCACAAATGTGTAACTGGACTACTTCTTTAAATTGACACCAGATCCGGTTACCTTTGGGACATGGTTTGACCCCCTTAGGAAAGTGCTATCATCATGAAACGTTCAGATCACTTACAGCTCAATAGATTCTACCTTCCTGTAACGTTTCAGCCTGATTGGACCTTGTTTTCACACAAATGAACCCAGAATGATGTGAAATTGTGCTTCGTGCAACATAATTCTGGGTGCCATTTAAAAACCATAAGTGCTAATGACTCCATTCCTTTTTGTGGTTGTAGAGGCTGTTGATTGGAGTACACTAAAACAAACCTGACCTCTTTAAGATATTCAGAAGCCAAGTTATAAGCCCACAAAGGTGTAACTGGACTACTTCTTTAAAGTAACACCAGGCCCGGTGACCTTTTTGGAAATGGTTTGACCCCCTATAGGAAAGTGCGATCATCATGAAACGTTCAGATCACTTACAACTCAATAGATTCTACCTTCTTGTAGCGTTTCAGCCTGATTGGACCTTGTTTACACACAAATGGACCCAGAATGATGTGAAATTGTGCTTCGTGCAACATAATTCTGGGTGCCATTTACAAACCATAAGTGCTAATGACTCCATTCCTTTTTGTGGTTGTAGGGGCTGTTGGTTGGAGTACACTAAAACAAACCTGATCTCTCTAGGACATTCAGAAGCCAAGTTATAAGCCCACAAATGTGTAACTGGACTACTTCTTTAAATTGACACCAGATCCGGTGACCTTTGGGACATGGTTTGACCCCCTTAGGAAAGTGCTATCACCTTGAAACGTTCAGATCACTTACAACTCCATAGATTCTACCGTCCTGTGATGTTTTAGCCTGATTGGACCTTGTTTTCACACAGAATGATGTGAAATTGTGCTTCGTGCAACATAATTCTGGGTGCCATTTAAAAACCATAAGTGCTAATGACTCCATTCCTTTTTGGGGTAATAAGGGCTGTTGATTGGAGTACACTAAGACAAACCTGACCTCTCTGAGACATTCAGAAGCTAAGTAATAAGCCCCCAAATGTGTGTTTGGAACCCCGCCTTCAAGGAACAAGTGATCCGGTGACCTTTATGACCTGATTTGACGCCCTTAGGAATCTGCTATCATCATGAAATCACAGGAATCATTTACAACTCAATAGATTCTACTTTTCTGTGACATTTCAGCCTGATTGAAGCTTTTTTCTGTGAAATGGACCCGGAATGATGTGAAATTGTGCTTTGTGCAACATAATTCTGGGTGCCATTTAAAAACCATAAGTGCTAATGACTCCATTCCTTTTTGTGGTTGTAGGGGCTGTTGATTGGAGTACACTAAAACAAACCTAACCTCTCTAGGCCATTCAGAAGCCAAGTTATAAGCCCACAAAGGTGTAACTGGACTACTTCTTTAAAGTGACACCAGGCCCGGTGACCTTTGGGACATGGTTTGACCCCCTTAGGAAAGTGCTATCATCATGAAACGTTCAGATCACTTACAACTCAATAGATTCTACCTTCCTGTAACGTTTCAGCATGATTGGACCTTGTTTTCACACAAATGGACCCAGAATGAAGTGAAATTGTGCTTCGTGCAACATAATTCTGGGTGCCATTTACAAACCATAAGTGCTAATGACTCCATTCCTTTTTGTGGTTGTAGGGGCTGTTGATTGGAGTACACTAAAACAAACCTGATCTCTCTAGAACATTCAGAAGCCAAGTTATAAGCCCACAAATGTGTCATTGGACTACTTCTTTAAAAATTGACACCAGATCCGGTGACATTTTGGGACATGGTTTGACCCCCTATAGGAATGTGCGATCATCATGAAACGTTCAGATCACTTACAACTCAATAGATTCTACCTTCTTGTAACGTTTCAGCCTGATTGGACCTTGTTTTCACACAAATGGACCCAGAATGATGTGAAATTGTGCTTCGTGCAACATAATTCTGGGTGCCATTTACAAACCATAAAGGCTAATGACTCCATTTCTTTTTGTGGTTGTAGGGGCTGTTGATTGGAGTACACTAAACCAAACCTGATCTCTCTAGGACATTCAGAAGCCAAGTTATAAGACCACAAATGTGTAATTGGACTACTTCTTTAAATTGACACCAGATCCGGTGACATTTTGGGACATGGTTTGACCCCCTTAGGAAAGTGCTATCATCATGAAATGTTCAGATCACTTACAACTCAATAGATTCTACCTTCCTGTAACGTTTCAGCCTGATTGGACCTTGTTTTCACACAAATTAACCCAGAATGATGTGAAATTGTGCTTCGTGCAACATAATTCTGGGTGCCATTTAAAAACCATAAGTGCTAATGACTCCATTCCTTTTTGTGGTTGTAGGGGCTGTTGATTGGAGTACACTAAAACAAACCTGATCTCTCTAGGAAATTCAGAAGCCAAGTTATAAGCCCACAAATGTGTAACTGGACTACTTCTTTAAATTGACACCAGATCCGGTGACCTTTGGGACATGGTTTGACCCCCTTAGGAAAGTGCTATCATCATGAAACGTTCAGATCACTTACAACTCAATAGATTCTACCTTCCTGTAACGTTTCAGCCTGATTGGACCTTGTTTTCACACAAATGAACCCAGAATGATGTGAAATTGTGCTTCGTGCAACAATATTCTGGGTGCCATTTAAAAACCATAAGTGCTAATGACTCCATTCCTTTTTGTGGTTGTAGGGGCTGTTGATTGGAGTACACTAAAACAAACCTGATCTCACTAGGACATTCAGAAGCCAAGTTATAAGCCCACAAATGTGTAACTGGACTACTTCTTTAAATTGACACCAGATCCGGTAACCTTTGGGACATGATTTGACCCCCTTAGGAAAGTGCTATCATCATGAAACGTTCAGATCACTTACAACTCACTAGATTCTACCGTCTTGTAACGTTTCATTCTGATTGGACCTTGTTTTCACACAAATGAACCCAGAATTATGTGAAATTGTGCTTCGTGCAACATAAATCTGGGTTCCATTTAAAAACCATAAGTGCTAATGACGCCATTCCTTTTTGGGGTAATGGGGGCTGTTAACTGGAGTACTCTAAAACAAACCTGACCTCTTTAGGATATTCAGAAGCCAAGTTATAAGCCCACAAAGGTGTAACTGGACTACTTCTTTAAAGTGACACCAGGCCCGGTGACCTTTGGGGCATGGTTTCACCCCCTATAGGATTGTGCGATCATCATGAAAAGTTCAGATCACTTACAACTCAATAGATTCGACCTTCTTGTAACGTTTCAGCCTGATTGGACCTTGTTTTCACACAAATGGACCCAGAATGATGTGAAATTGTGCTTCGTGCAACATAATTCTGGGTGCCATTTACAAACCATGAGTGCTAATGACTCCATTCCTTTTTGTGGTTGTAGGGGCTGTTGATTGGAGTACACTAAAACAAGCCTGACTTCTCTAGGACATTCAGAAGCCAAGTTATAAGCACACAAATGTGTAACTGGACTACTTCTTTAAATTGACACCAGATCCGGTGACCTTTGGGACATGGTTTGACCCCCTTAGGAAAGTGCTATCATCATGAAACGTTCAGATCACTTACAACTCAATAGATTCTACCTTCCTGTAACGTTTCAGCATGATTGGACCTTGTTTTCACACAAATGAACCCAGAATGATGTGAAATTGTGCTTCGTGCAACATAATTCTGGGTGCCATTTACAAACCATAAGTGCTAATGACTCCATTCCTTTTTGTGGTTGTAGGGGCTGTTTATTGGAGTACAAGAAAGACGCGCCCCGAGGAGTGTCTTGCCACATGTCACCACTGGGTCTGACTGAGCGCCTCCAGGAGAGAGGCCCAGGCAAGACGCGCCCCGAGGAGCGTCAGGCCACATGTCACTACTCAGTCTGACTGAGCCCCTCCAGGAGAGAGGCCCAAGCAAGACGCGCCCCGAGAAGCGTCTTGCCACGTGTCAACACTGGGTCTGATTGAGGGCCTTCTGGAGAGAGGCCCAAGCAAGACGCACCACGAGGAGCGTCTTGCCACATGTCAACAATGGGTCTTACTGAGGGCCTCCAGGAGAGAAGCCCAAGCAAGACGCGCCCCGAGGAGCTTCTTGCCACATGTCAGCACTCGGTCTGACTGAGCGCCTCCAGGAGAGAAGCCCAAGCAAGACGCGCCCAGAGGAGCGTCTTGCCACATGTCAACACTGGGTCTGACTGAGCGCCTCCAGGAGAGAGGCCCAAGCAAGACACGCCCCGAGGAGCGTCTTGACACATGTCAACACTGGGTCTGACTGAGCGCCTCCAGGAGAGAGGCCCAAGCAAGACGCGCCCCGAGGAGCTTCTTGCCACGTGTCACCACTGGGTCTGACTGAGCGCCTCCAGGAGAGAGGCCCAAGCAAGACGCGCCCCGAGGAGCGTCTTGCCACGTGTCACCACTGGGTCTGATTGAGCGCCTCCAGGAGAGAGGCCCCAGCAAGACCGGTCAGGCCTGCATTGTACACATCAGAGACATGATGTTCTTTCACAGAACTGAGGTTGTTCATTACTAAATGACTTTTACAGGAATATTGTTATTATACTATTCAACAGGTTGATCATAATAATGTGTATTAAACCCACAACCTAGCACTGAGGACAGAGGGACTTTATTTAAATTAGTACTTAATGGAAACGATACATAATGATACACAAGAGCCATGTCATACATTCAGCCTAGGAATAGTAGCATTGTGCACTATTAAAAATATACACATCAATTGCTCGAATCCCATTGTTGCAAAGTAAAACTCTAATAAAACTCTAGTCTGACATCAACAGAGAAGACTTAGTGTATGCACTACAAATACAGCATTAGGATTTCGAGTGGACCGTGCACCTTGTGAACCATCAGAGGCTTATGACGCAACATATCTTCCAGTTGCTATTAGACAAGTTATAATTCTCGACCATT
This sequence comes from Nothobranchius furzeri, assembly GCF_043380555.1. Classification (NCBI taxonomy): domain Eukaryota; kingdom Metazoa; phylum Chordata; class Actinopteri; order Cyprinodontiformes; family Nothobranchiidae; genus Nothobranchius; species Nothobranchius furzeri. Next base: position 2,048,574 of record NC_091741.1, read on the forward strand.
TTTCGGAACTGGTTTCTTGGGTCCGTGAGTAAATGCCAAATGAGATGATAGTCCTTAAGTAAGTTCCTTGCGATCCCATGTCACGCTCTTGCCCATCAGCCGGTGAACGCTGAGACGGAACTCGATGAGAGCGATGTATTTTTTAAGTGCTCCGAATGTACTTCTAACAAGCGTGCGATTCACTTCGTGAGTAAACCGCAGCTGCAGCTGATTCAAACAGTCGAGCCAACTTTCTACATCACAATATTCGTTTTGTAGTTAGTCGAGTTACCTTTTGTGTGGCGCATGCACGGGTCGTTAGCGTCCAGCTCCCAGCTTAGAGAGTCCTGTATTGACACAGACGTCAATACATCTCGATGTCATGCAACACACAAAGTCTGTCGCATACAGGTGGGTTAACACATGTACGATACCTTTTGTGTGGCGCATGCACGGGTCGTTAGCGTCCAGCTCCCGGCTTATAGAGAGTCCTGTATTGACACAGACGTCAATACATCTCGATGTCATGCAACACACAAAGTCTGTCGCATACAGGTGGGTTAACACACATGTACGATGTGTGCGATGGCACGCCCAGTTTACAATGGGACACGACGATGATCATTGTTAACCAAACTCTTGTTTCTCACGACAGGTGGTAGCGTTGTCTCCTGCACCTGGTCTTCGTGCACAGAGGGTGCTGTAATGTGCTCGTCATAGTCGCGATCGTTGTCACTCGAATCCGTTGTTCTCACGACAGGTGGTAGCGTTGTCTCCTGCATGTTGTCTTCGCGTGCGGCAAGCGTTGTGCTGTGCTCGTTATAATGGTTGTCTTCGTACAAAGGGGGTGTTGAATACTCCTTCGCGAGTAGTGTAGGAGGTGGTGTGATGGGACGTATCTCAGAGGCGTTATGTGAGCGTACCACCATGGCCTGAGCAACTGCGACTACTGAGAGTACACCCAGTACAGACAGCGAGATCATTTTTTTACTTGGGTGTTGTACGTGTGGGTACAGCCGCTTTAATGGCAGTGAGAGCAAGTGGTCAAATGTATTTATAGGTCACTAGCAGAAACTAAGGCACGTGGTCAGAGTGTAATCGTAACCACCGTATCTCTTGTCATAATTTAATTAACATAGAAATCAGAAACGGGCATGTCAGGATAGACATCGCGAGTGATAATGCGGCCAGTATCTGTGTGCGCTTGAGAGCACCTTGTTGTTCTACTGTGGTGCCCACGCCGCCGGGTCTGTAAATCTCATCGACCTTCTTTATATACGCATACGCTAAAGACCGTATATTCTCTATGGATTTGAACACGTCCTTTGTTTTGCGTAACACTTGAGCTGTCTCGAGCGTGATTTTGTGAGTGTACGCCAGTGTTTCGCGTGCACCGAGGTCCGAAAGGGTGTGCGCTACAACTATTAACCTTGGTTTGGGAGTGTGGCGAAACGCTCGCTCCGCTGTAATGGGCAGATGCAATGTTATCACCTGGTACTTTTCGTTAGTCGGGTCGTAACACACCGGTCCGTGACTCGGACCGTCACATTGTATGGGGCACAGTAAGGACAACACGCCACCGACCGTGACTTCGCACTCGACCGCGGTGGTGTTGTCGATTTGCAAAGGATCACATACGCCTCTAAAGTCGCAATGAGGCACATTGTAGTCGACGCGACCGTCGGTCACCATAGCTTTCGTCAGCCAACACACTCGATTGCCCTTCGAAACATCGGCGATCAACGTGAGCGTAGAGGTCGCTGTCGCTTTACTGTACGCCAGGATATCAGTGTGTGAGTGCACGCTCGACGTCGATTGACAACCGGTCATGTCAGACCTGATCAGACCTTCCGAACACATGACCATTAGTTGTTGTGCGGCCGAGAGTATCGCGATCATACCGTTGAGATGTGTAGAAAGCACGTACACGCCAGCCTTCCACGTTTCCAAAGTTTCCAGCAATCTAGAGGGACTTGTCTTAGCGCGCACGGCTGTGCTGAATTTGCGTTGGGTAGACACAACGGCTTCTACCTCGCTTAGGATCTTGTGGGCTCATGTACTCGTGGTAGGCCAAGACGTGTATAGTCGAGCGCGGTGACGCCCCGAACACTTGACCCGGTTTTGTTGTGGCGATATGCGTGTCCAGTAATGCGGCAAAGTCCGCGTGTCTAGCGTGTATTGATTTTACAGCTCGCTCATACCCCAACAGTACGGTCCGTAGAAGTTCGTTCACTTGTTTCCATGCGCTCGTGGAACACAGGACATCGCAACCTCTGTGATAATCAAGTAAAGCGTCACACACCAGCTGCTTGCACGTTGTAAATACAATCGGTAGTAACTTCTTACTCCACTCTATGTTGAACTCGTATAGTATGTATATGGGCGGTTGCGGCGGTTTGCGCATTTTCTATCTACCCTCCGCTAATATGACTCTGTGGTCTGTCTCCTGAGATGGTGCGGTTGGAACTTGCGAGAGTGCACTATGGACGGTCAGCGTTTCCATTTCGTCAACTGTGCCATTTTCAGCCGCTGGCAAACGGCCGTCGATGCGAGACACCAACATAACGTTAGACCGCGACCCTCATGCCAGTTTTCTGTAGTACTGGTTGTAGTTTCTGGTGCACACTCGATACGCCATTACGATCACAATTACGTTGATTAATAAATCCAGTGTTGTAGCGACTGCAGCCAGCGCCGTCGCGCAACTCGTGTCGGTGTTATCTCTCGATACTTTCGTTGGTATTCAAGCGTATGCAGAATCTACGGATCTGGTGAAGTTGCTTGTCACTAGCTTGCGCACGTTTGATATGGCACTTTGCGCGAGACTCACACAACCTGCAGTGGCGACCGTCGCGTCAGTGCAAAGTTTTTCCGATATATCGCTCGCAACATCGTTAGTCATTTGCTGTACACTGCGCACACTGGCCGTGAGGTCGCGGAGAGGGTCTTCGTTACGAGCTACTCTGGTAGCGCCGTGGTTGATGAGGACGATCATCTTTAGCAATAGTTCATCTCGAAGCGCAACGATGGTGAGGGCAACGGGTTGGCCGGTTCCGCCTTCAGGCCACTCTTGTGCCGCTAGATTGCCCAATGCCACACACGCAGACGAACCCTGTACACACTCAATGACCCGTGTGCGATCGTTGATTTCTGCTAGTACGTGTGCTAGGTCTACGTGCTTCCACGGATCGGGCGTGGGCACGCGCTTGTTTTTAGAGGCGTTTTCGTGCAGCCTCTACCCTGCACGACCGCTCGTGGCCGCACTAGCTATATTTATCTTTATTTGTTTCACACACACACACACACACACACACACACACACACACACACACACACACACACACGCGCGCGCACACACACACACACACACACACACAGGCCCTTGCATGCAAACCCCGGTCAGGCCTGCAGTGTACACATCAGAGACATGATGTGCTTTCACAGAACTGAGGTTGTTCATTACTAAATGACTTTTACAGGAATATTGTTATTATACTATTCAACAGGTTGATCATAATAATGTGTATTAAACCCACAACCTAGCACTGAGGACAGAGGGACTTTATTTAAATTAGTACTTAATGGAAACGATACATAATGATACATAAGAGCCATGTCATACATTCAGCCTAGGAATAGTAGCATTGTGCATTATTAAAAATATACAGATCAATTGCTCGAATCCCATTGTTGCAAAGTAAAACTCTAATAAAACTCTAGTCTGACATCAACAGAGAAGACTTAGTGTATGTACTACAAATACAGCATTAGGATTTCGAGTGGACCGTGCACCTTGTGAACCATCAGAGGCTTATGACGCAACATATCTTCCAGTTGCTATTAGACAAGTTATAATTCTCGACCATTTTTCGGAACTGGTTTCTTGGGTCCGTGAGTAAATGCCAAATGAGATGATAGTCCTTAAGTAAGTTCCTGGCGATCCCATGTCACGCTCTTGCCCATCAGCCGGTGAATGCTGAGACGGAACTCGATGAGAGCGATGTATTTTTTAAGTGCTCCGAATGTACTTCTAACAAGCGTGCGATTCACTTCGTGAGTAAACCGCAGCTGCAGCTGATTCAAACAGTCGAGCCAACTTTCTACATCACAATATGCGTTTTGTAGTTAGTCGAGTTACCTTTTGTGTGGCGCATGCACGGGTCGTTAGCGTCCAGCTCCCAGCTTAGAGAGTCCTGTATTGACACAGACGTCAATACATCTCGATGTCATGCAACACACAAAGTCTGTCGCATACAGGTGGGTTAACACATGTACGATACCTTTTGTGTGGCGCATGCACGGGTCGTTAGCGTCCAGCTCCTGGCTTATAGAGAGTCCTGTATTGACACAGACGTCAATACATCTCGATGTCATGCAACACACAAAGTCTGTCGCATACAGGTGGGTTAACACACATGTACGATGTGTGCGATGGCGCGCCCGTTTACAATGGGACACGACGATGATCATTGTTAACCAAACTCTTGTTTCTCACGACAGGTGGTAGCGTTGTCTCCTGCACCTGGTCTTCGTGCACAGAGGGTGTTGTAATGTGCTCGTCATAGTCGCGATCGTTGTCACTCGAATCCGTTGTTCTCACGACAGGTGGTAGCGTTGTCTCCTGCATGTTGTCTTCGCGTGCGGCAAGCGTTGTGCTGTGCTCGTTATAATGGTTGTCTTCGTACAAAGGGGGTGTTGAATACTCCTTCGCGAGTAGTCTAGGAGGTGGTGTGATGGAACGTATCTCAGAGGCGTTAGGTGAGCGTACCACCATGGCCTGAGCAACTGCGACTACTGAGAGTACACCCAGTACAGACAGCGAGATCAATTTTTTTTCTTGGGTGTTGTACGTGTGGGTACAGCCGCTTTAATGGCAGTGAGAGCAAGTGGGCAAATGTATTTATAGGTCACTAGCAGAAACTAAGGCACGTGGTCAGAGTGTAATCGTAACCACCTAAAGTAGCTCTTGTCATAAATTAATATACATAGAAATCAGAAACGGGTATGTCAGGATAGACATCGCGAGTGATAATGCGGCCAGTATCTGTGTGCGCTTGAGAGCACCTTGTTGTTCTACTGTGGTGCCCACGCCGCCGGGTCTGTAAATGTCATCGACCTTCTTTATATACGCATACGCTAAAGACCGTATATTCTCTATGGATTTGAACACGTCCTTTGTTTCGCGTAACGCTTGAGCTGTCTCGAGCGTGATGTTGTGAGTGTACACCAGTGTTTCGCGTGCACCGAGGTCCGAAAAGGCGTGCGCTACAACTATTAACCTTGGTTTGGGAGTGTGGCGAAACGCTCGCTCCGCTGTAATGGGCAGATGCAATGTTATCACCTGGTACGTTTCGTTAGTTGGGTGATAACACACCGGTCCGTCACACGGACCGTCACATTGTATGGGGCTTATACTATTCAACAGGTTGATCATAATAATGTGTATTAAACCCACAACCTAGCACTGAGGACAGAGGGACTTTATTTAAATTAGTACTTAATGGAAACGATACATAATGATACATAAGAGCCATGTCATACATTCAGCCTAGGAATAGTAGCATTGTGCACTATTAAAAATATACACATCAATTGCTCGAATCCCATTGTTGCAAAGTAAAACTCTAATAAAACTCTAGTCTGACATCAACAGAGAAGACTTAGTGTATGTACTACAAATACAGCATTAGGATTTCGAGTGGACCGTGCACCTGGTGAACCATCAGAGGCTTATGACGCAACATATCTTCCAGTTCTGACTGAGCGCCTCCAGGAGAGAGGCCCAAGCAAGACCCGCCCCGACGAGCGTCTTGCCACATGTCACTACTCGGTCTAACTGAGCGCCTCCAGGAGAGAGGTCCAAGCAAGACACGCCCCGAGGAGCGTCTTGCCACATGTCACTACTCGGTCTGACTGAGCGCCTCCAGGAGAGAGGCCCAAGCAAGACGTGCCCCGAGGAGCGTCTTGCCACATGTCAACAATGGGTCTGACTGAGGGCCTCCAGGAGAGAAGCCCAAGCAAGACGCGCCCCGAGGAGCGTCTTGCCACATGTCAACACTGGGTCTGACTGAGGGCCCCCAGGAGAGAGGCCCAAATAAGACGCGCCCCGAGGAGCGTTTTGCCACATGTCAACACTGGGTCTGACTGAGGGCCTCCAGGAGAGAAGCCCAAGCAAGATGCGCCCCGAGGAGCGTCTTGCCACATGTCAGCACTCGGTCTGACTGAGCGCCTCCAGGAAGGAGGCCCAAGCAAGACGCGCCCCGAGGAGCGTCTTGCCACATGTCAACACTGGGTCTGACTGAGCGCCTCCAGGAGAAAGGCCCAAGCAAGACGCGCCCCGAGGAGCGTCTTGCCACATGTGAACACTGGGTCTGACTGAGCGCCTCCAGGAGAGAGGCCCAAGCAAGACGCGCCCGGAGGAGCGTCTTGCAACATGTCAGCACTCGGTCTGACTGAGCGCCTCCAGGAGAGAGGCCCAAGCAAGACGCTCCCCGAGGAGCGTCTTGACACATGTCTCCTCTGGGTCTGACTGAGCGCCTCCAGGAGAGAGGCCCAAGCAAGACGTGCCCCGAGGAGCATCTTGCCACATGTCAACACTGGGTCTGACTGAGTGCCTCCATGAGAGAAGCCCCAGCAAGACGCGCCCCGAGGAGCGTCTTGCCACATGTCAACACTGGGTCTGACTGAGCACCTCCAGGAGAGAGGCCCGAGGAGCGTCTTGCCACATGTCACCTCTGGGTCTGACTGAGCGACTCCAGGAGAGAGGCGCAAGCAAGAAACGCCCGAGGAGCGTCTTGACACATGTCAACACTGGGTCTGACTGAGCGCCTCCAGGAGAGAGGCCCGAGGAGCGTCTTGCCACATGTCACTACTCGGTCTGACTGAGCGCCTCCAGGAGAGAGGCCCAAGCAAGACACGCCCCGAGGAGCGTCTTGACACATGTCAACACTGGGTCTGACTGAGGGCCTCCATGAGAGAGGCCCAAGCAATACGCGCCCCGAGGAGCGTCTTGCCACATGTCAACAATGGGTCTGACTGAGGGCCTCCAGGAGAGAAGCCAAAGCAAGACGCGCCCCGAGGAGCTTCTTTCCAGATGTCAACAATGGGTCTTACTGTGGGCCTCCATTAGAGAAGTCCAAGCAAGACGCGCCCCGAGGAGTGTCTTGCCACATGTCAACACTGTGTCTGACTGAGCGCCTCCAGGAGAGAGGCCCAAGCAAGACGCGCCCCGAGGAGCGTCTTGCCACGTGTCAACACTGGGTCTGACTTAGCGCCTCCAGGAGAGAGGCCCAAGCAAGATGCGCCCCGAGGAGCGTCTTGCCACGTGTCACCACTGGGTCTGACTGAGCTCCTCCAGGAGAGAGGCCCAAGCAAGACGCGCCCAGAGGAGCGTCTTGCCACGTGTCACCACTGGGTCTGATTGAGCACCTCCAGGAGAGAGGCCCCAGCAAGACGCGCCCCGAGGAGCGTCTTGCCTTATGTCAGCACACGGTCTGACTGAGCGCCTCCAGGAGAGAGGCCCAAGCAAGACGCGCCCCGAGGAGCGTCTTGCCACATGTCACGACTCGGTCTAACTGAGCGCCTCCAGGAGAGAGGTCCAAGCAAGACGCGCCCCGAGGAGCGTCTTGCCAAATGTCACTACTCGGTCTGACTGAGCGCCTCCAGGAGGGAGGTCCAAGCAAGACGCGCCCCGAGGAGCGTCTTGCCACATGTCACTACTCTGTCTGACTGAGCGCCTTCAGGAGAGAGGCCCAAGCAAGACATGCCCCGAGGAGCGTCTTGCCACATGTCAACAATGGGTCTGACTGAGGGCCTCCAGGAGAGAAGCCCAAGCAAGACGCGCCCAGAGGAGCGTCTTGCCACATGTCAACACTGGGTCTGACTGAGCGCCTCCAGGAGAGAGGCCCAAGCAAGACACGCCCCGAGGAGCGTCTGGACACATGTCAACACTGGGTTGGACTGAGGGCCTCCATGAGAGAAGCCCAAGCAAGACGTGCCCCGAGGAGCGTCTTGCCACATGTCAACAATGGGTCTTACTTAGGGCCTCCAGGAGAGAAGCCCAAGCAAGAAGCGCCCCGAGGAGCGTCTTGCCACATGTCAACACTGGGTCTGACTTAGCGCCTCCAGGAGAGAGGCCCAAGCAAGACACGCCCCGAGGAGCGTCTTGACACATGTCAACACTGGGTCTGACTGAGGGCCTCCATGAGAGAGGCCCAAGCAATGCGCGCCCCGAGGAGCGTCTTGCCACATGTCAACAATGGGTCTGACTGAGGGCCTCCAGGAGAGAAGCCCAAGCAAGACGCGCCCCGAGGAGCTTCTTTTCAGATGTCAACAATGGGTCTTACTGTGGGCCTCCATTAGAGAAGCCCAAGCAAGACGCGCCCCGAGGAGTGTCTTGCCACATGTCAACACTGTGTCTGACTGAGCGCCTCCAGGAGAGAGGCCCAAGCAAGACGCCCCCCGAGGAGCGTCTTGCCACGTGTCAACACTGGGTCTGACTTAGCGCCTCCAGGAGAGAGGCCCAAGCAAGATGCGCCCCGAGGAGCGTCTTGCCACGTGTCACCACTGGGTCTGACTGAGCTCCTCCAGGAGAGAGGCCCAAGCAAGACGCGCCCAGAGGAGCGTCTTGCCACGTGTCACCACTGGGTCTGATTGAGCACCTCCAGGAGAGAGGCCCCAGCAAGACGCGCCCCGAGGAGCGTCTTGCCTTATGTCAGCACTTGGTCTGACTGAGCGCCTCCAGGAGAGAGGCCCAAGCAAGACGCACCCCGAGGAGCGTCTTGCCACATGTCACTACTCGGTCTAACTGAGCGCCTCCAGGAGAGAGGTCCAAGCAAGACGCGCCCCGAGGAGCGTCTTGCCAAATGTCACTACTCGGTCTGACTGAGCGCCTCCAGGAGGGAGGTCCAAGCAAGACGCGCCCCGAGGAGCGTCTTGCCACATGTCACTACTCTGTCTGACTGAGCGCCTTCAGGAGAGAGGCCCAAGCAAGACATGCCCCGAGGAGCGTCTTGCCTCATGTCAACAATGGGTCTGACTGAGGGCCTCCAGGAGAGAAGCCCAAGCAAGACGCGCCCAGAGGAGCGTCTTGCCACATGTCAACACTGGGTCTGACTGAGCGCCTCCAGGAGAGAGGCCCAAGCAAGACACGCCCCGAGGAGCGTCTTGACACATGTCAACACTGGGTCGGACTGAGGGCCTCCATGAGAGAAGCCCAAGCAAGACGCGCCCCGAGGAGAGTCTTGCCACATGTCAACACTCGGTCTGACAGAGGGCATTCAGGAGAGAGGCCCAAGCAATACGCGCCCCGAGGAGCGTCTTGCCACATGTCACCACTGGGTCTGAATGAGCGCCTCCAGGAGAGAGGCCCAACCAAGACGCGCCCCGAGGAGTGTCTTGCCACATGCCAACACTGGGTCTGACTGAGCGCCTCCAGGAGAGAGGCCCAAGCAAGACGCGCCCCGAGGAGCGTCTTGCCACGTGTCAACACTGGGTCTGACTGAGCACCTCCAGGAGAGAGGCCCAAGCAAGACGTGCCCCGAGGAGCGTCTTTCCACGTGTCACCACTGGGTCTGACTGAGCGCCTCCAGGAGAGAGGCCCAAGCAAGACGCGCCCCGAGGAGCGTCTTGCCACATGTCAACACTGGGTCTGACTGAGCGCCTCCAGGAGAGAGGCCCAAGCAAGACGCGCCCCGAGGAGCGTCTTGCCACATGTCAACACTGGGTCTGACTGAGCGCCTCCAGGAGAGAGGCCCAAGCAAGATGCGCCCCGAGGAGCGTCTTGCCACATGTCAACAATGGGTCTGACTGAGGGCCTCCAGGAGAGAGGCCCAAGCAAGATGCGCCCGAAGGAGCGTCTTGCCACATGTCAACACTGGGTCTGACTGAGGGCCCCCAGGAGAGAGGCCCAAATAAGACGCGCCCCGAGGAGCGTTTTGCCACATGTCAACACTGGGTCTGACTGAGGGCCTCCAGGAGAGAAGCCCAAGCAAGATGCGCCCCGAGGAGCGTCTTGCCACATGTCAGCACTCGGTTTGACTGAGCGCCTCCAGGAAGGAGGCCCAAGCAAGACGCGCCCCGAGGAGCGTCTTGCCACATGTCAACACTGGGTCTGACTGAGCGCCTCCAGGAGAGAGGCCCAAGCAAGACGCGCCCCGAGGAGCGTCTTGCCACATGTGAACACTGGGTCTGACTGAGCGCCTCCAGGAGAGAAACCCCAGCAAGACGCGCCCCGAGGAGCGTCTTGCCACATGTCAACACTGGGTCTGACTGAGCACCTCCAGGAGAGAGGCCCAAGCAAGACGTGCCCCGAGGAGCGTCTTGCCACATGTCAACACTGGGTCTGACTGAGTGCCTCCATGAGAGAAACCCCAGCAAGACGCGCCCCGAGGAGCGTCTTGCCACATGTCAACACTGGGTCTGACTGAGCACCTCCAGGAGAGAGGCCCAAGCAAGACGTGCCCCGAGGAGCGTCTTGCCACATGTCAACACTGGGTCTGACTGAGCGCCTCCAGGAGAGAGGCCCGAGGAGCGTCTTGCCACATGTCACCTCTGGGTCTGACTGAGCGCCTCCAGGAGAGAGGCGCAAGCAAGAAACGCCCGAGGAGCGTCTTGACACATGTCAACACTGGGTCTGACTGAGCGCCTCCAGGAGAGAGGCCCCAGCAAGACGCGCCCCGAGGAGCGTCTTGCCACATGTCACTACTCGGTCTGACTGAGCGCCTCCAGGAGAGAGGTTCAAGCAACACGCGCCCCGAGGAGCGTCTTGCCACATGTCAACACTGGGTCTGACTGAGTGCCTCCATGAGAGAAGCCCCAGCAAGACGCGCCCCGAGGAGCGTCTTGCCACATGTCAACAATGGGTCTGACTGAGGGCCTCCAGGAGAGAAGCCAAAGCAAGACGCGCCCCGAGGAGCTTCTTTCCAGATGTCAACAATGGGTCTTACTGTGGGCCTCCATTAGATAGGACCAAGCAAGACGCGCCCCGAGGAGCGTCTTGCCACATGTCACCTCTGGTTCTGACTGAGCGCCTCCAGGAGAGAGGCCCAAGCAAGACGCGCCCCGAGGAGCGTCTTGTCACATGTCAACACTGGGTCTGTCTGAGCGCCTCCAGGAGAGAAGCCCAAGCAAGACGCGCCCCGAGGAGCGTCTTGCCACATGTCAACAATGGGTCTGACTGAGGGCCTCCAGGAGAGAAGCCCAAGCAAGACGCGCCCCGAGGAGCGTCTTGACACATGTCAAAACTGGGTCTGACAGAGGGCCTCCACGAGAGAGGCCCAAGCAAGACGCGCCCCGAGGAGTGTCTTGCCACATGTCACCACTGGGTCTGACTGAGGGCCTCCAGGAGAGAGGCCCAAGCAAGACGTGCCCCGAGGATCGTCAGGCCACATGTCACTACTCAGTCTGACTGAGCGCCTCCAGGAGAGAGGCCCAAGCAAGACGCGCCCCGAGGAGCGTCTTGCCACATGTCAGCACTCGGTCTGACTGAGCGCCTCCAGGAGAGAGGCCCAAGCAAGACGCGCCCCGAGGAGCGTCTTGCCACATGTCAACAATGGGTCTGACTGAGGGCCTCCAGGAGAGAAGCCCAAGCAACACGCGGCCCGAGGAGCGTCTTGCCACATGTCAGCACTCGGTCTGACTGAGCGCCTCCAGGAGAGAGGCCCAAGCAAGACGCGCCCCGAGGAGCGTCTTGCCACATGCCAACAATGGGTCTGACTGAGGGCCTCCAGGAGAGAAGCCCAAGCAAGACGCGCCCCGAGGAGCGTCTTGACACATGTCAACACTGGGTATGACAGAGGGCCTCCAGGAGAGAGGCCCAAGCAACACGCGCCCCGAGGAGTGTCTTGCCACATGTCACCACTTGGTCTGACTGAGCGCCTCCAGGAGAGAGGCCCAAGCAACACGCGCCCCGAGGAGCGTCAGGCCACATGTCAACAATGGGTCTGACTGAGGGCCTCCAGGAGAGAAGCCCAAGCAACACGCGGCCCGAGGAGCGTCTTGCCACATGTCAGCACTCGGTCTGACTGAGCGCCTCCAGGAGAGAGGCCCAAGCAAGACGCGCCCCGAGGAGCGTCTTGCCACATGCCAACAATGGGTCTGACTGAGGGCCTCCAGGAGAGAAGCCCAAGCAAGACACGCCCCGAGGAGCGTCTTGACACATGTCAACACTGGGTATGACAGAGGGCCTCCAGGAGAGAAGTCCAAGCAAGACGCGCCCCGAGGAGTGTCTTGCCACATGTCACCACTTGGTCTGACTGAGCGCCTGCAGGAGAGAGGCCCAAGCAACACGCGCCCCGAGGAGCGTCAGGCCACATGTCACTACTCAGTCTGACTGAGCGCCTCCAGGAGAGAGGCCCAAGCAGGACGCGGCCCGAGGAGCGTCTTGCCACATGTCAACAATGGGTCTTACTGAGGGCCTCCAGGAGAGAAGCCCAAGCAAGACGCGCCCCGAGGAGCTTCTTGCCACATGTCAGCACTCGGTCTGACTGAGCGCCTCCAGGAGAGAGGCCAAAGCAAGACGCGCCCCGAGGAGCGTCTTGACACATGTCAACACTGGGTCTGACAGAGGGCCTCCATGAGAGAGGCCCAAGCAAGACGCGCCCCGAGGAGTGTCTTGCCACATGTCAACACTGGGTCTGACAGAGAGCCTCCAGGAGAGAGGCCCAAGCAAGATGCGCCCCGAGGATTGTCTTGCCACATGTCACCACTTGGTCTGACTGAGCGCCTCCAGGAGAGAGGCCCAAGCAACATGCGCCCCGAGGAGCGTCAGGCCACATGTCACTACTCAGTCTGACTGAGCGCCTCCAGGAGAGAGGCCCAAGCAAGACGCGCCCCGAGGAGCGTCTTGCCACGTGTCAACACTGGGTCTGATTGAGGGCCTTCTGGAGAGAGGCCCAAGCAAGACGCGTCCCGAGGAGCGTCTTGCCACATGTCAACAATGGTTCTTACTGAGGGCCTCCAGGAGAGAGGCCAAAGCAAGACGCCCCCCGAGGAGCGTCTTGACACATGTCAACACTGGGTCTGACAGAGGGCCTCCATGAGAGAGGCCCAAGCAAGACGCGCCCCGAGGAGCGTCTTGCCACATGTCACTACTCGGTCTTACTGAGCGCCTCAGGGAGAGAGGTCCAAGCAAGACGCGCCCCGAGGAGCGTCTTGCCACATGTCAACACTGGGTCTGACTGAGTGCCTCCATGAGAGAAGCCCCAGCAAGACGCGCCCAGAGGAGCGTCTTGCCACATGTCACTACTCGGTCTGTTTGAGCGCCTCCAGGAGAGAGGCCCAAGCAAGACGTGCCCCGAGGAGCGTCTTGCCACATGTCAACAATGGGTCTGACTGAGGGCCTCCAGGAGAGAAGCCCAAGCAAGACGCGCCCCGAGGAGCGTCTTGCCACATGTCAACACTGGGTCTGACTGAGCGCCTCCAGGAGAGAGGCCCAAGCAAGACACGCCCCGAGGAGCGTCTTGACATATGTCAACACTGGGTCTGACTGACGGCCTCCATGAGAGAAGCCCAAGCAAGATGCGCCCCGAGGAGAGTCTTGCCACATGTCAACACTCGGTCTGACAGACGGACCGGTGTGTTACGACCCGACTAACGAAACGTACCAGGTGATAACATTGCATCTGCCCATTACAGCGGAGCGAGCGTTTTGCCACACTCCCAAACCAAGGTTAATAGTTGTAGCGCACGCCTTTTCGGACCTCGGTGCACGCGAAACACTGGTGTACACTCACAACATCACGCTCGAGACAGCTCAAGCGTTACGCGAAACAAAGGACGTGTTCAAATCCATAGAGAATATACGGTCTTTAGCGTATGCGTATATAAAGAAGGTCGATGACATTTACAGACCCGGCGGCGTGGGCACCACAGTAGAACAACAAGGTGCTCTCAAGCGCACACAGATACTGGCCGCATTATCACTCGCGATGTCTATCCTGACATACCCGTTTCTGATTTCTATCTATATTAAATTATGACAAGAGCTACTTTAGGTGGTTACGATTACACTCTGACCACGTGCCTTAGTTTCTGCAAGTGACCTATAAATACATTTGCCCACTTGCTCTCACTGCCAATAAAGCGGCTGTACCCACACGTACAACACCCAAGAAAAAAAATTGATCTCGCTGTCTATACTGGGTGTACTCTCAGTAGTCGCAGTTGCTCAGGCCATGGTGGTACGCTCACATAACGCCTCTGAGATACGTTCCATCACACCACCTCCTAGACTACTCGCGAAGGAGTATTCAACACCCCCTTTGTACGAAGACAACCATTATAACGAGCACAGCACAACGCTTGCCGCACGCGAAGACAACATGCAGGAGACAACGCTACCACCTGTCGTGAGAACAACGGATTCAAGTGACAACGATCGCGACTTTGACGAGCACATTACAACACCCTCTGTGCACGAAGACCAGGTGCAGGAGACAACGCTACCACCTGTCGTGAGAAACAAGAGTTTGGTTAACAATGATCATCGCCGTGTCCCATTGTAAACGGGCGCGCCATCGCACACATCGTACATGTGTGTTAACCCACCTGTATGCGACAGACTTTGTGTGTTGCATGACATCGAGATGTATTGACGTCTGTGTCAATACAGGACTCTCTATAAGCCAGGAGCTGGACGCTAACCACCCGTGCATGCGCCACACAAAAGGTATCGTACATGTGTTAACCCACCTGTATGCGACAGACTTTGTGTGTTGCATGACATCGAGATGTATTGACGTCTGTGTCAATACAGGACTCTCTAAGCTGGGAGCTGGACGCTAACGACCCGTGCATGCGCCACACAAAAGGTAACTCGACTAACTACAAAACGCATATTGTGATGTAGAAAGTTGGCTCGACTGTTTGAATCAGCTGCAGCTGCGGTTTACTCACGAAGTGAATCGCAGGCTTGTTAGAAGTCTATTCGGAGCACTTAAAAAATACATCGCTCTCATCGAGTTCCGTCTCAGCATTCACCGGCTGATGGGCAAGAGCGTGACATGGGATCGCCAGGAACTTACTTAAGGACTATCATCTCATTTGGCATTTACTCACGGACCCAAGAAACCAGTTCCGAAAAATGGTCGAGAATTATAACTTGTCTAATAGCAACTGGAAGATATGTTGCGTCATAAGCCTCTGATGGTTCACAAGGTGCATGGTCCACTCGAAATCCTAATGCTGTATTTGTAGTACATACACTAAGTCTTCTCTGTTGATGTCAGACTAGAGTTTTATTAGAGTTTTACTTTGCAACAATGGGATTCGAGCAATTGATGTGTATATTTTTAATAGTGCACAATGCTACTATTCCTAGGCTGAATGTACGACATGGCTCTTATGTATCATTATGTATCGTTTCCATTAAGTACTAATGGCATTTACTCACGGACCCAAGAAACCAGTTCCGAAAAATGGTCGAGAATTATAACTTGTCTAATAGCAACTGGAAGATATGTTGCGTCATAAGCCTCTGATGGTTCACAAGGTGCACGGTCCACTCTAAATCCTAATGCTGTATTTGTAGTACATACACTAAGTCTTCTCTGTTAATGTCAGACTAGAGTTTTATTAGAGTTTTACTTTGCAACAATGGGATTCGAGCAATTGATGTGTAATTTTTTAATAGTGCACAATGCTACTATTCCTAGGCTGAATGTGTGACATGGCTCTTATGTATCATTATGTATCGTTTCCATTAAGTACTAATTTAAATAAAGTCCCTCTGTCCTCAGTGCTAGGTTGTGGGTTTAAGTGGCAAGACGCTCCTCGGGGCGCATATTGCTTGGGCCTCTCTCCTGGATGCCCTCTGTCAGACCGAGTGTTGACATGTGGCAAGACTCTCCTCGGGGCGCGTCTTGCTTGGGCTTCTCTCATGGAGGCCGTCAGTCAGACCCAGTGTTGACATATGTCAAGACGCTCCTCGGGGCGTGTCTTGCTTGGGCCTCTCTCCTGGAGGCGCTCAGTCAGACCCAGTGTTGACATGTGGCAAGACGCTCCTCGGGGCGCGTCTTGCTTGGGCTTCTCTCCTGGAGGCCCTCAGTCAGACCCATTGTTGACATGTGGCAAGACGCTCCTCGGGGCACGTCTTGCTTGGGCCTCTCTCCTGGAGGCGCTCAAACAGACCGAGTAGTGACATGTGGCAAGACGCTCCTCTGGGCGCGTCTTGCTGGGGCTTCTCTCATGGAGGCACTCAGTCAGACCCAGTGTTGACATGTGGCAAGACGCTCCTCGGGGCGCGTCTTGCTTGGACCTCTCTCCCTGAGGCGCTCAGTAAGACCGAGTAGTGACATGTGGCAAGACGCTCCTCGGGGCGCGTCTTGCTTGGGCCTCTCTCATGGAGGCCCTCTGTCAGACCCAGTGTTGACATGTGTCAAGACGCTCCTCGGGGGGCGTCTTGCTTTGGCCTCTCTCCTGGAGGCCCTCAGTAAGAACCATTGTTGACATGTGGCAAGACGCTCCTCGGGACGCGTCTTGCTTGGGCCTCTCTCCAGAAGGCCCTCAATCAGACCCAGTGTTGACACGTGGCAAGACGCTCCTCGGGGCGCGTCTTGCTTGGGCCTCTCTCCTGGAGGCGCTCAGTCAGACTGAGTAGTGACATGTGGCCTGACGCTCCTCGGGGCGCATGTTGCTTGGGCCTCTCTCCTGGAGGCGCTCAGTCAGACCAAGTGGTGACATGTGGCAAGACAATCCTCGGGGCGCATCTTGCTTGGGCCTCTCTCCTGGAGGCTCTCTGTCAGACCCAGTGTTGACATGTGGCAAGACACTCCTCGGGGCGCGTCTTGCTTGGGCCTCTCATGGAGGCCCTCTGTCAGACCCAGTGTTGACATGTGTCAAGACGCTCCTCGGGGCGCGTCTTGCTTTGGCCTCTCTCCTGGAGGCGCTCAGTCAGACCGAGTGCTGACATGTGGCAAGAAGCTCCTCGGGGCGCGTCTTGCTTGGGCTTCTCTCCTGGAGGCCCTCAGTAAGACCCATTGTTGACATGTGGCAAGACGCTCCTCGGGGCGCGTCCTGCTTGGGCCTCTCTCCTGGAGGCGCTCAGTCAGACTGAGTAGTGACATGTGGCCTGACGCTCCTCGGGGCGCGTGTTGCTTGGGCCTCTCTCCTGCAGGCGCTCAGTCAGACCAAGTGGTGACATGTGGCAAGACACTCCTCGGGGCGCGTCTTGCTTGGACTTCTCTCCTGGAGGCCCTCTGTCATACCCAGTGTTGACATGTGTCAAGACGCTCCTCGGGGCGTGTCTTGCTTGGGCTTCTCTCCTGGAGGCCCTCAGTCAGACCCATTGTTGGCATGTGGCAAGACGCTCCTCGGGGCGCGTCTTGCTTGGGCCTCTCTCCTGGAGGCGCTCAGTCAGACCGAGTGCTGACATGTGGCAAGACGCTCCTCGGGCCGCGTGTTGCTTGGGCTTCTCTCCTGGAGGCCCTCAGTCAGACCCATTGTTGACATGTGGCCTGACGCTCCTCGGGGCGCGTGTTGCTTGGGCCTCTCTCCTGGAGGCGCTCAGTCAGACCAAGTGCTGACATGTGGCAAGACACTCCTCGGGGCGCGTCTTGCTTGGGCCTCTCTCCTGGAGGCCCTCTGTCATACCCAGTGTTGACATGTGTCAAGACGCTCCTCGGGGCGCGTCTTGCTTGGGCTTCTCTCCTGGAGGCCCTCAGTCAGACCCATTGTTGGCATGTGGCAAGACGCTCCTCGGGGCGCGTCTTGCTTGGGCCTCTCTCCTGGAGGCGCTCAGTCAGACCGAGTGCTGACATGTGGCAAGATGCTCCTCGGGCCGCGTGTTGCTTGGGCTTCTCTCCTGGAGGCCCTCAGTCAGACCCATTGTTGACATGTGGCAAGACGCTCCTCGGGGCGCGTCTTGCTTGGGCCTCTCTCCTGGAGGCGCTCAGTCAGACCGAGTGCTGACATGTGGCAAGACGCTCCTCGGGGCGCGTCTTGCTTGGGCCTCTCTCCTGGAGGCGCTCAGTCAGACTGAGTAGTGACATGTGGCCTGACGATCCTCGGGGCACGTCTTGCTTGGGCCTCTCTCCTGGAGGCGCTCAGTCAGACCCAGTGGTGACATGTGGCAAGACACTCCTCGGGGCGCGTCTTGCTTGGGCCTCTCTCGTGGAGGCCCTCTGTCAGACCCAGTTTTGACATGTGTCAAGACGCTCCTCGGGGCGCGTCTTGCTTGGGCTTCTCTCCTGGAGGCCCTCAGTCAGACCCATTGTTGACATGTGGCAAGACGCTCCTCGGGGCGCGTCTTGCTTGGGCTTCTCTCCTGGAGGCGCTCAGACAGACCCAGTGTTGACATGTGACAAGACGCTCCTCGGGGCGCGTCTTGCTTGGGCCTCTCTCCTGGAGGCGCTCAGTCAGAACCAGAGGTGACATGTGGCAAGACGCTCCTCGGGGCGCGTCTTGCTTGGTCCTATCTAATGGAGGCCCACAGTAAGACCCATTGTTGACATCTGGAAAGAAGCTCCTCGGGGCGCGTCTTGCTTTGGCTTCTCTCCTGGAGGCCCTCAGTCAGACCCATTGTTGACATGTGGCAAGACGCTCCTCGGGGCGCGTCTTGCTGGGGCTTCTCTCATGGAGGCACTCAGTCAGACCCAGTGTTGACATGTGGCAAGACGCTCCTCGGGGCGCGTGTTGCTTGAACCTCTCTCCTGGAGGCGCTCAGTCAGACCGAGTAGTGACATGTGGCAAGACGCTCCTCGGGGCGCGTCTTGCTGGGGCCTCTCTCCTGGAGGCGCTCAGTCAGACCCAGTGTTGACATGTGTCAAGACGCTCCTCGGGCGTTTCTTGCTTGCGCCTCTCTCCTGGAGGCGCTCAGTCAGACCCAGAGGTGACATGTGGCAAGACGCTCCTCGGGCCTCTCTCCTGGAGGCGCTCAGTCAGACCCAGTGTTGACATGTGGCAAGACGCTCCTCGGGGCACGTCTTGCTTGGGCCTCTCTCCTGGAGGTGCTCAGTCAGACCCAGTGTTGACATGTGGCAAGACGCTCCTCGGGGCGCGTCTTGCTGGGGTTTCTCTCCTGGAGGCGCTCAGTCAGACCCAGTGTTCACATGTGGCAAGACGCTCCTCGGGGCGCGTCTTGCTTGGGCCTCTCTCCTGGAGGCGCTCAGTCAGACCCAGTGTTGACATGTGGCAAGACGCTCCTCGGGGCGCGTCTTGCTTGGGCCTCCTTCCTGGAGGCGCTCAGTCAAACCGAGTGCTGACATGTGGCAAGACGCTCCTCGGGGCGCATCTTGCTTGGGCTTCTCTCCTGGAGGCCCTCAGTCAGACCCAGTGTTGACATGTGGCAAAACGCTCCTCGGGGCGCGTCTTATTTGGGCCTCTCTCCTGGGGGCCCTCAGTCAGACCCAGTGTTGACATGTGGCAAGACGCTCCTTCGGGCGCATCTTGCTTGGGCCTCTCTCCTGGAGGCCCTCAGTCAGACCCATTGTTGACATGTGGCAAGACGCTCCTCGGGGCGCATCTTGCTTGGGCCTCTCTCCTGGAGGCGCTCAGTCAGACCCAGTGTTGACATGTGGCAAGACGCTCCTCGGGGCGCGTCTTGCTTGGGCCTCTCTCCTGGAGGCGCTCAGTCAGACCCAGTGTTGACATGTGGCAAGACGCTCCTCGGGGCGCGTCTTGCTTGGGCCTCTCTCCTGGAGGCGCTCAGTCAGACCCAGTGGTGACACGTGGAAAGACGCTCCTCGGGGCACGTCTTGCTTGGGCCTCTCTCCTGGAGGTGCTCAGTCAGACCCAGTGTTGACACGTGGCAAGACGCTCCTCGGGGCGCGTCTTGCTTGGGCCTCTCTCCTGGAGGCGCTCAGTCAGACCCAGTGTTGGCATGTGGCAAGACACTCCTCGGGGCGCGTCTTGGTTGGGCCTCTCTCCTGGAGGCGCTCATTCAGACCCAGTGGTGACATGTGGCAAGACGCTCCTCGGGGCGCGTATTGCTTGGGCCTCTCTCCTGAATGCCCTCTGTCAGACCGAGTGTTGACATGTGGCAAGACTCTCCTCGGGGCGCGTCTTGCTTGGGCTTCTCTCATGGAGGCCCTCAGTCCGACCCAGTGTTGACATGTGTCAAGACGCTCCTCGGGGCGTGTCTTGCTTGGGCCTCTCTCCTGGAGGCGCTCAGTCAGACCCAGTGTTGACATGTGGCAAGACGCTCCTCTGGGCGCGTCTTGCTTGGGCTTCTCTCCTGGAGGCCCTCAGTCAGACCCATTGTTGACATGTGGCAAGACGCTCCTCGGGGCATGTCTTGCTTGGGCCTCTCTCCTGAAGGCGCTCAGTCAGACAGAGTAGTGACATGTGGCAAGACGCTCCTCGGGGCGCATCTTGCTTGGACCTCCCTCCTGGAGGCGCTCAGTCAGACCGAGTAGTGACATTTGGCAAGACGCTCCTCGGGGCGCGTCTTGCTTGGACCTCTCTCCTGGAGGCGCTCAGTTAGACCGAGTAGTGACATGTGGCAAGACGCTCCTCGGGGTGCGTCTTGCTTGGGCCTCTCTCCTGGAGGCGCTCAGTCAGACCAAGTGCTGACATAAGGCAAGACGCTCCTCGGGGCGCGTCTTGCTGGGGCCTCTCTCCTGGAGGTGCTCAATCAGACCCAGTGGTGACACGTGGCAAGACGCTCCTCTGGGCGCGTCTTGCTTGGGCCTCTCTCCTGGAGGAGCTCAGTCAGACCCAGTGGTGACACGTGGCAAGACGCTCCTCGGGGCGCATCTTGCTTGGGCCTCTCTCCTGGAGGCGCTAAGTCAGACCCAGTGTTGACACGTGGCAAGACGCTCCTCGGGGGGCGTCTTGCTTGGGCCTCTCTCCTGGAGGCGCTCAGTCAGACACAGTGTTGACATGTGGCAAGACACTCCTCGGGGCGCGTCTTGCTTGGGCTTCTCTAATGGAGGCCCACAGTAAGACCCATTGTTGACATCTGAAAAGAAGCTCCTCGGGGCGCGTCTTGCTTGGGCTTCTCTCCTGGAGGCCCTCAGTCAGACCCATTGTTGACATGTGGCAAGACGCTCCTCGGGGCGCGCATTGCTTGGGCCTCTCTCATGGAGGCCCTCAGTCAGACCCAGTGTTGACATGTGTCAAGACGCTCCTCGGGGCGTGTCTTGCTTGGGCCTCTCTCCTGGAGGCGCTAAGTCAGACCCAGTGTTGACATGTGGCAAGACGCTCCTCGGGGCGCTTCTTGCTTGGGCTTCTCTCCTGGAGGCCCTAAGTAAGACCCATTGTTGACATGTGGCAAGACGCTCCTCGGGGCACGTCTTGCTTGGGCTTCTCTCATGGAGGCCCTCAGTCCAACCCAGTGTTGACATGTGTCAAAACGCTCCTCGGGGCGTGTCTTGCTTGGGCCTCTCTCCTGGAGGCGCTCAGTCAGACCCAGTGTTGACATGTGGCAAGACGCTCCTCTGGGCGCGTCTTGCTTGGGCTTCTCTCCTGGAGGCCCTCAGTCAGACCCATTGTTGACATGTGGCAAGACGCTCCTCGGGGCATGTCTTGCTTGGGCCTCTCTCCTGAAGGCGCTCAGTCAGACAGAGTAGTGACATGTGGCAAGACGCTCCTCGGGGCGCGTCTTGCTTGGACCTCCCTCCTGGAGGCGCTCAGTCAGACCGAGTAGTGACATTTGGCAAGACGCTCCTCGGGGCGCGTCTTGCTTGGACCTCTCTCCTGGAGGCGCTGAGTTAGACCGAGTCGTGACATGTGGCAAGACGCTCCTCGGGGCGCGTCTTGCTTGGGCCTCTCTCCTGGAGGCGCTCAGTCAGACCGTGTGCTGACATAATGCAAGACGCTCCTCGGGGCGCGTCTTGCTGGGGCCTCTCTCCTGGAGGTGCTCAATCAGACCCAGTGGTGACACGTGGCAAGACGCTCCTCTGGGCGCGTCTTGCTTGGGCCTCTCTCCTGGAGGAGCTCAGTCAGACCCAGTGGTGACACGTGGCAAGACGCTCCTCGGGGCGCATCTTGCTTGGGCCTCTCTCCTGGAGGCGCTAAGTCAGACCCAGTGTTGACACGTGGCAAGACGCTCCTCGGGGCGCGTCTTGCTTGGGCCTCTCTCCTGGAGGCGCTCAGTCAGACACAGTGTTGACATGTGGCAAGACACTCCTCGGGGCGCGTCTTGCTTGGACTTCTCTAATGGAGGCCCACAGTAAGACCCATTGTTGACATCTGGAAAGAAGCTCCTCGGGGCGCGTCTTGCTTTGGCTTCTCTCCTGGAGGCCCTCAGTCAGACCCATTGTTGACATGTGGCAAGACGCTCCTCGGGGCGCGTATTGCTTGGGCCTCTCTCATGGAGGCCCTCAGTCAGACCCAGTGTTGACATGTGTCAAGACGCTCCTCGGGGCGTGTCTTGCTTGGGCCTCTCTCCTGGAGGCGCTCAGTCAGACCGAGTAGTGACATGTGGCAAGACGCTCCTCGGGCCTCTCTCCTGGAGGCGCTCAGTCAGACCCAGTGTTGACATGTGTCAAGACGCTCCTCGGGCGTTTCTTGCTTGCGCCTCTCTCCTGGAGTCGCTCAGTCAGACCCAGAGGTGACATGTGGCAAGACGCTCCTCGGGCCTCTCTCCTGGAGGTGCTCAGTCAGACCCAGTGTTGACATGTGGCAAGACGCTCCTCGGGGCGCGTCTTGCTGGGGCTTCTCTCATGGAGGCACTCAGTCAGACCCAGTGTTGACATGTGGCAAGATGCTCCTCGGGGCACGTCTTGCTTGGGCCTCTCTCCTGGAGGCGCTCAGTCAGACCCAGAGGAGACATGTGTCAAGACGCTCCTCGGGGAGCGTCTTGCTTGGGCCTCTCTCCTGGAGGCGCTCAGTCAGACCGAGTGCTGACATGTTGCAAGACGCTCCTCCGGGCGCGTCTTGCTTGGGCCTCTCTCCTGGAGGCGCTCAGTCAGACCCAGTGTTCACATGTGGCAAGACGCTCCTCGGGGCGCGTCTTGCTTGGGCCTTTCTCCTGGAGGCGCTCAGTCAGACCCAGTGTTGACATGTGGCAAGACGCTCCTCGGGGCGCGTCTTGCTTGGGCCTCCTTCCTGGAGGCGCTCAGTCAGACCGAGTGCTGACATGTGGCAAGACGCTCCTCGGGGCGCATCTTGCTTGGGCTTCTCTCCTGGAGGCCCTCAGTCAGACCCAGTGTTGACATGTGGCAAAACGCTCCTCGGGGCGCGTCTTATTTGGGCCTCTCTCCTGGGGGCCCTCAGTCAGACCCAGTGTTGACATGTGGCAAGACGCTCCTCGGGGCGCGTCTTGCTTGGGCTTCTCTCCTGGAGGCCCTCAGTCAGACCCATTGTTGACATGTGGCAAGACGCTCCTCGGGGCACGTCTTGCTTGGGCCTCTCTCCTGGAGGCGCTCAGTCAGACCGAGTAGTGACATGTGGCAAGACGCTCCTCGGGGCGTGTCTTGCTTGGACCTCTCTCCTGGAGGCGCTCAGTTAGACCGAGTAGTGACATGTGGCAAGACGCTCGTCGGGGCGGGTCTTGCTTGGGCCTCTCTCCTGGAGGCGCTCAGTCAGAACTGGAAGATATGTTGCGTCATAAGCCTCTGATGGTTCACCAGGTGCACGGTCCACTCGAAATCCTAATGCTGTATTTGTAGTACATACACTAAGTCTTCTCTGTTGATGTCAGACTAGAGTTTTATTAGAGTTTTACTTTGCAACAATGGGATTCGAGCAATTGATGTGTATATTTTTAATAGTGCACAATGCTACTATTCCTAGGCTGAATGTATGACATGGCTCTTATGTATCATTATGTATCGTTTCCATTAAGTACTAATTTAAATAAAGTCCCTCTGTCCTCAGTGCTAGGTTGTGGGTTTAATACACATTATTATGATCAACCTGTTGAATAGTATAAGCCCCATACAATGTGACGGTCCGTGTGACGGACCGGTGTGTTACGACCCGACTAACGAAACGTACCAGGTGATAACATTGCATCTGCCCATTACAGCGGAGCGAGCGTTTCGCCACACTCCCAAACCAAGGTTAATAGTTGTAGCGCACGCCTTTTCGGACCTCGGTGCACGCGAAACACTGGTGTACACTCACAACATCACGCTCGAGACAGCTCAAGCGTTACGCGAAACAAAGGACGTGTTCAAATCCATAGAGAATATACGGTCTTTAGCGTATGCGTATATAAAGAAGGTCGATGACATTTACAGACCCGGCGGCGTGGGCACCACAGTAGAACAACAAGGTGCTCTCAAGCGCACACAGATACTGGCCGCATTATCACTCGCGATGTCTATCCTGACATACCCGTTTCTGATTTCTATGTATATTAATTTATGACAAGAGCTACTTTAGGTGGTTACGATTACACTCTGACCACGTGCCTTAGTTTCTGCTAGTGACCTATAAATACATTTGCCCACTTGCTCTCACTGCCATTAAAGCGGCTGTACCCACACGTACAACACCCAAGAAAAAAAATTGATCTCGCTGTCTGTACTGGGTGTACTCTCAGTAGTCGCAGTTGCTCAGGCCATGGTGGTACGCTCACCTAACGCCTCTGAGATACGTTCCATCACACCACCTCCTAGACTACTCGCGAAGGAGTATTCAACACCCCCTTTGTACGAAGACAACCATTATAACGAGCACAGCACAACGCTTGCCGCACGCGAAGACAACATGCAGGAGACAACGCTACCACCTGTCGTGAGAACAACGGATTCGAGTGACAACGATCGCGACTATGACGAGCACATTACAACACCCTCTGTGCACGAAGACCAGGTGCAGGAGACAACGCTACCACCTGTCGTGAGAAACAAGAGTTTGGTTAACAATGATCATCGTCGTGTCCCATTGTAAACGGGCGCGCCATCGCACACATCGTACATGTGTGTTAACCCACCTGTATGCGACAGACTTTGTGTGTTGCATGACATCGAGATGTATTGACGTCTGTGTCAATACAGGACTCTCTATAAGCCAGGAGCTGGACGCTAACGACCCGTGCATGCGCCACACAAAAGGTATCGTACATGTGTTAACCCACCTGTATGCGACAGACTTTGTGTGTTGCATGACATCGAGATGTATTGACGTCTGTGTCAATACAGGACTCTCTAAGCTGGGAGCTGGACGCTAACGACCCGTGCATGCGCCACACAAAAGGTAACTCGACTAACTACAAAACGCATATTGTGATGTAGAAAGTTGGCTCGACTGTTTGAATCAGCTGCAGCTGCGGTTTACTCACGAAGTGAATCGCACGCTTGTTAGAAGTACATTCGGAGCACTTAAAAAATACAT
Source organism: Nothobranchius furzeri (assembly GCF_043380555.1). NCBI lineage: Eukaryota > Metazoa > Chordata > Actinopteri > Cyprinodontiformes > Nothobranchiidae > Nothobranchius > Nothobranchius furzeri. The sequence goes on from NC_091741.1 coordinate 2,073,774, forward strand.
CGCTCTCATCGAGTTCCGTCTCAGCATTCACCGGCTGATGGGCAAGAGCGTGACATGGGATCGCCAGGAACTTACTTAAGGACTATCATCTCATTTGGCATTTACTCACGGACCCAAGAAACCAGTTCCGAAAAATGGTCGAGAATTATAACTTGTCTAATAGCAACTGGAAGATATGTTGCGTCATAAGCCTCTGATGGTTCACAAGGTGCACGGTCCACTCGAAATCCTAATGCTGTATTTGTAGTACATACACTAAGTCTTCTCTGTTGATGTCAGACTAGAGTTTTATTAGAGTTTTACTTTGCAACAATGGGATTCGAGCAATTGATCTGTATATTTTTAATAATGCACAATGCTACTATTCCTAGGCTGAATGTATGACATGGCTCTTATGTATCATTATGTATCGTTTCCATTAAGTACTAATTTAAATAAAGTCCCTCTGTCCTCAGTGCTAGGTTGTGGGTTTAATACACATTATTATGATCAACCTGTTGAATAGTATAATAACAATATTCCTGTAAAAGTCATTTAGTAATGAACAACCTCAGTTCTGTGAAAGCACATCATGTCTCTGATGTGTACACTGCAGGCCTGACCGGGGTTTGCATGCAAGGGCCTGTGTGTGTGTGTGTGTGTGTGTGTGCGCGCGCGTGTGTGTGTGTGTGTGTGTGTGTGTGTGTGTGTGTGTGAAACAAATAAAGATAAATATAGCTAGTGCGGCCACGAGCGGTCGTGCAGGGTAGAGGCTGCACGAAAACGCCTCTAAAAACAAGCGCGTGCCCACGCCCGATCCGTGGAAGCACGTAGACCTAGCACACGTACTAGCAGAAATCAACGATCGCACACGGGTCATTGAGTGTGTACAGGGTTCGTCTGCGTGTGTGGCATTGGGCAATCTAGCGGCACAAGAGTGGCCTGAAGGCGGAACCGGCCAACCCGTTGCCCTCACCATCGTTGCGCTTCGAGATGAACTATTGCTAAAGATGATCGTCCTCATCAACCACGGCGCTACCAGAGTAGCTCGTAACGAAGACCCTCTCCGCGACCTCACGGCCAGTGTGCGCAGTGTACAGCAAATGACTAACGATGTTGCGAGCGATATATCGGAAAAACTTTGCACTGACGCGACGGTCGCCACTGCAGGTTGTGTGAGTCTCGCGCAAAGTGCCATATCAAACGTGCGCAAGCTAGTGACAAGCAACTTCACCAGATCCGTAGATTCTGCATACGCTTGAATACCAACGAAAGTATCGAGAGATAACACCGACACGAGTTGCGCGACGGCGCTGGCTGCAGTCGCTACAACACTGGATTTATTAATCAACGTAATTGTGATCGTAATGGCGTATCGAGTGTGCACCAGAAACTACAACCAGTACTACAGAAAACTGGCATGAGGGTCGCGGTCTAACGTTATGTTGGTGTCTCGCATCGACCGTCGACGGCCGTTTGCCAGCGGCTGAAAATGGCACAGTTGACGAAATGGAAACGCTGACCGTCCATAGTGCACTCTCGCAAGTTCCAACCGCACCATCTCAGGAGACAGACCACAGAGTCATATTAGCGGAGGGTAGATAGAAAATGCGCAAACCGCCGCAACCGCCCATATACATACTATACGAGTTCAACATAGAGTGGAGTAAGAAGTTACTACCGATTGTATTTACAACGTGCAAGCAGCTGGTGTGTGACGCTTTACTTGATTATCACAGAGGTTGCGATGTCCTGTGTTCCACGAGCGCATGGAAACAAGTGAACGAACTTCTACGGACCGTACTGTTGGGGTATGAGCGAGCTGTAAAATCAATACACGCTAGACACGCGGACTTTGCCGCATTACTGGACACGCATATCGCCACAACAAAACCGGGTCAAGTGTTCGGGGCGTCACCGCGCTCGACTATACACGTCTTGGCCTACCACGAGTACATGAGCCCACAAGATCCTAAGCGAGGTAGAAGCCGTTGTGTCTACCCAACGCAAATTCAGCACAGCCGTGCGCGCTAAGACAAGTCCCTCTAGATTGCTGGAAACTTTGGAAACGTGGAAGGCTGGCGTGTACGTGCTTTCTACACATCTCAACGGTATGATCGCGATACTCTCGGCCGCACAACAACTAATGGTCATGTGTTCGGAAGGTCTGATCAGGTCTGACATGACCGGTTGTCAATCGACGTCGAGCGTGCACTCACACACGGATATCCTGGCGTACAGTAAAGCGACAGCGACCTCTACGCTCACGTTGATCGCCGATGTTTCGAAGGGCAATCGAGTGTGTTGGCTGACGAAAGCTATGGTGACCGACGGTCGCGTCGACTACAATGTGCCTCATTGCGACTTTAGAGGCGTATGTGATCCTTTGCAAATCGACAACACCACCGCGGTCGAGTGCGAAGTCACGGTCGGTGGCGTGTTGTCCTTACTGTGCCCCATACAATGTGACGGTCCGAGTCACGGACCGGTGTGTTACGACCCGACTAACGAAAAGTACCAGGTGATAACATTGCATCTGCCCATTACAGCGGAGCGAGCGTTTCGCCACACTCCCAAACCAAGGTTAATAGTTGTAGCGCACACCCTTTCGGACCTCGGTGCACGCGAAACACTGGCGTACACTCACAAAATCACGCTCGAGACAGCTCAAGTGTTACGCAAAACAAAGGACGTGTTCAAATCCATAGAGAATATACGGTCTTTAGCGTATGCGTATATAAAGAAGGTCGATGACATTTACAGACCCGGCGGCGTGGGCACCACAGTAGAACAACAAGGTGCTCTCAAGCGCACACAGATACTGGCCGCATTATCACTCGCGATGTCTATCCTGACATGCCCGTTTCTGATTTCTATGTTAATTAAATTATGACAAGAGATACGGTGGTTACGATTACACTCTGACCACGTGCCTTAGTTTCTGCTAGTGACCTATAAATACATTTGACCACTTGCTCTCACTGCCATTAAAGCGGCTGTACCCACACGTACAACACCCAAGTAAAAAAATGATCTCGCTGTCTGTACTGGGTGTACTCTCAGTAGTCGCAGTTGCTCAGGCCATGGTGGTACGCTCACATAACGCCTCTGAGATACGTCCCATCACACCACCTCCTACACTACTCGCGAAGGAGTATTCAACACCCCCTTTGTACGAAGACAACCATTATAACGAGCACAGCACAACGCTTGCCGCACGCGAAGACAACATGCAGGAGACAACGCTACCACCTGTCGTGAGAACAACGGATTCGAGTGACAACGATCGCGACTATGACGAGCACATTACAGCACCCTCTGTGCACGAAGACCAGGTGCAGGAGACAACGCTACCACCTGTCGTGAGAAACAAGAGTTTGGTTAACAATGATCATCGTCGTGTCCCATTGTAAACTGGGCGTGCCATCGCACACATCGTACATGTGTGTTAACCCACCTGTATGCGACAGACTTTGTGTGTTGCATGACATCGAGATGTATTGACGTCTGTGTCAATACAGGACTCTCTATAAGCCGGGAGCTGGACGCTAACGACCCGTGCATGCGCCACACAAAAGGTATCGTACATGTGTTAACCCACCTGTATGCGACAGACTTTGTGTGTTGCATGACATCGAGATGTATTGACGTCTGTGTCAATACAGGACTCTCTAAGCTGGGAGCTGGACGCTAACGACCCGTGCATGCGCCACACAAAAGGTAACTCGACTAACTACAAAACGAATATTGTGATGTAGAAAGTTGGCTCGACTATTTGAATCAGCTGCAGCTGCGGTTTACTCACGAAGTGAATCGCACGCTTGTTAGAAGTACATTCGGAGCACTTAAAAAATACATCGCTCTCATCGAGTTCCGTCTCAGCGTTCACCGGCTGATGGGCAAGAGCGTGACATGGGATCGCAAGGAACTTACTTAAGGACTATCATCTCATTTGGCATTTACTCACGGACCCAAGAAACCAGTTCCGAAAAATGGTCGAGAATTATAACTTGTCTAATAGCAACTGGAAGATATGTTGCGTCATAAGCCTCTGATGGTTCACAAGGTGCACGGTCCACTCGAAATCCTAATGCTGTATTTGTAGTGCATACACTAAGTCTTCTCTGTTGATGTCAGACTAGAGTTTTATTAGAGTTTTACTTTGCAACAATGGGATTCGAGCAATTGATGTGTATATTTTTAATAGTGCACAATGCTACTATTCCTAGGCTGAATGTATGACATGGCTCTTGTGTATCATTATGTATCGTTTCCATTAAGTACTAATTTAAATAAAGTCCCTCTGTCCTCAGTGCTAGGTTGTGGGTTTAATACACATTATTATGATCAACCTGTTGAATAGTATAATAACAATATTCCTGTAAAAGTCATTTAGTAATGAACAACCTCAGTTCTGTGAAAGAACATCATGTCTCTGATGTGTACAATGCAGGCCTGACCGGTCTTGCTGGGGCCTCTCTCCTGGAGGCGCTCAATCAGACCCAGTGGTGACACGTGGCAAGACGCTCCTCGGGGCGCGTCTTGCTTGGGCCTCTCTCCTGGAGGCGCTCAGTCAGACCCAGTGGTGACACGTGGCAAGAAGCTCCTCGGGGCGCGTCTTGCTTGGGCCTCTCTCCTGGAGGCGCTCAGTCAGACCCAGTGTTGACATGTGTCAAGACGCTCCTCGGGGCGTGTCTTGCTTGGGCCTCTCTCCTGGAGGCGCTCAGTCAGACCCAGTGTTGACATGTGGCAAGACGCTCCTCTGGGCGCGTCTTGCTTGGGCTTCTCTCCTGGAGGCGCTCAGTCAGACCGAGTGCTGACATGTGGCAAGAAGCTCCTCGGGGCGCGTCTTGCTTGGGCTTCTCTCCTGGAGGCCCTCAGTAAGACCCATTGTTGACATGTGGCAAGACGCTCCTCGTGGTGCGTCTTGCTTGGGCCTCTCTCCAGAAGGCCCTCAATCAGACCCAGTGTTGACACGTGGCAAGACGCTTCTCGGGGCGCGTCTTGCTTGGGCCTCTCTCCTGGAGGGGCTCAGTCAGACTGAGTAGTGACATGTGGCCTGACGCTCCTCGGGGCGCGTCTTGCCTGGGCCTCTCTCCTGGAGGCGCTCAGTCAGACCCAGTGGTGACATGTGGCAAGACACTCCTCGGGGCGCGTCTTTCTTGTACTCCAATAAACAGCCCCTACAACCACAAAAAGGAATGGAGTCATTAGCACTTATGGTTTGTAAATGGCACCCAGAATTATGTTGCACGAAGCACAATTTCACATCATTCTGGGTTCATTTGTGTGAAAACAAGGTCCAATCATGCTGAAACGTTACAGGAAGGTAGAATCTATTGAGTTGTAAGTGATCTGAACGTTTCATGATGATAGCACTTTCCTAAGGGGGTCAAACCATGTCCCAAAGGTCACCGGATCTGGTGTCAATTTAAAGAAGTAGTCCAGTTACACATTTGTGTGCTTATAACTTGGCTTCTGAATGTCCTAGAGAAGTCAGGCTTGTTTTAGTGTACTCCAATCAACAGCCCCTACAACCACAAAAAGGAATGGAGTCATTAGCACTCATGGTTTGTAAATGGCACCCAGAATTATGTTGCACGAAGCACAATTTCACATCATTCTGGGTCCATTTGTGTGAAAACAAGGTCCAATCAGGCTGAAACGTTACAAGAAGGTCGAATCTATTGAGTTGTAAGTGATCTGAACTTTTCATGATGATCGCACAATCCTATAGGGGGTGAAACCATGCCCCAACGGTCACCGGGCCTGGTGTCACTTTAAAGAAGTAGTCCAGTTACACCTTTGTGGGCTTATAACTTGGCTTCTGAATATCCTAAAGAGGTCAGGTTTGTTTTAGAGTACTCCAGTTAACAGCCCCCATTACCCCAAAAAGGAATGGCGTCATTAGCACTTATGGTTTTTAAATGGAACCCAGATTTATGTTGCACGAAGCACAATTTCACATAATTCTGGGTTCATTTGTGTGAAAACAAGGTCCAATCAGAATGAAACGTTACAAGACGGTAGAATCTAGTGAGTTGTAAGTGATCTGAACGTTTCATGATGATAGCACTTTCCTAAGGGGGTCAAATCATGTCCCAAAGGTTACCGGATCTGGTGTCAATTTAAAGAAGTAGTCCAGTTACACATTTGTGGGCTTATAACTTGGCTTCTGAATGTCCTAGTGAGATCAGGTTTGTTTTAGTGTACTCCAATCAACAGCCCCTACAACCACAAAAAGGAATGGAGTCATTAGCACTTATGGTTTTTAAATGGCACCCAGAATATTGTTGCACGAAGCACAATTTCACATCATTCTGGGTTCATTTGTGTGAAAACAAGGTCCAATCAGGCTGAAACGTTACAGGAAGGTAGAATCTATTGAGTTGTAAGTGATCTGAACGTTTCATGATGATAGCACTTTCCTAAGGGGGTCAAACCATGTCCCAAAGGTCACCGGATCTGGTGTCAATTTAAAGAAGTAGTCCAGTTACACATTTGTGGGCTTATAACTTGGCTTCTGAATTTCCTAGAGAGATCAGGTTTGTTTTAGTGTACTCCAATCAACAGCCCCTACAACCACAAAAAGGAAGGGAGTCATTAGCACTTATGGTTTATAAATGGCACCCAGAATTATGTTGCATGAAGCACAATTTCACATCATTCTGGGTCCATTTGTGTGAAAACAAGGTCCAATCAGGCTGAAACGTTACAAGAAGGTAGAATCTATTGAGTTGTAAGTGATCTGAACGTTTCATGATGATCGCACATTCCTATTGGGGGTCAAACCATGTCCCAAAGGTCACCGGATCTGGTGTCACTTTAAAGAAGTAGTCCAGTTACACATTTGTGGGCTTATAACTTGGCTTCTGAATATCCTAGAGAGGTCAGGTTTGTTTTAGCGTACTCCAATTAACAGCCCCTACAACCACAAAAAGGAATGGAGTCATTAGCACTTATGGTTTTTAAATGGCACCCAGAATTATGTTGCACGAAGCACAATTTCACATCATTCTGGGTTCATTTGTGTGAAAACAAGGCCCAATCATGCTGAATCGTTACAGGAAGGTAGAATCTATTGAGTTGTAAGTGATCTGAACGTTTCATGATGAAAGCACTTTCCTAAGGGGGTCAAACCATGTCCCAAAGGTCACCGGATCTGGTGTCAATTTAAAGAAGTAGTCCAGTTACACATTTGTGGGCTTATAACTTGGCTTCTGAATGTCCTAGAGAAGTCAGGCTTGTTTTAGTGTACTCCAATCAACAGCCCCTACAACCACAAAAAGGAATGGAGTCATTAGCACTTATGGTTTGTAAATGGCACCCAGAATTATGTTGCACGAAGCACAATTTCACATCATTCTGGGTCCATTTGTGTGAAAACAAGGTCCAATCAGGCTGAAACGTTACAAGAAGGTAGAATCTATTGAGTTGTAAGTGATCTGAACTTTTCATGATGATCGCACAATCCTATAGGGGGTCAACCCATGTCCCAAAGGTCACCGGATCTGGTGTCACTTTAAAGAAGTAGTCCATTTACACCTTTGTGGGCTTATAACTTGGCTTCTGAATATCCTAAAGAGGTCAGGTTTGTTTTAGAGTACTCCAGTTAACAGCCCCCATTACCCCAAAAAGGAAGGGCGTCATTAGCACTTATGGTTTTTAAATGGAACCCAGAATTATGTTGCACGAAGCACAATTTCACATAATTCTGGGTTCATTTGTGTGAAAACAAGGTCCAATCAGGCTGAAACGTTACAAGACGGTAGAATCTAGTGAGTTGTAAGTGATCTGAACGTTTCATGATGATAGCACGTTCCTAAGGGGGTCAAATAATGTCCCAAAGGTCACCGGATCTGGTGTCAATTTAAAGAAGTAGTCCAGTTACACATTTGTGGGCTTATAACTTGGCTTCTGAATGTCCTAGTGAGATCAGGTTTGTTTTAGTGTACTCCAATCAACAGCCCCTACAACCACAAAAAGGAATGGAGTCATTAGCACTTATGGTTTTTAAATGGCACCCAGAATAATGTTGCACGAAGCACAATTTCACATCATTCTGGGTTCATTTGTGTGAAAACAAGGTCCAATCATGCTGAAACGTTACAGGAAAGTAGAATCTATTGAGTTGTAAGTGATCTGAACGTTTCATGATGATAGCACTTTCCTAAGGGGGTCAAACCATGTCCCAAAGGTCACCGGATCAGGTGTCAATTTAAAGAAGTAGTCCAGTTACACATTTGTGGGCTTATAACTTGGCTTCTGAATGTCCTAGAGAAGTCAGGCTTGTTTTAGTGTACTCCAATCAACAGCCCCTACAACCACAAAAAGGAATGGAGTCATTAGCACTTATGGTTTGTAAATGGCACCCAGAATTATGTTGCACGAAGCACAATTTCACATCATTCAGGGTCCATTTGTGTGAAAACAAGGTCCAATCAGGCTGAAACGTTACAAGAAGGTAGAATCTATTGAGTTGTAAGTGATCTGAACTTTTCATGATGATCGCACAATCCTATAGGGGGTCAAACCATGTCCCAAAGGTCACCGGGCCTGGTGTCACTTTAAAGAAGTAGTCCAGTTACACCTTTGTGGGCTTATAACTTGGCTTCTGAATATCCTAAAGAGGTCAGGTTTGTTTTAGAGTACTCCAGTTAACAGCCCCCATTACCCCAAAAAGGAATGGCGTCATTAGCACTTATGGTTTTTAAATGGAACCCAGAATTATGTTGCACGAAGCACAATTTCACATAATTCTGGGTTCATTTGTGTGAAAACAAGGTCCAATCAGGCTGAAACGTTACAAGACGGTAGAATCTAGTGAGTTGTAAGTGATCTGAACGTTTCATGATGATAGCACTTTCCTAAGGGGGTCAAACCATGTCCCAAAGGTCACTGGATCTGGTGTCAATTTAAAGAAGTAGTCCAGTTACACATTTGTGGGCTTATAACTTGGCTTCTGAATTTCCTAGAGAGATCAGGTTTGTTTTAGTGTACTCCAATCAACAGCCCCTACAACCACAAAAAGGAAGGGAGTCATTAGCACTTATGGTTTATAAATGGCACCCAGAATTATGTTGCACGAAGCACAATTTCACACCATTCTGGGTCCATTTGTGTGAAAACAAGGTCCAATCAGGCTGAAACGTTACAAGAAGGTAGAATCTATTGAGTTGTAAGTGATCTGAACGTTTCATGATGATCGCACATTCCTATTGGGGGTAAAACCATGTCCCAAAGGTCACCGGATCTGGTGTCACTTTAAAGAAGTAGTCCAGTTACACATTTGTGGGCTTATAACTTGGCTTCTGAATATCCTAGAGAGGTCAGGTTTGTTTTAGCGTACTCCAATTAACAGCCCCTACAACCACAAAAAGGAATGGAGTCATTAGCACTTATGGTTTTTAAATGGCACCCAGAATTATGTTGCACGAAGCACAATTTCACATCATTCTGGGTTAATTTGTGTGAAAACAAGGTCCAATCAGGCTGAAACGTTACAGGAAGGTAGAATCTATTGAGTTGTAAGTGATCTGAACATTTCATGATGATAGCACTTTCCTAAGGGGGTCAAACCATGTCCCAAAATGTCACCGGATCTGGTGTCAATTTAAAGAAGTAGTCCAATTACACATTTGTGGTCTTATAACTTGGCTTCTGAATGTCCTAGAGAGATCAGGTTTGGTTTAGTGTACTCCAATCAACAGCCCCTACAACCACAAAAAGAAATGGAGTCATTAGCCTTTATGGTTTGTAAATGGCACCCAGAATTATGTTGCACGAAGCACAATTTCACATCATTCTGGGTCCATTTGTGTGAAAACAAGGTCCAATCAGGCTGAAACGTTACAAGAAGGTAGAATCTATTGAGTTGTAAGTGATCTGAACGTTTCATGATGATCGCACATTCCTATAGGGGGTCAAACCATGTCCCAAAATGTCACCGGATCTGGTGTCAATTTTTAAAGAAGTAGTCCAATGACACATTTGTGGGCTTATAACTTGGCTTCTGAATGTTCTAGAGAGATCAGGTTTGTTTTAGTGTACTCCAATCAACAGCCCCTACAACCACAAAAAGGAATGGAGTCATTAGCACTTATGGTTTGTAAATGGCACCCAGAATTATGTTGCACGAAGCACAATTTCACTTCATTCTGGGTCCATTTGTGTGAAAACAAGGTCCAATCATGCTGAAACGTTACAGGAAGGTAGAATCTATTGAGTTGTAAGTGATCTGAACGTTTCATGATGATAGCACTTTCCTAAGGGGGTCAAACCATGTCCCAAAGGTCACCGGGCCTGGTGTCACTTTAAAGAAGTAGTCCAGTTACACCTTTGTGGGCTTATAACTTGGCTTCTGAATGGCCTAGAGAGGTTAGGTTTGTTTTAGTGTACTCCAATCAACAGCCCCTACAACCACAAAAAGGAATGGAGTCATTAGCACTTATGGTTTTTAAATGGCACCCAGAATTATGTTGCACAAAGCACAATTTCACATCATTCCGGGTCCATTTCACAGAAAAAAGCTTCAATCAGGCTGAAATGTCACAGAAAAGTAGAATCTATTGAGTTGTAAATGATTCCTGTGATTTCATGATGATAGCAGATTCCTAAGGGCGTCAAATCAGGTCATAAAGGTCACCGGATCACTTGTTCCTTGAAGGCGGGGTTCCAAACACACATTTGGGGGCTTATTACTTAGCTTCTGAATGTCTCAGAGAGGTCAGGTTTGTCTTAGTGTACTCCAATCAACAGCCCTTATTACCCCAAAAAGGAATGGAGTCATTAGCACTTATGGTTTTTAAATGGCACCCAGAATTATGTTGCACGAAGCACAATTTCACATCATTCTGTGTGAAAACAAGGTCCAATCAGGCTAAAACATCACAGGACGGTAGAATCTATGGAGTTGTAAGTGATCTGAACGTTTCAAGGTGATAGCACTTTCCTAAGGGGGTCAAACCATGTCCCAAAGGTCACCGGATCTGGTGTCAATTTAAAGAAGTAGTCCAGTTACACATTTGTGGGCTTATAACTTGGCTTCTGAATGTCCTAGAGAGATCAGGTTTGTTTTAGTGTACTCCAACCAACAGCCCCTACAACCACAAAAAGGAATGGAGTCATTAGCACTTATGGTTTGTAAATGGCACCCAGAATTATGTTGCACGAAGCACAATTTCACATCATTCTGGGTCCATTTGTGTGTAAACAAGGTCCAATCAGGCTGAAACGCTACAAGAAGGTAGAATCTATTGAGTTGTAAGTGATCTGAACGTTTCATGATGATCGCACTTTCCTATAGGGGGTCAAACCATTTCCAAAAAGGTCACCGGGCCTGGTGTTACTTTAAAGAAGTAGTCCAGTTACACCTTTGTGGGCTTATAACTTGGCTTCTGAATATCTTAAAGAGGTCAGGTTTGTTTTAGTGTACTCCAATCAACAGCCTCTACAACCACAAAAAGGAATGGAGTCATTAGCACTTATGGTTTTTAAATGGCACCCAGAATTATGTTGCACGAAGCACAATTTCACATCATTCTGGGTTCATTTGTGTGAAAACAAGGTCCAATCAGGCTGAAACGTTACAGGAAGGTAGAATCTATTGAGCTGTAAGTGATCTGAACGTTTCATGATGATAGCACTTTCCTAAGGGGGTCAAACCATGTCCCAAAGGTAACCGGATCTGGTGTCAATTTAAAGAAGTAGTCCAGTTACACATTTGTGAGCTTATAACTTGGCTTCTGAATTTCCTAGAGAGATCAGGTTTGTTTTAGTGTACTCCAATCAACAGCCCCTACAACCACAAAAAGGAAGGGAGTCATTAGCACTTATGGTTTGTAAATGGCAGCCAGAATTATGTTGCACGAAGCACAATTTCACATCATTCTCGGTCAATTTGTGTGAAAACAAGGTCCAATCAGGCTGAAACGTTACAAGAAGGTAGAATCTATTGAGTTGTAAGTGATCCGAACGTTTCATGATGATAGCACTTTCCTAAGGGGGTCAAACCATGTCCCAAAGGTCACCGGGCCTGGCGTCACTTTAAAGAAGTAGTCCAGTTACAACTTTGTGGGCTTATAACTTGGCTTCTGAATATCCTAAAGAGGTCAGGTTTGTTATAGTGTACTCCAATCAACAGCCCCTACAACCACAAAAAGGACTGGAGTCATTAGCACTTATGGTTTTTAAATGGCACCCAGAATTATGTTGCACGAAGCACAATTTCACATCATTCTGGGTTCATTTGTGTGAAAACAAGGTCCAATCAGGCTGAAACGTTACAGGAAGGTAGAATCTATTGAGTTGTAAGTGATCTGAACGTTTCATGATGATAGCACTTTCCTAAGGGGGTCAAACCATGTCCCAAAGGTCACCGGATCTGGTGTCAATTTAAAGAAGTAGTCCAGTTACACATTTGTGGGCTTATAACTTGGCTTCTGAATGTCCTAGAGAGGTCAGGCTTGTTTTAGTGTACTCCAACCAACAGCCCCTACAACCACAAAAAGGAATGGAGTCATTAGCACTTATGGTTTTTAAATGGCACCCAGAATTATGTTGCACGAAGCACAATTTCACATCATTCTGGGTTAATTTGTGTGAAAACAAGGTCCAATCAGGCTGAAACGTTACAGGAAGGTAGAATCTATTGAGTTGTAAGTGATCTGAACATTTCATGATGATAGCACTTTCCTAAGGGGGTCAAACCATGTCCCAAAATGTCACCGGATCTGGTGTCAATTTAAAGAAGTAGTCCAATTACACATTTGTGGTCTTATAACTTGGCTTCTGAATGTCCTAGAGAGATCAGGTTTGGTTTAGTGTACTCCAATCAACAGCCCCTACAACCACAAAAAGAAATGGAGTCATTAGCCTTTATGGTTTGTAAATGGCACCCAGAATTATGTTGCACGAAGCACAATTTCACATCATTCTGGGTCCATTTGTGTGAAAACAAGGTCCAATCAGGCTGAAACGTTACAAGAAGGTAGAATCTATTGAGTTGTAAGTGATCTGAACGTTTCATGATGATCGCACATTCCTATAGGGGGTCAAACCATGTCCCAAAATGTCACCGGATCTGGTGTCAATTTTTAAAGAAGTAGTCCAATGACACATTTGTGGGCTTATAACTTGGCTTCTGAATGTTCTAGAGAGATCAGGTTTGTTTTAGTGTACTCCAATCAACAGCCCCTACAACCACAAAAAGGAATGGAGTCATTAGCACTTATGGTTTGTAAATGGCACCCAGAATTATGTTGCACGAAGCACAATTTCACTTCATTCTGGGTCCATTTGTGTGAAAACAAGGTCCAATCATGCTGAAACGTTACAGGAAGGTAGAATCTATTGAGTTGTAAGTGATCTGAACGTTTCATGATGATAGCACTTTCCTAAGGGGGTCAAACCATGTCCCAAAGGTCACCGGGCCTGGTGTCACTTTAAAGAAGTAGTCCAGTTACACCTTTGTGGGCTTATAACTTGGCTTCTGAATGGCCTAGAGAGGTTAGGTTTGTTTTAGTGTACTCCAATCAACAGCCCCTACAACCACAAAAAGGAATGGAGTCATTAGCACTTATGGTTTTTAAATGGCACCCAGAATTATGTTGCACAAAGCACAATTTCACATCATTCCGGGTCCATTTCACAGAAAAAAGCTTCAATCAGGCTGAAATGTCACAGAAAAGTAGAATCTATTGAGTTGTAAATGATTCCTGTGATTTCATGATGATAGCAGATTCCTAAGGGCGTCAAATCAGGTCATAAAGGTCACCGGATCACTTGTTCCTTGAAGGCGGGGTTCCAAACACACATTTGGGGGCTTATTACTTAGCTTCTGAATGTCTCAGAGAGGTCAGGTTTGTCTTAGTGTACTCCAATCAACAGCCCTTATTACCCCAAAAAGGAATGGAGTCATTAGCACTTATGGTTTTTAAATGGCACCCAGAATTATGTTGCACGAAGCACAATTTCACATCATTCTGTGTGAAAACAAGGTCCAATCAGGCTAAAACATCACAGGACGGTAGAATCTATGGAGTTGTAAGTGATCTGAACGTTTCAAGGTGATAGCACTTTCCTAAGGGGGTCAAACCATGTCCCAAAGGTCACCGGATCTGGTGTCAATTTAAAGAAGTAGTCCAGTTACACATTTGTGGGCTTATAACTTGGCTTCTGAATGTCCTAGAGAGATCAGGTTTGTTTTAGTGTACTCCAACCAACAGCCCCTACAACCACAAAAAGGAATGGAGTCATTAGCACTTATGGTTTGTAAATGGCACCCAGAATTATGTTGCACGAAGCACAATTTCACATCATTCTGGGTCCATTTGTGTGTAAACAAGGTCCAATCAGGCTGAAACGCTACAAGAAGGTAGAATCTATTGAGTTGTAAGTGATCTGAACGTTTCATGATGATCGCACTTTCCTATAGGGGGTCAAACCATTTCCAAAAAGGTCACCGGGCCTGGTGTTACTTTAAAGAAGTAGTCCAGTTACACCTTTGTGGGCTTATAACTTGGCTTCTGAATATCTTAAAGAGGTCAGGTTTGTTTTAGTGTACTCCAATCAACAGCCTCTACAACCACAAAAAGGAATGGAGTCATTAGCACTTATGGTTTTTAAATGGCACCCAGAATTATGTTGCACGAAGCACAATTTCACATCATTCTGGGTTCATTTGTGTGAAAACAAGGTCCAATCAGGCTGAAACGTTACAGGAAGGTAGAATCTATTGAGCTGTAAGTGATCTGAACGTTTCATGATGATAGCACTTTCCTAAGGGGGTCAAACCATGTCCCAAAGGTAACCGGATCTGGTGTCAATTTAAAGAAGTAGTCCAGTTACACATTTGTGAGCTTATAACTTGGCTTCTGAATTTCCTAGAGAGATCAGGTTTGTTTTAGTGTACTCCAATCAACAGCCCCTACAACCACAAAAAGGAAGGGAGTCATTAGCACTTATGGTTTGTAAATGGCAGCCAGAATTATGTTGCACGAAGCACAATTTCACATCATTCTCGGTCAATTTGTGTGAAAACAAGGTCCAATCAGGCTGAAACGTTACAAGAAGGTAGAATCTATTGAGTTGTAAGTGATCCGAACGTTTCATGATGATAGCACTTTCCTAAGGGGGTCAAACCATGTCCCAAAGGTCACCGGATCTGGTGTCAATTTAAAGAAGTAGTCCAGTTACACATTTGTGGGCTTATAACTTGGCTTCTGAATGTCCTAGAGAGGTCAGGCTTGTTTTAGTGTACTCCAACCAACAGCCCCTACAACCACAAAAAGGAATGGAGTCATTAGCACTTATGGTTTTTAAATGGCACCCAGAATTATGTTGCACGAAGCACAATTTCACATCATTCTGGGTTCATTTGTGTGAAAACAAGGTCCAATCAGGCTGAAACGTTACAGGAAGGTAGAATCTATTGAGTTGTAAGTGATCTGAACGTTTCATGATGATAGCACTTTCCTAAGGGGGTCAAACCATGTCCCAAAGGTCACCGGATCTGGTGTCAATTTAAAGAAGTAGTCCAGTTACACATTTGTGGGCTTATAACTTGGCTTCTGAATTTCCTAGAGAGATCAGGTTTGTTTTAGTGTACTCCAATCAACAGCCCCTACAACCACAAAAAGGAAGGGAGTCATTAGCACTTATGGTTTGTAAATGGCACCCAGAATTATGTTGCACGAAGCACAATTTCACTTCATTCTGGGTCCATTTGTGTGAAAACAAGGTCCAATCATGCTGAAACGTTACAGGAAGGTAGAATCTATTGAGTTGTAAGTGATCTGAACGTTTCATGATGATAGCACTTTCCTAAGGGGGTCAAACCATGTCCCAAAGGTCACCGGGCCTGGTGTCACTTTAAAGAAGTAGTCCAGTTACACCTTTGTGGGCTTATAACTTGGCTTCTGAATGGCCTAGAGAGGTTAGGTTTGTTTTAGTGTACTCCAATCAACAGCCCCTACAACCACAAAAAGGAATGGAGTCATTAGCACTTATGGTTTTTAAATGGCACCCAGAATTATGTTGCACAAAGCACAATTTCACATCATTCCGGGTCCATTTCACAGAAAAAAGCTTCAATCAGGCTGAAATGTCACAGAAAAGTAGAATCTATTGAGTTGTAAATGATTCCTGTGATTTCATGATGATAGCAGATTCCTAAGGGCGTCAAATCAGGTCATAAAGGTCACCGGATCACTTGTTCCTTGAAGGCGGGGTTCCAAACACACATTTGGGGGCTTATTACTTAGCTTCTGAATGTCTCAGAGAGGTCAGGTTTGTCTTAGTGTACTCCAATCAACAGCCCTTATTACCCCAAAAAGGAATGGAGTCATTAGCACTTATGGTTTTTAAATGGCACCCAGAATTATGTTGCACGAAGCACAATTTCACATCATTCTGTGTGAAAACAAGGTCCAATCAGGCTAAAACATCACAGGACGGTAGAATCTATGGAGTTGTAAGTGATCTGAACGTTTCAAGGTGATAGCACTTTCCTAAGGGGGTCAAACCATGTCCCAAAGGTCACCGGATCTGGTGTCAATTTAAAGAAGTAGTCCAGTTACACATTTGTGGGCTTATAACTTGGCTTCTGAATGTCCTAGAGAGATCAGGTTTGTTTTAGTGTACTCCAACCAACAGCCCCTACAACCACAAAAAGGAATGGAGTCATTAGCACTTATGGTTTGTAAATGGCACCCAGAATTATGTTGCACGAAGCACAATTTCACATCATTCTGGGTCCATTTGTGTGTAAACAAGGTCCAATCAGGCTGAAACGCTACAAGAAGGTAGAATCTATTGAGTTGTAAGTGATCTGAACGTTTCATGATGATCGCACTTTCCTATAGGGGGTCAAACCATTTCCAAAAAGGTCACCGGGCCTGGTGTTACTTTAAAGAAGTAGTCCAGTTACACCTTTGTGGGCTTATAACTTGGCTTCTGAATATCTTAAAGAGGTCAGGTTTGTTTTAGTGTACTCCAATCAACAGCCTCTACAACCACAAAAAGGAATGGAGTCATTAGCACTTATGGTTTTTAAATGGCACCCAGAATTATGTTGCACGAAGCACAATTTCACATCATTCTGGGTTCATTTGTGTGAAAACAAGGTCCAATCAGGCTGAAACGTTACAGGAAGGTAGAATCTATTGAGCTGTAAGTGATCTGAACGTTTCATGATGATAGCACTTTCCTAAGGGGGTCAAACCATGTCCCAAAGGTAACCGGATCTGGTGTCAATTTAAAGAAGTAGTCCAGTTACACATTTGTGAGCTTATAACTTGGCTTCTGAATTTCCTAGAGAGATCAGGTTTGTTTTAGTGTACTCCAATCAACAGCCCCTACAACCACAAAAAGGAAGGGAGTCATTAGCACTTATGGTTTGTAAATGGCAGCCAGAATTATGTTGCACGAAGCACAATTTCACATCATTCTCGGTCAATTTGTGTGAAAACAAGGTCCAATCAGGCTGAAACGTTACAAGAAGGTAGAATCTATTGAGTTGTAAGTGATCCGAACGTTTCATGATGATAGCACTTTCCTAAGGGGGTCAAACCATGTCCCAAAGGTCACCGGGCCTGGCGTCACTTTAAAGAAGTAGTCCAGTTACAACTTTGTGGGCTTATAACTTGGCTTCTGAATATCCTAAAGAGGTCAGGTTTGTTATAGTGTACTCCAATCAACAGCCCCTACAACCACAAAAAGGACTGGAGTCATTAGCACTTATGGTTTTTAAATGGCACCCAGAATTATGTTGCACGAAGCACAATTTCACATCATTCTGGGTTCATTTGTGTGAAAACAAGGTCCAATCAGGCTGAAACGTTACAGGAAGGTAGAATCTATTGAGTTGTAAGTGATCTGAACGTTTCATGATGATAGCACTTTCCTAAGGGGGTCAAACCATGTCCCAAAGGTCACCGGATCTGGTGTCAATTTAAAGAAGTAGTCCAGTTACACATTTGTGGGCTTATAACTTGGCTTCTGAATGTCCTAGAGAGGTCAGGCTTGTTTTAGTGTACTCCAACCAACAGCCCCTACAACCACAAAAAGGAATGGAGTCATTAGCACTTATGGTTTTTAAATGGCACCCAGAATTATGTTGCACGAAGCACAATTTCACATCATTCTGGGTTCATTTGTGTGAAAACAAGGTCCAATCAGGCTGAAACGTTACAGGAAGGTAGAATCTATTGAGTTGTAAGTGATCTGAACGTTTCATGATGATAGCACTTTCCTAAGGGGGTCAAACCATGTCCCAAAGGTCACCGGATCTGGTGTCAATTTAAAGAAGTAGTCCAGTTACACATTTGTGGGCTTATAACTTGGCTTCTGAATTTCCTAGAGAGATCAGGTTTGTTTTAGTGTACTCCAATCAACAGCCCCTACAACCACAAAAAGGAAGGGAGTCATTAGCACTTATGGTTTATAAATGGCACCCAGAATTATGTTGCACGAAGCACAATTTCACATCATTCTGGGTCCATTTGTGTGAAAAAAAGGTCCAATCAGGCTGAAACGTTACAAGAAGGTAGAATATATTGAGTTGTAAGTGATCTGAACGTTTCATGATGATCGCACATTCCTATTGGGGGTCAAACCATGTCCCAAAGGTCACCGGATCTGGTGTCACTTTAAAGAAGTAGTCCAGTTACACATTTGTGGGCTTATAACTTGGCTTCTGAATATCCTAGAGAGGTCAGGTTTGTTTTAGAGTACTCCAATTAACAGCCCCTACAACCACAAAAAGGAATGGAGTCATTAGCACTTATGGTTTTTAAATGGCACCCAGAATTATGTTGCACGAAGCACAATTTCACATCATTCTGGGTTCATTTGTGTGAAAACAAGGTCCAATCAGGCTGAAACGTTACAGGAAGGTAGAATCTATTGAGTTGTAAGTGATCTGAACGTTTCATGATGATAGCACTTTCCTAAGGGGGTCAAACCATGTCCCAAAATGTCACCAGATCTGGTGTCAATTTAAAGAAGTAGTCCAGTTACACATTTGTGGGCTTATAACTTGGCTTCTGAATGTCCTAGAGAGATCAGGTTTGGTTTAGTGTACTCCAATCAACAGCCCCTACAACCACAAAAAGAAATGGAGTCATTAGCACTTATGGTTTTTAAATGGCACCCAGAATTATGTTGCACGAAGCACAATTTCACATCATTCTGGGTTCATTTGTGTGAAAACAAGGTCCAATCAGGCTGAAACGTTACAGGAAGGTAGAATCTATTGAGCTGTAAGTGATCTGAACGTTTCATGATGATAGCACTTTCCAAAGGGGGTCAAACCATGTCCCAAAGGTAACCGGATCTGGTGTCAATTTAAAGAAGTAGTCCAGTTACACATTTGTGAGCTTATAACTTGGCTTCTGAATTTCCTAGAGAGATCAGGTTTGTTTTAGTGTACTCCAATCAACAGCCCCTACAACCACAAAAAGGAAGGGAGTCATTAGCACTTATGGTTTGTAAATGGCAGCCAGAATTATGTTGCACGAAGCACAATTTCACATCATTCTCGGTCAATTTGTGTGAAAACAAGGTCCAATCAGGCTGAAACGTTACAAGAAGGTAGAATCTATTGAGTTGTAAGTGATCCGAACGTTTCATGATGATAGCACTTTCCTAAGGGGGTCAAACCATGTTCCAAAGGTCACCGGGCCTGGTGTCACTTTAAAGAAGTAGTCCAGTTACAACTTTGTGGGCTTATAACTTGGCTTCTGAATATCCTAAAGAGGTCAGGTTTGTTATAGTGTACTCCAATCAACAGCCCCTACAACCACAAAAAGGACTGGAGTCATTAGCACTTATGGTTTTTAAATGGCACCCAGAATTATGTTGCACGAAGCACAATTTCACATCATTCTGGGTTCATTTGTGTGAAAACAAGGTCCAATCAGGCTGAAACGTTACAGGAAGGTAGAATCTATTGAGTTGTAAGTGATCTGAACGTTTCATTGTGATAGCACTTTCCTAAGGGGGTCAAACCATGTCCCAAAGGTCACCGGATCTGGTGTCAATTTAAAGAAGTAGTCCAGTTACACATTTGTGGGCTTATAACTTGGCTTCTGAATGTCCTAGAGAGGTCAGGCTTGTTTTAGTGTACTCCAACCAACAGCCCCTACAACCACAAAAAGGAATGGAGTCATTAGCACTTATGGTTTTTAAATGGCACCCAGAATTATGTTGCACGAAGCACAATTTCACATCATTCTGGGTTCATTTGTGTGAAAAAAAGGTCCAATCAGGCTGAAACGTTACAAGAAGGTAGAATATATTGAGTTGTAAGTGATCTGAACGTTTCATGATGATCGCACATTCCTATTGGGGGTCAAACCATGTCCCAAAGGTCACCGGATCTGGTGTCACTTTAAAGAAGTAGTCCAGTTACACATTTGTGGGCTTATAACTTGGCTTCTGAATATCCTAGAGAGGTCAGGTTTGTTTTAGAGTACTCCAATTAACAGCCCCTACAACCACAAAAAGGAATGGAGTCATTAGCACTTATGGTTTTTAAATGGCACCCAGAATTATGTTGCACGAAGCACAATTTCACATCATTCTGGGTTCATTTGTGTGAAAACAAGGTCCAATCAGGCTGAAACGTTACAGGAAGGTAGAATCTATTGAGTTGTAAGTGATCTGAACGTTTCATGATGATAGCACTTTCCTAAGGGGGTCAAACCATGTCCCAAAATGTCACCAGATCTGGTGTCAATTTAAAGAAGTAGTCCAGTTACACATTTGTGGGCTTATAACTTGGCTTCTGAATGTCCTAGAGAGATCAGGTTTGGTTTAGTGTACTCCAATCAACAGCCCCTACAACCACAAAAAGAAATGGAGTCATTAGCACTTATGGTTTGTAAATGGCACCCAGAATTATGTTGCACGAAGCACAATTTCACATCATTCTGGGTCCATTTGTGTGAAAACAAGGTCCAATCAGGCTGAAACGTTACAAGAAGGTAGAATCTATTGAGTTGTAAGTGATCTGAACGTTTCATGATGATCGCACATTCCTATAGGGGGTCAAACCATGTCCCAAAGGTCACCGGGCATGGTGTCACTTTAAAGAAGTAGTCCAGTTACAACTTTGTGGGCTTATAACTTGGCTTCTGAATATCCTAAAGAGGTCAGGTTTGTTTTAGTGTACTCCAATCAACAGCCCCTACAACCACAAAAAGGACTGGAGTCATTAGCACTTATGGTTTTTAAATGGCACCCAGAATTATGTTGCACGAAGCACAATTTCACATCATTCTGGGTTCATTTGTGTGAAAACAAGGTCCAATCAGGCTGAAACGTTACAGGAAGGTAGAATCTATTGAGTTGTAAGTGATCTGAACGTTTCATGATGATCGCACATTCCAAAGGGGGTCAAACCATGTCCCAAAGGTCACCGGATCTGGTGTCAATTTAAAGAAGTAGTCCAGTTAAACATTTGTGGGCTTATAACTTGGCTTCTGAATGTCCTAGAGAGATCAGGTTTGTTTTAGTGTACTCCAATCAACAGCCCCTACAACCACAAAAAGGAATGGAGTCATTAGCACTTATGGTTTGTAAATGGCACCCAGAATTATGCTGCACGAAGCACAATTTCACATCATTCTGGGTCCATTTGTGTGAAAACAAGGTCCAATCAGGCTGAAACGTTACAAGAAGGTAGAATCTATTGAGTTGTAAGTGATCTGAACGTTTAATGATGATCGCATATTCCTATAGGGGGTCAAACCATGTCCCAAAGGTCACCGAGCCTGGTGTCACTTTAAAGAAGTAGTCCAGTTACACCTTTTTGAGCTAATAACTTGGCTTCTGAATATCCTAAAGAGGTCAGGTTTGTTTTAGTGTACTCCACTCAACAGCCTCTACAACCACAAAAAGGAATGGAGTCATTAGCCCTTATGGTTTGTAAATGGCACCCAGAATTATGTTGAACGAAGCACAATTTCACATCATTCTGGGTCAATTTGTGTGAAAACAAGGTCCAATCAGGCTGAAACGTTACAGGAAGGTAGAATCTATTGAGTTGTAAGTGATCTGAACGTTTCATGATGATAGCAAATTCCTATAGGGGGTCAAACCATGTCCCAAAGGTCACCGGATCTGGTGTCAATTTAAAGAAGTAGTCCAGTTACACATTTGTGGGCTTATAACTTGGCTTCTGAATGTCCTAGAGAGGTCAGGCTTGTTTTAGTGTACTCCAATCAACAGCCCCTACAACCACAAAAAGGAATGGAGTCATTAGCACTTATGGTTTGTAAATGGCACCCAGAATTATGTTGCACGAAGCACAATTTCACATCATTCTGGGTCCATTTGTGTGAAAACAAGGTCCAATCAGGCTGAAACGTTACAAGACGGTAGAATCTAGTGAGTTGTAAGTGATCTGAACGTTTCATGATGATATCACTTTCCTAAGGGGGTCAAATAATGTCCCAAAGGTCACCGGATCTGGTGTCAATTTAAAGAAGTAGTCCAGTTACACATTTGTGGGCTTATAACTTGGCTTCTGAATGTCCTAGTGAGATCAGGTTTGTTTTAGTGTACTCCAATCAACAGCCCCTACAACCACAAAAAGGAATGGAGTCATTAGCACTTATGGTTTTTAAATGGCACCCAGAATAATGTTGCACGAAGCACAATTTCACATCATTCTGGGTTCATTTGTGTGAAAACAAGGTCCAATCATGCTGAAACGTTACAGGAAAGTAGAATCTATTGAGTTGTAAGTGATCTGAACGTTTCATGATGATAGCACTTTCCTAAGGGGGTCAAACCATGTCCCAAAGGTCACCGGATCTGGTGTCAATTTAAAGAAGTAGTCCAGGTACACATTTGTGGGCTTATAACTTGGCTTCTGAATGTCCTAGAGAAGTCAGGCTTGTTTTAGTGTACTCCAATCAACAGCCCCTACAACCACAAAAAGGAATGGAGTCATTAGCACTTATGTTTTGTAAATGGCACCCAGAATTATGTTGCACGAAGCACAATTTCACATCATTCAGGGTCCATTTGTGTGAAAACAAGGTCCAATCAGGCTGAAACGTTACAAGAAGGTAGAATCTATTGAGTTGTAAGTGATCTGAACTTTTCAGGATGATCGCACAATCCTATAGGGGGTCAAACCATGTCCCAAAGGTCACCGGGCCTGGTGTCACTTTAAAGAAGTAGTCCAGTTACACCTTTGTGGGCTTATAACTTGGCTTCTGAATATCCTAAAGAGGTCAGGTTTGTTTTAGAGTACTCCAGTTAACAGCCCCCATTACCCCAAAAAGGAATGGCGTCATTAGCACTTATGGTTTTTAAATGGAACCCAGAATTATGTTGCACGAAGCACAATTTCACATAATTCTGGGTTCATTTGTGTGAAAACAAGGTCCAATCAGGCTGAAACGTTACAAGACGGTAGAATCTACTGAGTTGTAAGTGATCTGAACGTTTCATGATGATAGCACTTTCCTAAGGGGGTCAAATCATGTCCCAAAGGTCACCGGATCTGGTGTCAATTTAAAGAAGTAGTCCAGTTACACATTTGTGGGCTTATAACTTGGCTTCTGAATGTCCTAGTGAGATCAGGTTTGTTTTAGTGTACTCCAATCAACAGCCCCTACAACCACAAAAAGGATTGGAGTCATTAGCACTTATGGTTTTTAAATGGCACCCAGAATAATGTTGCACGAAGCACAATTTCACATCATTCTGGGTTCATTTGTGTGAAAACAAGGTCCAATCAGGCTGAAACGTTACAGGAAGGTAGAATCTATTGAGTTGTAAGTGATCTGAACGTTTCATGATGATAGCACTTTCCTAAGGGGGTCAAACCATGTCCCAAAGGTCACCGGATCTGGTGTCAATTTAAAGAAGTAGTCCAGTTACACATTTGTGGGCTTATAACTTGGCTTCTGAATGTCCTAGAGAGGTCAGGCTTGTTTTAGTGTACTCCAATCAACAGCCCCTACAACCACAAAAAGGAATGGAGTCATTAGCACTTATGGTTTGTAAATGGCACCCAGAATTATGTTGCACGAAGCACAATTTCACATCATTCTGGGTCCATTTGTGTGTAAACAAGGTCCAATCAGGCTGAAACGCTACAAGAAGGTAGAATCTATTGAGTTGTAAGTGATCTGAACGTTTCATGATGATCGCACTTTCCTATAGGGGGTCAAACCATTTCCAAAAAGGTCACCGGGCCTGGTGTCACTTTAAAGAAGTAGTCCAGTTACACCTTTGTGGGCTTATAACTTGGCTTCTGAATATCTTAAAGAGGTCAGGTTTGTTTTAGTGTACTCCAATCAACAGCCTCTACAACCACAAAAAGGAATGGAGTCATTAGCACTTATGGTTTTTAAATGGCACCCAGAATTATGTTGCACGAAGCACAATTTCACATCATTCTGGGTTCATTTGTGTGAAAACAAGGTCCAATCAGGCTGAAACGTTACAGGAAGGTAGAATCTATTGAGTTGTAAGTGATCTGAACGTTTCATGATGATAGCACTTTCCTAAGGGGGTCAAACCATGTCCCAAAGGTCACCGGATCTGGTGTCAATTTAAAGAAGTAGTCCAGTTACACATTTGTGAGCTTATAACTTGGCTTCTGAATGTCCTAGAGAGATCAGGTTTGTTTTAGTGTACTCCAATCAACAGCCCCTACAACCACAAAAAGGAATGGAGTCATTAGCACTTATGGGTTGTAAATGGCAGCCAGAATTATGTTGCACGAAGCACAATTTCACATCATTCTCGGTCCATTTGTGTGAAAACAAGGTCCAATCAGGCTGAAACGTTACAAGAAGGTAGAATCTATTGAGTTGTAAGTGATCTGAACGTTTCATGTTGATAGCACTTTCCTAAGGGGGTCAAACCATGTCCCAAAGGTCACCGGGCCTGGTGTCACTTTAAAGAAGTAGTCCAGTTACAACTTTGTGGGCTTATAACTTGGCTTCTGAATATCCTAAAGAGGTCAGGTTTGTTTTAGTGTACTCAAATCAACAGCCCCTACAACCACAAAAAGGACTGGAGTCATTAGCACTTATGGTTTTTAAATGGCATCCAGAATTATGTTGTACGAAGCACAATTTCAAATCATTCGGGGTCCATTTGTGTGAAAACAAGGTCCAATCAGGCTGAAACGTTACAGGAAGGTAGAATCTATTGCGTTGTAAGTGATCTGAACGTTTCATGCTGATAGCACTTTCCTAAGGAGGTCAAACTATGTCCCAAATGTCACCAGATCTGGTGTCAATTTAAAGAAGTAGTCCAGTTACACATTTGTGGGCTTATAACTTGGCTTCTGAATGTCCTAGAGAGATCAGGTTTAATTTAGTGTACTCCAATCAACAGCCCCTACAACCACAAAAAGGAATGGAGTCATTAGCACTTATGGTTTGTAAATGGCACCCAGAATTATGTTGCACGAAGCACAATTTCACATCATTCTGGGTTCATTTGTGTGAAAACAAGGTCCAATCAGGCTGAAACGTTACAGGAAGGTAGAATCTATTGAGTTGTAAGTGATCTGAACGTTTCATGATGATAGCACTTTCCTAAGGGGGTCAAACCATGTCCCAAAGGTCACCGGATCTGGTGTCAATTTAAAGAAGTAGTCCAGTTACACATTTGTGGGCTTATAACTTGGCTTCTGAATGTCCTAGAGAGGTCAGGCTTGTTTTAGTGTACTCCAATTAACAGCCCCTACAACCACAAAAAGGAATGGAGTCATTAGCACTTATGGTTTGTAAATGTCACCCAGAATTATGTTGCACGAAGCACAATTTCACATCATTCTGGGTCCATTTGTGTGAAAACAAGGTCCAATCAGGCTGAAACGTTACAGGAAGGTAGAATCTATTGAGTTGTAAGTGATCTGAACGTTTCATGATGATCGCACATTTCTATAGGGGGTCAAACCATGTCCCAAAGGTCACCGGGCCTGGTGTCACTTTAAAGAAGTAGTCCAGTTACACCTTTGTGGGCTTATAACTTGGCTTCTGAATATCCTAAAGAGGCCAGGTTTGTTTTAGCGTACTCCAATCAACAGCCTCTACAACCACAAAAAGGAATGGAGTCATTAGCACTTATGGTTTGTAAATGGCACCCAGAATTATGTTGCACGAAGCACAATTTCACATCATTCTGGGTCCATTTGTGTCAAAACAAGGTCCAATCAGGCTGAAACAGTACAGGAAGGTAGAATCTATTGAGTTGTAAGTGATCTGAACGTTTCATGATGATAGCACATTCCTATAGGGGGTCAAACTATGTCCCAAAGGTCACCGGATCTGGTGTCAATTTAAAGAAGTAGTCCAGTTACACATTTGTGGGCTTATAACTTGGCTTCTGGATGTCCTAGAGAGATCAGGTTTGTTTTAATGTACTCCAACCAACAGTCCCTACAACCACAAAAAGAAATGGAGTCATTAGCACTTATGGTTTGTAAATGGCACCCAGAATTATATTGCACGAAGCACAATTTCACATCATTCTGGGTCCATTTGTGTGAAAACAAGGTACAATCAGGCTGAAACGTTACAAGAAGGTAGAATCTATTGAGTTGTAAGTGATCTGAACGTTTCATGATGATCGCACATTCCTATAGGGGGTCAAACCATGTCCCAAAGGTCACCGGGCCTGGTGTCACTTTAAAGAAGTAGTCCAATTACACCTTTGAGGGCTTATAACTTGGTTTCTGAATGTCCTAGAGAGATCAGGTTTGTTTTAGTATACTCCAATCAACAGCCGTTACAACCACAAAAAGGAATGGAGTCATTAGCACTTATGGTTTTTAAATGGCACCCAGAATTATGTTGCACGAAGCACAATTTCACATCATTCTGGGTTAATTTGTGTGAAAACAAGGTACAATCAGGCTGAAACGTTACAGGAAGGTAGAATCTATTGAGTTGTAAGTTATCTGAACGTTTCATGATGATAGTACTTTCCTAAGGGGATCAAACCATGTCCCAAATGTCACCGGATCTGGTGTCAATTTAAAGAAGTAGTCCAGTTACACATTTGTGGGCTTATAACTTGGCTTCTGAATGTCCTAGAGAGATCAGGTTTGTTTTAGTGTACTCCAATCAACAGCCCCTACAACCACAAAATGGAATGGAGTAATTAGCACTTATGGTTTGTAAATGGCACCCAGAATTATGCTGCACGAAGCACAATTTCACAACATTGTGGGTCCATTTGTGTGAAAACAAGGTCCAATCAGGCTGAAACGTTACAGGAACGTAGAATCTATTGAGTTGTAAGTGATCTGAACGTTTCATGATGATCGCACATTCCTATAGGGGGTCAAACCATGTCCCAAAGGTCACCGGGCCTGGTGTCACTTTAAAGAAGTAGTCCAGTTACACCTTTGTGAGCTAATAACTTGGCTTCTGAATATCCTGAAGAGGCCAGATTTGTTTTAGTGTACTCCAATCAACAGCCTCTACAACCACAAAAAGGAATGGAGTCATTAGCACTTATGGTTTGTAAATGGCACCCAGAATTATGTTGCACGAAGCACAATTTCACATCATTCTGGGTCCATTTGTGTCAAAACAAGGTCCAATCAGGCTGAAACGTTACAGGAAGGTAGAATCTATTGAGTTGTAAGTGATCTGAACGTTTCATGATGATAGCACATTCCTATAGGGGGTCAAACTATGTCCCAAAGGTCACCGGATCTGGTGTCAATTTAAAGAAGTAGTCCAGTTACACATTTGTGGGCTTATAACTTGGCTTCTGAATGTCCTAGAGAGATCAGGTTTGTTTTAATGTACTCCAACCAACAGCCCCTACAACCACAAAAAGAAATGGAGTCATTAGCACTTATGGTTTGTAAATGGCACCCAGAATTATATTGCACGAAGCACAATTTCACATCATTCTGGGTCCATTTGTGTGAAAACAAGGTCCAATCAGGCTGAAACGTTACAAGAAGGTAGAATCTATTGAGTTGTAATTGATCTGAACGTTTCATGATGATCGCACATTCCTATAGGGGGTCAAACCATGTCCCAAAGGTCACCGGGCCTGGTGTCACTTTAAAGAAGTAGTCCAATTACACCTTTGAGGGCTTATAACTTGGTTTCTGAATGTCCTAGAGAGATCAGGTTTGTTTTAGTATACTCCAATCAACAGCCCCTACAACCACAAAAAGGAATGGAGTCATTAGCACTTATGGTTTTTAAATGGCACCCAGAATTATGTTGCACGAAGCACAATTTCACATCATTCTGGGTTCATTTGTGTGAAAACAAGGTACAATCAGGCTGAAACGTTACAGGAAGGTAGAATCTATTGAGTTGTAAGTGATCTGAACGTTTCATGATGATATCACTTTCCTAAGGGGGTCAAACCATGTCCCAAAGGTCACCGGATCTGGTGTCAATTTAAAGAAGTAGTCCAGTTACACATTTGTGGGCTTATAACTTGGCTTCTGAATGTCCTAGAGAGATCAGGTTTGTTTTAGTATACTCCAATCAACAGCCCCTACAACCACAAAAAGGAATGGAGTCATTAGCACTTGTGGTTTTTAAATGGCACCCAGAATTATGTGGTACGAAGCACAATTTCACATCATTCTGGGTTCATTTGTGTGAAAACAAGGTCCAATCAAGCTGAAACGTTACAGGAAGGTAGAATCTATTGAGTTGTAAGTTATCTGAACGTTTCATGATGATAGTACTTTCCTAAGGGGATCAAACCATGTCCCAAATGTCACCGGATCTGGTGTCAATTTAAAGAAGTAGTCCAGTTACACATTTGTGGGCTTATAACTTGGCTTCTGAATGTCCTAGAGAGATCAGGTTTGTTTTAATGTACTCCAATCAACAGCCCCTACAACCAAAAAAAAGGAATGGAGTCATTAGCACTTATGGTTTGTAAATGGCACCCAAGATTATGTTGCACGAAGCACAATTTCACATCATTCTGGGTCCATTTGTGTGAAAACAAGGTCCAATCAGGCTGAAACGTTACAAGAAGGTAGAATCTATTGAGTTGTAAGTGATCTGAATGTTTCATGATGATCGCACATTCCTATAGGGGGTCAAACCATGTCCCAAAGGTCACCGGGTCTTTTGTCACTTTAAAGAAGTAGTCCAATTACACCTTTGAGTGCTTATAACTTGGTTTCTGAATGTCCTAGAGAGATCAGGTTTGTTTTAGTGTACTCCAATCAACAGCCCCTACAACCTCAAAAAGGAATGGAGTCATTAGCACTTATGGTTTTTAAATGGCACCCAGAATTATGTTGCACGAAGCACAATTTCACATCATTCTGGGTCCATTTGTGTGAAAACAAGGTCCAATCAGGCTGAAACTTTACAAGAAGGTAGAATCTATTGAGTTGTGAGTGATCTGAACGTTTCATGATGATCGCACATTCCTATTGGGGGTCAAACATTGTCCCAAAGGTCACCGGGCCTGGTGTAACTTTAAAGAAGTAGTCTTGTTACACCTTTGTGGGATTATAACTTGGCTTCTGAATATCCTAGAGAGGTCAGGTTTGTTTTAGAGTACTCCAATTAGCAGCCCCCATTACCACTAAAAGGAACGGAGTCATTAGCACTTATGGTTTTTAAAAGGCACCCAGAATTATGTTGCACAAAGCACAATTTCACATCATTCTGGGTTCATTTGTGTGAAAACAAGGTCCAATCAGGCTGAAACGTTACAGGAAGGTAGAATCTATTGAGTTGTAAGTGATCTGAACGTTTCATGATGATAGCACCTTCCTAAGGGGGTCAAACCATGTTCCAAAGGTCACCGGATCTGGTGTCAATTTAAAGAAGTAGTCCAGTTACACATTTGTGGGCTCATAACTTGGCTTCTGAATGTCCTAGAGAGATCAGGTTTGTTTTAGTATACTCCAATCAACAGCCCCTACAACCACAAAAATGAATGGAGTCATTAGCACTTATGGTTTTTAAATGGCACCCAGAATTATGATGCACGAAGCATTATTTCACATCATTCTGGGTTCATTTGTGTGAAAACAAGGTCCAATCAGGCTGAAACGTTACAGGAAGGTAGAATCTATTGAGTTGTAAGTGATCTGAACGTTTCATGATGATAGCACTTTCCTAAGGGGGTCAAACCATGTCCCAAAGGTCACCGGATCTGGTGTCAATTTAAAGAAGTAGTCCAGTTACACATTTGTGGGCTTATAACTTGGCTTCTGAATGTCCCAGAGCGATCAGGTTTGTTTTAGTGTACTACAATCAACAGCCCCTACAACCACAAAAAGGAATGGAGACATTAGCACTTATGGTTTTTAAATGGCACCCAGAATTATGTTGCACGAAGCACAATTTCACATCATTCTGGGTTCATTTGTGTGAAAACAAGGTCCAATCAGGCTGAAACGTTACAGGAAGGTAGAATCTATTGAGTTGTAAGTGATCTGAACATTTCATGATGATAGAACTTTCCTATAGGGGGTCAAACCATGTCCCAAAGGTCACCGGATCTGGTGTCACTTTAAAGAAGTAGTCCAGTTACACATTTGTGGGCTTATAACTTGGCTTCTGAATGTCCTGGAGAGGTCAGGTTTGTTTTAGTGTACTCCAATCAACAGCCCCTACAACCACAAAAAGGAATGGAGACATTAGCACTTATGGTTTGTAAATGGCACCCAGAATTATGTTGCACGAAGCACAATTTCACATCATTCTGGGTTCATTTGTGTGAAAACAAGGTCCAATCAGGCTGAAACGTTACAGGAAGGTAGAATCTATTGAGTTGTAAGTGATCTGAACGTTTCATGATGATAGCACTTTCCTAAGGGGGTCAAACCATGTCCCAAAGGTCACCGGATCTGGTGTCAATTTAAAGAAGTAGTCCAGTTACACATTAGTGGGCTTATAACTTGGCTTCTGAATGTCCTAGAGCGATCAGGTTTGTTTTAGTGTACTCCAATCAACAGCCCCTACAACCACAAAAAGGAATGGAGAAATTAGCACTTATGGTTTGTAAATGGCACCCAGAATTATGTTGCACGAAGCACAATTTCACATCATTCTGGGTTCATTTGTGTGAAAACAAGGTCCAATCAGGCTGAAACGTTACAGGAAGGTAGAATCTACTGAGTTGTAAGTGATCTGAACGTTTCATGATGATAGCACTTTCCTAAGGGGGTCAAACCATGTCCCAAAGGTCACCGGATCTGGTGTCAATTTAAAGAAGTAGTCCAGTTACACATTTGTGGGCTTATAACTTGGCTTCTGAATGTCCTAGAGAGATCAGGTTTGTTTTAGTGTACTCCAATCAACAGCCCCTACAACCACAAAAAGGAATGGAGTCATTAGCCCTTATGGTTTTTAAATGGCACCCAGAATTATGTTGCACGAAGCACAATTTCACATCATTCTGGGTTCATTTGTGTGAAAACAAGGTCCAATCAGGCTGAAACGCTACAAGAAGGTAGAATCTATTGAGCTGTAAGTGATCTGAACGTTTCAAGATGATCGCACATTCCTATAGGGGGTAAAACCATGTCCCAAAGGTCACCGGGCCTGGTGTGACTTTAAAGAAGTAGTCCAGTTACACCTTTGTGGGCTTATAACTTGGCTTCTGAATGTCCTAGAGAGGTTAGGTTTGTTTTAGTGTACTCCAATCAACAGCCCCTACAACCACAAAAAGGAATGGAGTCATTAGCTTTTTTGGTTTGTAAATGGCACCCAGAATTATGTTGCACGAAGCACAATTTCACTTCATTCTGGGTCCATTTGTGTGAAAACAAGGTCCAGTCAGGCTGAAACGTTACAGGAAGGTAGAATCTATTGAGTTGTAAGTGATCTGAACGTTTCATGATGATAGCACTTTCCTAAGGGGGTCAAACCATGTCCCAAAGGTCACCGGATCTGGTGTCAATTTAAAGAAGTAGTCCAGTTACACATTTGTGGGCTTATAACTTGGCTTCTGAATGTCCTAGAGAGATCAGGTTTGTTTTAGTGTACTCCAATCAACAGCGCCTACAACCACAAAAAGGAATGGAGTCATTAGCACTTATTGTTTTTAAATGGCACCCAGAATTATGTTGCACGAAGCACAATTTCACATCATTCTGGGTTCATTTGTGTGAAAACAAGGTCCAATCAGGCTGAAACGTTACAGGAAGGTATATTCTATTGAGTTGTAAGTGATCTGAACGTTTCATGATGATAGCACATTCCTATAGGGGGTCAAACCATGTCCCAAAGGTCACCGGATCTGGTGTCAATTTAAAGAAGTAGTCCAGTTACACATTTGTGGGCTTATAACTTGGCTTCTGAATGTCCTAGAGAGATCAGGTTTGTTTTAGTATACTCCAATCAACAGCCCCTACAACCACAAAAAGGAATGGAGTCATTAGCACTTATGGTTTGTAAATGGCACCCAGATTTATGTTGCACGAAGCACAATTTCACATCATTCTGGGTTCATTTGTGTGAAAACTAGGTCCAATCAGGCTGAAACGTTACAGGAAGGTAGAATCTATTGAGTTGTACGTGATCTGGACGTTTCATGATGATAGCACTTTCCTAAGGGGGTCAAACCATGTCCCAAAGGTCACCGGATCTGGTGTCAATTTAAAGACGTAGTCCAGTACCAACATTTGTGGGCTTATAACTTGGCTTCTGAATGTCCTAGAGAGGTCAGGTTTGTTTTAGTGTACTCCAGTTAACAGCCCCCATTACCCCAAAACGTAATGGAGTCATTAGCACTTATGGTTTTTAAATGGCACCCAGAATTATGTTGCACGAAGCACAATTTCACATCATTCTGGGTTCATTTGTGTGAAAACAAGGTCCAATCAGGCTGAAACGTTACAGGAAGGTAGAATCTATTGAGTTGTAAGTGATCTGAACGTTTCATGATGATAGCACTTTCCTAAGGGGGTCAAACCATGTCCCAAAGGTCACCGGATCTGGTGTCAATTTAAAGAAGTAGTCCAGTTACACATTTGTGGGTTTATAACTTGGCTTCTGAATGTCCTAGAGAGATCAGGTTTGTTTTAGTGTACTCCAATCATCAGCCCCTACAACCACAAAAAGGAATGGAGTCATTAGCACTTATGGTTTGTAAATGGCACCCAGAATTATGCTGCACGAAGCACAATTTCACAACATTCTGGGTCCATTTGTGTGAAAACAAGGTCCAATCAGGCTGAAACGTTACAAGAAGGTAGAATCTATTGAGTTGTAAGTTATCTGAACGTTTCATGATGATCGCACATTCCTATAGGGGGTCAAACCATGACCCAAAGGTCACCGGGCCTGGTGTCACTTTAAAGAAGTAGTCCAGTTACACCTTTGTGAGCTAATAACTTGGCTTCTGAATATCCTAAAGAGGTCAGGTTTGTTTTAGTGTACTCCAATAGACAGCCTCTACAACCAAAAAAAGGAATGGAGTCATTAGCACTTATGGTTTGTAAATGGCACCCAGAATTATGTTGCACGAAGCACAATTTCACATCATTCTGGGTTCATTTGTGTGAAAACAAGGTCCAATCAGGCTGAAACGTTACAGGAAGGTAGAATCTATTGAGTTGTAAGTGATCTGAACGTTTCATGATGATAGCACTTTCCTAAGGGGGTCAAACCATGTCCCAAAGGTCACCGGATCTGGTGTCAATTTAAAGAAGTAGTCCAGTTACACATTTGTGGGCTTATAACTTGGCTTCTGAATGTCCTAGAGAGATCAGGTTTGTTTTAGTGTACTCCAATCAACAGCCCCTACAACCACAAAAAGGAATGGGGTCATTAGCACTTATGGTTTGTAAATGGCACCCAGAATTATGCTGCACGAAGCACAATTTCACAACATTCTGGGTCCATTTGTGTGAAAACAAGGTCCAATCAGGCTGAAACGTTACAAGAAGGTAGAATCTATTGAGTTGTAAGTGATCTGAACGTTTCATGATGATCGCACATTCCTATAGGGGGTCAAACCATGACCCAAAGGTCACCGGGCTTGGTGTCACTTTAAAGAAGTAGTCCAGGTACACCTTTGTGAGCTAATAACTTGGCTTCTGAATATCCTAAAGAGGTCAGGTTTGTTTTAGTGTACTCCAATAGACAGCCTCTACAACCACAAAAAGGAATGGAGTCATTAGCAATTATGGTTTGTAAATGGCACCCAGAATTATGTTGCACGAAGCACAATTTCACATCATTCTGGGTCCATTTGTGTGAAAACAAGGTCCAATCAGGCTGAAACGTTACAAGAAGGTAGAATCTATTGAGTTGTAAGTGATCTGAACGTTTCATGATGATAGCACATTCCTATAGGGGGTCAAACCATGTCCCAAAGGTCACCGGATCTGGTGTCAATTTAAAGAAGTAGTCCAGTTACACATTTGTGGGCTTATAACTTGGCTTCTGAATGTCCTAGAGAGATCAGGTTTGTTTTAGTATACTCCAATCAACAGCCCCTACAACAACAAAAAGGAATGGAGTCATTAGCACTTATGGTTTGTAAATGGTACCCAGATTTATGTTGCACGAAGCACAATTTCACATCATTCTGGGTTCATTTGTGTGAAAACTAGGTCCAATCAGGCTGAAACGTTACAGGAAGGTAGAATCTATTGAGTTGTACGTGATCTGAACGTTTCATGATGATAGCACTTTCCTAAGGGGGTCAAACCATGTCCCAAAGGTCACCGGATCTGGTGTCAATTTAAAGACGTAGTCCAGTACCAACATTTGTGGGCTTATAACTTGGCTTCTGAATGTCCTAGAGAGGTCAGGCTTGTTTTAGTGTACTCCAGTTAACAGCCCCCATTACCCCAAAACGTAATGGAGTCATTAGCACTTATGGTTTTTAAATGGCACCCAGAATTATGTTGCACGAAGCACAATTTCACATCATTCTGGGTTCATTTGTGTGAAAACAAGCTCCAATCAGGCTGAAACGTTACAGGAAGGTAGAATCTATTGAGTCGTAAGTGATCTGAACGTTTCATGATGATAGCACTTTCCTAAGGGGGTCAAACCATGTCCCAAAGGTCACCGGATCTGGTGTCAATTTAAAGAAGTAGTCCAGTTACACATTTGTGGGCTTATAACTTGGCTTCTGAATGTCTTAGAGAGACCAGGTTTGTTTTAATGTACTCCAATCAGCAGCCCCTACAACCACAAAAAGGAATGGAGTCATTAGCACTTATGGATTGTAAATGGCACCCAGTATTATGTTGCACGAAGCACTATTTCACATCATTCTGGGTCCATTTGTGTGAAAACAAGGTCCAATCAGGCTGAAACGTTACAGGAAGGTAGAATCTATTGAGTTTAAGTGATCTGAACGTTTCATGATGATAGCACTTTCCTAAGGGGGTCAAACCATCTCCCAAAGGTCACCGGATCTGGTGTCAATTTAAAGAAGTAGTCCAGTTACACATTTGTGGGCTTATAACTTGGCTTCTGAATGTCCTAGAGAGATCAGGTTTGTTTTAGGGTACTCCAATCAACAGCCCCTACAACCACAAAAAGGAATGGAGTCATTAGCACTTGTGGTTTTTAAATGGCACCCAGAATTATGTTGCACGAAGCACAATTTCACATAATTCTGGGTTCATTTGTGTGAAAACAAGGTCCAATCAGGCTGAAACGTTACAGGAAGGTAGAATCTATTGAGTTGTAAGTGATCTGAACGTTTCATGATGATAGCACTTTCCTAAGGGGGTCAAACCATGTCCCAAACGTCACTGGATCTGGTGTCAATTTAAAGAAGTAGTCCAGTTACACATTTGTGGGCTTATATCTTGGCTTCTGAATGTCTTAGAGAGACCAGGTTTGTTTTAATGTACTCCAATCAGCAGCCCCTACAACCACAAAAAGGAATGGAGTCATTAGCACTTATGGATTGTAAATGGCACCCAGTATTATGTTGCACGAAGCACTATTTCACATCATTCTGGGTCCATTTGTGTGAAAACAAGGTCTAATCAGGCTGAAACGTTACAGGAAGGTAGAATCTATTGAGTTGTAAGTGATCTGAACGTTTCATGATGATAGCACTTTCCTAAGGGGGTCAAACCATGTCCCAAAGGTCACCGGATCTGGTGTCAATTTAAAGAAGTAGTCCAGTTACACATTTGTGGGCTTATAACTTGGCTTCTGAATGTCCTAGAGAGATCAGGTTTGTTTTAGGGTACTCCAATCAACAGCCCCTACAACCACAAAAAGGAATGGAGTCATTAGCACTTGTGGTTTTTAAATGGCACCCAGAATTATGTTGCACGAAGCACAATTTCACATAATTCTGGGTTCATTTGTGTGAAAACAAGGTCCAATCAGGCTGAAACGTTACAGGAAGGTAGAATATATTGAGTTGTAAGTGATCTGAACGTTTCATGATGATAGCACTTTCCTAAGGGGGTCAAACCATGTCCCAAAGGTCACCGGATCTGGTGTCAATTTAAAGAAGTAGTCCAGTTACACATTTTTGGGCTTATAACTTTGCTTCTGAATGTCCTAGAGAGATCAGGTTTGTTTTAGTACACTCCAATCAACAGCCCCTACAACCACAAAAAGGAATGGAGTCATTAGCACTTATGGTTTTTAAATGGCACCCAGAATTATGT
The DNA here is from genome assembly GCF_043380555.1 of Nothobranchius furzeri. Lineage (NCBI taxonomy): Eukaryota > Metazoa > Chordata > Actinopteri > Cyprinodontiformes > Nothobranchiidae > Nothobranchius > Nothobranchius furzeri. Next base: position 2,110,339 of record NC_091741.1, read on the forward strand.
TGCACGAAGCACAATTTCACATCATTCTGGGTTCATTTGTGTGAAAACAAGGTCCAATCAGGCTGAAACGTTACAGGAAGATAGAATCTATTGAGTTGTAAGTGATCTGAACGTTTCATGATGATAGCACTTTCCTAAGGGGGTCAAACCATGTCCCAAAGGTCACAGGATCTGGTGTCAATTTAGAGAAGTAGTCCAGTTACACATTTGTGGGCTTATAACTTGGCTTCTGAATGTCCTAGAGAGGTTAGGTTTGTTTAAGTGTACTCCAATCAACAGCCCCTACAACCACAAAAAGGAATGGAGTCATTAGCACTTATGGTTTGTAAATGGCACCCAGAATTATGTTGCACGAAGCACAATTTCACATCATTCTGGGTCCATTTGTGTGAAAACAAGGTCCAATCAGGCTGAAACGCTACAAGAAGGTAGAATCTATTGAGTTGTAAGTGATCTGAACGTTTCAAGATGATCGCACATTCCTATAGGGGGTAAAACCATTTCCCAAAGGTCATCGGGCCTGGAGTCACTTTAAAGAAGTAGTCCAGTTACACCTTTGTGGGCTTATAACTTGGCTTCTGAATTTCCTAGAGAGGTTAGATTTGTTTTAGTGTACTGCAATCAAAAGCCCCTACAACCACAAAAAGGAATGGAGTCATTAGCCCTTATGGTTTGTAAATGGCACCCAGAATTATGTTGCACGAAGCACAATTTCACATCATTCTGGGTTCATTTGTGTGAAAACAAGGTCCAATAAGGCTGAAACGTTACAGGAAGGTAGAATCTATTGAGTTGTAAGTGATCTGAACGTTTCATGATGATAGCACTTTCCTAAGGGGGTCAAACCATGTCCCAAAGGTCACTGGATCTGGTGTCAATTTAAAGAAGTAGTCCAGTTACACATTTGTGGGCTTATAACTTGGCTTCTGAATGTCCAAGAGAGTTCAGGTTTGTTTTAATGTACTCCAATCAACAGCCCCTACAACCACAAAAAGGAATGGAGTCATTAGCACTTATGGTTTTTAAATGGCACCCAGAATTATGTTGCACGAAGCACAATTTCACATCATTCTGGGTTCATTTGTGTGAAAACAAGGTCCAATCAGGCTGAAACTTTACAGAAAGGTAGAATCTATTGAGTTGTAAGTGATCTGAACGTTTCATGATGATAGCACTTTCCTAAGGGGGTCAAACCATGTCCCAAAGGTCACCGGATCTGGTGTCAATTTAAAGAAGCAGTCCAGTTACACATTTGTGGGCTTATAACTTGGCTTCTGAATGTCCTAGAGAGATCAGGTTTGTTTTAATGTACTCCAATCAACAGCCCCTACAACCACAAAAAGGACTGGAGTCATTAGCACTTATGGTTTGTAAATGGTACCCAGAATTATGTTGCACGAAGCACAATTTCACATCATTCTGGGTCCATTTGTGTGAAAACAAGGTCCAATCAGGCTGAAACGCTACAAGAAGGTAGAATCTATTGAGTTTTAAGTGATCTGAACGTTTCAAGATGATCGCTCATTCCTATAGGGGGTAAAACCATGTCCCAAAGGTCACCGGGCCTGGTGTCACTTTAAAGAAGTAGTCCAGTTACACCTTTGTGGGCTTATAACTTGGCTTCTAAATGCCCTAGAGAGGTTAGGTTTGTTTTAGTGTACTCCAATCAAAAGCCCCTACAACCACAAACAGGAATGGAGTCATTAGCACTTATGGTTTGTAAATGGCACCCAGAATTATGTTGCACGAAGCACAATTTCACATCATTCTGGGTTCATTTGTGTGAAAACAAGGTCCAATCAGGCTGAAACGTTGCAGGAAGGTAGAATCTATTGAGTTGTAAGTGATCTGAACGTTTCATGATGATAGCACTTTCCTAAGGGGGTCAAACCATGTCCCAAAGGTCACTGGATCTGGTGTCAATTTAAAGAAGTAGTCCAGTTACACATTTGTGGGCTTATAACTTGGCTTCTGAATGTCCAAGAGAGTTCAGGTTTGTTTTAATGTACTCCAATCAACAGCCCCTACAACCACAAAAAGGAATGGAGTCATTAGCACTTATGGTTTTTAAATGGCACCCAGAATTATGTTGCACGAAGCACAATTTCACATCATTCTGGGTTCATTTGTGTGAAAACAAGGTCCAATCAGGCTGAAACGTTACAGGAAGATAGAATCTATTGAGTTGTAAGTGATCTGAACGTTTCATGATGATAGCACTTTCCTAAGGGGGTCAAACCATGTCCCAAAGGTCACAGGATCTGGTGTCAATTTAGAGAAGTAGTCCAGTTACACATTTGTGGGCTTATAACTTGGCTTCTGAATGTCCTAGAGAGGTTAGGTTTGTTTAAGTGTACTCCAATCAACAGCCCCTACAACCACAAAAAGGAATGGAGTCATTAGCACTTATGGTTTGTAAATGGCACCCAGAATTATGTTGCACGAAGCACAATTTCACATCATTCTGGGTCCATTTGTGTGAAAACAAGGTCCAATTAGGCTGAAATGCTACAAGAAGGTAGAATCTATTGAGTTGTAAGTGATCTGAACGTTTCAAGATGATCGCACATTCCTATAGGGGGTAAAACCATTTCCCAAAGGTCACCGGGCCTGGAGTCACTTTAAAGAAGTAGTCCAGTTACATATTTGTGGGCTTATAACTTGGCTTCTGAAATTTCTAGAGAGGTTAGATTTGTTTTAGTGTACTGCAATCAAAAGCCCCTACAACCACAAAAAGGAATGGAGTCATTAGCACTTATGGTTTGTAAATGGCACCCAGAATTATGTTGCACGAAGCACAATTTCACAACATTCTGGGTTCATTTGTGTGACAACAAGGTCCAATCAGGCTGAAACGTTACAGGAAGGTAGAATCTATTGAGTTGTAAGTGATCTGAACGTTTCATGATGATAGCACTTTCCTAAGGGGGTCAAACCATGTCCCAAAGGTCACTGGATCTGGTGTCAATTTAAAGAAGTAGTCCAGTTACACATTTGTGGGCTTATAACTTGGCTTCTGAATGTCCAAGAAAGTTCAGGTTTGTTTTAATGTACTCCAATCAACAGCCCCTACAACCACAAAAAGGAATGGAGTCATTAGCACTTATGGTTTTTAAATGGCACCCAGAATTATGCTGCACGAAGCACAATTTCACATCATTCTGGGTTCATTTGTGTGAAAACAAGCTCCAATCAGGCTGAAACGTTACAGGAAGGTAGAATCTATTGAATCGTAAGTGATCTGAACGTTTCATGATGATAGCACTTTCCTAAGGGGGTCAAACCATGTCCCAAAGGTCACCGGATCTGGTGTCAATTTAAAGAAGTAGTCCAGTTACACATTTGTGGGCTTATAACTTGGCTTCTGAATGTCTTAGAGAGACCAGGTTTGTTTTAATGTACTCCAATCAGCAGCCCCTACAACCACAAAAAGGAATGGAGTCATTAGCACTTATGGTTTGTAAATGGCACCCAGAATTATGTTGCACGAAGCACAATTTCACATCATTCTGGCTTCATTTGTGTCAAAACAAGGTCCAATCAGATTGAAACGTTACAGGAAGGTAGAATCTATTGAGTTGTAAGTTATCTGAACGTTTCATAATGATAGCACTTTCCTAAGGGGGTCAAACCATGTCCCAAAAGTCACCGGATCTGGTGTCAATTTAAAGAAGTAGTCCAGTTACACATTTGTGGGCTTATAACTTTGCTTCTGAATGTCCTAGAGAGATCAGGTTTGTTTTAGTGTACTCCAATCAACAGTCCCTACAACCACAAAAAGGAATAGAGTCATTAGCACTTATGGTTTGTAAATGGCACCCAGAATTATGTTGCACGAAGCACAATTTCACATCATTCTGGGTCCATTTGTGTGAAAACAAGGTCCAATCAGGCTGAAACGCTACAAGAAGGTAGAATCTATTGAGTTGTAAGTGATCTGAACGTTTCAAGATGATCGCACATTCCTATAGGGGGTAAAACAATGTCCCAAAGGTCACCGGGCCTGGTGTCACTTTAAAGATGTAGTCCAGTTACACCTTTGTGGGCTTATAACTTGGCTTCTAAATGCCCTAGAGAGGTTAGGTTTGTTTTAGTGTACTCCAATAAAAGCCCCTACAACCACAAACAGGAATGGAGTCATTAGCACTTATGGTTTGTAAATGGCACCCAGAATTATGTTGCACGAAGCACAATTTCACATCATTCTGGGTTCATTTGTGTGAAAACAAGGTCCAATCAGGCTGAAACGTTACAGGAAGGTAGAATCTATTGAGTTGTAAGTGATCTGAACGTTTCATGATGATAGCACTTTCCTAAGGGGGTCAAACCATGTCCCCAAGGTCACCGGATCTGGTGTCAATTTAAAGAAGTAGTCCAGTTACACATTTGTGGGCTTATAACTTGGCTTCTGAAAGTCCTAGAGAGATCAGGTTTGTTTTAGGGTACTCCAATCAACAGCCCCTACAACCACAAAAAGGAATGGAGTCATTAGCACTTGTGGTTTTTAAATGGCACCCAGAATTATGTTGCACAAAGCACAATTTCACATCATTCTGGGTTCATTTGTGTGAAAACAAGGTCCAATCAGGCTGAAACGTTACAGGAAGGTAGAATCTATTGAGTTGTAAGTGATCTGAACGTTTCATGATGATAGCACTTTCCTAAGGGGGTCAAACCATGTCCCAAAGGTCACCGGATCTGGTGTCAATTTAAAGAAGTAGTCCAGTTACACATTTGTGGGCTTATAACTTTGCTTCTGAATGTCCTAGAGAGATCAGGTTTGTTTTAGTATACTCCAATCAACAGCCCCTACAACCACAAAAAGGAAAGGAGTCATTAGCACTTATGGTTTTTAAATGGCACCCAGAATTATGTTGCACGAAGCACAATTTCACATCATTCTGGGTTCATTTGTGTGAAAACAAGGTCCAATCAGGCTGAAACGTTACAGAAAGGTAGAATCTATTGAGTTGTAAGTGATCTGAACGTTTCATGATGATAGCACTTTCCTAAGGGGGTCAAACCATGTCCCAAAGGTCACAGGATCTGGTGTCAATTTAGAGAAGTAGTCCAGTTACACATTTGTGGGCTTATAACTTGGCTTCTGAATGTCCTAGAGAGGTTAGGTTTGTTTAAGGGTACTCCAATCAACAGCCCCTACAACCACAAAAAGGAATGGAGTCATTAGCACTTATGGTTTGTAAATGGCACCCAGAATTATGTTGCACGAAGCACAATTTCACATCATTCTGGGTCCATTTGTGTGAAAACAAGGTCCAATCAGGCTGAAACGCTACAAGAAGGTAGAATCTATTGAGTTGTAAGTGATCTGAACGTTTCATGATGATAGCACTTTCCTAAGGGGGTCAAACCATGTCCCAAAGGTCACCGGATCTGGTGTCAATTTAAAGAAGTAGTCCAGTTACACATGTGGGCTTATAACTTGGCTTCTGAATGTCCTAGAGAGATCAGGTTTGTTTTAATGTACTCCAATCATCGGCCCCTACAACCACAAAAAGGAATGGAGTCATTAGCACTTATGGTTTGTAAATGGCACCCAGAATTATGTTGCACGAAGCACAATTTCACATCATTCTGGGTCCATTTCTGTGAAAACAAGGTCCAATCAGGCTGAAACGCTACAAGAAGGTAGAATCTATTGAGTTGTAAGTGATCTCAATGTTTCGAGATGATCGCACATTCCTATAGGGGGTAAAACCATGTCCCAAAGGTCACCGGGCCTGGTGTCACTTTAAAGATGTAGTCCAGTTACACCTTTGTGGGCTTATAACTTGGCTTCTAAATGTCCTAGAGAGGTTAGGTTTGTTTTAGTGTACTCCAATCAAAAGCCCCTACAACCACAAACAGGAATGGAGTCATTAGCACTTATGGTTTGTAAATGGCACCCAGAATTATGTTGCACGAAGCACAATTTCACATCATTCTGGGTTCATTTGTGTGAAAACAAGGTCCAATCAGGCTGAAACGTTGCAGGAAGGTAGAATCTATTGAGTTGTAAGTGATCTGAACGTTTCATGATGATAGCACTTTCCTAAGGGGGTCAAACCATGTCCCAAAGGTCACCGGATCTGGTGTCAATTTAAAGAAGTAGTCCAGTTACACATTTGTGGGCTTATAACTTGGCTTCTGAATGTCTTAGAGAGACCAGGTTTGTTTTAATGTACTCCAATCAGCAGCCCCTACAACCACAAAAAGGAATGGAGTCATTAGCACTTATGGATTGTAAATGGCACCCAGTATTATGTTGCACGAAGCACTATTTCACATCATTCTGGGTCCATTTGTGTGAAAACAAGGTCCAATCAGGCTGAAACGTTACAGGAAGGTAGAATCTATTGAGTTGTAAGTGATCTGAACGTTTCATGATGATAGCACTTTCCTAAGGGGGTCAAACCATCTCCCAAAGGTCACCGGATCTGGTGTCAATTTAAAGAAGTAGTCCAGTTACACATTTGTGGGCTTATAACTTGGCTTCTGAATGTCCTAGAGAGATCAGGTTTGTTTTAGGGTACTCCAATCAACAGCCCCTACAACCACAAAAAGGAATGGAGTCATTAGCACTTGTGGTTTTTAAATGGCACCCAGAATTATGTTGCACGAAGCACAATTTCACATAATTCTGGGTTCATTTGTGTGAAAACAAGGTCCAATCAGGCTGAAACGTTACAGGAAGGTAGAATCTATTGAGTTGTAAGTGATCTGAACGTTTCATGATGATAGCACTTTCCTAAGGGGGTCAAACCATGTCCCAAAGGTCACCGGATCTGGTGTCAATTTAAAGAAGTAGTCCAGTTACACATTTGTGGGCTTATAACTTTGCTTCTGAATGTCCTAGAGAGATCAGGTTTGTTTTAGTATACTCCAATCAACAGCCCCTACAACCACAAAAAGGAGTGGAGTCATTAGCACTTATGGTTTTTAAATGGCACCCAGAATTATGTTGCACGAAGCACAATTTCACATCATTCTGGGTTCATTTGTGTGAAAACAAGGTCCAATCAGGCTGAAACGTTACAGGAAGGTAGAATCTATTGAGTTGTAAGTGATCTGAACGTTTCATGATGATAGCACTTTCCTAAGGGGGTCAAACCATGTCCCAAAGGTCACAGGATCTGGTGTCAATTTAGAGAAGTAGTCCAGTTACACATTTGTGGGCTTATAACTTGGCTTCTGAATGTCCTAGAGAGGTTAGGATTGTTTAAGTGTACTCCAATCAACAGCCCCTACAACCACAAAAAGGAATGGAGTCATTAGCACTTATGGTTTGTAAATGGCACCCAGAATTATGTTGCACGAAGCACAATTTCACATCATTCTGGGTCCATTTGTGTGAAAACAAGGTCCAATCAGGCTGAAACGCTACAAGAAGGAAGAATCTATTCAGTTGTAAGTGATCTGAACGTTTCAAGATGATCGCACATTCCTATAGGGGGTAAAACCATTTCCCAAAGGTCACCGGGCCTGGAGTCACATTAAAGAAGTAGTCCAGTTACACCTTTGTGGGCTTATAACTTGGCTTCTGACTTTTCTAGAGAGGTTAGATTTGTTTTAGTGTACTGCAATCAAAAGCCCCTACAACCACAAAAAGGAATGGAGTCATTAGCCCTTATGGTTTGTAAATGGCACCCAGAATTATGTTGCACGAAGCACAATTTCACAATATTTCTGGGTTCATTTGTGTGAAAACAAGGTCCAATCAGGCTGAAACGTTACAGGAAGGTAGAATCTATTGAGTTGTAAGTGATCTGAACGTTTCATGATGATAGCACTTTCCTAAGGGGGTCAAACCATGTCCCAAAGGTCACTGGATCTGGTGTCAATTTAAAGAAGTAGTCCAGTTACAGATTTGTGGGCTTATATCTTGGCTTCTGAATGTCTTAGAGAGACCAGGTTTGTTTTAATGTACTCCAATCAGCAGCCCCTACAACCACAAAAAGGAATGGAGTCATTAGCACTTATGGATTGTAAATGGCACCCAGTATTATGTTGCACGAAGCACTATTTCACATCATTCTGGGTCCATTTGTGTGAAAACAAGGTCTAATCAGGCTGAAACGTTACAGGAAGGTAGAATCTTATGAGTTGTAAGTGATCTGAACGTTTCATGATGATAGCACTTTCCTAAGGGGGTCAAACCATGTCCCAAAGGTCACCGGATCTGGTGTCAATTTAAAGAAGTAGTCCAGTTACACATTTGTGGGCTTATAACTTGGCTTCTGAATGTCCTAGAGAGATCAGGTTTGTTTTAGGGTACTCCAATCAACAGCCCCTACAACCACAAAAAGGAATGGAGTCATTAGCACTTGTGGTTTTTAAATGGCACCCAGAATTATGTTGCACGAAGCACAATTTCACATAATTCTGGGTTCATTTGTGTGAAAACAAGGTCCAATCAGGCTGAAACGTTACAGGAAGGTAGAATCTATTGAGTTGTAAGTGATCTGAACGGTTCATGATGATAGCACTTTCCTAAGGGGGTCAAACCATGTCCCAAATGTCACCGGATCTGGTGTCAATTTAAAGAAGTAGTCCAGTTACACATTTGTGGGCTTATAACTTTGCTTCTGAATGTCCTAGAGAGATCAGGTTTGTTTTAGTATACTCCAATCAACAGCCCCTACAACCACAAAAAGGAATGGAGTCATTAGCACTTATGGTTTTTAAATGGCACCCAGAATTATGTTGCACGAAGCACAATTTCACATCATTCTGGGTTCATTTGTGTGAAAACAAGGTCCAATCAGGCTGAAACGTTACAGGAAGGTAGAATCTATTGAGTTGTAAGTGATCTGAACGTTTCATGATGATAGCACTTTCCTAAGGGGGTCAAACCATGTCCCAAAGGTCACAGGATCTGGTGTCAATTTAGAGAAGTAGTCCAGTTACACATTTGTGGGCTTATAACTTGGCTTCTGAATGTCCTAGAGAGGTTAGGTTTGTTTAAGTGTACTCCAATCAACAGCCCCTACAACCACAAAAAGGAATGGACTCATTAGCACTTATGGTTTGTAAATGGCACCCAGAATTATGTTGCACGAAGCACAATTTCACATCATTCTGGGTCCATTTGTGTGAAAACAAGGTCCAATCAGGCTGAAACGCTACAAGAAGGTAGAATCTATTCAGTTGTAAGTGATCTGAACGTTTCAAGATGATCGCACATTCCTATAGGGGGTAAAACCATTTCCCAAAGGTCACCGGGCCTGGAGTCACTTTAAAGAAGTAGTCCAGTTACACCTTTGTGGGCTTATAACTTGGCTTCTGAATTTCCTAGAGAGGTTAGATTTGTTTAAGTGTACTGCAATCAAAAGCCCCTACAACCACAAATAGGAATGGAGTCATTAGCCCTTATGGTTTGTAAATGGCACCCAGAATTATGTTGCACGAAGCACAATTTCACATCATTCTGGGTTCATTTGTGTGAAAACAAGGTCCAATCAGGCTGAAACGTTACAGGAAGGTAGAATCTATTGAGTTGTAAGTGATCTGAACGTTTCATGATGATAGCACTTTCCTAAGGGGGTCAAACCATGTCCCAAAGGTCACTGGATCTGGTGTCAATTTAAAGAAGTAGTCCAGTTACACATTTGTGGGCTTATAACTTGGCTTCTGAATGTCCAAGAGAGTTCAGGTTTGTTTTAATGTACTCCAATCAACAGCCCCTACAACCACAAAAAGGAATGGAGTCATTAGCACTTATGGTTTTTAAATGGCACCCAGAATTATGTTGCACGAAGCACAATTTCACATCATTCTGGGTTCATTTGTGTGAAAACAAGGTCCAATCAGGCTGAAACGTTACAGGAAGATAGAATCTATTGAGTTGTAAGTGATCTGAACGTTTCATGATGATAGCACTTTCCTAAGGGGGTCAAACCATGTCCCAAAGGTCACAGGATCTGGTGTCAATTTAGAGAAGTAGTCCAGTTACACATTTGTGGGCTTATAACTTGGCTTCTGAATGTCCTAGAGAGGTTAGGTTTGTTTAAGTGTACTCCAATCAACAGCCCCTACAACCACAAAAAGGAATGGAGTCATTAGCACTTATGGTTTGTAAATGGCACCCAGAATTATGTTGCACGAAGCACAATTTCACATCATTCTGGGTCCATTTGTGTGAAAACAAGGTCCAATTAGGCTGAAACGCTACAAGAAGGTAGAATCTATTGAGTTGTAAGTGATCTGAACGTTTCAAGATGATCGCACATTCCTATAGGGGGTAAAACCATTTCCCAAAGGTCACCGGGCCTGGAGTCACTTTAAAGAAGTAGTCCAGTTACACCTTTGTGGGCTTATAACTTGGCTTCTGAATTTCCTAGAGAGGTTAGATTTGTTTTAGTGTACTGCAATCAAAAGCCCCTACAACCACAAAAAGGAATGGAGTCATTAGCCCTTATGGTTTGTAAATGGCACCCAGAATTATGTTGCACGAAGCACAATTTCACATCATTCTGGGTTCATTTGTGTGAAAACAAGGTCCAATCAGGCTGAAACGTTACAGGAAGGTAGAATCTATTGAGTTGTAAGTGATCTGAACGTTTCATGATGATAGCACTTTCCTAAGGGGGTCAAACCATGTCCCAAAGGTCACTGGATCTGGTGTCAATTTAAAGAAGTAGTCCAGTTACACATTTGTGGGCTTATAACTTGGCTTCTGAATGTCCAAGAGAGTTCAGGTTTGTTTTAATGTACTCCAATCAACAGCCCCTACAACCACAAAAAGGAATGGAGTCATTAGCCCTTATGGTTTTTAAATGGCACCCAGAATTATGTTGCACGAAGCACAATTTCACATCATTCTGGGTTCATTTGTGTGAAAACAAGGTCCAATCAGGCTGAAACTTTACAGAAAGGTAGAATCTATTGAGTTGTAAGTGATCTGAACGTTTCATGATGATAGCACTTTCCTAAGGGGGTCAAACCATGTCCCAAAGGTCACCGGATCTGGTGTCAATTTAAAGAAGCAGTCCAGTTACACATTTGTGGGCTTATAACTTGGCTTCTGAATGTCCTAGAGAGATCAGGTTTGTTTTAATGTACTCCAATCAACAGCCCCTACAACCACAAAAAGGACTGGAGTCATTAGCACTTATGGTTTGTAAATGATACCCAGAATTATGTTGCACGAAGCACAATTTCACATCATTCTGGGTTCATTTGTGTGAAAACAAGGTCCAATCAGGCTGAAACGTTACAGGAAGGTAGAATCTTTTGAGTTGTAAGTGATCTGAACGTTTCATGATGATAGCACTTTCCTAAGGGGGTCAAACCATGTCCCAAAGGTCACCGGATCTGGTGTCACTTTAAAGAAGTAGTCCAGTTACACATTTGTGGGCTTATAACTTGGCTTCTGAATGTCCTAGAGAGGTCAGGTTTGTTTTAGTGTACTCCAATCAACAGCCCCTACAACCACAAAAAGGAATGGAGTCATTAGCACTTATGGTTTGTAAATGGCACCCAGAATTATTTTGCACGAAGCACAATTTCACATCATTCTGGGTCCATTTGTGTGAAAACAAGGTCCAATCAGGCTGAAACGCTACAAGAAGGTAGAATCTATTGAGTTTTAAGTGATCTGAACGTTTCAAGATGATCGCTCATTCCTATAGGTCTGACTGAGGGCCTCCAGCAGAGAAGCCAAAGCAAGACGCGCCCCGAGGACCTTCTTTCCACATGTCAACAATGGGTCTTACTGTGGGCCTCCATGAGAGAAGCCCAGGCAAGACGCGCCCCGAGGAGTGTCTTGCCACATGTCACCACTGGGTCTGACTGAGCTCCTCCAGGAGAGAGGCCCAAGCAAGACGCGCCCAGAGGAGCGTCTTGCCACGTGTCACCACTGGGTCTGATTGAGCACCTCCAGGAGAGAGGCCCCAGCAAGACGCGCCCCGAGGAGCGTCTTGCCTTATGTCAGCACTCGGTCTGACTGAGCGCCTCCAGGAGAGAGGCCCGAGGAGCGTCTTGCCACATGTCACCTCTGGGTCTGACTGAGCGCCTCCAGGAGAGAGGCGCAAGCAAGAAACGCCCGAGGAGCGTCTTGACACATGTCAACACTGGGTCTGATTGAGCGCCTCCAGGAGAGAGGCCCAAGCAAGACGCGCCCCGAGGAGCGTCTTGCCACATGTCACTACTCGGTCTGACTGAGCGCCTCCAGGAGAGAGGTCCAAGCAACACGCGCCCCGAGGAGCGTCTTGCCACATGTCAACACTGGGTCTGACTGAGTGCCTCCATGAGAGAAGCCCCAGCAAGACGCGCCCCGAGGAGCGTCTTGCCACATGTCACTACTCGGTCTGACTGAGCGCCTCCAGGAGAGAGGCCCAAGCAAGACGTGCCCCGAGGAGCGTCTTGCCACATGTCAACAATGGGTCTGACTGAGGTCCTCCAGGAGAGAAGCCCAAGCAAGAAGCGCACCGAGGAGCGTCTTGCCACATGTCAACACTGGGTCTGACTGAGCGCTTCCAGGAGAGAAGCCCAAGCAAGACACGGCCCGAGGAGCGTCTTGACACATGTCAACACTGGGTCTGACTGAGGGCCTCCATGAGAGAAGCCCAAGCAAGACGCGCCCCGAGGAGAGTCTTGCCACATGTCAACACTGGGTCTGACAGAGGGCATCCAGGAGAGAGGCCCAAGCAATACGCGCCCCGAGGAGCGTCTTGCCACATGTCAACAATGGGTCTGACTGAGGGCCTCCAGCAGAGAAGCCAAAGCAAGACGCGCCCCGAGGACCTTCTTTCCACATGTCAACAATGGGTCTTACTGTGGGCCTCCATGAGAGAAGCCCAGGCAAGACGCGCCCCGAGGAGTGTCTTGCCACATGTCACCACTGGGTCTGACTGAGCACCTCCAGGAGAGAGGCCCCAGCAAGACGCGCCCCGAGGAGCGTCTTGCCTTATGTCAGCACTCGGTCTGACTGAGCGCCTCCAGGAGAGAGGCCCGAGGAGCGTCTTGCCACATGTCACCTCTGGGTCTGACTGAGCGCCTCCAGGAGAGAGGCGCAAGCAAGAAACGCCCGAGGAGCGTCTTGACACATGTCAACACTGGGTCTGATTGAGCGCCTCCAGGAGAGAGGCCCAAGCAAGACGCGCCCCGAGGAGCGTCTTGCCACATGTCACTACTCGGTCTGACTGAGCGCCTCCAGGAGAGAGGTCCAAGCAACACGCGCCCCGAGGAGCGTCTTGCCACATGTCAACACTGGGTCTGACTGAGTGCCTCCATGAGAGAAGCCCCAGCAAGACGCGCCCCGAGGAGCGTCTTGCCACATGTCACTACTCGGTCTGACTGAGCGCCTCCAGGAGAGAGGCCCAAGCAAGACGTGCCCCGAGGAGCGTCTTGCCACATGTCAACAATGGGTCTGACTGAGGTCCTCCAGGAGAGAAGCCCAAGCAAGAAGCGCACCGAGGAGCATCTTGCCACATGTCAACACTGGGTCTGACTGAGCGCTTCCAGGAGAGAAGCCCAAGCAAGACACGGCCCGAGGAGCGTCTTGACACATGTCAACACTGGGTCTGACTGAGGGCCTCCATGAGAGAAGCCCAAGCAAGACGCGCCCCGAGGAGAGTCTTGCCACATGTCAACACTGGGTCTGACAGAGGGCATCCAGGAGAGAGGCCCAAACAATACGCGCCCCGAGGAGCGTCTTGCCACATGTCAACAATGGGTCTGACTGAGGGCCTCCAGCAGAGAAGCCAAAGCAAGACGCGCCCCGAGGACCTTCTTTCCACATGTCAACAATGGGTCTTACTGTGGGCCTCCATGAGAGAAGCCCAGGCAAGACGCGCCCCGAGGAGTGTCTTGCCACATGTCACCACTGGGTCTGACTGAGCTCCTCCAGGAGAGAGGCCCAAGCAAGACGCGCCCAGAGGAGCGTCTTGCCACGTGTCACCACTGGGTCTGATTGAGCACCTCCAGGAGAGAGGCCCCAGCAAGACGCGCCCCGAGGAGCGTCTTGCCTTATGTCAGCACTCGGTCTGACTGAGCGCCTCCAGGAGAGAGGCCCAAGCAAGACGCGCCCCGAGGAGCGTCTTGCCACATGTCACTACTCGATCTAACTGAGCTCCTCCAGGAGAGAGGTCCAAGTAAGACGCGCCCCGAGGAGCGTCTTGCCCAATGTCACTACTCGGTCTGACTGAGCGCCTCCAGGAGGGAGGTCCAAGCAAGACGCGCCCCGAGGAGCGTCTTGCCACATGTCACTACTCGGTCTGACTGAGCGCCTCCAGGAGAGAGGCACAAGCAAGACGTGCCCCGAGGAGCGTTTTGCCACATGTCAACACTGGGTCGGACTGAGGGCCTCCATGAGAGAAGCCCAAGCAAGACGCGCCCCGAGGAGAGTCTTGCCACATGTCAACACTCGGTCTGACAGAGGGCATTCAGGAGAGAGGCCGAAGCAATACGCGCCCCGAGGAGCGTCTTGCCACATGTCACCACTGGGTCTGAATGAGCGCCTCCAGGAGAGAGGCCCAACCAAGACGCGCCCCGAGGAGTGTTTTGCCACATGCCAACACTGGGTCTGACTGAGCGCCTCCAGGAGAGAGGCCCAAGCAAGACGCGCCCCGAGGAGCGTCTTGCCACGTGTCAACACTGGGGCTGACTGAGCGCCTCCAGGAGAGAGGCCCAAGCAAGACGCGCCCCGAGGAGCGTCTTGCCACATGTCAGCACTGGGTCTGACTGAGCGCCTCCAGGAGAGAGGCCCCAGCAAGACGCGCCCCGAGGAGCGTCTTGCCTTATGTCAGCACTCGGTCTGACTGAGCGCCTCCAGGAGAGAGGCCCAAGCAAGACGCGCCCCGAGGAGCGTCTTGCCACATGTCAACAATGGGTCTGACTGAGGGCCTAAAGGAGAGAGGCCCAAGCAAGATGCGCCCAGAGGAGCGTCTTGCCACATGTCAACACTGGGTCTGACAGAGGGCCTCCAGGAGAGAGGCCCAAGCAAGACGAGCCCCGAGGAGCGTCTTGCCACATGTCACCTCTGGTTCTGACTGAGCGCCTCCAGGAGAGAGGCCCAAGCAAGACGCGCCCCGAGGAGCGTCTTGTCACATGTCAACACTGGGTCTGTCTGAGCGCCTCCAGGAGAGAAGCCCAAGCAAGACGCGCCCCGAGCAGCGTCTTGCCACATGTCAACAATGGGTCTGACTGAGGGCCTCCAGGAGAGAAGCCCAAGCAAGACGCGCCCCGAGGAGCGTCTTGACACATGTCAACACTGGGTCTGACAGAGGGCCTCCAGGAGAGAGGCCCAAGCAAGACGCGCCCCGAGGAGTGTCTTGCCACATGTCACCACTGGGTCTGACTGAGCGCCTCCAGGAGAGAGGCCCAAGCAAGACGCGCCCCGAGGAGCGTCAGGCCACATGTCACTACTCAGTCTGACTGAGCGCCTCCAGGACAGAGGCCCAAGCAAGACGCGCCCCGAGGAGCGTCTTGCCACATGTCAGCACTGGGTCCGACTGAGCGCCTCCAGGAGAGAGGCCCCAGCAAGACGCGCCCCGAGGAGAGTCTTGCCACATGTCAACACTCGGTCTGACAGAGGGCATTCAGGAGAGAGGTCCAAGCAATACGCTCCCCGAGGAGCGTCTTGCCACATGTCACCACTGGGTCTGAATGAGCGCCTCCAGGAGAGAGGCCCAACCAAGACACGCCCCGAGGAGCGTCTTGCCACGTGTCAACACTGGGTCTGACTGAGCGCCTCCAGGAGAGAGGCCCAAGCAAGACGCGCCCCGAGGAGCATCTTGACACATGTCTCCTTTGGGTCTGACTGAGCGCCTCCAGGAGAGAGGCCCAAGCAAGACGTGCCCCGACGAGCATCTTGCCACATGTCAACACTGGGTCTGACTGAGTGCCTCCATGAGAGAAGCCCCAGCAAGACGCGCCCCGAGGAGCATCTTGCCACATGTCAACACTGGGTCTGACTGAGCACCTCCAGGAGAGAGGCCCAAGCAAGAAGCGCCCCAAGGAGCGTCTTGCCACATGTCAACACTGGGTCTGACCGAGCGCCTCCAGGAGAGAGGCCCGAGGAGCGTCTTGCCACATGTCACCTCTGGGTCTGACTGAGCGCCTCCAGGAGAGAGGCGCAAGCAAGAAACGCCCGAGGAGCGTCTTGACACATGTCAACACTGGGTCTGACTGAGCGCCTCCAGGAGAGAGGCCCCAGCAAGACGCGCCCCGAGGAGCGTCTTGCCACATGTCAACAATGGGTCTGACTGAGGGCCTCCAGGAGAGAAGCCCAAGCAAGACGCGCCCCGAGGAGCGTCTTGCCACATTTCAACACTGGGTCTAATTGAGCGCCTCCAGGAGAGAGGCCCAAGCAAGACGCGCCCCGAGGAGCGTCTTGCCACATGTCACTACTCGGTCTGACTGAGCGCCTCCAGGAGAGAGGTCCAAGCAAGACGCGCCCCGAGGAGAGTCTTGCCACATGTCAACACTGGGTCTGACAGAGGGCATCCAGGAGAGAGTCCCAAGCAATACGCGCCCCGAGGAGCGTCTTGCCACATGTCAACAATGGGTCTGACTGAGGGGCTTCAGGAGAGAAGCCAAAGCAAGACGCGCCCCGAGGAGCTTCTTTCCACATGTCAACAATGGGTCTTACTGAGGGCCTCCATGAGAGAAGCCCAAGCAAGACGCGCCCCGAGGAGTGTCTTGCCACATGTCAACACTGTGTCTGACTGAGCGCCTCCAGGAGAGAGGCCCAAGCAAGACGCGCCCCGAGGAGCGTCTTGCCACGTGTCAACACTGGGTCTGACTTAGTGCCTCCAGGAGAGAGGCCCAAGCAAGATGCGCCCCGAGGAGCGTCTTGCCACGTGTCACCACTGGGTCTGACTGAGCTCCTCCAGGAGAGAGGCCCAAGCAAGACGCGCCCAGAGGAGCGTCTTGCCACGTGTCACCACTGGGTCTGATTGAGCACCTCCAGGAGAGAGGCCCCAGCAAGACGCGCCCCGAGGAGCGTCTTGCCTTATGTCAGCACTCAGTCTGACTGAGCGCCTCCAGGAGAGAGGCCGAAGCAAGACGCGCCCCGAGGAGCGTCTTGCCACATGTCACTACTCGGTCTAACTGAGCGCCTCCAGGAGAGAGGTCCAAGCAAGGCGCGCCCCGAGGAGCGTCTTGCCAAATGTTACTACTCAGTCTGACTGAGCGCCTCCAGGAGGGAGGTCCAAGCAAGACGCGCCCCGAGGAGCGTCTTGCCACATGTCACTACTCGGTCTGACTGAGCGCCTCCAGGAGAGAGGCCCAAGCAAGACTTGCCCAGAGGAGCGTCTTGCCACATGTCAACACTGGGTCTGACCGAGCGCCTCCAGTAGAGAGGCCCAAGCAAGACACGCCCCGAGGAGCGTCTTGACATATGTCAACACTGGGTCCGACTGAGGGCCTCCATGAGAGAAGCCCAAGCAAGACGCGCCCCGAGGAGAGTCTTGCCACATGTCAACACTCGGTCTGACAGAGGGCATTCAGGAGAGAGGCCGAAGCAATACGCGCCCCGAGGAGCGTCTTGCCACATGTCACCACTGGGTCTGAATGAGCGCCTCCAGGAGAGAGGCCCAACCAAGACGCGCCCCGAGGAGTGTCTTGCCACATGCCAACACTGGGTCTGACTGAGCGCCTCCAGGAGAGAGGCCCAAGCAAGATGTGCCCCGAGGAGCGTCTTTCCACGTGTCACCACTGGGTCTGACTGAGTGCCTCCAGGAGAGAGGCCCAAGCAAGACGCGCCCCGAGGAGCGTCTTGCCACATGTCAGCACTGGGTCTGACTGAGCGCCTCCAGGAGAGAGGCCCCTGCAAGACGCGCCCCGAGGAGCGTCTTGCCTTATGTCAGCACTCGGTCTGACTGAGCGCCTCCAGGAGAGAGGCCCAAGCAAGACGCGCCCCGAGGAGCGTCTTGCCACATGTCAACAATGGGTCTGACTGAGGGCCTCCAGGAGAGAGGCCCAAGCAAGATGCGCCCGGAGGAGCGTCTTGCCACATGTCAACACTGGGTCTGACAGAGGGCCTCCAGGAGAGAGGCCCAAGCAAGACGCGCCCCGAGGAGCATCTTGCCACATGTCACCTCTGGTTCTGACTGAGCGCCTCCAGGAGAGAGGCCCAAGCAAGACGTGCCCCGAGGAGCCTCTTGTCACATGTCAACACTGGGTCTGTCTGAGCGCCTCCAGGAGAGAAGCCCAAGCAAGACGCGCCCCGAGGAGCGTCTTGCCACATGTCAACAATGGGTCTGACTGAGGGCCTCCAGGAGAGAAGCCCAAGCAAGACGCGCCCCGAGGAGCGTCTTGACACATGTCAACACTGGGTCTGACAGAGGGCCTCCAGGAGAGAGGCCCAAGCAAGACGCGCCCAGAGGAGTGTCTTGCCACATGTCACCACTGGTAGACCCGTTGCCCTCACCATCGTTGCGCTTCGAGATGAACTATTGCTAAAGATGATCGTCCTCATCAACCACGGCGCTACCAGAGTAGCTCGTAACGAAGACCCTCTCCGCGACCTCGCGGCCAGTGTGCGCAGTGTACAGCAAATGACTAACGATGTTGTGAGCGATATATCGGAAAAACTTTGCACTGACGCGACGGTCGCCACTGCAGGTTGTGTGAGTCTCGCGCAAAGTGCCATATCAAACGTGCGCAAGCTAGTGACAAGCAACTTCACCAGATCCGTAGATTCTGCATACGCTTGAATACCAACGAAAGTATCGAGAGATAACACCAACACGAGTTGCGCGACGGCGCTGGCTGCAGTCGCTACAACACTGGATTTATTAATCAACGTAATTGTGATCGTAATGGCGTATCGAGTGTGCACCAGAAACTACAACCAGTACTACAGAAAACTGGCATGAGGGTCGCGGTCTAACGTTATGTTGGTGTCTCGCATCGACCGTCGACGGCCGTTTGCCAGCGGCTGAAAATGGCACAGTTGACGAAATGGAAACGCCGACCGTCCATAGTGCACTCTCGCAAGTTCCAACCGCACCATCTCAGGAGACAGACCACAGAGTCATATTAGCGGAGGGTAGATAGAAAATGCGCAAACCGCCGCAACCGCCCATATACATACTATACGAGTTCAACATAGAGTGGAGTAAGAAGTTACTACCGATTGTATTTACAACGTGCAAGCAGCTGGTGTGTGACGCTTTACTTGATTATCACAGAGGTTGCGATGTCCTGTGTTCCACGAGCGCATGGAAACAAGTGAACGAACTTCTACGGACCGTACTGTTGGGGTATGAGTGAGCTGTAAAATCAATACACGCTAGACACGCGGACTTTGCCGCATTACTGGACACGCATATCGCCACAACAAAACCGGGTCAAGTGTTCGGGGCGTCACCGCGCTCGACTATACACGTCTTGGCCTACCACGAGTACATGAGCCCACAAGATCCTAAGCGAGGTAGAAGCCGTTGTGTCTACCCAACGCAAATTCAGCACAGCCGTGCGCGCTAAGACAAGTCCCTCTAGATTGCTGGAAACTTTGGAAACGTTGAAGGCTGGCGTGTACGCGCTTTCTACACATCTCAACGGTATGATCGCGATACTCTCGGCCGCACAACAACTAATGGTCATGTGTTCGGAAGGTCTGATCAGGTCTGACATGACCGGTTGTCAATCAACGTCGAGCGTGCACTCACACACGGATATCCTGGCGTACAGTAAAGCGACAGCGACCTCTACGCTCACGTTGATCGCCGATGTTTCGAAGGGCAATCGAGTGTGTTGGCTGACGAAAGCTATGGTGACCGACGGTCGCGTCGACTACAATGTGCCTCATTGCGACTTTAGAGGCGTATGTGATCCTTTGCAAATCGACAACACCACCGCGGTCGAGTGCGAAGTCACAGTCGGTGGCGTGTTGTCCTTACTGTGCCCCATACAATGTGACGGTCAGTGTCACGGACCGGTGTGTTACGACCCGACTAACGAAACGTACCAGGTGATAACATTGCATCCGCCCATTACAGCGGAGCGAGCGTTTCGCCACACTCCCAAACCAAGGTTAATAGTTGTAGCGCACACTCTTTCGGACCTCGGTGCACGTGAAACACTGGCTTACACTCACAACATCACGCTCGAGACAGCTCAAGCGTTACGCGAAACAAAGGACGTGTTCAAATCCATAGAGAATATACGGTCTTTAGCGTATGCGTATATAAAGGAGGTCGATGACATTTACAGACCTGGCGGCGTGGGCACCACAGTAGAACAACAAGGTGCTCTCAAGCGCACACAGATACTGGCCGCATTATCACTCGCCATGTCTATCCTGACATGCCCGTTTCTGATTTCTATGTATATTAAATTATGACAAGAGCTACGGTGGTTACGATTACACTCTGACCACGTGCCTTAGTTTCTGCTAGTGACCTATAAATACATTTGCCCACTTGCTCTCACTGCCATTAAAGGGGCTGTACCCACACGTACAACACCCAAGAAAAAAAAAGATCTCGCTGTCTGTACTGGATGTACTCTCAGTAGTCGCAGTTGCTCAGGCCATGGTGGTACGCTCACATAACGCCTCTGAGATACGTCCCATAACACCACCTCCTACACTACTCGCGAAGGAGTATTCAACACCCCCTTTGTACGAAGACAACCATTATAACGAGCACAGCACAACGCTTGCCGCACGCGAAGACAACATGCAGGAGACAACGCTACCACCTGTCGTGAGAACAACGGATTCGAGTGACAACGATCGCGACTATGACGAGCACATTACAGCACCCTCTGTGCACGAAGACCAGGTGCAGGAGACAACGCTACCACCTGTCGTGAGAAACAAGAGTTTGGTTAACAATGATCATCGTCGTGTCCCATTGTAAACTGGGCGTGCCATCGCACACATCGTACATGTGTGTTAACCCACCTGTATGCGACAGACTTTGTGTGTTGCATGACATCGAGATGTATTGACGTCTGTGTCAATACAGGACTCTCTATAAGCCGGGAGCTGGACGCTAACGACCCGTGCATGCGCCACACAAAAGGTATCGTACATGTGTTAACCCACCTGTATGCGACAGACTTTGTGTGTTGCATGACATCGAGATGTATTGACGTCTGTGTCAATACAGGACTCTCTAAGCTGGGAGCTGGACGCTAACAACCCGTGCATGCGCCACACAAAAGGTATCGTACATGTGTTAACCCACCTGTATGCGACAGACTTTGTGTGTTGCATGACATCGAGATGTATTGACGTCTGTGTCAATACAGGACTCTCTAAGCTGGGAGCTGGACGATAACGACCCGTGCATGCGCTACACAAAAGGTAACTCGACTAACTACAAAACGCATATTGTGATGTAGAAAGTTGGCTCGACTGTTTGAATCAGCTGAAGCTGCGGTTTACTCACAAAGTGAATCGCACGCTTGTTAGAAGTACATTCGGAGCACTTAAAAAATACATCGCTCTCATCGAGTTCCGTCTCAGCGTTCACCGGCTGATGGGCAAGAGCGTGACATGGGATCGCCAGGAACTTACTTAAGGACTATCATCTCATTTGGCATTTACTCACGGACCCAAGAAACCAGTTCCGAAAAATGGTAGAGAATTATAACTTGTCTAATAGCAACTGGAAGATATGTTGCGTCATAAGCCTCTGATGGTTCACAAGGTGCACGGTCCACTCGAAATCCTAATGCTGTATTTGTAGTACATACACTAAGTCTTCTCTGTTGATGTCAGACTAGAGTTTTATTAGAGTTTTACTTTGCAACAATGGGATTCGAGCAATTGATGTGTATATTTTTAATAGTGCACAATGCTACTATTCCTAGGCTGAATGTACGACATGGCTCTTATGTATCATTATGTATCGTTTCCATTAAGTACAAATTTAAATAAAGTCCCTCTGTCCTCAGTGCTAGGTTGTGGGTTTAATACACATTATTATGATCAACCTGTTGAACAGTATAATAACAATACTCCTGTAAAAGTCATTTAGTAATGAACAACCTCAGTTCTGTGAAAGAACATCATGTCTCTGATGTGTACACTGCAGGCCTGACCGGGGTTTGCACGCAAGGGCCTGTGTGTGTGTGTGTGTGTGTGTGTGTGTGTGTGTGTGTGTGTGTGTGTGTGTGTGTGTGTGTGTGTGTGTGTGTGTGTGTGTGTGTGTGTGTGTGTGTGTGTGTGTGTGTGTGTGTGTGTGTGTGTGTGAATCAAATAAAGATAAATATAGCTAGTGCGGCCACGAGCGGTCGTGCAGTGTAGAGGATGCGCGAAAACGCCTCTAAAAACAAGCGCGTGCCCACGCCCGATCCGTGGAAGCACGTAGACCTAGCAAACGTACTAGCAGAAATCAACGATCGCACACGGGTCATTGAGTGTGTACAGGGTTCGTCTGCGTGTGTGGCATTGGGCAATCTAGCGGCAACCGTGTGGCCTGAAGGCGGAACCGGCCAACCGGTCGCCCTCACCATCGTTGCGCTTCGAGATGAACTATTGCAAAAGATGATCGTCCTCATCAACCACGGCGCTACCAGAGTAGCTCGTAACGAAGACCCTCTCCGCGACCTCGCGGCCAGTGTGCGCAGTGTACAGCAAATGACAAACGATGTTGCGAGCGATATATTGGAAAAACTTTGCACTGACGCGACGGTCGCCACTGCAGGTTGTGCGAGTCTCGCGCAAAGTGCCATATCAAACATGCGCAAGCTAGTGACAAGCAACTTCACCAGATCCGTAGATTCTGCATACGCTCGGATACGAATGAAAGTATCGAGAGATAACACCGACACAAGTTGCGCGACGGCGCTGGCTGCAGTCGCTACAACACTGGATTTATTAATCAACGTAATTGTGATCGTAATGGCGTTTCGAGTGTGCACCAGAAACTACAACCAGTACTACAGAAAACTGGCATGAGGGTCGCGGTCTAACGTTATGTTGGTGTCTCGCATCGACCGTCGACGGCCGTTTGCCAGCGGCTGAAAATGGCAGTTGACGAAATGAAAACGCCGACCGTCGATAGTGCACTCTCGCAAGTTCCAACCGCACCATCTCAGGAGACAGACCACAGAGTCATATTAGCGGAGGGTAGATAGAAAATGCGCAAACCGCCGCAACCGCCCATATACATACTATAAGAGTTCAACATAGAGTGGAGTAAGAAGTTACTACCGATTGTATTTCCAACGTGCAAGCAGCTGGTGTTTGACGCTTTACTTGAGTATCACGGAGGTTGCGATGTCCTGTGTTCCACGAGCGCATGGAAACAAGTGAACGAACTTCTACGGACCGTACTGTTGGGGTATGAGCGAGCTGTAAAATCAATACACGCTAGACACGCGGACTTTGCCGCGTTACTGGACACGCATATCGCCACAACAAAACTGGGTCAAGTGTTCGGGGCATCACCGCGCTCGACTATACACGTCTTGGCCTACCACGAGTACATGAGCCCACAGATCCTAAGCGAGGTAGAAGCCGTTGTGTCTACCCAACGCAAATTCAGCACAGCCGTGCGCGCTAAGACAAGTCCCTCTAGACTGCTGGAAATTTTGGAAACGTGGAAGGCTGGCGTGTACGCGCTTTCTACACATCTCAACGGTATGATCGCGATACTCTCGGCCGCACAACAACTAATGGTCATGTGTTCGGAAGGTCTGATCAGGTCTGACATGACCGGTTGTCAATCGACGTCGAGCGTGCACTCACACACGGATATCCTGGCGTACAGTAAAGCGACGTCGACCTCTAAGCTCACGTTGATCGCCGATGTTTCGAAGGGCAATCGAGTGTGTTGGCTGACGAAAGCTATGGTGACCGACGGTCGCGTCGACTACAATGTGCCTCATTGCGACTGGAGAGGCGTATGTGATCTTTTGCAAATCGATAACACCACCGCGGTCGAGTGCGAAGTCACGGTCGGCGGCGTGTTGTCCTTACTGTGCCCCATACAATGTGACGGTCCGTTTCACGGACCGGTGTGTTACGACCCGACTAACGAAACGTACCAGGTGATAACATTGCATCCGCCCATTACAGCGGAGCGAGCGTTTTGCCACACTCCCAAACCAAGGTTAATAGTTGTAGCGCACGCCCTTTCGGACCTCGGTGCATGTGAAACACTGGCGTACACTCACAACATCACGCTCGAGACAGCTCAAGCATTACGCGAAACATAGGACGTGTTCAAATCCATAGAGAATATACGGTCTTTAGCGTATGCGTATATAAAGGAGGTCGATGACATTTACAGACCTGGCGGCGTGGGCACCACAGTAGAACAACAAGGTGCTCTCAAGCGCACACAGATACTGGCCGCATTATCACTCGCGATGTCTATCCTGACATGCCCGTTTCTGATTTCTATGTATATTAAATTATGACAAGAGCTACGGTGGTTACGATTACACTCTGACCATGTGCCTTAGTTTCTGCTAGTGACCTATAAATACATTTGCCCACTTGCTCTCACTGCCATTAAAGCGGCTGTACCCACACGTACAACACCCAAGAAAAAAAAAGATCTCGCTGTCTGTACTGGGTGTACTCTCAGTAGTCGCAGTTGCTCAGGCCATGGTGGTACGCTCACATAACGCCTCTGAGATACGTCCCATCACACCACCTCCTACACTACTCGCGAAGGAGTATTCAACACCCCCTTTGTACGAAGACAACCATTATAACGAGCACAGCACAACGCTTGCCGCACGTGAAGACAACATGCAGGAGACAACGCTACCACCTGTCGTGAGAACAACGGATTCGAGTGACAACGATCGCGACTATGACGAGCACATTACAGCACCCTCTGTGCACGAAGACCAGGTGCAGGAGACAACGCTACCACCTGTCGTGAGAAACAAGAGTTTGGTTAACAATGATCATCGTCGTGTCCCATTGTAAACTAGGCGTGCCATCGCACACATCGTACATGTGTGTTAACCCACCTGTATGCGACAGACTTTGTGTGTTGCATGACATCGAGATGTATTGACGTCTGTGTCAATACAGGACTCTCTATAAGCCGGGAGCTGGACGCTAACGACCCGTGCATGCGCCACACAAAAGGTATCGTACATGTGCTAACCCACCTGTATGTGACAGACTTTGTGTGTTGCATGACATCGAGATGTATTGACGTCTGTGTCAATACAGGACTCTCTAAGCTGGGAGCTGGACGCTAACAACCCGTGCATGCGCCACACAAAAGGTATCGTACATGTGTTAACCCACCTGTATGCGACAGACTTTGTGTGTTGCATGACATCGAGATGTATTGACGTCTGTGTCAATACAGGACTCTCTAAGCTGGGAGCTGGACGATAACGACCCGTGCATGCGCCACACAAAAGGTAACTCGACTAACTACAAAACGCATATTGTGATGTAGAAAGTTGGCTCGACTGTTTGAATCAGCTGCAGCTGCTGTTTACTCACAAAGTGAATCGCACGCTTGTTAGAAGTACATTCGGAGCACTTAAAAAATACATTTCTCTCATCGAGTTCCGTCTCAGCGTTCACCGGCTGATGGGCAAGAGCGTGACATGGGATCGCCAGGAACTTACTTAAGGACTATCATCTCATTTGGCATTTACTCACGGACCCAAGAAACCAGTTCCGAAAAATGGTCGAGAATTATAACTTGTCTAATAGCAACTGGAAGATATGTTGCGTCATAAGCCTCTGATGGTTCACAAGGTGCATGGTCCACTCGAAATCCTAATGCTGTATTTGTAGTACATACACTAAGTCTTCTCTGTTGATGTCGGACTAGAGTTTTATTAGAGTTTTACTTTGCAACAATGGGATTCGAGCAATTGATGTGTATATTTTTAATAGTGCACAATGCTACTATTCCTAGGCTGAATGTACGACATGGCTCTTATGTATCATTATGTATCGTTTCCATTAAGTACTAATGGCATTTACTCACGGACCCAAGAAACCAGTTCCGAAAAATGGTCGAGAATTATAACTTGTCTAATAGCAACTGGAAGATATGTTGCGTCATAAGCCTCTGATGGTTCACAAGGTGCACGGTCCACTCTAAATCCTAATGCTGTATTTGTAGTACATACACTAAGTCTTCTCTGTTGATGTCAGACTAGAGTTTTATTAGAGTTTTACTTTGCAACAATGGGATTCGAGCAATTGATGTGTATATTTTTAATAGTGCACAATGCTACTATTCCTAGGCTGAATGTGTGACATGGCTCTTATGTATCATTATGTATCGTTTCCATTAAGTACTAATTTAAATAAAGTCCCTCTGTCCTCAGTGCTAGGTTGTGGGTTTAAGTGGCAAGACGCTCCTCGGGGCGCATAATGCTTGGGCCTCTCTCCTGGATGCCCTCTGTCAGACCGAGTGTTGACATGTGGCAAGACTCTCCTCGGGGCGCGTCTTGCTTGGGCTTCTCTCATGGAGGCCGTCAGTCAGACCCAGTGTTGACATGTGTCAAGACGCTCCTCGGGGCGTGTCTTGCTTGGGCCTCTCTCCTGGAGGCGCTCAGTCAGACCCAGTGTTGACATGTGGCAAGACGCTCCTCGGGGCGTGTCTTGCTTGGGCTTCTCTCCTGGAGGCCCTCAGTCAGACCCATTGTTGACATGTGGCAAGACGCTCCTCCGGGCACGTCTTGCTTGGGCCTCTCTCCTGGAGGCGCTCAAACAGACCGAGTAGTGACATGTGGCAAGACGCTCCTCTGGGCGCGTCTTGCTGGGGCTTCTCTCATGGAGGCACTCAGTCAGACCCAGTGTTGACATGTGGCAAGACGCTCCTCGGGGCGCGTCTTGCTTGGACCTCTCTGCCTGAGGCGCTCAGTAAGACCGAGTAGTGACATGTGGCAAGACGCTCCTCGGGGCGCGTCTTGCTTGGGCCTCTCTCATGGAGGCCCTCTGTCAGACCCAGTGTTGACATGTGTCAAGACGCTCCTCGGGGGGCGTCTTGCTTTGGCCTCTCTCCTGGAGGCACTCAGTCAGACCGAGTGCTGACATGTGGCAAGAAGCTCCTCGGGGCGCGTCTTGCTTGGACTTCTCTCCCGGAGGCCCTCAGTAAGAACCATTGTTGACATGTGGCAAGACGCTCCTCGGGACGCGTCTTGCTTGGGCCTCTCTCCAGAAGGCCCTCAATCAGACCCAGTGTTGACACGTGGCAAGACGCTCCTCGGGGCACGTCTTGCTTGGGCCTCTCTCCTGGAGGCGCTCAGTCAGACTGAGTAGTGACATGTGGCCTGACGCTCCTCGGGGCGCGTGTTGCTTGGGCCTCTCTCCTGGAGGCGCTCAGTCAGACCAAGTGGTGACATGTGGCAAGACAATCCTCGGGGCGCATCTTGCTTGGGCCTCTCTCCTGGAGGCCCTCTGTCAGACCCAGTGTTGACATGTGGCAAGACTCTCCTCGGGGCGCGTCTTGCTTGGGCCTCTCTCATGGAGGCCCTCTGTCAGACCCAGTGTTGACATGTGTCAAGACGCTCCTCGGGGCGCGTCTTGCTTTGGCCTCTCTCCTGGAGGCGCTCAGTCAGACCGAGTGCTGACATGTGGCAAGAAGCTCCTCGGGGCGTGTCTTGCTTGGGCTTCTCTGCTGGAGGCCCTCAGTAAGACCCATTGTTGACATGAAGCCCAAGCAAGACGCGCCCCGTGGAGCGTCTTGCCACATGTCAACACTGGGTCTGACTGAGCGCCTCCAGGAGAGAGGCCCAAGCAAGACGCGCCCCGAGGAGCGTCTTGCCACATGTCAACAATGGGTCTGACTGAGGGCCTCCAGGAGAGAAGCCCAAGCAAGACGCGCCCCGTGGAGCTTCTTGCCACATGTCAGCACTCGGTCTGACTGAGCGCCTCCAGGAGAGAGGCCAAAGCAAGACGCGCCCCGAGGAGCGTCTTGACACATGTCAACACTGGGTCTGACAGAGGGCCTCCATGAGAGAGGCCCAAGCAAGACGCGCCCCGAGGAGTGTCTTGCCACATGTCAACACTGGGTCTGACAGAGGGCCTCCAGGAGAGAGGCCCAAGCAAGACGCGCCCCGAGGAGTGTCTTGCCACATGTCACCACTTGGTCTGACTGAGCGCCTCCAGGAGAGAGGCCCAAGCAAGACGCGCCCCGAGGAGCGTCTTGCCACGTGTCAACACTGGGTCTGATTGAGGGCCTTCTGGAGAGAGGCCCAAGCAAGACGCGCCCCGAGGAGCGTCTTGCCACATGTCAACAATGGTTCTTACTGAGAGCCTCCAGGTGAGAAGCCCAAGCAAGACGCGCCCCGAGGAGCTTCTTGCCACATGTCAGCACTCGGTCAGACTGAGCACCTCCAGGAGAGAGGCCAAAGCAAGACGCCCCCCGAGGAGCGTCTTGACACATGTCAACACTGGGTCTGACAGAGGGCCTCCATGAGAGAGGCCCAAGCAAGACGCGCCCCGAGGAGTGTCTTGCCAAATGTCAACACTGGGTCTGACTGAGCGCCTCAGGGAGAGAGGTCCAAGCAAGACGCGCCCCGAGGAGCGTCTTGCCACATGTCACTACTCGGTCTGACTGAGCGCCTCAGGGAGAGAGGTCCAAGCAAGACGCGCCCCGAGGAGCGTCTTGCCACATGTCAACACTGGATCTGACTGAGTGCCTCCATGAGAGAAGCCCCAGCAAGACGCGCCCCGAGGAGCGTCTTGCCACATGTCACTACTCGGTCTGTTTGAGCGCCTCCAGGAGAGAGGCCCAAGCAAGACACGCCCCGAGGAGCGTCTTGACACATGTCAACACTGGGTCTGACTGAGGGCCTCCATGAGAGAAGCCCAAGCAAGACGCGCCCCGAGGAGCGTCTTGCCACATGTCAACACTGGGTCTGATTGAGGGCCTTCTGGAGAGAGGCCCAAGCAAGACGCGCCCCGAGGAGCGTCTTGCCACATGTATACAATGGGTCTTACTGAGGGCCTCCAGGAGAGAGGCCCAAGCAAGATGCGCCCGGAGGAGCGTTTTGCCACATGTCAACACTGGGTCTGACAGAGGGCCTCCAGGAGAGAGGCCCAAGCAAGACGCACCCCGAGGAGCGTCTTGCCACATGTCACCTCTGGTTCTGACTGAGCGCCTCCAGGAGAGAGGCCCAAGCAAGACGCGCCCCGAGGAGCGTCTTGCCACTTGTCAACACTGGGTCTGACAGAGGGCCTCCATGAGAGAGGCCCAAGCAAGACGCGCCCCGAGGAGCGTCTTGCGACATGTCACTACTCGGTCTAACTGAGCGCCTCCAGGAGAGAGGTCCAAGCAAGACGCGCCCCGGGGAGCGTCTTGCCACATGTCACAACTCGGTCTGACTGAGCGCCTCCAGGAGAGAGGCCCAAGCAAGACGTGCCCCGAGGAGCGTCTTGCCACATGTCAACAATGGGTCTGACTGAGGGCCTCCAGGAGAGAAGCCCAAGCAAGACGCGCCCCGTGGAGCGTCTTGCCACGTGTCAACACTGGGTCTGACTGAGCGCCTCCAGGAGAGAGGCCCAAGCAAGACGCGCCCCGAGGAGCGTCTTGCCACATGTCAACAATGGCTCTGACTGAGGGCCTCCAGGAGAGAAGCCCAAGCAAGACGCGCCCCGTGGAGCGTCTTGCCACATGTAAACACTGGGTCTTATTGAGGGCCTTCTGGAGAGACGCCCAAGCAATACGCGCCCCGAGGAGCGTCTTGCCACATGTCAACAATGGGTCTTACTGAGGGCCTCCAGGAGAGAGGCCCAAGCAAGATGCGCCCGGAGGAGCGTCTTGCCACATGTCAACACTGGGTCTGACAGAGGGCCTCCAGGAGAGAGGCCCAAGCAAGACGCGCCCCGAGGAGCGTCTTGCCACATGTCACCTCTGGTTCTGACTGAGTGCCTCCAGGAGAGAGGTCCAAGCAAGACGCGCCCCGAGGAGCGTCTTGCCACATGTCAACAATGGGTCTGACTGAGGGCCTCCAGGAGAGAAGCCCAAGCAAGAAGCGCCCCGTGGAGCGTCTTGACACATGTCAACACTGGGTCTGACAGAGGGCCTCCATGAGAGAAGCTCAAGCAAGACGCGCCCCGAGGAGCGTCTTGCCACATGTCAACACTGGGTCTGATTCAGGGCCTTCTGGAGAGAGGCCCAAGCAAGACGCGCCCCGAGGAGCGTCTTGCCACATGTCAACACTGGGTCTGACAGAGGGCCTCCATGAGAGAGGCCCAAGCAAGACGCGCCCCGAGGAGCGTCTTGCCACATGTCACTACTCGGTCTGACTGAGCGCCTCCAGGAGAGAGGCCCAAGCAAGACGTGCCCCGAGGAGCGTCTTGCCACATGTCAACAATGGGTCTGACTGAGGGCCTCCAGGAGAGAAGCCCAAGCAAGACGCGCCCCGTGGAGCGTCTTGCCAAATGTCAACACTGGGTCTGACTGAGCGCCTCCAGGAGAGAGGCCCAAGCAAGACGCGCCCCGAGGAACGTCTTGCCACATGTAAACAATGGGTCTGACTGAGGGCCTCCAGGAGAGAAGCCCAAGCAAGACGCGCCCCGTGGAGCGTCTTGCCACATGTCAACACTGGGTCTTATTGAGGGCCTTCTGGAGAGAGGCCCAAGCAATACGCGCCCCGAGGAGCGTCTTGCCACATGTCAACAATGGGTCTTACTGAGGGCCTCCAGGAGAGAGGCCCAAGCAAGATGCGCCCGGAGGAGCGTCTTGCCACATGTCAACACTGGGTCTGACAGAGGGCCTCCAGGAGAGAGGCCCAAGCAAGACGCGCCCCGAGGAGCGTCTTGCCACATGTCACCTCTGGTTCTGACTGAGCGCCTCCAGGAGAGAGGCCCAAGCAAGACGCGCCCCGAGGAGCGTCTTGCCACATGTCAACAATGGGTCTGACTGAGGGCCTCCAGGAGAGAAGCCCAAGCAAGACGCGCCCCGTGGAGCGTCTTGACACATGTCAACACTGGGTCTGACAGAGGGCCTCCAGGAGAGGGGCCCAAGAAAGACGCGCCCCGAGGAGTGTCTTGCCACATGTCACCACTGGGTCTGACTGAGCGCCTCCAGGAGAGAGGCCCAGGCAAGACGCGCCCCGAGGAGCGTCAGGCCACATGTCACTACTCAGTCTGACTGAGCCCCTCCAGGAGAGAGGCCCAAGCAAGACGCGCCCCGAGGAGCGTCTTGCCACGTGTCAACACTGGGTCTGATTGAGGGCCTTCTGGAGAGAGGCCCAAGCAAGACGCACCACGAGGAGCGTCTTGCCACATGTCAACAATGGGTGTTACTGAGGGCCTCCAGGAGAGAAGCCCAAGCAAGACGCGCCCCGAGGAGCTTCTTGCCACATGTCAGCACTCGGTCTGACTGAGCGCCTCCACGAGAGAAGCCAAAGCAAGACGCGCCCCGAGGAGCGTCTTGACACATGTCAACACTGGGTCTGACAGAGGGCCTCCATGAGAGAGGCCCAAGCAAGACGCGCCCCGAGGAGTGTCTTTCCACATGTCAACACTGGGTCTGACTGAGCGCCTCCAGGAGAGAGGCCCAAGCAAGACGCGCCCCGAGGAGCTTCTTGCCACGTGTCACCACTTGGTCTGACTGAGCGCCTCCAGGAGAGAGGCCCAAGCAAGACGCGCCCCGAGGAGCGTCTTGCCACGTGTCACCACTGGGTCTGATTGAGCGCCTCCAGGAGAGAGGCCCCAGCAAGACCGGTCAGGCCTGCAGTGTACACATCAGAGACATGATGTTCTTTCACAGAACTGAGGTTGTTCATTACTAAATGACTTTTACAGGAATATTGTTATTATACTATTCAACAGGTTGATCATAATAATGTGTATTAAACCCACAACCTAGCACTGAGGACAGAGGGACTTTATTTAAATTAGTACTTAATGGAAACGATACATAATGATACACAAGAGCCATGTCATACATTCAGCCTAGGAATAGTAGCATTGTGCACTATTAAAAATATACACATCAATTGCTCGAATCCCATTGTTGCAAAGTAAAACTCTAATAAAACTCTAGTCTGACATCAACAGAGAAGACTTAGTGTATGTACTACAAATACAGCATTAGGATTTCGAGTGGACCGTGCACCTGGTGAACCATCAGAGGCTTATGACGCAACATATCTTCCAGTTCTGACTGAGCGCCTCCAGGAGAGAGGCCCAAGCAAGACCCGCCCCGAGGAGCGTCTTGCCACATGTCACTACTCGGTCTAACTGAGCGCCTCCAGGAGAGAGGTCCAAGCAAGACACGCCCCGAGGAGCGTCTTGCCACATGTCACTACTCGGTCTGACTGAGCGCCTCCAGGAGGGAGGTCCAAGCAAGACGCGCCCCGAGGAGCGTCTTGCCACATGTCACTACTCGGTCTGACTGAGCACCTCCAGGAGAGAGGCCCAAGCAAGACGTGCCCCGAGGAACGTCTTCCCACATGTCAACAATGGGTCTGACTGAGGGCCTCCAGGAGAGAAGCCCAAGCAAGACGCGCCCCGAGGAGCGTCTTGCCACATGTCAACACTGGGTCTGACTGAGGGCCTCCAGGAGAGAAGCCCAAGCAAGATGCGCCCCGAGGATGTTCTTGCCACATGTCAGCACTCGGTCTGACTGAGCGCCTCCAGGAGAGAGGCCCAAGCACGACGCGCCCCGAGGAGCGTCTTGCCACATGTCAACACTGGGTCTGACTGAGCGCCTCCAGGAGAGAGGCCCAAGCAAGACGCGCCCGGAGGAGCGTCTTGCAACATGTCAGCACTCGGTCTGACTGAGCGCCTCCAGGCGAGAGGCCCAAGCAAGACGCGCCCCGAGGAACGTCTTGCCACATGTCAACACTGGGTCTGACTGAGCGCCTCCAGGAGAGAGGCCCGAGGAGCGTCTTGCCACATGTCGCCTCTGGGTCTGACTGAGCGCCTCCAGGAGAGAGGCGCTAGCAAGAAACCCCCGAGGAGCGTCTTGACACATGTCAACACTGGGTCTGACTGAGCGCCTCCAGGAGAGAGGCCCCGGCAAGACGCGCCCCGAGGAGCGTCTTGCCACATGTCACTACTCGGTCTGACTGAGCGCCTCCAGGAGAGAGGTCCAAGCAACACGCGCCCCGAGGAGCGTCTTGCCACATGTCAACACTGGGTCTGACTCTGAGTGCCTCCATGAGAGAAGCCCCAGCAAGACGCGCCCCGAGGAGCGTCTTGCCACATGTCACTACTCGGTCTGACTGAGCGCCTCCAGGAGAGAGGTCCAAGCAACACGCGCCCCGAGGAGCGTCTTGCCACATGTCAACACTGGGTCTGACTCTGAGTGCCTCCATGAGAGAAGCCCCAGCAAGACGCGCCCCGAGGAGCGTCTTGCCACATGTCAACAATGGGTCTGACTGAGGGCCTCCAGGAGAGAAGCCAAAGCAAGACGCGCCCCGAGGACCTTCTTTCCACATGTCAACAATGGGTCTTACTGTGGGCCTCCATGAGAGAAGCCCAGGCAAGACGCGCCCCGAGGAGTGTCTTGCCACATGTCAACACTGGGTCTGACTGAGCGCCTCCAGGAGAGAGGTCCAAGCAACACGCGCCCCGAGGAGCGTCTTGCCACATGTCAACACTGGGTCTGACTGAGTGCCTCCATGAGAGAAGCCCCAGCAAGACGCGCCCCGAGGAGCGTCTTGCCACATGTCACTACTCGGTCTGACTGAGCGCCTCCAGGAGAGAGGCCCAAGCAAGACGTGCCCCGAGGAGCATCTTGCCACATGTCAACAATGGGTCTGACTGAGGGCCTCCAGGAGAGAAGCCCAAGCAAGAAGCGCCCCGAGGAGCGTCTTGCCACATGTCAACACTGGGTCTGACTGAGCGCTTCCAGGAGAGAGGCCCAAGCAAGACACGGCCCGAGGAGCGTCTTGACACATGTCAACACTGGGTCTGACTGAGGGCCTCCATGAGAGAAGCCCAAGCAAGACGCGCCCCGAGGAGAGTCTTGCCACATGTCAACACTGGGTCTGACAGAGGGCATCCAGGAGAGAGGCCCAGGCAAGACGCGCCCCGAGGAGTGTCTTGCCACATGTCAACACTGTGTCTGACTGAGCGCCTCCAGGAGAGAGGCCCAAGCAAGACGCGCCCCGAGGAGCGTCTTGCCACGTGTCACCACTGGGTCTGACTGAGCTCCTCCAGGAGAGAGGCCCAAGCAAGACGCGCCCAGAGGAGCGTCTTGCCACGTGTCACCACTGGGTCTGATTGACCACCTCCAGGAGAGAGGCCCCAGCAAGACGCGCCCCGAGGAGCGTCTTGCCTTATGTCAGCACTCGGTCTGACTAAGCGCCTCCAGGAGAGAGGCCCAAGCAAGACGCGCCCCGAGGAGCGTCTTGCCACATGTCACTACTCGATCTAACTGAGCTCCTCCAGGAGAGAGGTCCAAGCAAGACGCGCCCCGAGGAGCGTCTTGCCAAATGTCACTACTCGGTCTGACTGAGCGCCTCCAGGAGGGAGGTCCAAGCAAGACGCGCCCCGAGGAGCGTCTTGCCACATGTCACTACTCGGTCTGACTGAGCGCCTCCAGGAGAGAGGCACAAGCAAGACGTGCCCCGAGGAGCGTTTTGCCACATGTCAACAATGGGTCTGACTGAGGGCCTCCAGGAGAGAAGCCCAAGCAAGACGCGCCCAAAGGAGCGTCTTGCCACATGTCAACACTGGGTCTGACTGAGCGCCTCCAGGAGAGAGGCCCAAGCAAGACACGCCCCGAGGAGCGTCTTGACACATGTCAACACTGGGTCGGACTGAGGGCCTCCATGAGAGAAGCCCAAGCAAGACGCGCCCCGAGGAGAGTCTTGCCACATGTCAACACTCGGTCTGACAGAGGGCATTCAGGAGAGAGGCCAAAGCAATACGCGCCCCGAGGAGCGTCTTGCCACATGTCACCACTGGGTCTGAATGAGCGCCTCCAGGAGAGAGGCCCAACCAAGACGCGCCCCGAGGAGTGTCTTGCCACATGTCACTACTCAGTCTGACTGAGCGCCTCCAGGAGAGAGGCCCAAGCAAGATGCGCCCGGAGGAGCGTCTTGCCACATGTCAACACTGGGTCTGACAGAGGGCCTCCAGGAGAGAGGCCCAAGCAAGACGCGCCCCGAGGAGCGTCTTGCCACATGTCACCTCTCGTTCTGACTGAGCGCCTCCAGGAGAGAGGCGCAAGCAAGACGCGCCCCAAGGAGCGTCTTGTCACATGTCAACACTGGGTCTGTCTGAGTGCCTCCAGGAGAGAAGCCCAAGCAAGACGCGCCCCGAGGAGCGTCTTGCCACATGTCAACAATGGGTCTGACTGAGGGCCTCCAGGAGAGAAGCCCAAGCAAGACGCGCCCCGAGGAGCGTCTTGACACATGTCAAAACTGGGTCTGACAGAGGGCCTCCACGAGAGAGGCCCAAGCAAGACGCGCCCCGAGGAGTGTCTTGCCACATGTCACCACTGGGTCTGACTGAGCGCCTCCAGGAGAGAGGCCCAAGCAAGACATGCCCCGAGGATCGTCAGGCCACATGTCACTACTCAGTCTGACTGAGCGCCTCCGGAGAGAGGCCCAAGCAAGACGCGCCCCGAGGAGCGTCTTGCCACATGTCAACAATGGGTCTGACTGAGGGCCTCCAGGAGAGAGGCCCAAGCAAGATGCGCCCGGAGGAGCGTCTTGCCACATGTCAACACTGGGTCTTTCTGAGCGCCTCCAGGAGAGAAGCCCAAGCAAGACGCGCCCCGAGGAGCGTCTTGCCACATGTCAGCACTCGGTCTGACTGAGCGCCTCCAGGAGAGAGGCCCAAGCAAGACGCGCCCCGAGGAACGTCTTGCCACATGTCAACAATGGGTCTGACTGAGGGCCTCCAGGAGAGAAGCCCAAGCAACACGCGGCCCGAGGAGCGTCTTGCCACATGTCAGCACTCGGTCTGACTGAGCGCCTCCAGGAGAGAGGCCCAAGCAAGACGCGCCCCGAGGAGCGTCTTGCCACATGCCAACAATGGGTCTGACTGAGGGCCTCCAGGAGAGAAGCCCAAGCAAGACGCGCCCCGAGGAGCGTCTTGACACATGTCAACACTGGGTATGACAGAGGGCCTCCAGGAGAGAGGCCCAAGCAAGACGCGCCCCGAAGAGTGTCTTGCCACATGTCACCACTTGGTCAGACTGAGCGCCTCCAGGAGAGAGGCCCAAGCAACACGCGCCCCGAGGAGCGTCAGGCCACATGTCACTACTCAGTCTGACTGAGCGCCTCCAGGAGAGAGGCCCAAGCAAGACGCGCCCCGAGGAGCGTCTTGCAACATGTCACTACTCAGTCTGACTGAGCGCCTCCAGGAGAGAGGCCCAAGCAAGATGCGCTCGGAGGAGCGTCTTGCCACATGTCAACATTGGGTCTGACAGAGGGCCTCCAGGAGAGAGGCCCAAGCAAGACGCGCCCCGAGGAGCGTCTTGCCACATGTCACCTCTGGTTCTGACTGAGCGCCTCCAGGAGAGAGGCCCAAGCAAGACGCGCCCCGAGGAGCGTCTTGTCACATGTCAACACTGGGTCTGTCTGAGCGCCTCCAGGAGAGAAGCCCAAGCAAGACGCGCCCCGAGGAGCGTCTTGCCACATGTCAACAATGGGTCTCACTGAGGGCCTCCAGGAGAGAAGCCCAAGCAAGACGCGCCCCGAGGAGCGTCTTGACACATGTCAACACTGGGTCTGACAGAGGGCCTCCACGAGAGAGGCCCAAGCAAGACGCGCCCCGAGGAGTGTCTTGCCACATGTCACCACTGGGTCTGACTGAGCGCCTCCTGGAGAGAGGCCCAAGCAAGACGTGCCCCAAGGATCGTCAGGCCACATGTCACTACTCAGTCTGACTGAGCTTCTCCAGGAGAGAGGCCCAAGCAAGACGCGCCCCGAGGAGCGTCTTGCCACATGTCAGCACTGGGTCTGACTGAGCGCCTCCAGGAGAGAGGCCCCAGCAAGACGCGCCCCGAGGAGCGTCTTGCCTTAGGTCAGCACTCGGTCTGACTGAGCGCCTCCAGGAGAGAGGCCCAAGCAAGACGCGCCCCGAGGAGCGTCTTGCCACATGTCAACAATGGGTCTGACTGAGGGCCTCCAGGAGAGAGGCCCAAGCAAGATGCGCCCGGAGGAGCGTCTTGCCACATGTCAACACTGGGTCTGACAGAGGGCCTCCAGGAGAGAGGCCCAAGCAAGACGCGCCCCGAGGAGCGTCTTGCCACATGTCACCTCTGGTTCTGACTGAGCGCCTCCAGGAGAGAGGCCCAAGCAAGACGCGCCCCGAGGAGCGTCTTGTCACATGTCAACACTGGGTCTTTCTGAGCGCCTCCAGGAGAGAAGCCCAAGCAAGACGCGCCCCGAGGAACGTCTTACCACATGTCAGCACTCGGTCTGACTGAGCGCCTCCAGGAGAGAGGCCCAAGCAAGACGCGCCCCGAGGAGCGTCTTGCCACATGCCAACAATGGGTCTGACTGAGGGCCTCCAGGAGAGAAGCCCAAGCAAGATGCGCCCCGAGGAGCGTCTTGACACATGTCAACACTGGGTATGACAGAGGGCCTGCAGGAGAGAGGCCCAAGCAAGACGCGCCCCGAGGAGTGTCTTGCCACGTGTCAACACTGGGTCTGATTGAGGGCCTTCTGGAGAGAGGCCCAAGCAAGACGCTCCCCGAGGAGCGTCTTGCCACATGTCAACAATGGTTCTTAATGAGGGCCTCCGGGAGAGAAGTCCAAGCAAGACGCGCCCCGAGGAGCTTCTTGCCACATGTCAGCACTCGGTCAGACTGAGTGCCTCCAGGAGAGAGGCCAAAGCAAGACGCCCCCCGAGGAGCGTCTTGACACATGTCAACACTGGGTCTGACAGAGGGCCTCCATGAGAGAGGCCCAAGCAAGATGCGCCCCGAGGAGCGTCTTGCCACATGTCACTACTCGGTCTTACTGAGCGCCTCAGGGAGAGAGGTCCAAGCAAGACGCGCCCCGAGGAGCGTCTTGCCACATGTCAACACTGGGTCTGACTGAGTGCCTCCATGAGAGAAGCCCCAGCAAGACGCGCCCCGAGGAGCGTCTTGCCACATGTCACTACTCGGTCTGTTTGAGCGCCTCCAGGAGAGAGGCCCAAGCAAGACGTGCTCCGAGGAGCGTCTTGCCACATGTCAACAATGGGTCTGACTGAGGGCCTCCAGGAGAGATGCCCAAGCAAGACGCGCCCCGAGGAGCGTCTTGACACATGTCAACACTGGGTCTGACAGAGGGCCTCCACGAGAGAGGCCCAAGCAAGACGCGCCCCGAGGAGCGTCTTGACCTCCTCCGGGCGCGTCTTGCTTGGGCCTCTCTCCTTGAGGCGCTCAGTCAGACCCAGTGTTGACATGTGGCAAGACGCTCCTCGGGGCGCGTCGTGCTTGGGCCTCTCTCCTGGAGGCGCTCAGTCAGACCGAGTGCTGACATGTGGCAAGAACATCCTCGGGGCGCATCTTGCTTGGGCTTCTCTCCTGGAGGCCCTCAGTCAGACCCAGTGTTGACATGTGGCAAGACGCTCCTCGGGGCGCGTCTTATTTGGGCCTCTCTCCTGGGGGCCCTCAGTCAGACCCAGTGTTGACATGTGGCAAGATGCTCCTCGGGGCGCGTCTTGCTTGGGCTTCTCTCCTGGAGGCCCTCAGTCAGACCCATTGTTGACATGTGGCAAGACGCTCCTCGGGGCACGTCTTGCTTGGGCCTCTCTCCTGGAGGTGCTCAGTCAGACCGAGTAGTGACATGTGGCAAGACGCTCCTCGGGGCGCGTCTTGCTTGGACCTCCCTCCTGGAGGCGCTCAGTCAGACCGAGTAGTGACATGTGGCAAGACGCTCCTCGGGGCGTGTCTTGCTTGGACCTCTCTCCTGGAAGCGCTCAGTCAGACCGAGTAGTGACATGTGGCAAGACGCTCCTCGGGGCGTGTCTAGCTTGGGCCTCTCTCCTGGAGGCGCTCAGTCAGAACTGGAAGATATGTTGCGTCATAAGCCTCTGATGGTTCACCAGGTGCACGGTCCACTCGAAATCCTAATGCTGTATTTGTAGTACATACACTAAGTCTTCTCTGTTGATGTCAGACTAGAGTTTTATTAGAGTTTTACTTTGCAACAATGGGATTCGAGCAATTGATGTGTATATTTTTAATAGTGCACAATGCTACTATTCCTAGGCTGAATGTATGACATGGCTCTTATGTATCATTATGTATTGTTTCCATTAAGTACTAATTTAAATAAAGTCCCTCTGTCCTCAGTGCTAGGTTGTGGGTTTAATACACATTATTATGATCAACCTGTTGAATAGTATAAGCCCCATACAATGTGACGGTCCGTGTGACGGACCGGTGTGTTACGACCCGACTAACGAAACGTACCAGGTGATAACATTGCATCTGCCCATTACAGCGGAGTGAGCGTTTCGCCACACTCCCAAACCAAGGTTAATAGTTGTAGCGCACGCCCTTTCGGACCTCGGTGCACGCGAAACACTGGTGTACACTCACAACATCACGCTCGAGACAGCTCAAGCGTTACGCGAAACAAAGGACGTGTTCAAATCCATAGAGAATATACGGTCTTTAGCATATGCGTATATAAAGTAGGTCGATGACATTTACAGACCCGGCGGCGTGGGCACCACAGTAGAACGACAAGGTGCTCTCAAGCGCACACAGATACTGGCCGCATTATCACTCGCGATGTCTATCCTGACATACCCGTTTCTGATTTCTATGTATATTAAATTATGACAAGAGCTACTTTAGGTGGTTACGATTACACTCTGACCACGTGCCTTAGTTTCTGCTAGTGACCTATAAATACATTTGCCCACTTGCTCTCACTACCATTAAAGCGGCTGTACCCACACGTACAACACCCAAGAAAAAAAATTGATCTCGCTGTCTGTACTGGGTGTACTCTCAGTAGTCGCAGTTGCTCAGGCCATGGTGGTACGCTCTAATAACGCCTCTGAGATACGTTCCATCACACCACCTCCTAGACTACTCGCGAAGGAGTATTCAACACCCCCTTTGTACGAAGACAACCATTATAACGAGCACAGCACAACGCTTGCCGCACGCGAAGACAACATGCAGGAGACAACGCTACCACCTGTCGTGAGAACAACGGATTCGAGTGACAACGATCGCGACTATGACGAGCACATTACAACACCCTCTGTGCACGAAGACCAGGTGCAGGAGACAACGCTACCACCTGTCGTGAGAAACAAGAGTTTGGTTAACAATGATCATCGTCGTGTCCCATTGTAAACGGGCGCGCCATCGCACACATCGTACATCTGTGTTAACCCACCTGTATGCGACAGACTTTGTGTGTTGCATGACATCGAGATGTATTGACGTCTGTGTCAATACAGGACTCTCTATAAGCCAGGAGCTGGACGCTAACGACCCGTGCATGCGCCACACAAAAGGTATCGTACATGTGTTAACCCACCTGTATGCGACAGACTTTGTGTGTTGCATGACATCGAGATGTATTGACGTCTGTGTCAATACAGGACTCTCTAAGCTGGGAGCTGGACGCTAACGACCCGTGCATGCGCCACACAAAAGGTAACTTGACTAACTACAAAACGCATATTGTGATGTAGAAAGTTGGCTCGACTGTTTGAATCAGCTGCAGCTGCGGTTTACTCACGAAGTGAATCGCACGCTTGTTAGAAGTACATTCGGAGCACTTAAAAAATACATCGCTCTCATCGAGTTCCGTCTCAGCATTCACCGGCTGATGGGCAAGAGCGTGACATGGGATCGCCAGGAACTTACTTAAGGACTATCATCTCATTTGGCATTTACTCACGGACCCAAGAAACCAGTTCCGAAAAATGGTCGAGAATTATAAATTGTCTAATAGCAACTGGAAGATATGTTGCGTCATAAGCCTCTGATGGTTCACAAGGTGCACGGTCCACTCGAAATCCTAATGCTGTATTTGTAGTACATACACTAAGTCTTCTCTGTTGATGTCAGACTAGAGTTTTATTAGAGTTTTACTTTGCAACAATGGGATTCGAACAATTGATCTGTATATTTTTAATAATGCACAATGCTACTATTCCTAGGCTGAATGTATGACATGGCTCTTATGTATCATTATGTATCGTTTCCATTAAGTACTAATTTAAATAAAGTCCCTCTGTCCTCAGTGCTAGGTTGTGGGTTTAATACACATTATTATGATCAACCTGTTGAATAGTATAATAACAATATTCCTGTAAAAGTCATTTAGTAATGAACAACCTCAGTTCTGTGAAAGCACATCATGTCTCTGATGTGTACACTGCAGACCTGACCGGGGTTTGCACGCAAGGGCCTGTATGTGTGCGTGTGTGTGTGTGTGTGTGTGTGTGTGTGTGTGTGTGTGTGTGTATGTATGTGTGTGTGTGTGTGTGTGTGTGTGTGTGTGTGTGTGTGTGTGTGTGTGTGTGTGTGTGTGTGTGTGTGTGTGTGTGTGTGTGTGTGTGTGTGTGTGAAACAAATAAAGATAAATATAGCTAGTGTGGCCACGAGCGGTCGTGCAGGGTACAGGCTGCGCGAAAACGCCTCTAAAACAAGCGCGTGCCCACGCCCGATCCGTGGAAGCACTTAGAACTAGCAAACGTACTAGCAGAAATCAACGATCGCACACGGGTCATTGAGTGTGTACAGGGTTCGTCTGCGTGTGTGGCATTGGGCAATCTAGCGGCAACCGAGTGGCCTGAAGGCGGAACCGGCCAACCCGTCGCCCTCACCATCGTTGTGCTTCGAGATGAACTATTGCTAAAGATGATCGTCCTCGTCAACCACGGCGCTACCAGAGTTACCACGACATGCGCCTTAAAAGCGTTCTCGTTTGGGTCAGCGCCACCAGAATTGAATCGGCAAGTCAGCGGATATTACACAACTCGTAACGAAGACCCTCTCCGCGACCTCGCGGCCAGTGTGCGCAGTGTACAGCAAATGACAAACGATGTTGCGAGCGATATATCGGAAAAACTTTGCACTGACGCGACGGTCGCCACTGCAGGTTGTGCGAGTCTCGCGCAAAGTGCCATATCAAACGTGCGCAAGCTAGTGACAAGCAACTTCACCAGATCCGTAGATTCTGCATACGCTCGGATACGAATGAAAGTATCGAGAGATAACACCGACACAAGTTGCGCGACGGCGCTGGCTGCAGTCGCTACAACACTGGATTTATTAATCAACGTAATTGTGATCGTAATGGCGTTTCGAGTGTGCACCAGAAACTACAACCAGTACTACAGAAAACTGGCATGAGGGTCGCGGTCTAACGTTATGTTGGTGTCTCGCATCGACCGTCGACGGCCGTTTGCCAGCGGCTGAAAATGACAGTTGACGAAATGGATAGTCGATAGTGCACTCTCGCAAGTTCCAACCGCACCATCTCAGGAGACAGACCACAGAGTGATATTAGCGGAGGGTAGATAGAAAATGCGCAAACCGCCGCAACCGCCCATATACATACTATACGAGTTCAACATAGAGTGGAGTAAGAAGTTACTACCGATTGTATTTCCAACGTGCAAGCAGCTGGTGTTTGACGCTTTACTTGAGTATCACAGAGGTTGCGATGTCCTGTGTTCCACGAGCGCATGGAAACAAGTGAACAAACTTCTACGGACCGTACTGTTGGGGTATGAGCGAGCTGTAAAATCAATACACGCTAGACACGCGGACTTTGCCGCGTTACTGGACACGCATATCGCCACAAAAAAACCGGGTCAAGTGTTCGGGGCGTCACCGCGCTCGACTATACACGTCTTGGCCTACCACGAGTACATGAGCCCACAGATCCTAAGCGAGGTCGAAGCCGTTGTGTCTACCCAACGCAAATTCAGCACAGCCGTGCGCGCTAAGACAAGTCCCTCTAGACTGCTGGAAATTTTGGAAACGTGGAAGGCTGGCGTGTACGCGCTTTCTACACATCTCAACGGTATGATCGCGATACTCTCGGCCGCACAACAACTAATGGTCATGTGTTCGGAAGGTCTGATCAGGTCTGACATGACCGGTTGTCAATCGACGTCGAGCGTGCACTCACACACGGATATCCTGGCGTACAGTAAAGCGACGTCGACCTCTAAGCTCACGTTGATCGCCGATGTTTCGAAGGGCAATCGAGTGTGTTGGCTGACAAAAGCTATGGTGACCGACGGTCGCGTCGACTACAATGTGCCTCATTGCGACTGGAGAGGCGTATGTGATCCTTTGCAAATCGATAACACCACCGCGGTCGAGTGCGAAGTCACGGTCGGCGGCGTGTTGTCCTTACTGTGCCCCATACAATGTGACGGTCCGTGTGACGGACCGGTGTGTTACGACCCGACTAACGAAACGTACCAGGTGATAACATTGCATCCGCCCATTACAGCGGAGCGAGCGTTTCGCCACACTCCCAAACCAAGGTTAATAGTTGTAACGCACGCCCTTTCGGACCTCGGTGCACGTGAAACACTGGCGTACACTCACAACATCACGCTCGAGACAGCTCAAGCGTTACGCGAAACAAAGGACGTGTTCAAATCCATAGAGAATATACGGTCTTTAGCGTATGCGTATATAAAGGAGGTCGATGACATTTACAGACCTGGCGGCGTGGGCACCACAGTAGAACAACAAGGTGCTCTCAAGCGCACACAGATACTGGCCGCATTATCACTCGCGATGTCTATCCTGACATGCCCGTTTCTGATTTCTATGTATATTAAATTATGACAAGAGCTACGGTGGTTACGATTACA
Organism: Nothobranchius furzeri; assembly: GCF_043380555.1. NCBI lineage: Eukaryota > Metazoa > Chordata > Actinopteri > Cyprinodontiformes > Nothobranchiidae > Nothobranchius > Nothobranchius furzeri. Next base: position 2,153,951 of record NC_091741.1, read on the forward strand.
CTCTGACCACGTGCCTTAGTTTCTGCTAGTGACCTATAAATACATTTGCCCACTTGCTCTCACTGCCATTAAAGCGGCTGTACCCACACGTACAACACCCAAGAAAAAAAAAGATCTCGCTGTCTGTACTGGGTGTACTCTCAGTAGTCGCAGTTGCTCAGGCCATGGTGGTACGCTCACATAACGCCTCTGAGATACGTCCCATCACACCACCTCCTACACTACTCGCGAAGGAGTATTCAACACCCCCTTTGTTCGAAGACAACCATTATAACGAGCACAGCACAACGCTTGCCGCACGCGAAGACAACATGCAGAAGACAACGCTACCACCTGTCGTGAGAACAACGGATTCGAGTGACAACGATCGTGACTATGACGAGCACATTACAACACACTCTGTGCACGAAGACCAGGTGCAGGAGACAACGCTACCACCTGTCGTGAGAAACAAGAGTTTGGTTAACAATGATCATCGCCGTGTCCCATTGTAAACGGGCGCGCCATCGCACACATCGTACATGTGTGTTAACCCACCTGTATGCGACAGACTTTATGTGTTGCATGACATCGAGATGTATTGACGTCTGTGTCAATACAGGACTCTCTATAAGCCAGGAGCTGGACGCTAACGACCCGTGCATGCGCCACACAAAAGGTATCGTACATGTGTTAACCCACCTGTATGCGACAGACTTTGTGTGTTGCATGACATCGAGATGTATTGACGTCTGTGTCAATACAGGACTCTCTAAGCTGGGAGCTGGACGCTAACGACCCGTGCATGCGCCACACAAAAGGTAACTCGACTAACTACAAAACGCATATTGTGATGTAGAAAGTTGGCTCGACTGTTTGAATCAGCTGCAGCTGCGGTTTACTCACGAAGTGAATCGCACGCTTGTTAGAAGTCTATTCGGAGCACTTAAAAAATACATCGCTCTCATCGAGTTCCGTCTCAGCATTCACCGGCTGATGGGCAAGAGCGTGACATGGGATCGCCAGGAACTTACTTAAGGACTATCATCTCATTTGGCATTTACTCACGGACCCAAGAAACCAGTTCCGAAAAATGGTCGAGAATTATAACTTGTCTAATAGCAACTGGAAGATATGTTGCGTCATAAGCCTCTGATGGTTCACAAGGTGCACGGTCCACTCGAAATCCTAATGCTGTATTTGTAGTACATACACTAAGTCTTCTCTGTTGATGTCAGACTAGAGTTTTATTAGAGTTTTACTTTGCAACAATGGGATTCGAGCAATTGATCTGTATATTTTTAATAATGCACAATGCTACTATTCCTAGGCTGAATGTATGACATGGCTCTTATGTATCATTATGTATCGTTTCCATTAAGTACTAATTTAAATAAAGTCCCTCTGTCCTCAGTGCTAGGTTGTGGGTTTAATACACATTATTATGATCAACCTGTTGAATAGTATAATAACAATATTCCTGTAAAAGTCATTTAGTAATGAACAACCTCAGTTCTGTGAAAGCACATCATGTCTCTGATGTGTACACTGCAGGCCTGACCGGGGTTTGCATGCAAGGTCCTGTGTGTGTGTGTGTGTGTGTGTGTGCGTGCGTGTGTGTGTGTGTGTGTGTGTGTGTGTGTGTGTGTGTGTGTGTGTGTGTGTGTGTGAAACAAATAAAGATAAATATAGCTAGTGCGGCCACGAGCGGTCGTGCAGGGTAGAGGCTGCGCGAAAACGCCTCTAAAAACAAGCGCGTGCCCACGCCCGATCCGTGGAAGCACGTAGACCTAGCAAACGTACTAGCAGAAATCAACGATCGCACACGGGTCATTGAGTGTGTACAGGGTTCGTCTGCGTGTGTGGCATTGGGCAATCTAGCGGCAACCGTGTGGCCTGAAGGCGGAACCGGCCAACCCGTCGCCCTCACCATCGTTGCGCTTCGAGATGAACTATTGCTAAAGATGATCGTCCTCATCAACCACGGCGCTACCAGAGTAGCTCGTAACGAAGACCCTCTCCGCGACCTCGCGGCCAGTGTGCGCAGTGTACAGCAAATGACAAACGATGTTGCGAGCGATATATCGAAAAAACTTTGCACTGACGCGACGGTCGCCACTGCAGGTTGTGTGAGTCTCGCGCAAAGTGCCATATCAAACGTGCGCAAGCTAGTGACAAGCAACTTCACCAGATCCGTAGATTCTGCATACGCTTGAATACCAACGAAAGTATCGAGAGATAACACCGACACGAGTTGCGCGACGGCGCTGGCTGCAGTCGCTACAACACTGGATTTATTAATCAACGTAATTGTGATCGTAATGGCGTATCGAGTGTGCACCAGAAACTACAACCATTACTACAGAAAACTGGCATGAGGGTCGCGGTCTAACGTTATGTTGGTGTCTCGCATCGACCGTCGACGGCCGTTTTCCAGCGGCTGAAAATGGCACAGTTGACGAAATGGAAACGCCGACCGTCCATAGTGCACTCTCGCAAGTTCCAACCGCACCATCTCAGGAGACAGACCACAGAGTCATATTAGCGGAGGGTAGATAGAAAATGCGCAAACCGCCGCAACCGCCCATATACATACTATACGAGTTCAACATAGAGTGGAGTAAGAAGTTACTACCGATTGTATTTACAACGTGCAAGCAGCTGGTGTGTGACGCTTTACTTGATTATCACAGAGGTTGCGATGTCCTGTGTTCCACGAGCGCATGGAAACAAGTGAACGAACTTCTACGGACCGTACTGTTGGGGTATGAGCGAGCTGTAAAATCAATACACGCTAGACACGCGGACTTTGCCGCATTACTGGACACGCATATCGCCACAACAAAACCGGGTCAAGTGTTCGGGGCGTCACCGCGCTCGACTATACACGTCTTGGCCTACCACGAGTACATGAGCCCACAAGATCCTAAGCGAGGTAGAAGCCGTTGTGTCTACCCAACGCAAATTCAGCACAGCCGTGCGCGCTAAGACAAGTCCCTCTAGATTGCTGGAAACTTTGGAAACGTGGAAGGCTGGCGTGTACGCGCTTTCTACACATCTCAACGGTATGATCGCGATACTCTCGGCCGCACAACAACTAATGGTCATGTGTTCGGAAGGTCTGATCAGGTCTGACATGACCGGTTGTCAATCGACGTCGAGCGTGCACTCACACACGGATATCCTGGCGTACAGTAAAGCGACAGCGACCTCTACGCTCACGTTGATCGCCGATGTTTCGAAGGGCAATCGAGTGTGTTGGCTGACGAAAGCTATGGTGACCGACGGTCGCGTCGACTACAATGTGCCTCATTGCGACTGGAGAGGCGTATGTGATCCTTTGCAAATCGACAACACCACCGCGGTCGAGTGCGAAGTCACGGTCGGTGGCGTGTTGTCCTTACTGTGCCCCATACAATGTGACGGTCCGTGTCACGGACCGGTGTGTTACGACCCGACTAACGAAACGTACCAGGTGATAACATTGCATCTGCCCATTACAGCGGAGCGAGCGTTTCGCCACACTCCCAAACCAAGGTTAATAGTTGTAGCGCACGCCCTTTCGGACCTCGGTGCACGCGAAACACTGGCGTACACTCACAAAATCACGCTCGAGACAGCTCAAGTGTTACGCAAAACAAAGGACGTGTTCAAATCCATAGAGAATATACGGTCTTTAGCGTATGCGTATATAAAGAAGGTCGATGACATTTACAGACCCGGCGGCGTGGGCACCACAGTAGAACAACAAGGAGCTCTCAAGCGCACACAGATACTGGCCGCATTATCACTCGCGATGTCTATCCTGACATGCCCGTTTCTGATTTCTATGTTAATTAAATTATGACAAGAGCTACGGTGGTTACGATTACACTCTGACCACGTGCCTTAGTTTCTGCTAGTGACCTATAAATACATTTGACCACTTGCTCTCACTGCCATTAAAGCGGCTGTACCCACACGTACAACACCCAAGTAAAAAAATGATCTCGCTGTCTGTACTGGGTGTACTCTCAGTAGTCGCAGTTGCTCAGGCCATGGTGGTACGCTCACATAACGCCTCTGAGATACGTCCCATCACACCACCTCCTACACTACTCGCGAAGGAGTATTCAACACCCCCTTTGTACGAAGACAACCATTATAACGAGCACAGCACAACGCTTGCCGCACGCGAAGACAACATGCAGGAGACAACGCTACCACCTGTCGTGAGAACAACGGATTCGAGTGACAACGATCGCGACTATGACGAGCACATTACAGCACCCTCTGTGCACGAAGACCAGGTGCAGGAGACAACGCTACCACCTGTCGTGAGAAACAAGAGTTTGGTTAAAAATGATCATCGTCGTGTCCCATTGTAAACTGGGCGTGCCATCGCACACATCGTACATGTGTGTTAACCCACCTGTATGCGACAGACTTTGTGTGTTGCATGACATCGAGATGTATTGACGTCTGTGTCAATACAGGACTCTCTATAAGCCGGGAGCTGGACGCTAACGACCCGTGCATGCGCCACACAAAAGGTATCGTACATGTGTTAACCCACCTGTATGCGACAGACTTTGTGTGTTGCATGACATCGAGATGTATTGACGTCTGTGTCAATACAGGACTCTCTAAGCTGGGAGCTGGACGCTAACGACCCGTGCATGCGCCACACAAAAGGTAACTCGACTAACTACAAAACGAATATTGTGATGTAGAATGTTGGCTCGACTGTTTGAATCAGCTGCAGCTGCGGTTTACTCACGAAGTGAATCGCACGCTTGTTAGAAGTACATTCGGAGCACTTAAAAAATACATCGCTCTCATCGAGTTCCGTCTCAGCGTTCACCGGCTGATGGGCAAGAGCGTGACATGGGATCGCAAGGAACTTACTTAAGGACTATCATCTCATTTGGCATTTACTCACAGACCCAAGAAACCAGTTCCAAAAAATGGTCCAGAATTATAACTTGTCTAATAGCAACTGGAAGATATGTTGCGTCATAAGCCTCTGATGGTTCACAAGGTGCACGGTCCACTCGAAATCCTAATGCTGTATTTGTAGTGCATACACTAAGTCTTCTCTGTTGATGTCAGACTAGAGTTTTATTAGAGTTTTACTTTGCAACAATGGGATTCGAGCAATTGATGTGTATATTTTCAAGACGCGCCCCGAGGAGCGTCTTGCCACATGTCACTACTCGGTCTGACTGAGCGCCTCCAGGAGAGAGGCCCAAGCAAGACGTGCCCCGAGGAGCGTCTTGCCACATGTCAACAATGGGTCTGACTGAGGGCCTCCAGGAGAGAAGCCCAAGCAAGAAGCGCCCCGAGGAGCGTCTTGCCACATGTCAACACTGGGTCTGACTGAGCGCTTCCAGGAGAGAAGCCCAAGCAAGACACGGCCCGAGGAGCGTCTTGACACATGTCAACACTGGGTCTGACTGAGGGCCTCCATGAGAGAAGCCCAAGCAAGACGCGCCCCGAGGAGAGTCTTGCCACATGTCAACACTGGGTCTGACAGAGGGCATCCAGGAGAGAGGTCCAAGCAATACGCGCCCCGAGGAGCGTCTTGCCACATGTCAACAATGGGTCTGACTGAGGGCCTCCAGCAGAGAAGCCAAAGCAAGACGCGCCCCGAGGACCTTCTTTCCACATGTCAACAATGGGTCTTACTGTGGGCCTCCATGAGAGAAGCCCAGGCAAGACGCGCCCCGAGGAGTGTCTTGCCACATGTCACCACTGGGTCTGACTGAGCTCCTCCAGGAGAGAGGCCCAAGCAAGACGCGCCCAGAGGAGCGTCTTGCCACGTGTTACCACTGGGTCTGATTGAGCACCTCCAGGAGAGAGGCCCCAGCAAGACGCGCCCCGAGGAGCGTCTTGCCTTATGTCAGCACTCGGTCTGACTGAGCGCCTCCAGGAGAGAGGCCCGAGGAGCGTCTTGCCACATGTCACCTCTGGGTCTGACTGAGCGCCTCCAGGAGAGAGGCGCAAGCAAGAAACGCCCGAGGAGCGTCTTGACACATGTCAACACTGGGTCTGATTGAGCGCCTCCAGGAGAGAGGCCCAAGCAAGACGCGCCCCGAGGAGCGTCTTGCCACATGTCACTACTCGGTCTGACTGAGCGCCTCCAGGAGAGAGGTCCAAGCAACACGCGCCCCGAGGAGCGTCTTGCCACATGTCAACACTGGGTCTGACTGAGTGCCTCCATGAGAGAAGCCCCAGCAAGACGCGCCCCGAGGAGCGTCTTGCCACATGTCACTACTCGGTCTGACTGAGCGCCTCCAGGAGAGAGGCCCAAGCAAGACGTGCCCCGAGGAGCGTCTTGCCACATGTCAACAATGGGTCTGACTGAGGTCCTCCAGGAGAGAAGCCCAAGCAAGAAGCGCCCCGAGGAGCGTCTTGCCACATGTCAACACTGGGTCTGACTGAGCGCTTCCAGGAGAGAAGCCCAAGCAAGACACGGCCCGAGGAGCGTCTTGACACATGTCAACACTGGGTCTGACTGAGGGCCTCCATGAGAGAAGCCCAAGCAAGACGCGCCCCGAGGAGAGTCTTGCCACATGTCAACACTGGGTCTGACAGAGGGCATCCAGGAGAGAGGCCCAAGCAATACGCGCCCCGAGGAGCGTCTTGCCACATGTCAACAATGGGTCTGACTGAGGGCCTCCAGCAGAGAAGCCAAAGCAAGACGCGCCCCGAGGACCTTCTTTCCACATGTCAACAATGGGTCTTACTGTGGGCCTCCATGAGAGAAGCCCAGGCAAGACGCGCCCCGAGGAGTGTCTTGCCACATGTCACCACTGGGTCTGACTGAGCTCCTCCAGGAGAGAGGCCCAAGCAAGACGCGCCCAGAGGAGCGTCTTGCCACGTGTCACCACTGGGTCTGATTGAGCACCTCCAGGAGAGAGGCCCCAGCAAGACGCGCCCCGAGGAGCGTCTTGCCTTATGTCAGCACTCGGTCTGACTGAGCGCCTCCAGGAGAGAGGCCCAAGCAAGACGCGCCCCGAGGATCGTCTTGCCACATGTCACTACTCGATCTAACTGAGCTCCTCCAGGAGAGAGGTCCAAGTAAGACGCGCCCCGAGGAGCGTCTTGCCCAATGTCACTACTCGGTCTGACTGAGCGCCTCCAGGAGGGAGGTCCAAGCAAGACGCGCCCCGAGGAGCGTCTTGCCACATGTCACTACTCGGTCTGACTGAGCGCCTCCAGGAGAGAGGCACAAGCAAGACGTGCCCCGAGGAGCGTTTTGCCACATGTCAACACTGGGTCGGACTGAGGGCCTCCATGAGAGAAGCCCAAGCAAGACGCGCCCCGAGGAGAGTCTTGCCACATGTCAACACTCGGTCTGACAGAGGGCATTCAGGAGAGAGGCCGAAGCAATACGCGCCCCGAGGAGCGTCTTGCCACATGTCACCACTGGGTCTGAATGAGCGCCTCCAGGAGAGAGGCCCAACCAAGACGCGCCCCGAGGAGTGTTTTGCCACATGCCAACACTGGGTCTGACTGAGCGCCTCCAGGAGAGAGGCCCAAGCAAGACGCGCCCCGAGGAGCGTCTTGCCACGTGTCAACACTGGGTCTGACTGAGCGCCTCCAGGAGAGAGGCCCAAGCAAGACGCGCCCCGAGGAGCGTCTTGCCACATGTCAGCACTGGGTCTGACTGAGCGCCTCCAGGAGAGAGGCCCCAGCAAGACGCGCCCCGAGGAGCGTCTTGCCTTATGTCAGCACTCGGTCTGACTGAGCGCCTCCAGGAGAGAGGCCCAAGCAAGACGCGCCCCGAGGAGCGTCTTGCCACATGTCAACAATGGGTCTGACTGAGGGCCTAAAGGAGAGAGGCCCAAGCAAGATGCGCCCAGAGGAGCGTCTTGCCACATGTCAACACTGGGTCTGACAGAGGGCCTCCAGGAGAGAGGCCCAAGCAAGACGAGCCCCGAGGAGCGTCTTGCCACATGTCACCTCTGGTTCTGACTGAGCGCCTCCAGGAGAGAGGCCCAAGCAAGACGCGCCCCGAGGAGCGTCTTGTCACATGTCAACACTGGGTCTGTCTGAGCGCCTCCAGGAGAGAAGCCCAAGCAAGACGCGCCCCGAGCAGCGTCTTGCCACATGTCAACAATGGGTCTGACTGAGGGCCTCCAGGAGAGAAGCCCAAGCAAGACGCGCCCCGAGGAGCGTCTTGACACATGTCAACACTGGGTCTGACAGAGGGCCTCCAGGAGAGAGGCCCAAGCAAGACGCGCCCCGAGGAGTGTCTTGCCACATGTCACCACTGGGTCTGACTGAGCGCCTCCAGGAGAGAGGCCCAAGCAAGACGCGCCCCGAGGAGCGTCAGGCCACATGTCACTACTCAGTCTGACTGAGCGCCTCCAGGACAGAGGCCCAAGCAAGACGCGCCCCGAGGAGCGTCTTGCCACATGTCAGCACTGGGTCCGACTGAGCGCCTCCAGGAGAGAGGCCCCAGCAAGACGCGCCCCGAGGAGAGTCTTGCCACATGTCAACACTCGGTCTGACAGAGGGCATTCAGGAGAGAGGTCCAAGCAATACGCTCCCCGAGGAGCGTCTTGCCACATGTCACCACTGGGTCTGAATGAGCGCCTCCAGGAGAGAGGCCCAACCAAGACGCGCCCCGAGGAGCGTCTTGCCACGTGTCAACACTGGGTCTGACTGAGCGCCTCCAGGAGAGAGGCCCAAGCAAGACGCGCCCCGAGGAGCGTCTTGCCACATGTGAACACTGGGTCTGACTGAGCGCCTCCAGGAGAGAGGCCCAAGCAAGACGCGCCCCGAGGAGCATCTTGACACATGTCTCCTTTGGGTCTGACTGAGCGCCTCCAGGAGAGAGGCCCAAGCAAGACGTGCCCCGACGAGCATCTTGCCACATGTCAACACTGGGTCTGACTGAGTGCCTCCATGAGAGAAGCCCCAGCAAGACGCGCCCCGAGGAGCATCTTGCCACATGTCAACACTGGGTCTGACTGAGCACCTCCAGGAGAGAGGCCCAAGCAAGAAGCGCCCCAAGGAGCGTCTTGCCACATGTCAACACTGGGTCTGACCGAGCGCCTCCAGGAGAGAGGCCCGAGGAGCGTCTTGCCACATGTCACCTCTGGGTCTGACTGAGCGCCTCCAGGAGAGAGGCGCAAGCAAGAAACGCCCGAGGAGCGTCTTGACACATGTCAACACTGGGTCTGACTGAGCGCCTCCAGGAGAGAGGCCCCAGCAAGACGCGCCCCGAGGAGCGTCTTGCCACATGTCAACAATGGGTCTGACTGAGGGCCTCCAGGAGAGAAGCCCAAGCAAGACGCGCCCCGAGGAGCGTCTTGCCACATTTCAACACTGGGTCTAATTGAGCGCCTCCAGGAGAGAGGCCCAAGCAAGACGCGCCCCGAGGAGCGTCTTGCCACATGTCACTACTCGGTCTGACTGAGCGCCTCCAGGAGAGAGGTCCAAGCAAGACGCGCCCCGAGGAGAGTCTTGCCACATGTCAACACTGGGTCTGACAGAGGGCATCCAGGAAAGAGTCCCAAGCAATACGCGCCCCGAGGAGCGTCTTGCCACATGTCAACAATGGGTCTGACTGAGGGGCTTCAGGAGAGAAGCCAAAGCAAGACGCGCCCCGAGGAGCTTCTTTCCACATGTCAACAATGGGTCTTACTGAGGGCCTCCATGAGAGAAGCCCAAGCAAGACGCGCCCCGAGGAGTGTCTTGCCACATGTCAACACTGTGTCTGACTGAGCGCCTCCAGGAGAGAGGCCCAAGCAAGACGCGCCCCGAGGAGCGTCTTGCCACGTGTCAACACTGGGTCTGACTTAGTGCCTCCAGGAGAGAGGCCCAAGCAAGATGCGCCCCGAGGAGCGTCTTGCCACGTGTCACCACTGGGTCTGACTGAGCTCCTCCAGGAGAGAGGCCCAAGCAAGACGCGCCCAGAGGAGCGTCTTGCCACGTGTCACCACTGGGTCTGATTGAGCACCTCCAGGAGAGAGGCCCCAGCAAGACGCGCCCCGAGGAGCGTCTTGCCTTATGTCAGCACTCAGTCTGACTGAGCGCCTCCAGGAGAGAGGCCGAAGCAAGACGCGCCCCGAGGAGCGTCTTGCCACATGTCACTACTCGGTCTAACTGAGCGCCTCCAGGAGAGAGGTCCAAGCAAGGCGCGCCCCGAGGAGCGTCTTGCCAAATGTTACTACTCAGTCTGACTGAGCGCCTCCAGGAGGGAGGTCCAAGCAAGACGCGCCCCGAGGAGCGTCTTGCCACATGTCACTACTCGGTCTGACTGAGCGCCTCCAGGAGAGAGGCCCAAGCAAGACGTGCCCCGAGGAGCGTCTTGCCACATGTCAACAATGGGTCTGACTGAGGGCCTCCAGGAGAGAAGCCCAAGCAAGAAGCGCCCCGAGGAGCGTCTTGCCACATGTCAACACTGGGTCTGACTGAGCGCTTCCAGGAGAGAAGCCCAAGCAAGACACGGCCCGAGGAGCGTCTTGACACATGTCAACACTGGGTCTGACTGAGGGCCTCCATGAGAGAAGCCCAAGCAAGACGCGCCCCGAGGAGAGTCTTGCCACATGTCAACACTGGGTCTGACAGAGGGCATCCAGGAGAGAGGTCCAAGCAATACGCGCCCCGAGGAGCGTCTTGCCACATGTCAACAATGGGTCTGACTGAGGGCCTCCAGCAGAGAAGCCAAAGCAAGACGCGCCCCGAGGACCTTCTTTCCACATGTCAACAATGGGTCTTACTGTGGGCCTCCATGAGAGAAGCCCAGGCAAGACGCGCCCCGAGGAGTGTCTTGCCACATGTCACCACTGGGTCTGACTGAGCTCCTCCAGGAGAGAGGCCCAAGCAAGACGCGCCCAGAGGAGCGTCTTGCCACGTGTTACCACTGGGTCTGATTGAGCACCTCCAGGAGAGAGGCCCCAGCAAGACGCGCCCCGAGGAGCGTCTTGCCTTATGTCAGCACTCGGTCTGACTGAGCGCCTCCAGGAGAGAGGCCCGAGGAGCGTCTTGCCACATGTCACCTCTGGGTCTGACTGAGCGCCTCCAGGAGAGAGGCGCAAGCAAGAAACGCCCGAGGAGCGTCTTGACACATGTCAACACTGGGTCTGATTGAGCGCCTCCAGGAGAGAGGCCCAAGCAAGACGCGCCCCGAGGAGCGTCTTGCCACATGTCACTACTCGGTCTGACTGAGCGCCTCCAGGAGAGAGGTCCAAGCAACACGCGCCCCGAGGAGCGTCTTGCCACATGTCAACACTGGGTCTGACTGAGTGCCTCCATGAGAGAAGCCCCAGCAAGACGCGCCCCGAGGAGCGTCTTGCCACATGTCACTACTCGGTCTGACTGAGCGCCTCCAGGAGAGAGGCCCAAGCAAGACGTGCCCCGAGGAGCGTCTTGCCACATGTCAACAATGGGTCTGACTGAGGTCCTCCAGGAGAGAAGCCCAAGCAAGAAGCGCCCCGAGGAGCGTCTTGCCACATGTCAACACTGGGTCTGACTGAGCGCTTCCAGGAGAGAAGCCCAAGCAAGACACGGCCCGAGGAGCGTCTTGACACATGTCAACACTGGGTCTGACTGAGGGCCTCCATGAGAGAAGCCCAAGCAAGACGCGCCCCGAGGAGAGTCTTGCCACATGTCAACACTGGGTCTGACAGAGGGCATCCAGGAGAGAGGCCCAAGCAATACGCGCCCCGAGGAGCGTCTTGCCACATGTCAACAATGGGTCTGACTGAGGGCCTCCAGCAGAGAAGCCAAAGCAAGACGCGCCCCGAGGACCTTCTTTCCACATGTCAACAATGGGTCTTACTGTGGGCCTCCATGAGAGAAGCCCAGGCAAGACGCGCCCCGAGGAGTGTCTTGCCACATGTCACCACTGGGTCTGACTGAGCTCCTCCAGGAGAGAGGCCCAAGCAAGACGCGCCCAGAGGAGCGTCTTGCCACGTGTCACCACTGGGTCTGATTGAGCACCTCCAGGAGAGAGGCCCCAGCAAGACGCGCCCCGAGGAGCGTCTTGCCTTATGTCAGCACTCGGTCTGACTGAGCGCCTCCAGGAGAGAGGCCCAAGCAAGACGCGCCCCGAGGATCGTCTTGCCACATGTCACTACTCGATCTAACTGAGCTCCTCCAGGAGAGAGGTCCAAGTAAGACGCGCCCCGAGGAGCGTCTTGCCCAATGTCACTACTCGGTCTGACTGAGCGCCTCCAGGAGGGAGGTCCAAGCAAGACGCGCCCCGAGGAGCGTCTTGCCACATGTCACTACTCGGTCTGACTGAGCGCCTCCAGGAGAGAGGCACAAGCAAGACGTGCCCCGAGGAGCGTTTTGCCACATGTCAACACTGGGTCGGACTGAGGGCCTCCATGAGAGAAGCCCAAGCAAGACGCGCCCCGAGGAGAGTCTTGCCACATGTCAACACTCGGTCTGACAGAGGGCATTCAGGAGAGAGGCCGAAGCAATACGCGCCCCGAGGAGCGTCTTGCCACATGTCACCACTGGGTCTGAATGAGCGCCTCCAGGAGAGAGGCCCAACCAAGACGCGCCCCGAGGAGTGTTTTGCCACATGCCAACACTGGGTCTGACTGAGCGCCTCCAGGAGAGAGGCCCAAGCAAGACGCGCCCCGAGGAGCGTCTTGCCACGTGTCAACACTGGGTCTGACTGAGCGCCTCCAGGAGAGAGGCCCAAGCAAGACGCGCCCCGAGGAGCGTCTTGCCACATGTCAGCACTGGGTCTGACTGAGCGCCTCCAGGAGAGAGGCCCCAGCAAGACGCGCCCCGAGGAGCGTCTTGCCTTATGTCAGCACTCGGTCTGACTGAGCGCCTCCAGGAGAGAGGCCCAAGCAAGACGCGCCCCGAGGAGCGTCTTGCCACATGTCAACAATGGGTCTGACTGAGGGCCTAAAGGAGAGAGGCCCAAGCAAGATGCGCCCAGAGGAGCGTCTTGCCACATGTCAACACTGGGTCTGACAGAGGGCCTCCAGGAGAGAGGCCCAAGCAAGACGAGCCCCGAGGAGCGTCTTGCCACATGTCACCTCTGGTTCTGACTGAGCGCCTCCAGGAGAGAGGCCCAAGCAAGACGCGCCCCGAGGAGCGTCTTGTCACATGTCAACACTGGGTCTGTCTGAGCGCCTCCAGGAGAGAAGCCCAAGCAAGACGCGCCCCGAGCAGCGTCTTGCCACATGTCAACAATGGGTCTGACTGAGGGCCTCCAGGAGAGAAGCCCAAGCAAGACGCGCCCCGAGGAGCGTCTTGACACATGTCAACACTGGGTCTGACAGAGGGCCTCCAGGAGAGAGGCCCAAGCAAGACGCGCCCCGAGGAGTGTCTTGCCACATGTCACCACTGGGTCTGACTGAGCGCCTCCAGGAGAGAGGCCCAAGCAAGACGCGCCCCGAGGAGCGTCAGGCCACATGTCACTACTCAGTCTGACTGAGCGCCTCCAGGACAGAGGCCCAAGCAAGACGCGCCCCGAGGAGCGTCTTGCCACATGTCAGCACTGGGTCCGACTGAGCGCCTCCAGGAGAGAGGCCCCAGCAAGACGCGCCCCGAGGAGAGTCTTGCCACATGTCAACACTCGGTCTGACAGAGGGCATTCAGGAGAGAGGTCCAAGCAATACGCTCCCCGAGGAGCGTCTTGCCACATGTCACCACTGGGTCTGAATGAGCGCCTCCAGGAGAGAGGCCCAACCAAGACGCGCCCCGAGGAGCGTCTTGCCACGTGTCAACACTGGGTCTGACTGAGCGCCTCCAGGAGAGAGGCCCAAGCAAGACGCGCCCCGAGGAGCGTCTTGCCACATGTGAACACTGGGTCTGACTGAGCGCCTCCAGGAGAGAGGCCCAAGCAAGACGCGCCCCGAGGAGCATCTTGACACATGTCTCCTTTGGGTCTGACTGAGCGCCTCCAGGAGAGAGGCCCAAGCAAGACGTGCCCCGACGAGCATCTTGCCACATGTCAACACTGGGTCTGACTGAGTGCCTCCATGAGAGAAGCCCCAGCAAGACGCGCCCCGAGGAGCATCTTGCCACATGTCAACACTGGGTCTGACTGAGCACCTCCAGGAGAGAGGCCCAAGCAAGAAGCGCCCCAAGGAGCGTCTTGCCACATGTCAACACTGGGTCTGACCGAGCGCCTCCAGGAGAGAGGCCCGAGGAGCGTCTTGCCACATGTCACCTCTGGGTCTGACTGAGCGCCTCCAGGAGAGAGGCGCAAGCAAGAAACGCCCGAGGAGCGTCTTGACACATGTCAACACTGGGTCTGACTGAGCGCCTCCAGGAGAGAGGCCCCAGCAAGACGCGCCCCGAGGAGCGTCTTGCCACATGTCAACAATGGGTCTGACTGAGGGCCTCCAGGAGAGAAGCCCAAGCAAGACGCGCCCCGAGGAGCGTCTTGCCACATTTCAACACTGGGTCTAATTGAGCGCCTCCAGGAGAGAGGCCCAAGCAAGACGCGCCCCGAGGAGCGTCTTGCCACATGTCACTACTCGGTCTGACTGAGCGCCTCCAGGAGAGAGGTCCAAGCAAGACGCGCCCCGAGGAGAGTCTTGCCACATGTCAACACTGGGTCTGACAGAGGGCATCCAGGAAAGAGTCCCAAGCAATACGCGCCCCGAGGAGCGTCTTGCCACATGTCAACAATGGGTCTGACTGAGGGGCTTCAGGAGAGAAGCCAAAGCAAGACGCGCCCCGAGGAGCTTCTTTCCACATGTCAACAATGGGTCTTACTGAGGGCCTCCATGAGAGAAGCCCAAGCAAGACGCGCCCCGAGGAGTGTCTTGCCACATGTCAACACTGTGTCTGACTGAGCGCCTCCAGGAGAGAGGCCCAAGCAAGACGCGCCCCGAGGAGCGTCTTGCCACGTGTCAACACTGGGTCTGACTTAGTGCCTCCAGGAGAGAGGCCCAAGCAAGATGCGCCCCGAGGAGCGTCTTGCCACGTGTCACCACTGGGTCTGACTGAGCTCCTCCAGGAGAGAGGCCCAAGCAAGACGCGCCCAGAGGAGCGTCTTGCCACGTGTCACCACTGGGTCTGATTGAGCACCTCCAGGAGAGAGGCCCCAGCAAGACGCGCCCCGAGGAGCGTCTTGCCTTATGTCAGCACTCAGTCTGACTGAGCGCCTCCAGGAGAGAGGCCGAAGCAAGACGCGCCCCGAGGAGCGTCTTGCCACATGTCACTACTCGGTCTAACTGAGCGCCTCCAGGAGAGAGGTCCAAGCAAGGCGCGCCCCGAGGAGCGTCTTGCCAAATGTTACTACTCAGTCTGACTGAGCGCCTCCAGGAGGGAGGTCCAAGCAAGACGCGCCCCGAGGAGCGTCTTGCCACATGTCACTACTCGGTCTGACTGAGCGCCTCCAGGAGAGAGGCCCAAGCAAGACTTGCCCAGAGGAGCGTCTTGCCACATGTCAACACTGGGTCTGACCGAGCGCCTCCAGTAGAGAGGCCCAAGCAAGACACGCCCCGAGGAGCGTCTTGACATATGTCAACACTGGGTCCGACTGAGGGCCTCCATGAGAGAAGCCCAAGCAAGACGCGCCCCGAGGAGAGTCTTGCCACATGTCAACACTCGGTCTGACAGAGGGCATTCAGGAGAGAGGCCGAAGCAATACGCGCCCCGAGGAGCGTCTTGCCACATGTCACCACTGGGTCTGAATGAGCGCCTCCAGGAGAGAGGCCCAACCAAGACGCGCCCCGAGGAGTGTCTTGCCACATGCCAACACTGGGTCTGACTGAGCGCCTCCAGGAGAGAGGCCCAAGCAAGATGTGCCCCGAGGAGCGTCTTTCCACGTGTCACCACTGGGTCTGACTGAGTGCCTCCAGGAGAGAGGCCCAAGCAAGACGCGCCCCGAGGAGCGTCTTGCCACATGTCAGCACTGGGTCTGACTGAGCGCCTCCAGGAGAGAGGCCCCTGCAAGACGCGCCCCGAGGAGCGTCTTGCCTTATTTCAGCACTCGGTCTGACTGAGCGCCTCCAGGAGAGAGGCCCAAGCAAGACGCGCCCCGAGGAGCGTCTTGCCACATGTCAACAATGGGTCTGACTGAGGGCCTCCAGGAGAGAGGCCCAAGCAAGATGCGCCCGGAGGAGCGTCTTGCCACATGTCAACACTGGGTCTGACAGAGGGCCTCCAGGAGAGAGGCCCAAGCAAGACGCGCCCCGAGGAGCATCTTGCCACATGTCACCTCTGGTTCTGACTGAGCGCCTCCAGGAGAGAGGCCCAAGCAAGACGTGCCCCGAGGAGCCTCTTGTCACATGTCAACACTGGGTCTGTCTGAGCGCCTCCAGGAGAGAAGCCCAAGCAAGACGCGCCCCGAGGAGCGTCTTGCCACATGTCAACAATGGGTCTGACTGAGGGCCTCCAGGAGAGAAGCCCAAGCAAGACGCGCCCCGAGGAGCGTCTTGACACATGTCAACACTGGGTCTGACAGAGGGCCTCCAGGAGAGAGGCCCAAGCAAGACGCGCCCAGAGGAGTGTCTTGCCACATGTCACCACTGGTAGACCCGTTGCCCTCACCATCGTTGCGCTTCGAGATGAACTATTGCTAAAGATGATCGTCCTCATCAACCACGGCGCTACCAGAGTAGCTCGTAACGAAGACCCTCTCCGCGACCTCGCGGCCAGTGTGCGCAGTGTACAGCAAATGACTAACGATGTTGTGAGCGATATATCGGAAAAACTTTGCACTGACGCGACGGTCGCCACTGCAGGTTGTGTGAGTCTCGCGCAAAGTGCCATATCAAACGTGCGCAAGCTAGTGACAAGCAACTTCACCAGATCCGTAGATTGTGCATACGCTTGAATACCAACGAAAGTATCGAGAGATAACACCAACACGAGTTGCGCGACGGCGCTGGCTGCAGTCGCTACAACACTGGATTTATTAATCAACGTAATTGTGATCGTAATGGCGTATCGAGTGTGCACCAGAAACTACAACCAGTACTACAGAAAACTGGCATGAGGGTCGCGGTCTAACGTTATGTTGGTGTCTCGCATCGACCGTCGACGGCCGTTTGCCAGCGGCTGAAAATGGCACAGTTGACGAAATGGAAACGCCGACCGTCCATAGTGCACTCTCGCAAGTTCCAACCGCACCATCTCAGGAGACAGACCACAGAGTCATATTAGCGGAGGGTAGATAGAAAATGCGCAAACCGCCGCAACCGCCCATATACATACTATACGAGTTCAACATAGAGTGGAGTAAGAAGTTACTACCGATTGTATTTACAACGTGCAAGCAGCTGGTGTGTGACGCTTTACTTGATTATCACAGAGGTTGCGATGTCCTGTGTTCCACGAGCGCATGGAAACAAGTGAACGAACTTCTACGGACCGTACTGTTGGGGTATGAGTGAGCTGTAAAATCAATACACGCTAGACACGCGGACTTTGCCGCATTACTGGACACGCATATCGCCACAACAAAACCGGGTCAAGTGTTCGGGGCGTCACCGCGCTCGACTATACACGTCTTGGCCTACCACGAGTACATGAGCCCACAAGATCCTAAGCAAGGTAGAAGCCGTTGTGTCTACCCAACGCAAATTCAGCACAGCCGTGCGCGCTAAGACAAGTCCCTCTAGATTGCTGGAAACTTTGGAAACGTTGAAGGCTGGCGTGTACGCGCTTTCTACACATCTCAACGGTATGATCGCGATACTCTCGGCCGCACAACAACTAATGGTCATGTGTTCGGAAGGTCTGATCAGGTCTGACATGACCGGTTGTCAATCGACGTCGAGCGTGCACTCACACACGGATATCCTGGCGTACAGTAAAGCGACAGCGACCTCTACGCTCACGTTGATCGCCGATGTTTCGAAGGGCAATCGAGTGTGTTGGCTGACGAAAGCTATGGTGACCGACGGTCGCGTCGACTACAATGTGCCTCATTGCGACTTTAGAGGCGTATGTGATCCTTTGCAAATCGACAACACCACCGCGGTCGAGTGCGAAGTCACGGTCGGTGGCGTGTTGTCCTTACTGTGCCCCATACAATGTGACGGTCAGTGTCACGGACCGGTGTGTTACGACCCGACTAACGAAACGTACCAGGTGATAACATTGCATCCGCCCATTACAGCGGAGCGAGCGTTTCGCCACACTCCCAAACCAAGGTTAATAGTTGTAGCGCACACTCTTTCGGACCTTGGTGCACGTGAAACACTGGCTTACACTCACAACATCACGCTCGAGACAGCTCAAGCGTTACGCGAAACAAAGGACGTGTTCAAATCCATAGAGAATATACGGTCTTTTGCGTATGCGTATATAAAGGAGGTCGATGACATTTACAGACCTGGCGGCGTGGGCACCACAGTAGAACAACAAGGTGCTCTCAAGCGCACACAGATACTGGCCGCATTATCACTCGCCATGTCTATCCTGACATGCCCGTTTCTGATTTCTATGTATATTAAATTATGACAAGAGCTACGGTGGTTACGATTACACTCTGACCACGTGCCTTAGTTTCTGCTAGTGACCTATAAATACATTTGCCCACTTGCTCTCACTGCCATTAAAGGGGCTGTACCCACACGTACAACACCCAAGAAAAAAAAAGATCTCGCTGTCTGTACTGGGTGTACTCTCAGTAGTCGCAGTTGCTCAGGCCATGGTGGTACGCTCACATAACGCCTCTGAGATACGTCCCATAACACCACCTCCTACACTACTCGCGAAGGAGTATTCAACACCCCCTTTGTACGAAGACAACCATTATAACGAGCACAGCACAACGCTTGCCGCACGCGAAGACAACATGCAGGAGACAACGCTACCACCTGTCGTGAGAACAACGGATTCGAGTGACAACGATCGCGACTATGACGAGCACATTACAGCACCCTCTGTGCACGAAGACCAGGTGCAGGAGACAACGCTACCACCTGTCGTGAGAAACAAGAGTTTGGTTAACAATGATCATCGTCGTGTCCCATTGTAAACTGGGCGTGCCATCGCACACATCGTACATGTGTGTTAACCCACCTGTATGCGACAGACTTTGTGTGTTGCATGACATCGAGATGTATTGACGTCTGTGTCAATACAGGACTCTCTATAAGCCGGGAGCTGGACGCTAACGACCCGTGCATGCGCCACACAAAAGGTATCGTACATGTGTTAACCCACCTGTATGCGACAGACTTTGTGTGTTGCATGACATCGAGATGTATTGACGTCTGTGTCAATACAGGACTCTCTAAGCTGGGAGCTGGACGCTAACAACCCGTGCATGCGCCACACAAAAGGTATCGTACATGTGTTAACCCACCTGTATGCGACAGACTTTGTGTGTTGCATGACATCGAGATGTATTGACGTCTGTGTCAATACAGGACTCTCTAAGCTGGGAGCTGGACGATAACGACCCGTGCATGCGCTACACAAAAGGTAACTCGACTAACTACAAAACGCATATTGTGATGTAGAAAGTTGGCTCGACTGTTTGAATCAGCTGAAGCTGCGGTTTACTCACAAAGTGAATCGCACGCTTGTTAGAAGTACATTCGGAGCACTTAAAAAATACATCGCTCTCATCGAGTTCCGTCTCAGCGTTCACCGGCTGATGGGCAAGAGCGTGACATGGGATCGCCAGGAACTTACTTAAGGACTATCATCTCATTTGGCATTTACTCACGGACCCAAGAAACCAGTTCCGAAAAATGGTAGAGAATTATAACTTGTCTAATAGCAACTGGAAGATATGTTGCGTCATAAGCCTCTGATGGTTCACAAGGTGCACGGTCCACTCGAAATCCTAATGCTGTATTTGTAGTACATACACTAAGTCTTCTCTGTTGATGTCAGACTAGAGTTTTATTAGAGTTTTACTTTGCAACAATGGGATTCGAGCAATTGATGTGTATATTTTTAATAGTGCACAATGCTACTATTCCTAGGCTGAATGTACGACATGGCTCTTATGTATCATTATGTATCGTTTCCATTAAGTACAAATTTAAATAAAGTCCCTCTGTCCTCAGTGCTAGGTTGTGGGTTTAATACACATTATTATGATCAACCTGTTGAACAGTATAATAACAATACTCCTGTAAAAGTCATTTAGTAATGAACAACCTCAGTTCTGTGAAAGAACATCATGTCTCTGATGTGTACACTGCAGGCCTGACCGGGGTTTGCACGCAAGGGCCTGTGTGTGTGTGTGTGTGTGTGTGTGTGTGTGTGTGTGTGTGTGTGTGTGTGTGTGTGTGTGTGTGTGTGTGTGTGTGTGTGTGTGTGAATCAAATAAAGATAAATATAGCTAGTGCGGCCACGAGCGGTCGTGCAGTGTAGAGGATGCGCGAAAACGCCTCTAAAAACAAGCGCGTGCCCACGCCCGATCCGTGGAAGCACGTAGACCTAGCAAACGTACTAGCAGAAATCAACGATCGCACACGGGTCATTGAGTGTGTACAGGGTTCGTCTGCGTGTGTGGCATTGGGCAATCTAGCGGCAACCGTGTGGCCTGAAGGCGGAACCGGCCAACCGGTCGCCCTCACCATCGTTGCGCTTCGAGATGAACTATTGCAAAAGATGATCGTCCTCATCAACCACGGCGCTACCAGAGTAGCTCGTAACGAAGACCCTCTCCGCGACCTCGCGGCCAGTGTGCGCAGTGTACAGCAAATGACAAACGATGTTGCGAGCGATATATTGGAAAAACTTTGCACTGACGCGACGGTCGCCACTGCAGGTTGTGCGAGTCTCGCGCAAAGTGCCATATCAAACGTGCGCAAGCTAGTGACAAGCAACTTCACCAGATCCGTAGATTCTGCATACGCTCGGATACGAATGAAAGTATCGAGAGATAACACCGACACAAGTTGCGCGACGGCGCTGGCTGCAGTCGCTACAACACTGGATTTATTAATCAAAGTAATTGTGATCGTAATGGCGTTTCGAGTGTGCACCAGAAACTACAACCAGTACTACAGAAAACTGGCATGAGGGTCGCGGTCTAACGTTATGTTGGTGTCTCGCATCGACCGTCGACGGCCGTTTGCCAGCGGCTGAAAATGGCAGTTGACGAAATGAAAACGCCGACCGTCGATAGTGCACTCTCGCAAGTTCCAACCGCACCATCTCAGGAGACAGACCACAGAGTCATATTAGCGGAGGGTAGATAGAAAATGCGCAAACCGCCGCAACCGCCCATATACATACTATAAGAGTTCAACATAGAGTGGAGTAAGAAGTTACTACCGATTGTATTTCCAACGTGCAAGCAGCTGGTGTTTGACGCTTTACTTGAGTATCACGGAGGTTGCGATGTCCTGTGTTCCACGAGCGCATGGAAACAAGTGAACGAACTTCTACGGACCGTACTGTTGGGGTATGAGCGAGCTGTAAAATCAATACACGCTAGACACGCGGACTTTGCCGCGTTACTGGACACGCATATCGCCACAACAAAACTGGGTCAAGTGTTCGGGGCATCACCGCGCTCGACTATACACGTCTTGGCCTACCACGAGTACATGAGCCCACAGATCCTAAGCGAGGTAGAAGCCGTTGTGTCTACCCAACGCAAATTCAGCACAGCCGTGCGCGCTAAGACAAGTCCCTCTAGACTGCTGGAAATTTTGGAAACGTGGAAGGCTGGCGTGTACGCGCTTTCTACACATCTCAACGGTATGATCGCGATACTCTCGGCCGCACAACAACTAATGGTCATGTGTTCGGAAGGTCTGATCAGGTCTGACATGACCGGTTGTCAATCGACGTCGAGCGTGCACTCACACACGGATATCCTGGCGTACAGTAAAGCGACGTCGACCTCTAAGCTCAAGTTGATCGCCGATGTTTCGAAGGGCAATCGAGTGTGTTGGCTGACGAAAGCTATGGTGACCGACGGTCGCGTCGACTACAATGTGCCTCATTGCGACTGGAGAGGCGTATGTGATCCTTTGCAAATCGATAACACCACCGCGGTCGAGTGCGAAGTCACGGTCGGCGGCGTGTTGTCCTTACTGTGCCCCATACAATGTGACGGTCCGTTTCACGGACCGGTGTGTTACGACCCGACTAACGAAACGTACCAGGTGATAACATTGCATCCGCCCATTACAGCGGAGCGAGCGTTTTGCCACACTCCCAAACCAAGGTTAATAGTTGTAGAGCACGCCCTTTCGGACCTCGGTGCATGTGAAACACTGGCGTACACTCACAACATCACGCTCGAGACAGCTCAAGCATTACGCGAAACATAGGACGTGTTCAAATCCATAGAGAATATACGGTCTTTAGCGTATGCGTATATAAAGGAGGTCGATGACATTTACAGACCTGGCGGCGTGGGCACCACAGTAGAACAACAAGGTGCTCTCAAGCGCACACAGATACTGGCCGCATTATCACTCGCGATGTCTATCCTGACATGCCCGTTTCTGATTTCTATGTATATTAAATTATGACAAGAGCTACGGTGGTTACGATTACACTCTGACCATGTGCCTTAGTTTCTGCTAGTGACCTATAAATACATTTGCCCACTTGCTCTCACTGCCATTAAAGCGGCTGTACCCACACGTACAACACCCAAGAAAAAAAAAGATCTCGCTGTCTGTACTGGGTGTACTCTCAGTAGTCGCAGTTGCTCAGGCCATGGTGGTACGCTCACATAACGCCTCTGAGATACGTCCCATCACACCACCTCCTACACTACTCGCGAAGGAGTATTCAACACCCCCTTTGTACGAAGACAACCATTATAACGAGCACAGCACAACGCTTGCCGCACGCGAAGACAACATGCAGGAGACAACGCTACCACCTGTCGTGAGAACAACGGATTCGAGTGACAACGATCGCGACTATGACGAGCACATTACAGCACCCTCTGTGCACGAAGACCAGGTGCAGGAGACAACGCTACCACCTGTCGTGAGAAACAAGAGTTTGGTTAACAATGATCATCGTCGTGTCCCATTGTAAACTAGGCGTGCCATCGCACACATCGTACATGTGTGTTAACCCACCTGTATGCGACAGACTTTGTGTGTTGCATGACATCGAGATGTATTGACGTCTGTGTCAATACAGGACTCTCTATAAGCCGGGAGCTGGACGCTAACGACCCGTGCATGCGCCACACAAAAGGTATCGTACATGTGCTAACCCACCTGTATGTGACAGACTTTGTGTGTTGCATGACATCGAGATGTATTGACGTCTGTGTCAATACAGGACTCTCTAAGCTGGGAGCTGGACGCTAACAACCCGTGCATGCGCCACACAAAAGGTATCGTACATGTGTTAACCCACCTGTATGCGACAGACTTTGTGTGTTGCATGACATCGAGATGTATTGACGTCTGTGTCAATACAGGACTCTCTAAGCTGGGAGCTGGACGATAACGACCCGTGCATGCGCCACACAAAAGGTAACTCGACTAACTACAAAACGCATATTGTGATGTAGAAAGTTGGCTCGACTGTTTGAATCAGCTGCAGCTGCTGTTTACTCACAAAGTGAATCGCACGCTTGTTAGAAGTACATTCGGAGCACTTAAAAAATACATCGCTCTCATCGAGTTCCGTCTCAGCGTTCACCGGCTGATGGGCAAGAGCGTGACATGGGATCGCCAGGAACTTACTTAAGGACTATCATCTCATTTGGTATTTACTCACGGACCCAAGAAACCAGTTCCGAAAAATGGTCGAGAATTATAACTTGTCTAATAGCAACTGGAAGATATGTTGCGTCATAAGCCTCTGATGGTTCACAAGGTGCATGGTCCACTCGAAATCCTAATGCTGTATTTGTAGTACATACACTAAGTCTTCTCTGTTGATGTCGGACTAGAGTTTTATTAGAGTTTTACTTTGCAACAATGGGATTCGAGCAATTGATGTGTATATTTTTAATAGTGCACAATGCTACTATTCCTAGGCTGAATGTACGACATGGCTCTTATGTATCATTATGTATCGTTTCCATTAAGTACTAATGGCATTTACTCACGGACCCAAGAAACCAGTTCCGAAAAATGGTCGAGAATTATAACTTGTCTAATAGCAACTGGAAGATATGTTGCGTCATAAGCCTCTGATGGTTCACAAGGTGCACGGTCCACTCTAAATCCTAATGCTGTATTTGTAGTACATACACTAAGTCTTCTCTGTTGATGTCAGACTAGAGTTTTATTAGAGTTTTACTTTGCAACAATGGGATTCGAGCAATTGATGTGTATATTTTTAATAGTGCACAATGCTACTATTCCTAGGCTGAATGTGTGACATGGCTCTTATGTATCATTATGTATCGTTTCCATTAAGTACTAATTTAAATAAAGTCCCTCTGTCCTCAGTGCTAGGTTGTGGGTTTAAGTGGCAAGACGCTCCTCGGGGCGCATAATGCTTGGGCCTCTCTCCTGGATGCCCTCTGTCAGACCGAGTGTTGACATGTGGCAAGACTCTCCTCGGGGCGCGTCTTGCTTGGGCTTCTCTCATGGAGGCCGTCAGTCAGACCCAGTGTTGACATGTGTCAAGACGCTCCTCGGGGCGTGTCTTGCTTGGGCCTCTCTCCTGGAGGCGCTCAGTCAGACCCAGTGTTGACATGTGGCAAGACGCTCCTCGGGGCGTGTCTTGCTTGGGCTTCTCTCCTGGAGGCCCTCAGTCAGACCCATTGTTGACATGTGGCAAGACGCTCCTCGGGGCACGTCTTGCTTGGGCCTCTCTCCTGGAGGCGCTCAAACAGACCGAGTAGTGACATGTGGCAAGACGCTCCTCTGGGCGCGTCTTGCTGGGGCTTCTCTCATGGAGGCACTCAGTCAGACCCAGTGTTGACATGTGGCAAGACGCTCCTCGGGGCGCGTCTTGCTTGGACCTCTCTGCCTGAGGCGCTCAGTAAGACCGAGTAGTGACATGTGGCAAGACGCTCCTCGGGGCGCGTCTTGCTTGGGCCTCTCTCATGGAGGCCCTCTGTCAGACCCAGTGTTGACATGTGTCAAGACGCTCCTCGGGGGGCGTCTTGCTTTGGCCTCTCTCCTGGAGGCACTCAGTCAGACCGAGTGCTGACATGTGGCAAGAAGCTCCTCGGGGCGCGTCTTGCTTGGACTTCTCTCCCGGAGGCCCTCAGTAAGAACCATTGTTGACATGTGGCAAGACGCTCCTCGGGACGCGTCTTGCTTGGGCCTCTCTCCAGAAGGCCCTCAATCAGACCCAGTGTTGACACGTGGCAAGACGCTCCTCGGGGCACGTCTTGCTTGGGCCTCTCTCCTGGAGGCGCTCAGTCAGACTGAGTAGTGACATGTGGCCTGACGCTCCTCGGGGCGCGTGTTGCTTGGGCCTCTCTCCTGGAGGCGCTCAGTCAGACCAAGTGGTGACATGTGGCAAGACAATCCTCGGGGCGCATCTTGCTTGGGCCTCTCTCCTGGAGGCCCTCTGTCAGACCCAGTGTTGACATGTGGCAAGACTCTCCTCGGGGCGCGTCTTGCTTGGGCCTCTCTCATGGAGGCCCTCTGTCAGACCCAGTGTTGACATGTGTCAAGACGCTCCTCGGGGCGCGTCTTGCTTTGGCCTCTCTCCTGGAGGCGCTCAGTCAGACCGAGTGCTGACATGTGGCAAGAAGCTCCTCGGGGCGTGTCTTGCTTGGGCTTCTCTCCTGGAGGCCCTCAGTAAGACCCATTGTTGACATGAAGCCCAAGCAAGACGCGCCCCGTGGAGCGTCTTGCCACATGTCAACACTGGGTCTGACTGAGCGCCTCCAGGAGAGAGGCCCAAGCAAGACGCGCCCCGAGGAGCGTCTTGCCACATGTCAACAATGGGTCTGACTGAGGGCCTCCAGGAGAGAAGCCCAAGCAAGACGCGCCCCGTGGAGCTTCTTGCCACATGTCAGCACTCGGTCTGACTGAGCGCCTCCAGGAGAGAGGCCAAAGCAAGACGCGCCCCGAGGAGCGTCTTGACACATGTCAACACTGGGTCTGACAGAGGGCCTCCATGAGAGAGGCCCAAGCAAGACGCGCCCCGAGGAGTGTCTTGCCACATGTCAACACTGGGTCTGACAGAGGGCCTCCAGGAGAGAGGCCCAAGCAAGACGCGCCCCGAGGAGTGTCTTGCCACATGTCACCACTTGGTCTGACTGAGCGCCTCCAGGAGAGAGGCCCAAGCAAGACGCGCCCCGAGGAGCGTCTTGCCACGTGTCAACACTGGGTCTGATTGAGGGCCTTCTGGAGAGAGGCCCAAGCAAGACGCGCCCCGAGGAGCGTCTTGCCACATGTCAACAATGGTTCTTACTGAGAGCCTCCAGGTGAGAAGCCCAAGCAAGACGCGCCCCGAGGAGCTTCTTGCCACATGTCAGCACTCGGTCAGACTGAGCACCTCCAGGAGAGAGGCCAAAGCAAGACGCCCCCCGAGGAGCGTCTTGACACATGTCAACACTGGGTCTGACAGAGGGCCTCCATGAGAGAGGCCCAAGCAAGACGCGCCCCGAGGAGTGTCTTGCCAAATGTCAACACTGGGTCTGACTGAGCGCCTCAGGGAGAGAGGTCCAAGCAAGACGCGCCCCGAGGAGCGTCTTGCCACATGTCACTACTCGGTCTGACTGAGCGCCTCAGGGAGAGAGGTCCAAGCAAGACGCGCCCCGAGGAGCGTCTTGCCACATGTCAACACTGGATCTGACTGAGTGCCTCCATGAGAGAAGCCCCAGCAAGACGCGCCCCGAGGAGCGTCTTGCCACATGTCACTACTCGGTCTGTTTGAGCGCCTCCAGGAGAGAGGCCCAAGCAAGACACGCCCCGAGGAGCGTCTTGACACATGTCAACACTGGGTCTGACTGAGGGCCTCCATGAGAGAAGCCCAAGCAAGACGCGCCCCGAGGAGCGTCTTGCCACATGTCAACACTGGGTCTGATTGAGGGCCTTCTGGAGAGAGGCCCAAGCAAGACGCGCCCCGAGGAGCGTCTTGCCACATGTATACAATGGGTCTTACTGAGGGCCTCCAGGAGAGAGGCCCAAGCAAGATGCGCCCGGAGGAGCGTTTTGCCACATGTCAACACTGGGTCTGACAGAGGGCCTCCAGGAGAGAGGCCCAAGCAAGACGCACCCCGAGGAGCGTCTTGCCACATGTCACCTCTGGTTCTGACTGAGCGCCTCCAGGAGAGAGGCCCAAGCAAGACGCGCCCCGAGGAGCGTCTTGCCACTTGTCAACACTGGGTCTGACAGAGGGCCTCCATGAGAGAGGCCCAAGCAAGACGCGCCCCGAGGAGCGTCTTGCGACATGTCACTACTCGGTCTAACTGAGCGCCTCCAGGAGAGAGGTCCAAGCAAGACGCGCCCCGGGGAGCGTCTTGCCACATGTCACAACTCGGTCTGACTGAGCGCCTCCAGGAGAGAGGCCCAAGCAAGACGTGCCCCGAGGAGCGTCTTGCCACATGTCAACAATGGGTCTGACTGAGGGCCTCCAGGAGAGAAGCCCAAGCAAGACGCGCCCCGTGGAGCGTCTTGCCACATGTCAACACTGGGTCTGACTGAGCGCCTCCAGGAGAGAGGCCCAAGCAAGACGCGCCCCGAGGAGCGTCTTGCCACATGTCAACAATGGGTCTGACTGAGGGCCTCCAGGAGAGAAGCCCAAGCAAGACGCGCCCCGTGGAGCGTCTTGCCACATGTAAACACTGGGTCTTATTGAGGGCCTTCTGGAGAGACGCCCAAGCAATACGCGCCCCGAGGAGCGTCTTGCCACATGTCAACAATGGGTCTTACTGAGGGCCTCCAGGAGAGAGGCCCAAGCAAGATGCGCCCGGAGGAGCGTCTTGCCACATGTCAACACTGGGTCTGACAGAGGGCCTCCAGGAGAGAGGCCCAAGCAAGACGCGCCCCGAGGAGCGTCTTGCCACATGTCACCTCTGGTTCTGACTGAGCGCCTCCAGGAGAGAGGTCCAAGCAAGACGCGCCCCGAGGAGCGTCTTGCCACATGTCAACAATGGGTCTGACTGAGGGCCTCCAGGAGAGAAGCCCAAGCAAGACGCGCCCCGTGGAGCGTCTTGACACATGTCAACACTGGGTCTGACAGAGGGCCTCCATGAGAGAAGCTCAAGCAAGACGCGCCCCGAGGAGCGTCTTGCCTCATGTCAACACTGGGTCTGATTGAGGGCCTTCTGGAGAGAGGCCCAAGCAAGACGCGCCCCGAGGAGCGTCTTGCCACATGTCAACACTGGGTCTGACAGAGGGCCTCCATGAGAGAGGCCCAAGCAAGACGCGCCCCGAGGAGCGTCTTGCCACATGTCACTACTCGGTCTGACTGAGCGCCTCCAGGAGAGAGGCCCAAGCAAGACGTGCCCCGAGGAGCGTCTTGCCACATGTCAACAATGGGTCTGACTGAGGGCCTCCAGGAGAGAAGCCCAAGCAAGACGCGCCCCGTGGAGCGTCTTGCCAAATGTCAACACTGGGTCTGACTGAGCGCCTCCAGGAGAGAGGCCCAAGCAAGACGCGCCCCGAGGAGCGTCTTGCCACATGTCAACAATGGGTCTGACTGAGGGCCTCCAGGAGAGAAGCCCAAGCAAGACGCGCCCCGTGGAGCGTCTTGCCACATGTCAACACTGGGTCTTATTGAGGGCCTTCTGGAGAGAGGCCCAAGCAATACGCGCCCCGAGGAGCGTCTTGCCACATGTCAACAATGGGTCTTACTGAGGGCCTCCAGGAGAGAGGCCCAAGCAAGATGCGCCCGGAGGAGCGTCTTGCCACATGTCAACACTGGGTCTGACAGAGGGCCTCCAGGAGAGAGGCCCAAGCAAGACGCGCCCCGAGGAGCGTCTTGCCACATGTCACCTCTGGTTCTGACTGAGCGCCTCCAGGAGAGAGGCCCAAGCAAGACGCGCCCCGAGGAGCGTCTTGCCACATGTCAACAATGGGTCTGACTGAGGGCCTCCAGGAGAGAAGCCCAAGCAAGACGCGCCCCGTGGAGCGTCTTGACACATGTCAACACTGGGTCTGACAGAGGGCCTCCAGGAGAGGGGCCCAAGAAAGACGCGCCCCGAGGAGTGTCTTGCCACATGTCACCACTGGGTCTGACTGAGCGCCTCCAGGAGAGAGGCCCAGGCAAGACGCGCCCCGAGGAGCGTCAGGCCACATGTCACTACTCAGTCTGACTGAGCCCCTCCAGGAGAGAGGCCCAAGCAAGACGCGCCCCGAGAAGCGTCTTGCCACGTGTCAACACTGGGTCTGATTGAGGGCCTTCTGGAGAGAGGCCCAAGCAAGACGCACCACGAGGAGCGTCTTGCCACATGTCAACAATGGGTCTTACTGAGGGCCTCCAGGAGAGAAGCCCAAGCAAGACGCGCCCCGAGGAGCTTCTTGCCACATGTCAGCACTCGGTCTGACTGAGCGCCTCCACGAGAGAAGCCAAAGCAAGACGCGCCCCGAGGAGCGTCTTGACACATGTCAACACTGGGTCTGACAGAGGGCCTCCATGAGAGAGGCCCAAGCAAGACGCGCCCCGAGGAGTGTCTTTCCACATGTCAACACTGGGTCTGACTGAGCGCCTCCAGGAGAGAGGCCCAAGCAAGACGCGCCCCGAGGAGCTTCTTGCCACGTGTCACCACTTGGTCTGACTGAGCGCCTCCAGGAGAGAGGCCCAAGCAAGACGCGCCCCGAGGAGCGTCTTGCCACGTGTCACCACTGGGTCTGATTGAGCGCCTCCAGGAGAGAGGCCCCAGCAAGACCGGTCAGGCCTGCAGTGTACACATCAGAGACATGATGTTCTTTCACAGAACTGAGGTTGTTCATTACTAAATGACTTTTACAGGAATATTGTTATTATACTATTCAACAGGTTGATCATAATAATGTGTATTAAACCCACAACCTAGCACTGAGGACAGAGGGACTTTATTTAAATTAGTACTTAATGGAAACGATACATAATGATACACAAGAGCCATGTCATACATTCAGCCTAGGAATAGTAGCATTGTGCACTATTAAAAATATACACATCAATTGCTCGAATCCCATTGTTGCAAAGTAAAACTCTAATAAAACTCTAGTCTGACATCAACAGAGAAGACTTAGTGTATGTACTACAAATACAGCATTAGGATTTCGAGTGGACCGTGCACCTGGTGAACCATCAGAGGCTTATGACGCAACATATCTTCCAGTTCTGACTGAGCGCCTCCAGGAGAGAGGCCCAAGCAAGACCCGCCCCGAGGAGCGTCTTGCCACATGTCACTACTCGGTCTAACTGAGCGCCTCCAGGAGAGAGGTCCAAGCAAGACACGCCCCGAGGAGCGTCTTGCCACATGTCACTACTCGGTCTGACTGAGCGCCTCCAGGAGGGAGGTCCAAGCAAGACGCGCCCCGAGGAGCGTCTTGCCACATGTCACTACTCGGTCTGACTGAGCACCTCCAGGAGAGAGGCCCAAGCAAGACGTGCCCCGAGGAACGTCTTCCCACATGTCAACAATGGGTCTGACTGAGGGCCTCCAGGAGAGAAGCCCAAGCAAGACGCGCCCCGAGGAGCGTCTTGCCACATGTCAACACTGGGTCTGACTGAGGGCCCCCAGGAGAGAGGCCCAAATAAGACGCGCCCCGAGGAGCGTCTTGCCACATGTCAACACTGGGTCTGACTGAGGGCCTCCAGGAGAGAAGCCCAAGCAAGATGCGCCCCGAGGATGTTCTTGCCACATGTCAGCACTCGGTCTGACTGAGCGCCTCCAGGAGAGAGGCCCAAGCACGACGCGCCCCGAGGAGCGTCTTGCCACATGTCAACACTGGGTCTGACTGAGCGCCTCCAGGAGAGAGGCCCAAGCAAGACGCGCCCGGAGGAGCGTCTTGCAACATGTCAGCACTCGGTCTGACTGAGCGCCTCCAGGCGAGAGGCCCAAGCAAGACGCGCCCCGAGGAACGTCTTGCCACATGTCAACACTGGGTCTGACTGAGCGCCTCCAGGAGAGAGGCCCGAGGAGCGTCTTGCCACATGTCGCCTCTGGGTCTGACTGAGCGCCTCCAGGAGAGAGGCGCTAGCAAGAAACCCCCGAGGAGCGTCTTGACACATGTCAACACTGGGTCTGACTGAGCGCCTCCAGGAGAGAGGCCCCGGCAAGACGCGCCCCGAGGAGCGTCTTGCCACATGTCACTACTCGGTCTGACTGAGCGCCTCCAGGAGAGAGGTCCAAGCAACACGCGCCCCGAGGAGCGTCTTGCCACATGTCAACACTGGGTCTGACTGAGTGCCTCCATGAGAGAAGCCCCAGCAAGACGCGCCCCGAGGAGCGTCTTGCCACATGTCAACAATGGGTCTGACTGAGGGCCTCCAGGAGAGAAGCCAAAGCAAGACGCGCCCCGAGGACCTTCTTTCCACATGTCAACAATGGGTCTTACTGTGGGCCTCCATGAGAGAAGCCCAGGCAAGACGCGCCCCGAGGAGTGTCTTGCCACATGTCAACACTGGGTCTGACTGAGCGCCTCCAGGAGAGAGGTCCAAGCAACACGCGCCCCGAGGAGCGTCTTGCCACATGTCAACACTGGGTCTGACTGAGTGCCTCCATGAGAGAAGCCCCAGCAAGACGCGCCCCGAGGAGCGTCTTGCCACATGTCACTACTCGGTCTGACTGAGCACCTCCAGGAGAGAGGCCCAAGCAAGACGTGCCCCGAGGAACGTCTTCCCACATGTCAACAATGGGTCTGACTGAGGGCCTCCAGGAGAGAAGCCCAAGCAAGACGCGCCCCGAGGAGCGTCTTGCCACATGTCAACACTGGGTCTGACTGAGGGCCCCCAGGAGAGAGGCCCAAATAAGACGCGCCCCGAGGAGCGTCTTGCCACATGTCAACACTGGGTCTGACTGAGGGCCTCCAGGAGAGAAGCCCAAGCAAGATGCGCCCCGAGGATGTTCTTGCCACATGTCAGCACTCGGTCTGACTGAGCGCCTCCAGGAGAGAGGCCCAAGCACGACGCGCCCCGAGGAGCGTCTTGCCACATGTCAACACTGGGTCTGACTGAGCGCCTCCAGGAGAGAGGCCCAAGCAAGACGCGCCCGGAGGAGCGTCTTGCAACATGTCAGCACTCGGTCTGACTGAGCGCCTCCAGGCGAGAGGCCCAAGCAAGACGCGCCCCGAGGAACGTCTTGCCACATGTCAACACTGGGTCTGACTGAGCGCCTCCAGGAGAGAGGCCCGAGGAGCGTCTTGCCACATGTCGCCTCTGGGTCTGACTGAGCGCCTCCAGGAGAGAGGCGCTAGCAAGAAACCCCCGAGGAGCGTCTTGACACATGTCAACACTGGGTCTGACTGAGCGCCTCCAGGAGAGAGGCCCCGGCAAGACGCGCCCCGAGGAGCGTCTTGCCACATGTCACTACTCGGTCTGACTGAGCGCCTCCAGGAGAGAGGTCCAAGCAACACGCGCCCCGAGGAGCGTCTTGCCACATGTCAACACTGGGTCTGACTGAGTGCCTCCATGAGAGAAGCCCCAGCAAGACGCGCCCCGAGGAGCGTCTTGCCACATGTCAACAATGGGTCTGACTGAGGGCCTCCAGGAGAGAAGCCAAAGCAAGACGCGCCCCGAGGACCTTCTTTCCACATGTCAACAATGGGTCTTACTGTGGGCCTCCATGAGAGAAGCCCAGGCAAGACGCGCCCCGAGGAGTGTCTTGCCACATGTCAACACTGGGTCTGACTGAGCGCCTCCAGGAGAGAGGTCCAAGCAACACGCGCCCCGAGGAGCGTCTTGCCACATGTCAACACTGGGTCTGACTGAGTGCCTCCATGAGAGAAGCCCCAGCAAGACGCGCCCCGAGGAGCGTCTTGCCACATGTCACTACTCGGTCTGACTGAGCGCCTCCAGGAGAGAGGCCCAAGCAAGACGTGCCCCGCGGAGCGTCTTGCCACATGTCAACAATGGGTCTGACTGAGGGCCTCCAGGAGAGAAGCCCAAGCAAGAAGCGCCCCGAGGAGCGTCTTGCCACATGTCAACACTGGGTCTGACTGAGCGCTTCCAGGAGAGAGGCCCAAGCAAGACACGGCCCGAGGAGCGTCTTGACACATGTCAACACTGGGTCTGACTGAGGGCCTCCATGAGAGAAGCCCAAGCAAGACGCGCCCCGAGGAGAGTCTTGCCACATGTCAACACTGGGTCTGACAGAGGGCATCCAGGAGAGAGGCCCAGGCAAGACGCGCCCCGAGGAGTGTCTTGCCACATGTCAACACTGTGTCTGACTGAGCGCCTCCAGGAGAGAGGCCCAAGCAAGACGCGCCCCGAGGAGCGTCTTGCCACGTGTCACCACTGGGTCTGACTGAGCTCCTCCAGGAGAGAGGCCCAAGCAAGACGCGCCCAGAGGAGCGTCTTGCCACGTGTCACCACTGGGTCTGATTGACCACCTCCTGGAGAGAGGCCCCAGCAAGACGCGCCCCGAGGAGCGTCTTGCCTTATGTCAGCACTCGGTCTGACTGAGCGCCTCCAGGAGAGAGGCCCAAGCAAGACGCGCCCCGAGGAGCGTCTTGCCACATGTCACTACTCGGTCTGACTGAGCGCCTCCAGGAGGGAGGTCCAAGCAAGACGCGCCCCGAGGAGCGTCTTGCCACATGTCACTACTCGGTCTGACTGAGCGCCTCCAGGAGAGAGGCACAAGCAAGACGTGCCCCGAGGAGCGTTTTGCCACATGTCAACAATGGGTCTGACTGAGGGCCTCCAGGAGAGAAGCCCAAGCAAGACGCGCCCAAAGGAGCGTCTTGCCACATGTCAACACTGGGTCTGACTGAGCGCCTCCAGGAGAGAGGCCCAAGCAAGACACGCCCCGAGGAGCGTCTTGACACATGTCAACACTGGGTCGGACTGAGGGCCTCCATGAGAGAAGCCCAAGCAAGACGCGCCCCGAGGAGAGTCTTGCCACATGTCAACACTCGGTCTGACAGAGGGCATTCAGGAGAGAGGCCAAAGCAATACGCGCCCCGAGGAGCGTCTTGCCACATGTCACCACTGGGTCTGAATGAGCGCCTCCAGGAGAGAGGCCCAACCAAGACGCGCCCCGAGGAGTGTCTTGCCACATGTCACTACTCAGTCTGACTGAGCGCCTCCAGGAGAGAGGCCCAAGCAAGATGCGCCCGGAGGAGCGTCTTGCCACATGTCAACACTGGGTCTGACAGAGGGCCTCCAGGAGAGAGGCCCAAGCAAGACGCGCCCCGAGGAGCGTCTTGCCACATGTCACCTCTCGTTCTGACTGAGCGCCTCCAGGAGAGAGGCGCAAGCAAGACGCGCCCCGAGGAGCGTCTTGTCACATGTCAACACTGGGTCTGTCTGAGTGCCTCCAGGAGAGAAGCCCAAGCAAGACGCGCCCCGAGGAGCGTCTTGCCACATGTCAACAATGGGTCTGACTCAGGGCCTCCAGGAGAGAAGCCCAAGCAAGACGCGCC
Source organism: Nothobranchius furzeri (assembly GCF_043380555.1). Classification (NCBI taxonomy): domain Eukaryota; kingdom Metazoa; phylum Chordata; class Actinopteri; order Cyprinodontiformes; family Nothobranchiidae; genus Nothobranchius; species Nothobranchius furzeri. The sequence continues at coordinate 2,188,234 of NC_091741.1, forward strand.
CCGAGGAGCGTCTTGACACATGTCAACACTGGGTCTGACAGAGGGCCTCCACGAGAGAGGCCCAAGCAAGACGCGCCCCGAGGAGTGTCTTGCCACATGTCACCACTGGGTCTGACTGAGCGCCTCCAGGAGAGAGGCCCAAGCAAGACGTGCCCCGAGGATCGTCAGGCCACATGTCACTACTCAGTCTGACTGAGCGCCTCCAGGAGAGAGGCCCAAGCAAGACGCGCCCCGAGGAGCGTCTTGCCACATGTCAACAATGGGTCTGACTGAGGGCCTCCAGGAGAGAGGCCCAAGCAAGATGCGCCCGGAGGAGCGTCTTGCCACATGTCAACACTGGGTCTTTCTGAGCGCCTCCAGGAGAGAAGCCCAAGCAAGACGCGCCCCGAGGAGCGTCTTGCCACATGTCAGCACTCGGTCTGACTGAGCGCCTCCAGGAGAGAGGCCCAAGCAAGACGCGCCCCGAAGAACGTCTTGCCACATGTCAACAATGGGTCTGACTGAGGGCCTCCAGGAGAGAAGCCCAAGCAACACGCGGCCCGAGGAGCGTCTTGCCACATGTCAGCACTCGGTCTGACTGAGCGCCTCCAGGAGAGAGGCCCAAGCAAGACGCGCCCCGAGGAGCATCTTGCCACATGCCAACAATGGGTCTGACTGAGGGCCTCCAGGAGAGAAGCCCAAGCAAGACGCGCCCCGAGGAGCGTCTTGACACATGTCAACACTGGGTATGACAGAGGGCCTCCAGGAGAGAGGCCCAAGCAAGACGCGCCCCGAAGAGTGTCTTGCCACATGTCACCACTTGGTCAGACTGAGCGCCTCCAGGAGAGAGGCCCAAGCAACACGCGCCCCGAGGAGCGTCAGGCCACATGTCACTACTCAGTCTGACTGAGCGCCTCCAGGAGAGAGGCCCAAGCAAGACGCGCCCCGAGGAGCGTCTTGCAACATGTCACTACTCAGTCTGACTGAGCGCCTCCAGGAGAGAGGCCCAAGCAAGATGCGCTCGGAGGAGCGTCTTGCCACATGTCAACATTGGGTCTGACAGAGGGCCTCCAGGAGAGAGGCCCAAGCAAGACGCGCCCCGAGGAGCGTCTTGCCACATGTCACCTCTGGTTCTGACTGAGCGCCTCCAGGAGAGAGGCCCAAGCAAGACGCGCCCCGAGGAGCGTCTTGTCACATGTCAACACTGGGTCTGTCTGAGCGCCTCCAGGAGAGAAGCCCAAGCAAGACGCGCCCCGAGGAGCGTCTTGCCACATGTCAACAATGGGTCTCACTGAGGGCCTCCAGGAGAGAAGCCCAAGCAAGACGCGCCCCGAGGAGCGTCTTGACACATGTCAACACTGGGTCTGACAGAGGGCCTCCACGAGAGAGGCCCAAGCAAGACGCGCCCCGAGGAGTGTCTTGCCACATGTCACCACTGGGTCTGACTGAGCGCCTCCTGGAGAGAGGCCCAAGCAAGACGTGCCCCAAGGATCGTCAGGCCACATGTCACTACTCAGTCTGACTGAGCGCCTCCAGGAGAGAGGCCCAAGCAAGACGAGCCCCGAGGAGCGTCTTGCCACATGTCAGCACTGGGTCTGACTGAGCGCCTCCAGGAGAGAGGCCCCAGCAAGACGCGCCCCGAGGAGCGTCTTGCCTTAGGTCAGCACTCGGTCTGACAGAGGGCCTCCAGGAGAGAGGCCCAAGCAAGACGCGCCCCGAGGAGCGTCTTGCCACATGTCAACAATGGGTCTGACTGAGGGCCTCCAGGAGAGAGGCCCAAGCAAGATGCGCCCGGAGGAGCGTCTTGCCACATGTCAACACTGGGTCTGACAGAGGGCCTCCAGGAGAGAGGCCCAAGCAAGACGCGCCCCGAGGAGCGTCTTGCCACATGTCACCTCTGGTTCTGACTGAGCGCCTCCAGGAGAGAGGCCCAAGCAAGACGCGCCCCGAGGAGCGTCTTATCACATGTCAACACTGGGTCTTTCTGAGCGCCTCCAGGAGAGAAGCCCAAGCAAGACGCGCCCCGAGGAACGTCTTACCACATGTCAGCACTCGGTCTGACTGAGCGCCTCCAGGAGAGAGGCCCAAGCAAGACGCGCCCCGAGGAGCGTCTTGCCACATGCCAACAATGGGTCTGACTGAGGGCCTCCAGGAGAGAAGCCCAAGCAAGATGCGCCCCGAGGATGTTCTTGCCACATGTCAGCACTCGGTCTGACTGAGCGCCTCCAGGAGAGAGGCCCAAGCACGACGCGCCCCGAGGAGCGTCTTGCCACATGTCAACACTGGGTCTGACTGAGCGCCTCCAGGAGAGAGGCCCAAGCAAGACGCGCCCGGAGGAGCGTCTTGCAACATGTCAGCACTCGGTCTGACTGAGCGCCTCCAGGCGAGAGGCCCAAGCAAGACGCGCCCCGAGGAACGTCTTGCCACATGTCAACACTGGGTCTGACTGAGCGCCTCCAGGAGAGAGGCCCGAGGAGCGTCTTGCCACATGTCGCCTCTGGGTCTGACTGAGCGCCTCCAGGAGAGAGGCGCTAGCAAGAAACCCCCGAGGAGCGTCTTGACACATGTCAACACTGGGTCTGACTGAGCGCCTCCAGGAGAGAGGCCCCGGCAAGACGCGCCCCGAGGAGCGTCTTGCCACATGTCACTACTCGGTCTGACTGAGCGCCTCCAGGAGAGAGGTCCAAGCAACACGCGCCCCGAGGAGCGTCTTGCCACATGTCAACACTGGGTCTGACTGAGTGCCTCCATGAGAGAAGCCCCAGCAAGACGCGCCCCGAGGAGCGTCTTGCCACATGTCAACAATGGGTCTGACTGAGGGCCTCCAGGAGAGAAGCCAAAGCAAGACGCGCCCCGAGGACCTTCTTTCCACATGTCAACAATGGGTCTTACTGTGGGCCTCCATGAGAGAAGCCCAGGCAAGACGCGCCCCGAGGAGTGTCTTGCCACATGTCAACACTGGGTCTGACTGAGCGCCTCCAGGAGAGAGGTCCAAGCAACACGCGCCCCGAGGAGCGTCTTGCCACATGTCAACACTGGGTCTGACTGAGTGCCTCCATGAGAGAAGCCCCAGCAAGACGCGCCCCGAGGAGCGTCTTGCCACATGTCACTACTCGGTCTGACTGAGCGCCTCCAGGAGAGAGGCCCAAGCAAGACGTGCCCCGCGGAGCGTCTTGCCACATGTCAACAATGGGTCTGACTGAGGGCCTCCAGGAGAGAAGCCCAAGCAAGAAGCGCCCCGAGGAGCGTCTTGCCACATGTCAACACTGGGTCTGACTGAGCGCTTCCAGGAGAGAGGCCCAAGCAAGACACGGCCCGAGGAGCGTCTTGACACATGTCAACACTGGGTCTGACTGAGGGCCTCCATGAGAGAAGCCCAAGCAAGACGCGCCCCGAGGAGAGTCTTGCCACATGTCAACACTGGGTCTGACAGAGGGCATCCAGGAGAGAGGCCCAGGCAAGACGCGCCCCGAGGAGTGTCTTGCCACATGTCAACACTGTGTCTGACTGAGCGCCTCCAGGAGAGAGGCCCAAGCAAGACGCGCCCCGAGGAGCGTCTTGCCACGTGTCACCACTGGGTCTGACTGAGCTCCTCCAGGAGAGAGGCCCAAGCAAGACGCGCCCAGAGGAGCGTCTTGCCACGTGTCACCACTGGGTCTGATTGACCACCTCCTGGAGAGAGGCCCCAGCAAGACGCGCCCCGAGGAGCGTCTTGCCTTATGTCAGCACTCGGTCTGACTGAGCGCCTCCAGGAGAGAGGCCCAAGCAAGACGCGCCCCGAGGAGCGTCTTGCCACATGTCACTACTCGGTCTGACTGAGCGCCTCCAGGAGGGAGGTCCAAGCAAGACGCGCCCCGAGGAGCGTCTTGCCACATGTCACTACTCGGTCTGACTGAGCGCCTCCAGGAGAGAGGCACAAGCAAGACGTGCCCCGAGGAGCGTTTTGCCACATGTCAACAATGGGTCTGACTGAGGGCCTCCAGGAGAGAAGCCCAAGCAAGACGCGCCCAAAGGAGCGTCTTGCCACATGTCAACACTGGGTCTGACTGAGCGCCTCCAGGAGAGAGGCCCAAGCAAGACACGCCCCGAGGAGCGTCTTGACACATGTCAACACTGGGTCGGACTGAGGGCCTCCATGAGAGAAGCCCAAGCAAGACGCGCCCCGAGGAGAGTCTTGCCACATGTCAACACTCGGTCTGACAGAGGGCATTCAGGAGAGAGGCCAAAGCAATACGCGCCCCGAGGAGCGTCTTGCCACATGTCACCACTGGGTCTGAATGAGCGCCTCCAGGAGAGAGGCCCAACCAAGACGCGCCCCGAGGAGTGTCTTGCCACATGTCACTACTCAGTCTGACTGAGCGCCTCCAGGAGAGAGGCCCAAGCAAGATGCGCCCGGAGGAGCGTCTTGCCACATGTCAACACTGGGTCTGACAGAGGGCCTCCAGGAGAGAGGCCCAAGCAAGACGCGCCCCGAGGAGCGTCTTGCCACATGTCACCTCTCGTTCTGACTGAGCGCCTCCAGGAGAGAGGCGCAAGCAAGACGCGCCCCGAGGAGCGTCTTGTCACATGTCAACACTGGGTCTGTCTGAGTGCCTCCAGGAGAGAAGCCCAAGCAAGACGCGCCCCGAGGAGCGTCTTGCCACATGTCAACAATGGGTCTGACTCAGGGCCTCCAGGAGAGAAGCCCAAGCAAGACGCGCCCCGAGGAGCGTCTTGACACATGTCAACACTGGGTCTGACAGAGGGCCTCCACGAGAGAGGCCCAAGCAAGACGCGCCCCGAGGAGTGTCTTGCCACATGTCACCACTGGGTCTGACTGAGCGCCTCCAGGAGAGAGGCCCAAGCAAGACGTGCCCCGAGGATCGTCAGGCCACATGTCACTACTCAGTCTGACTGAGCGCCTCCAGGAGAGAGGCCCAAGCAAGACGCGCCCCGAGGAGCGTCTTGCCACATGTCAACAATGGGTCTGACTGAGGGCCTCCAGGAGAGAGGCCCAAGCAAGATGCGCCCGGAGGAGCGTCTTGCCACATGTCAACACTAGGTCTTTCTGAGCGCCTCCAGGAGAGAAGCCCAAGCAAGACGCGCCCCGAGGAGCGTCTTGCCACATGTCAGCACTCGGTCTGACTGAGCGCCTCCAGGAGAGAGGCCCAAGCAAGACGCGCCCCGAAGAACGTCTTGCCACATGTCAACAATGGGTCTGACTGAGGGCCTCCAGGAGAGAAGCCCAAGCAACACGCGGCCCGAGGAGCGTCTTGCCACATGTCAGCACTCGGTCTGACTGAGCGCCTCCAGGAGAGAGGCCCAAGCAAGACGCGCCCCGAGGAGCATCTTGCCACATGCCAACAATGGGTCTGACTGAGGGCCTCCAGGAGAGAAGCCCAAGCAAGACGCGCCCCGAGGAGCGTCTTGACACATGTCAACACTGGGTATGACAGAGGGCCTCCAGGAGAGAGGCCCAAGCAAGACGCGCCCCGAAGAGTGTCTTGCCACATGTCACCACTTGGTCAGACTGAGCGCCTCCAGGAGAGAGGCCCAAGCAACACGCGCCCCGAGGAGCGTCAGGCCACATGTCACTACTCAGTCTGACTGAGCGCCTCCAGGAGAGAGGCCCAAGCAAGACGCGCCCCGAGGAGCGTCTTGCAACATGTCACTACTCAGTCTGACTGAGCGCCTCCAGGAGAGAGGCCCAAGCAAGATGCGCTCGGAGGAGCGTCTTGCCACATGTCAACATTGGGTCTGACAGAGGGCCTCCAGGAGAGAGGCCCAAGCAAGACGCGCCCCGAGGAGCGTCTTGCCACATGTCACCTCTGGTTCTGACTGAGCGCCTCCAGGAGAGAGGCCCAAGCAAGACGCGCCCCGAGGAGCGTCTTGTCACATGTCAACACTGGGTCTGTCTGAGCGCCTCCAGGAGAGAAGCCCAAGCAAGACGCGCCCCGAGGAGCGTCTTGCCACATGTCAACAATGGGTCTCACTGAGGGCCTCCAGGAGAGAAGCCCAAGCAAGACGCGCCCCGAGGAGCGTCTTGACACATGTCAACACTGGGTCTGACAGAGGGCCTCCACGAGAGAGGCCCAAGCAAGACGCGCCCCGAGGAGTGTCTTGCCACATGTCACCACTGGGTCTGACTGAGCGCCTCCTGGAGAGAGGCCCAAGCAAGACGTGCCCCAAGGATCGTCAGGCCACATGTCACTACTCAGTCTGACTGAGCGCCTCCAGGAGAGAGGCCCAAGCAAGACGAGCCCCGAGGAGCGTCTTGCCACATGTCAGCACTGGGTCTGACTGAGCGCCTCCAGGAGAGAGGCCCCAGCAAGACGCGCCCCGAGGAGCGTCTTGCCTTAGGTCAGCACTCGGTCTGACAGAGGGCCTCCAGGAGAGAGGCCCAAGCAAGACGCGCCCCGAGGAGCGTCTTGCCACATGTCAACAATGGGTCTGACTGAGGGCCTCCAGGAGAGAGGCCCAAGCAAGATGCGCCCGGAGGAGCGTCTTGCCACATGTCAACACTGGGTCTGACAGAGGGCCTCCAGGAGAGAGGCCCAAGCAAGACGCGCCCCGAGGAGCGTCTTGCCACATGTCACCTCTGGTTCTGACTGAGCGCCTCCAGGAGAGAGGCCCAAGCAAGACGCGCCCCGAGGAGCGTCTTATCACATGTCAACACTGGGTCTTTCTGAGCGCCTCCAGGAGAGAAGCCCAAGCAAGACGCGCCCCGAGGAACGTCTTACCACATGTCAGCACTCGGTCTGACTGAGCGCCTCCAGGAGAGAGGCCCAAGCAAGACGCGCCCCGAGGAGCGTCTTGCCACATGCCAACAATGGGTCTGACTGAGGGCCTCCAGGAGAGAAGCCCAAGCAAGATGCGCCCCGAGGAGCGTCTTGACACATGTCAACACTGGGTATGACAGAGGGCCTGCAGGAGAGAGGCCCAAGCAAGACGCGCCCCGAGGAGTGTCTTGCCACGTGTCAACACTGGGTCTGATTGAGGGCCTTCTGGAGAGAGGCCCAAGCAAGATGCGCCCCGAGGAGCGTCTTGACACATGTCAACACTGGGTATGACAGAGGGCCTGCAGGAGAGAGGCCCAAGCAAGACGCGCCCCGAAGAACGTCTTGCCACATGCCAACAATGGGTCTGACTGAGGGCCTCCAGGAGAGAAGCCCAAGCAAGATGCGCCCCGAGGAGCGTCTTGACACATGTCAACACTGGGTATGACAGAGGGCCTGCAGGAGAGAGGCCCAAGCAAGACGCGCCCCGAGGAGCGTCTTGCCACATGTCAACAATGGTTCTTAATGAGGGCCTCCGGGAGAGAAGTCCAAGCAAGACGCGCCCCGAGGAGCGTCTTGCCACATGTCAGCACTCGGTCAGACTGAGTGCCTCCAGGAGAGAGGCCAAAGCAAGACTCCCCCCGAGGAGCGTCTTGACACATGTCAACACTGGGTCTGACAGAGGGCCTCCATGAGAGAGGCCCAAGCAAGATGCGCCCCGAGGAGCGTCTTGCCACATGTCACTACTCGGTCTTACTGAGCACCTCAGGGAGAGAGGTCCAAGCAAGACGCGCCCCGAGGAGCGTCTTGCCACATGTCACTACTCGGTCTTACTGAGCGCCTCAGGGAGAGAGGTCCAAGCAAGACGCGCCCCGAGGAGCGTCTTGCCACATGTCAACACTGGGTCTGACTGAGTGCCTCCATGAGAGAAGCCCCAGCAAGACGCGCCCCGAGGAGCGTCTTGCCACATGTCACTACTCGGTCTGTTTGAGCGCCTCCAGGAGAGAGGCCCAAGCAAGACGTGCTCCGAGGAGCGTCTTGCCACATGTCAACAATGGGTCTGACTGAGGGCCTCCAGGAGAGATGCCCAAGCAAGACGCGCCCCGAGGAGCGTCTTGACACATGTCAACACTGGGTCTGACAGAGGGCCTCCACGAGAGAGGCCCAAGCAAGACGCGCCCCGAGGAGCGTCTTGACCTCCTCCGGGCGCGTCTTGCTTGGGCCTCTCTCCTGGTGACGCCCCGAACACTTGACCCGGTTTTTTTGTGGCGATATGCGTGTCCAGTAACGCGGCAAAGTCCGCGTGTCTAGCGTGTATTGATTTTACAGCTCGCTCATACCCCAACAGTACGGTCCGTAGAAGTTCGTTCACATGCTGTTGTTAGCGTCCAGCTCCCAGCTTAGAGAGTCCTGTATTGACACAGACGTCAATACATCTCGATGTCATGCAACACACAAAGTCTGTCGCATACAGGTGGGTTAACACATGTACGATACCTTTTGTGTGGCGCATGCACGGGTCGTTAGCGTCCAGCTCCCGGCTTATAGAGAGTCCTGTATTGACACAGACGTCAATACATCTCGATGTCATGCAACACACAAAGTCTGTCGCATACAGGTGGGTTAACACACATGTACGATGTGTGCGATGGCACGCCCAGTTTACAATGGGACACGACGATGATCATTGTTAACCAAACTCTTGTTTCTCACGACAGGTGGTAGCGTTGTCTCCTGCACCTGGTCTTCGTGCACAGAGGGTGCTGTAATGTGCTCGTCATAGTCGCGATCGTTGTCACTCGAATCCGTTGTTCTCACGACAGGTGGTAGCGTTGTCTCCTGCATGTTGTCTTCGCGTGCGGCAAGCGTTGTGCTGTGCTAGTTATAATGGTTGTCTTCGAACAAAGGGGGTGTTGAATACTCCTTCGCGAGTAGTGTAGGAGGTGGTGTGATGGGACGTATCTCAGAGGCGTTATGTGAGCGTACCACCATGGCCTGAGCAACTGCGACTACTGAGAGTACACCCAGTACAGACAGCGAGATCTTTTTTTTTCTTGGGTGTTGTACGTGTGGGTACAGCCGCTTTAATGGCAGTGAGAGCAAGTGGGCAAATGTATTTATAGGTCACTAGCAGAAACTAAGGCACGTGGTCAGAGTGTAATCGTAACCACCGTAGCTCTTGTCATAATTTAATATACATAGAAATCAGAAACGGGCATGTCAGGATAGACATGGCGAGTGATAATGCGGCCAGTATCTGTGTGCGCTTGAGAGCACCTTGTTGTTCTACTGTGGTGCCCACGCCGCCAGGTCTGTAAATGTCATCGACCTCCTTTATATACGCATACGCTAAAGACCGTATATTCTCTATGGATTTGAACACGTCCTTTGTTTCGCGTAACGCTTGAGCTGTCTCGAGCGTGATGTTGTGAGTGTACGCCAGTTTTTCACGTGCACCGAGGTCCGAAAGGGCGTGCGCTACAACTATTAACCTTGGTTTGGGAGTGTGGCAAAACGCTCGCTCCGCTGTAATGGGCGGATGCAATGTTATCACCTGGTACGTTTCGTTAGTCGGGTCGTAACACACCGGTCCGTGAAACGGACCGTCACATTGTATGGGGCACAGTAAGGACAACACGCCGCCGACCGTGACTTCGCACTCGACCGCGGTGGTGTTATCGATTTGCAAAGGATCACATACGCCTCTCCAGTCGCAATGAGGCACATTGTAGTCGACGCGACCGTCGGTCACCATAGCTTTCATCAGCCAACACACTCGATTGCCCTTCGAAACATCGGCGATCAACGTGAGCTTAGAGGTCGACGTCGCTTTACTGTACGCCAGGATATCCGTGTGTGAGTGCACGCTCGACGTCGATTGACAACCGGTCATGTCAGACCTGATCAGACCTTCCGAACACATGACCATTAGTTGTTGTGCGGCCGAGAGTATCGCGATCATACCGTTGAGATGTGTAGAAAGCGCGTACACGCCAGCCTTCCACGTTTCCAAAATTTCCAGCAGTCTAGAGGGACTTGTCTTAGCGCGCACGGCTGTGCTGAATTTGCGTTGGGTAGACACAACGGCTTCTACCTCGCTTAGGATCTGTGGGCTCATGTACTCGTGGTAGGCCAAGACGTGTATAGTCGAGCGCGGTGACGCCCCGAACACTTGACCCGGTTTTGTTGTGGCGATATGCGTGTCCAGTAACTCGGCAAAGTCCGCGTGTCTAGCGTGTATTGATTTTACAGCTCGCTCATACCCCAACAGTACGGTCCGTAGAAGTTCGTTCACTTGTTTCCATGCGCTCGTGGAACACAGGACATCGCAACCTCTGTGATACTCAAGTAAAGCGTCAAACACCAGCTGCTTGCACGTTGGAAATACAATCGGTAGTAACTTCTTACTCCACTCTATGTTGAACTCGTATAGTATGTATATGGGCGGTTGCGGCGGTTTGCGCATTTTCTATCTACCCTCCGCTAATATGACTCTGTGGTCTGTCTCCTGAGATGGTGCGGTTGGAACTTGCGAGAGTGCACTATCGACGGTCGGCGTTTCCATTTCGTCAACTGCCATTTTCAGCCGCTGGCAAACGGCCGTCGACGGTCGATGCGAGACACCAACATAACGTTAAACCGCGACCCTCATGCCAGTTTTCTGTAGTACTGGTTGTAGTTTCTGGTGCACACTCGAAACGCCATTACGATCACAATTACGTTGATTAATAAATCCAGTGTTGTAGCGACTCCTGTCAGCGCCGTCGCGCAACTTGTGTCGGTGTTATCTCTCGATACTTTCATTCGTATCCGAGCGTATGCAGAATCTACGGATCTGGTGAAGTTGCTTGTCACTAGCTTGCGCACGTTTGATATGGCACTTTGCGCGAGACTCGCACAACCTGCAGTGGCGATCGTCGCGTCAGTGCAAAGTTTTTCCAATATATCGCTCGCAACATCGTTTGTCATTTGCTGTACACTGCGCACACTGGCCGCGAGGTCGCGGAGAGGGTCTTCGTTACGAGCTACTCTGGTAGCGCCGTGGTTGATGAGGACGATCATCTTTAGCAATAGTTCATCTCGAAGCGCAACGATGGTGAGGGCGACGGGTTGGCCGGTTCCGCCTTCAGGCCACACGGTTGCCGCTAGATTGCCCAATGCCACACACGCAGACGAACCCTGTACACACTCAATGACCCGTGTGCGATCGTTGATTTCTGCTAGTACGTTTGCTAGGTCTACGTGCTTCCACGGATCGGGCGTGGGCACGCGCTTGTTTTTAGAGGCGTTTTCGTGCAGCCTCTACCCTGCACGACCGCTCGTGGCCGCACTAGCTATATTTATCTTTATTTGTTTCACACACACACACACACACACACACACACACACACACACACACACACACACACACACACACACACACACACACACACACACACACACACACACACACACACAGGCCCTTGCGTGCAAACCCCGGTCAGGCCTGCAGTGTACACATCAGAGACATGATGTTCTTTCACAGAACTGAGGTTGTTCATTACTAAATGACTTTTACAGGAATATTGTTATTATACTGTTCAACAGGTTGATCATAATAATGTGTATTAAACCCACAACCTAGCACTGAGGACAGAGGGACTTTATTTAAATTTGTACTTAATGGAAACGATACATAATGATACATAAGAGCCATGTCGTACATTCAGCCTAGGAATAGTAGCATTGTGCACTATTAAAAATATACACATCAATTGCTCGAATCCCATTGTTGCAAAGTAAAACTCTAATAAAACTCTAGTCTGACATCAACAGAGAAGACTTAGTGTATGTACTACAAATACAGCATTAGGATTTCGAGTGGACCGTGCACCTTGTGAACCATCAGAGGCTTATGACGCAACATATCTTCCAGTTGCTATTAGACAAGTTATAATTCTCGACCATTTTTCGGAACTGTTTTCTTGGGTCCGTGAGTAAATGCCAAATGAGATGATAGTCCTTAAGTAAGTTCCTGGCGATCCCATGTCACGCTCTTGCCCATCAGCCGGTGAACGCTGAGACGGAACTCGATGAGAGCGATGTATTTTTTAAGTGCTCCGAATGTACTTCTAACAAGCGTGCGATTCACTTTGTGAGTAAACTGCAGCTGCAGCTGATTCAAACAGTCGAGCCAACTTTCTACATCACAATATGCGTTTTGTAGTTAGTCGAGTTACCTTTTGTGTGGCGCATGCACGGGTCGTTATCGTCCAGCTCCCAGCTTAGAGAGTCCTGTATTGACACAGACGTCAATACATCTCGATGTCATGCAACACACAAAGTCTGTCACATACAGGTGGGTTAACACATGTACGATACCTTTTGTGTGGCGCATGCACGGGTTGTTAGCATCCAGCTCCCAGCTTAGAGAGTCCTGTATTGACACAGACGTCAATACATCTCGATGTCATGCAACACACAAAGTCTGTCGCATACAGGTGGGTTAACACATGTACGATACCTTTTGTGTGGCGCATGCACGGGTCGTTAGCGTCCAGCTCCCGGCTTATAGAGAGTCCTGTATTGACACAGACGTCAATACATCTCGATGTCATGCAACACACAAAGTCTGTCGCATACAGGTGGGTTAACACACATGTACGATGTGTGCGATGGCACGCCCAGTTTACAATGGGACACGACGATGATCATTGTTAACCAAACTCTTGTTTCTCACGACAGGTGGTAGCGTTGTCTCCTGCACCTCGTCTTCGTGCACAGAGGGTGCTGTAATGTGCTCGTCATAGTCGCGATCGTTGTCACTCGAATCCGTTGTTCTCACGACAGGTGGTAGCGTTGTCTCCTGCATGTTGTCTTCGCGTGCGGCAAGCGTTGTGCTGTGCTCGTTATAATGGTTGTCTTCGAACAAAGGGGGTGTTGAATACTCCTTCGCGAGTAGTGTAGGAGGTGGTGTGATGGGACGTATCTCAGAGGCGTTATGTGAGCGTACCACCATGGCCTGAGCAACTGCGACTACTGAGAGTACACCCAGTACAGACAGCGAGATCTTTTTTGTACGTGTGGGTACAGCCGCTTTAATGGCAGTGAGAGCAAGTGGGCAAATGTATTTATAGGTCACTAGCAGAAACTAAGGCACGTGGTCAGAGTGTAATCGTAACCACCGTAGCTCTTGTCATAATTTAATATACATAGAAATCAGAAACGGGCATGTCAGGATAGACATCGCGAGTGATAATGCGGCCAGTATCTGTGTGCGCTTGAGAGCACCTTGTTGTTCTACTGTGGTGCCCACGCCGCCAGGTCTGTAAATGTCATCGACCTCCTTTATATACGCATACGCTAAAGACCGTATATTCTCTATGGATTTGAACACGTCCTTTGTTTCGCGTAACGCTTGAGCTGTCTCGAGCGTGATGTTGTGAGTGTACGCCAGTGTTTCACGTGCACCGAGGTCCGAAAGGGCGTGCGTTACAACTATTAACCTTGGTTTGGGAGTGTGGCGAAACGCTCGCTCCGCTGTAATGGGCGGATGCAATGTTATCACCTGGTACGTTTCGTTAGTCGGGTCGTAACACACCGGTCCGTCACACGGACCGTCACATTGTATGGGGCACAGTAAGGACAACACGCCGCCGACCGTGACTTCGCACTCGACCGCGGTGGTGTTATCGATTTGCAAAGGATCACATACGCCTCTCCAGTCGCAATGAGGCACATTGTAGTCGACGCGACCGTCGGTCACCATAGCTTTCGTCAGCCAACACACTCGATTGCCCTTCGAAACATCGGCGATCAACGTGAGCTTAGAGGTCGACGCCGCTTTACTGTACGCCAGGATATCCGTGTGTGAGTGCACGCTCGACGTCGATTGACAACCGGTCATGTCAGACCTGATCAGACCTTCCGAACACATGACCATTAGTTGTTGTGCGGCCGAGAGTATCGCGATCATACCGTTGAGATGTGTAGAAAGCGCGTACACGCCAGCCTTCCACGTTTCCAAAATTTCCAGCAGTCTAGAGGGACTTGTCTTAGCGCGCACGGCTGTGCTGAATTTGCGTTGGGTAGACACAACGGCTTCGACCTCGCTTAGGATCTGTGGGCTCATGTACTCGTGGTAGGCCAAGACGTGTATAGTCGAGCGCGGTGACGCCCCGAACACTTGACCCGGTTTTTTTGTGGCGATATGCGTGTCCAGTAACGCGGCAAAGTCCGCGTGTCTAGAGTGTATTGATTTTACAGCTCGCTCATACCCCAACAGTACGGTCCGTAGAAGTTTGTTCACTTGTTTCCATGCGCTCGTGGAACACAGGACATCGCAACCTCTGTGATACTCAAGTAAAGCGTCAAACACCAGCTGCTTGCACGTTGGAAATACAATCGGTAGTAACTTCTTACTCCACTCTATGTTGAACTCGTATAGTATGTATATGGGCGGTTGCGGCGGTTTGCGCATTTTCTATCTACCCTCCGCTAATATCACTCTGTGGTCTGTCTCCTGAGATGGTGCGGTTGGAACTTGCGAGAGTGCACTATCGACTATCCATTTCATCAACTGTCATTTTCAGCCGCTGGCAAACGGCCGTCGACGGTCGATGCGAGACACCAACATAACGTTAGACCGCGACCCTCATGCCAGTTTTCTGTAGTACTGGTTGTAGTTTCTGGTGCACACTCGAAACGCCATTACGATCACAATTACGTTGATTAATAAATCCAGTGTTGTAGCGACTGCAGCCAGCGCCGTCGCGCAACTTGTGTCGGTGTTATCTCTCGATACTTTCATTCGTATCCGAGCGTATGCAGAATCTACGGATCTGGTGAAGTTGCTTGTCACTAGCTTGCGCACGTTTGATATGGCACTTTGCGCGAGACTCGCACAACCTGCAGTGGCGACCGTCGCGTCAGTGCAAAGTTTTTCCGATATATCGCTCGCAACATCGTTTGTCATTTGCTGTACACTGCGCACACTGGCCGCGAGGTCGCGGAGAGGGTCTTCGTTACGAGTTGTGTAATATCCGCTGACTTGCCGATTCAATTCTGGTGGCGCTGACCCAAACGAGAACGCTTTTAAGGCGCATGTCGTGGTAACTCTGGTAGCGCCGTGGTTGACGAGGACGATCATCTTTAGCAATAGTTCATCTCGAAGCACAACGATGGTGAGGGCGACGGGTTGGCCGGTTCCGCCTTCAGGCCACTCGGTTGCCGCTAGATTGCCCAATGCCACACACGCAGACGAACCCTGTACACACTCAATGACCCGTGTGCGATCGTTGATTTCTGCTAGTACGTTTGCTAGTTCTAAGTGCTTCCACGGATCGGGCGTGGGCACGCGCTTGTTTTAGAGGCGTTTTCGCGCAGCCTCTACCCTGCACGACCGCTCGTGGCCACACTAGCTATATTTATCTTTATTTGTTTCACACACACACACACACACACACACACACACACACACACACACACACACACACACACACACACATACATACACACACACACACACACACACACACACACACACACACACACACACACACACACACATACAGGCCCTTGCGTGCAAACCCCGGTCAGGTCTGCAGTGTACACATCAGAGACATGATGTGCTTTCACAGAACTGAGGTTGTTCATTACTAAATGACTTTTACAGGAATATTGTTATTATACTATTCAACAGGTTGATCATAATAATGTGTATTAAACCCACAACCTAGCACTGAGGACAGAGGGACTTTATTTAAATTAGTACTTAATGGAAACGATACATAATGATACATAAGAGCCATGTCATACATTCAGCCTAGGAATAGTAGCATTGTGCATTATTAAAAATATACAGATCAATTGTTCGAATCCCATTGTTGCAAAGTAAAACTCTAATAAAACTCTAGTCTGACATCAACAGAGAAGACTTAGTGTATGTACTACAAATACAGCATTAGGATTTCGAGTGGACCGTGCACCTTGTGAACCATCAGAGGCTTATGACGCAACATATCTTCCAGTTGCTATTAGACAATTTATAATTCTCGACCATTTTTCGGAACTGGTTTCTTGGGTCCGTGAGTAAATGCCAAATGAGATGATAGTCCTTAAGTAAGTTCCTGGCGATCCCATGTCACGCTCTTGCCCATCAGCCGGTGAATGCTGAGACGGAACTCGATGAGAGCGATGTATTTTTTAAGTGCTCCGAATGTACTTCTAACAAGCGTGCGATTCACTTCGTGAGTAAACCGCAGCTGCAGCTGATTCAAACAGTCGAGCCAACTTTCTACATCACAATATGCGTTTTGTAGTTAGTCAAGTTACCTTTTGTGTGGCGCATGCACGGGTCGTTAGCGTCCAGCTCCCAGCTTAGAGAGTCCTGTATTGACACAGACGTCAATACATCTCGATGTCATGCAACACACAAAGTCTGTCGCATACAGGTGGGTTAACACATGTACGATACCTTTTGTGTGGCGCATGCACGGGTCGTTAGCGTCCAGCTCCTGGCTTATAGAGAGTCCTGTATTGACACAGACGTCAATACATCTCGATGTCATGCAACACACAAAGTCTGTCGCATACAGGTGGGTTAACACAGATGTACGATGTGTGCGATGGCGCGCCCGTTTACAATGGGACACGACGATGATCATTGTTAACCAAACTCTTGTTTCTCACGACAGGTGGTAGCGTTGTCTCCTGCACCTGGTCTTCGTGCACAGAGGGTGTTGTAATGTGCTCGTCATAGTCGCGATCGTTGTCACTCGAATCCGTTGTTCTCACGACAGGTGGTAGCGTTGTCTCCTGCATGTTGTCTTCGCGTGCGGCAAGCGTTGTGCTGTGCTCGTTATAATGGTTGTCTTCGTACAAAGGGGGTGTTGAATACTCCTTCGCGAGTAGTCTAGGAGGTGGTGTGATGGAACGTATCTCAGAGGCGTTATTAGAGCGTACCACCATGGCCTGAGCAACTGCGACTACTGAGAGTACACCCAGTACAGACAGCGAGATCAATTTTTTTTCTTGGGTGTTGTACGTGTGGGTACAGCCGCTTTAATGGTAGTGAGAGCAAGTGGGCAAATGTATTTATAGGTCACTAGCAGAAACTAAGGCACGTGGTCAGAGTGTAATCGTAACCACCTAAAGTAGCTCTTGTCATAATTTAATATACATAGAAATCAGAAACGGGTATGTCAGGATAGACATCGCGAGTGATAATGCGGCCAGTATCTGTGTGCGCTTGAGAGCACCTTGTTGTTCTACTGTGGTGCCCACGCCGCCGGGTCTGTAAATGTCATCGACCTACTTTATATACGCATATGCTAAAGACCGTATATTCTCTATGGATTTGAACACGTCCTTTGTTTCGCGTAACGCTTGAGCTGTCTCGAGCGTGATGTTGTGAGTGTACACCAGTGTTTCGCGTGCACCGAGGTCCGAAAGGGCGTGCGCTACAACTATTAACCTTGGTTTGGGAGTGTGGCGAAACGCTCACTCCGCTGTAATGGGCAGATGCAATGTTATCACCTGGTACGTTTCGTTAGTCGGGTCGTAACACACCGGTCCGTCACACGGACCGTCACATTGTATGGGGCTTATACTATTCAACAGGTTGATCATAATAATGTGTATTAAACCCACAACCTAGCACTGAGGACAGAGGGACTTTATTTAAATTAGTACTTAATGGAAACAATACATAATGATACATAAGAGCCATGTCATACATTCAGCCTAGGAATAGTAGCATTGTGCACTATTAAAAATATACACATCAATTGCTCGAATCCCATTGTTGCAAAGTAAAACTCTAATAAAACTCTAGTCTGACATCAACAGAGAAGACTTAGTGTATGTACTACAAATACAGCATTAGGATTTCGAGTGGACCGTGCACCTGGTGAACCATCAGAGGCTTATGACGCAACATATCTTCCAGTTCTGACTGAGCGCCTCCAGGAGAGAGGCCCAAGCAAGACACGCCCCGAGGAGCGTCTTGCCACATGTCACTACTCGGTCTGACTGAGCGCCTCCAGGAGAGAGGTCCAAGCAAGACACGCCCCGAGGAGCGTCTTGCCACATGTCACTACTCGGTCTGACTGAGCGCCTCCAGGAGGGAGGTCAAGACGCTCCTCGGGGCGCGTCTTGCTTGGGCCTCTCTCGTGGAGGCCCTCTGTCAGACCCAGTGTTGACATGTGTCAAGACGCTCCTCGGGGCGCGTCTTGCTTGGGCATCTCTCCTGGAGGCCCTCAGTCAGACCCATTGTTGACATGTGGCAAGACGCTCCTCGGAGCACGTCTTGCTTGGGCCTCTCTCCTGGAGGCGCTCAAACAGACCGAGTAGTGACATGTGGCAAGACGCTCCTCGGGGCGCGTCTTGCTGGGGCTTCTCTCATGGAGGCACTCAGTCAGACCCAGTGTTGACATGTGGCAAGACGCTCCTCGGGGCGCGTCTTGCTTGGACCTCTCTCCCTGAGGCGCTCAGTAAGACCGAGTAGTGACATGTGGCAAGACGCTCCTCGGGGCGCATCTTGCTTGGGCCTCTCTCATGGAGGCCCTCTGTCAGACCCAGTGTTGACATGTGTCAAGACGCTCCTCGGGGGGCGTCTTGCTTTGGCCTCTCTCCTGGAGGCACTCAGTCTGACCGAGTGCTGACATGTGGCAAGACGCTCCTCGGGGCGCGTCTTGCTTGGACTTCTCTCCCGGAGGCCCTCATTAAGAACCATTGTTGACATGTGGCAAGACGCTCCTCGGGGCGCGTCTTGCTTGGGCCTCTCTCCAGAAGGCCCTCAATCAGACCCAGTGTTGACACGTGGCAAGACACTCCTCGGGGCGCGTCTTGCTTGGGCCTCTCTCCTGCAGGCCCTCTGTCATACCCAGTGTTGACATGTGTCAAGACGCTCCTCGGGGCGCATCTTGCTTGGGCTTCTCTCCTGGAGGCCCTCAGTCAGACCCATTGTTGGCATGTGGCAAGACGCTCCTCGGGGCGCGTCTTGCTTGGGCCTCTCTCCTGGAGGCGCTCAGTCAGACCGAGTGCTGACATGTGGTAAGACGTTCCTCGGGGCGCGTCTTGCTTGGGCTTCTCTCCTGGAGGCGCTCAGAAAGACCCAGTGTTGACATGTGATAAGACGCTCCTCGGGGCGCGTCTTGCTTGGGCCTCTCTCCTGGAGGCGCTCAGTCAGAACCAGAGGTGACATGTGGCAAGACGCTCCTCGGGGCGCGTCTTGCTTGGGCCTCTCTCCTGGAGGCCCTCTGTCAGACCCAGTGTTGACATGTGGCAAGACGCTCCTCCGGGCGCATCTTGCTTGGGCCTCTCTCCTGGAGGCCCTCAGTCAGACCCATTGTTGACATGTGGCAAGACGCTCCTCGGGGCGCGTCTTGCTTGGGCCTCTCTCCTGGAGGCGCTCAGTCAGACCGAGTGCTGACCTAAGGCAAGACGCTCCTCGGGGCGCGTCTTGCTGGGGCCTCTCTCCTGGAGGCGCTCAGTCAGACCCAGTGCTGACATGTGGCAAGACGCTCCTCGGGGCTCGTCTTGCTTGGGCCTCTCTCCTGGAGGCGCTCAGTCAGACTGAGTAGTGACATGTGGCCTGACGATCCTTGGGGCACGTCTTGCTTGGGCCTCTCTCCAGGAGGCGCTCAGTCAGACCCAGTGGTGACATGTGGCAAGACACTCCTCGGGGCGCGTCTTGCTTGGGCCTCTCTCGTGGAGGCCCTCTGTCAGACCCAGTGTTGACATGTGTCAAGACGCTCCTCGGGGCGCGTCTTGCTTGGGCTTCTCTCCTGGAGGCCCTCAGTGAGACCCATTGTTGACATGTGGCAAGACGCTCCTCGGGGCGCGTCTTGCTTGGGCTTCTCTCCTGGAGGCGCTCAGACAGACCCAGTGTTGACATGTGACAAGACGCTCCTCGGGGCGCGTCTTGCTTGGGCCTCTCTCCTGGAGGCGCTCAGTCAGAACCAGAGGTGACATGTGGCAAGACGCTCCTCGGGGCGCGTCTTGCTTGGGCCTCTCTCCTGGAGGCCCTCTGTCAGACCCAATGTTGACATGTGGCAAGACGCTCCTCCGAGCGCATCTTGCTTGGGCCTCTCTCCTGGAGGCGCTCAGTCAGACTGAGTAGTGACATGTTGCAAGACGCTCCTCGGGGCGCGTCTTGCTTGGGCCTCTCTCCTGGAGGCGCTCAGTCAGACTGAGTAGTGACATGTGGCCTGACGCTCCTCGGGGCGCGTGTTGCTTGGGCCTCTCTCCTGGAGGCGCTCAGTCTGACCAAGTGGTGACATGTGGCAAGACACTCTTCGGGGCGCGTCTTGCTTGGGCCTCTCTCCTGGAGGCCCTCTGTCATACCCAGTGTTGACATGTGTCAAGACGCTCCTCGGGGCGCGTCTTGCTTGGGCTTCTCTCCTGGAGGCCCTCAGTCAGACCCATTGTTGGCATGTGGCAAGACGCTCCTCGGGGCGCGTCTTGCTTGGGCCTCTCTCCTGGAGGCGCTCAGTCAGACCGAGTGCTGACATGTGGCAAGACGCTCCTCGGGCCGCGTGTTGCTTGGGCTTCTCTCCTGGAGGCCCTCAGTCAGACCCATTGTTGACATGTGGCAAGACGTTCCTCGGGGCGCGTCTTGCTTGGGCCTCTCTCCTGGAGGCGCTCAGTCAGACCGAGTGCTGACATGTGGCAAGACGCTCCTCGGGGCGCGTCTTGCTTGGGCTTCTCTCCTGGAGGCGCTCAGAAAGACCCAGTGTTGACATGTGGCAAGACGCTCCTCCGGGCGCATCTTGCTTGGGCCTCTCTCCTGGAGGCCCTCAGTCAGACCCATTGTTGACATGTGGCAAGACGCTCCTCGGGGCGCGTCTTGCTTGGGCCTCTCTCCTGGAGGCGCTCAGTCAGACTGAGTAGTGACATGTGGCCTGACGATCCTCGGGGCACGTCTTGCTTGGGCCTCTCTCCTGGAGGCGCTCAGTCAGACCCAGTGGTGACATGTGGCAAGACACTCCTCGGGGCGCGTCTTGCTTGGGCCTCTCTCGTGGAGGCCCTCTGTCAGACCCAGTGTTGACATGTGTCAAGACGCTCCTCGGGGCGCGTCTTGCTTGGGCTTCTCTCCTGGAGGCCCTGAGTCAGACCCATTGTTGACATGTGGCAAGACGCTCCTCGGGGCGCGTCTTGCTTGGGCTTCTCTCCTGGAGGCACTCAGACAGACCCAGTGTTGACATGTGACAAGACGCTCCTCGGGGCGCGTCTTGCTTGCGCCTCTCTCCTGGAGGCGCTCAGTCAGAACGAGAGGTGACATGTGGCAAGACGCTCCTCGGGGCGCGTCTTGCTTGGGCCTCTCTCCTGGAGGCCCTCTGTCAGACCCAGTGTTGACATGTGGCAAGACGCTCCTCCGGGCGCATCTTGCTTGGGCCTCTCTCCTGGAGGCGCTCAGTCAGACTGAGTAGTGACATGTGGCAAGACACTCCTCGGGGCGCGTCTTGGTTGGGCCTCTCTCCTGGAGGCGCTCATTCAGACCCAGTGGTGACATGTGGCAAGACGCTCCTCGGGGCGCGTATTGCTTTGGCCTCTTTCCTGAATGCCCTCTGTCAGACCGAGTGTTGACATGTGGCAAGACTCTCCTCGGGGCGCGTCTTGCTTGGGCTTCTCTCATGGAGGCCCTCAGTCCGACCCAGTGTTGACATGTGTCAAGACGCTCCTCGGGGCGTGTCTTGCTTGGGCCTCTCTCCTGGAGGCGCTCAGTCAGACCCAGTGTTGACATGTGGCAAGACGCTCCTTTGGGCGCGTCTTGCTTGGGCTTCTCTCCTGGAGGCCCTCAGTCAGACCCATTGTTGACATGTGGCAAAACGCTCCTCGGGGCACGTCTTGCTTGTGCCTCTCTCCTGGAGGCGCTCAGTCAGACCGAGTAGTGACATGTGGCAAGACGCTCCTCGGGGCGCGTCTTGCTTGGACCTCCCTCCTGGAGGCGCTCAGTCAGACCGAGTAGTGACATGTGGCAAGACGCTCCTCGGGGCGCGTCTTGCTTGGGCCTCTCTCCTGGAGGCGCTCAGTCAGACCGAGTGCTGACATAAGGCAAGACGCTCCTCGGGGCGCGTCTTGCTGGGGCCTCTCTCCAGGAGGTGGTCAATCAGACCCAGTGGTGACACGTGGCAAGACGCTCCTCTGGGCGCGTTTTGCTTGGGCCTCTCTCCTGGAGGAGCTCAGTCAGACCCAGTGGTGACACGTGGCAAGACGCTCCTCGGGGCGCGTCTTGCTTGGGCCTCTCTCCTGGAGGCGCTCAGTCAGACACAGTGTTGACATGTGGCAAGACACTCCTCGGGGCGCGTCTTGCCTGGGCCTCTCTCCTGGATGCCCTCTGTCAGACCCAGTGTTGACATGTGGCAAGACTCTCCTCGGGGCGCGTCTTGCTTGGGCTTCTCTCATGGAGGCCCTCAGTCAGACCCAGTGTTGACATGTGTCAAGACGCTCCTCGGGCCGTGTCTTGCTTGGGCCTCTCTCCTGGAAGCGCTCAGTCAGACCCAGTGTTGACATGTGGCAAGACGCTCCTCGGGGCGCTTCTTGCTTGGGCTTCTCTCCTGGAGGCCCTCAGTCAGACCCATTGTTGACATGTGGCAAGACGCTCCGCGGGGCACGTCTTGCTTGGGCCTCTCTCCTGGAGGCGCTCAGTCAGACCGAGTAGTGACATGTGGCAAGACGCTCCTCGGGGCGCGTCTTGCTGGGGCTTCTCTCATGGAGGCACTCAGTCAGACCCAGTGTTGACATGTGGCAAGACGCTCCTCGGGGCGCGTGTTGCTTGGACCTCTCTCCTGGAGGCGCTCAGTCAGACCCAGTGTTGACATGTGGCAAGACACTCCTCGGGGCGCGTCTTGCCTGGGCTTCTCTCATGGAGGCCCACAGTAAGACCCATTGTTGACATGTGGAAAGAAGGTCCTCGGGGCGCGTCTTGCTTTGGCTTCTCTCCTGGAGGCCCTCAGTCAGACCCATTGTTGACATGTGGCAAGACGCTCCTCGGGGCGCGTCTTGCTGGGGCTTCTCTCATGGAGGCACTCAGTCAGACCCAGTGTTGACATGTGGCAAGACGCTCCTCGGGGCGCGTGTTGCTTGGACCTCTCTCCTGGAGGCGCTCAGTCAGACCGAGTAGTGACATGTGGCAAGACGCTCCTCGGGGCGCGTCTTGCCGGGGCCTCTCTCCTGGAGGCGCTCAGTCAGACCCAGTGTTGACATGTGTCAAGACGCTCCTCGGGGGTTTCTTGCTAGCGCCTCTCTCCTGGAGGCGCTCAGTCAGACCCAGAGGCGACATGTGGCAAGACGCTCCTCGGGCCTCTCTCCTGGAGGCGCTCAGTCAGACCCAGTGTTGACATGTGGCAAGACGTTCCTCGGGGCGCGTCTTGCTTGGGCCTCTCGCCTGGAGGCGCTCAGTCAGACCGAGTGCTGACATGTTGCAAGACGCTCCTCCGGGCGCGTCTTGCTTGGGCCTCTCTCCTGGAGGCGCTCAGTCAGACCCAGTGTTGACATGTGGCAAGACGCTCCTCGGGGCGCGTCGTGCTTGGGCCTCTCTCCTGGAGGCGCTCAGTCAGACCGAGTGCTGACATGTGGCAAGAACATCCTCGGGGCGCATCTTGCTTGGGCTTCTCTCCTGGAGGCCCTCAGTCAGACCCAGTGTTGACATGTGGCAAGACGCTCCTCGGGGCGCGTCTTATTTGGGCCTCTCTCCTGGGGGCCCTCAGTCAGACCCAGTGTTGACATGTGGCAAGACGCTCCTCGGGGCGCGTCTTGCTTGGGCTTCTCTCCTGGAGGCCCTCAGTCAGACCCATTGTTGACATGTGGGAAGACGTTCCTCGGGGCACGTCTTGCTTGGGCCTCTCTCCTGGAGGTGCTCAGTCAGACCGAGTAGTGACATGTGGCAAGACGCTCCTCGGGGCGCGTCTTGCTTGGACCTCCCTCCTGGAGGCGCTCAGTCAGACCGAGTAGTGACATGTGGCAAGACGCTCCTCGGGGCGTGTCTTGCTTGGACCTCTCTCCTGGAGGCGCTCAGTTAGACCGAGTAGTGACATGTGGCAAGACGCTCCTCGGGGCGGGTCTTGCTTGGGCCTCTCTCCTGGAGGCGCTCAGTCAGAACTGGAAGATATGTTGCGTCATAAGCCTCTGATGGTTCACCAGGTGCACGGTCCACTCGAAATCCTAATGCTGTATTTGTAGTACATACACTAAGTCTTCTCTGTTGATGTCAGACTAGAGTTTTATTAGAGTTTTACTTTGCAACAATGGGATTCGAGCAATTGATGTGTATATTTTTAATAGTGCACAATGCTACTATTCCTAGGCTGAATGTATGACATGGCTCTTGTGTATCATTATGTATCGTTTCCATTAAGTACTAATTTAAATAAAGTCCCTCTGTCCTCAGTGCTAGGTTGTGGGTTTAATACACATTATTATGATCAACCTGTTGAATAGTATAATAACAATATTCCTGTAAAAGTCATTTAGTAATGAACAACCTCAGTTCTGTGAAAGAACATCATGTCTCTGATGTGTACACTGCAGGCCTGACCGGTCTTGCTGGGGCCTCTCTCCTGGAGGCGCTCAATCAGACCCAGTGGTGACACGTGGCAAGACGCTCCTCGGGGCGCGTCTTGCTTGGGCCTCTCTCCTGGAGGCGCTCAGTCAGACCAAGTGGTGACACGTGGCAAGAAGCTCCTCGGGGCGCGTCTTGCTTGGGCCTCTCTCCTGGAGGCGCTCAGTCAGACCCAGTGTTGACATGTGGAAAGACACTCCTCGGGGCGCGTCTTGCTTGGGCCTCTCTCATGGAGGCCCTCTGTCAGACCCAGTGTTGACATGTGTCAAGACGCTCCTCGGGGCGCGTCTTGCTTTGGCTTCTCTCGTGGAGGCGCTCAGTCAGACCGAGTGCTGACATGTGGCAAGAAGCTCCTCGGGGCGCGTCTTGCTTGGGCTTCTCTCCTGGAGGCCCTCAGTAAGACCCATTGTTGACATGTGGCAAGACGCTCCTCGTGGTGCGTCTTGCTTGGGCCTCTCTCCAGAAGGCCCTCAATCAGACCCAGTGTTGACACGTGGCAAGACGCTTCTCGGGGCGCGTCTTGCTTGGGCCTCTCTCCTGGAGGGGCTCAGTCAGACTGAGTAGTGACATGTGGCCTGACGCTCCTCGGGGCGCGTCTTGCCTGGGCCTCTCTCCTGGAGGCGCTCAGTCAGACCCAGTGGTGACATGTGGCAAGACACTCCTCGGGGCGCGTCTTTCTTGGGCCCCTCTCCTGGAGGCCCTCTGTCAGACCCAGTGTTGACATGTGTCAAGACGCTCCACGGGGCGCGTCTTGCTTGGGCTTCTCTCCTGGAGGCCCTCAGTCAGACCCATTGTTGACATGTGGCAAGACGCTCCTCGGGGCGCGTCTTGCTTGGGCCTCTCTCCTGGAGGCGCTCAGTCAGAACCAGAGGTGACATGTGGCAAGACGCTCCTCGGGGCGCGTCTTGCTTGGGCCTCTCTCCTGGAGGCCCTCTTTCAGACCCAGTGTTGACATGTGGCAAGACGCTCCTCCGGGCGCATCTTGCTTGGGCCTCTCTCCTGGAGGCCCTCAGTAAGACCCATTGTTGACATGTGGCAAGACGCTCCTCGGGGCGCGTATTGCTTGGGCCTCTCTCCAGAAGGCCCTCAATAAGACCCAGTGTTGACATGTGGCAAGACGCTCCACGGGGCGCGTCTTGCTTGGGCTTCTCTCCTGGAGGCCCTCAGTCAGACCCATTGTTGACATGTGGCAAGACGCTCCTCGGGGCGCGTCTTGCTTGGGCCTCTCTCCTGGAGGCGCTCAGTCAGACCCAGTGTTGACATTTGGCAAGACGCTCCACGGGGCGCGTCTTGCTTGGGCTTCTCTCCTGGAGGCCCTCAGTCAGACCCATTGTTGACATGTGGCAAGACGCTCCTCGGGGCACGTCTTGCTTGGGCCTCTCTCCTGGAGGCGCTCAGTCAGACCGAGTAGTGACATGTGGCAAGACGCTCCTCGGGGCGCGTCTTGCTTGGGCCTCTCTCATGGAGGCCCTCTGTCAGACCCAGTGTTGACATGTGGCAAGACGCTCCTCGGGGCGCGTCTTGCTTGGGCCTCTCTCCAGAAGGCCCTCAATCAGACCCAGTGTTGACATGAGGCAAGACGCTCCTCGGGGCGCGTCTTGCTTGAGCTTCTCTCATGGAGGCCCTCTGTCAGACCCAGTGTTGACATGTGTCAAGACGCTCCACGGGGCGCGTCTTGCTTGGGCTTCTCTCCTGGAGGCCCTCAGTCAGACCCATTGTTGACATGTGGCAAGACGCTCCTCGGGGCGCGTCTTGCTTGGACCTCTCTCCTGGAGGCGCTCAGTCAGAACCAGAGGTGACATGTGGCAAGACGCTCCTCGGGGCGCGTCTTGCTTGGGCCTCTCTCCTGGAGGCCCTCTGTCAGACCCAGTCTTGACATGTGGCAAGACGCTCCTCCGGGCGCATCTTGCTTGGGCCTCTCTCCTGGGGGCCCTCAGTAAGACCCATTGTTGACATGTGGCAAGACGCTCCTCGGGGCGCGTATTGCTTGGGCGTCTCTCCAGAAGGCCCTCAATAAGACCCAGTGTTTACATGTGGCAAGACGCTCCACGGGGCGCGTCTTGCTTGGGCTTCTCTCCTGGAGGCCCTCAGTCAGACCCATTGTTGACATGTGGCAAGACGCTCCTCGGGGCGCGTCTTGCTTGGGCCTCTCTCCTGGAGGCGCTCAGTCAGACCCAGTGTTGACATGTGGCAAGACGCTCCACGGGGCGCGTCTTGCTTGGGCTTCTCTCCTGGAGGCCCTCAGTCAGACCCATTGTTGACATGTGGCAAGACGCTCCTCGGGGCACGTCTTGCTTGGGCCTCTCTCCTGGAGGCGCTCAGTCAGACCGAGTTGTGACATGTGGCAAGACGCTCCCCGGGGCGCGTCTTGCTTGGACCTCTCTCCTGGAGGCGCTCAGTTAGACCGAGTAGTGACATGTCGCAAGACGCTCCTCGGGGCGCGTCTTGCTTGGGCCTCTCTCATGGAGGCCCTCTGTCAGACCCAGTGTTGACAAGTGGCAAGACGCTCCTCGGGGCGCGTCTTGCTTGGGCCTCTCTCCTGGAGGCGCTCAGTCAGAACCAGAGGTGACATGTGGCAAGACGCTCCTCGGGGTGCGTCTTGCTTGGGCCTCTCTCCTGGAGGCCCTCTGTCAGACCCAGTGTTGACATGTGGCAAAACGCTCCTCCGGGCGCATCTTGCTTGGGCCTCTCTCCTGGAGGCCCTCAGTAAGACCCATTGTATACATGTGGCAAGACGCTCCTCGGGGCGCGTCTTGCTTGGGCCTCTCTCCAGAAGGCCCTCAATCAGACCCAGTGTTGACATGTGGCAAGACGCTCCTCGGGGCGCGTCTTGCTTGGGCTTCTCTCATGGAGGCCCTCAGTCAGACCCAGTGTTGACATGTGTCAAGACGCTCCTCGGGGCGTGTCTTGCTTGGGCCTCTCTCCTGGAGGCGCTCAAACAGACCGAGTAGTGACATGTGGCAAGACGCTCCTCGGGGCGCGTCTTGCTGGGGCTTCTCTCATGGAGGCACTCAGTCAGATCCAGTGTTGACATGTGGCAAGACGCTCCTCGGGGCGCGTCTTGCTTGGACCTCTCTCCCTGAGGCGCTCAGTCAGACCGAGTAGTGACATGTGGCAAGACGCTCCTCGGGGCGCGTCTTGCTTGGACCTCTCTCCCTGAGGCGCTCAGTCAGACCCAGTGTTGACATTTGGCAAGACACTCCTCGGGGCGCGTCTTGCTTGGGCCTCTCTCATGGAGGCCCTCTGTCAGACCCAGTGTTGACATGTGTCAAGACGCTCCTCGGGGGGCGTCTTGCTTTGGCCTCTCTCCTGGAGGTGCTCAGTCTGACCGAGTGCTGACATGTGGCAAGAAGCTCCTCGGGGCGCGTCTTGCTTGGGCTTCTCACCTGGAGGCTCTCAGTAAGAACCATTGTTGACATGTGGCAAGACGCTCCTCGGGGCGCGTCTTGCTTGGGCCTCTCTCCAGAAGGCCCTCAATCAGACCCAGTGTTGACACGTGGCAAGACGCTCCTCGGGGCGCGTCTTGCTTGGGCCTCTCTCCTGGAGGCGCTCAGTCAGACCAAGTGGTGACATGTGGCAAGACACTCCTCGGGGCGCGTCTTGCTTGGGCCTCTCTCCTGGAGGCCCTCTGTCAGACCCAGTGTTGACATGTGGCAAGACACTCCTCGGGGCGCGTCTTGCTTGGGCCTCTCTCATGGAGGCCCTCCTTCAGACCCAGTGTTGACATGTGTCAAGACGCTCCTCGGGGCGCGTCTTGCTTTGGCCTCTCTCCTGGAGGCGCTCAGTCAGACCGAGTGCTGACATGTGGCAAGAAGCTCCACGGGGCGCGTCTTGCTTGGGCTTCTCTCCTGGAGGCCCTCAGTCAGACCCATTGTTGACATGTGGCAAGACGCTCCTCGGGGCGCGTCTTGCTTGGGCCTCTCTCCTGGAGGCGCTCAGTCAGACCCAGTGTTGACATGTGGCAAGACGCTCCACGGGGCGCGTCTTGCTTGGGCTTCATGTCAACAATGGGTCTTACTGAGGGCCTCCAGGAGAGAAGCCCAAGCAAGACACGCCCCGAGGAGCTTCTTGCCACATGTCAGCACTCGGTCTGACTGAGCGCCTCCAGGAGAGAGGCCAAAGCAAGACGCGCCCCGAGGAGCGTATTGACACATGTCAACACTGGGTCTGACAGAGGGCCTCCATGAGAGAGGCCCAAGCAAGACGCTCCCCGAGGAGAGTCTTGCCACATGTCAACACTGGGTCTGACAGAGGGCCTCCAGGAGAGAGGCCCAAGCAAGATGCGCCCCGAGGATTGTCTTGCCACATGTCACCACTTGGTCTGACTGAGCGCCTCCAGGAGAGAGGCCCAAGCAACACGCGCCCCGAGGAGCGTCAGGCCACATGTCACTACTCAGTCTGACTGAGCGCCTCCAGGAGAGAGGCCCAAGCAAGACGTGCCCCGAGGAGCGTCTTGCCACGTGTCAACACTGGGTCTGATTGAGGGCCTTCTGGAGACAGGCCCAAGCAAGACGCGTCCCGAGGAGCGTCTTGCCACATGTCAACAATGGTTCTTACTGAGGGCCTCCGGGAGAGAAGTCCAAGCAAGACGCGCCCCGAGGAGCTTCTTGCCACATGTCAGCACTCGGTCTGACTGAGTGCCTCCAGGAGAGAGGCCAAAGCAAGACGCCCCCCGAGGAGCGTCTTGACACATGTCAACACTGGGTCTGACAGAGGGCCTCCATGAGAGAGGCCCAAGCAAGACGCGCCCCGAGGAGCGTCTTGCCACATGTCACTACTCGGTCTTACTGAGCGCCTCAGGCAGAGAGGTCCAAGCAAGACGCGCCCCGAGGAGCGTCTTGCCACATGTCAACACTGGGTCTGACTGAGTGCCTCCATGAGAGAAGCCCCAGCAAGACGCGCCCAGAGGAGCGTCTTGCCACATGTCACTACTCGGTCTGTTTGAGCGCCTCCAGGAGAGAGGCCCAAGCAAGACGTGCCCCGAGGAGCGTCTTGCCACATGTCAACAATGGGTCTGACTGAGGGCCTCCAGGAGAGAAGCCCAAGCAAGACACGCCCCGAGGAGCGTCTTGCCACATGTCAACACTGGGTCTGACTGAGCGCCTCCAGGAGAGAGGCCCAAGCAAGACACGCCCCGAGGAGCGTCTTGACACATGTCAACACTGGGTCAGACTGACGGCCTCCATGAGAGAAGCCCAAGCAAGACGCGCCCCGAGGAGAGTCTTGCCACATGTCAACACTCGGTCTGACAGAGGGCATCCAGGAGAGAGGCCCAAGCATTATGCGCCCCGAGGAGCGTCTTGCCACTTAAACCCACAACCTAGCACTGAGGACAGAGGGACTTTATTTAAATTAGTACTTAATGGAAACGATACATAATGATACATAAGAGCCATGTCACACATTCAGCCTAGGAATAGTAGCATTGTGCACTATTAAAAATATACACATCAATTGCTCGAATCCCATTGTTGCAAAGTAAAACTCTAATAAAACTCTAGTCTGACATCAACAGAGAAGACTTAGTGTATGTACTACAAATACAGCATTAGGATTTAGAGTGGACCGTGCACCTTGTGAACCATCAGAGGCTTATGACGCAACATATCTTCCAGTTGCTATTAGACAAGTTATAATTCTCGACCATTTTTCGGAACTGGTTTCTTGGGTCCGTGAGTAAATGCCATTAGTACTTAATGGAAACGATACATAATGATACATAAGAGCCATGTCGTACATTCAGCCTAGGAATAGTAGCATTGTGCACTATTAAAAATATACACATCAATTGCTCGAATCCCATTGTTGCAAAGTAAAACTCTAATAAAACTCTAGTCCGACATCAACAGAGAAGACTTAGTGTATGTACTACAAATACAGCATTAGGATTTCGAGTGGACCATGCACCTTGTGAACCATCAGAGGCTTATGACGCAACATATCTTCCAGTTGCTATTAGACAAGTTATAATTCTCGACCATTTTTCGGAACTGGTTTCTTGGGTCCGTGAGTAAATGCCAAATGAGATGATAGTCCTTAAGTAAGTTCCTGGCGATCCCATGTCACGCTCTTGCCCATCAGCCGGTGAACGCTGAGACGGAACTCGATGAGAGCGATGTATTTTTTAAGTGCTCCGAATGTACTTCTAACAAGCGTGCGATTCACTTTGTGAGTAAACAGCAGCTGCAGCTGATTCAAACAGTCGAGCCAACTTTCTACATCACAATATGCGTTTTGTAGTTAGTCGAGTTACCTTTTGTGTGGCGCATGCACAGGTCGTTATCGTCCAGCTCCCAGCTTAGAGAGTCCTGTATTGACACAGACGTCAATACATCTCGATGTCATGCAACACACAAAGTCTGTCGCATACAGGTGGGTTAACACATGTACGATACCTTTTGTGTGGCGCATGCACGGGTTGTTAGCGTCCAGCTCCCAGCTTAGAGAGTCCTGTATTGACACAGACGTCAATACATCTCGATGTCATGCAACACACAAAGTCTGTCACATACAGGTGGGTTAGCACATGTACGATACCTTTTGTGTGGCGCATGCACGGGTCGTTAGCGTCCAGCTCCCGGCTTATAGAGAGTCCTGTATTGACACAGACGTCAATACATCTCGATGTCATGCAACACACAAAGTCTGTCGCATACAGGTGGGTTAACACACATGTACGATGTGTGCGATGGCACGCCTAGTTTACAATGGGACACGACGATGATCATTGTTAACCAAACTCTTGTTTCTCACGACAGGTGGTAGCGTTGTCTCCTGCACCTGGTCTTCGTGCACAGAGGGTGCTGTAATGTGCTCGTCATAGTCGCGATCGTTGTCACTCGAATCCGTTGTTCTCACGACAGGTGGTAGCGTTGTCTCCTGCATGTTGTCTTCACGTGCGGCAAGCGTTGTGCTGTGCTCGTTATAATGGTTGTCTTCGTACAAAGGGGGTGTTGAATACTCCTTCGCGAGTAGTGTAGGAGGTGGTGTGATGGGACGTATCTCAGAGGCGTTATGTGAGCGTACCACCATGGCCTGAGCAACTGCGACTACTGAGAGTACACCCAGTACAGACAGCGAGATCTTTTTTTTTCTTGGGTGTTGTACGTGTGGGTACAGCCGCTTTAATGGCAGTGAGAGCAAGTGGGCAAATGTATTTATAGGTCACTAGCAGAAACTAAGGCACATGGTCAGAGTGTAATCGTAACCACCGTAGCTCTTGTCATAATTTAATATACATAGAAATCAGAAACGGGCATGTCAGGATAGACATCGCGAGTGATAATGCGGCCAGTATCTGTGTGCGCTTGAGAGCACCTTGTTGTTCTACTGTGGTGCCCACGCCGCCAGGTCTGTAAATGTCATCGACCTCCTTTATATACGCATACGCTAAAGACCGTATATTCTCTATGGATTTGAACACGTCCTATGTTTCGCGTAATGCTTGAGCTGTCTCGAGCGTGATGTTGTGAGTGTACGCCAGTGTTTCACATGCACCGAGGTCCGAAAGGGCGTGCTCTACAACTATTAACCTTGGTTTGGGAGTGTGGCAAAACGCTCGCTCCGCTGTAATGGGCGGATGCAATGTTATCACCTGGTACGTTTCGTTAGTCGGGTCGTAACACACCGGTCCGTGAAACGGACCGTCACATTGTATGGGGCACAGTAAGGACAACACGCCGCCGACCGTGACTTCGCACTCGACCGCGGTGGTGTTATCGATTTGCAAAGGATCACATACGCCTCTCCAGTCGCAATGAGGCACATTGTAGTCGACGCGACCGTCGGTCACCATAGCTTTCGTCAGCCAACACACTCGATTGCCCTTCGAAACATCGGCGATCAACTTGAGCTTAGAGGTCGACGTCGCTTTACTGTACGCCAGGATATCCGTGTGTGAGTGCACGCTCGACGTCGATTGACAACCGGTCATGTCAGACCTGATCAGACCTTCCGAACACATGACCATTAGTTGTTGTGCGGCCGAGAGTATCGCGATCATACCGTTGAGATGTGTAGAAAGCGCGTACACGCCAGCCTTCCACGTTTCCAAAATTTCCAGCAGTCTAGAGGGACTTGTCTTAGCGCGCACGGCTGTGCTGAATTTGCGTTGGGTAGACACAACGGCTTCTACCTCGCTTAGGATCTGTGGGCTCATGTACTCGTGGTAGGCCAAGACGTGTATAGTCGAGCGCGGTGATGCCCCGAACACTTGACCCAGTTTTGTTGTGGCGATATGCGTGTCCAGTAACGCGGCAAAGTCCGCGTGTCTAGCGTGTATTGATTTTACAGCTCGCTCATACCCCAACAGTACGGTCCGTAGAAGTTCGTTCACTTGTTTCCATGCGCTCGTGGAACACAGGACATCGCAACCTCCGTGATACTCAAGTAAAGCGTCAAACACCAGCTGCTTGCACGTTGGAAATACAATCGGTAGTAACTTCTTACTCCACTCTATGTTGAACTCTTATAGTATGTATATGGGCGGTTGCGGCGGTTTGCGCATTTTCTATCTACCCTCCGCTAATATGACTCTGTGGTCTGTCTCCTGAGATGGTGCGGTTGGAACTTGCGAGAGTGCACTATCGACGGTCGGCGTTTTCATTTCGTCAACTGCCATTTTCAGCCGCTGGCAAACGGCCGTCGACGGTCGATGCGAGACACCAACAT
Source organism: Nothobranchius furzeri (assembly GCF_043380555.1). Taxonomy (NCBI): domain Eukaryota; kingdom Metazoa; phylum Chordata; class Actinopteri; order Cyprinodontiformes; family Nothobranchiidae; genus Nothobranchius; species Nothobranchius furzeri. Next base: position 2,221,180 of record NC_091741.1, read on the forward strand.
AACGTTAGACCGCGACCCTCATGCCAGTTTTCTGTAGTACTGGTTGTAGTTTCTGGTGCACACTCGAAACGCCATTACGATCACAATTACTTTGATTAATAAATCCAGTGTTGTAGCGACTGCAGCCAGCGCCGTCGCGCAACTTGTGTCGGTGTTATCTCTCGATACTTTCATTCGTATCCGAGCGTATGCAGAATCTACGGATCTGGTGAAGTTGCTTGTCACTAGCTTGCGCACGTTTGATATGGCACTTTGCGCGAGACTCGCACAACCTGCAGTGGCGACCGTCGCGTCAGTGCAAAGTTTTTCCAATATATCGCTCGCAACATCGTTTGTCATTTGCTGTACACTGCGCACACTGGCCGCGAGGTCGCGGAGAGGGTCTTCGTTACGAGCTACTCTGGTAGCGCCGTGGTTGATGAGGACGATCATCTTTTGCAATAGTTCATCTCGAAGCGCAACGATGGTGAGGGCGACCGGTTGGCCGGTTCCGCCTTCAGGCCACACGGTTGCCGCTAGATTGCCCAATGCCACACACGCAGACGAACCCTGTACACACTCAATGACCCGTGTGCGATCGTTGATTTCTGCTAGTACGTTTGCTAGGTCTACGTGCTTCCACGGATCGGGCGTGGGCACGCGCTTGTTTTTAGAGGCGTTTTCGCGCATCCTCTACACTGCACGACCGCTCGTGGCCGCACTAGCTATATTTATCTTTATTTGATTCACACACACACACACACACACACACACACACACACACACACACACACACACACACACACACACACACACACACACACACACACACACACACACACAGGCCCTTGCGTGCAAACCCCGGTCAGGCCTGCAGTGTACACATCAGAGACATGATGTTCTTTCACAGAACTGAGGTTGTTCATTACTAAATGACTTTTACAGGAGTATTGTTATTATACTGTTCAACAGGTTGATCATAATAATGTGTATTAAACCCACAACCTAGCACTGAGGACAGAGGGACTTTATTTAAATTTGTACTTAATGGAAACGATACATAATGATACATAAGAGCCATGTCGTACATTCAGCCTAGGAATAGTAGCATTGTGCACTATTAAAAATATACACATCAATTGCTCGAATCCCATTGTTGCAAAGTAAAACTCTAATAAAACTCTAGTCTGACATCAACAGAGAAGACTTAGTGTATGTACTACAAATACAGCATTAGGATTTCGAGTGGACCGTGCACCTTGTGAACCATCAGAGGCTTATGACGCAACATATCTTCCAGTTGCTATTAGACAAGTTATAATTCTCTACCATTTTTCGGAACTGGTTTCTTGGGTCCGTGAGTAAATGCCAAATGAGATGATAGTCCTTAAGTAAGTTCCTGGCGATCCCATGTCACGCTCTTGCCCATCAGCCGGTGAACGCTGAGACGGAACTCGATGAGAGCGATGTATTTTTTAAGTGCTCCGAATGTACTTCTAACAAGCGTGCGATTCACTTTGTGAGTAAACCGCAGCTTCAGCTGATTCAAACAGTCGAGCCAACTTTCTACATCACAATATGCGTTTTGTAGTTAGTCGAGTTACCTTTTGTGTAGCGCATGCACGGGTCGTTATCGTCCAGCTCCCAGCTTAGAGAGTCCTGTATTGACACAGACGTCAATACATCTCGATGTCATGCAACACACAAAGTCTGTCGCATACAGGTGGGTTAACACATGTACGATACCTTTTGTGTGGCGCATGCACGGGTTGTTAGCGTCCAGCTCCCAGCTTAGAGAGTCCTGTATTGACACAGACGTCAATACATCTCGATGTCATGCAACACACAAAGTCTGTCGCATACAGGTGGGTTAACACATGTACGATACCTTTTGTGTGGCGCATGCACGGGTCGTTAGCGTCCAGCTCCCGGCTTATAGAGAGTCCTGTATTGACACAGACGTCAATACATCTCGATGTCATGCAACACACAAAGTCTGTCGCATACAGGTGGGTTAACACACATGTACGATGTGTGCGATGGCACGCCCAGTTTACAATGGGACACGACGATGATCATTGTTAACCAAACTCTTGTTTCTCACGACAGGTGGTAGCGTTGTCTCCTGCACCTGGTCTTCGTGCACAGAGGGTGCTGTAATGTGCTCGTCATAGTCGCGATCGTTGTCACTCGAATCCGTTGTTCTCACGACAGGTGGTAGCGTTGTCTCCTGCATGTTGTCTTCGCGTGCGGCAAGCGTTGTGCTGTGCTCGTTATAATGGTTGTCTTCGTACAAAGGGGGTGTTGAATACTCCTTCGCGAGTAGTGTAGGAGGTGGTGTTATGGGACGTATCTCAGAGGCGTTATGTGAGCGTACCACCATGGCCTGAGCAACTGCGACTACTGAGAGTACACCCAGTACAGACAGCGAGATCTTTTTTTTTCTTGGGTGTTGTACGTGTGGGTACAGCCCCTTTAATGGCAGTGAGAGCAAGTGGGCAAATGTATTTATAGGTCACTAGCAGAAACTAAGGCACGTGGTCAGAGTGTAATCGTAACCACCGTAGCTCTTGTCATAATTTAATATACATAGAAATCAGAAACGGGCATGTCAGGATAGACATGGCGAGTGATAATGCGGCCAGTATCTGTGTGCGCTTGAGAGCACCTTGTTGTTCTACTGTGGTGCCCACGCCGCCAGGTCTGTAAATGTCATCGACCTCCTTTATATACGCATACGCAAAAGACCGTATATTCTCTATGGATTTGAACACGTCCTTTGTTTCGCGTAACGCTTGAGCTGTCTCGAGCGTGATGTTGTGAGTGTAAGCCAGTGTTTCACGTGCACCGAGGTCCGAAAGAGTGTGCGCTACAACTATTAACCTTGGTTTGGGAGTGTGGCGAAACGCTCGCTCCGCTGTAATGGGCGGATGCAATGTTATCACCTGGTACGTTTCGTTAGTCGGGTCGTAACACACCGGTCCGTGACACTGACCGTCACATTGTATGGGGCACAGTAAGGACAACACGCCACCGACCGTGACTTCGCACTCGACCGCGGTGGTGTTGTCGATTTGCAAAGGATCACATACGCCTCTAAAGTCGCAATGAGGCACATTGTAGTCGACGCGACCGTCGGTCACCATAGCTTTCGTCAGCCAACACACTCGATTGCCCTTCGAAACATCGGCGATCAACGTGAGCGTAGAGGTCGCTGTCGCTTTACTGTACGCCAGGATATCCGTGTGTGAGTGCACGCTCGACGTCGATTGACAACCGGTCATGTCAGACCTGATCAGACCTTCCGAACACATGACCATTAGTTGTTGTGCGGCCGAGAGTATCGCGATCATACCGTTGAGATGTGTAGAAAGCGCGTACACGCCAGCCTTCAACGTTTCCAAAGTTTCCAGCAATCTAGAGGGACTTGTCTTAGCGCGCACGGCTGTGCTGAATTTGCGTTGGGTAGACACAACGGCTTCTACCTTGCTTAGGATCTTGTGGGCTCATGTACTCGTGGTAGGCCAAGACGTGTATAGTCGAGCGCGGTGACGCCCCGAACACTTGACCCGGTTTTGTTGTGGCGATATGCGTGTCCAGTAATGCGGCAAAGTCCGCGTGTCTAGCGTGTATTGATTTTACAGCTCACTCATACCCCAACAGTACGGTCCGTAGAAGTTCGTTCACTTGTTTCCATGCGCTCGTGGAACACAGGACATCGCAACCTCTGTGATAATCAAGTAAAGCGTCACACACCAGCTGCTTGCACGTTGTAAATACAATCGGTAGTAACTTCTTACTCCACTCTATGTTGAACTCGTATAGTATGTATATGGGCGGTTGCGGCGGTTTGCGCATTTTCTATCTACCCTCCGCTAATATGACTCTGTGGTCTGTCTCCTGAGATGGTGCGGTTGGAACTTGCGAGAGTGCACTATGGACGGTCGGCGTTTCCATTTCGTCAACTGTGCCATTTTCAGCCGCTGGCAAACGGCCGTCGACGGTCGATGCGAGACACCAACATAACGTTAGACCGCGACCCTCATGCCAGTTTTCTGTAGTACTGGTTGTAGTTTCTGGTGCACACTCGATACGCCATTACGATCACAATTACGTTGATTAATAAATCCAGTGTTGTAGCGACTGCAGCCAGCGCCGTCGCGCAACTCGTGTTGGTGTTATCTCTCGATACTTTCGTTGGTATTCAAGCGTATGCAGAATCTACGGATCTGGTGAAGTTGCTTGTCACTAGCTTGCGCACGTTTGATATGGCACTTTGCGCGAGACTCACACAACCTGCAGTGGCGACCGTCGCGTCAGTGCAAAGTTTTTCCGATATATCGCTCGCAACATCTGCGCACACTGGCCGCGAGGTCGCGGAGAGGGTCTTCGTTACGAGCTACTCTGGTAGCGCCGTGGTTGATGAGGACGATCATCTTTAGCAATAGTTCATCTCGAAGCGCAACGATGGTGAGGGCAACGGGTCTACCAGTGGTGACATGTGGCAAGACACTCCTCTGGGCGCGTCTTGCTTGGGCCTCTCTCCTGGAGGCCCTCTGTCAGACCCAGTGTTGACATGTGTCAAGACGCTCCTCGGGGCGCGTCTTGCTTGGGCTTCTCTCCTGGAGGCCCTCAGTCAGACCCATTGTTGACATGTGGCAAGACGCTCCTCGGGGCGCGTCTTGCTTGGGCTTCTCTCCTGGAGGCGCTCAGACAGACCCAGTGTTGACATGTGACAAGAGGCTCCTCGGGGCACGTCTTGCTTGGTCCTCTCTCCTGGAGGCGCTCAGTCAGAACCAGAGGTGACATGTGGCAAGATGCTCCTCGGGGCGCGTCTTGCTTGGGCCTCTCTCCTGGAGGCCCTCTGTCAGACCCAGTGTTGACATGTGGCAAGACGCTCCTCCGGGCGCATCTTGCTTGGGCCTCTCTCCTGGAGGCCCTCAGTCAGACCCATTGTTGACATGTGGCAAGACGCTCCTCGGGGCGCGTCTTGCTTGGGCCTCTCTCCTGGAGGCGCTCAGTCAGACCGAGTGCTGACATAAGGCAAGACGCTCCTCGGGGCGCGTCTTGCAGGGGCCTCTCTCCTGGAGGCGCTCAGTCAGACCCAGTGCTGACATGTGGCAAGACGCTCCTCGGGGCGCGTCTTGCTTGGGCCTCTCTCCTGGAGGCACTCAGTCAGACCCAGTGGTGACACGTGGAAAGACGCTCCTCGGGGCACATCTTGCTTGGGCCTCTCTCCTGGAGGCGCTCAGTCAGACCCAGTGTTGGCATGTGGCAAGACACTCCTCGGGGCGCGTCTTGGTTGGGCCTCTCTCCTGGAGGCGCTCATTCAGACCCAGTGGTGACATGTGGCAAGACGCTCCTCGGGGCGCGTATTGCTTCGGCCTCTCTCCTGAATGCCCTCTGTCAGACCGAGTGTTGACATGTGGCAAGACTCTCCTCGGGGCGCGTCTTGCTTGGGCTTCTCTCATGGAGGCCCTCAGTCGGACCCAGTGTTGACATATGTCAAGACGCTCCTCGGGGCGTGTCTTGCTTGGGCCTCTCTACTGGAGGCGCTCGGTCAGACCCAGTGTTGACATGTGGCAAGACGCTCCTCTGGGCAAGTCTTGCTTGGGCCTCTCTCCTGGAGGCGCTCAGTCAGACCGAGTAGTGACATGTGGCAAGACGCTCCTCGGGGCGCGTCTTGCTTGGACCTCCCTCCTGGAGGCGCTCAGTCAGACTGAGTAGTAACATTTGGCAAGACGCTCCTCGGGGCGCGCCTTGCTTGGACCTCTCTCCTGGAGGCGCTCAGTTAGACCGAGTAGTGACATGTGGCAAGACGCTCCTCGGGGCGCGTCTTGCTTCGGCCTCTCTCCTGGAGGCGCTCAGTCAGACTGAGTGCTGACATAAGGCAAGACGCTCCTCGGGGCGCGTCTTGCTGGGGCCTCTCTCCTGGAGGTGCTCAATCAGACCCAGTGGTGACACGTGGCAAGACGCTCCTCTGGGCGCGTCTTGCTTGGGCCTCTCTCCTGGAGGAGCTCAGTCAGACCCAGTGGTGACACGTGGCAAGACGCTCCTCGGGGCGCATCTTGCTTGGGCCTCTCTCCTGGAGGCACTAAGTCAGACCCAGTGTTGACACGTGGCAAGACGCTCCTCGGGGCGCGTCTTGCTTGGGCCTCTCTCCTGGAGGCGCTCAGTCAGACACAGTGTTGACATGTGGCAAGACACTCCTCGGGGCGCGTCTTGCTTGGGCTTCTCTCATGGAGGCCCTCAGTAAGACCCATTGTTGACATGTGGAAAGAAGCTCCTCGGGGCGCGTCTTGCTTTGGCTTCCCTCCTGAAGCCCCTCAGTCAGACCCATTGTTGACATGTGGCAAGACGCTCCTCGGGGCGCGTATTGCTTGGGACTCTCTCCTGGATGCCCTCTGTCAGACCCAGTGTTGACATGTGGCAAGACTCTCCTCGGGGCGCGTCTTGCTTGGACCTCTCTCCTGGAGGCGCTCAGTCAGACCGAGTAGTGACATGTGGCAAGACGCTCCTCGGGGCGCGTCTTGCTTGGGCCTCTCTCCTGGAGGCGCTCAATTAGACCCAGTGTTGAAATGTGGCAAGACGCTCCTCGGGGCGCGTCTTGCTTGGGCTTCTCTCCTGGAGGCCCTCAGTCAGACCCATTGTTGACATGTGGCAAGACGCTCCTCGGGGCGCGTCTTGCTGGGGCCTCTCTCCTGGAGGCGCTCAGTCAGACCCAGTGTTGACATGTGTCAAGACGCTCCTCGGGCGTTTCTTGCTTGCGCCTCTCTCCTGGAGGCGCTCAGTCAGACCCAGAGGTGACATGTGGCAAGACGCTCCTCGGGCCTCTCTCCTGGAGGCGCTCGGTCAGACCCAGTGTTGACATGTGGCAAGACGCTCCTTGGGGCGCTTCTTGCTTGGCCCTCTCTCCTGGAGGTGCTCAGTCAGACCCAGTGTTGACATGTGGCAAGATGCTCCTCGGGGCGCGTCTTGCTGGGGCTTCTCTCATGGAGGCACTCAGTCAGACCCAGTGTTGACATGTGGCAAGATGCTCGTCGGGGCACGTCTTGCTTGGGCCTCTCTCCTGGAGGCGCTCAGTCAGACCCAAAGGAGACATGTGTCAAGATGCTCCTCGGGGCGCGTCTTGCTTGGGCCTCTCTCCTGGAGGCGCTCAGTCAGACTGAGTAGTAACATTTGGCAAGACGCTCCTCGGGGCGCGCCTTGCTTGGACCTCTCTCCTGGAGGCGCTCAGTTAGACCGAGTAGTGACATGTGGCAAGACGCTCCTCGGGGCGCGTCTTGCTTCGGCCTCTCTCCTGGAGGCGCTCAGTCAGACTGAGTGCTGACATAAGGCAAGACGCTCCTCGGGGCGCGTCTTGCTGGGGCCTCTCTCCTGGAGGTGCTCAATCAGACCCAGTGGTGACACGTGGCAAGACGCTCCTCTGGGCGCGTCTTGCTTGGGCCTCTCTCCTGGAGGAGCTCAGTCAGACCCAGTGGTGACACGTGGCAAGACGCTCCTCGGGGCGCATCTTGCTTGGGCCTCTCTCCTGGAGGCACTAAGTCAGACCCAGTGTTGACACGTGGCAAGACGCTCCTCGGGGCGCGTCTTGCTTGGGCCTCTCTCCTGGAGGCGCTCAGTCAGACACAGTGTTGACATGTGGCAAGACACTCCTCGGGGCGCGTCTTGCTTGGGCTTCTCTCATGGAGGCCCTCAGTAAGACCCATTGTTGACATGTGGAAAGAAGCTCCTCGGGGCGCGTCTTGCTTTGGCTTCTCTCCTGAAGCCCCTCAGTCAGACCCATTGTTGACATGTGGCAAGACGCTCCTCGGGGCGCGTATTGCTTGGGACTCTCTCCTGGATGCCCTCTGTCAGACCCAGTGTTGACATGTGGCAAGACTCTCCTCGGGGCGCGTCTTGCTTGGACCTCTCTCCTGGAGGCGCTCAGTCAGACCAAGTAGTGACATGTGGCAAGACGCTCCTCGGGGCGCGTCTTGCTTGGGCCTCTCTCCTGGAGGCGCTCAATTAGACCCAGTGTTGAAATGTGGCAAGACGCTCCTCGGGGCGCGTCTTGCTTGGGCTTCTCTCCTGGAGGCCCTCAGTCAGACCCATTGTTGACATGTGGCAAGACGCTCCTCGGGGCGCGTCTTGCTGGGGCCTCTCTCCTGGAGGCGCTCAGTCAGACCCAGTGTTGACATGTGTCAAGACGCTCCTCGGGCGTTTCTTGCTTGCGCCTCTCTCCTGGAGGCGCTCAGTCAGACCCAGAGGTGACATGTGGCAAGACGCTCCTCGGGCCTCTCTCCTGGAGGCGCTCGGTCAGACCCAGTGTTGACATGTGGCAAGACGCTCCTTGGGGCGCTTCTTGCTTGGGCCTCTCTCCTGGAGGTGCTCAGTCAGACCCAGTGTTGACATGTGGCAAGATACTCCTCGGGGCGCGTCTTGCTGGGGCTTCTCTCATGGAGGCACTCAGTCAGACCCAGTGTTGACATGTGGCAAGATGCTCGTCGGGGCACGTCTTGCTTGGGCCTCTCTCCTGGAGGCGCTCAGTCAGACCCAAAGGAGACATGTGTCAAGATGCTCCTCGGGGCGCGTCTTGCTTGGGCCTCTCTCCTGGAGGCGCTCAGTCAGACCCAGTGTTCACATGTGGCAAGACGCTCCTCGGGGCGCGTCTTGCTTGGGCCTCTCTCCTGGAGGCGCTCAGTCAGACCCAGTGTTGACACGTGGCAAGACGCTCCTCGGGGCGCGTCTTGGTTGGGCCTCTCTCCTGGAGGCGCTCATTCAGACCCAGTGGTGACATGTGGCAAGACGCTCCTCGGGGAGCGTATTGCTTGGACCTCTCTCCTGAATGCCCTCTGTCAGACCGAGTGTTGACATGTGGCAAGACTCTCCTCGGGGCGCGTCTTGCTGGGGCCTCTCTCCTGGAGGCGCTCAGTCGGACCCAGTGCTGACATGTGGCAAGACGCTCCTCGGGGCGCGTCTTGCTTGGGCCTCTGTCCTGGAGGCGCTCAGTCAGACTGAGTAGTGACATGTGGCCTGACGCTCCTCGGGGCGCGTCTTGCTTGGGCCTCTCTCCTGGAGGCGCTCAGTCAGACCCAGTGGTGACATGTGGCAAGACACTCCTCGGGGCGCGTCTTGCTTGGGCCTCTCTCCTGGAGGCCCTCTGTCAGACCCAGTGTTGACATGTGTCAAGACGCTCCTCGGGGCGCGTCTTGCTTGGGCTTCTCTCCTGGAGGCCCTCAGTCAGACCCATTGTTGACATGTGGCAAGACGCTGCTCGGGGCGCGTCTTGCTTGGGCTTCTCTCCTGGAGGCGCTCAGACAGACCCAGTGTTGACATGTGACAAGACGCTCCTCGGGGCGCGTCTTGCTTGGGCCTCTCTCCTGGAGGCGCTCAGTCAGAACCAGAGGTGACATGTGGCAAGACGCTCCTCGGGGCTCGTCTTGCTTGGGCCTCTCTCCTGGAGGCCCTCTGTCAGACCCAGTGTTGACATGTGGCAAGACGCTCCTCTGGGCGCATCTTGCTTGGGCCTCTCTCCTTTAGGCCCTCAGTCAGACCCATTGTTGACATGTGGCAAGACGCTCCTCGGGGCGCGTCTTGCTTGGGCCTCTCTCCTGGAGGCGCTCAGTCAGACCGAGTGCTGACATAAGGCAAGACGCTCCTCGGGGCGCGTCTTGCTGGGGCCTCTCTCCTGGAGGCGCTCAGTCAGACCCAGTGCTGACATGTGGCAAGACGCTCCTCGGGGCGCGTCTTGCTTGGGCCTCTCTCCTGGAGGCGCTCAGTCAGACCCAGTGTTGACACGTGGCAAGACGCTCCTCGGGGCGCGTCTTGCTTGGGCCTCTCTCCTGGAGGCGCTCAGTCAGACCCAGTGTTGGCATGTGGCAAAACACTCCTCGGGGCGCGTCTTGGTTGGGCCTCTCTCCTGGAGGCGCTCATTCAGACCCAGTGGTGACATGTGGCAAGACGCTCCTCGGGGCGCGTATTGCTTCGGCCTCTCTCCTGAATGCCCTCTGTCAGACCGAGTGTTGACATGTGGCAAGACTCTCCTCGGGGCGCGTCTTGCTTGGGCTTCTCTCATGGAGGCCCTCAGTCCGACCCAGTGTTGACATGTGGCAAAACGCTCCTCGGGGCACGTCTTGCTTGTGCCTCTCTCCTGGAGGCGCTCAGTCAGACCGAGTAGTGACATGTGGCAAGACGCTCCTCGGGGCGCGTCTTGCTTGGACCTCCCTCCTGGAGGCGCTCAGTCAGACCGAGTAGTGACATTGGGCAAGACGCTCCTCGGGGCGCGTCTTACTTGGACCTCTCTCCTGGAGGAGCTCAGTTAGATCGAGTAGTGACATGTGGCAAGACGCTCCTCGGGGCGCGTCTTGCTTGGGCCTCTCTCCTGGAGGCGCTCAGTCAGACCGAGTGCTGACATAAGGCAAGACGCTCCTCGGGGCGCGTCTTGCTGGGGTCTCTCTCCTGGAGGTGCTCAATCAGACCCAGTGGTGACACGTGGCAAGACGCTCCTCTGGGCGCGTCTTGCTTGGGCCTCTCTCCTGGAGGAGCTCAGTCAGACCCAGTGGTGACATGTGGCAAGACACTCCTCGGGGCGCGTCTTGCCTGGGCTTCTCTCATGGAGGCCCACAGTAAGACCCATTGTTGACATGTGGAAAGAAGGTCCTCGGGGCGCGTCTTGCTTTGGCTTCTCTGCTGGAGGCCCTCAGTCAGACCCATTGTTGACATGTGGCAAGACGCTCCTCGGGGCGCGTATTGCTTGGGCCTCTCTCCTGGATGCCCTCTGTCAGACCCAGTGTTGACATGTGGCAAGACTCTCCTCGGGGCGCGTCTTGCTTGGGCTTCTCTCATGGAGGCCCTCAGTCAGACCCAGTGTTGACATGTGTCAAGACGCTCCTCGGGCCGTGTCTTGCTTGGGCTTCTCTCCTGGAAGCGCTCAGTCAGACCCAGTGTTGACATGTGGCAAGACGCTCCTCGGGGCGCTTCTTGCTTGGGCTTCTCTCCTGGAGGACCTCAGTCAGACCCATTGTTGACATGTGGCAAGACGCTCCTCGGGGCACGTCTTGCTTGGGCCTCTCTCCTGGAGGCGCTCAGTCAGACCGAGTAGTGACATGTGGCAAGACGCTCCTCGGGGCGCGTCTTGCTGGGGCTTCTCTCATGGAGGCACTCAGTCAGACCCAGTGTTGACATGTGGCAAGACCCTCCTCGGGGCGCGTGTTGCTTGGACCTCTCTCCTGGAGGCGCTCAGTCAGACCGAGTAGTGACATGTGGCAAGACGCTCCTCGGGGCGCGTCTTGCTTGGGCCTCTCTCCTGGAGGCGCTCAATCAGACCCAGTGTTGACATGTGTCAAGACGCTCCTCGGGCGTTTCTTGCTTGCGCCTCTCTCCTGGAGGCGCTCAGTCAGACCCAGAGGTGACATGTGGCAAGACGCTCCTCGGGCCTCTCTCCTGGAGGCGCTCAGTCAGACCGAGTGCTGACATAAGGCAAGACGCTCCTCGGGGCGCGTCTTGCTGGGGCCTCTCTCCTGGAGGTGCTCAATCAGACCCAGTGGTGACACGTGGCAAGACGCTCCTCTGGGCGCGTCTTGCTTGGGCCTCTCTCCTGGAGGAGCTCAGTCAGACCCAGTGGTGACATGTGGCAAGACACTCCTCGGGGCGCGTCTTGCCTGGGCTTCTCTCATGGAGGCCCACAGTAAGACCCATTGTTGACATGTGGAAAGAAGGTCCTCGGGGCGCGTCTTGCTTTGGCTTCTCTGCTGGAGGCCCTCAGTCAGACCCATTGTTGACATGTGGCAAGACGCTCCTCGGGGCGCGTATTGCTTGGGCCTCTCTCCTGGATGCCCTCTGTCAGACCCAGTGTTGACATGTGGCAAGACTCTCCTCGGGGCGCGTCTTGCTTGGGCTTCTCTCATGGAGGCCCTCAGTCAGACCCAGTGTTGACATGTGTCAAGACGCTCCTCGGGCCGTGTCTTGCTTGGGCTTCTCTCCTGGAAGCGCTCAGTCAGACCCAGTGTTGACATGTGGCAAGACGCTCCTCGGGGCGCTTCTTGCTTGGGCTTCTCTCCTGGAGGCCCTCAGTCAGACCCATTGTTGACATGTGGCAAGACGCTCCTCGGGGCACGTCTTGCTTGGGCCTCTCTCCTGGAGGCGCTCAGTCAGACCGAGTAGTGACATGTGGCAAGACGCTCCTCGGGGCGCGTCTTGCTGGGGCTTCTCTCATGGAGGCACTCAGTCAGACCCAGTGTTGACATGTGGCAAGACGCTCCTCGGGGCGCGTGTTGCTTGGACCTCTCTCCTGGAGGCGCTCAGTCAGACCGAGTAGTGACATGTGGCAAGACGCTCCTCGGGGCGCGTCTTGCTTGGGCCTCTCTCCTGGAGGCGCTCAATCAGACCCAGTGTTGACATGTGTCAAGACGCTCCTCGGGCGTTTCTTGCTTGCGCCTCTCTCCTGGAGGCGCTCAGTCAGACCCAGAGGTGACATGTGGCAAGACGCTCCTCGGGCCTCTCTCCTGGAGGCGCTCAGTCAGACCGAGTGCTGACATAAGGCAAGACGCTCCTCGGGGCGCGTCTTGCTGGGGCCTCTCTCCTGGAGGTGCTCAATCAGACCCAGTGGTGACACGTGGCAAGACGCTCCTCTGGGCGCGTCTTGCTTGGGCCTCTCTCCTGGAGGAGCTCAGTCAGACCCAGTGGTGACATGTGGCAAGACACTCCTCGGGGCGCGTCTTGCCTGGGCTTCTCTCATGGAGGCCCACAGTAAGACCCATTGTTGACATGTGGAAAGAAGGTCCTCGGGGCGCGTCTTGCTTTGGCTTCTCTGCTGGAGGCCCTCAGTCAGACCCATTGTTGACATGTGGCAAGACGCTCCTCGGGGCGCGTATTGCTTGGGCCTCTCTCCTGGATGCCCTCTGTCAGACCCAGTGTTGACATGTGGCAAGACTCTCCTCGGGGCGCGTCTTGCTTGGGCTTCTCTCATGGAGGCCCTCAGTCAGACCCAGTGTTGACATGTGTCAAGACGCTCCTCGGGCCGTGTCTTGCTTGGGCTTCTCTCCTGGAAGCGCTCAGTCAGACCCAGTGTTGACATGTGGCAAGACGCTCCTCGGGGCGCTTCTTGCTTGGGCTTCTCTCCTGGAGGCCCTCAGTCAGACCCATTGTTGACATGTGGCAAGACGCTCCTCGGGGCACGTCTTGCTTGGGCCTCTCTCCTGGAGGCGCTCAGTCAGACCGAGTAGTGACATGTGGCAAGACGCTCCTCGGGGCGCGTCTTGAAAATATACACATCAATTGCTCGAATCCCATTGTTGCAAAGTAAAACTCTAATAAAACTCTAGTCTGACATCAACAGAGAAGACTTAGTGTATGCACTACAAATACAGCATTAGGATTTCGAGTGGACCGTGCACCTTGTGAACCATCAGAGGCTTATGACGCAACATATCTTCCAGTTGCTATTAGACAAGTTATAATTCTGGACCATTTTTTGGAACTGGTTTCTTGGGTCTGTGAGTAAATGCCAAATGAGATGATAGTCCTTAAGTAAGTTCCTTGCGATCCCATGTCACGCTCTTGCCCATCAGCCGGTGAACGCTGAGACGGAACTCGATGAGAGCGATGTATTTTTTAAGTGCTCCGAATGTACTTCTAACAAGCGTGTGATTCACTTCGTGAGTAAACCGCAGCTGCAGCTGATTCAAACAGTCGAGCCAACATTCTACATCACAATATTCGTTTTGTAGTTAGTCGAGTTACCTTTTGTGTGGTGCATGCACGGGTCGTTAGCGTCCAGCTCCCAGCTTAGAGAGTCCTGTATTGACACAGACGTCAATACATCTCGATGTCATGCAACACACAAAGTCTGTCGCATACAGGTGGGTTAACACATGTACGATACCTTTTGTGTGGCGCATGCACGGGTCGTTAGCGTCCAGCTCCCGGCTTATAGAGAGTCCTGTATTGACACAGACGTCAATACATCTCGATGTCATGCAACACACAAAGTCTGTCGCATACAGGTGGGTTAACACACATGTACGATGTGTGCGATGGCACGCCCAGTTTACAATGGGACACGACGATGATCATTGTTAACCAAACTCTTGTTTCTCACGACAGGTGGTAGCGTTGTCTCCTGCACCTGGTCTTCGTGCACAGAGGGTGCTGTAATGTGCTCGTCATAGTCGCGATCGTTGTCACTCGAATCCGTTGTTCTCACGACAGGTGGTAGCGTTGTCTCCTGCATGTTGTCTTCGCGTGCGGCAAGCGTTGTGCTGTGCTCGTTATAATGGTTGTCTTCGTACAAAGGGGGTGTTGAATACTCCTTCGCGAGTAGTGTAGGAGGTGGTGTGATGGGACGTATCTCAGAGGCGTTATGTGAGCGTACCACCATGGCCTGAGCAACTGCGACTACTGAGAGTACACCCAGTACAGACAGCGAGATCATTTTTTTACTTGGGTGTTGTACGTGTGGGTACAGCCGCTTTAATGGCAGTGAGAGCAAGTGGTCAAATGTATTTATAGGTCACTAGCAGAAACTAAGGCACGTGGTCAGAGTGTAATCGTAACCACCGTAGCTCTTGTCATAATTTAATTAACATAGAAATCAGAAACGGGCATGTCAGGATAGACATCGCGAGTGATAATGCGGCCAGTATCTGTGTGCGCTTGAGAGCTCCTTGTTGTTCTACTGTGGTGCCCACGCCGCCGGGTCTGTAAATGTCATCGACCTTCTTTATATACGCATACGCTAAAGACCGTATATTCTCTATGGATTTGAACACGTCCTTTGTTTTGCGTAACACTTGAGCTGTCTCGAGCGTGATTTTGTGAGTGTACGCCAGTGTTTCGCGTGCACCGAGGTCCGAAAGGGCGTGCGCTACAACTATTAACCTTGGTTTGGGAGTGTGGCGAAACGCTCGCTCCGCTGTAATGGGCAGATGCAATGTTATCACCTGGTACGTTTCGTTAGTCGGGTCGTAACACACCGGTCCGTGACACGGACCGTCACATTGTATGGGGCACAGTAAGGACAACACGCCACCGACCGTGACTTCGCACTCGACCGCGGTGGTGTTGTCGATTTGCAAAGGATCACATACGCCTCTCCAGTCGCAATGAGGCACATTGTAGTCGACGCGACCGTCGGTCACCATAGCTTTCGTCAGCCAACACACTCGATTGCCCTTCGAAACATCGGCGATCAACGTGAGCGTAGAGGTCGCTGTCGCTTTACTGTACGCCAGGATATCCGTGTGTGAGTGCACGCTCGACGTCGATTGACAACCGGTCATGTCAGACCTGATCAGACCTTCCGAACACATGACCATTAGTTGTTGTGCGGCCGAGAGTATCGCGATCATACCGTTGAGATGTGTAGAAAGCGCGTACACGCCAGCCTTCCACGTTTCCAAAGTTTCCAGCAATCTAGAGGGACTTGTCTTAGCGCGCACGGCTGTGCTGAATTTGCGTTGGGTAGACACAACGGCTTCTACCTCGCTTAGGATCTTGTGGGCTCATGTACTCGTGGTAGGCCAAGACGTGTATAGTCGAGCGCGGTGACGCCCCGAACACTTGACCCGGTTTTGTTGTGGCGATATGCGTGTCCAGTAATGCGGCAAAGTCCGCGTGTCTAGCGTGTATTGATTTTACAGCTCGCTCATACCCCAACAGTACGGTCCGTAGAAGTTCGTTCACTTGTTTCCATGCGCTCGTGGAACACAGGACATCGCAACCTCTGTGATAATCAAGTAAAGCGTCACACACCAGCTGCTTGCACGTTGTAAATACAATCGGTAGTAACTTCTTACTCCACTCTATGTTGAACTCGTATAGTATGTATATGGGCGGTTGCGGCGGTTTGCGCATTTTCTATCTACCCTCCGCTAATATGACTCTGTGGTCTGTCTCCTGAGATGGTGCGGTTGGAACTTGCGAGAGTGCACTATGGACGGTCGGCGTTTCCATTTCGTCAACTGTGCCATTTTCAGCCGCTGGAAAACGGCCGTCGACGGTCGATGCGAGACACCAACATAACGTTAGACCGCGACCCTCATGCCAGTTTTCTGTAGTAATGGTTGTAGTTTCTGGTGCACACTCGATACGCCATTACGATCACAATTACGTTGATTAATAAATCCAGTGTTGTAGCGACTGCAGCCAGCGCCGTCGCGCAACTCGTGTCGGTGTTATCTCTCGATACTTTCGTTGGTATTCAAGCGTATGCAGAATCTACGGATCTGGTGAAGTTGCTTGTCACTAGCTTGCGCACGTTTGATATGGCACTTTGCGCGAGACTCACACAACCTGCAGTGGCGACCGTCGCGTCAGTGCAAAGTTTTTTCGATATATCGCTCGCAACATCGTTTGTCATTTGCTGTACACTGCGCACACTGGCCGCGAGGTTGCGGAGAGGGTCTTCGTTACGAGCTACTCTGGTAGCGCCGTGGTTGATGAGGACGATCATCTTTAGCAATAGTTCATCTCGAAGCGCAACGATGGTGAGGGCGACGGGTTGGCCGGTTCCGCCTTCAGGCCACACGGTTGCCGCTAGATTGCCCAATGCCACACACGCAGACGAACCCTGTACACACTCAATGACCCGTGTGCGATCGTTGATTTCTGCTAGTACGTTTGCTAGGTCTACGTGCTTCCACGGATCGGGCGTGGGCACGCGCTTGTTTTTAGAGGCGTTTTCGCGCAGCCTCTACCCTGCACGACCGCTCGTGGCCGCACTAGCTATATTTATCTTTATTTGTTTCACACACACACACACACACACACACACACACACACACACACACACACACACACACACACACACACACGCACGCACACACACACACACACACACACACAGGACCTTGCATGCAAACCCCGGTCAGGCCTGCAGTGTACACATCAGAGACATGATGTGCTTTCACAGAACTGAGGTTGTTCATTACTAAATGACTTTTACAGGAATATTGTTATTATACTATTCAACAGGTTGATCATAATAATGTGTATTAAACCCACAACCTAGCACTGAGGACAGAGGGACTTTATTTAAATTAGTACTTAATGGAAACGATACATAATGATACATAAGAGCCATGTCATACATTCAGCCTAGGAATAGTAGCATTGTGCATTATTAAAAATATACAGATCAATTGCTCGAATCCCATTGTTGCAAAGTAAAACTCTAATAAAACTCTAGTCTGACATCAACAGAGAAGACTTAGTGTATGTACTACAAATACAGCATTAGGATTTCGAGTGGACCGTGCACCTTGTGAACCATCAGAGGCTTATGACGCAACATATCTTCCAGTTGCTATTAGACAAGTTATAATTCTCGACCATTTTTCGGAACTGGTTTCTTGGGTCCGTGAGTAAATGCCAAATGAGATGATAGTCCTTAAGTAAGTTCCTGGCGATCCCATGTCACGCTCTTGCCCATCAGCCGGTGAATGCTGAGACGGAACTCGATGAGAGCGATGTATTTTTTAAGTGCTCCGAATAGACTTCTAACAAGCGTGCGATTCACTTCGTGAGTAAACCGCAGCTGCAGCTGATTCAAACAGTCGAGCCAACTTTCTACATCACAATATGCGTTTTGTAGTTAGTCGAGTTACCTTTTGTGTGGCGCATGCACGGGTCGTTAGCGTCCAGCTCCCAGCTTAGAGAGTCCTGTATTGACACAGACGTCAATACATCTCGATGTCATGCAACACACAAAGTCTGTCGCATACAGGTGGGTTAACACATGTACGATACCTTTTGTGTGGCGCATGCACGGGTCGTTAGCGTCCAGCTCCTGGCTTATAGAGAGTCCTGTATTGACACAGACGTCAATACATCTCGATGTCATGCAACACACAAAGTCTGTCGCATACAGGTGGGTTAACACACATGTACGATGTGTGCGATGGCGCGCCCGTTTACAATGGGACACGGCGATGATCATTGTTAACCAAACTCTTGTTTCTCACGACAGGTGGTAGCGTTGTCTCCTGCACCTGGTCTTCGTGCACAGAGTGTGTTGTAATGTGCTCGTCATAGTCGCGATCGTTGTCACTCGAATCCGTTGTTCTCACGACAGGTGGTAGCGTTGTCTTCTGCATGTTGTCTTCGCGTGCGGCAAGCGTTGTGCTGTGCTCGTTATAATGGTTGTCTTCGTACAAAGGGGGTGTTGAATACTCCTTCGCGAGTAGTCTAGGAGGTGGTGTGATGGAACGTATCTCAGAGGCGTTATGTGAGCGTACCACCATGGCCTGAGCAACTGCGACTACTGAGAGTACACCCAGTACAGACAGCGAGATCAATTTTTTTTCTTGGGTGTTGTACGTGTGGGTACAGCCGCTTTAATGGCAGTGAGAGCAAGTGGGCAATTGTATTTATAGGTCACTAGCAGAAACTAAGGCACGTGGTCAGAGTGTAATCGTAACCACCTAAAGTAGCTCTTGTCATAATTTAATATACATAGAAATCAGAAACGGGTATGTCAGGATAGACATCGCGAGTGATAATGCGGCCAGTTTCTGTGTGCGCTTGAGAGCACCTTGTTGTTCTACTGTGGTGCCCACGCCGCCGGGTCTGTAAATGTCATCGACCTTCTTTATATACGCATACGCTAAAGACCGTATATTCTCTATGGATTTGAACACGTCCTTTGTTTCGCGTAACGCTTGAGCTGTCTCGAGCGTGATGTTGTGAGTGTACACCAGTGTTTCGCGTGCACCGAGGTCCGAAAAGGCGTGCGCTACAACTATTAACCTTGGTTTGGGAGTGTGGCGAAACGCTCGCTCCGCTGTAATGGGCAGATGCAATGTTATCACCTGGTACGTTTCGTTAGTCGGGTCGTAACACACCGGTCCGTCACACGGACCGTCACATTGTATGGGGCTTATACTATTCAACAGGTTGATCATAATAATGTGTATTAAACCCACAACCTAGCACTGAGGACAGAGGGACTTTATTTAAATTAGTACTTAATGGAAACGATACATAATGATACATAAGAGCCATGTCATACATTCAGCCTAGGAATAGTAGCATTGTGCACTATTAAAAATATACACATCATTTGCTCGAATCCCATTGTTGCAAAGTAAAACTCTAATAAAACTCTAGTCTGACATCAACAGAGAAGACTTAGTGTATGTACTACAAATACAGCATTAGGATTTCGAGTGGACCGTGCACCTGGTGAACCATCAGAGGCTTATGACGCAACATATCTTCCAGTTCTGAATGAGCGCCTCCAGGAGAGAGGCCCAAGCAAGACCCGCCCCGACGAGCGTCTTGCCACATGTCACTACTCGGTCTAACTGAGCGCCTGCAGGAGAGAGGTCCAAGCAAGACACGCCCCGAGGAGCGTCTTGCCACATGTCACTACTCGGTCTGACTGAGCGCCTCCAGGAGGGAGGTCCAAGCAAGACGCGCCCCGAGGAGCGTCTTGCCACATGTCAATACTCGGTCTGACTGAGCGCCTCCAGGAGAGAGGCCCAAGCAAGACGTGCCCCGAGGAGCGTCTTGCCACATGTCAACAATGGGTCTGACTGAGGGCCTCCAGGAGAGATGCCCGAGCAAGACGCGCCCCGAGGAGCGTCTTGCCACATGTCAACACTGGGTCTGACTGAGGGCCCCCAGGAGAGAGGCCCAAATAAGACGCGCCCCGAGGAGCGTTTTGCCACATGTCAACACTGGGTCTGACTGAGGTTCTCCAGGAGAGAAGCCCAAGCAAGATGCGCCCCGAGGAGCGTCTTGCCACATGTCAGCACTCGGTCTGACTGAGCGCCTCCAGGAAGGAGGCCCAAGCAAGACGCGCCCCGAGGAGCGTCTTGCCAAATGTGAACACTGGGTCTGACTGAGCGCCTCCAGGAGAGAGGCCCAAGCAAGACGCGCCCGGAGGAGCGTCTTGCAACATGTCAGCACTCGGTCTGACTGAGCGCCTTCAGGAGAGAGGCCCAAGCAAGACGCTCCCCGAGGAGCGTCTTGACCCATGTCTCCTCTGGGTCTGACTGAGCGCCTCCAGGAGAGAGGCCCAAGCAAGACGTGCCCCGAGGAGCATCTTGCCACATGTCAACACTGGGTCTGACTGAGTGCCTCCATGAGAGAAGCCCCAGCAAGACGCGCCCCGAGGAGCGTCTTGCCACATGTTAACACTGGGTCTGACTGAGCACCTCCAGGAGAGAGGCCCAAGCAAGACGCGCCCCGAGGAGCGTCTTGCCACATGTCAACACTGGGTCTGACTGAGCGCCTCCAGGAGAGAGGCCCGAGGAGCGTCTTGCCACATGTCACCTCTGGGTCTGACTGAGCGCCTCCAGGAGAGAGGCGCAAGCAAGAAACGCCCGAGGAGCGTCTTGACACATGTCAACACTGGGTCTGACTGAGCGCCTCCAGGAGAGAGGCCCCAGCAAGACGCGCCCCGAGGAGCGTCTTGCCACATGTCACTACTCGGTCTGACTGAGCGCCTCCAGGAGAGAGGTCCAAGCAACACGCGCCCCGAGGAGCGTCTTGCCACATGTCAACACTGGGTCTGACTGAGTGCCTCCATGAGAGAAGCCCCAGCAAGACGCGCCCCGAGGAGCGTCTTGCCACATGTCACTACTCGGTCTGACTGAGCGCCTCCAGGAGAGAGGCCCAAGCAAGACGTGCCCCGAGGAGCGTCTTGCCACATGTCAACAATGGGTCTTACTGAGGGCCTCCAGGAGAGAAGCCCAAGCAAGAAGCGCCCCGAGGAGCGTCTTGCCACATGTCAACACTGGGTCTGACTGAGCGCCTCCAGGAGAGAGGCCCAAGCAAGACACGCCCCGAGGAGCGTCTTGACACATGTCAACACTGGGTCTGACTGAGGGCCTCCATGAGAGAGGCCCAAGCAATACGCGCCCCGAGGAGCGTCTTGCCACATGTCAACAATGGGTCTGACTGAGGGCCTCCAGGAGAGAAGCCAAAGCAAGACGCGCCCCGAGGAGCTTCTTTCCAGATGTCAACAATGGGTCTTACTGTGGGCCTCCATTAGAGAAGCCCAAGCAAGACGCGCCCCGAGGAGTGTCTTGCCACATGTCAACACTGTGTCTGACTGAGCGCCTCCAGGAGAGAGGCCCAAGCAAGACGCGCCCCGAGGAGCGTCTTGCCACGTGTCAACACTGGGTCTGACTTAGCGCCTCCAGGAGAGAGCCCAAGCAAGATGCGCCCCGAGGAGCGTCTTGCCTTATGTCAGCACTCGGTCTGACTGAGCGCCTCCAGGAGAGAGGCCCAAGCAAGACGCGCCCCGAGGAGCGTCTTGCCACATGTCACTACTCGGTCTAACTGAGCGCCTCCAGGAGAGAGGTCCAAGCAAGACGCGCCCCGAGGAGCGTCTTGCCAAATGTCACTACTCGGTCTGACTGAGCGCCTCCAGGAGGGAGGTCCAAGCAAGACGCGCCCCGAGGAGCGTCTTGCCACATGTCAACACTGGGTCTGTCTGAGCGCCTCCAGGAGAGAAGCCCAAGCAAGACGCGCCCCGAGGAGTGTCTTGCCACATGTCACCACTGGGTCTGACTGAGCGCCTCCAGGAGAGAGGCCCAAGCAAGACGTGCCCCGAGGATCGTCAGGCCACATGTCACTACTCAGTCTGACTGAGCGCCTCCAGGAGAGAGGCCCAATCAAGACGCGCCCCGAGGAGCGTCTTGCCACATGTCAGCACTCGGTCTGACTGAGCGCCTCCAGGAGAGAGGCCCAAGCAAGACGCGCCCCGAGAAGCGTCTTGCCACATGTCAACAATGGGTCTGACTGAGGGCCTCCAGGAGAGAAGCCCAAGCAACACGCGGCCCGAGGAGCGTCTTGCCACATGTCAGCACTCGGTCTGACTGAGCGCCTGCAGGAGAGAGGCCCAAGCAAGACGCGCCCCGAGGAGCGTCTTGCCACATGCCAACAATGGGTCTGACTGAGGGCCTCCAGGAGAGAAGCCCAAGCAAGACGCGCCCCGAGGAGCGTCTTGACACATGTCAACACTGGGTATGACAGAGGGCCTCCAGGAGAGAGGCCCAAGCAAGACGCGCCCCGAGGAGTGTCTTGCCACATGTCACCACTTGGTCTGACTGAGCGCCTCCAGGAGAGAGGCCCAAGCAACACGCGCCCCGAGGAGCGTCAGGCCACATGTCAACAATGGGTCTGACTGAGGGCCTCCAGGAGAGAAGCCCAAGCAACACGCGGCCCGAGGAGCGTCTTGCCACATGTAGGCACTCGGTCTGACTGAGCGCCTCCAGGAGAGAGGCCCAAGCAAGACGCGCCCCGAGGAGCGTCTTGCCACATGCCAACAATGGGTCTGACTGAGGGCCTCCAGGAGAGAAGCCCAAGCAAGACACGCCCCGAGGAGCGTCTTGACACATGTCAACACTGGGTATGACAGAGGGCCTCCAGGAGAGAGGCCCAAGCAAGAAGCGCCCCGAGGAGTGTCTTGCCACATGTCACCACTTGGTTTGACTGAGCGCCTGCAGGAGAGAGGCCCAAGCAACACGCGCCCCGAGGAGCGTCAGAACACATGTCACTACTCAGTCTGACTGAGCGCCTCCAGGAGAGAGGCCCAAGCAGGACGCGCCCCGAGGAGCGTCTTGCCACATGTCAACAATGGGTCTTACTGAGGGCCTCCAGGAGAGAAGCCCAAGCAAGACGCGCCCCGAGGAGCTTCTTGCCACATGTCAGCACTCGGTCTGACTGAGCGCCTCCAGGAGAGAGGCCAAAGCAAGACGCGCCCCGAGGAGCGTCTTGACACATGTCAACACTGGGTCTGACAGAGGGCCTCCATGAGAGAGGCCCAAGCAAGACGCGCCCCGAGGAGTGTCTTGCCACATGTCAACACTGGGTCTGACAGAGAGCCTCCAGGAGAGAGGCCCAAGCAAGATGCGCCCCGAGGATTGTCTTGCCACATGTCACCACTTGGTCTGACTGAGCGCCTCCAGGAGAGAGGCCCAAGCAACACGCGCCCCGAGGAGCGTCAGGCCACATGTCACTACTCAGTCTGACTGAGCGCCTCCAGGAGAGAGGCCCAAGCAAGACGCGCCCTGAGGAGCGTCTTGCCACGTGTCAACACTGGGTCTGATTGAGGGCCTTCTGGAGAGAGGCCCAAGAAAGACGCGTCCCGAGGAGCGTCTTGCCACATGTCAACAATGGTTCTTACTGAGGGCCTCCGGGAGAGAAGTCCAAGCAAGACGCGCCCCGAGGAGCTTCTTGCCACATGTCAGCACTCGGTCTGACTGAGTGCCTCCAGGAGAGAGGCCAAAGCAAGACGCCCCCCGAGGAGCGTCTTGACACATGTCAACACTGGGTCTGACTGAGTGCCTCCATGAGAGAAGCCCCAGCAAGACGCGCCCAGAGGAGCGTCTTGCCACATGTCACTACTCGGTCTGTTTGAGCGCCTCCAGGAGAGAGGCCCAAGCAAGACGTGCCCCGAGGAGCGTCTTGCCACATGTCAACAATGGGTCTGACTGAGGGCCTCCAGGAGAGAAGCCCAAGCAAGACGCGCCCCGAGGAGCGTCTTGCCACATGTCAACACTGGGTCTGACTGAGCGCCTCCAGGAGAGAGGCCCAAGCAAGACACGCCCCGAGGAGCGTCTTGACACATGTCAACACTGGGTCTGACTGACGGCCTCCATGAGAGAAGCCCAAGCAAGACGCTCCCCGAGGAGAGTCTTGCCACATGTCAACACTCGGTCTGACAGAGGGCATCCAGGAGAGAGGCCCAAGCAATATGCGCCCCGAGGAGCGTCTTGCCACTTAAACCCACAACCTAGCACTGAGGACAGAGGGACTTTATTTAAATTAGTACTTAATGGAAACGATACATAATGATACATAAGAGCCATGTCACACATTCAGCCTAGGAATAGTAGCATTGTGCACTATTAAAAATATACACATCAATTGCTCGAATCCCATTGTTGCAAAGTAAAACTCTAATAAAACTCTAGTCTGACATCAACAGAGAAGACTTAGTGTATGTACTACAAATACAGCATTAGGATTTAGAGTGGACCGTGCACCTTGTGAACCATCAGAGGCTTATGACGCAACATATCTTCCAGTTGCTATTAGACAAGTTATAATTCTCGACCATTTTTCGGAACTGGTTTCTTGGGTCCGTGAGTAAATGCCATTAGTACTTAATGGAAACGATACATAATGATACATAAGAGCCATGTCGTACATTCAGCCTAGGAATAGTAGCATTGTGCACTATTAAAAATATACACATCAATTGCTCGAATCCCATTGTTGCAAAGTAAAACTCTAATAAAACTCTAGTCCGACATCAACAGAGAAGACTTAGTGTATGTACTACAAATACAGCATTAGGATTTCGAGTGGACCGTGCACCTTGTGAACCATCAGAGGCTTATGACGCAACATATCTTCCAGTTGCTATTAGACAAGTTATAATTCTCGACCATTTTTCGGAACTGGTTTCTTGGGTCCGTGAGTAAATGCCAAATGAGATGATAGTCCTTAAGTAAGTTCCTGGCGATCCCATGTCACGCTCTTGCCCATCAGCCGGTGAACGCTGAGACGGAACTCGATGAGAGCGATGTATTTTTTAAGTGCTCCGAATGTACTTCTAACAAGCGTGCGATTCACTTTGTGAGTAAACCGCAGCTGCATTTGATTCAAACAGTCGAGCCAACTTTCTACATCACAATATGCGTTTTGTAGTTAGTCGAGTTACCTTTTGTGTGGCGCATGCACGGGTCGTTATCGTCCAGCTCCCAGCTTAGAGAGTCCTGTATTGACACAGACGTCAATACATCTCGATGTCATGCAACACACAAAGTCTGTCGCATACAGGTGGGTTAACACATGTACGATACCTTTTGTGTGGCGCATGCACGGGTTGTTAGTGTCCAGCTCCCAGCTTAGAGAGTCCTGTATTGACACAGACGTCAATACATCTCAATGTCATGCAACACACAAAGTCTGTCGCATACAGGTGGGTTAGCACATGTACGATACCTTTTGTGTGGCGCATGCACGGGTCGTTAGCGTCCAGCTCCCGGCTTATAGAGAGTCCTGTATTGACACAGACGTCAATACATCTCGATGTCATGCAACACACAAAGTCTGTCGCATACAGGTGGGTTAACACAAATGTACGATGTGTGCGATGGCACGCCCAGTTTACAATGGGACACGACGATGATCATTGTTAACCAAACTCTTGTTTCTCACGACAGGTGGTAGCGTTGTCTCCTGCACCTGGTCTTCGTGCACAGAGGGTGCTGTAATGTGCTCTTCATAGTCGCGATCGTTGTCACTCGAATCCGTTGTTCTCACGACAGGTGGTAGCGTTGTCTCCTGCATGTTGTCTTCACGTGCGGCAAGCGTTGTGCTGTGCTCGTTATAATGGTTGTCTTCGTACAAAGGGGGTGTTGAATACTCCTTCGCGAGTAGTTTAGGAGGTGGTGTGATGGGACGTATCTCAGAGGCGTTATGTGAGCGTACCACCATGGCCTGAGCAACTGCGACTACTGAGAGTACACCCAGTACAGACAGCGAGATCTTTTTTTTTCTTGGGTGTTGTACGTGTGGGTACAGCCGCTTTAATGGCAGTGAGAGCAAGTGGGCAAATGTATTTATAGGTCACTAGCAGAAACTAAGGCACGTGGTCAGAGTGTAATCGTAACCACCGTAGCTCTTGTCATAATTTAATATACATAGAAATCAGAAACGGGCATGTCAGGATAGACATCGCGAGTGATAATGCAGCCAGTATCTGTGTGCGCTTGAGAGCACCTTGTTGTTCTACTGTGGTGCCCACGCCGCCAGGTCTGTAAATGTCATCGACCTCCTTTATATACGCATACGCTAAAGACCGTATATTCTCTATGGATTTGAACACGTCCTTTGTTTCGCGTAACGCTTGAGCTGTCTCGATCGTGATGTTGTGAGTGTACGCCAGTTTTTCACGTGCACCGAGGTCCGAAAGGGCGTGCGCTACAACTATTAACCTTGGTTTGGGAGTGTGGCAAAACGCTCGCTCCGCTGTAATGGGCGGATGCAATGTTATCACCTGGTACGTTTCGTTAGTCGGGTCGTAACACACCGGTCCGTGAAACGGACCGTCACATTGTATGGGGCACAGTAAGGACAACACGCCGCCGACCGTGACTTCGCACTCGACCGCGGTGGTGTTATCGATTTGCAAAGGATCACATACGCCTCTCCAGTCGCAATGAGGCACATTGTAGTCGACGCGACCGTCGGTCACCATAGCTTTCATCAGCCAACACACTCGATTGCCCTTCGAAACATCGGCGATCAACGTGAGCTTAGAGGTCGACGTCGCTTTACTGTACGCCAGGATATCCGTGTGTGAGTGCACGCTCGACGTCGATTGACAACCGGTCATGTCAGACCTGATCAGACCTTCCGAACACATGACCATTAGTTGTTGTGCGGCCGAGAGTATCGCGATCATACCGTTGAGATGTGTAGAAAGCGCGTACACGCCAGCCTTCCACGTTTCCAAAATTTCCAGCAGTCTAGAGGGACTTGTCTTAGCGCGCACGGCTGTGCTGAATTTGTGTTGGGTAGACACAACGGCTTCTACCTCGCTTAGGATCTGTGGGCTCATGTACTCGTGGTAGGCCAAGACGTGTATAGTCGAGCGCGGTGACGCCCCGAACACTTGACCCGGTTTTGTTGTGGCGATATGCGTGTCCAGTAACGTGGCAAAGTCCGCGTGTCTAGCGTGTATTGATTTTACAGCTCGCTCATACCCCAACAGTACGGTCCGTAGAAGTTCGTTCACTTGTTTCCATGCGCTCGTGGAACACAGGACATCGCAACCTCTGTGATACTCAAGTAAAGCGTCAAACACCAGCTGCTTGCACGTTGGAAATACAATCGGTAGTAACTTCTTACTCCACTCTATGTTGAACTCGTATAGTATGTATATGGGCGGTTGCGGCGGTTTGCGCATTTTCTATCTACCCTCCGCTAATATGACTCTGTGGTCTGTCTCCTGAGATGGTGCGGTTGGAACTTGCGAGAGTGCACTATCGACGGTCGGCGTTTCCATTTCGTCAACTGCCATTTTCAGCCGCTGGCAAACGGCCGTCGACGGTCGATGCGAGACACCAACATAACGTTAAACCGTGACCCTCATGCCAGTTTTCTGTAGTACTGGTTGTAGTTTCTGGTGCACACTCGAAACGCCATTACGATCACAATTACGTTGATTAATAAATCCAGTGTTGTAGCGACTCCTGTCAGCGCCGTCGCGCAATTTGTGTCGGTGTTATCTCTCGATACTTTCATTCGTATCAGAGCGTATGCAGAATCTACGGATCTGGTGAAGTTGCTTGTCACTAGCTTGCGCACGTTTGATATGGCACTTTGCGCGAGACTCGCACAACCTGCAGTGGCGATCGTCGCATCAGTGCAAAGTTTTTCCAATATATCGCTCGCAACATCGTTTGTCATTTGCTGTACACTGCGCACACTGGCCGCGAGGTCGCGGAGAGGGTCTTCGTTACGAGCTACTCTGGTAGCGCCGTGGTTGATGAGGACGATCATCTTTAGCAATAGTTCATCTCGAAGCGCAACGATGGTGAGGGCGACGGGTTGGCCGGTTCCGCCTTCAGGCCACACGGTTGCCGCTAGATTGCCCAATGCCACACACGCAGACGAACCCTGTACACACTCAATGACCCGTGTGCGATCGTTGATTTCTGCTAGTACGTTTGCTAGGTCTACGTGCTTCCACGGATCGGGCGTGGGCACGCGCTTGTTTTTAGAGGCGTTTTTGTGCAGCCTCTACCCTGCACGACCGCTCGTGGCCGCACTAGCTATATTTATCTTTATTTGTTTCACACACACACACACACACACACACACACACACACACACACACACACACACACACACACACACACACACACACACACACAGGCCCTTGCGTGCAAACCCCGGTCAGGCCTGCAGTGTACACATCAGAGACATGATGTTCTTTCACAGAACTGAGGTTGTTCATTACTAAATGACTTTTACAGGAATATTGTTATTATACTGTTCAACAGGTTGATCATAATAATGTGTATTAAACCCACAACCTAGCACTGAGGACAGAGGGACTTTATTTAAATTTGTACTTAATGGAAACGATACATAATGATACATAAGAGCCATGTCGTACATTCAGCCTAGGAATAGTAGCATTGTGCACTATTAAAAATATACACATCAATTGCTCGAATCCCATTGTTGCAAAGTAAAACTCTAATAAAACTCTAGTCTGACATCAACAGAGAAGACTTAGTGTATGTACTACAAATACAGCATTAGGATTTCGAGTGGACCGTGCACCTTGTGAACCATCAGAGGCTTATGACGCAACATATCTTCCAGTTGCTATTAGACAAGTTATAATTCTCGACCATTTTTCGGAACTGGTTTCTTGGGTCCGTGAGTAAATGCCAAATGAGATGATAGTCCTTAAGTAAGTTCCTGGCGATCCCATGTCACGCTCTTGCCCATCAGCCGGTGAACGCTGAGACGGAACTCGATGAGAGCAATGTATTTTTTAAGTGCTCCGAATGTACTTCTAACAAGCGTGCGATTCACTTTGTGAGTAAACCGCAGCTGCAGCTGATTCAAACAGTCGAGCCAACTTTCTACATCACAATATGCGTTTTGTAGTTAGTCGAGTTACCTTTTGTGTGGCGCATGCACGGGTCGTTATCGTCCAGCTCCCAGCTTAGAGAGTCCTGTATTGACACAGACGTCAATACATCTCGATGTCATGCAACACACAAAGTCTGTCACATACAGGTGGGTTAACACATGTACGATACCTTTTGTGTGGCGCATGCACGGGTTGTTAGCATCCAGCTCCCAGCTTAGAGAGTCCTGTATTGACACAGACGTCAATACATCTCGATGTCATGCAACACACAAAGTCTGTCGCATACAGGTGGGTTAACACATGTACGATACCTTTTGTGTGGCGCATGCACGGGTCGTTAGCGTCCAGCTCCCGGCTTATAGAGAGTCCTGTATTGACACAGACGTCAATACATCTCGATGTCATGCAACACACAAAGTCTGTCGCATACAGGTGGGTTAACACACATGTACGATGTGTGCGATGGCACGCCCAGTTTACAATGGGACACGACGATGATCATTGTTAACCAAACTCTTGTTGTCTCCTGCACCTGGTCTTCGTGCACAGAGGGTGCTGTAATGTGCTCGTCATAGTCGCGATCGTTGTCACTCGAATCCGTTGTTCTCACGACAGGTGGTAGCGTTGTCTCCTGCATGTTGTCTTCGCGTGCGGCAAGCGTTGTGCTGTGCTCGTTATAATGGTTGTCTTCGAACAAAGGGGGTGTTGAATACTCCTTCGCGAGTAGTGTAGGAGGTGGTGTGATGGGACGTATCTCAGAGGCGTTATGTGAGCGTACCACCATGGCCTGAGCAACTGCGACTACTGAGAGTACACCCAGTACAGACAGCGAGATCTTTTTTTTTCTTGGGTGTTGTACGTGTGGGTACAGCCGCTTTAATGGCAGTGAGAGCAAGTGGGCAAATGTATTTATAGGTCACTAGCAGAAACTAAGGCACGTGGTCAGAGTGTAATCGTAACCACCGTAGCTCTTGTCATAATTTAATATACATAGAAATCAGAAACGGGCATGTCAGGATAGACATCGCGAGTGATAATGCGGCCAGTATCTGTGTGCGCTTGAGAGCACCTTGTTGTTCTACTGTGGTGCCCACGCCGCCAGGTCTGTAAATGTCATCGACCTCCTTTATATACGCATACGCTAAAGACCGTATATTCTCTATGGATTTGAACACGTCCTTTGTTTCGCGTAACGCTTGAGCTGTCTCGAGCGTGATGTTGTGAGTGTACGCCAGTGTTTCACGTGCACCGAGGTCCGAAAGGGCGTGCGTTACAACTATTAACCTTGGTTTGGGAGTGTGGCGAAACGCTCGCTCCGCTGTAATGGGCGGATGCAATGTTATCACCTGGTACGTTTCGTTAGTCGGGTCGTAACACACCGGTCCGTCACACGGACCGTCACATTGTATGGGGCACAGTAAGGACAACACGCCGCCGACCGTGACTTCGCACTCGACCGCGGTGGTGTTATCGATTTGCAAAGGATCACATACGCCTCTCCAGTCGCAATGAGGCACATTGTAGTCGACGCGACCGTCGGTCACCATAGCTTTCGTCAGCCAACACACTCGATTGCCCTTCGAAACATCGGCGATCAACGTGAGCTTAGAGGTCGACGTCGCTTTACTGTACGCCAGGATATCCGTGTGTGAGTGCACGCTCGACGTCGATTGACAACCGGTCATGTCAGACCTGATCAGACCTTCCGAACACATGACCATTAGTTGTTGTGCGGCCGAGAGTATCGCGATCATACCGTTGAGATGTGTAGAAAGCGCGTACACGCCAGCCTTCCACGTTTCCAAAATTTCCAGCAGTCTAGAGGGACTTGTCTTAGCGCGCACGGCTGTGCTGAATTTGCGTTGGGTAGACACAACGGCTTCGACCTCGCTTAGGATCTGTGGGCTCATGTACTCGTGGTAGGCCAAGACGTGTATAGTCGAGCGCGGTGACGCCCCGAACACTTGACCCGGTTTTTTTGTGGCGATATGCGTGTCCAGTAACGTGGCAAAGTCCGCGTGTCTAGCGTGTATTGATTTTACAGCTCGCTCATACCCCAACAGTACGGTCCGTAGAAGTTTGTTCACTTGTTTCCATGCGCTCGTGGAACACAGGACATCGCAACCTCTGTGATACTCAAGTAAAGCGTCAAACACCAGCTGCTTGCACGTTGGAAATACAATCGGTAGTAACTTCTTACTCCACTCTATGTTGAACTCGTATAGTATGTATATGGGCGGTTGCGGCGGTTTGCGCATTTTCTATCTACCCTCCGCTAATATCACTCTGTGGTCTGTCTCCTGAGATGGTGCGGTTGGAACTTGCGAGAGTGCACTATGGACGGTCGGCGTTTCCATTTCGTCAACTGTGCCATTTTCAGCCGCTGGAAAACGGCCGTCGACGGTCGATGCGAGACACCAACATAACGTTAGACCGCGACCCTCATGCCAGTTTTCTGTAGTAATGGTTGTAGTTTCTGGTGCACACTCGATACGCCATTACGATCACAATTACGTTGATTAATAAATCCAGTGTTGTAGCGACTGCAGCCAGCGCCGTCGCGCAACTCGTGTCGGTGTTATCTCTCGATACTTTCGTTGGTATTCAAGCGTATGCAGAATCTACGGATCTGCCAAAGCAAGACGCGCCCCGAGGAGCTTCTTTCCACATGTCAACAATGGGTCTTACTGAGGGCCTCCATGAGAGAAGCCCAAGCAAGACGCGCCCCGAGGAGTGTCTTGCCACATGTCAACACTGTGTCTGACTGAGCGCCTCCAGGAGAGAGGTCCAAGCAAGACGCGCCCCGAGGAGAGTCTTGCCACATGTCAACACTGGGTCTGACAGAGGGCATCCAGGAAAGAGTCCCAAGCAATACGCGCCCCGAGGAGCGTCTTGCCACATGTCAACAATGGGTCTGACTGAGGGGCTTCAGGAGAGAAGCCAAAGCAAGACGCGCCCCGAGGAGCTTCTTTCCACATGTCAACAATGGGTCTTACTGAGGGCCTCCATGAGAGAAGCCCAAGCAAGACGCGCCCCGAGGAGTGTCTTGCCACATGTCAACACTGTGTCTGACTGAGCGCCTCCAGGAGAGAGGCCCAAGCAAGACGCGCCCCGAGGAGCGTCTTGCCACGTGTCAACACTGGGTCTGACTTAGTGCCTCCAGGAGAGAGGCCCAAGCAAGATGCGCCCCGAGGAGCGTCTTGCCACGTGTCACCACTGGGTCTGACTGAGCTCCTCCAGGAGAGAGGCCCAAGCAAGACGCGCCCAGAGGAGCGTCTTGCCACGTGTCACCACTGGGTCTGATTGAGCACCTCCAGGAGAGAGGCCCCAGCAAGACGCGCCCCGAGGAGCGTCTTGCCTTATGTCAGCACTCAGTCTGACTGAGCGCCTCCAGGAGAGAGGCCGAAGCAAGACGCGCCCCGAGGAGCGTCTTGCCACATGTCACTACTCGGTCTAACTGAGCGCCTCCAGGAGAGAGGTCCAAGCAAGGCGCGCCCCGAGGAGCGTCTTGCCAAATGGTACTACTCAGTCTGACTGAGCGCCTCCAGGAGGGAGGTCCAAGCAAGACGCGCCCCGAGGAGCGTCTTGCCACATGTCACTACTCGGTCTGACTGAGCGCCTCCAGGAGAGAGGCCCAAGCAAGACTTGCCCAGAGGAGCGTCTTGCCACATGTCAACACTGGGTCTGACCGAGCGCCTCCAGTAGAGAGGCCCAAGCAAGACACGCCCCGAGGAGCGTCTTGACATATGTCAACACTGGGTCCGACTGAGGGCCTCCATGAGAGAAGCCCAAGCAAGACGCGCCCCGAGGAGAGTCTTGCCACATGTCAACACTCGGTCTGACAGAGGGCATTCAGGAGAGAGGCCGAAGCAATACGCGCCCCGAGGAGCGTCTTGCCACATGTCACCACTGGGTCTGAATGAGCGCCTCCAGGAGAGAGGCCCAACCAAGACGCGCCCCGAGGAGTGTCTTGCCACATGCCAACACTGGGTCTGACTGAGCGCCTCCAGGAGAGAGGCCCAAGCAAGATGTGCCCCGAGGAGCGTCTTTCCACGTGTCACCACTGGGTCTGACTGAGTGCCTCCAGGAGAGAGGCCCAAGCAAGACGCGCCCCGAGGAGCGTCTTGCCACATGTCAGCACTGGGTCTGACTGAGCGCCTCCAGGAGAGAGGCCCCTGCAAGACGCGCCCCGAGGAGCGTCTTGCCTTATGTCAGCACTCAGTCTGACTGAGCGCCTCCAGGAGAGAGGCCCAAGCAAGACGCGCCCCGAGGAGCGTCTTGCCACATGTCAACAATGGGTCTGACTGAGGGCCTCCAGGAGAGAGGCCCAAGCAAGATGCGCCCGGAGGAGCGTCTTGCCACATGTCAACACTGGGTCTGACAGAGGGCCTCCAGGAGAGAGGCCCAAGCAAGACGCGCCCCGAGGAGCATCTTGCCACATGTCACCTCTGGTTCTGACTGAGCGCCTCCAGGAGAGAGGCCCAAGCAAGACGTGCCCCGAGGAGCCTCTTGTCACATGTCAACACTGGGTCTGTCTGAGCGCCTCCAGGAGAGAAGCCCAAGCAAGACGCGCCCCGAGGAGCGTCTTGCCACATGTCAACAATGGGTCTGACTGAGGGCCTCCAGGAGAGAAGCCCAAGCAAGACGCGCCCCGAGGAGCGTCTTGACACATGTCAACACTGGGTCTGACAGAGGGCCTCCAGGAGAGAGGCCCAAGCAAGACGCGCCCAGAGGAGTGTCTTGCCACATGTCACCACTGGTAGACCCGTTGCCCTCACCATCGTTGCGCTTCGAGATGAACTATTGCTAAAGATGATCGTCCTCATCAACCACGGCGCTACCAGAGTAGCTCGTAACGAAGA
This sequence comes from Nothobranchius furzeri, assembly GCF_043380555.1. Classification (NCBI taxonomy): domain Eukaryota; kingdom Metazoa; phylum Chordata; class Actinopteri; order Cyprinodontiformes; family Nothobranchiidae; genus Nothobranchius; species Nothobranchius furzeri. The sequence continues at coordinate 2,254,636 of NC_091741.1, forward strand.
CCCTCTCCGCGACCTCGCGGCCAGTGTGCGCAGTGTACAGCAAATGACTAACGATGTTGTGAGCGATATATCGGAAAAACTTTGCACTGACGCGACGGTCGCCACTGCAGGTTGTGTGAGTCTCGCGCAAAGTGCCATATCAAACGTGCGCAAGCTAGTGACAAGCAACTTCACCAGATCCGTAGATTCTGCATACGCTTGAATACCAACGAAAGTATCGAGAGATAACACCAACACGAGTTGCGCGACGGCGCTGGCTGCAGTCGCTACAACACTGGATTTATTAATCAACGTAATTGTGATCGTAATGGCGTATCGAGTGTGCACCAGAAACTACAACCAGTACTACAGAAAACTGGCATGAGGGTCGCGGTCTAACGTTATGTTGGTGTCTCGCATCGACCGTCGACGGCCGTTTGCCAGCGGCTGAAAATGGCACAGTTGACGAAATGGAAACGCCGACCGTCCATAGTGCACTCTCGCAAGTTGTGACTTGTCAACACTGGGTCTGACAGAGGGCCTCCATGAGAGAGGCCCAAGCAAGACGCGCCCCGAGGAGCGTCTTGCGACATGTCACTACTCGGTCTAACTGAGCGCCTCCAGGAGAGAGGCCAAAGCAAGACGCCCCCCGAGGAGCGTCTTGACACATGTCAACACTGGGTCTGACAGAGGGCCTCCATGAGAGAGGCCCAAGCAAGACGCGCCCCGAGGAGTGTCTTGCCAAATGTCAACACTGGGTCTGACTGAGCGCCTCAGGGAGAGAGGTCCAAGCAAGACGCGCCCCGAGGAGCGTCTTGCCACATGTCACTACTCGGTCTGACTGAGCGCCTCAGGGAGAGAGGTCCAAGCAAGACGCGCCCCGAGGAGCGTCTTGCCACATGTCAACACTGGATCTGACTGAGTGCCTCCATGAGAGAAGCCCCAGCAAGACGCGCCCCGAGGAGCGTCTTGCCACATGTCACTACTCGGTCTGTTTGAGCGCCTCCAGGAGAGAGGCCCAAGCAAGACACGCCCCGAGGAGCGTCTTGACACATGTCAACACTGGGTCTGACTGAGGGCCTCCATGAGAGAAGCCCAAGCAAGACGCGCCCCGAGGAGCGTCTTGCCACATGTCAACACTGGGTCTGATTGAGGGCCTTCTGGAGAGAGGCCCAAGCAAGACGCGCCCCGAGGAGCGTCTTGCCACATGTATACAATGGGTCTTACTGAGGGCCTCCAGGAGAGAGGCCCAAGCAAGATGCGCCCGGAGGAGCGTTTTGCCACATGTCAACACTGGGTCTGACAGAGGGCCTCCAGGAGAGAGGCCCAAGCAAGACGCACCCCGAGGAGCGTCTTGCCACATGTCACCTCTGGTTCTGACTGAGCGCCTCCAGGAGAGAGGCCCAAGCAAGACGCGCCCCGAGGAGCGTCTTGCCACTTGTCAACACTGGGTCTGACAGAGGGCCTCCATGAGAGAGGCCCAAGCAAGACGCGCCCCGAGGAGCGTCTTGCGACATGTCACTACTCGGTCTAACTGAGCGCCTCCAGGAGAGAGGTCCAAGCAAGACGCGCCCCGGGGAGCGTCTTGCCACATGTCACAACTCGGTCTGACTGAGCGCCTCCAGGAGAGAGGCCCAAGCAAGACGTGCCCCGAGGAGCGTCTTGCCACATGTCAACAATGGGTCTGACTGAGGGCCTCCAGGAGAGAAGCCCAAGCAAGACGCGCCCCGTGGAGCGTCTTGCCACATGTCAACACTGGGTCTGACTGAGCGCCTCCAGGAGAGAGGCCCAAGCAAGACGCGCCCCGAGGAGCGTCTTGCCACATGTCAACAATGGGTCTGACTGAGGGCCTCCAGGAGAGAAGCCCAAGCAAGACGCGCCTCGTGGAGCGTCTTGCCACATGTAAACACTGGGTCTTATTGAGGGCCTTCTGGAGAGACGCCCAAGCAATACGCGCCCCGAGGAGCGTCTTGCCACATGTCAACAATGGGTCTTACTGAGGGCCTCCAGGAGAGAGGCCCAAGCAAGATGCGCCCGGAGGAGCGTCTTGCCACATGTCAACACTGGGTCTGACAGAGGGCCTCCAGGAGAGAGGCCCAAGCAAGACGCGCCCCGAGGAGCGTCTTGCCACATGTCACCTCTGGTTCTGACTGAGCGCCTCCAGGAGAGAGGTCCAAGCAAGACGCGCCCCGAGGAGCGTCTTGCCACATGTCAACAATGGGTCTGACTGAGGGCCTCCAGGAGAGAAGCCCAAGCAAGACGCGCCCCGTGGAGCGTCTTGACACATGTCAACACTGGGTCTGACAGAGGGCCTCCATGAGAGAAGCTCAAGCAAGACGCGCCCCGAGGAGCGTCTTGCCTCATGTCAACACTGGGTCTGATTGAGGGCCTTCTGGAGAGAGGCCCAAGCAAGACGCGCCCCGAGGAGCGTCTTGCCACATGTCAACACTGGGTCTGACAGAGGGCCTCCATGAGAGAGGCCCAAGCAAGACGCGCCCCGAGGAGCGTCTTGCCACATGTCACTACTCGGTCTGACTGAGCGCCTCCAGGAGAGAGGCCCAAGCAAGACGTGCCCCGAGGAGCGTCTTGCCACATGTCAACAATGGGTCTGACTGAGGGCCTCCAGGAGAGAAGCCCAAGCAAGACGCGCCCCGTGGAGCGTCTTGCCAAATGTCAACACTGGGTCTGACTGAGCGCCTCCAGGAGAGAGGCCCAAGCAAGACGCGCCCCGAGGAGCGTCTTGCCACATGTCAACAATGGGTCTGACTGAGGGCCTCCAGGAGAGAAGCCCAAGCAAGACGCGCCCCGTGGAGCGTCTTGCCACATGTCAACACTGGGTCTTATTGAGGGCCTTCTGGAGAGAGGCCCAAGCAATACGCGCCCCGAGGAGCGTCTTGCCACATGTCAACAATGGGTCTTACTGAGGGCCTCCAGGAGAGAGGCCCAAGCAAGATGCGCCCGGAGGAGCGTCTTGCCACATGTCAACACTGGGTCTGACAGAGGGCCTCCAGGAGAGAGGCCCAAGCAAGACGCGCCCCGAGGAGCGTCTTGCCACATGTCACCTCTGGTTCTGACTGAGCGCCTCCAGGAGAGAGGCCCAAGCAAGACGCGCCCCGAGGAGCGTCTTGCCACATGTCAACAATGGGTCTGACTGAGGGCCTCCAGGAGAGAAGCCCAAGCAAGACGCGCCCCGTGGAGCGTCTTGACACATGTCAACACTGGGTCTGACAGAGGGCCTCCAGGAGAGGGGCCCAAGAAAGACGCGCCCCGAGGAATGTCTTGCCACATGTCACCACTGGGTCTGACTGAGCGCCTCCAGGAGAGAGGCCCAGGCAAGACGCGCCCCGAGGAGCGTCAGGCCACATGTCACTACTCAGTCTGACTGAGCCCCTCCAGGAGAGAGGCCCAAGCAAGACGCGCCCCGAGAAGCGTCTTGCCACGTGTCAACACTGGGTCTGATTGAGGGCCTTCTGGAGAGAGGCCCAAGCAAGACGCACCACGAGGAGCGTCTTGCCACATGTCAACAATGGGTCTTACTGAGGGCCTCCAGGAGAGAAGCCCAAGCAAGACGCGCCCCGAGGAGCTTCTTGCCACATGTCAGCACTCGGTCTGACTGAGCGCCTCCACGAGAGAAGCCAAAGCAAGACGCGCCCCGAGGAGCGTCTTGACACATGTCAACACTGGGTCTGACAGAGGGCCTCCATGAGAGAGGCCCAAGCAAGACGCGCCCCGAGGAGTGTCTTTCCACATGTCAACACTGGGTCTGACTGAGCGCCTCCAGGAGAGAGGCCCAAGCAAGACGCGCCCCGAGGAGCTTCTTGCCACGTGTCACCACTTGGTCTGACTGAGCGCCTCCAGGAGAGAGGCCCAAGCAAGACGCGCCCCGAGGAGCGTCTTGCCACGTGTCACCACTGGGTCTGATTGAGCGCCTCCAGGAGAGAGGCCCCAGCAAGACCGGTCAGGCCTGCAGTGTACACATCAGAGACATGATGTTCTTTCACAGAACTGAGGTTGTTCATTACTAAATGACTTTTACAGGAATATTGTTATTATACTATTCAACAGGTTGATCATAATAATGTGTATTAAACCCACAACCTAGCACTGAGGACAGAGGGACTTTATTTAAATTAGTACTTAATGGAAACGATACATAATGATACACAAGAGCCATGTCATACATTCAGCCTAGGAATAGTAGCATTGTGCACTATTAAAAATATACACATCAATTGCTCGAATCCCATTGTTGCAAAGTAAAACTCTAATAAAACTCTAGTCTGACATCAACAGAGAAGACTTAGTGTATGTACTACAAATACAGCATTAGGATTTCGAGTGGACCGTGCACCTGGTGAACCATCAGAGGCTTATGACGCAACATATCTTCCAGTTCTGACTGAGCGCCTCCAGGAGAGAGGCCCAAGCAAGACCCGCCCCGAGGAGCGTCTTGCCACATGTCACTACTCGGTCTAACTGAGCGCCTCCAGGAGAGAGGTCCAAGCAAGACACGCCCCGAGGAGCGTCTTGCCACATGTCACTACTCGGTCTGACTGAGCGCCTCCAGGAGGGAGGTCCAAGCAAGACGCGCCCCGAGGAGCGTCTTGCCACATGTCACTACTCGGTCTGACTGAGCACCTCCAGGAGAGAGGCCCAAGCAAGACGTGCCCCGAGGAACGTCTTCCCACATGTCAACAATGGGTCTGACTGAGGGCCTCCAGGAGAGAAGCCCAAGCAAGACGCGCCCCGAGGAGCGTCTTGCCACATGTCAACACTGGGTCTGACTGAGGGCCCCCAGGAGAGAGGCCCAAATAAGACGCGCCCCGAGGAGCGTCTTGCCACATGTCAACACTGGGTCTGACTGAGGGCCTCCAGGAGAGAAGCCCAAGCAAGATGCGCCCCGAGGATGTTCTTGCCACATGTCAGCACTCGGTCTGACTGAGCGCCTCCAGGAGAGAGGCCCAAGCACGACGCGCCCCGAGGAGCGTCTTGCCACATGTCAACACTGGGTCTGACTGAGCGCCTCCAGGAGAGAGGCCCAAGCAAGACGCGCCCGGAGGAGCGTCTTGCAACATGTCAGCACTCGGTCTGACTGAGCGCCTCCAGGCGAGAGGCCCAAGCAAGACGCGCCCCGAGGAACGTCTTGCCACATGTCAACACTGGGTCTGACTGAGCGCCTCCAGGAGAGAGGCCCGAGGAGCGTCTTGCCACATGTCGCCTCTGGGTCTGACTGAGCGCCTCCAGGAGAGAGGCGCTAGCAAGAAACCCCCGAGGAGCGTCTTGACACATGTCAACACTGGGTCTGACTGAGCGCCTCCAGGAGAGAGGCCCCGGCAAGACGCGCCCCGAGGAGCGTCTTGCCACATGTCACTACTCGGTCTGACTGAGCGCCTCCAGGAGAGAGGTCCAAGCAACACGCGCCCCGAGGAGCGTCTTGCCACATGTCAACAATGGGTCTGACTGAGGGCCTCCAGGAGAGAAGCCAAAGCAAGACGCGCCCCGAGGACCTTCTTTCCACATGTCAACAATGGGTCTTACTGTGGGCCTCCATGAGAGAAGCCCAGGCAAGACGCGCCCCGAGGAGTGTCTTGCCACATGTCAACACTGGGTCTGACTGAGCGCCTCCAGGAGAGAGGTCCAAGCAACACGCGCCCCGAGGAGCGTCTTGCCACATGTCAACACTGGGTCTGACTGAGTGCCTCCATGAGAGAAGCCCCAGCAAGACGCGCCCCGAGGAGCGTCTTGCCACATGTCACTACTCGGTCTGACTGAGCGCCTCCAGGAGAGAGGCCCAAGCAAGACGTGCCCCGCGGAGCGTCTTGCCACATGTCAACAATGGGTCTGACTGAGGGCCTCCAGGAGAGAAGCCCAAGCAAGAAGCGCCCCGAGGAGCGTCTTGCCACATGTCAACACTGGGTCTGACTGAGCGCTTCCAGGAGAGAGGCCCAAGCAAGACACGGCCCGAGGAGCGTCTTGACACATGTCAACACTGGGTCTGACTGAGGGCCTCCATGAGAGAAGCCCAAGCAAGACGCGCCCCGAGGAGAGTCTTGCCACATGTCAACACTGGGTCTGACAGAGGGCATCCAGGAGAGAGGCCCAGGCAAGACGCGCCCCGAGGAGTGTCTTGCCACATGTCAACACTGTGTCTGACTGAGCGCCTCCAGGAGAGAGGCCCAAGCAAGACGCGCCCCGAGGAGCGTCTTGCCACGTGTCACCACTGGGTCTGACTGAGCTCCTCCAGGAGAGAGGCCCAAGCAAGACGCGCCCAGAGGAGCGTCTTGCCACGTGTCACCACTGGGTCTGATTGACCACCTCCTGGAGAGAGGCCCCAGCAAGACGCGCCCCGAGGAGCGTCTTGCCTTATGTCAGCACTCGGTCTGACTGAGCGCCTCCAGGAGAGAGGCCCAAGCAAGACGCGCCCCGAGGAGCGTCTTGCCACATGTCACTACTCGGTCTGACTGAGCGCCTCCAGGAGGGAGGTCCAAGCAAGACGCGCCCCGAGGAGCGTCTTGCCACATGTCACTACTCGGTCTGACTGAGCGCCTCCAGGAGAGAGGCACAAGCAAGACGTGCCCCGAGGAGCGTTTTGCCACATGTCAACAATGGGTCTGACTGAGGGCCTCCAGGAGAGAAGCCCAAGCAAGACGCGCCCAAAGGAGCGTCTTGCCACATGTCAACACTGGGTCTGACTGAGCGCCTCCAGGAGAGAGGCCCAAGCAAGACACGCCCCGAGGAGCGTCTTGACACATGTCAACACTGGGTCGGACTGAGGGCCTCCATGAGAGAAGCCCAAGCAAGACGCGCCCCGAGGAGAGTCTTGCCACATGTCAACACTCGGTCTGACAGAGGGCATTCAGGAGAGAGGCCAAAGCAATACGCGCCCCGAGGAGCGTCTTGCCACATGTCACCACTGGGTCTGAATGAGCGCCTCCAGGAGAGAGGCCCAACCAAGACGCGCCCCGAGGAGTGTCTTGCCACATGTCACTACTCAGTCTGACTGAGCGCCTCCAGGAGAGAGGCCCAAGCAAGATGCGCCCGGAGGAGCGTCTTGCCACATGTCAACACTGGGTCTGACAGAGGGCCTCCAGGAGAGAGGCCCAAGCAAGACGCGCCCCGAGGAGCGTCTTGCCACATGTCACCTCTCGTTCTGACTGAGCGCCTCCAGGAGAGAGGCGCAAGCAAGACGCGCCCCGAGGAGCGTCTTGTCACATGTCAACACTGGGTCTGTCTGAGTGCCTCCAGGAGAGAAGCCCAAGCAAGACGCGCCCCGAGGAGCGTCTTGCCACATGTCAACAATGGGTCTGACTCAGGGCCTCCAGGAGAGAAGCCCAAGCAAGACGCGCCCCGAGGAGCGTCTTGACACATGTCAACACTGGGTCTGACAGAGGGCCTCCACGAGAGAGGCCCAAGCAAGACGCGCCCCGAGGAGTGTCTTGCCACATGTCACCACTGGGTCTGACTGAGCGCCTCCAGGAGAGAGGCCCAAGCAAGACGTGCCCCGAGGATCGTCAGGCCACATGTCACTACTCAGTCTGACTGAGCGCCTCCAGGAGAGAGGCCCAAGCAAGACGCGCCCCGAGGAGCGTCTTGCCACATGTCAACAATGGGTCTGACTGAGGGCCTCCAGGAGAGAGGCCCAAGCAAGATGCGCCCGGAGGAGCGTCTTGCCACATGTCAACACTGGGTCTTTCTGAGCGCCTCCAGGAGAGAAGCCCAAGCAAGACGCGCCCCGAGGAGCGTCTTGCCACATGTCAGCACTCGGTCTGACTGAGCGCCTCCAGGAGAGAGGCCCAAGCAAGACGCGCCCCGAAGAACGTCTTGCCACATGTCAACAATGGGTCTGACTGAGGGCCTCCAGGAGAGAAGCCCAAGCAACACGCGGCCCGAGGAGCGTCTTGCCACATGTCAGCACTCGGTCTGACTGAGCGCCTCCAGGAGAGAGGCCCAAGCAACACGCGCCCCGAGGAGCGTCAGGCCACATGTCACTACTCAGTCTGACTGAGCGCCTCCAGGAGAGAGGCCCAAGCAAGACGCGCCCCGAGGAGCGTCTTGCAACATGTCACTACTCAGTCTGACTGAGCGCCTCCAGGAGAGAGGCCCAAGCAAGATGCGCTCGGAGGAGCGTCTTGCCACATGTCAACATTGGGTCTGACAGAGGGCCTCCAGGAGAGAGGCCCAAGCAAGACGCGCCCCGAGGAGCGTCTTGCCACATGTCACCTCTGGTTCTGACTGAGCGCCTCCAGGAGAGAGGCCCAAGCAAGACGCGCCCCGAGGAGCGTCTTGTCACATGTCAACACTGGGTCTGTCTGAGCGCCTCCAGGAGAGAAGCCCAAGCAAGACGCGCCCCGAGGAGCGTCTTGCCACATGTCAACAATGGGTCTCACTGAGGGCCTCCAGGAGAGAAGCCCAAGCAAGACGCGCCCCGAGGAGCGTCTTGACACATGTCAACACTGGGTCTGACAGAGGGCCTCCACGAGAGAGGCCCAAGCAAGACGCGCCCCGAGGAGTGTCTTGCCACATGTCACCACTGGGTCTGACTGAGCGCCTCCTGGAGAGAGGCCCAAGCAAGACGTGCCCCAAGGATCGTCAGGCCACATGTCACTACTCAGTCTGACTGAGCGCCTCCAGGAGAGAGGCCCAAGCAAGACGAGCCCCGAGGAGCGTCTTGCCACATGTCAGCACTGGGTCTGACTGAGCGCCTCCAGGAGAGAGGCCCCAGCAAGACGCGCCCCGAGGAGCGTCTTGCCTTAGGTCAGCACTCGGTCTGACTGAGCGCCTCCAGGAGAGAGGCCCAAGCAAGACGCGCCCCGAGGAGCGTCTTGCCACATGTCAACAATGGGTCTGACTGAGGGCCTCCAGGAGAGAGGCCCAAGCAAGATGCGCCCGGAGGAGCGTCTTGCCACATGTCAACACTGGGTCTGACAGAGGGCCTCCAGGAGAGAGGCCCAAGCAAGACGCGCCCCGAGGAGCGTCTTGCCACATGTCACCTCTGGTTCTGACTGAGCGCCTCCAGGAGAGAGGCCCAAGCAAGACGCGCCCCGAGGAGCGTCTTATCACATGTCAACACTGGGTCTTTCTGAGCGCCTCCAGGAGAGAAGCCCAAGCAAGACGCGCCCCGAGGAACGTCTTACCACATGTCAGCACTCGGTCTGACTGAGCGCCTCCAGGAGAGAGGCCCAAGCAAGACGCGCCCCGAGGAGCGTCTTGCCACATGCCAACAATGGGTCTGACTGAGGGCCTCCAGGAGAGAAGCCCAAGCAAGATGCGCCCCGAGGAGCGTCTTGACACATGTCAACACTGGGTATGACAGAGGGCCTGCAGGAGAGAGGCCCAAGCAAGACGCGCCCCGAGGAGTGTCTTGCCACGTGTCAACACTGGGTCTGATTGAGGGCCTTCTGGAGAGAGGCCCAAGCAAGACGCGCCCCGAGGAGCGTCTTGCCACATGTCAACAATGGTTCTTAATGAGGGCCTCCGGGAGAGAAGTCCAAGCAAGACGCGCCCCGAGGAGCGTCTTGCCACATGTCAGCACTCGGTCAGACTGAGTGCCTCCAGGAGAGAGGCCAAAGCAAGACGCCCCCCGAGGAGCGTCTTGACACATGTCAACACTGGGTCTGACAGAGGGCCTCCATGAGAGAGGCCCAAGCAAGATGCGCCCCGAGGAGCGTCTTGCCACATGTCACTACTCGGTCTTACTGAGCACCTCAGGGAGAGAGGTCCAAGCAAGACGCGCCCCGAGGAGCGTCTTGCCACATGTCACTACTCGGTCTTACTGAGCGCCTCAGGGAGAGAGGTCCAAGCAAGACGCGCCCCGAGGAGCGTCTTGCCACATGTCAACACTGGGTCTGACTGAGTGCCTCCATGAGAGAAGCCCCAGCAAGACGTGCTCCGAGGAGCGTCTTGCCACATGTCAACAATGGGTCTGACTGAGGGCCTCCAGGAGAGATGCCCAAGCAAGACGCGCCCCGAGGAGCGTCTTGACACATGTCAACACTGGGTCTGACAGAGGGCCTCCACGAGAGAGGCCCAAGCAAGACGCGCCCCGAGGAGCGTCTTGACCTCCCTCCTGGAGGCGCTCAGTCAGACCGAGTAGTGACATGTGGCAAGACGCTCCTCGGGGCGTGTCTTGCATGGACCTCTCTCCTGGAGGCGCTCAGTCAGACCGAGTAGTGACATGTGGCAAGACGCTCCTCGGGGCGTGTCTTGCTTGGGCCTCTCTCCTGGAGGCGCTCAGTCAGAACTGGAAGATATGTTGCGTCATAAGCCTCTGATGGTTCACCAGGTGCACGGTCCACTCGAAATCCTAATGCTGTATTTGTAGTACATACACTAAGTCTTCTCTGTTGATGTCAGACTAGAGTTTTATTAGAGTTTTACTTTGCAACAATGGGATTCGAGCAATTGATGTGTATATTTTTAATAGTGCACAATGCTACTATTCCTAGGCTGAATGTATGACATGGCTCTTATGTATCATTATGTATTGTTTCCATTAAGTACTAATTTAAATAAAGTCCCTCTGTCCTCAGTGCTAGGTTGTGGGTTTAATACACATTATTATGATCAACCTGTTGAATAGTATAAGCCCCATACAATGTGACGGTCCGTGTGACGGACCGGTGTGTTACGACCCGACTAACGAAACGTACCAGGTGATAACATTGCATCTGCCCATTACAGCGGAGTGAGCGTTTCGCCACACTCCCAAACCAAGGTTAATAGTTGTAGCGCACGCCCTTTCGGACCTCGGTGCACGCGAAACACTGGTGTACACTCACAACATCACGCTCGAGACAGCTCAAGCGTTACGCGAAACAAAGGACGTGTTCAAATCCATAGAGAATATACGGTCTTTAGCATATGCGTATATAAAGTAGGTCGATGACATTTACAGACCCGGCGGCGTGGGCACCACAGTAGAACAACAAGGTGCTCTCAAGCGCACACAGATACTGGCCGCATTATCACTCGCGATGTCTATCCTGACATACCCGTTTCTGATTTCTATGTATATTAAATTATGACAAGAGCTACTTTAGGTGGTTACGATTACACTCTGACCACGTGCCTTAGTTTCTGCTAGTGACCTATAAATACATTTGCCCACTTGCTCTCACTACCATTAAAGCGGCTGTACCCACACGTACAACACCCAAGAAAAAAAATTGATCTCGCTGTCTGTACTGGGTGTACTCTCAGTAGTCGCAGTTGCTCAGGCCATGGTGGTACGCTCTAATAACGCCTCTGAGATACGTTCCATCACACCACCTCCTAGACTACTCGCGAAGGAGTATTCAACACCCCCTTTGTACGAAGACAACCATTATAACGAGCACAGCACAACGCTTGCCGCACGCGAAGACAACATGCAGGAGACAACGCTACCACCTGTCGTGAGAACAACGGATTCGAGTGACAACGATCGCGACTATGACGAGCACATTACAACACCCTCTGTGCACGAAGACCAGGTGCAGGAGACAACGCTACCACCTGTCGTGAGAAACAAGAGTTTGGTTAACAATGATCATCGTCGTGTCCCATTGTAAACGGGCGCGCCATCGCACACATCGTACATCTGTGTTAACCCACCTGTATGCGACAGACTTTGTGTGTTGCATGACATCGAGATGTATTGACGTCTGTGTCAATACAGGACTCTCTATAAGCCAGGAGCTGGACGCTAACGACCCGTGCATGCGCCACACAAAAGGTATCGTACATGTGTTAACCCACCTGTATGCGACAGACTTTGTGTGTTGCATGACATCGAGATGTATTGACGTCTGTGTCAATACAGGACTCTCTAAGCTGGGAGCTGGACGCTAACGACCCGTGCATGCGCCACACAAAAGGTAACTTGACTAACTACAAAACGCATATTGTGATGTAGAAAGTTGGCTCGACTGTTTGAATCAGCTGCAGCTGCGGTTTACTCACGAAGTGAATCGCACGCTTGTTAGAAGTACATTCGGAGCACTTAAAAAATACATCGCTCTCATCGAGTTCCGTCTCAGCATTCACCGGCTGATGGGCAAGAGCGTGACATGGGATCGCCAGGAACTTACTTAAGGACTATCATCTCATTTGGCATTTACTCACGGACCCAAGAAACCAGTTCCGAAAAATGGTCGAGAATTATAAATTGTCTAATAGCAACTGGAAGATATGTTGCGTCATAAGCCTCTGATGGTTCACAAGGTGCACGGTCCACTCGAAATCCTAATGCTGTATTTGTAGTACATACACTAAGTCTTCTCTGTTGATGTCGGACTAGAGTTTTATTAGAGTTTTACTTTGCAACAATGGGATTCGAACAATTGATCTGTATATTTTTAATAATGCACAATGCTACTATTCCTAGGCTGAATGTATGACATGGCTCTTATGTATCATTATGTATCGTTTCCATTAAGTACTAATTTAAATAAAGTCCCTCTGTCCTCAGTGCTAGGTTGTGGGTTTAATACACATTATTATGATCAACCTGTTGAATAGTATAATAACAATATTCCTGTAAAAGTCATTTAGTAATGAACAACCTCAGTTCTGTGAAAGCACATCATGTCTCTGATGTGTACACTGCAGACCTGACCGGGGTTTGCACGCAAGGGCCTGTATGTGTGTGTGTGTGTGTGTGTGTGTGTGTGTGTGTGTGTGTGTGTGTGTGTGTGTGTGTGTGTGTGTGTGTGTGTGTGTGTATGTATGTGTGTGTGTGTGTGTGTGTGTGTGTGTGTGTGTGTGTGTGTGTGTGTGTGTGTGTGTGTGTGTGTGAAACAAATAAAGATAAATATAGCTAGTGTGGCCACGAGCGGTCGTGCAGGGTAGAGGCTGCGCGAAAACGCCTCTAAAACAAGCGCGTGCCCACGCCCGATCCGTGGAAGCACTTAGAACTAGCAAACGTACTAGCAGAAATCAACGATCGCACACGGGTCATTGAGTGTGTACAGGGTTCGTCTGCGTGTGTGGCATTGGGCAATCTAGCGGCAACCGAGTGGCCTGAAGGCGGAACCGGCCAACCCGTCGCCCTCACCATCGTTGTGCTTCGAGATGAACTATTGCTAAAGATGATCGTCCTCGTCAACCACGGCGCTACCAGAGTTACCACGACATGCGCCTTAAAAGCGTTCTCGTTTGGGTCAGCGCCACCAGAATTGAATCGGCAAGTCAGCGGATATTACACAACTCGTAACGAAGACCCTCTCCGCGACCTCGCGGCCAGTGTGCGCAGTGTACAGCAAATGACAAACGATGTTGCGAGCGATATATCGGAAAAACTTTGCACTGACGCGACGGTCGCCACTGCAGGTTGTGCGAGTCTCGCGCAAAGTGCCATATCAAACGTGCGCAAGCTAGTGACAAGCAACTTCACCAGATCCGTAGATTCTGCATACGCTCGGATACGAATGAAAGTATCGAGAGATAACACCGACACAAGTTGCGCGACGGCGCTGGCTGCAGTCGCTACAACACTGGATTTATTAATCAACGTAATTGTGATCGTAATGGCGTTTCGAGTGTGCACCAGAAACTACAACCAGTACTACAGAAAACTGGCATGAGGGTCGCGGTCTAACGTTATGTTGGTGTCTCGCATCGACCGTCGACGGCCGTTTGCCAGCGGCTGAAAATGACAGTTGATGAAATGGATAGTCGATAGTGCACTCTCGCAAGTTCCAACCGCACCATCTCAGGAGACAGACCACAGAGTGATATTAGCGGAGGGTAGATAGAAAATGCGCAAACCGCCGCAACCGCCCATATACATACTATACGAGTTCAACATAGAGTGGAGTAAGAAGTTACTACCGATTGTATTTCCAACGTGCAAGCAGCTGGTGTTTGACGCTTTACTTGAGTATCACAGAGGTTGCGATGTCCTGTGTTCCACGAGCGCATGGAAACAAGTGAACAAACTTCTACGGACCGTACTGTTGGGGTATGAGCGAGCTGTAAAATCAATACACTCTAGACACGCGGACTTTGCCGCGTTACTGGACACGCATATCGCCACAAAAAAACCGGGTCAAGTGTTCGGGGCGTCACCGCGCTCGACTATACACGTCTTGGCCTACCACGAGTACATGAGCCCACAGATCCTAAGCGAGGTCGAAGCCGTTGTGTCTACCCAACGCAAATTCAGCACAGCCGTGCGCGCTAAGACAAGTCCCTCTAGACTGCTGGAAATTTTGGAAACGTGGAAGGCTGGCGTGTACGCGCTTTCTACACATCTCAACGGTATGATCGCGATACTCTCGGCCGCACAACAACTAATGGTCATGTGTTCGGAAGGTCTGATCAGGTCTGACATGACCGGTTGTCAATCGACGTCGAGCGTGCACTCACACACGGATATCCTGGCGTACAGTAAAGCGGCGTCGACCTCTAAGCTCACGTTGATCGCCGATGTTTCGAAGGGCAATCGAGTGTGTTGGCTGACGAAAGCTATGGTGACCGACGGTCGCGTCGACTACAATGTGCCTCATTGCGACTGGAGAGGCGTATGTGATCCTTTGCAAATCGATAACACCACCGCGGTCGAGTGCGAAGTCACGGTCGGCGGCGTGTTGTCCTTACTGTGCCCCATACAATGTGACGGTCCGTGTGACGGACCGGTGTGTTACGACCCGACTAACGAAACGTACCAGGTGATAACATTGCATCCGCCCATTACAGCGGAGCGAGCGTCGGGGCGCGTCTTGCTTGGGCCTCTCTCCTGGAGGCGCTCAGTCAGACTGAGTAGTGACATGTGGCCTGACGATCCTCGGGGCACGTCTTGCTTGGGCCTCTCTCCTGGAGGCGCTCAGTCAGACCCAGTGGTGACATGTGGCAAGACACTCCTCGGGGCGCGTCTTGCTTGGGCCTCTCTCGTGGAGGCCCTCTGTCAGACCCAGTGTTGACATGTGTCAAGACGCTCCTCGGGGCGCGTCTTGCTTGGGCTTCTCTCCTGGAGGCCCTGAGTCAGACCCATTGTTGACATGTGGCAAGACGCTCCTCGGGGCGCGTCTTGCTTGGGCTTCTCTCCTGGAGGCACTCAGACAGACCCAGTGTTGACATGTGACAAGACGCTCCTCGGGGCGCGTCTTGCTTGCGCCTCTCTCCTGGAGGCGCTCAGTCAGAACGAGAGGTGACATGTGGCAAGACGCTCCTCGGGGCGCGTCTTGCTTGGGCCTCTCTCCTGGAGGCCCTCTGTCAGACCCAGTGTTGACATGTGGCAAGACGCTCCTCCGGGCGCATCTTGCTTGGGCCTCTCTCCTGGAGGCGCTCAGTCAGACTGAGTAGTGACATGTGGCAAGACACTCCTCGGGGCGCGTCTTGGTTGGGCCTCTCTCCTGGAGGCGCTCATTCAGACCCAGTGGTGACATGTGGCAAGACGCTCCTCGGGGCGCGTATTGCTTTGGCCTCTCTCCTGAATGCCCTCTGTCAGACCGAGTGTTGACATGTGGCAAGACTCTCCTCGGGGCGCGTCTTGCTTGGGCTTCTCTCATGGAGGCCCTCAGTCCGACCCAGTGTTGACATGTGTCAAGACGCTCCTCGGGGCGTGTCTTGCTTGGGCCTCTCTCCTGGAGGCGCTCAGTCAGACCCAGTGTTGACATGTGGCAAGACGCTCCTTTGGGCGCGTCTTGCTTGGGCTTCTCTCCTGGAGGCCCTCAGTCAGACCCATTGTTGACATGTGGCAAAACGCTCCTCGGGGCACGTCTTGCTTGTGCCTCTCTCCTGGAGGCGCTCAGTCAGACCGAGTAGTGACATGTGGCAAGACGCTCCTCGGGGCGCGTCTTGTTGGACCTCCCTCCTGGAGGCGCTCAGTCAGACCGAGTAGTGACATGTGGCAAGACGCTCCTCGGGGCGCGTCTTGCTTGGGCCTCTCTCCTGGAGGCGCTCAGTCAGACCGAGTGCTGACATAAGGCAAGACGCTCCTCGGGGCGCGTCTTGCTGGGGCCTCTCTCCAGGAGGTGGTCAATCAGACCCAGTGGTGACACGTGGCAAGACGCTCCTCTGGGCGCGTTTTGCTTGGGCCTCTCTCCTGGAGGAGCTCAGTCAGACCCAGTGGTGACACGTGGCAAGACGCTCCTCGGGGCGCGTCTTGCTTGGGCCTCTCTCCTGGAGGCGCTCAGTCAGACACAGTGTTGACATGTGGCAAGACACTCCTCGGGGCGCGTCTTGCCTGGGCCTCTCTCCTGGATGCCCTCTGTCAGACCCAGTGTTGACATGTGGCAAGACTCTCCTCGGGGCGCGTCTTGCTTGGGCTTCTCTCATGGAGGCCCTCAGTCAGACCCAGTGTTGACATGTGTCAAGACGCTCCTCGGGCCGTGTCTTGCTTGGGCCTCTCTCCTGGAAGCGCTCAGTCAGACCCAGTGTTGACATGTGGCAAGACGCTCCTCGGGGCGCTTCTTGCTTGGGCTTCTCTCCTGGAGGCCCTCAGTCAGACCCATTGTTGACATGTGGCAAGACGCTCCGCGGGGCACGTCTTGCTTGGGCCTCTCTCCTGGAGGCGCTCAGTCAGACCGAGTAGTGACATGTGGCAAGACGCTCCTCGGGGCGCGTCTTGCTGGGGCTTCTCTCATGGAGGCACTCAGTCAGACCCAGTGTTGACATGTGGCAAGACGCTCCTCGGGGCGCGTGTTGCTTGGACCTCTCTCCTGGAGGCGCTCAGTCAGACCCAGTGTTGACATGTGGCAAGACACTCCTCGGGGCGCGTCTTGCCTGGGCTTCTCTCATGGAGGCCCACAGTAAGACCCATTGTTGACATGTGGAAAGAAGGTCCTCGGGGCGCGTCTTGCTTTGGCTTCTCTCCTGGAGGCCCTCAGTCAGACCCATTGTTGACATGTGGCAAGACGCTCCTCGGGGCGCGTCTTGCTGGGGCTTTTCTCATGGAGGCACTCAGTCAGACCCAGTGTTGACATGTGGCAAGACGCTCCTCGGGGCGCGTGTTGCTTGGACCTCTCTCCTGGAGGCGCTCAGTCAGACCGAGTAGTGACATGTGGCAAGACGCTCCTCGGGGCGCGTCTTGCCGGGGCCTCTCTCCTGGAGGCGCTCAGTCAGACCCAGTGTTGACATGTGTCAAGACGCTCCTCGGGGGTTTCTTGCTAGCGCCTCTCTCCTGGAGGCGCTCAGTCAGACCCAGAGGCGACATGTGGCAAGACGCTCCTCGGGCCTCTCTCCTGGAGGCGCTCAGTCAGACCCAGTGTTGACATGTGGCAAGACGTTCCTCGGGGCGCGTCTTGCTTGGGCCTCTCGCCTGGAGGCGCTCAGTCAGACCGAGTGCTGACATGTTGCAAGACGCTCCTCCGGGCGCGTCTTGCTTGGGCCTCTCTCCTGGAGGCGCTCAGTCAGACCCAGTGTTGACATGTGGCAAGACGCTCCTCGGGGCGCGTCGTGCTTGGGCCTCTCTCCTGGAGGCGCTCAGTCAGACCGAGTGCTGACATGTGGCAAGAACATCCTCGGGGCGCATCTTGCTTGGGCTTCTCTCCTGGAGGCCCTCAGTCAGACCCAGTGTTGACATGTGGCAAGACGCTCCTCGGGGCGCGTCTTATTTGGGCCTCTCTCCTGGGGGCCCTCAGTCAGACCCAGTGTTGACATGTGGCAAGACGCTCCTCGGGGCGCGTCTTGCTTGGGCTTCTCTCCTGGAGGCCCTCAGTCAGACCCATTGTTGACATGTGGGAAGACGTTCCTCGGGGCACGTCTTGCTTGGGCCTCTCTCCTGGAGGTGCTCAGTCAGACCGAGTAGTGACATGTGGCAAGACGCTCCTCGGGGCGCGTCTTGCTTGGACCTCCCTCCTGGAGGCGCTCAGTCAGACCGAGTAGTGACATGTGGCAAGACGCTCCTCGGGGCGTGTCTTGCTTGGACCTCTCTCCTGGAGGCGCTCAGTTAGACCGAGTAGTGACATGTGGCAAGACGCTCCCCGGGGCGGGTCTTGCTTGGGCCTCTCTCCTGGAGGCGCTCAGTCAGAACTGGAAGATATGTTGCGTCATAAGCCTCTGATGGTTCACCAGGTGCACGGTCCACTCGAAATCCTAATGCTGTATTTGTAGTACATACACTAAGTCTTCTCTGTTGATGTCAGACTAGAGTTTTATTAGAGTTTTACTTTGCAACAATGGGATTCGAGCAATTGATGTGTATATTTTTAATAGTGCACAATGCTACTATTCCTAGGCTGAATGTATGACATGGCTCTTGTGTATCATTATGTATCGTTTCCATTAAGTACTAATTTAAATAAAGTCCCTCTGTCCTCAGTGCTAGGTTGTGGGTTTAATACACATTATTATGATCAACCTGTTGAATAGTATAATAACAATATTCCTGTAAAAGTCATTTAGTAATGAACAACCTCAGTTCTGTGAAAGAACATCATGTCTCTGATGTGTACACTGCAGGCCTGACCGGTCTTGCTGGGGCCTCTCTCCTGGAGGCGCTCAATCAGACCCAGTGGTGACACGTGGCAAGACGCTCCTCGGGGCGCGTCTTGCTTGGGCCTCTCTCCTGGAGGCGCTCAGTCAGACCAAGTGGTGACACGTGGCAAGAAGCTCCTCGGGGCGCGTCTTGCTTGGGCCTCTCTCCTGGAGGCGCTCAGTCAGACCCAGTGTTGACATGTGGAAAGACACTCCTCGGGGCGCGTCTTGCTTGGGCCTCTCTCATGGAGGCCCTCTGTCAGACCCAGTGTTGACATGTGTCAAGACGCTCCTCGGGGCGCGTCTTGCTTTGGCTTCTCTCGTGGAGGCGCTCAGTCAGACCGAGTGCTGACATGTGGCAAGAAGCTCCTCGGGGCGCGTCTTGCTTGGGCTTCTCTCCTGGAGGCCCTCAGTAAGACCCATTGTTGACATGTGGCAAGACGCTCCTCGTGGTGCGTCTTGCTTGGGCCTCTCTCCAGAAGGCCCTCAATCAGACCCAGTGTTGACACGTGGCAAGACGCTTCTCGGGGCGCGTCTTGCTTGGGCCTCTCTCCTGGAGGGGCTCAGTCAGACTGAGTAGTGACATGTGGCCTGACGCTCCTCGGGGCGCGTCTTGCCTGGGCCTCTCTCCTGGAGGCGCTCAGTCAGACCCAGTGGTGACATGTGGCAAGACACTCCTCGGGGCGCGTCTTTCTTGGGCCCCTCTCCTGGAGGCCCTCTGTCAGACCCAGTGTTGACATGTGTCAAGACGCTCCACGGGGCGCGTCTTGCTTGGGCTTCTCTCCTGGAGGCCCTCAGTCAGACCCATTGTTGACATGTGGCAAGACGCTCCTCGGGGCGCGTCTTGCTTGGGCCTCTCTCCTGGAGGCGCTCAGTCAGAACCAGAGGTGACATGTGGCAAGACGCTCCTCGGGGCGCGTCTTGCTTGGGCCTCTCTCCTGGAGGCCCTCTTTCAGACCCAGTGTTGACATGTGGCAAGACGCTCCTCCGGGCGCATCTTGCTTGGGCCTCTCTCCTGGAGGCCCTCAGTAAGACCCATTGTTGACATGTGGCAAGACGCTCCTCGGGGCGCGTATTGCTTGGGCCTCTCTCCAGAAGGCCCTCAATAAGACCCAGTGTTGACATGTGGCAAGACGCTCCACGGGGCGCGTCTTGCTTGGGCTTCTCTCCTGGAGGCCCTCAGTCAGACCCATTGTTGACATGTGGCAAGACGCTCCTCGGGGCGCGTCTTGCTTGGGCCTCTCTCCTGGAGGCGCTCAGTCAGACCCAGTGTTGACATTTGGCAAGACGCTCCACGGGGCGCGTCTTGCTTGGGCTTCTCTCCTGGAGGCCCTCAGTCAGACCCATTGTTGACATGTGGCAAGACGCTCCTCGGGGCACGTCTTGCTTGGGCCTCTCTCCTGGAGGCGCTCAGTCAGACCGAGTAGTGACATGTGGCAAGACGCTCCTCGGGGCGCGTCTTGCTTGGGCCTCTCTCATGGAGGCCCTCTGTCAGACCCAGTGTTGACATGTGGCAAGACGCTCCTCGGGGCGCGTCTTGCTTGGGCCTCTCTCCAGAAGGCCCTCAATCAGACCCAGTGTTGACATGAGGCAAGACGCTCCTCGGGGCGCGTCTTGCTTGAGCTTCTCTCATGGAGGCCCTCTGTCAGACCCAGTGTTGACATGTGTCAAGACGCTCCACGGGGCGCGTCTTGCTTGGGCTTCTCTCCTGGAGGCCCTCAGTCAGACCCATTGTTGACATGTGGCAAGACGCTCCTCGGGGCGCGTCTTGCTTGGACCTCTCTCCTGGAGGCGCTCAGTCAGAACCAGAGGTGATATGTGGCAAGACGCTCCTCGGGGCGCGTCTTGCTTGGGCCTCTCTCCTGGAGGCCCTCTGTCAGACCCAGTGTTGACATGTGGCAAGACGCTCCTCCGGGCGCATCTTGCTTGGGCCTCTCTCCTGGAGGCCCTCAGTAAGACCCATTGTTGACATGTGGCAAGACGCTCCTCGGGGCGCGTATTGCTTGGGCGTCTCTCCAGAAGGCCCTCAATAAGACCCAGTGTTTACATGTGGCAAGACGCTCCACGGGGCGCGTCTTGCTTGGGCTTCTCTCCTGGAGGCCCTCAGTCAGACCCATTGTTGACATGTGGCAAGACGCTCCTCGGGGCGCGTCTTGCTTGGGCCTCTCTCCTGGAGGCGCTCAGTCAGACCCAGTGTTGACATGTGGCAAGACGCTCCACGGGGCGCGTCTTGCTTGGGCTTCTCTCCTGGAGGCCCTCAGTCAGACCCATTGTTGACATGTGGCAAGACGCTCCTCGGGGCACGTCTTGCTTGGGCCTCTCTCCTGGAGGCGCTCAGTCAGACCGAGTTGTGACATGTGGCAAGACGCTCCCCGGGGCGCGTCTTGCTTGGACCTCTCTCCTGGAGGCGCTCAGTTAGACCGAGTAGTGACATGTCGCAAGACGCTCCTCGGGGCGCGTCTTGCTTGGGCCTCTCTCATGGAGGCCCTCTGTCAGACCCAGTGTTGACAAGTGGCAAGACGCTCCTCGGGGCGCGTCTTGCTTGGGCCTCTCTCCTGGAGGCGCTCAGTCAGAACCAGAGGTGACATGTGGCAAGACGCTCCTCGGGGTGCGTCTTGCTTGGGCCTCTCTCCTGGAGGCCCTCTGTCAGACCCAGTGTTGACATGTGGCAAAACGCTCCTCCGGGCGCATCTTGCTTGGGCCTCTCTCCTGGAGGCCCTCAGTAAGACCCATTGTATACATGTGGCAAGACGCTCCTCGGGGCGCGTCTTGCTTGGGCCTCTCTCCAGAAGGCCCTCAATCAGACCCAGTGTTGACATGTGGCAAGACGCTCCTCGGGGCGCGTCTTGCTTGGGCTTCTCTCATGGAGGCCCTCAGTCAGACCCAGTGTTGACATGTGTCAAGACGCTCCTCGGGGCGTGTCTTGCTTGGGCCTCTCTCCTGGAGGCGCTCAAACAGACCGAGTAGTGACATGTGGCAAGACGCTCCTCGGGGCGCGTCTTGCTGGGGCTTCTCTCATGGAGGCACTCAGTCAGATCCAGTGTTGACATGTGGCAAGACGCTCCTCGGGGCGCGTCTTGCTTGGACCTCTCTCCCTGAGGCGCTCAGTCAGACCGAGTAGTGACATGTGGCAAGACGCTCCTCGGGGCGCGTCTTGCTTGGACCTCTCTCCCTGAGGCGCTCAGTCAGACCCAGTGTTGACATTTGGCAAGACACTCCTCGGGGCGCGTCTTGCTTGGGCCTCTCTCATGGAGGCCCTCTGTCAGACCCAGTGTTGACATGTGTCAAGACGCTCCTCGGGGGGCGTCTTGCTTTGGCCTCTCTCCTGGAGGTGCTCAGTCTGACCGAGTGCTGACATGTGGCAAGAAGCTCCTCGGGGCGCGTCTTGCTTGGGCTTCTCACCTGGAGGCTCTCAGTAAGAACCATTGTTGACATGTGGCAAGACGCTCCTCGGGGCGCGTCTTGCTTGGGCCTCTCTCCAGAAGGCCCTCAATCAGACCCAGTGTTGACACGTGGCAAGACGCTCCTCGGGGCGCGTCTTGCTTGGGCCTCTCTCCTGGAGGCGCTCAGTCAGACCAAGTGGTGACATGTGGCAAGACACTCCTCGGGGCGCGTCTTGCTTGGGCCTCTCTCCTGGAGGCCCTCTGTCAGACCCAGTGTTGACATGTGGCAAGACACTCCTCGGGGCGCGTCTTGCTTGGGCCTCTCTCATGGAGGCCCTCTGTCAGACCCAGTGTTGACATGTGTCAAGACGCTCCTCGGGGCGCGTCTTGCTTTGGCCTCTCTCCTGGAGGCGCTCAGTCAGACCGAGTGCTGACATGTGGCAAGAAGCTCCACGGGGCGCGTCTTGCTTGGGCTTCTCTCCTGGAGGCCCTCAGTCAGACCCATTGTTGACATGTGGCAAGACGCTCCTCGGGGCGCGTCTTGCTTGGGCCTCTCTCCTGGAGGCGCTCAGTCAGACCCAGTGTTGACATGTGGCAAGACGCTCCACGGGGCGCGTCTTGCTTGGGCTTCATGTCAACAATGGGTCTTACTGAGGGCCTCCAGGAGAGAAGCCCAAGCAAGACACGCCCCGAGGAGCTTCTTGCCACATGTCAGCACTCGGTCTGACTGAGCGCCTCCAGGAGAGAGGCCAAAGCAAGACGCGCCCCGAGGAGCGTATTGACACATGTCAACACTGGGTCTGACAGAGGGCCTCCATGAGAGAGGCCCAAGCAAGACGCGCCCCGAGGAGAGTCTTGCCACATGTCAACACTGGGTCTGACAGAGGGCCTCCAGGAGAGAGGCCCAAGCAAGATGCGCCCCGAGGATTGTCTTGCCACATGTCACCACTTGGTCTGACTGAGCGCCTCCAGGAGAGAGGCCCAAGCAACACGCGCCCCGAGGAGCGTCAGGCCACATGTCACTACTCAGTCTGACTGAGCGCCTCCAGGAGAGAGGCCCAAGCAAGACGTGCCCCGAGGAGCGTCTTGCCACGTGTCAACACTGGGTCTGATTGAGGGCCTTCTGGAGACAGGCCCAAGCAAGACGCGTCCCGAGGAGCGTCTTGCCACATGTCAACAATGGTTCTTACTGAGGGCCTCCGGGAGAGAAGTCCAAGCAAGACGCGCCCCGAGGAGCTTCTTGCCACATGTCAGCACTCGGTCTGACTGAGTGCCTCCAGGAGAGAGGCCAAAGCAAGACGCCCCCCGAGGAGCGTCTTGACACATGTCAACACTGGGTCTGACAGAGGGCCTCCATGAGAGAGGCCCAAGCAAGACGCGCCCCGAGGAGCGTCTTGCCACATGTCACTACTCGGTCTTACTGAGCGCCTCAGGCAGAGAGGTCCAAGCAAGACGCGCCCCGAGGAGCGTCTTGCCACATGTCAACACTGGGTCTGACTGAGTGCCTCCATGAGAGAAGCCCCAGCAAGACGCGCCCAGAGGAGCGTCTTGCCACATGTCACTACTCGGTCTGTTTGAGCGCCTCCAGGAGAGAGGCCCAAGCAAGACGTGCCCCGAGGAGCGTCTTGCCACATGTCAACAATGGGTCTGACTGAGGGCCTCCAGGAGAGAAGCCCAAGCAAGACACGCCCCGAGGAGCGTCTTGCCACATGTCAACACTGGGTCTGACTGAGCGCCTCCAGGAGAGAGGCCCAAGCAAGACACGCCCCGAGGAGCGTCTTGACACATGTCAACACTGGGTCTGACTGACGGCCTCCATGAGAGAAGCCCAAGCAAGACGCGCCCCGAGGAGAGTCTTGCCACATGTCAACACTCGGTCTGACAGAGGGCATCCAGGAGAGAGGCCCAAGCATTATGCGCCCCGAGGAGCGTCTTGCCACTTAAACCCACAACCTAGCACTGAGGACAGAGGGACTTTATTTAAATTAGTACTTAATGGAAACGATACATAATGATACATAAGAGCCATGTCACACATTCAGCCTAGGAATAGTAGCATTGTGCACTATTAAAAATATACACATCAATTGCTCGAATCCCATTGTTGCAAAGTAAAACTCTAATAAAACTCTAGTCTGACATCAACAGAGAAGACTTAGTGTATGTACTACAAATACAGCATTAGGATTTAGAGTGGACCGTGCACCTTGTGAACCATCAGAGGCTTATGACGCAACATATCTTCCAGTTGCTATTAGACAAGTTATAATTCTCGACCATTTTTCGGAACTGGTTTCTTGGGTCCGTGAGTAAATGCCATTAGTACTTAATGGAAACGATACATAATGATACATAAGAGCCATGTCGTACATTCAGCCTAGGAATAGTAGCATTGTGCACTATTAAAAATATACACATCAATTGCTCGAATCCCATTGTTGCAAAGTAAAACTCTAATAAAACTCTAGTCCGACATCAACAGAGAAGACTTAGTGTATGTACTACAAATACAGCATTAGGATTTCGAGTAGACCATGCACCTTGTGAACCATCAGAGGCTTATGACGCAACATATCTTCCAGTTGCTATTAGACAAGTTATAATTCTCGACCATTTTTCGGAACTGGTTTCTTGGGTCCGTGAGTAAATGCCAAATGAGATGATAGTCCTTAAGTAAGTTCCTGGCGATCCCATGTCACGCTCTTGCCCATCAGCCGGTGAACGCTGAGACGGAACTCGATGAGAGCGATGTATTTTTTAAGTGCTCCGAATGTACTTCTAACAAGCGTGCGATTCACTTTGTGAGTAAACAGCAGCTGCAGCTGATTCAAACAGTCGAGCCAACTTTCTACATCACAATATGCGTTTTGTAGTTAGTCGAGTTACCTTTTGTGTGGCGCATGCACAGGTCGTTATCGTCCAGCTCCCAGCTTAGAGAGTCCTGTATTGACACAGACGTCAATACATCTCGATGTCATGCAACACACAAAGTCTGTCGCATACAGGTGGGTTAACACATGTACGATACCTTTTGTGTGGCGCATGCACGGGTTGTTAGCGTCCAGCTCTCAGCTTAGAGAGTCCTGTATTGACACAGACGTCAATACATCTCGATGTCATGCAACACACAAAGTCTGTCACATACAGGTGGGTTAGCACATGTACGATACCTTTTGTGTGGCGCATGCATGGGTCGTTAGCGTCCAGCTCCCGGCTTATAGAGAGTCCTGTATTGACACAGACGTCAATACATCTCGATGTCATGCAACACACAAAGTCTGTCGCATACAGGTGGGTTAACACACATGTACGATGTGTGCGATGGCACGCCTAGTTTACAATGGGACACGACGATGATCATTGTTAACCAAACTCTTGTTTCTCACGACAGGTGGTAGCGTTGTCTCCTGCACCTGGTCTTCGTGCACAGAGGGTGCTGTAATGTGCTCGTCATAGTCGCGATCGTTGTCACTCGAATCCGTTGTTCTCACGACAGGTGGTAGCGTTGTCTCCTGCATGTTGTCTTCACGTGCGGCAAGCGTTGTGCTGTGCTCGTTATAATGGTTGTCTTCGTACAAAGGGGGTGTTGAATACTCCTTCGCGAGTAGTGTAGGAGGTGGTGTGATGGGACGTATCTCAGAGGCGTTATGTGAGCGTACCACCATGGCCTGAGCAACTGCGACTACTGAGAGTACACCCAGTACAGACAGCGAGATCTTTTTTTTTCTTGGGTGTTGTACGTGTGGGTACAGCCGCTTTAATGGCAGTGAGAGCAAGTGGGCAAATGTATTTATAGGTCACTAGCAGAAACTAAGGCACATGGTCAGAGTGTAATCGTAACCACCGTAGCTCTTGTCATAATTTAATATACATAGAAATCAGAAACGGGCATGTCAGGATAGACATCGCGAGTGATAATGCGGCCAGTATCTGTGTGCGCTTGAGAGCACCTTGTTGTTCTACTGTGGTGCCCACGCCGCCAGGTCTGTAAATGTCATCGACCTCCTTTATATACGCATACGCTAAAGACCGTATATTCTCTATGGATTTGAACACGTCCTATGTTTCGCGTAATGCTTGAGCTGTCTCGAGCGTGATGTTGTGAGTGTACGCCAGTGTTTCACATGCACCGAGGTCCGAAAGGGCGTGCTCTACAACTATTAACCTTGGTTTGGGAGTGTGGCAAAACGCTCGCTCCGCTGTAATGGGCGGATGCAATGTTATCACCTGGTACGTTTCGTTAGTCGGGTCGTAACACACCGGTCCGTGAAACGGACCGTCACATTGTATGGGGCACAGTAAGGACAACACGCCGCCGACCGTGACTTCGCACTCGACCGCGGTGGTGTTATCGATTTGCAAAGGATCACATACGCCTCTCCAGTCGCAATGAGGCACATTGTAGTCGACGCGACCGTCGGTCACCATAGCTTTCGTCAGCCAACACACTCGATTGCCCTTCGAAACATCGGCGATCAACTTGAGCTTAGAGGTCGACGTCGCTTTACTGTACGCCAGGATATCCGTGTGTGAGTGCACGCTCGACGTCGATTGACAACCGGTCATGTCAGACCTGATCAGACCTTCCGAACACATGACCATTAGTTGTTGTGCGGCCGAGAGTATCGCGATCATACCGTTGAGATGTGTAGAAAGCGCGTACACGCCAGCCTTCCACGTTTCCAAAATTTCCAGCAGTCTAGAGGGACTTGTCTTAGCGCGCACGGCTGTGCTGAATTTGCGTTGGGTAGACACAACGGCTTCTACCTCGCTTAGGATCTGTGGGCTCATGTACTCGTGGTAGGCCAAGACGTGTATAGTCGAGCGCGGTGATGCCCCGAACACTTGACCCAGTTTTGTTGTGGCGATATGCGTGTCCAGTAACGCGGCAAAGTCCGCGTGTCTAGCGTGTATTGATTTTACAGCTCGCTCATACCCCAACAGTACGGTCCGTAGAAGTTCGTTCACTTGTTTCCATGCGCTCGTGGAACACAGGACATCGCAACCTCCGTGATACTCAAGTAAAGCGTCAAACACCAGCTGCTTGCACGTTGGAAATACAATCGGTAGTAACTTCTTACTCCACTCTATGTTGAACTCTTATAGTATGTATATGGGCGGTTGCGGCGGTTTGCGCATTTTCTATCTACCCTCCGCTAATATGACTCTGTGGTCTGTCTCCTGAGATGGTGCGGTTGGAACTTGCGAGAGTGCACTATCGACGGTCGGCGTTTTCATTTCGTCAACTGCCATTTTCAGCCGCTGGCAAACGGCCGTCGACGGTCGATGCGAGACACCAACATAACGTTAGACCGCGACCCTCATGCCAGTTTTCTGTAGTACTGGTTGTAGTTTCTGGTGCACACTCGAAACGCCATTACGATCACAATTACTTTGATTAATAAATCCAGTGTTGTAGCGACTGCAGCCAGCGCCGTCGCGCAACTTGTGTCGGTGTTATCTCTCGATACTTTCATTCGTATCCGAGCGTATGCAGAATCTACGGATCTGGTGAAGTTGCTTGTCACTAGCTTGCGCACGTTTGATATGGCACTTTGCGCGAGACTCGCACAACCTGCAGTGGCGACCGTCGCGTCAGTGCAAAGTTTTTCCAATATATCGCTCGCAACATCGTTTGTCATTTGCTGTACACTGCGCACACTGGCCGCGAGGTCGCGGAGAGGGTCTTCGTTACGAGCTACTCTGGTAGCGCCGTGGTTGATGAGGACGATCATCTTTTGCAATAGTTCATCTCGAAGCGCAACGATGGTGAGGGCGACCGGTTGGCCGGTTCCGCCTTCAGGCCACACGGTTGCCGCTAGATTGCCCAATGCCACACACGCAGACGAACCCTGTACACACTCAATGACCCGTGTGCGATCGTTGATTTCTGCTAGTACGTTTGCTAGGTCTACGTGCTTCCACGGATCGGGCGTGGGCACGCGCTTGTTTTTAGAGGCGTTTTCGCGCATCCTCTACACTGCACGACCGCTCGTGGCCGCACTAGCTATATTTATCTTTATTTGATTCACACACACACACACACACACACACACACACACACACACACACACACACACACACACACACACACACACACACACACACACACACACACACACACACACACACACACACACACACACACACACACACACACACACAGGCCCTTGCGTGCAAACCCCGGTCAGGCCTGCAGTGTACACATCAGAGACATGATGTTCTTTCACAGAACTGAGGTTGTTCATTACTAAATGACTTTTACAGGAGTATTGTTATTATACTGTTCAACAGGTTGATCATAATAATGTGTATTAAACCCACAACCTAGCACTGAGGACAGAGGGACTTTATTTAAATTTGTACTTAATGGAAACGATACATAATGATACATAAGAGCCATGTCGTACATTCAGCCTAGGAATAGTAGCATTGTGCACTATTAAAAATATACACATCAATTGCTCGAATCCCATTGTTGCAAAGTAAAACTCTAATAAAACTCTAGTCTGACATCAACAGAGAAGACTTAGTGTATGTACTACAAATACAGCATTAGGATTTCGAGTGGACCGTGCACCTTGTGAACCATCAGAGGCTTATGACGCAACATATCTTCCAGTTGCTATTAGACAAGTTATAATTCTCTACCATTTTTCGGAACTGGTTTCTTGGGTCCGTGAGTAAATGCCAAATGAGATGATAGTCCTTAAGTAAGTTCCTGGCGATCCCATGTCACGCTCTTGCCCATCAGCCGGTGAACGCTGAGACGGAACTCGATGAGAGCGATGTATTTTTTAAGTGCTCCGAATGTACTTCTAACAAGCGTGCGATTCACTTTGTGAGTAAACCGCAGCTTCAGCTGATTCAAACAGTCGAGCCAACTTTCTACATCACAATATGCGTTTTGTAGTTAGTCGAGTTACCTTTTGTGTAGCGCATGCACGGGTCGTTATCGTCCAGCTCCCAGCTTAGAGAGTCCTGTATTGACACAGACGTCAATACATCTCGATGTCATGCAACACACAAAGTCTGTCGCATACAGGTGGGTTAACACATGTACGATACCTTTTGTGTGGCGCATGCACGGGTTGTTAGCGTCCAGCTCCCAGCTTAGAGAGTCCTGTATTGACACAGACGTCAATACATCTCGATGTCATGCAACACACAAAGTCTGTCGCATACAGGTGGGTTAACACATGTACGATACCTTTTGTGTGGCGCATGCACGGGTCGTTAGCGTCCAGCTCCCGGCTTATAGAGAGTCCTGTATTGACACAGACGTCAATACATCTCGATGTCATGCAACACACAAAGTCTGTCGCATACAGGTGGGTTAACACACATGTACGATGTGTGCGATGGCACGCCCAGTTTACAATGGGACACGACGATGATCATTGTTAACCAAACTCTTGTTTCTCACGACAGGTGGTAGCGTTGTCTCCTGCACCTGGTCTTCGTGCACAGAGGGTGCTGTAATGTGCTCGTCATAGTCGCGATCGTTGTCACTCGAATCCGTTGTTCTCACGACAGGTGGTAGCGTTGTCTCCTGCATGTTGTCTTCGCGTGCGGCAAGCGTTGTGCTGTGCTCGTTATAATGGTTGTCTTCGTACAAAGGGGGTGTTGAATACTCCTTCGCGAGTAGTGTAGGAGGTGGTGTTATGGGACATATCTCAGAGGCGTTATGTGAGCGTACCACCATGGCCTGAGCAACTGCGACTACTGAGAGTACACCCAGTACAGACAGCGAGATCTTTTTTTTTCTTGGGTGTTGTACGTGTGGGTACAGCCCCTTTAATGGCAGTGAGAGCAAGTGGGCAAATGTATTTATAGGTCACTAGCAGAAACTAAGGCACGTGGTCAGAGTGTAATCGTAACCACCGTAGCTCTTGTCATAATTTAATATACATAGAAATCAGAAACGGGCATGTCAGGATAGACATGGCGAGTGATAATGCGGCCAGTATCTGTGTGCGCTTGAGAGCACCTTGTTGTTCTACTGTGGTGCCCACGCCGCCAGGTCTGTAAATGTCATCGACCTCCTTTATATACGCATACGCAAAAGACCGTATATTCTCTATGGATTTGAACACGTCCTTTGTTTCGCGTAACGCTTGAGCTGTCTCGAGCGTGATGTTGTGAGTGTAAGCCAGTGTTTCACGTGCACCGAGGTCCGAAAGAGTGTGCGCTACAACTATTATCCTTGGTTTGGGAGTGTGGCGAAACGCTCGCTCCGCTGTAATGGGCGGATGCAATGTTATCACCTGGTACGTTTCGTTAGTCGGGTCGTAACACACCGGTCCGTGACACTGACCGTCACATTGTATGGGGCACAGTAAGGACAACACGCCACCGACCGTGACTTCGCACTCGACCGCGGTGGTGTTGTCGATTTGCAAAGGATCACATACGCCTCTAAAGTCGCAATGAGGCACATTGTAGTCGACGCGACCGTCGGTCACCATAGCTTTCGTCAGCCAACACACTCGATTGCCCTTCGAAACATCGGCGATCAACGTGAGCGTAGAGGTCGCTGTCGCTTTACTGTACGCCAGGATATCCGTGTGTGAGTGCACGCTCGACGTCGATTGACAACCGGTCATGTCAGACCTGATCAGACCTTCCGAACACATGACCATTAGTTGTTGTGCGGCCGAGAGTATCGCGATCATACCGTTGAGATGTGTAGAAAGCGCGTACACGCCAGCCTTCAACGTTTCCAAAGTTTCCAGCAATCTAGAGGGACTTGTCTTAGCGCGCACGGCTGTGCTGAATTTGCGTTGGGTAGACACAACGGCTTCTACCTTGCTTAGGATCTTGTGGGCTCATGTACTCGTGGTAGGCCAAGACGTGTATAGTCGAGCGCGGTGACGCCCCGAACACTTGACCCGGTTTTGTTGTGGCGATATGCGTGTCCAGTAATGCGGCAAAGTCCGCGTGTCTAGCGTGTATTGATTTTACAGCTCACTCATACCCCAACAGTACGGTCCGTAGAAGTTCGTTCACTTGTTTCCATGCGCTCGTGGAACACAGGACATCGCAACCTCTGTGATAATCAAGTAAAGCGTCACACACCAGCTGCTTGCACGTTGTAAATACAATCGGTAGTAACTTCTTACTCCACTCTATGTTGAACTCGTATAGTATGTATATGGGCGGTTGCGGCGGTTTGCGCATTTTCTATCTACCCTCCGCTAATATGACTCTGTGGTCTGTCTCCTGAGATGGTGCGGTTGGAACTTGCGAGAGTGCACTATGGACGGTCGGCGTTTCCATTTCGTCAACTGTGCCATTTTCAGCCGCTGGCAAACGGCCGTCGACGGTCGATGCGAGACACCAACATAACGTTAGACCGCGACCCTCATGCCAGTTTTCTGTAGTACTGGTTGTAGTTTCTGGTGCACACTCGATACGCCATTACGATCACAATTACGTTGATTAATAAATCCAGTGTTGTAGCGACTGCAGCCAGCGCCGTCGCGCAACTCGTGTTGGTGTTATCTCTCGATACTTTCGTTGGTATTCAAGCGTATGCAGAATCTACGGATCTGGTGAAGTTGCTTGTCACTAGCTTGCGCACGTTTGATATGGCACTTTGCGCGAGACTCACACAACCTGCAGTGGCGACCGTCGCGTCAGTGCAAAGTTTTTCCGATATATCGCTCACAACATCGTTAGTCATTTGCTGTACACTGCGCACACTGGCCGCGAGGTCGCGGAGAGGGTCTTCGTTACGAGCTACTCTGGTAGCGCCGTGGTTGATGAGGACGATCATCTTTAGCAATAGTTCATCTCGAAGCGCAACGATGGTGAGGGCAACGGGTCTACCAGTGGTGACATGTGGCAAGACACTCCTCTGGGCGCGTCTTGCTTGGGCCTCTCTCCTGGAGGCCCTCTGTCAGACCCAGTGTTGACATGTGTCAAGACGCTCCTCGGGGCGCGTCTTGCTTGGGCTTCTCTCCTGGAGGCCCTCAGTCAGACCCATTGTTGACATGTGGCAAGACGCTCCTCGGGGCGCGTCTTGCTTGGGCTTCTCTCCTGGAGGCGCTCAGACAGACCCAGTGTTGACATGTGACAAGAGGCTCCTCGGGGCACGTCTTGCTTGGGCCTCTCTCCTGGAGGCGCTCAGTCAGAACCAGAGGTGACATGTGGCAAGATGCTCCTCGGGGCGCGTCTTGCTTGGGCCTCTCTCCTGGAGGCCCTCTGTCAGACCCAGTGTTGACATGTGGCAAGACGCTCCTCCGGGCGCATCTTGCTTGGGCCTCTCTCCTGGAGGCCCTCAGTCAGACCCATTGTTGACATGTGGCAAGACGCTCCTCGGGGCGCGTCTTGCTTGGGCCTCTCTCCTGGAGGCGCTCAGTCAGACCGAGTGCTGACATAAGGCAAGACGCTCCTCGAGGCGCGTCTTGCAGGGGCCTCTCTCCTGGAGGCGCTCAGTCAGACCCAGTGCTGACATGTGGCAAGACGCTCCTCGGGGCGCGTCTTGCTTGGGCCTCTCTCCTGGAGGCACTCAGTCAGACCCAGTGGTGACACGTGGAAAGACGCTCCTCGGGGCACATCTTGCTTGGGCCTCTCTCCTGGAGGCGCTCAGTCAGACCCAGTGTTGGCATGTGGCAAGACACTCCTCGGGGCGCGTCTTGGTTGGGCCTCTCTCCTGGAGGCGCTCATTCAGACCCAGTGGTGACATGTGGCAAGACGCTCCTCGGGGCGCGTATTGCTTCGGCCTCTCTCCTGAATGCCCTCTGTCAGACCGAGTGTTGACATGTGGCAAGACTCTCCTCGGGGCGCGTCTTGCTTGGGCTTCTCTCATGGAGGCCCTCAGTCGGACCCAGTGTTGACATATGTCAAGACGCTCCTCGGGGCGTGTCTTGCTTGGGCCTCTCTACTGGAGGCGCTCGGTCAGACCCAGTGTTGACATGTGGCAAGACGCTCCTCTGGGCAAGTCTTGCTTGGGCCTCTCTCCTGGAGGCGCTCAGTCAGACCGAGTAGTGACATGTGGCAAGACGCTCCTCGGGGCGCGTCTTGCTTGGACCTCCCTCCTGGAGGCGCTCAGTCAGACTGAGTAGTAACATTTGGCAAGACGCTCCTCGGGGCGCGCCTTGCTTGGACCTCTCTCCTGGAGGCGCTCAGTTAGACCGAGTAGTGACATGTGGCAAGACGCTCCTCGGGGCGCGTCTTGCTTCGGCCTCTCTCCTGGAGGCGCTCAGTCAGACTGAGTGCTGACATAAGGCAAGACGCTCCTCGGGGCGCGTCTTGCTGGGGCCTCTCTCCTGGAGGTGCTCAATCAGACCCAGTGGTGACACGTGGCAAGACGCTCCTCTGGGCGCGTCTTGCTTGGGCCTCTCTCCTGGAGGAGCTCAGTCAGACCCAGTGGTGACACGTGGCAAGACGCTCCTCGGGGCGCATCTTGCTTGGGCCTCTCTCCTGGAGGCACTAAGTCAGACCCAGTGTTGACACGTGGCAAGACGCTCCTCGGGGCGCGTCTTGCTTGGGCCTCTCTCCTGGAGGCGCTCAGTCAGACACAGTGTTGACATGTGGCAAGACACTCCTCGGGGCGCGTCTTGCTTGGGCTTCTCTCATGGAGGCCCTCAGTAAGACCCATTGTTGACATGTGGAAAGAAGCTCCTCGGGGCGCGTCTTGCTTTGGCTTCTCTCCTGAAGCCCCTCAGTCAGACCCATTGTTGACATGTGGCAAGACGCTCCTCGGGGCGCGTATTGCTTGGGACTCTCTCCTGGATGCCCTCTGTCAGACCCAGTGTTGACATGTGGCAAGACTCTCCTCGGGGCGCGTCTTGCTTGGACCTCTCTCCTGGAGGCGCTCAGTCAGACCGAGTAGTGACATGTGGCAAGACGCTCCTCGGGGCGCGTCTTGCTTGGGCCTCTCTCCCGGAGGCGCTCAATTAGACCCAGTGTTGAAATGTGGCAAGACGCTCCTCGGGGCGCGTCTTGC
The DNA here is from genome assembly GCF_043380555.1 of Nothobranchius furzeri. NCBI lineage: Eukaryota > Metazoa > Chordata > Actinopteri > Cyprinodontiformes > Nothobranchiidae > Nothobranchius > Nothobranchius furzeri. The sequence continues at coordinate 2,288,347 of NC_091741.1, forward strand.
TTGGGCTTCTCTCCTGGAGGCCCTCAGTCAGACCCATTGTTGACATGTGGCAAGACGCTCCTCGGGGCGCGTCTTGCTGGGGCCTCTCTCCTGGAGGCGCTCAGTCAGACCCAGTGTTGACATGTGTCAAGACGCTCCTCGGGCGTTTCTTGCTTGCGCCTCTCTCCTGGAGGCGCTCAGTCAGACCCAGAGGTGACATGTGGCAAGACGCTCCTCGGGCCTCTCTCCTGGAGGCGCTCGGTCAGACCCAGTGTTGACATGTGGCAAGACGCTCCTTGGGGCGCTTCTTGCTTGGGCCTCTCTCCTGGAGGTGCTCAGTCAGACCCAGTGTTGACATGTGGCAAGATGCTCCTCGGGGCGCGTCTTGCTGGGGCTTCTCTCATGGAGGCACTCAGTCAGACCCAGTGTTGACATGTGGCAAGATGCTCGTCGGGGCACGTCTTGCTTGGGCCTCTCTCCTGGAGGCGCTCAGTCAGACCCAAAGGAGACATGTGTCAAGATGCTCCTCGGGGCGCGTCTTGCTTGGGCCTCTCTCCTGGAGGCGCTCAGTCAGACCCAGTGTTCACATGTGGCAAGACGCTCCTCGGGGCGCGTCTTGGTTGGGCCTCTCTCCTGGAGGCGCTCATTCAGACCCAGTGGTGACATGTGGCAAGACGCTCCTCGGGGAGCGTATTGCTTGGACCTCTCTCCTGAATGCCCTCTGTCAGACCGAGTGTTGACATGTGGCAAGACTCTCCTCGGGGCGCGTCTTGCTGGGGCCTCTCTCCTGGAGGCGCTCAGTCAGACCCAGTGGTGACATGTGGCAAGACACTCCTCGGGGCGCGTCTTGCTTGGGCCTCTCTCCTGGAGGCGCTCAGTCAGACCCAGTGGTGACATGTGGCAAGACACTCCTCGGGGCGCGTCTTGCTTGGGCCTCTCTCCTGGAGGCCCTCTGTCAGACCCAGTGTTGACATGTGTCAAGACGCTCCTCGGGGCGCGTCTTGCTTGGGCTTCTCTCCTGGAGGCCCTCAGTCAGACCCATTGTTGACATGTGGCAAGACGCTGCTCGGGGCGCGTCTTGCTTGGGCTTCTCTCCTGGAGGCGCTCAGACAGACCCAGTGTTGACATGTGACAAGACGCTCCTCGGGGCGCGTCTTGCTTGGGCCTCTCTCCTGGAGGCGCTCAGTCAGAACCAGAGGTGACATGTGGCAAGACGCTCCTCGGGGCTCGTCTTGCTTGGGCCTCTCTCCTGGAGGCCCTCTGTCAGACCCAGTGTTGACATGTGGCAAGACGCTCCTCTGGGCGCATCTTGCTTGGGCCTCTCTCCTTTAGGCCCTCAGTCAGACCCATTGTTGACATGTGGCAAGACGCTCCTCGGGGCGCGTCTTGCTTGGGCCTCTCTCCTGGAGGCGCTCAGTCAGACCGAGTGCTGACATAAGGCAAGACGCTCCTCGGGGCGCGTCTTGCTGGGGCCTCTCTCCTGGAGGCGCTCAGTCAGACCCAGTGCTGACATGTGGCAAGACGCTCCTCGGGGCGCGTCTTGCTTGGGCCTCTCTCCTGGAGGCGCTCAGTCAGACCCAGTGTTGACACGTGGCAAGACGCTCCTCGGGGCGCGTCTTGCTTGGGCCTCTCTCCTGGAGGCGCTCAGTCAGACCCAGTGTTGGCATGTGGCAAAACACTCCTCGGGGCGCGTCTTGGTTGGGCCTCTCTCCTGGAGGCGCTCATTCAGACCCAGTGGTGACATGTGGCAAGACGCTCCTCGGGGCGCGTATTGCTTCGGCCTCTCTCCTGAATGCCCTCTGTCAGACCGAGTGTTGACATGTGGCAAGACTCTCCTCGGGGCGCGTCTTGCTTGGGCTTCTCTCATGGAGGCCCTCAGTCCGACCCAGTGTTGACATGTGGCAAAACGCTCCTCGGGGCACGTCTTGCTTGTGCCTCTCTCCTGGAGGCGCTCAGTCAGACCGAGTAGTGACATGTGGCAAGACGCTCCTCGGGGCGCGTCTTGCTTGGACCTCCCTCCTGGAGGCGCTCAGTCAGACCGAGTAGTGACATTGGGCAAGACGCTCCTCGGGGCGCGTCTTACTTGGACCTCTCTCCTGGAGGAGCTCAGTTAGATCGAGTAGTGACATGTGGCAAGACGCTCCTCGGGGCGCGTCTTGCTTGGGCCTCTCTCCTGGAGGCGCTCAGTCAGACCGAGTGCTGACATAAGGCAAGACGCTCCTCGGGGCGCGTCTTGCTGGGGCCTCTCTCCTGGAGGTGCTCAATCAGACCCAGTGGTGACACGTGGCAAGACGCTCCTCTGGGCGCGTCTTGCTTGGGCCTCTCTCCTGGAGGAGCTCAGTCAGACCCAGTGGTGACATGTGGCAAGACACTCCTCGGGGCGCGTCTTGCCTGGGCTTCTCTCATGGAGGCCCACAGTAAGACCCATTGTTGACATGTGGAAAGAAGGTCCTCGGGGCGCGTCTTGCTTTGGCTTCTCTGCTGGAGGCCCTCAGTCAGACCCATTGTTGACATGTGGCAAGACGCTCCTCGGGGCGCGTATTGCTTGGGCCTCTCTCCTGGATGCCCTCTGTCAGACCCAGTGTTGACATGTGGCAAGACTCTCCTCGGGGCGCGTCTTGCTTGGGCTTCTCTCATGGAGGCCCTCAGTCAGACCCAGTGTTGACATGTGTCAAGACGCTCCTCGGGCCGTGTCTTGCTTGGGCTTCTCTCCTGGAAGCGCTCAGTCAGACCCAGTGTTGACATGTGGCAAGACGCTCCTCGGGGCGCTTCTTGCTTGGGCTTCTCTCCTGGAGGACCTCAGTCAGACCCATTGTTGACATGTGGCAAGACGCTCCTCGGGGCACGTCTTGCTTGGGCCTCTCTCCTGGAGGCGCTCAGTCAGACCGAGTAGTGACATGTGGCAAGACGCTCCTCGGGGCGCGTCTTGCTGGGGCTTCTCTCATGGAGGCACTCAGTCAGACCCAGTGTTGACATGTGGCAAGACGCTCCTCGGGGCGCGTGTTGCTTGGACCTCTCTCCTGGAGGCGCTCAGTCAGACCGAGTAGTGACATGTGGCAAGACGCTCCTCGGGGCGCGTCTTGCTTGGGCCTCTCTCCTGGAGGCGCTCAATCAGACCCAGTGTTGACATGTGTCAAGACGCTCCTCGGGCGTTTCTTGCTTGCGCCTCTCTCCTGGAGGCGCTCAGTCAGACCCAGAGGTGACATGTGGCAAGACGCTCCTCGGGCCTCTCTCCTGGAGGCGCTCAGTCAGACCGAGTGCTGACATAAGGCAAGACGCTCCTCGGGGCGCGTCTTGCTGGGGCCTCTCTCCTGGAGGTGCTCAATCAGACCCAGTGGTGACACGTGGCAAGACGCTCCTCTGGGCGCGTCTTGCTTGGGCCTCTCTCCTGGAGGAGCTCAGTCAGACCCAGTGGTGACATGTGGCAAGACACTCCTCGGGGCGCGTCTTGCCTGGGCTTCTCTCATGGAGGCCCACAGTAAGACCCATTGTTGACATGTGGAAAGAAGGTCCTCGGGGCGCGTCTTGCTTTGGCTTCTCTGCTGGAGGCCCTCAGTCAGACCCATTGTTGACATGTGGCAAGACGCTCCTCGGGGCGCGTATTGCTTGGGCCTCTCTCCTGGATGCCCTCTGTCAGACCCAGTGTTGACATGTGGCAAGACTCTCCTCGGGGCGCGTCTTGCTTGGGCTTCTCTCATGGAGGCCCTCAGTCAGACCCAGTGTTGACATGTGTCAAGACGCTCCTCGGGCCGTGTCTTGCTTGGGCTTCTCTCCTGGAAGCGCTCAGTCAGACCCAGTGTTGACATGTGGCAAGACGCTCCTCGGGGCGCTTCTTGCTTGGGCTTCTCTCCTGGAGGCCCTCAGTCAGACCCATTGTTGACATGTGGCAAGACGCTCCTCGGGGCACGTCTTGCTTGGGCCTCTCTCCTGGAGGCGCTCAGTCAGACCGAGTAGTGACATGTGGCAAGACGCTCCTCGGGGCGCGTCTTGAAAATATACACATCAATTGTTCGAATCCCATTGTTGCAAAGTAAAACTCTAATAAAACTCTAGTCTGACATCAACAGAGAAGACTTAGTGTATGCACTACAAATACAGCATTAGGATTTCGAGTGGACCGTGCACCTTGTGAACCATCAGAGGCTTATGACGCAACATATCTTCCAGTTGCTATTAGACAAGTTATAATTCTGGACCATTTTTTGGAACTGGTTTCTTGGGTCTGTGAGTAAATGCCAAATGAGATGATAGTCCTTAAGTAAGTTCCTTGCGATCCCATGTCACGCTCTTGCCCATCAGCCGGTGAACGCTGAGACGGAACTCGATGAGAGCGATGTATTTTTTAAGTGCTCCGAATGTACTTCTAACAAGCGTGCGATTCACTTCGTGAGTAAACCGCAGCTGCAGCTGATTCAAACAGTCGAGCCAACATTCTACATCACAATATTCGTTTTGTAGTTAGTCGAGTTACCTTTTGTGTGGTGCATGCACGGGTCGTTAGCGTCCAGCTCCCAGCTTAGAGAGTCCTGTATTGACACAGACGTCAATACATCTCGATGTCATGCAACACACAAAGTCTGTCGCATACAGGTGGGTTAACACATGTACGATACCTTTTGTGTGGCGCATGCACGGGTCGTTAGCGTCCAGCTCCCGGCTTATAGAGAGTCCTGTATTGACACAGACGTCAATACATCTCGATGTCATGCAACACACAAAGTCTGTCGCATACAGGTGGGTTAACACACATGTACGATGTGTGCGATGGCACGCCCAGTTTACAATGGGACACGACGATGATCATTGTTAACCAAACTCTTGTTTCTCACGACAGGTGGTAGCGTTGTCTCCTGCACCTGGTCTTCGTGCACAGAGGGTGCTGTAATGTGCTCGTCATAGTCGCGATCGTTGTCACTCGAATCCGTTGTTCTCACGACAGGTGGTAGCGTTGTCTCCTGCATGTTGTCTTCGCGTGCGGCAAGCGTTGTGCTGTGCTCGTTATAATGGTTGTCTTCGTACAAAGGGGGTGTTGAATACTCCTTCGCGAGTAGTGTAGGAGGTGGTGTGATGGGACGTATCTCAGAGGCGTTATGTGAGCGTACCACCATGGCCTGAGCAACTGCGACTACTGAGAGTACACCCAGTACAGACAGCGAGATCATTTTTTTACTTGGGTGTTGTACGTGTGGGTACAGCCGCTTTAATGGCAGTGAGAGCAAGTGGTCAAATGTATTTATAGGTCACTAGCAGAAACTAAGGCACGTGGTCAGAGTGTAATCGTAACCACCGTAGCTCTTGTCATAATTTAATTAACATAGAAATCAGAAACGGGCATGTCAGGATAGACATCGCGAGTGATAATGCGGCCAGTATCTGTGTGCGCTTGAGAGCTCCTTGTTGTTCTACTGTGGTGCCCACGCCGCCGGGTCTGTAAATGTCATCGACCTTCTTTATATACGCATACGCTAAAGACCGTATATTCTCTATGGATTTGAACACGTCCTTTGTTTTGCGTAACACTTGAGCTGTCTCGAGCGTGATTTTGTGAGTGTACGCCAGTGTTTCGCGTGCACCGAGGTCCGAAAGGGCGTGCGCTACAACTATTAACCTTGGTTTGGGAGTGTGGCGAAACGCTCGCTCCGCTGTAATGGGCAGATGCAATGTTATCACCTGGTACGTTTCGTTAGTCGGGTCGTAACACACCGGTCCGTGACACGGACCGTCACATTGTATGGGGCACAGTAAGGACAACACGCCACCGACCGTGACTTCGCACTCGACCGCGGTGGTGTTGTCGATTTGCAAAGGATCACATACGCCTCTCCAGTCGCAATGAGGCACATTGTAGTCGACGCGACCGTCGGTCACCATAGCTTTCGTCAGCCAACACACTCGATTGCCCTTCGAAACATCGGCGATCAACGTGAGCGTAGAGGTCGCTGTCGCTTTACTGTACGCCAGGATATCCGTGTGTGAGTGCACGCTCGACGTCGATTGACAACCGGTCATGTCAGACCTGATCAGACCTTCCGAACACATGACCATTAGTTGTTGTGCGGCCGAGAGTATCGCGATCATACCGTTGAGATGTGTAGAAAGCGCGTACACGCCAGCCTTCCACGTTTCCAAAGTTTCCAGCAATCTAGAGGGACTTGTCTTAGCGCGCACGGCTGTGCTGAATTTGCGTTGGGTAGACACAACGGCTTCTACCTCGCTTAGGATCTTGTGGGCTCATGTACTCGTGGTAGGCCAAGACGTGTATAGTCGAGCGCGGTGACGCCCCGAACACTTGACCCGGTTTTGTTGTGGCGATATGCGTGTCCAGTAATGCGGCAAAGTCCGCGTGTCTAGCGTGTATTGATTTTACAGCTCGCTCATACCCCAACAGTACGGTCCGTAGAAGTTCGTTCACTTGTTTCCATGCGCTCGTGGAACACAGGACATCGCAACCTCTGTGATAATCAAGTAAAGCGTCACACACCAGCTGCTTGCACGTTGTAAATACAATCGGTAGTAACTTCTTACTCCACTCTATGTTGAACTCGTATAGTATGTATATGGGCGGTTGCGGCGGTTTGCGCATTTTCTATCTACCCTCCGCTAATATGACTCTGTGGTCTGTCTCCTGAGATGGTGCGGTTGGAACTTGCGAGAGTGCACTATGGACGGTCGGCGTTTCCATTTCGTCAACTGTGCCATTTTCAGCCGCTGGAAAACGGCCGTCGACGGTCGATGCGAGACACCAACATAACGTTAGACCGCGACCCTCATGCCAGTTTTCTGTAGTAATGGTTGTAGTTTCTGGTGCACACTCGATACGCCATTACGATCACAATTACGTTGATTAATAAATCCAGTGTTGTAGCGACTGCAGCCAGCGCCGTCGCGCAACTCGTGTCGGTGTTATCTCTCGATACTTTCGTTGGTATTCAAGCGTATGCAGAATCTACGGATCTGGTGAAGTTGCTTGTCACTAGCTTGCGCACGTTTGATATGGCACTTTGCGCGAGACTCACACAACCTGCAGTGGCGACCGTCGCGTCAGTGCAAAGTTTTTTCGATATATCGCTCGCAACATCGTTTGTCATTTGCTGTACACTGCGCACACTGGCCGCGAGGTCGCGGAGAGGGTCTTCGTTACGAGCTACTCTGGTAGCGCCGTGGTTGATGAGGACGATCATCTTTAGCAATAGTTCATCTCGAAGCGCAACGATGGTGAGGGCGACGGGTTGGCCGGTTCCGCCTTCAGGCCACACGGTTGCCGCTAGATTGCCCAATGCCACACACGCAGACGAACCCTGTACACACTCAATGACCCGTGTGCGATCGTTGATTTCTGCTAGTACGTTTGCTAGGTCTACGTGCTTCCACGGATCGGGCGTGGGCACGCGCTTGTTTTTAGAGGCGTTTTCGCGCAGCCTCTACCCTGCACGACCGCTCGTGGCCGCACTAGCTATATTTATCTTTATTTGTTTCACACACACACACACACACACACACACACACACACACACACACACACACACACACACACACACACGCACGCACACACACACACACACACACACACAGGACCTTGCATGCAAACCCCGGTCAGGCCTGCAGTGTACACATCAGAGACATGATGTGCTTTCACAGAACTGAGGTTGTTCATTACTAAATGACTTTTACAGGAATATTGTTATTATACTATTCAACAGGTTGATCATAATAATGTGTATTAAACCCACAACCTAGCACTGAGGACAGAGGGACTTTATTTAAATTAGTACTTAATGGAAACGATACATAATGATACATAAGAGCCATGTCATACATTCAGCCTAGGAATAGTAGCATTGTGCATTATTAAAAATATACAGATCAATTGCTCGAATCCCATTGTTGCAAAGTAAAACTCTAATAAAACTCTAGTCTGACATCAACAGAGAAGACTTAGTGTATGTACTACAAATACAGCATTAGGATTTCGAGTGGACCGTGCACCTTGTGAACCATCAGAGGCTTATGACGCAACATATCTTCCAGTTGCTATTAGACAAGTTATAATTCTCGACCATTTTTCGGAACTGGTTTCTTGGGTCCGTGAGTAAATGCCAAATGAGATGATAGTCCTTAAGTAAGTTCCTGGCGATCCCATGTCACGCTCTTGCCCATCAGCCGGTGAATGCTGAGACGGAACTCGATGAGAGCGATGTATTTTTTAAGTGCTCCGAATAGACTTCTAACAAGCGTGCGATTCACTTCGTGAGTAAACCGCAGCTGCAGCTGATTCAAACAGTCGAGCCAACTTTCTACATCACAATATGCGTTTTGTAGTTAGTCGAGTTACCTTTTGTGTGGCGCATGCACGGGTCGTTAGCGTCCAGCTCCCAGCTTAGAGAGTCCTGTATTGACACAGACGTCAATACATCTCGATGTCATGCAACACACAAAGTCTGTCGCATACAGGTGGGTTAACACATGTACGATACCTTTTGTGTGGCGCATGCACGGGTCGTTAGCGTCCAGCTCCTGGCTTATAGAGAGTCCTGTATTGACACAGACGTCAATACATCTCGATGTCATGCAACACACAAAGTCTGTCGCATACAGGTGGGTTAACACACATGTACGATGTGTGCGATGGCGCGCCCGTTTACAATGGGACACGGCGATGATCATTGTTAACCAAACTCTTGTTTCTCACGACAGGTGGTAGCGTTGTCTCCTGCACCTGGTCTTCGTGCACAGAGTGTGTTGTAATGTGCTCGTCATAGTCGCGATCGTTGTCACTCGAATCCGTTGTTCTCACGACAGGTGGTAGCGTTGTCTTCTGCATGTTGTCTTCGCGTGCGGCAAGCGTTGTGCTGTGCTCGTTATAATGGTTGTCTTCGTACAAAGGGGGTGTTGAATACTCCTTCGCGAGTAGTCTAGGAGGTGGTGTGATGGAACGTATCTCAGAGGCGTTATGTGAGCGTACCACCATGGCCTGAGCAACTGCGACTACTGAGAGTACACCCAGTACAGACAGCGAGATCAATTTTTTTTCTTGGGTGTTGTACGTGTGGGTACAGCCGCTTTAATGGCAGTGAGAGCAAGTGGGCAATTGTATTTATAGGTCACTAGCAGAAACTAAGGCACGTGGTCAGAGTGTAATCGTAACCACCTAAAGTAGCTCTTGTCATAATTTAATATACATAGAAATCAGAAACGGGTATGTCAGGATAGACATCGCGAGTGATAATGCGGCCAGTTTCTGTGTGCGCTTGAGAGCACCTTGTTGTTCTACTGTGGTGCCCACGCCGCCGGGTCTGTAAATGTCATCGACCTTCTTTATATACGCATACGCTAAAGACCGTATATTCTCTATGGATTTGAACACGTCCTTTGTTTCGCGTAACGCTTGAGCTGTCTCGAGCGTGATGTTGTGAGTGTACACCAGTGTTTCGCGTGCACCGAGGTCCGAAAAGGCGTGCGCTACAACTATTAACCTTGGTTTGGGAGTGTGGCGAAACGCTCGCTCCGCTGTAATGGGCAGATGCAATGTTATCACCTGGTACGTTTCGTTAGTCGGGTCGTAACACACCGGTCCGTCACACGGACCGTCACATTGTATGGGGCTTATACTATTCAACAGGTTGATCATAATAATGTGTATTAAACCCACAACCTAGCACTGAGGACAGAGGGACTTTATTTAAATTAGTACTTAATGGAAACGATACATAATGATACATAAGAGCCATGTCATACATTCAGCCTAGGAATAGTAGCATTGTGCACTATTAAAAATATACAGATCATTTGCTCGAATCCCATTGTTGCAAAGTAAAACTCTAATAAAACTCTAGTCTGACATCAACAGAGAAGACTTAGTGTATGTACTACAAATACAGCATTAGGATTTCGAGTGGACCGTGCACCTGGTGAACCATCAGAGGCTTATGACGCAACATATCTTCCAGTTCTGAATGAGCGCCTCCAGGAGAGAGGCCCAAGCAAGACCCGCCCCGACGAGCGTCTTGCCACATGTCACTACTCGGTCTAACTGAGCGCCTGCAGGAGAGAGGTCCAAGCAAGACACGCCCCGAGGAGCGTCTTGCCACATGTCACTACTCGGTCTGACTGAGCGCCTCCAGGAGGGAGGTCCAAGCAAGACGCGCCCCGAGGAGCGTCTTGCCACATGTCAATACTCGGTCTGACTGAGCGCCTCCAGGAGAGAGGCCCAAGCAAGACGTGCCCCGAGGAGCGTCTTGCCACATGTCAACAATGGGTCTGACTGAGGGCCTCCAGGAGAGATGCCCGAGCAAGACGCGCCCCGAGGAGCGTCTTGCCACATGTCAACACTGGGTCTGACTGAGGGCCCCCAGGAGAGAGGCCCAAATAAGACGCGCCCCGAGGAGCGTTTTGCCACATGTCAACACTGGGTCTGACTGAGGTTCTCCAGGAGAGAAGCCCAAGCAAGATGCGCCCCGAGGAGCGTCTTGCCACATGTCAGCACTCGGTCTGACTGAGCGCCTCCAGGAAGGAGGCCCAAGCAAGACGCGCCCCGAGGAGCGTCTTGCCAAATGTGAACACTGGGTCTGACTGAGCGCCTCCAGGAGAGAGGCCCAAGCAAGACGCGCCCGGAGGAGCGTCTTGCAACATGTCAGCACTCGGTCTGACTGAGCGCCTTCAGGAGAGAGGCCCAAGCAAGACGCTCCCCGAGGAGCGTCTTGACCCATGTCTCCTCTGGGTCTGACTGAGCGCCTCCAGGAGAGAGGCCCAAGCAAGACGTGCCCCGAGGAGCATCTTGCCACATGTCAACACTGGGTCTGACTGAGTGCCTCCATGAGAGAAGCCCCAGCAAGACGCGCCCCGAGGAGCGTCTTGCCACATGTTAACACTGGGTCTGACTGAGCACCTCCAGGAGAGAGGCCCAAGCAAGACGCGCCCCGAGGAGCGTCTTGCCACATGTCAACACTGGGTCTGACTGAGCGCCTCCAGGAGAGAGGCCCGAGGAGCGTCTTGCCACATGTCACCTCTGGGTCTGACTGAGCGCCTCCAGGAGAGAGGCGCAAGCAAGAAACGCCCGAGGAGCGTCTTGACACATGTCAACACTGGGTCTGACTGAGCGCCTCCAGGAGAGAGGCCCCAGCAAGACGCGCCCCGAGGAGCGTCTTGCCACATGTCACTACTCGGTCTGACTGAGCGCCTCCAGGAGAGAGGTCCAAGCAACACGCGCCCCGAGGAGCGTCTTGCCACATGTCAACACTGGGTCTGACTGAGTGCCTCCATGAGAGAAGCCCCAGCAAGACGCGCCCCGAGGAGCGTCTTGCCACATGTCACTACTCGGTCTGACTGAGCGCCTCCAGGAGAGAGGCCCAAGCAAGACGTGCCCCGAGGAGCGTCTTGCCACATGTCAACAATGGGTCTTACTGAGGGCCTCCAGGAGAGAAGCCCAAGCAAGAAGCGCCCCGAGGAGCGTCTTGCCACATGTCAACACTGGGTCTGACTGAGCGCCTCCAGGAGAGAGGCCCAAGCAAGACACGCCCCGAGGAGCGTCTTGACACATGTCAACACTGGGTCTGACTGAGGGCCTCCATGAGAGAGGCCCAAGCAATACGCGCCCCGAGGAGCGTCTTGCCACATGTCAACAATGGGTCTGACTGAGGGCCTCCAGGAGAGAAGCCAAAGCAAGACGCGCCCCGAGGAGCTTCTTTCCAGATGTCAACAATGGGTCTTACTGTGGGCCTCCATTAGAGAAGCCCAAGCAAGACGCGCCCCGAGGAGTGTCTTGCCACATGTCAACACTGTGTCTGACTGAGCGCCTCCAGGAGAGAGGCCCAAGCAAGACGCGCCCCGAGGAGCGTCTTGCCACGTGTCAACACTGGGTCTGACTTAGCGCCTCCAGGAGAGAGCCCAAGCAAGATGCGCCCCGAGGAGCGTCTTGCCTTATGTCAGCACTCGGTCTGACTGAGCGCCTCCAGGAGAGAGGCCCAAGCAAGACGCGCCCCGAGGAGCGTCTTGCCACATGTCACTACTCGGTCTAACTGAGCGCCTCCAGGAGAGAGGTCCAAGCAAGACGCGCCCCGAGGAGCGTCTTGCCAAATGTCACTACTCGGTCTGACTGAGCGCCTCCAGGAGGGAGGTCCAAGCAAGACGCGCCCCGAGGAGCGTCTTGCCACATGTCAACACTGGGTCTGTCTGAGCGCCTCCAGGAGAGAAGCCCAAGCAAGACGCGCCCCGAGGAGTGTCTTGCCACATGACACCACTGGGTCTGACTGAGCGCCTCCAGGAGAGAGGCCCAAGCAAGACGTGCCCCGAGGATCGTCAGGCCACATGTCACTACTCAGTCTGACTGAGCGCCTCCAGGAGAGAGGCCCAATCAAGACGCGCCCCGAGGAGCGTCTTGCCACATGTCAGCACTCGGTCTGACTGAGCGCCTCCAGGAGAGAGGCCCAAGCAAGACGCGCCCCGAGAAGCGTCTTGCCACATGTCAACAATGGGTCTGACTGAGGGCCTCCAGGAGAGAAGCCCAAGCAACACGCGGCCCGAGGAGCGTCTTGCCACATGTCAGCACTCGGTCTGACTGAGCGCCTGCAGGAGAGAGGCCCAAGCAAGACGCGCCCCGAGGAGCGTCTTGCCACATGCCAACAATGGGTCTGACTGAGGGCCTCCAGGAGAGAAGCCCAAGCAAGACGCGCCCCGAGGAGCGTCTTGACACATGTCAACACTGGGTATGACAGAGGGCCTCCAGGAGAGAGGCCCAAGCAAGACGCGCCCCGAGGAGTGTCTTGCCACATGTCACCACTTGGTCTGACTGAGCGCCTCCAGGAGAGAGGCCCAAGCAACACGCGCCCCGAGGAGCGTCAGGCCACATGTCAACAATGGGTCTGACTGAGGGCCTCCAGGAGAGAAGCCCAAGCAACACGCGGCCCGAGGAGCGTCTTGCCACATGTAGGCACTCGGTCTGACTGAGCGCCTCCAGGAGAGAGGCCCAAGCAAGACGCGCCCCGAGGAGCGTCTTGCCACATGCCAACAATGGGTCTGACTGAGGGCCTCCAGGAGAGAAGCCCAAGCAAGACGCGCCCCGAGGAGCGTCTTGACACATGTCAACACTGGGTATGACAGAGGGCCTCCAGGAGAGAGGCCCAAGCAAGAAGCGCCCCGAGGAGTGTCTTGCCACATGTCACCACTTGGTTTGACTGAGCGCCTGCAGGAGAGAGGCCCAAGCAACACGCGCCCCGAGGAGCGTCAGAACACATGTCACTACTCAGTCTGACTGAGCGCCTCCAGGAGAGAGGCCCAAGCAGGACGCGCCCCGAGGAGCGTCTTGCCACATGTCAACAATGGGTCTTACTGAGGGCCTCCAGGAGAGAAGCCCAAGCAAGACGCGCCCCGAGGAGCTTCTTGCCACATGTCAGCACTCGGTCTGACTGAGCGCCTCCAGGAGAGAGGCCAAAGCAAGACGCGCCCCGAGGAGCGTCTTGACACATGTCAACACTGGGTCTGACAGAGGGCCTCCATGAGAGAGGCCCAAGCAAGACGCGCCCCGAGGAGTGTCTTGCCACATGTCAACACTGGGTCTGACAGAGAGCCTCCAGGAGAGAGGCCCAAGCAAGATGCGCCCCGAGGATTGTCTTGCCACATGTCACCACTTGGTCTGACTGAGCGCCTCCAGGAGAGAGGCCCAAGCAACACGCGCCCCGAGGAGCGTCAGGCCACATGTCACTACTCAGTCTGACTGAGCGCCTCCAGGAGAGAGGCCCAAGCAAGACGCGCCCTGAGGAGCGTCTTGCCACGTGTCAACACTGGGTCTGATTGAGGGCCTTCTGGAGAGAGGCCCAAGAAAGACGCGTCCCGAGGAGCGTCTTGCCACATGTCAACAATGGTTCTTACTGAGGGCCTCCGGGAGAGAAGTCCAAGCAAGACGCGCCCCGAGGAGCTTCTTGCCACATGTCAGCACTCGGTCTGACTGAGTGCCTCCAGGAGAGAGGCCAAAGCAAGACGCCCCCCGAGGAGCGTCTTGACACATGTCAACACTGGGTCTGACTGAGTGCCTCCATGAGAGAAGCCCCAGCAAGACGCGCCCAGAGGAGCGTCTTGCCACATGTCACTACTCGGTCTGTTTGAGCGCCTCCAGGAGAGAGGCCCAAGCAAGACGTGCCCCGAGGAGCGTCTTGCCACATGTCAACAATGGGTCTGACTGAGGGCCTCCAGGATAGAAGCCCAAGCAAGACGCGCCCCGAGGAGCGTCTTGCCACATGTCAACACTGGGTCTGACTGAGCGCCTCCAGGAGAGAGGCCCAAGCAAGACACGCCCCGAGGAGCGTCTTGACACATGTCAACACTGGGTCTGACTGACGGCCTCCATGAGAGAAGCCCAAGCAAGACGCTCCCCGAGGAGAGTCTTGCCACATGTCAACACTCGGTCTGACAGAGGGCATCCAGGAGAGAGGCCCAAGCAATATGCGCCCCGAGGAGCGTCTTGCCACTTAAACCCACAACCTAGCACTGAGGACAGAGGGACTTTATTTAAATTAGTACTTAATGGAAACGATACATAATGATACATAAGAGCCATGTCACACATTCAGCCTAGGAATAGTAGCATTGTGCACTATTAAAAATATACACATCAATTGCTCGAATCCCATTGTTGCAAAGTAAAACTCTAATAAAACTCTAGTCTGACATCAACAGAGAAGACTTAGTGTATGTACTACAAATACAGCATTAGGATTTAGAGTGGACCGTGCACCTTGTGAACCATCAGAGGCTTATGACGCAACATATCTTCCAGTTGCTATTAGACAAGTTATAATTCTCGACCATTTTTCGGAACTGGTTTCTTGGGTCCGTGAGTAAATGCCATTAGTACTTAATGGAAACGATACATAATGATACATAAGAGCCATGTCGTACATTCAGCCTAGGAATAGTAGCATTGTGCACTATTAAAAATATACACATCAATTGCTCGAATCCCATTGTTGCAAAGTAAAACTCTAATAAAACTCTAGTCCGACATCAACAGAGAAGACTTAGTGTATGTACTACAAATACAGCATTAGGATTTCGAGTGGACCGTGCACCTTGTGAACCATCAGAGGCTTATGACGCAACATATCTTCCAGTTGCTATTAGACAAGTTATAATTCTCGACCATTTTTCGGAACTGGTTTCTTGGGTCCGTGAGTAAATGCCAAATGAGATGATAGTCCTTAAGTAAGTTCCTGGCGATCCCATGTCACGCTCTTGCCCATCAGCCGGTGAACGCTGAGACGGAACTCGATGAGAGCGATGTATTTTTTAAGTGCTCCGAATGTACTTCTAACAAGCGTGCGATTCACTTTGTGAGTAAACCGCAGCTGCATTTGATTCAAACAGTCGAGCCAACTTTCTACATCACAATATGCGTTTTGTAGTTAGTCGAGTTACCTTTTGTGTGGCGCATGCACGGGTCGTTATCGTCCAGCTCCCAGCTTAGAGAGTCCTGTATTGACACAGACGTCAATACATCTCGATGTCATGCAACACACAAAGTCTGTCGCATACAGGTGGGTTAACACATGTACGATACCTTTTGTGTGGCGCATGCACGGGTTGTTAGTGTCCAGCTCCCAGCTTAGAGAGTCCTGTATTGACACAGACGTCAATACATCTCAATGTCATGCAACACACAAAGTCTGTCGCATACAGGTGGGTTAGCACATGTACGATACCTTTTGTGTGGCGCATGCACGGGTCGTTAGCGTCCAGCTCCCGGCTTATAGAGAGTCCTGTATTGACACAGACGTCAATACATCTCGATGTCATGCAACACACAAAGTCTGTCGCATACAGGTGGGTTAACACACATGTACGATGTGTGCGATGGCACGCCCAGTTTACAATGGGACACGACGATGATCATTGTTAACCAAACTCTTGTTTCTCACGACAGGTGGTAGCGTTGTCTCCTGCACCTGGTCTTCGTGCACAGAGGGTGCTGTAATGTGCTCTTCATAGTCGCGATCGTTGTCACTCGAATCCGTTGTTCTCACGACAGGTGGTAGCGTTGTCTCCTGCATGTTGTCTTCACGTGCGGCAAGCGTTGTGCTGTGCTCGTTATAATGGTTGTCTTCGTACAAAGGGGGTGTTGAATACTCCTTCGCGAGTAGTTTAGGAGGTGGTGTGATGGGACGTATCTCAGAGGCGTTATGTGAGCGTACCACCATGGCCTGAGCAACTGCGACTACTGAGAGTACACCCAGTACAGACAGCGAGATCTTTTTTTTTCTTGGGTGTTGTACGTGTGGGTACAGCCGCTTTAATGGCAGTGAGAGCAAGTGGGCAAATGTATTTATAGGTCACTAGCAGAAACTAAGGCACGTGGTCAGAGTGTAATCGTAACCACCGTAGCTCTTGTCATAATTTAATATACATAGAAATCAGAAACGGGCATGTCAGGATAGACATCGCGAGTGATAATGCAGCCAGTATCTGTGTGCGCTTGAGAGCACCTTGTTGTTCTACTGTGGTGCCCACGCCGCCAGGTCTGTAAATGTCATCGACCTCCTTTATATACGCATACGCTAAAGACCGTATATTCTCTATGGATTTGAACACGTCCTTTGTTTCGCGTAACGCTTGAGCTGTCTCGATCGTGATGTTGTGAGTGTACGCCAGTTTTTCACGTGCACCGAGGTCCGAAAGGGCGTGCGCTACAACTATTAACCTTGGTTTGGGAGTGTGGCAAAACGCTCGCTCCGCTGTAATGGGCGGATGCAATGTTATCACCTGGTACGTTTCGTTAGTCGGGTCGTAACACACCGGTCCGTGAAACGGACCGTCACATTGTATGGGGCACAGTAAGGACAACACGCCGCCGACCGTGACTTCGCACTCGACCGCGGTGGTGTTATCGATTTGCAAAGGATCACATACGCCTCTCCAGTCGCAATGAGGCACATTGTAGTCGACGCGACCGTCGGTCACCATAGCTTTCATCAGCCAACACACTCGATTGCCCTTCGAAACATCGGCGATCAACGTGAGCTTAGAGGTCGACGTCGCTTTACTGTACGCCAGGATATCCGTGTGTGAGTGCACGCTCGACGTCGATTGACAACCGGTCATGTCAGACCTGATCAGACCTTCCGAACACATGACCATTAGTTGTTGTGCGGCCGAGAGTATCGCGATCATACCGTTGAGATGTGTAGAAAGCGCGTACACGCCAGCCTTCCACGTTTCCAAAATTTCCAGCAGTCTAGAGGGACTTGTCTTAGCGCGCACGGCTGTGCTGAATTTGTGTTGGGTAGACACAACGGCTTCTACCTCGCTTAGGATCTGTGGGCTCATGTACTCGTGGTAGGCCAAGACGTGTATAGTCGAGCGCGGTGACGCCCCGAACACTTGACCCGGTTTTGTTGTGGCGATATGCGTGTCCAGTAACGTGGCAAAGTCCGCGTGTCTAGCGTGTATTGATTTTACAGCTCGCTCATACCCCAACAGTACGGTCCGTAGAAGTTCGTTCACTTGTTTCCATGCGCTCGTGGAACACAGGACATCGCAACCTCTGTGATACTCAAGTAAAGCGTCAAACACCAGCTGCTTGCACGTTGGAAATACAATCGGTAGTAACTTCTTACTCCACTCTATGTTGAACTCGTATAGTATGTATATGGGCGGTTGCGGCGGTTTGCGCATTTTCTATCTACCCTCCGCTAATATGACTCTGTGGTCTGTCTCCTGAGATGGTGCGGTTGGAACTTGCGAGAGTGCACTATCGACGGTCGGCGTTTCCATTTCGTCAACTGCCATTTTCAGCCGCTGGCAAACGGCCGTCGACGGTCGATGCGAGACACCAACATAACGTTAAACCGTGACCCTCATGCCAGTTTTCTGTAGTACTGGTTGTAGTTTCTGCTGCACACTCGAAACGCCATTACGATCACAATTACGTTGATTAATAAATCCAGTGTTGTAGCGACTCCTGTCAGCGCCGTCGCGCAACTTGTGTCGGTGTTATCTCTCGATACTTTCATTCGTATCCGAGCGTATGCAGAATCTACGGATCTGGTGAAGTTGCTTGTCACTAGCTTGCGCACGTTTGATATGGCACTTTGCGCGAGACTCGCACAACCTGCAGTGGCGATCGTCGCATCAGTGCAAAGTTTTTCCAATATATCGCTCGCAACATCGTTTGTCATTTGCTGTACACTGCGCACACTGGCCGCGAGGTCGCGGAGAGGGTCTTCGTTACGAGCTACTCTGGTAGCGCCGTGGTTGATGAGGACGATCATCTTTAGCAATAGTTCATCTCGAAGCGCAACGATGGTGAGGGCGACGGGTTGGCCGGTTCCGCCTTCAGGCCACACGGTTGCCGCTAGATTGCCCAATGCCACACACGCAGACGAACCCTGTACACACTCAATGACCCGTGTGCGATCGTTGATTTCTGCTAGTACGTTTGCTAGGTCTACGTGCTTCCACGGATCGGGCGTGGGCACGCGCTTGTTTTTAGAGGCGTTTTTGTGCAGCCTCTATCCTGCACGACCGCTCGTGGCCGCACTAGCTATATTTATCTTTATTTGTTTCACACACACACACACACACACACACACACACACACACACACACACACACACACACACACACACACACACACACACACAGGCCCTTGCGTGCAAACCCCGGTCAGGCCTGCAGTGTACACATCAGAGACATGATGTTCTTTCACAGAACTGAGGTTGTTCATTTCTAAATGACTTTTACAGGAATATTGTTATTATACTGTTCAACAGGTTGATCATAATAATGTGTATTAAACCCACAACCTAGCACTGAGGACAGAGGGACTTTATTTAAATTTGTACTTAATGGAAACGATACATAATGATACATAAGAGCCATGTCGTACATTCAGCCTAGGAATAGTAGCATTGTGCACTATTAAAAATATACACATCAATTGCTCGAATCCCATTGTTGCAAAGTAAAACTCTAATAAAACTCTAGTCTGACATCAACAGAGAAGACTTAGTGTATGTACTACAAATACAGCATTAGGATTTCGAGTGGACCGTGCACCTTGTGAACCATCAGAGGCTTATGACGCAACATATCTTCCAGTTGCTATTAGACAAGTTATAATTCTCGACCATTTTTCGGAACTGGTTTCTTGGGTCCGTGAGTAAATGCCAAATGAGATGATAGTCCTTAAGTAAGTTCCTGGCGATCCCATGTCACGCTCTTGCCCATCAGCCGGTGAACGCTGAGACGGAACTCGATGAGAGCAATGTATTTTTTAAGTGCTCCGAATGTACTTCTAACAAGCGTGCGATTCACTTTGTGAGTAAACCGCAGCTGCAGCTGATTCAAACAGTCGAGCCAACTTTCTACATCACAATATGCGTTTTGTAGTTAGTCGAGTTACCTTTTGTGTGGCGCATGCACGGGTCGTTATCGTCCAGCTCCCAGCTTAGAGAGTCCTGTATTGACACAGACGTCAATACATCTCGATGTCATGCAACACACAAAGTCTGTCACATACAGGTGGGTTAACACATGTACGATACCTTTTGTGTGGCGCATGCACGGGTTGTTAGCATCCAGCTCCCAGCTTAGAGAGTCCTGTATTGACACAGACGTCAATACATCTCGATGTCATGCAACACACAAAGTCTGTCGCATACAGGTGGGTTAACACATGTACGATACCTTTTGTGTGGCGCATGCACGGGTCGTTAGCGTCCAGCTCCCGGCTTATAGAGAGTCCTGTATTGACACAGACGTCAATACATCTCGATGTCATGCAACACACAAAGTCTGTCGCATACAGGTGGGTTAACACACATGTACGATGTGTGCGATGGCACGCCCAGTTTACAATGGGACACGACGATGATCATTGTTAACCAAACTCTTGTTTCTCACGACAGGTGGTAGCGTTGTCTCCTGCACCTGGTCTTCGTGCACAGAGGGTGCTGTAATGTGCTCGTCATAGTCGCGATCGTTGTCACTCGAATCCGTTGTTCTCACGACAGGTGGTAGCGTTGTCTCCTGCATGTTGTCTTCGCGTGCGGCAAGCGTTGTGCTGTGCTCGTTATAATGGTTGTCTTCGAACAAAGGGGGTGTTGAATACTCCTTCGCGAGTAGTGTAGGAGGTGGTGTGATGGGACGTATCTCAGAGGCGTTATGTGAGCGTACCACCATGGCCTGAGCAACTGCGACTACTGAGAGTACACCCAGTACAGACAGCGAGATCTTTTTTTTTCTTGGGTGTTGTACGTGTGGGTACAGCCGCTTTAATGGCAGTGAGAGCAAGTGGGCAAATGTATTTATAGGTCACTAGCAGAAACTAAGGCACGTGGTCAGAGTGTAATCGTAACCACCGTAGCTCTTGTCATAATTTAATATACATAGAAATCAGAAACGGGCATGTCAGGATAGACATCGCGAGTGATAATGCGGCCAGTATCTGTGTGCGCTTGAGAGCACCTTGTTGTTCTACTGTGGTGCCCACACCGCCAGGTCTGTAAATGTCATCGACCTCCTTTATATACGCATACGCTAAAGACCGTATATTCTCTATGGATTTGAACACGTCCTTTGTTTCGCGTAACGCTTGAGCTGTCTCGAGCGTGATGTTGTGAGTGTACGCCAGTGTTTCACGTGCACCGAGGTCCGAAAGGGCGTGCGTTACAACTATTAACCTTGGTTTGGGAGTGTGGCGAAACGCTCGCTCCGCTGTAATGGGCGGATGCAATGTTATCACCTGGTACGTTTCGTTAGTCGGGTCGTAACACACCGGTCCGTCACACGGACCGTCACATTGTATGGGGCACAGTAAGGACAACACGCCGCCGACCGTGACTTCGCACTCGACCGCGGTGGTGTTATCGATTTGCAAAGGATCACATACGCCTCTCCAGTCGCAATGAGGCACATTGTAGTCGACGCGACCGTCGGTCACCATAGCTTTCGTCAGCCAACACACTCGATTGCCCTTCGAAACATCGGCGATCAACGTGAGCTTAGAGGTCGACGTCGCTTTACTGTACGCCAGGATATCCGTGTGTGAGTGCACGCTCGACGTCGATTGACAACCGGTCATGTCAGACCTGATCAGACCTTCCGAACACATGACCATTAGTTGTTGTGCGGCCGAGAGTATCGCGATCATACCGTTGAGATGTGTAGAAAGCGCGTACACGCCAGCCTTCCACGTTTCCAAAATTTCCAGCAGTCTAGAGGGACTTGTCTTAGCGCGCACGGCTGTGCTGAATTTGCGTTGGGTAGACACAACGGCTTCGACCTCGCTTAGGATCTGTGGGCTCATGTACTCGTGGTAGGCCAAGACGTGTATAGTCGAGCGCGGTGACGCCCCGAACACTTGACCCGGTTTTTTTGTGGCGATATGCGTGTCCAGTAACGTGGCAAAGTCCGCGTGTCTAGCGTGTATTGATTTTACAGCTCGCTCATACCCCAACAGTACGGTCCGTAGAAGTTTGTTCACTTGTTTCCATGCGCTCGTGGAACACAGGACATCGCAACCTCTGTGATACTCAAGTAAAGCGTCAAACACCAGCTGCTTGCACGTTGGAAATACAATCGGTAGTAACTTCTTACTCCACTCTATGTTGAACTCGTATAGTATGTATATGGGCGGTTGCGGCGGTTTGCGCATTTTCTATCTACCCTCCGCTAATATCACTCTGTGGTCTGTCTCCTGAGATGGTGCGGTTGGAACTTGCGAGAGTGCACTATCGACGGTCGGCGTTTCCATTTCGTCAACTGTCATTTTCAGCCGCTGGCAAACGGCCGTCGACGGTCGATGCGAGACACCAACATAACGTTAGACCGCGACCCTCATGCCAGTTTTCTGTAGTACTGGTTGTAGTTTCTGGTGCACACTCGAAACGCCATTACGATCACAATTACGTTGATTAATAAATCCAGTGTTGTAGCGACTGCAGCCAGCGCCGTCGCGCAACTTGTGTCGGTGTTATCTCTCGATACTTTCATTCGTATCCGAGCGTATGCAGAATCTACGGATCTGGTGAAGTTGCTTGTCACTAGCTTGCGCACGTTTGATATGGCACTTTGCGCGAGACTCGCACAACCTGCAGTGGCGACCGTCGCGTCAGTGCAAAGTTTTTCCGATATATCGCTCGCAACATCGTTTGTCATTTGCTGTACACTGCGCACACTGGCCGCGAGGTCGCGGAGAGGGTCTTCGTTACGAGTTGTGTAATATCCGCTGACTTGCCGATTCAATTCTGGTGGCGCTGACCCAAACGAGAACGCTTTTAAGGCGCATGTCGTGGTAACTCTGGTAGCGCCGTGGTTGACGAGGACGATCATCTTTAGCAATAGTTCATCTCGAAGCACAACGATGGTGAGGGCGACGGGTTGGCCGGTTCCGCCTTCAGGCCACTCGGTTGCCGGTAGATTGCCCAATGCCACACACGCAGACGAACCCTGTACACACTCAATGACCCGTGTGCGATCGTTGATTTCTGCTAGTACGTTTGCTAGTTCTAAGTGCTTCCACGGATCGGGCGTGGGCACGCGCTTGTTTTAGAGGCGTTTTCGCGCAGCCTCTACCCTGCACGACCGCTCGTGGCCACACTAGCTATATTTATCTTTATTTGTTTCACACACACACACACACACACACACACACACACACACACACACACACACACACACACACACACACACATACATACACACACACACACACACACACACACACACACACACACACACACACACACACACACACACACACACACACACACACACACATACAGGCCCTTGCGTGCAAACCCCGGTCAGGTCTGCAGTGTACACATCAGAGACATGATGTGCTTTCACAGAACTGAGGTTGTTCATTACTAAATGACTTTTACAGGAATATTGTTATTATACTATTCAACAGGTTGATCATAATAATGTGTATTAAACCCACAACCTAGCACTGAGGACAGAGGGACTTTATTTAAATTAGTACTTAATGGAAACGATACATAATGATACATAAGAGCCATGTCATCCATTCAGCCTAGGAATAGTAGCATTGTGCATTATTAAAAATATACAGATCAATTGTTCGAATCCCATTGTTGCAAAGTAAAACTCTAATAAAACTCTAGTCTGACATCAACAGAGAAGACTTAGTGTATGTACTACAAATACAGCATTAGGATTTCGAGTGGACCGTGCACCTTGTGAACCATCAGAGGCTTATGACGCAACATATCTTCCAGTTGCTATTAGACAATTTATAATTCTCGACCATTTTTCGGAACTGGTTTCTTGGGTCCGTGAGTAAATGCCAAATGAGATGATAGTCCTTAAGTAAGTTCCTGGCGATCCCATGTCACGCTCTTGCCCATCAGCCGGTGAATGCTGAGACGGAACTCGATGAGAGCGATGTATTTTTTAAGTGCTCCGAATGTACTTCTAACAAGCGTGCGATTCACTTCGTGAGTAAACCGCAGCTGCAGCTGATTCAAACAGTCGAGCCAACTTTCTACATCACAATATGCGTTTTGTAGTTAGTCAAGTTACCTTTTGTGTGGCGCATGCACGGGTCGTTAGCGTCCAGCTCCCAACTTAGAGAGTCCTGTATTGACACAGACGTCAATACATCTCGATGTCATGCAACACACAAAGTCTGTCGCATACAGGTGGGTTAACACATGTACGATACCTTTTGTGTGGCGCATGCACGGGTCGTTAGCGTCCAGCTCCTGGCTTATAGAGAGTCCTGTATTGACACAGACGTCAATACATCTCGATGTCATGCAACACACAAAGTCTGTCGCATACAGGTGGGTTAACACAGATGTACGATGTGTGCGATGGCGCGCCCGTTTACAATGGGACACGACGATGATCATTGTTAACCAAACTCTTGTTTCTCACGACAGGTGGTAGCGTTGTCTCCTGCACCTGGTCTTCGTGCACAGAGGGTGTTGTAATGTGCTCGTCATAGTCGCGATCGTTGTCACTCGAATCCATTGTTCTCACGACAGGTGGTAGCGTTGTCTCCTGCATGTAGGCGCAAGCAAGAAACGCCCGAGGAGCGTCTTGACACATGTCAACACTGGGTCTGATTGAGCGCCTCCAGGAGAGAGGCCCAAGCAAGACGCGCCCCGAGGAGCGTCTTGCCACATGTCACTACTCGGTCTGACTGAGCGCCTCCAGGAGAGAGGTCCAAGCAACACGCGCCCCGAGGAGCGTCTTGCCACATGTCAACACTGGGTCTGACTGAGTGCCTCCATGAGAGAAGCCCCAGCAAGACGCGCCCCGAGGAGCGTCTTGCCACATGTCACTACTCGGTCTGACTGAGCGCCTCCAGGAGAGAGGCTCTCCTGGAGGCGCTCAGTCAGACCCAGAGGTGACATGTGGCAAGACGCTCCTCGGGCCTCTCTCCTGGAGGCGCTCAGTCAGACCGAGTGCTGACATAAGGCAAGACGCTCCTCGGGGCGCGTCTTGCTGGGGCCTCTCTCCTGGAGGTGCTCAATCAGACCCAGTGGTGACACGTGGCAAGACGCTCCTCTGGGCGCGTCTTGCTTGGGCCTCTCTCCTGGAGGAGCTCAGTCAGACCCAGTGGTGACATGTGGCAAGACACTCCTCGGGGCGCGTCTTGCCTGGGCTTCTCTGCTGGAGGCCCTCAGTCAGACCCATTGTTGACATGTGGAAAGAAGGTCCTCGGGGCGCGTCTTGCTTTGGCTTCTCTGCTGGAGGCCCTCAGTCAGACCCATTGTTGACATGTGGCAAGACGCTCCTCGGGGCGCGTATTGCTTGGGCCTCTCTCCTGGATGCCCTCTGTCAGACCCAGTGTTGACATGTGGCAAGACTCTCCTCGGGGCGCGTCTTGCTTGGGCTTCTCTCATGGAGGCCCTCAGTCAGACCCAGTGTTGACATGTGTCAAGACGCTCCTCGGGCCGTGTCTTGCTTGGGCTTCTCTCCTGGAAGCGCTCAGTCAGACCCAGTGTTGACATGTGGCAAGACGCTCCTCGGGGCGCTTCTTGCTTGGGCTTCTCTCCTGGAGGCCCTCAGTCAGACCCATTGTTGACATGTGGCAAGACGCTCCTCGGGGCACGTCTTGCTTGGGCCTCTCTCCTGGAGGCGCTCAGTCAGACCGAGTAGTGACATGTGGCAAGACGCTCCTCGGGGCGCGTCTTGAAAATATACACATCAATTGCTCGAATCCCATTGTTGCAAAGTAAAACTCTAATAAAACTCTAGTCTGACATCAACAGAGAAGACTTAGTGTATGCACTACAAATACAGCATTAGGATTTCGAGTGGACCGTGCACCTTGTGAACCATCAGAGGCTTATGACGCAACATATCTTCCAGTTGCTATTAGACAAGTTATAATTCTGGACCATTTTTTGGAACTGGTTTCTTGGGTCTGTGAGTAAATGCCAAATGAGATGATAGTCCTTAAGTAAGTTCCTTGCGATCCCATGTCACGCTCTTGCCCATCAGCCGGTGAACGCTGAGACGGAACTCGATGAGAGCGATGTATTTTTTAAGTGCTCCGAATGTACTTCTAACAAGCGTGCGATTCACTTCGTGAGTAAACCGCAGCTGCAGCTGATTCAAACAGTCGAGCCAACATTCTACATCACAATATTCGTTTTGTAGTTAGTCGAGTTACCTTTTGTGTGGTGCATGCACGGGTCGTTAGCGTCCAGCTCCCAGCTTAGAGAGTCCTGTATTGACACAGATGTCAATACATCTCGATGTCATGCAACACACAAAGTCTGTCGCATACAGGTGGGTTAACACATGTACGATACCTTTTGTGTGGCGCATGCACGGGTCGTTAGCGTCCAGCTCCCGGCTTATAGAGAGTCCTGTATTGACACAGACGTCAATACATCTCGATGTCATGCAACACACAAAGTCTGTCGCATACAGGTGGGTTAACACACATGTACGATGTGTGCGATGGCACGCCCAGTTTACAATGGGACACGACGATGATCATTGTTAACCAAACTCTTGTTTCTCTCGACAGGTGGTAGCGTTGTCTCCTGCACCTGGTCTTCGTGCACAGAGGGTGCTGTAATGTGCTCGTCATAGTCGCGATCGTTGTCACTCGAATCCGTTGTTCTCACGACAGGTGGTAGCGTTGTCTCCTGCATGTTGTCTTCGCGTGCGGCAAGCGTTGTGCTGTGCTCGTTATAATGGTTGTCTTCGTACAAAGGGGGTGTTGAATACTCCTTCGCGAGTAGTGTAGGAGGTGGTGTGATGGGACGTATCTCAGAGGCGTTATGTGAGCCTACCACCATGGCCTGAGCAACTGCGACTACTGAGAGTACACCCAGTACAGACAGCGAGATCATTTTTTTACTTGGGTGTTGTACGTGTGGGTACAGCCGCTTTAATGGCAGTGAGAGCAAGTGGTCAAATGTATTTATAGGTCACTAGCAGAAACTAAGGCACGTGGTCAGAGTGTAATCGTAACCACCGTAGCTCTTGTCATAATTTAATTAACATAGAAATCAGAAACGGGCATGTCAGGATAGACATCGCGAGTGATAATGCGGCCAGTATCTGTGTGCGCTTGAGAGCTCCTTGTTGTTCTACTGTGGTGCCCACGCCGCCGGGTCTGTAAATGTCATCGACCTTCTTTATATACGCATACGCTAAAGACCGTATATTCTCTATGGATTTGAACACGTCCTTTGTTTTGCGTAACACTTGAGCTGTCTCGAGCGTGATTTTGTGAGTGTACGCCAGTGTTTCGCGTGCACCGAGGTCCGAAAGGGCGTGCGCTACAACTATTAACCTTGGTTTGGGAGTGTGGCGAAACGCTCGCTCCGCTGTAATGGGCAGATGCAATGTTATCACCTGGTACGTTTCGTTAGTCGGGTCGTAACACACCGGTCCGTGACACGGACCGTCACATTGTATGGGGCACAGTAAGGACAACACGCCACCGACCGTGACTTCGCACTCGACCGCGGTGGTGTTGTCGATTTGCAAAGGATCACATACGCCTCTCCAGTCGCAATGAGGCACATTGTAGTCGACGCGACCGTCGGTCACCATAGCTTTCGTCAGCCAACACACTCGATTGCCCTTCGAAACATCGGCGATCAACGTGAGCGTAGAGGTCGCTGTCGCTTTACTGTACGCCAGGATATCCGTGTGTGAGTGCACGCTCGACGTCGATTGACAACCGGTCATGTCAGACCTGATCAGACCTTCCGAACACATGACCATTAGTTGTTGTGCGGCCGAGAGTATCGCGATCATACCGTTGAGATGTGTAGAAAGCGCGTACACGCCAGCCTTCCACGTTTCCAAAGTTTCCAGCAATCTAGAGGGACTTGTCTTAGCGCGCACGGCTGTGCTGAATTTGCGTTGGGTAGACACAACGGCTTCTACCTCGCTTAGGATCTTGTGGGCTCATGTACTCGTGGTAGGCCAAGACGTGTATAGTCGAGCGCGGTGACGCCCCGAACACTTGACCCGGTTTTGTTGTGGCGATATGCGTGTCCAGTAATGCGGCAAAGTCCGCGTGTCTAGCGTGTATTGATTTTACAGCTCGCTCATACCCCAACAGTACGGTCCGTAGAAGTTCGTTCACTTGTTTCCATGCGCTCGTGGAACACAGGACATCGCAACCTCTGTGATAATCAAGTAAAGCGTCACACACCAGCTGCTTGCACGTTGTAAATACAATCGGTAGTAACTTCTTACTCCACTCTATGTTGAACTCGTATAGTATGTATATGGGCGGTTGCGGCGGTTTGCGCATTTTCTATCTACCCTCCGCTAATATGACTCTGTGGTCTGTCTCCTGAGATGGTGCGGTTGGAACTTGCGAGAGTGCACTATGGACGGTCGGCGTTTCCATTTCGTCAACTGTGCCATTTTCAGCCGCTGGAAAACGGCCGTCGACGGTCGATGCGAGACACCAACATAACGTTAGACCGCGACCCTCATGCCAGTTTTCTGTAGTAATGGTTGTAGTTTCTGGTGCACACTCGATACGCCATTACGATCACAATTACGTTGATTAATAAATCCAGTGTTGTAGCGACTGCAGCCAGCGCCGTCGCGCAACTCGTGTCGGTGTTATCTCTCGATACTTTCGTTGGTATTCAAGCGTATGCAGAATCTACGGATCTGGTGAAGTTGCTTGTCACTAGCTTGCGCACGTTTGATATGGCACTTTGCGCGAGACTCACACAACCTGCAGTGGCGACCGTCGCGTCAGTGCAAAGTTTTTTCGATATATCGCTCGCAACATCGTTTGTCATTTGCTGTACACTGCGCACACTGGCCGCGAGGTCGCGGAGAGGGTCTTCGTTACGAGCTACTCTGGTAGCGCCGTGGTTGATGAGGACGATCATCTTTAGCAATAGTTCATCTCGAAGCGCAACGATGGTGAGGGCGACGGGTTGGCCGGTTCCGCCTTCAGGCCACACGGTTGCCGCTAGATTGCCCAATGCCACACACGCAGACGAACCCTGTACACACTCAATGACCCGTGTGCGATCGTTGATTTCTGCTAGTACGTTTGCTAGGTCTACGTGCTTCCACGGATCGGGCGTGGGCACGCGCTTGTTTTTAGAGGCGTTTTCGCGCAGCCTCTACCCTGCACGACCGCTCGTGGCCGCACTAGCTATATTTATCTTTATTTGTTTCACACACACACACACACACACACACACACACACACACACACACACACACACACACACACACGCACGCACACACACACACACACACACACACACAGGACCTTGCATGCAAACCCCGGTCAGGCCTGCAGTGTACACATCAGAGACATGATGTGCTTTCACAGAACTGAGGTTGTTCATTACTAAATGACTTTTACAGGAATATTGTTATTATACTATTCAACAGGTTGATCATAATAATGTGTATTAAACCCACAACCTAGCACTGAGGACAGAGGGACTTTATTTAAATTAGTACTTAATGGAAACGATACATAATGATACATAAGAGCCATGTCATACATTCAGCCTAGGAATAGTAGCATTGTGCATTATTAAAAATATACAGATCAATTGCTCGAATCCCATTGTTGCAAAGTAAAACTCTAATAAAACTCTAGTCTGACATCAACAGAGAAGACTTAGTGTATGTACTACAAATACAGCATTAGGATTTCGAGTGGACCGTGCACCTTGTGAACCATCAGAGGCTTATGACGCAACATATCTTCCAGTTGCTATTAGACAAGTTATAATTCTCGACCATTTTTCGGAACTGGTTTCTTGGGTCCGTGAGTAAATGCCAAATGAGTCCCATTGTTGCAAAGTAAAACTCTAATAAAACTCTAGTCTGACATCAACAGAGAAGACTTAGTGTATGTACTACAAATACAGCATTAGGATTTAGAGTGGACCGTGCACCTTGTGAACCATCAGAGGCTTATGACGCAACATATCTTCCAGTTGCTATTAGACAAGTTATAATTCTCGACCATTTTTCGGAACTGGTTTCTTGGGTCCGTGAGTAAATGCCAAATGAGATGATAGTCCTTAAGTAAGTTCCTGGCGATCCCATGTCACGCTCTTGCCCATCAGCCGGTGAATGCTGAGACGGAACTCGATGAGAGCGATGTATTTTTTAAGTGCTCCGAATAGACTTCTAACAAGCGTGCGATTCACTTCGTGAGTAAACCGCAGCTGCAGCTGATTCAAACAGTCGAGCCAACTTTCTACATCACAATATGCGTTTTGTAGTTAGTCGAGTTACCTTTTGTGTGGCGCATGCACGGGTCGTTAGCGTCCAGCTCCCAGCTTAGAGAGTCCTGTATTGACACAGACGTCAATACATCTCGATGTCATGCAACACACAAAGTCTGTCGCATACAGGTGGGTTAACACATGTACGATACCTTTTGTGTGGCGCATGCACGGGTTGTTAGCGTCCAGCTCCCAGCTTAGAGAGTCCTGTATTGACACAGACGTCAATACATCTCGATGTCATGCAACACACAAAGTCTGTCGCATACAGGTGGGTTAGCACATGTACGATACCTTTTGTGTGGCGCATGCACGGGTCGTTAGCGTCCAGCTCCCGGCTTATAGAGAGTCCTGTATTGACACAGACGTCAATACATCTCGATGTCATGCAACACACAAAGTCTGTCGCATACAGGTGGGTTAACACACATGTACGATGTGTGCGATGGCACGCCCAGTTTACAATGGGACATGACGATGATCATTGTTTACCAAACTCTTGTTTCTCACGACAGGTGGTAGCGTTATCTCCTGCACCTGGTCTTCGTGCACAGAGGGTGCTGTAATGTGCTCGTCATAGTCGCGATCGTTGTCACTCGAATCCGTTGTTCTCACGACAGGTGGTAGCTTTGTCTCCTGCATGTTGTCTTCACGTGCGGCAAGCGTTGTGCTGTGCTCGTTATAATGGTTGTCTTCGTACAAAGGGGGTGTTGAATACTCCTTCGCGAGTAGTGTAGGAGGTGGTGTGATGGGACGTATCTCAGAGGCGTTATGTGAGCGTACCACCATGGCCTGAGCAACTGCGACTACTGAGAGTACACCCACTACAGACAGCGAGATCTTTTTTTTTCTTGGGTGTTGTACGTGTGGGTACAGCCGCTTTAATGGCAGTGAGAGCAAGTGGGCAAATGTATTTATAGGTCACTAGCAGAAACTAAGGCACGTGGTCAGAGTGTAATCGTAACCACCGTAGCTCTTGTCATAATTTAATATACATAGAAATCAGAAACGGGCATGTCAGGATAGACATCGCGAGTGATAATGCGGCCAGTATCTGTGTGCGCTTGAGAGCACCTTGTTGTTCTACTGTGGTGCCCACGCCGCCAGGTCTGTAAATGTCATCGACCTCCTTTATATACGCATACGCTAAAGACCGTATATTCTCTATGGATTTGAGCACGTCCTTTGTTTCGCGTAACGCTTGAGCTGTCTCGAGCGTGATGTTGTGAGTGTACGCCAGTGTTTCACGTGCACCGAGGTCCGAAAGGGCGTGCGCTACAACTATTCACCTTGGTTTGGGAGTGTGGCGAAACGCTCGCTCCGCTGTAATGGGCGGATGCAATGTTATCACCTGGTACGTTTCGTTAGTCGGGTCGTAACACACCGGTCCGTGAAACGGACCGTCACATTGTATGGGGCACAGTAAGGACAACACGCCGCCGACCGTGACTTCGCACTCGACCGCGGTGGTGTTATCGATTTGCAAAGGATCACATACGCCTCTCCAGTCGCAATGAGGCACATTGTAGTCGACGCGACCGTCGGTCACCATAGCTTTTGTCAGCCAACACACTCGATTGCCCTTCGAAACATCGGCGATCAACGTGAGCTTAGAGGTCGATGTCGCTTTACTGTACGCCAGGATATCCGTGTGTGAGTGCACGCTCGACGTCGATTGACAACCGGTCATGTCAGACCTGATCAGACCTTCCGAACACATGACCATTAGTTGTTGTGCGGCCGAGAGTATCGCGATCATACCGTTGAGATGTGTAGAAAGCGCGTACACGCCAGCCTTCCACGTTTCCAAAATTTCCAGCAGTCTAGAGGGACTTGTCTTAGCGCGCACGGCTGTGCTG
This sequence comes from Nothobranchius furzeri, assembly GCF_043380555.1. NCBI lineage: Eukaryota > Metazoa > Chordata > Actinopteri > Cyprinodontiformes > Nothobranchiidae > Nothobranchius > Nothobranchius furzeri. The sequence continues at coordinate 2,319,896 of NC_091741.1, forward strand.
AATTTGCGTTGGGTAGACACAACGGCTTCTACCTCGCTTAGGATCTGTGGGCTCATGTACTCGTGGTAGGCCAAGACGTGTATAGTCGAGCGCGGTGACGCCCCGAACACTTGACCCGGTTTTGTTGTGGCGATATGTGTGTCCAGTAACGCGGCAAAGTTCGCGTGTCTAGCATGTATTGATTTTACAGCTCGCTCATACCCAACAGTACGGTCCGTAGAAGTTCGTTCACTTGTTTCCATGCGCTCGTGGAACACAGGACATCGCAACCTCTGTGATACTCAAGTAAAGCGTCAAACACCAGCTGCTTGCACGTTGAAAATACAATCGGTAGTAACTTCTTACTCCACTCTATGTTGAACTCGTATAGTATGTATATGGGCGGTTGCGGCGGTTTGCGCATTTTCTATCTACCCTCCGCTAATATGACTCTGTGGTCTGTCTCCTGAGATGGTGCGGTTGGAACTTGCGAGAGTGCACTATCGACGGTCGGCGTTTCCATTTCGTCAACTGCCATTTTCAGCCGCTGGCAAACGGCCGTCGACGGTCGATGCGAGACACCAACATAACGTTAGACCGCGAACCTCAGCCAGTTTTCTGTAGGACTGGTTTTAGTTTCTGGTGCACACTCGAAACGCCATTACGATCACAATTACGTTGATTAATAAATACAGTGTTGTAGCGACTGCAGCCAGCGCCGTCGCTCAACTTGTGTCGGTGTTATCTCTCGATACTTTCATTCGTATCCGAGCGTATGCAGAATCTACGGATCTGGTGAAGTTGCTTGTCACTAGCTTGCGCACGTTTGATATGGCACTTTGCGCGAGACTCGCACAACCTGCAGTGGCGACCGTCGCGTCAGTGCAAAGTTTTTCCAATATATCGCTCGCAACATCGTTTGTCATTTGCTGTACACTGCGCACACTGGCCGCGAGGTCGCAGAGAGGGTCTTTGTTACGAGCTACTCTGGTAGCGCCGTGGTTGATGAGGACGATAATCTTTAGCAATAGTTCATCTCGAAGCGCAACGATGGTGAGGGCGACGGGTTGGCCGGTTCCGCCTTCAGGCCACACGTTTGCCGCTAGATTGCCCAATGCCACACACGCACACGAACCCTGTACACACTCAATGACCCGTGTGCGATCGTTGATTTCTGCTAGTACGTTTGTTAGGTCTACGTGCTTCCACGGATCGGGCGTGGGCACGCGCTTGTTTTTAGAGGCGTTTTCGCGCAGCCTCTACCCTGCACGACCGCTCGTGGCCGCACTAGCTATATTTATCTTTATTTGTTTCACACACACACACACACACACACACACACACACACACACACACACACACACACACACACACACACACACACACACACACACACACACAGGCCCTTGCATGCAAACCCCGGTCAGGCCTGCAGTGTACACATCAGAGACATGATGTTCTTTCACAGAACTGAGGTTGTTCATTACTAAATGACTTTTACAGGAATATTGTTATTATACTGTTCAACAGGTTGATCATAATAATGTGTATTAAACCCACAACCTAGCACTGAGGACAGAGGGACTTTATTTAAATTTGTAGTTAATGGAAACGATACATAATGATACATAAGAGCCATGTCGTACATTCAGCCTAGGAATAGTAGCATTGTGCACTATTAAAAATATACACATCAATTGCTCGAATCCCATTGTTGCAAAGTAAAACTCTAATAAAACTCTAGTCTGACATCAACAGAGAAGACTTAGTGTATGTACTACAAATACAGCATTAGGATTTCGAGTGGACCGTGCACCTTGTGAACCATCAGAGGCTTATGACGCAACATATCTTCCAGTTGCTATTAGACAAGTTATAATTCTCGACCATTTTTCGGAACTGGTTTCTTGGGTCCGTGAGTAAATGCCAAATGAGATGATAGTCCTTAAGTAAGTTCCTGGCGATCCCATGTCACGCTCTTGCCCATCAGCCGGTGAACGCTGAGACGGAACTCGATGAGAGAGATGTATTTTTTAAGTGCTCCGAATGTACTTCTAACAAGCGTGCGATTCACTTTGTGAGTAAACCGCAGCTGCAGCTGATTCAAACAGTCGAGCCAACTTTCTACATCACAATATGCGTTTTGTAGTTAGTCGAGTTACCGTTTGTGTGGCGCATGCACGGGTCGTTATCGTCCAGCTCCCAGCTTAGAGAGTCCTGTATTGACACAGACGTCAATACATCTCGATGTCATGCAACACACAAAGTCTGTCGCATACAGGTGGGTTAACACATGTACGATACCTTTTGTGTGGCGCATGCACGGGTTGTTAGCGTCCAGCTCCCAGCTTAGAGAGTCCTGTATTGACACAGACGTCAATACATCTCGATGTCATGCAACACAAAAAGTCTGTCGCATACAGGTGGGTTAACACATGTACGATACCTTTTGTGTGGCGCATGCACGGGTCGTTAGCGTCCAGCTCCCGGCTTATAGAGAGTCCTGTATTGACACAGACGTCAATACATCTCGATGTCATGCAACACACAAAGTCTGTCGCATACAGGTGGGTTAACACACATGTACGATGTGTGCGATGGCACGCCCAGTTTACAATGGGACACGACGATGATCATTGTTAACCAAACTCTTGTTTCTCACGACAGGTGGTAGCGTTGTCTCCTGCACCTGGTCTTCGTGCACAGAGGGTGCTGTAATGTGCTCGTCATAGTCGCGATCGTTGTCACTCGAATCCGTTGTTCTCACGACAGGTGGTAGCGTTGTCTCCTGCATGTTGTCTTCGCGTGCGGCAAGCGTTGTGCTGTGCTCGTTATAATGGTTGTCTTCGAACAAAGGGGGTGTTGAATACTCCTTCGCGAGTAGTGTAGGAGGTGGTGTGATGGGACGTATCTCAGAGGCGTTATGTGAGCGTACCACCATGGCCTGAGCAACTGCGACTACTGAGAGTACACCCAGTACAGACAGCGAGATCTTTTTTTTTCTTGGGTGTTGTACGTGTGGGTACAGCCGCTTTAATGGCAGTGAGAGCAAGTGGGCAAATGTATTTATAGGTCACTAGCAGAAACTAAGGCATGTGGTCAGAGTGTAATCGTAACCACCGTAGCTCTTGTCATAATTTAATATACATAGAAATCAGAAACGGGCATGTCAGGATAGACATCGCGAGTGATAATGCGGCCAGTATCTGTGTGCGCTTGAGAGCACCTTGTTGTTCTACTGTGGTGCCCACGCCGCCAGGTCTGTAAATGTCATCGACCTCCTTTATATACGCATACGCTAAAGACCGTATATTCTCTATGGATTTGAACACGTCCTTTGTTTCGCGTAACGCTTGAGCTGTCTCGAGCGTGATGTTGTGAGTGTACGCCAGTGTTTCACGTGCACCGAGGTCCGAAAGGGCGTGCGCTACAACTATTAACCTTGGTTTGGGAGTGTGGCGAAACGCTCGCTCCGCTGTAATGGGCGGATGCAATGTTATCACCTGGTACGTTTCGTTAGTCGGGTCGTAACACACCGGTCCGTCACACGGACCGTCACATTGTATGGGGCACAGTAAGGACAACACGCCGGCGACCGTGACTTCGCACTCGACCGCGGTGGTGTTATCGATTTGCAAAGGATCACATACGCCTCTCCGGTCGCAATGAGGCACATTGTAGTCGACGCGACCGTCGGTCACCATAGCTTTCGTCAGCCAACACACTCGATTGCCCTTCGAAACATCGGCGATCAAAGTGAGCTTAGAGGTCGACGTCGCTTTACTGTACGCCAGGATATCCGTGTGTGAGTGCACGCTCGACGTCGATTGACAACCGGTCATGTCAGACCTGATCAGACCTTCCGAACACATGACCATTAGTTGTTGTGCGGCCGAGAGTATCGCGATCATACCGTTGAGATGTGTAGAAAGCGCGTACACGCCAGCCTTCCACATTTCCAAAATTTCCAGCAGTCTAGAGGGACTTGTCTTAGCGCGCACGGCTGTGCTGAATTTGCGTTGGGTAGACACAACGGCTTCGACCTCGCTTAGGATCTGTGGGCTCATGTACTCGTGGTAGGCCAAGACGTGTATAGTCGAGCGCGGTGACGCCCCGAACACTTGACCCGGTTTTGTTGTGGCGATATGCGTGTCCAGTAACGCGGCAAAGTCCGCGTGTCTAGCGTGTATTGATTTTACAGCTCGCTCATACCCCAACAGTACGGTCCGTAGAAGTTTGTTCACTTGTTTCCATGCGCTCGTGGAACACAGGACATCGCAACCTCTGTGATACTCAAGTAAAGCGTCAAACACCAGCTGCTTGCACGTTGGAAATACAATCGGTAGTAACTTCTTACTCCACTCTATGTTGAACTCGTATAGTATGTATATGGGCGGTTGCGGCGGTTTGCGCATTTTCTATCTACCCTCCGCTAATATGACTCTGTGGTCTGTCTCCTGAGATGGTGCGGTTGGAACTTGCGAGAGTGCACTATCGACGGTCGGCGTTTCCATTTCGTCAACTGCCATTTTCAGCCGCTGGCAAACGGCCGTCGACGGTCGATGCGAGACACCAACATAACGTTAGACTGCGAACCTCATGCCAGTTTTCTGTAGTACTGGTTGTAGTTTCTGGTGCACACTCGAAACGCCATTACGATCACAATTATGTTGATTATTAAATCCAGTGTTGTAGCGACTGCAGCCAGCGCCGTCGCGCAACTTGTGTCGGTGTTATCTCTCGATACTTTCATTCGTATCCGAGCGTATGCAGAATCTACGGATCTGGTGAAGTTGCTTGTCACTAGCTTGCGCACGTTTGATATGGCACTTTGCGCGAGACTCGCACAACCTGCAGTGGCGACCGTGGCGTCAGTGCAAAGTTTTTCCGATATATCGCTCGCAACATCGTTTGTCATTTGCTGCCACATGCCAACACTGGGTCTGACTGAGCGCCTCCAGGAGAGAGGCCCAAGCAAGACGCGCCCCGAGGAGCGTCTTGCCACGTGTCAACACTGGGTCTGACTGAGCGCCTCCAGGAGAGAGGCCCAAGCAAGACGCGCCCAGAGGAGCGTCTTGCCACATGTCAACACTGGGTCTGACTGAGCGCCTCCAGGAGAGAGGCCCAAGCAAGACACGCCCCGAGGAGCGTCTTGACACATGTCAACACTGGGTCGGACTGAGGGCCTCCATGAGAGAAGCCCAAGCAAGACGCGCCCCGAGGAGAGTCTTGCCACATGTCAACACTCGGTCTGACAGAGGGCATTCAGGAGAGAGGCCGAAGCAATACGCGCCCCGAGGAGCGTCTTGCCACATGTCACCACTGGGTCTGAATGAGCGCCTCCAGGAGAGAGGCCCAACCAAGACGCGCCCCGAGGAGTGTCTTGCCACATGCCAACACTGGGTCTGACTGAGCGCCTCCAGGAGAGAGGCCCAAGCAAGACGCGCCCCGAGGAGCGTCTTGCCACATGTCAACACTGGGTCTGACTGAGCGCCTCCAGGAGAGAGGCCCAAGCAAGACGCGCCCCGAGGAGCGTCTTGCCACATGTCAACACTGGGTCTGACTGAGCGCCTCCAGGAGAGAGGCCCAAGCAAGACGCGCCCTGAGGAGCGTCTTGCCACATGTCAACAATGTGTCTGATTGAGGGCCTCCAGGAGAGAGGCCCAAGCAAGATGCGCCCGGAGGAGCGTCTTGCCACATGTCAACACTGGGTCTGACAGAGGGCCTCCAGGAGAGAGGCCCAAGCAAGACGCGCCCCGAGGAGCGTCTTGCCACATGTCACCTCTGGTTCTGACTGAGCGCCTCCATGAGAGAGGCCCAAGCAAGACGCGCCCCGAGGAGCGTCTTGTCACATGTCAACACTGGGTCTGTCTCAGCGCCTCCAGGAGAGAAGCCCAAGCAAGACGCGGCCCGAGGAGCGTCTTGCCACATGTCAACAATGGGTCTGACTGAGGGCCTCCAAGAGAGAGGCCCAAGCAAGACGCGCCCCGAGGAGCGTCTTGACACATGTCAACACTGGGTATGACTGAGGGCCTCCAGGAGAGAGGCCCAAGCAAGACGCGCCCCGAGGAGTGTCTTGCCACATGTCACCACTGGGTCTGACTGAGCGCCTCCAGGAGAGAGGCCCAAGCAAGACGCGCCCCGGGGAGCGTCAGGCCACATGTCACTACTCAGTCTGACTGAGCGCCTCCAGGAGAGAGGCCCAAGCAAGACGCGCCCCGAGGAGCATCTTGCCACATGTCAGCACTCGGTCTGACTGAGCGCCTCCAGGAGAAAGGCCCAAGCAAGACGCGCCCTGAGGAGCGTCTTGCCACATGTCAACAATGGGTCTGACTGAGGGCCTCCAGGAGAGAGGCCCAAGCAAGATGCGCCCGGAGGAGCGTCTTGCCACATGTCAACACTGGGTCTGACAGAGGGCCTCCAGGAGAGAGGCCCAAGCAAGACGCGCCCCGAGGAGCGTCTTTCCACATGTCAGCACTCGGTCTGACTGAGCGCCTCCAGGAGAGAGGCCCAAGCAAGACGCGCCCAAAGGAGCGTCTTGCAACATGTCAACAATGGGTCTGACTGAGCGCCTCCAGGAGAGAGGCCCAAGCAACACGCGCCCCGAGGAGCGTCAGGCCACATGTCACTACTCAGTCTGACTGAGCGCCTCCAGGAGAGAGGCCCAAGCAAGACGCGCCCCGAGGAGCGTCTTGCCACGTGTCAACACTGGGTCTGATTGAGGGCCTTCTGGAGAGAGGCCCAAGCAAGACGCGCCCCGAGGAGCGTCTTGACACATGTCAACACTGGGTCTGACAGCGGGCCTCCATGAGAGAGGCCCAAGCAAGACGCGCCCCGAGGAGTGTCTTGCCATATGTCAACACTGGGTCTGACTGAGCGGCTCCAGGAGAGAGGCCCAAGCAAGACACGCCCCGAGGAGCGTCTTGCCACGGGTCAACACTGGGTCTGACTGAGCGCCTCCAGGAGAGAGGCCCAAGCAAGACGCGCACCGAGGAGCGTCTTGCGACATGTCACTACTCGGTCTAACTGAGCGCCTCCAGGAGAGAGGTCCAAGCAAGACGCGCCCCGAGGAGCGTCTTGCCTTATGTCAGCACTCGGTCTGACTGAGCGCCTCCAGGAGAGAGGCCCAAGCAAGACGCGCACCGAGGAGCGTCTTGCGACATGTCACTACTCGGTCTAACTGAGCGCCTCCAGGAGAGAGGTCCAAGCAAGACGCACCCCGAGGAGCGTCTTGCCACATGTCACTACTCGGTCTAACTGAGCGCCTCCAGGAAAGAGGTCCAAGCAAGACGCGCCCCGAGGAGCGTCTTGCCTTATGTCAGCACTCGGTCTGACTGAGCGCCTCCAGGAGAGAGGCCCAAGCAAGACGCGCACCGAGGAGCGTCTTGCGACATGTCACTACTCGGTCTAACTGAGCGCCTCCAGGAGAGAGGTCCAAGCAAGACGCACCCCGAGGAGCGTCTTGCCACATGTCACTACTCGGTCTGACTGAGCGCCTCCAGGAGAGAGGCCCAAGCAAGACGTGCCCCGAGGAGTGTCTTGCCATATGTCAACACTGGGTCTGACTGAGCTGCTCCAGGAGAGAGGCCCAAGCAAGACGCGCCCCGAGGAGCGTCTTGCCACGGGTCAACACTGGGTCTGACTGAACGCCTCCAGGAGAGAGGCCCAAGCAAGACGCGCACCGAGGAGCGTCTTGCGACATGTCACTACTCGGTCTAACTGAGCGCCTCCAGGAGAGAGGTCCAAGCAAGACGCGCCCCGAGGAGCGTCTTGCCGTATGTCAGCACTCGGTCTGACTGAGCGCCTCCAGGAGAGAGGCCCAAGCAAGACGCGCACCGAGGAGCGTCTTGCGACATGTCACTACTCGGTCTAACTGAGCGCCTCCAGGAGAGAGGTCCAAGCAAGACGCACCCCGAGGAGCGTCTTGCCACATGTCACTACTCGGTCTGACTGAGCGCCTCCAGGAGAGAGGCCCAAGCAAGACGTGCCCCGAGGAGCGTCTTGCCACATGTCAACAATGGGTCTGACTGAGGGCCTCCAGGAGAGAAGCCCAAGCAAGACGCGCCCCGAGGAGCGTCAGGCCACATGTCAACACTGGGTCTGACTGAGCGCCTCCAGGAGAGAGGCCCCAGCAAGACGCACCCCGAGGAGCGTCTTGCCACATGTCAGCACTCGGTCTGACTGAGCGCCTCCAGGAGAGAGGCCCAAGCAAGAAGCGCCCCGAGGAGCTTCTTGCCACATGTCAACAATGGGTCTCACTGAGGGCCTCCAGGAGAGAAGCCCAAGCAAGACGCGCCCCGAGGAGCGTCTTGCCACATGTCAACACTGGGTCTAATTGAGCGCCTCCAGGAGAGAGGCCCAAGCAAGACATACCCCGAGGAGCGTCTTGCCACAGGTCACTACTCGGTCTGACTGAGCGCCTCCAGGAGAGAGGCCCAAGCAAGACACGCACCGAGGAGCGTCTTGACACATGTCAACACTGGGTCGGACTGAGGGCCTCCATGAGAGAAGCCCAAGCAAGACGCGCCCCGAGGAGAGTCTTGCCACATGTCAACACTCGGTCTGACAGAGGGCATTCAGGAGAGAGGCCGAAGCAATACGCGCCCCGGGGAGCGTCTTGCCACATGTCACCACTGGGTCTGAATGAGCGCCTCCAGGAGAGAGGCCCAACCAAGACGCGCCCCGAGGAGTGTCTTGCCACATGCCAACACTGGGTCTGACTGAGCGCCTCCAGGAGAGAGGCCCAAGCAAGACACGCCCCGAGGAGCGTCTTGCCACATGTCAACACTGGGTCTGACTGAGCGCCTCCAGGAGAGAGGCCCAAGCAAGACGCGCCCCGAGGAGCGTCTTGCCACATGTCAACACTGGGTCTGACTGAGCGCCTCCAGGAGAGAGGCCCAAGCAAGACGCGCCCTGAGGAGCGTCTTGCCACATGTCAACAATGTGTCTGACTGAGGGCCTCCAGGAGAGAGGCCCAAGCAAGATGCGCCCGGAGGAGCGTCTTGCCACATGTCAACACTGGGTCTGACAGAGGGCCTCCAGGAGAGAGGCCCAAGCAAGACGCGCCCCGAGGAGCGTCTTGCCACATGTCACCTCTGGTTCTGACTGAGCGCCTCCAGGAGAGAGGCCCAAGCAAGACGCGCCCCGAGGAGCGTCTTGTCACATGTCAACACTGGGTCTGTCTCAGCGCCTCCAGGAGAGAAGCCCAAGCAAGACGCGGCCCGAGGAGCGTCTTGCCACATGTCAACAATGGGTCTGACTGAGGGCCACCAGGAGAGAGGCCCAAGCAAGACGCGCCCCGAGGAGCGTCTTGACACATGTCAACACTGGGTATGACTGAGGGCCTCCAGGAGAGAGGCTCAAGCAAGACGCGCCCCGAGGAGTGTCTTGCCACATGTCACCACTGGGTCTGACTGAGCGCCTCCAGGAGAGAGGCCCAAGCAAGACGCGCCCCGGGGAGCGTCAGGCCACATGTCACTACTCAGTCTGACTGAGCGCCTCCAGGGGAGAGGCCCAAGCAAGACGCGCCCCGAAGAGCATCTTGCCACATGTCAGCACTCGGTCTGACTGAGCGCCTCCAGGAGAAAGGCCCAAGCAAGACGCGCCCTGAGGAGCGTCTTGCCACATGTCAACAATGGGTCTGACTGAGGGCCTCCAGGAGAGAGGCCCAAGCAAGATGCGCCCGGAGGAGCGTCTTGCCACATGTCAACACTGGGTCTGACAGAGGGCCTCCAGGAGAGAGGCCCAAGCAAGACGCGCCCCGAGGAGCGTCTTTCCACATGTCAGCACTCGGTCTGACTGAGCGCCTCCAGGAGAGAGGCCCAAGCAAGACGCGCCCAAAGGAGCGTCTTGCAACATGTCAACAATGGGTCTGACTGAGCGCCTCCAGGAGAGAGGCCCAAGCAACACGCGCCCCGAGGAGCGTCAGGCCACATGTCACTACTCAGTCTGACTGAGCGCCTCCAGGAGAGAGGCCCAAGCAAGACGCGCCCCGAGGAGCGTCTTGCCACGTGTCAACACTGGGTCTGATTGAGGGCCTTCTGGAGAGAGGCCCAAGCAAGACGCGCCCCGAGGAGCGTCTTGCCACATGTCAACAATGGGTCTTACTGAGGGCCTCCAGGAGAGAAGCCCAAGCAACACGCGCCCCGAGGAGCTTCTTGCCACATGTCAGCACTCGGTCTGACTGAGCGCCTCCAGGAGAGAGGCCAAAGCAAGACGCGCCCCGAGGAGCGTCTTGACACATGTCAACACTGGGTCTGACAGCGGGCCTCCATGAGAGAGGCCCAAGCAAGACGCGCCCCGAGGAGTGTCTTGCCATATGTCAACACTGGGTCTGACTGAGCGGCTCCAGGAGAGAGGCCCAAGCAAGACGCGCACCGAGGAGCGTCTTGCGACATGTCACTACTCGGTCTAACTGAGCGCCTCCAGGAGAGAGGTCCAAGCAAGACGCACCCCGAGGAGCGTCTTGCCACAGGTCACTACTCGGTCTGACTGAGCGCCTCCAGGAGAGAGGCCCAAGCAAGACACGCACCGAGGAGCGTCTTGACACATGTCAACACTGGGTCGGACTGAGGGCCTCCATGAGAGAAGCCCAAGCAAGACGCGCCCCGAGGAGAGTCTTGCCACATGTCAACACTCGGTCTGACAGAGGGCATTCAGGAGAGAGGCCGAAGCAATACGCGCCCCGGGGAGCGTCTTGCCACATGTCACCACTGGGTCTGAATGAGCGCCTCCAGGAGAGAGGCCCAACCAAGACGCGCCCCGAGGAGTGTCTTGCCACATGCCAACACTGGGTCTGACTGAGCGCCTCCAGGAGAGAGGCCCAAGCAAGACACGCCCCGAGGAGCGTCTTGACACATGTCAAAACTGGGTCTGACAGAGGGCCTCAACGAGAGAGGCCCAAGCAAGACGCGCCCCGAGGAGTGTCTTGCCACATGTCACCACTGGGTCTGACTGAGCGCCTCCAGGAGAGAGGCCCAAGCAAGACGTGCCCCGAGGATCGTCAGGCCACATGTCACTACTCAGTCTGACTGAGCGCCTCCAGGAGAGAGGCCCAAGCAAGACGCGCCCCGAGGAGCGTCTTGCCACATGTCAGCACTCGGTCTGACTGAGCGCCTCCAGGAGAGAGGCCCAAGCAAGACGCACCCCGAGGAGCGTCTTGCCACATGTCAACAATGGGTCTGACTGAGGGCCTCCAGGAGAGAAGCCCAAGCAACACGCGGCCCGAGGAGCGTCTTGCCACATGTCAGCACTCGGTCTGACTGAGCGCCTCCAGGAGAGAGGCCCAAGCAAGACGCGCCCCGAGGAGCGTCTTGCCACATGCCAACAATGGGTCTGACTGAGGGCCTCCAGGAGAGAAGCCCAAGCAAGACGCGCCCCGAGGAGCGTCTTGACACATGTCAACACTGGGTATGACAGAGGGCCTCCAGGAGAGAGGCCCAAGCAAGACGCGCCCCGAGGAGTGTCTTGCCACATGTCACCACTTGGTCTGACTGAACGCCTCCAGGAGAGAGGCCCAAGCAACACGCGCCCCGAGGAGCGTCAGGCCACATGTCAACAATGGGTCTGACTGATTCGAGTGACAACGATCGCGACTTTGACGAGCACATTACAACACCCTCTGTGCACGAAGACCAGGTGCAGGAGACAACGCTACCACCTGTCGTGAGAAACAAGAGTTTGGTTAACAATGATCATCGCCGTGTCCCATTGTAAACGGGCGCGCCATCGCACACATCGTACATGTGTGTTAACCCACCTGTATGCGACAGACTTTGTGTGTTGCATGACATCGAGATGTATTGACGTCTGTGTCAATACAGGACTCTCTATAAGCCAGGAGCTGGACGCTAACCACCCGTGCATGCGCCACACAAAAGGTATCGTACATGTGTTAACCCACCTGTATGCGACAGACTTTGTGTGTTGCATGACATCGAGATGTATTGACGTCTGTGTCAATACAGGACTCTCTAAGCTGGGAGCTGGACGCTAACGACCCGTGCATGCGCCACACAAAAGGTAACTCGACTAACTACAAAACGCATATTGTGATGTAGAAAGTTGGCTCGACTGTTTGAATCAGCTGCAGCTGCGGTTTACTCACGAAGTGAATCGCACGCTTGTTAGAAGTCTATTCGGAGCACTTAAAAAATACATCGCTCTCATCGAGTTCCGTCTCAGCATTCACCGGCTGATGGGCAAGAGCGTGACATGGGATCGCCAGGAACTTACTTAAGGACTATCATCTCATTTGGCATTTACTCACGGACCCAAGAAACCAGTTCCGAAAAATGGTCGAGAATTATAACTTGTCTAATAGCAACTGGAAGATATGTTGCGTCATAAGCCTCTGATGGTTCACAAGGTGCACGGTCCACTCTAAATCCTAATGCTGTATTTGTAGTACATACACTAAGTCTTCTCTGTTGATGTCAGACTAGAGTTTTATTAGAGTTTTACTTTGCAACAATGGGATTCGAGCAATTGATGTGTATATTTTTAATAGTGCACAATGCTACTATTCCTAGGCTGAATGTGTGACATGGCTCTTATGTATCATTATGTATCGTTTCCATTAAGTACTAATTTAAATAAAGTCCCTCTGTCCTCAGTGCTAGGTTGTGGGTTTAAGTGGCAAGACGCTCCTCGGGGCGCATATTGCTTGGGCCTCTCTCCTGGATGCCCTCTGTCAGACCGAGTGTTGACATGTGGCAAGACTCTCCTCGGGGCGCGTCTTGCTTGGGCTTCTCTCATGGAGGCCGTCAGTCAGACCCAGTGTTGACATGTGGCAAGATGCTCCTCGGGGCGCGTCTTGCTTGGGCTTCTCTCCTGGAGGCCCTCAGTCAGACCCATTGTTGACATGTGGAAAGACGCTCCTCGGGGCACGTCTTGCTTGGGCCTCTCTCCTGGAGGCGCTCAAACAGACCGAGTAGTGACATGTGGCAAGACGCTCCTCTGGGCGCGTCTTGCTGGGGCTTCTCTCATGGAGGCACTCAGTCAGACCCAGTGTTGACATGTGGCAAGACGCTCCTCGGGGCGCGTCTTGCTTGGACCTCTCTCCCTGAGGCGCTCAGTAAGACCGAGTAGTGACATGTGGCAAGACGCTCCTCGGGGCGCGTCTTGCTTGGGCCTCTCTCATGGAGGCCCTCTGTCAGACCCAGTGTTGACATGTGTCAAGACGCTCCTCGGGGGGCGTCTTGCTTTGGCCTCTCTCCTGGAGGCACTCAGTCAGACCGAGTGCTGACATGTGGCAAGAAGCTCCTCGGGGCGCGTCTTGCTTGGACTTCTCTCCCGGAGGCCCTCAGTAAGAACCATTGTTGACATGTGGCAAGACGCTCCTCGGGACGCGTCTTGCTTGGGCCTCTCTCCAGAAGGCCCTCAATCAGACCCAGTGTTGACACGTGGCAAGACGCTCCTCGGGGCGCGTCTTGCTTGGGCTTCTCTCCTGGAGGCCCTCAGTCAGACCCATTGTTGACATGTGGAAAGACGCTCCTCGGGGCACGTCTTGCTTGGGCCTCTCTCCTGGAGGCGCTCAAACAGACCGAGTAGTGACATGTGGCAAGACGCTCCTCTGGGCGCGTCTTGCTGGGGCTTCTCTCATGGAGGCACTCAGTCAGACCCAGTGTTGACATGTGGCAAGACGCTCCTCGGGGCGCGTCTTGCTTGGACCTCTCTCCCTGAGGCGCTCAGTAAGACCGAGTAGTGACTTGTGGCAAGACGCTCCTCGGGGCGCGTCTTGCTTGGGCCTCTCTCATGGAGGCCCTCTGTCAGACCCAGTGTTGACATGTGTCAAGACGCTCCTCGGGGGGCGTCTTGCTTTGGCCTCTCTCCTGGAGGCACTCAGTCAGACCGAGTGCTGACATGTGGCAAGAAGCTCCTCGGGGCGCGTCTTGCTTGGACTTCTCTCCCGGAGGCCCTCAGTAAGAACCATTGTTGACATGTGGCAAGACGCTCCTCGGAGCACGTCTTGCTTGGGCCTCTCTCCTGGAGGCGCTCAAACAGACCGAGTAGTGACATGTGGCAAGACGCTCCTCGGGGCGCGTCTTGCTGGGGCTTCTCTCATGGAGGCACTCAGTCAGACCCAGTGTTGACATGTGGCAAGACGCTCCTCGGGGCGCGTCTTGCTTGGACCTCTCTCCCTGAGGCGCTCAGTAAGACCGAGTAGTGACATGTGGCAAGACGCTCCTCGGGGCGCATCTTGCTTGGGCCTCTCTCATGGAGGCCCTCTGTCAGACCCAGTGTTGACATGTGTCAAGACGCTCCTCGGGGGGCGTCTTGCTTTGGCCTCTCTCCTGGAGGCACTCAGTCTGACCGAGTGCTGACATGTGGCAAGAAGCTCCTCGGGGCGCGTCTTGCTTGGACTTCTCTCCCGGAGGCCCTCATTAAGAACCATTGTTGACATGTGGCAAGACGCTCCTCGGGGCGCGTCTTGCTTGGGCCTCTCTCCAGAAGGCCCTCAATCAGACCCAGTGTTGACACGTGGCAAGACACTCCTCGGGGCGCGTCTTGCTTGGGCCTCTCTCCTGCAGGCCCTCTGTCATACCCAGTGTTGACATGTGTCAAGACGCTCCTCGGGGCGCATCTTGCTTGGGCTTCTCTCCTGGAGGCCCTCAGTCAGACCCATTGTTGGCATGTGGCAAGACGCTCCTCGGGGCGCGTCTTGCTTGGGCCTCTCTCCTGGAGGCGCTCAGTCAGACCGAGTGCTGACATGTGGTAAGACGTTCCTCGGGGCGCGTCTTGCTTGGGCTTCTCTCCTGGAGGCGCTCAGAAATACCCAGTGTTGACATGTGACAAGACGCTCCTCGGGGCGCGTCTTGCTTGGGCCTCTCTCCTGGAGGCGCTCAGTCAGAACCAGAGGTGACATGTGGCAAGACGCTCCTCGGGGCGCGTCTTGCTTGGGCCTCTCTCCTGGAGGCCCTCTGTCAGACCCAGTGTTGACATGTGGCAAGACGCTCCTCCGGGCGCATCTTGCTTGGGCCTCTCTCCTGGAGGCCCTCAGTCAGACCCATTGTTGACATGTGGCAAGACGCTCCTCGGGGCGCGTCTTGCTTGGGCCTCTCTCCTGGAGGCCCTCAGTCAGACCGAGTGCTGACCTAAGGCAAGACGCTCCTCGGGGCGCGTCTTGCTGGGGCCTCTCTCCTGGAGGCGCTCAGTCAGACCCAGTGCTGACATGTGGCAAGACGCTCCTCGGGGCGCGTCTTGCTTGGGCCTCTCTCCTGGAGGCGCTCAGTCAGACTGAGTAGTGACATGTGGCCTGACGATCCTTGGGGCACGTCTTGCTTGGGCCTCTCTCCAGGAGGCGCTCAGTCAGACCCAGTGGTGACATGTGGCAAGACACTCCTCGGGGCGCGTCTTGCTTGGGCCTCTCTCGTGGAGGCCCTCTGTCAGACCCAGTGTTGACATGTGTCAAGACGCTCCTCAGGGCGCGTCTTGCTTGGGCTTCTCTCCTGGAGGCCCTCAGTGAGACCCATTGTTGACATGTTGCAAGACGCTCCTCGGGGCGCGTCTTGCTTGGGCTTCTCTCCTGGAGGCGCTCAGACAGACCCAGTGTTGACATGTGACAAGACGCTCCTCGGGGCGCGTCTTGCTTGGGCCTCTCTCCTGGAGGCGCTCAGTCAGAACCAGAGGTGACATGTGGCAAGACGCTCCTCGGGGCGCGTCTTGCTTGGGCCTCTCTCCTGGAGGCCCTCTGTCAGACCCAGTGTTGACATGTGGCAAGACGCTCCTCCGAGCGCATCTTGCTTGGGCCTCTCTCCTGGAGGCGCTCAGTCAGACTGAGTAGTGACATGTTGCAAGACGCTCCTCGGGGCGCGTCTTGCTTGGGCCTCTCTCCTGGAGGCGCTCAGTCAGACTGAGTAGTGACATGTGGCCTGACGCTCCTCGGGGCGCGTGTTGCTTGGGCCTCTCTCCTGGAGGCGCTCAGTCTGACCAAGTGGTGACATGTGGCAAGACACTCCTCGGGGCGCGTCTTGCTTGGGCCTCTCTCCTGGAGGCCCTCTGTCATACCCAGTGTTGACATGTGTCAAGACGCTCCTCGGGGCGCGTCTTGCTTGGGCTTCTCTCCTGGAGGCCCTCAGTCAGACCCATTGTTGGCATGTGGCGAGACGCTCCTCGGGGCGCGTCTTGCTTGGGCCTCTCTCCTGGAGGCGCTCAGTCAGACCGAGTGCTGACATGTGGCAAGACGCTCCTCGGGCCGCGTGTTGCTTGGGCTTCTCTCCTGGAGGCCCTCAGTCAGACCCATTGTTGACATGTGGCAAGACGTTCCTCGGGGCGCGTCTTGCTTGGGCCTCTCTCCTGGAGGCGCTCAGTCAGACCGAGTGCTGACATGTGGCAAGACGCTCCTCGGGGCGCGTCTTGCTTGGGCTTCTCTCCTGGAGGCGCTCAGAAAGACCCAGTGTTGACATGTGGCAAGACGCTCCTCCGGGCGCATCTTGCTTGGGCCTCTCTCCTGGAGGCCCTCAGTCAGACCCATTGTTGACATGTGGCAAGACGCTTCTCGGGGTGCGTCTTGCTTGGGCCTCTCTCCTGGAGGCGCTCAGTCAGACTGAGTAGTGACATGTGGCCTGACGATCCTCGGGGCACGTCTTGCTTGGGCCTCTCTCCTGGAGGCGCTCAGTCAGACCCAGTGGTGACATGTGGCAAGACACTCCTCGGGGCGCGTCTTGCTTGGGCCTCTCTCGTGGAGGCCCTCTGTCAGACCCAGTGTTGACATGTGTCAAGACGCTCCTCGGGGCGCGTCTTGCTTGGGCTTCTCTCCTGGAGGCCCTCAGTCAGACCCATTGTTGACATGTGGCAAGACGCTCCTCGGGGCGCGTCTTGCTTGGGCTTCTCTCCTGGAGGCGCTCAGACAGACCCAGTGTTGACATGTGACAAGACGCTCCTCGGGGCGCGTCTTGCTTGCGCCTCTCTCCTGGAGGCGCTCAGTCAGAACGAGAGGTGACATGTGGCAAGACGCTCCTCGGGGCGCGTCTTGCTTGGGCCTCTCTCCTGGAGGCCCTCTGTCAGACCCAGTGTTGACATGTGGCAAGACGCTCCTCCGGGCGCATCTTGCTTGGGCCTCTCTCCTGGAGGCGCTCAGTCAGACTGAGTAGTGACATGTGGCAAGACACTCCTCGGGGCGCGTCTTGGTTGGGCCTCTCTCCTGGAGGCGCTCATTCAGACCCAGTGGTGACATGTGGCAAGACGCTCCTCGGGGCGCGTATTGCTTTGGCCTCTCTCCTGAATGCCCTCTGTCAGACCGAGTGTTGACATGTGGCAAGACTCTCCTCGGGGCGCGTCTTGCTTGGGCTTCTCTCATGGAGGCCCTCAGTCCGACCCAGTGTTGACATGTGTCAAGACGCTCCTCGGGGCGTGTCTTGCTTGGGCCTCTCTCCTGGAGGCGCTCAGTCAGACCCAGTGTTGACATGTGGCAAGACGCTCCTTTGGGCGCGTCTTGCTTGGGCTTCTCTCCTGGAGGCCCTCAGTCAGACCCATTGTTGACATGTGGCAAAACGCTCCTCGGGGCATGTCTTGCTTGTGCCTCTCTCCTGGAGGCGCTCAGTCAGACCGAGTAGTGACATGTGGCAAGACGCTCCTCGGGGCGCGTCTTGCTTGGACCTCCCTCCTGGAGGCGCTCAGTCAGACCGAGTAGTGACATTTGGCAAGACGCTCCTCGGGGCGCGTCTTGCTTGGACCTCTCTCCTGGAGGAGCTCAGTTAGATCGAGTAGTGACATGTGGCAAGACGCTTCTCGGGGCGCGTCTTGCTTGGGCCTCTCTCCTGGAGGCGCTCAGTCAGACCGAGTGCTGACATAAGGCAAGACGCTCCTCGGGGCGCGTCTTGCTGGGGCCTCTCTCCTGGAGGTGCTCAATCAGACCCAGTGGTGACACGTGGCAAGACGCTCCTCTGGGCGCGTCTTGCTTGGGCCTCTCTCCTGGAGGAGCTCAGTCAGACCCAGTGGTGACACGTGGCAAGACGCTCCTCGGGGCGCGTCTTGCTTGGGCCTCTCTCCTGGAGGCGCTCAGTCAGACACAGTGTTGACATGTGGCAAGACACTCCTCGGGGCGCGTCTTGCCTGGGCCTCTCTCCTGGATGCCCTCTGTCAGACCCAGTGTTGACATGTGGCAAGACTCTCCTCGGGGCGCGTCTTGCTTGGGCTTCTCTCATGGAGGCCCTCAGTCAGACCCAGTGTTGACATGTGTCAAGACGCTCCTCGGGCCGTGTCTTGCTTGGGCCTCTCTCCTGGAAGCGCTCAGTCAGACCCAGTGTTGACATGTGGCAAGACGCTCCTCGGGGCGCTTCTTGCTTGGGCTTCTCTCCTGGAGGCCCTCAGTCAGACCCATTGTTGACATGTGGCAAGACGCTCCTCGGGGCACGTCTTGCTTGGGCCTCTCTCCTGGAGGCGCTCAGTCAGACCGAGTAGTGACATGTGGCAAGACGCTCCTCGGGGCGCGTCTTGCTGGGGCTTCTCTCATGGAGGCACTCAGTCAGACCCAGTGTTGACATGTGGCTAGACGCTCCTCGGGGCGCGTGTTGCTTGGACCTCTCTCCTGGAGGCGCTCAGTCAGACCCAGTGTTGACATGTGGCAAGACACTCCTCGGGGCGCGTCTTGCCTGGGCTTCTCTCATGGAGGCCCACAGTAAGACCCATTGTTGACATGTGGAAAGAAGGTCCTCGGGGCGCGTCTTGCTTTGGCTTCTCTCCTGGAGGCCCTCAGTCAGACCCATTGTTGACATGTGGCAAGACGCTCCTCGGGGCGCGTCTTGCTGGGGCTTCTCTCATGGAGGCACTCAGTCAGACCCAGTGTTGACATGTGGCAAGACGCTCCTCGGGGCGCGTGTTGCTTGGACCTCTCTCCTGGAGGCGCTCAGTCAGACCGAGTAGTGACATGTGGCAAGACGCTCCTCGGGGCGCGTCTTGCTGGGGCCTCTCTCCTGGAGGCGCTCAGTCAGACCCAGTGTTGACATGTGTCAAGACGCTCCTCGGGGGTTTCTTGCTTGCGCCTCTCTCCTGGAGGCGCTCAGTCAGACCCAGAGGCGACATGTGGCAAGACGCTCCTCGGGCCTCTCTCCTGGAGGCGCTCAGTCAGACCCAGTGTTGACATGTGGCAAGACGTTCCTCGGGGCGCGTCTTGCTTGGGCCTCTCGCCTGGAGGCGCTCAGTCAGACCGAGTGCTGACATGTTGCAAGACGCTCCTCCGGGCGCGTCTTGCTTGGGCCTCTCTCCTGGAGGCGCTCAGTCAGACCCAGTGTTGACATGTGGCAAGACGCTCCTCGGGGCGCGTCGTGCTTGGGCCTCTCTCCTGGAGGCGCTCAGTCAGACCGAGTGCTGACATGTGGCAAGAACATCCTCGGGGCGCATCTTGCTTGGGCTTCTCTCCTGGAGGCCCTCAGTCAGACCCAGTGTTGACATGTGGCAAGACGCTCCTCGGGGCGCGTCTTATTTGGGCCTCTCTCCTGGGGGCCCTCAGTCAGACCCAGTGTTGACATGTGGCAAGACGCTCCTCGGGGCGCATCTTGCTCTGGCTTCTCTCCTGGAGGCCCTCAGTCAGACCCATTGTTGACATGTGGGAAGACGTTCCTCGGGGCACGTCTTGCTTGGGCCTCTCTCCTGGAGGTGCTCAGTCAGACCGAGTAGTGACATGTGGCAAGACGCTCCTCGGGGCGCGTCTTGCTTGGACCTCCCTCCTGGAGGCGCTCAGTCAGACCGAGTAGTGACATGTGGCAAGACGCTCCTCGGGGCGTGTCTTGCTTGGACCTCTCTCCTGGAGGCGCTCAGTTAGACCGAGTAGTGACATGTGGCAAGACGCTCCTCGGGGCGGGTCTTGCTTGGGCCTCTCTCCTGGAGGCGCTCAGTCAGAACTTGGTTTGGGAGTGTGGCAAAACGCTCGCTCCGCTGTAATGGGCGGATGCAATGTTATCACCTGGTACGTTTCGTTAGTCGGGTCGTAACACACCGTTCCGTGAAACGGACCGTCACATTGTATGGGGCACAGTAAGGACAACACGCCGCCGACCGTGACTTCGCACTCGACCGCGGTGGTGTTATCGATTTGCAAAGGATCACATACGCCTCTCCAGTCGCAATGAGGCACATTGTAGTCGACGCGACCGTCGGTCACCATAGCTTTCATCAGCCAACACACTCGATTGCCCTTCGAAACATCGGCGATCAACGTGAGCTTAGAGGTCGACGTCGCTTTACTGTACGCCAGGATATCCGTGTGTGAGTGCACGCTCGACGTCGATTGACAACCGGTCATGTCAGACCTGATCAGACCTTCCGAACACATGACCATTAGTTGTTGTGCGGCCGAGAGTATCGCGATCATACCGTTGAGATGTGTAGAAAGCGCGTACACGCCAGCCTTCCACGTTTCCAAAATTTCCAGCAGTCTAGAGGGACTTGTCTTAGCGCGCACGGCTGTGCTGAATTTGCGTTGGGTAGACACAACGGCTTCTACCTCGCTTAGGATCTGTGGGCTCATGTACTCGTGGTAGGCCAAGACGTGTATAGTCGAGCGCGGTGACGCCCCGAACACTTGACCCGGTTTTGTTGTGGCGATATGCGTGTCCAGTAACGTGGCAAAGTCCGCGTGTCTAGCGTGTATTGATTTTACAGCTCGCTCATACCCCAACAGTACGGTCCGTAGAAGTTCGTTCACTTGTTTCCATGCGCTCGTGGAACACAGGACATCGCAACCTCTGTGATACTCAAGTAAAGCGTCAAACACCAGCTGCTTGCACGTTGGAAATACAATCGGTAGTAACTTCTTACTCCACTCTATGTTGAACTCGTATAGTATGTATATGGGCGGTTGCGGCGGTTTGCGCATTTTCTATCTACCCTCCGCTAATATGACTCTGTGGTCTGTCTCCTGAGATGGTGCGGTTGGAACTTGCGAGAGTGCACTATCGACGGTCGGCGTTTCCATTTCGTCAACTGCCATTTTCAGCCGCTGGCAAACGGCCGTCGACGGTCGATGCGAGACACCAACATAACGTTAAACCGCGACCCTCATGCCAGTTTTCTGTAGTACTGGTTGTAGTTTCTGGTGCACACTCGAAACGCCATTACGATCACAATTACGTTGATTAATAAATCCAGTGTTGTAGCGACTCCTGTCAGCGCCGTCGCGCAACTTGTGTCGGTGTTATCTCTCGATACTTTCATTCGTATCCGAGCGTATGCAGAATCTACGGATCTGGTGAAGTTGCTTGTCACTAGCTTGCGCACGTTTGATATGGCACTTTGCGCGAGACTCGCACAACCTGCAGTGGCGATCGTCGCATCAGTGCAAAGTTTTTCCAATATATCGCTCGCAACATCGTTTGTCATTTGCTGTACACTGCGCACACTGGCCGCGAGGTCGCGGAGAGGGTCTTCGTTACGAGCTACTCTGGTAGCGCCGTGGTTGATGAGGACGATCATCTTTAGCAATAGTTCATCTCGAAGCGCAACGATGGTGAGGGCGACGGGTTGGCCGGTTCCGCCTTCAGGCCACACGGTTGCCGCTAGATTGCCCAATGCCACACACGCAGACGAACCCTGTACACACTCAATGACCCGTGTGCGATCGTTGATTTCTGCTAGTACGTTTGCTAGGTCTACGTGCTTCCACGGATCGGGCGTGGGCACGCGCTTGTTTTTAGAGGCGTTTTTGTGCAGCCTCTACCCTGCACGACCGCTCGTGGCCGCACTAGCTATATTTATCTTTATTTGTTTCACACACACACACACACACACACACACACACACACACACACACACACACACACACACACAGGACCTTGCGTGCAAACCCCGGTCAGGCCTGCAGTGTACACATCAGAGACATGATGTTCTTTCACAGAACTGAGGTTGTTCATTACTAAATGACTTTTACAGGAATATTGTTATTATACTGTTCAACAGGTTGATCATAATAATGTGTATTAAACCCACAACCTAGCACTGAGGACAGAGGGACTTTATTTAAATTTGTACTTAATGGAAACGATACATAATGATACATAAGAGCCATGTCGTACATTCAGCCTAGGAATAGTAGCATTGTGCACTATTAAAAATATACACATCAATTGCTCGAATCCCATTGTTGCAAAGTAAAACTCTAATAAAACTCTAGTCTGACATCAACAGAGAAGACTTAGTGTATGTACTACAAATACAGCATTAGGATTTCGAGTGGACCGTGCACCTTGTGAACCATCAGAGGCTTATGACGCAACATATCTTCCAGTTGCTATTAGACAAGTTATAATTCTCGACCATTTTTCGGAACTGGTTTCTTGGGTCCGTGAGTAAATGCCAAATGAGATGATAGTCCTTAAGTAAGTTCCTGGCGATCCCATGTCACGCTCTTGCCCATCAGCCGGTGAACGCTGAGACGGAACTCGATGAGAGCAATGTATTTTTTAAGTGCTCCGAATGTACTTCTAACAAGCGTGCGATTCACTTTGTGAGTAAACCGCAGCTGCAGCTGATTCAAACAGTCGAGCCAACTTTCTACATCACAATATGCGTTTTGTAGTTAGTCGAGTTACCTTTTGTGTGGCGCATGCACGGGTCGTTATCGTCCAGCTCCCAGCTTAGAGAGTCCTGTATTGACACAGACGTCAATACATCTCGATGTCATGCAACACACAAAGTCTGTCACATACAGGTGGGTTAACACATGTACGATACCTTTTGTGTGGCGCATGCACGGGTTGTTAGCATCCAGCTCCCAGCTTAGAGAGTCCTGTATTGACACAGACGTCAATACATCTCGATGTCATGCAACACACAAAGTCTGTCGCATACAGGTGGGTTAACACATGTACGATACCTTTTGTGTGGCGCATGCACGGGTCGTTAGCGTCCAGCTCCCGGCTTATAGAGAGTCCTGTATTGACACAGACGTCAATACATCTCGATGTCATGCAACACACAAAGTCTGTCGCATACAGGTGGGTTAACACACATGTACGATGTGTGCGATGGCACGCCCAGTTTACAATGGGACACGACGATGATCATTGTTAACCAAACTCTTGTTTCTCACGACAGGTGGTAGCGTTGTCTCCTGCACCTGGTCTTCGTGCACAGAGGGTGCTGTAATGTGCTCGTCATAGTCGCGATCGTTGTCACTCGAATCCGTTGTTCTCACGACAGGTGGTAGCGTTGTCTCCTGCATGTTGTCTTCGCGTGCGGCAAGCGTTGTGCTGTGCTCGTTATAATGGTTGTCTTCGAACAAAGGGGGTGTTGAATACTCCTTCGCGAGTAGTGTAGGAGGTGGTGTGATGGGACGTATCTCAGAGGCGTTATGTGAGCGTACCACCATGGCCTGAGCAACTGCGACTACTGAGAGTACACCCAGTACAGACAGCGAGATCAATTTTTTTTCTTGGGTGTTGTACGTGTGGGTACAGCCGCTTTAATGGCAGTGAGAGCAAGGCGTGCCATCGCACACATCGTACATGTGTGTTAACCCACCTGTATGCGACAGACTTTGTGTGTTGCATGACATCGAGATGTATTGACGTCTGTGTCAATACAGGACTCTCTATAAGCCAGGAGCTGGACGCTAACGACCCGTGCATGCGCCACACAAAAGGTATCGTACATGTGCTAACCCACCTGTATGTGACAGACTTTGTGTGTTGCATGACATCGAGATGTATTGACGTCTGTGTCAATACAGGACTCTCTAAGCTGGGAGCTGGACGCTAACAACCCGTGCATGCGCCACACAAAAGGTATCGTACATGTGTTAACCCACCTGTATGCCACAGACTTTGTGTGTTGCATGACATCGAGATGTATTGACGTCTGTGTCAATACAGGACTCTCTAAGCTGGGAGCTGGACGATAACGACCCGTGCATGCGCCACACAAAAGGTAACTCGACTAACTACAAAACGCATATTGTGATGTAGAAAGTTGGCTCGACTGTTTGAATCAGCTGCAGCTGCTGTTTACTCACAAAGTGAATCGCACGCTTGTTAGAAGTACATTCGGAGCACTTAAAAAATACATCGCTCTCATCGAGTTCCGTCTCAGCGTTCACCGGCTGATGGGCAAGAGCGTGACATGGGATCGCCAGGAACTTACTTAAGGACTATCATCTCATTTGGCATTTACTCACGGACCCAAGAAACCAGTTCCGAAAAATGGTCGAGAATTATAACTTGTCTAATAGCAACTGGAAGATATGTTGCGTCATAAGCCTCTGATGGTTCACAATGTGCATGGTCCACTCGAAATCCTAATGCTGTATTTGTAGTACATACACTAAGTCTTCTCTGTTGATGTCGGACTAGAGTTTTATTAGAGTTTTACTTTGCAACAATGGGATTCGAGCAATTGATGTGTATATTTTTAATAGTGCACAATGCTACTATTCCTAGGCTGAATGTACGACATGGCTCTTATGTATCATTATGTATCGTTTCCATTAAGTACTAATGGCATTTACTCACGGACCCAAGAAACCAGTTCCGAAAAATGGTCGAGAATTATAACTTGTCTAATAGCAACTGGAAGATATGTTGCGTCATAAGCCTCTGATGGTTCACAAGGTGCACGGTCCACTCTAAATCCTAATGCTGTATTTGTAGTACATACACTAAGTCTTCTCTGTTGATGTCAGACTAGAGTTTTATTAGAGTTTTACTTTGCAACAATGGGATTCGAGCAATTGATGTGTATATTTTTAATAGTGCACAATGCTACTATTCCTAGGCTGAATGTGTGACATGGCTCTTATGTATCATTATGTATCGTTTCCATTAAGTACTAATTTAAATAAAGTCCCTCTGTCCTCAGTGCTAGGTTGTGGGTTTAAGTGGCAAGACGCTCCTCGGGGCGCATAATGCTTGGGCCTCTCTCCTGGATGCCCTCTGTCAGACCGAGTGTTGACATGTGGCAAGACTCTCCTCGGGGCGCGTCTTGCTTGGGCTTCTCTCATGGAGGCCGTCAGTCAGACCCAGTGTTGACATGTGTCAAGACGCTCCTCGGGGCGTGTCTTGCTTGGGCCTCTCTCCTGGAGGCGCTCAGTCAGACCCAGTGTTGACATGTGGCAAGACGCTCCTCGGGGCGTGTCTTGCTTGGGCTTCTCTCCTGGAGGCCCTCAGTCAGACCCATTGTTGACATGTGGCAAGACGCTCCTCCGGGCACGTCTTGCTTGGGCCTCTCTCCTGGAGGCGCTCAAACAGACCGAGTAGTGACATGTGGCAAGACGCTCCTCTGGGCGCGTCTTGCTGGGGCTTCTCTCATGGAGGCACTCAGTCAGACCCAGTGTTGACATGTGGCAAGACGCTCCTCGGGGCGCGTCTTGCTTGGACCTCTCTGCCTGAGGCGCTCAGTAAGACCGAGTAGTGACATGTGGCAAGACGCTCCTCGGGGCGCGTCTTGCTTGGGCCTCTCTCATGGAGGCCCTCTGTCAGACCCAGTGTTGACATGTGTCAAGACGCTCCTCGGGGGGCGTCTTGCTTTGGCCTCTCTCCTGGAGGCACTCAGTCAGACCGAGTGCTGACATGTGGCAAGAAGCTCCTCGGGGCGCGTCTTGCTTGGACTTCTCTCCCGGAGGCCCTCAGTAAGAACCATTGTTGACATGTGGCAAGACGCTCCTCGGGACGCGTCTTGCTTGGGCCTCTCTCCAGAAGGCCCTCAATCAGACCCAGTGTTGACACGTGGCAAGACGCTCCTCGGGGCACGTCTTGCTTGGGCCTCTCTCCTGGAGGCGCTCAGTCAGACTGAGTAGTGACATGTGGCCTGACGCTCCTCGGGGCGCGTGTTGCTTGGGCCTCTCTCCTGGAGGCGCTCAGTCAGACCAAGTGGTGACATGTGGCAAGACAATCCTCGGGGCGCATCTTGCTTGGGCCTCTCTCCTGGAGGCCCTCTGTCAGACCCAGTGTTGACATGTGGCAAGACTCCTCGGGGCGCGTCTTGCTTGGGCCTCTCTCATGGAGGCCCTCTGTCAGACCCAGTGTTGACATGTGTCAAGACGCTCCTCGGGGCGCGTCTTGCTTTGGCCTCTCTCCTGGAGGCGCTCAGTCAGACCGAGTGCTGACATGTGGCAAGAAGCTCCTCGGGGCGTGTCTTGCTTGGGCTTCTCTCCTGGAGGCCCTCAGTAAGACCCATTGTTGACATGAAGCCCAAGCAAGACGCGCCCCGTGGAGCGTCTTGCCACATGTCAACACTGGGTCTGACTGAGCGCCTCCAGGAGAGAGGCCCAAGCAAGACGCGCCCCGAGGAGCGTCTTGCCACATGTCAACAATGGGTCTGACTGAGGGCCTCCAGGAGAGAAGCCCAAGCAAGACGCGCCCCGTGGAGCTTCTTGCCACATGTCAGCACTCGGTCTGACTGAGCGCCTCCAGGAGAGAGGCCAAAGCAAGACGCGCCCCGAGGAGCGTCTTGACACATGTCAACACTGGGTCTGACAGAGGGCCTCCATGAGAGAGGCCCAAGCAAGACGCGCCCCGAGGAGTGTCTTGCCACATGTCAACACTGGGTCTGACAGAGGGCCTCCAGGAGAGAGGCCCAAGCAAGACGCGCCCCGAGGAGTGTCTTGCCACATGTCACCACTTGGTCTGACTGAGCGCCTCCAGGAGAGAGGCCCAAGCAAGACGCGCCCCGAGGAGCGTCTTGCCACGTGTCAACACTGGGTCTGATTGAGGGCCTTCTGGAGAGAGGCCCAAGCAAGACGCGCCCCGAGGAGCGTCTTGCCACATGTCAACAATGGTTCTTACTGAGAGCCTCCAGGTGAGAAGCCCAAGCAAGACGCGCCCCGAGGAGCTTCTTGCCACATGTCAGCACTCGGTCAGACTGAGCACCTCCAGGAGAGAGGCCAAAGCAAGACGCCCCCCGAGGAGCGTCTTGACACATGTCAACACTGGGTCTGACAGAGGGCCTCCATGAGAGAGGCCCAAGCAAGACGCGCCCCGAGGAGTGTCTTGCCAAATGTCAACACTGGGTCTGACTGAGCGCCTCAGGGAGAGAGGTCCAAGCAAGACGCGCCCCGAGGAGCGTCTTGCCACATGTCACTACTCGGTCTGACTGAGCGCCTCAGGGAGAGAGGTCCAAGCAAGAC
Source organism: Nothobranchius furzeri (assembly GCF_043380555.1). Lineage (NCBI taxonomy): Eukaryota > Metazoa > Chordata > Actinopteri > Cyprinodontiformes > Nothobranchiidae > Nothobranchius > Nothobranchius furzeri. Next base: position 2,346,930 of record NC_091741.1, read on the forward strand.
GCGCCCCGAGGAGCGTCTTGCCACATGTCAACACTGGATCTGACTGAGTGCCTCCATGAGAGAAGCCCCAGCAAGACGCGCCCCGAGGAGCGTCTTGCCACATGTCACTACTCGGTCTGTTTGAGCGCCTCCAGGAGAGAGGCCCAAGCAAGACACGCCCCGAGGAGCGTCTTGACACATGTCAACACTGGGTCTGACTGAGGGCCTCCATGAGAGAAGCCCAAGCAAGACGCGCCCCGAGGAGCGTCTTGCCACATGTCAACACTGGGTCTGATTGAGGGCCTTCTGGAGAGAGGCCCAAGCAAGACGCGCCCCGAGGAGCGTCTTGCCACATGTATACAATGGGTCTTACTGAGGGCCTCCAGGAGAGAGGCCCAAGCAAGATGCGCCCGGAGGAGCGTTTTGCCACATGTCAACACTGGGTCTGACAGAGGGCCTCCAGGAGAGAGGCCCAAGCAAGACGCACCCCGAGGAGCGTCTTGCCACATGTCACCTCTGGTTCTGACTGAGCGCCTCCAGGAGAGAGGCCCAAGCAAGACGCGCCCCGAGGAGCGTCTTGCCACTTGTCAACACTGGGTCTGACAGAGGGCCTCCATGAGAGAGGCCCAAGCAAGACGCGCCCCGAGGAGCGTCTTGCGACATGTCACTACTCGGTCTAACTGAGCGCCTCCAGGAGAGAGGTCCAAGCAAGACGCGCCCCGGGGAGCGTCTTGCCACATGTCACAACTCGGTCTGACTGAGCGCCTCCAGGAGAGAGGCCCAAGCAAGACGTGCCCCGAGGAGCGTCTTGCCACATGTCAACAATGGGTCTGACTGAGGGCCTCCAGGAGAGAAGCCCAAGCAAGACGCGCCCCGTGGAGCGTCTTGCCACATGTCAACACTGGGTCTGACTGAGCGCCTCCAGGAGAGAGGCCCAAGCAAGACGCGCCCCGAGGAGCGTCTTGCCACATGTCAACAATGGCTCTGACTGAGGGCCTCCAGGAGAGAAGCCCAAGCAAGACGCGCCCCGTGGAGCGTCTTGCCACATGTAAACACTGGGTCTTATTGAGGGCCTTCTGGAGAGACGCCCAAGCAATACGCGCCCCGAGGAGCGTCTTGCCACATGTCAACAATGGGTCTTACTGAGGGCCTCCAGGAGAGAGGCCCAAGCAAGATGCGCCCGGAGGAGCGTCTTGCCACATGTCAACACTGGGTCTGACAGAGGGCCTCCAGGAGAGAGGCCCAAGCAAGACGCGCCCCGAGGAGCGTCTTGCCACATGTCACCTCTGGTTCTGACTGAGTGCCTCCAGGAGAGAGGTCCAAGCAAGACGCGCCCCGAGGAGCGTCTTGCCACATGTCAACAATGGGTCTGACTGAGGGCCTCCAGGAGAGAAGCCCAAGCAAGACGCGCCCCGTGGAGCGTCTTGACACATGTCAACACTGGGTCTGACAGAGGGCCTCCATGAGAGAAGCTCAAGCAAGACGCGCCCCGAGGAGCGTCTTGCCACATGTCAACACTGGGTCTGATTGAGGGCCTTCTGGAGAGAGGCCCAAGCAAGACGCGCCCCGAGGAGCGTCTTGCCACATGTCAACACTGGGTCTGACAGAGGGCCTCCATGAGAGAGGCCCAAGCAAGACGCGCCCCGAGGAGCGTCTTGCCACATGTCACTACTCGGTCTGACTGAGCGCCTCCAGGAGAGAGGCCCAAGCAAGACGTGCCCCGAGGAGCGTCTTGCCACATGTCAACAATGGGTCTGACTGAGGGCCTCCAGGAGAGAAGCCCAAGCAAGACGCGCCCCGTGGAGCGTCTTGCCAAATGTCAACACTGGGTCTGACTGAGCGCCTCCAGGAGAGAGGCCCAAGCAAGACGCGCCCCGAGGAACGTCTTGCCACATGTCAACAATGGGTCTGACTGAGGGCCTCCAGGAGAGAAGCCCAAGCAAGACGCGCCCCGTGGAGCGTCTTGCCACATGTCAACACTGGGTCTTATTGAGGGCCTTCTGGAGAGAGGCCCAAGCAATACGCGCCCCGAGGAGCGTCTTGCCACATGTCAACAATGGGTCTTACTGAGGGCCTCCAGGAGAGAGGCCCAAGCAAGATGCGCCCGGAGGAGCGTCTTGCCACATGTCAACACTGGGTCTGACAGAGGGCCTCCAGGAGAGAGGCCCAAGCAAGACGCGCCCCGAGGAGCGTCTTGCCACATGTCACCTCTGGTTCTGACTGAGCGCCTCCAGGAGAGAGGCCCAAGCAAGACGCGCCCCGAGGAGCGTCTTGCCACATGTCAACAATGGGTCTGACTGAGGGCCTCCAGGAGAGAAGCCCAAGCAAGACGCGCCCCGTGGAGCGTCTTGACACATGTCAACACTGGGTCTGACAGAGGGCCTCCAGGAGAGGGGCCCAAGAAAGACGCGCCCCGAGGAGTGTCTTGCCACATGTCACCACTGGGTCTGACTGAGCGCCTCCAGGAGAGAGGCCCAGGCAAGACGCGCCCCGAGGAGCGTCAGGCCACATGTCACTACTCAGTCTGACTGAGCCCCTCCAGGAGAGAGGCCCAAGCAAGACGCGCCCCGAGGAGCGTCTTGCCACGTGTCAACACTGGGTCTGATTGAGGGCCTTCTGGAGAGAGGCCCAAGCAAGACGCACCACGAGGAGCGTCTTGCCACATGTCAACAATGGGTGTTACTGAGGGCCTCCAGGAGAGAAGCCCAAGCAAGACGCGCCCCGAGGAGCTTCTTGCCACATGTCAGCACTCGGTCTGACTGAGCGCCTCCACGAGAGAAGCCAAAGCAAGACGCGCCCCGAGGAGCGTCTTGACACATGTCAACACTGGGTCTGACAGAGGGCCTCCATGAGAGAGGCCCAAGCAAGACGTGCCCCGAGGAGTGTCTTTCCACATGTCAACACTGGGTCTGACTGAGCGCCTCCAGGAGAGAGGCCCAAGCAAGACGCGCCCCGAGGAGCTTCTTGCCACGTGTCACCACTTGGTCTGACTGAGCGCCTCCAGGAGAGAGGCCCAAGCAAGACGCGCCCCGAGGAGCGTCTTGCCACGTGTCACCACTGGGTCTGATTGAGCGCCTCCAGGAGAGAGGCCCCAGCAAGACCGGTCAGGCCTGCAGTGTACACATCAGAGACATGATGTTCTTTCACAGAACTGAGGTTGTTCATTACTAAATGACTTTTACAGGAATATTGTTATTATACTATTCAACAGGTTGATCATAATAATGTGTATTAAACCCACAACCTAGCACTGAGGACAGAGGGACTTTATTTAAATTAGTACTTAATGGAAACGATACATAATGATACACAAGAGCCATGTCATACATTCAGCCTAGGAATAGTAGCATTGTGCACTATTAAAAATATACACATCAATTGCTCGAATCCCATTGTTGCAAAGTAAAACTCTAATAAAACTCTAGTCTGACATCAACAGAGAAGACTTAGTGTATGTACTACAAATACAGCATTAGGATTTCGAGTGGACCGTGCACCTGGTGAACCATCAGAGGCTTATGACGCAACATATCTTCCAGTTCTGACTGAGCGCCTCCAGGAGAGAGGCCCAAGCAAGACCCGCCCCGAGGAGCGTCTTGCCACATGTCACTACTCGGTCTAACTGAGCGCCTCCAGGAGAGAGGTCCAAGCAAGACACGCCCCGAGGAGCGTCTTGCCACATGTCACTACTCGGTCTGACTGAGCGCCTCCAGGAGGGAGGTCCAAGCAAGACGCGCCCCGAGGAGCGTCTTGCCACATGTCACTACTCGGTCTGACTGAGCACCTCCAGGAGAGAGGCCCAAGCAAGACGTGCCCCGAGGAACGTCTTCCCACATGTCAACAATGGGTCTGACTGAGGGCCTCCAGGAGAGAAGCCCAAGCAAGACGCGCCCCGAGGAGCGTCTTGCCACATGTCAACACTGGGTCTGACTGAGGGCCTCCAGGAGAGAAGCCCAAGCAAGATGCGCCCCGAGGATGTTCTTGCCACATGTCAGCACTCGGTCTGACTGAGCGCCTCCAGGAGAGAGGCCCAAGCACGACGCGCCCCGAGGAGCGTCTTGCCACATGTCAACACTGGGTCTGACTGAGCGCCTCCAGGAGAGAGGCCCAAGCAAGACGCGCCCGGAGGAGCGTCTTGCCACATGTCAACACTGGGTCTGACTGAGCGCCTCCAGGAGAGAGGCCCGAGGAGCGTCTTGCCACATGTCGCCTCTGGGTCTGACTGAGCGCCTCCAGGAGAGAGGCGCTAGCAAGAAACCCCCGAGGAGCGTCTTGACACATGTCAACACTGGGTCTGACTGAGCGCCTCCAGGAGAGAGGCCCCGGCAAGACGCGCCCCGAGGAGCGTCTTGCCACATGTCACTACTCGGTCTGACTGAGCGCCTCCAGGAGAGAGGTCCAAGCAACACGCGCCCCGAGGAGCGTCTTGCCACATGTCAACACTGGGTCTGACTGAGTGCCTCCATGAGAGAAGCCCCAGCAAGACGCGCCCCGAGGAGCGTCTTGCCACATGTCAACAATGGGTCTGACTGAGGGCCTCCAGGAGAGAAGCCAAAGCAAGACGCGCCCCGAGGACCTTCTTTCCACATGTCAACAATGGGTCTTACTGTGGGCCTCCATGAGAGAAGCCCAGGCAAGACGCGCCCCGAGGAGTGTCTTGCCACATGTCAACACTGGGTCTGACTGAGCGCCTCCAGGAGAGAGGTCCAAGCAACACGCGCCCCGAGGAGCGTCTTGCCACATGTCAACACTGGGTCTGACTGAGTGCCTCCATGAGAGAAGCCCCAGCAAGACGCGCCCCGAGGAGCGTCTTGCCACATGTCACTACTCGGTCTGACTGAGCGCCTCCAGGAGAGAGGCCCAAGCAAGACGTGCCCCGAGGAGCATCTTGCCACATGTCAACAATGGGTCTGACTGAGGGCCTCCAGGAGAGAAGCCCAAGCAAGAAGCGCCCCGAGGAGCGTCTTGCCACATGTCAACACTGGGTCTGACTGAGCGCTTCCAGGAGAGAGGCCCAAGCAAGACACGGCCCGAGGAGCGTCTTGACACATGTCAACACTGGGTCTGACTGAGGGCCTCCATGAGAGAAGCCCAAGCAAGACGCGCCCCGAGGAGAGTCTTGCCACATGTCAACACTGGGTCTGACAGAGGGCATCCAGGAGAGAGGCCCAGGCAAGACGCGCCCCGAGGAGTGTCTTGCCACATGTCAACACTGTGTCTGACTGAGCGCCTCCAGGAGAGAGGCCCAAGCAAGACGCGCCCCGAGGAGCGTCTTGCCACGTGTCACCACTGGGTCTGACTGAGCTCCTCCAGGAGAGAGGCCCAAGCAAGACGCGCCCAGAGGAGCGTCTTGCCACGTGTCACCACTGGGTCTGATTGACCACCTCCAGGAGAGAGGCCCCAGCAAGACGCGCCCCGAGGAGCGTCTTGCCTTATGTCAGCACTCGGTCTGACTAAGCGCCTCCAGGAGAGAGGCCCAAGCAAGACGCGCCCCGAGGAGCGTCTTGCCACATGTCACTACTCGATCTAACTGAGCTCCTCCAGGAGAGAGGTCCAAGCAAGACGCGCCCCGAGGAGCGTCTTGCCAAATGTCACTACTCGGTCTGACTGAGCGCCTCCAGGAGGGAGGTCCAAGCAAGACGCGCCCCGAGGAGCGTCTTGCCACATGTCACTACTCGGTCTGACTGAGCGCCTCCAGGAGAGAGGCACAAGCAAGACGTGCCCCGAGGAGCGTTTTGCCACATGTCAACAATGGGTCTGACTGAGGGCCTCCAGGAGAGAAGCCCAAGCAAGACGCGCCCAAAGGAGCGTCTTGCCACATGTCAACACTGGGTCTGACTGAGCGCCTCCAGGAGAGAGGCCCAAGCAAGACACGCCCCGAGGAGCGTCTTGACACATGTCAACACTGGGTCGGACTGAGGGCCTCCATGAGAGAAGCCCAAGCAAGACGCGCCCCGAGGAGAGTCTTGCCACATGTCAACACTCGGTCTGACAGAGGGCATTCAGGAGAGAGGCCAAAGCAATACGCGCCCCGAGGAGCGTCTTGCCACATGTCACCACTGGGTCTGAATGAGCGCCTCCAGGAGAGAGGCCCAACCAAGACGCGCCCCGAGGAGTGTCTTGCCACATGTCACTACTCAGTCTGACTGAGCGCCTCCAGGAGAGAGGCCCAAGCAAGATGCGCCCGGAGGAGCGTCTTGCCACATGTCAACACTGGGTCTGACAGAGGGCCTCCAGGAGAGAGGCCCAAGCAAGACGCGCCCCGAGGAGCGTCTTGCCACATGTCACCTCTCGTTCTGACTGAGCGCCTCCAGGAGAGAGGCGCAAGCAAGACGCGCCCCGAGGAGCGTCTTGTCACATGTCAACACTGGGTCTGTCTGAGTGCCTCCAGGAGAGAAGCCCAAGCAAGACGCGCCCCGAGGAGCGTCTTGCCACATGTCAACAATGGGTCTGACTGAGGGCCTCCAGGAGAGAAGCCCAAGCAAGACGCGCCCCGAGGAGCGTCTTGACACATGTCAACACTGGGTCTGACAGAGGGCCTCCACGAGAGAGGCCCAAGCAAGACGCGCCCCGAGGAGTGTCTTGCCACATGTCACCACTGGGTCTGACTGAGCGCCTCCAGGAGAGAGGCCCAAGCAAGACGTGCCCCGAGGATCGTCAGGCCACATGTCACTACTCAGTCTGACTGAGCGCCTCCAGGAGAGAGGCCCAAGCAAGACGCGCCCCGAGGAGCGTCTTGCCACATGTCAACAATGGGTCTGACTGAGGGCCTCCAGGAGAGAGGCCCAAGCAAGATGCGCCCGGAGGAGCGTCTTGCCACATGTCAACACTGGGTCTTTCTGAGCGCCTCCAGGAGAGAAGCCCAAGCAAGACGCGCCCCGAGGAGCGTCTTGCCACATGTCAGCACTCGGTCTGACTGAGCGCCTCCAGGAGAGAGGCCCAAGCAAGACGCGCCCCGAGGAACGTCTTGCCACATGTCAACAATGGGTCTGACTGAGGGCCTCCAGGAGAGAAGCCCAAGCAACACGCGGCCCGAGGAGCGTCTTGCCACATGTCAGCACTCGGTCTGACTGAGCGCCTCCAGGAGAGAGGCCCAAGCAAGACGCGCCCCGAGGAGCGTCTTGCCACATGCCAACAATGGGTCTGACTGAGGGCCTCCAGGAGAGAAGCCCAAGCAAGACGCGCCCCGAGGAGCGTCTTGACACATGTCAACACTGGGTATGACAGAGGGCCTCCAGGAGAGAGGCCCAAGCAAGACGCGCCCCGAAGAGTGTCTTGCCACATGTCACCACTTGGTCAGACTGAGCGCCTCCAGGAGAGAGGCCCAAGCAACACGCGCCCCGAGGAGCGTCAGGCCACATGTCACTACTCAGTCTGACTGAGCGCCTCCAGGAGAGAGGCCCAAGCAAGACGCGCCCCGAGGAGCGTCTTGCAACATGTCACTACTCAGTCTGACTGAGCGCCTCCAGGAGAGAGGCCCAAGCAAGATGCGCTCGGAGGAGCGTCTTGCCACATGTCAACATTGGGTCTGACAGAGGGCCTCCAGGAGAGAGGCCCAAGCAAGACGCGCCCCGAGGAGCGTCTTGCCACATGTCACCTCTGGTTCTGACTGAGCGCCTCCAGGAGAGAGGCCCAAGCAAGACGCGCCCCGAGGAGCGTCTTGTCACATGTCAACACTGGGTCTGTCTGAGCGCCTCCAGGAGAGAAGCCCAAGCAAGACGCGCCCCGAGGAGCGTCTTGCCACATGTCAACAATGGGTCTCACTGAGGGCCTCCAGGAGAGAAGCCCAAGCAAGACGCGCCCCGAGGAGCGTCTTGACACATGTCAACACTGGGTCTGACAGAGGGCCTCCACGAGAGAGGCCCAAGCAAGACGCGCCCCGAGGAGTGTCTTGCCACATGTCACCACTGGGTCTGACTGAGCGCCTCCTGGAGAGAGGCCCAAGCAAGACGTGCCCCAAGGATCGTCAGGCCACATGTCACTACTCAGTCTGACTGAGCTTCTCCAGGAGAGAGGCCCAAGCAAGACGCGCCCCGAGGAGCGTCTTGCCACATGTCAGCACTGGGTCTGACTGAGCGCCTCCAGGAGAGAGGCCCCAGCAAGACGCGCCCCGAGGAGCGTCTTGCCTTAGGTCAGCACTCGGTCTGACTGAGCGCCTCCAGGAGAGAGGCCCAAGCAAGACGCGCCCCGAGGAGCGTCTTGCCACATGTCAACAATGGGTCTGACTGAGGGCCTCCAGGAGAGAGGCCCAAGCAAGATGCGCCCGGAGGAGCGTCTTGCCACATGTCAACACTGGGTCTGACAGAGGGCCTCCAGGAGAGAGGCCCAAGCAAGACGCGCCCCGAGGAGCGTCTTGCCACATGTCACCTCTGGTTCTGACTGAGCGCCTCCAGGAGAGAGGCCCAAGCAAGACGCGCCCCGAGGAGCGTCTTGTCACATGTCAACACTGGGTCTTTCTGAGCGCCTCCAGGAGAGAAGCCCAAGCAAGACGCGCCCCGAGGAACGTCTTACCACATGTCAGCACTCGGTCTGACTGAGCGCCTCCAGGAGAGAGGCCCAAGCAAGACGCGCCCCGAGGAGCGTCTTGCCACATGCCAACAATGGGTCTGACTGAGGGCCTCCAGGAGAGAAGCCCAAGCAAGATGCGCCCCGAGGAGCGTCTTGACACATGTCAACACTGGGTATGACAGAGGGCCTGCAGGAGAGAGGCCCAAGCAAGACGCGCCCCGAGGAGTGTCTTGCCACGTGTCAACACTGGGTCTGATTGAGGGCCTTCTGGAGAGAGGCCCAAGCAAGACGCGCCCCGAGGAGCGTCTTGCCACATGTCAACAATGGTTCTTAATGAGGGCCTCCGGGAGAGAAGTCCAAGCAAGACGCGCCCCGAGGAGCTTCTTGCCACATGTCAGCACTCGGTCAGACTGAGTGCCTCCAGGAGAGAGGCCAAAGCAAGACGCCCCCCGAGGAGCGTCTTGACACATGTCAACACTGGGTCTGACAGAGGGCCTCCATGAGAGAGGCCCAAGCAAGATGCGCCCCGAGGAGCGTCTTGCCACATGTCACTACTCGGTCTTACTGAGCGCCTCAGGGAGAGAGGTCCAAGCAAGACGCGCCCCGAGGAGCGTCTTGCCACATGTCAACACTGGGTCTGACTGAGTGCCTCCATGAGAGAAGCCCCAGCAAGACGCGCCCCGAGGAGCGTCTTGCCACATGTCACTACTCGGTCTGTTTGAGCGCCTCCAGGAGAGAGGCCCAAGCAAGACGTGCTCCGAGGAGCGTCTTGCCACATGTCAACAATGGGTCTGACTGAGGGCCTCCAGGAGAGATGCCCAAGCAAGACGCGCCCCGAGGAGCGTCTTGACACATGTCAACACTGGGTCTGACAGAGGGCCTCCACGAGAGAGGCCCAAGCAAGACGCGCCCCGAGGAGCGTCTTGACCTCCTCCGGGCGCGTCTTGCTTGGGCCTCTCTCCTTGAGGCGCTCAGTCAGACCCAGTGTTGACATGTGGCAAGACGCTCCTCGGGGCGCGTCGTGCTTGGGCCTCTCTCCTGGAGGCGCTCAGTCAGACCGAGTGCTGACATGTGGCAAGAACATCCTCGGGGCGCATCTTGCTTGGGCTTCTCTCCTGGAGGCCCTCAGTCAGACCCAGTGTTGACATGTGGCAAGACGCTCCTCGGGGCGCGTCTTATTTGGGCCTCTCTCCTGGGGGCCCTCAGTCAGACCCAGTGTTGACATGTGGCAAGATGCTCCTCGGGGCGCGTCTTGCTTGGGCTTCTCTCCTGGAGGCCCTCAGTCAGACCCATTGTTGACATGTGGCAAGACGCTCCTCGGGGCACGTCTTGCTTGGGCCTCTCTCCTGGAGGTGCTCAGTCAGACCGAGTAGTGACATGTGGCAAGACGCTCCTCGGGGCGCGTCTTGCTTGGACCTCCCTCCTGGAGGCGCTCAGTCAGACCGAGTAGTGACATGTGGCAAGACGCTCCTCGGGGCGTGTCTTGCTTGGACCTCTCTCCTGGAGGCGCTCAGTCAGACCGAGTAGTGACATGTGGCAAGACGCTCCTCGGGGCGTGTCTAGCTTGGGCCTCTCTCCTGGAGGCGCTCAGTCAGAACTGGAAGATATGTTGCGTCATAAGCCTCTGAATGTTCACCAGGTGCACGGTCCACTCGAAATCCTAATGCTGTATTTGTAGTACATACACTAAGTCTTCTCTGTTGATGTCAGACTAGAGTTTTATTAGAGTTTTACTTTGCAACAATGGGATTCGAGCAATTGATGTGTATATTTTTAATAGTGCACAATGCTACTATTCCTAGGCTGAATGTATGACATGGCTCTTATGTATCATTATGTATTGTTTCCATTAAGTACTAATTTAAATAAAGTCCCTCTGTCCTCAGTGCTAGGTTGTGGGTTTAATACACATTATTATGATCAACCTGTTGAATAGTATAAGCCCCATACAATGTGACGGTCCGTGTGACGGACCGGTGTGTTACGACCCGACTAACGAAACGTACCAGGTGATAACATTGCATCTGCCCATTACAGCGGAGTGAGCGTTTCGCCACACTCCCAAACCAAGGTTAATAGTTGTAGCGCACGCCCTTTCGGACCTCGGTGCACGCGAAACACTGGTGTACACTCACAACATCACGCTCGAGACAGCTCAAGCGTTACGCGAAACAAAGGACGTGTTCAAATCCATAGAGAATATACGGTCTTTAGCATATGCGTATATAAAGTAGGTCGATGACATTTACAGACCCGGCGGCGTGGGCACCACAGTAGAACAACAAGGTGCTCTCAAGCGCACAGAGATACTGGCCGCATTATCACTCGCGATGTCTATCCTGACATACCCGTTTCTGATTTCTATGTATATTAAATTATGACAAGAGCTACTTTAGGTGGTTACGATTACACTCTGACCACGTGCCTTAGTTTCTGCTAGTGACCTATAAATACATTTGCCCACTTGCTCTCACTACCATTAAAGCGGCTGTACCCACACGTACAACACCCAAGAAAAAAAATTGATCTCGCTGTCTGTACTGGGTGTACTCTCAGTAGTCGCAGTTGCTCAGGCCATGGTGGTACGCTCTAATAACGCCTCTGAGATACGTTCCATCACACCACCTCCTAGACTACTCGCGAAGGAGTATTCAACACCCCCTTTGTACGAAGACAACCATTATAACGAGCACAGCACAACGCTTGCCGCACGCGAAGACAACATGCAGGAGACAACGCTACCACCTGTCGTGAGAACAACGGATTCGAGTGACAACGATCGCGACTATGACGAGCACATTACAACACCCTCTGTGCACGAAGACCAGGTGCAGGAGACAACGCTACCACCTGTCGTGAGAAACAAGAGTTTGGTTAACAATGATCATCGTCGTGTCCCATTGTAAACGGGCGCGCCATCGCACACATCGTACATCTGTGTTAACCCACCTGTATGCGACAGACTTTGTGTGTTGCATGACATCGAGATGTATTGACGTCTGTGTCAATACAGGACTCTCTATAAGCCAGGAGCTGGACGCTAACGACCCGTGCATGCGCCACACAAAAGGTATCGTACATGTGTTAACCCACCTGTATGCGACAGACTTTGTGTGTTGCATGACATCGAGATGTATTGACGTCTGTGTCAATACAGGACTCTCTAAGCTGGGAGCTGGACGCTAACGACCCGTGCATGCGCCACACAAAAGGTAACTTGACTAACTACAAAACGCATATTGTGATGTAGAAAGTTGGCTCGACTGTTTGAATCAGCTGCAGCTGCGGTTTACTCACGAAGTGAATCGCACGCTTGTTAGAAGTACATTCGGAGCACTTAAAAAATACATCGCTCTCATCGAGTTCCGTCTCAGCATTCACCGGCTGATGGGCAAGAGCGTGACATGGGATCGCCAGGAACTTACTTAAGGACTATCATCTCATTTGGCATTTACTCACGGACCCAAGAAACCAGTTCCGAAAAATGGTCGAGAATTATAAATTGTCTAATAGCAACTGGAAGATATGTTGCGTCATAAGCCTCTGATGGTTCACAAGGTGCACGGTCCACTCGAAATCCTAATGCTGTATTTGTAGTACATACACTAAGTCTTCTCTGTTGATGTCAGACTAGAGTTTTATTAGAGTTTTACTTTGCAACAATGGGATTCGAACAATTGATCTGTATATTTTTAATAATGCACAATGCTACTATTCCTAGGCTGAATGTATGACATGGCTCTTATGTATCATTATGTATCGTTTCCATTAAGTACTAATTTAAATAAAGTCCCTCTGTCCTCAGTGCTAGGTTGTGGGTTTAATACACATTATTATGATCAACCTGTTGAATAGTATAATAACAATATTCCTGTAAAAGTCATTTAGTAATGAACAACCTCAGTTCTGTGAAAGCACATCATGTCTCTGATGTGTACACTGCAGACCTGACCGGGGTTTGCACGCAAGGGCCTGTATGTGTGTGTGTGTGTGTGTGTGTGTGTGTGTGTGTGTGTGTATGTATGTGTGTGTGTGTGTGTGTGTGTGTGTGTGTGTGTGTGTGTGTGTGTGTGTGTGTGTGTGTGTGTGTGTGTGTGTGTGTGTGTGTGTGAAACAAATAAAGATAAATATAGCTATTGTGGCCACGAGCGGTCGTGCAGGGTACAGGCTGCGCGAAAACGCCTCTAAAACAAGCGCGTGCCCACGCCCGATCCGTGGAAGCACTTAGAACTAGCAAACGTACTAGCAGAAATCAACGATCGCACACGGGTCATTGAGTGTGTACAGGGTTCGTCTGCGTGTGTGGCATTGGGCAATCTAGCGGCAACCGAGTGGCCTGAAGGCGGAACCGGCCAACCCGTCGCCCTCACCATCGTTGTGCTTCGAGATGAACTATTGCTAAAGATGATCGTCCTCGTCAACCACGGCGCTACCAGAGTTACCACGACATGCGCCTTAAAAGCGTTCTCGTTTGGGTCAGCGCCACCAGAATTGAATCGGCAAGTCAGCGGATATTACACAACTCGTAACGAAGACCCTCTCCGCGACCTCGCGGCCAGTGTGCGCAGTGTACAGCAAATGACAAACGATGTTGCGAGCGATATATCGGAAAAACTTTGCACTGACGCGACGGTCGCCACTGCAGGTTGTGCGAGTCTCGCGCAAAGTGCCATATCAAACGTGCGCAAGCTAGTGACAAGCAACTTCACCAGATCCGTAGATTCTGCATACGCTCGGATACGAATGAAAGTATCGAGAGATAACACCGACACAAGTTGCGCGACGGCGCTGGCTGCAGTCGCTACAACACTGGATTTATTAATCAACGTAATTGTGATCGTAATGGCGTTTCGAGTGTGCACCAGAAACTACAACCAGTACTACAGAAAACTGGCATGAGGGTCGCGGTCTAACGTTATGTTGGTGTCTCGCATCGACCGTCGACGGCCGTTTGCCAGCGGCTGAAAATGACAGTTGACGAAATGGATAGTCGATAGTGCACTCTCGCAAGTTCCAACCGCACCATCTCAGGAGACAGACCACAGAGTGATATTAGCGGAGGGTAGATAGAAAATGCGCAAACCGCCGCAACCGCCCATATACATACTATACGAGTTCAACATAGAGTGGAGTAAGAAGTTACTACCGATTGTATTTCCAACGTGCAAGCAGCTGGTGTTTGACGCTTTACTTGAGTATCACAGAGGTTGCGATGTCCTGTGTTCCACGAGCGCATGGAAACAAGTGAACAAACTTCTACGGACCGTACTGTTGGGGTATGAGCGAGCTGTAAAATCAATACACGCTAGACACGCGGACTTTGCCGCGTTACTGGACACGCATATCGCCACAAAAAAACCGGGTCAAGTGTTCGGGGCGTCACCGCGCTCGACTATACACGTCTTGGCCTACCACGAGTACATGAGCCCACAGATCCTAAGCGAGGTCGAAGCCGTTGTGTCTACCCAACGCAAATTCAGCACAGCCGTGCGCGCTAAGACAAGTCCCTCTAGACTGCTGGAAATTTTGGAAACGTGGAAGGCTGGCGTGTACGCGCTTTCTACACATCTCAACGGTATGATCGCGATACTCTCGGCCGCACAACAACTAATGGTCATGTGTTCGGAAGGTCTGATCAGGTCTGACATGACCGGTTGTCAATCGACGTCGAGCGTGCACTCACACACGGATATCCTGGCGTACAGTAAAGCGACGTCGACCTCTAAGCTCACGTTGATCGCCGATGTTTCGAAGGGCAATCGAGTGTGTTGGCTGACGAAAGCTATGGTGACCGACGGTCGCGTCGACTACAATGTGCCTCATTGCGACTGGAGAGGCGTATGTGATCCTTTGCAAATCGATAACACCACCGCGGTCGAGTGCGAAGTCACGGTCGGCGGCGTGTTGTCCTTACTGTGCCCCATACAATGTGACGGTCCGTGTGACGGACCGGTGTGTTACGACCCGACTAACGAAACGTACCAGGTGATAACATTGCATCCGCCCATTACAGCGGAGCGAGCGTTTCGCCACACTCCCAAACCAAGGTTAATAGTTGTAACGCACGCCCTTTCGGACCTCGGTGCACGTGAAACACTGGCGTACACTCACAACATCACGCTCGAGACAGCTCAAGCGTTACGCGAAACAAAGGACGTGTTCAAATCCATAGAGAATATACGGTCTTTAGCGTATGCGTATATAAAGGAGGTCGATGACATTTACAGACCTGGCGGCGTGGGCACCACAGTAGAACAACAAGGTGCTCTCAAGCGCACACAGATACTGGCCGCATTATCACTCGCGATGTCTATCCTGACATGCCCGTTTCTGATTTCTATGTATATTAAATTATGACAAGAGCTACGGTGGTTACGATTACACTCTGACCACGTGCCTTAGTTTCTGCTAGTGACCTATAAATACATTTGCCCACTTGCTCTCACTGCCATTAAAGCGGCTGTACCCACACGTACAACACCCAAGAAAAAAAAAGATCTCGCTGTCTGTACTGGGTGTACTCTCAGTAGTCGCAGTTGCTCAGGCCATGGTGGTACGCTCACATAACGCCTCTGAGATACGTCCCATCACACCACCTCCTACACTACTCGCGAAGGAGTATTCAACACCCCCTTTGTTCGAAGACAACCATTATAACGAGCACAGCACAACGCTTGCCGCACGCGAAGACAACATGCAGAAGACAACGCTACCACCTGTCGTGAGAACAACGGATTCGAGTGACAACGATCGCGACTATGACGAGCACATTACAACACACTCTGTGCACGAAGACCAGGTGCAGGAGACAACGCTACCACCTGTCGTGAGAAACAAGAGTTTGGTTAACAATGATCATCGCCGTGTCCCATTGTAAACGGGCGCGCCATCGCACACATCGTACATGTGTGTTAACCCACCTGTATGCGACAGACTTTGTGTGTTGCATGACATCGAGATGTATTGACGTCTGTGTCAATACAGGACTCTCTATAAGCCAGGAGCTGGACGCTAACGACCCGTGCATGCGCCACACAAAAGGTATCGTACATGTGTTAACCCACCTGTATGCGACAGACTTTGTGTGTTGCATGACATCGAGATGTATTGACGTCTGTGTCAATACAGGACTCTCTAAGCTGGGAGCTGGACGCTAACGACCCGTGCATGCGCCACACAAAAGGTAACTCGACTAACTACAAAACGCATATTGTGATGTAGAAAGTTGGCTCGACTGTTTGAATCAGCTGCAGCTGCGGTTTACTCACGAAGTGAATCGCACGCTTGTTAGAAGTCTATTCGGAGCACTTAAAAAATACATCGCTCTCATCGAGTTCCGTCTCAGCATTCACCGGCTGATGGGCAAGAGCGTGACATGGGATCGCCAGGAACTTACTTAAGGACTATCATCTCATTTGGCATTTACTCACGGACCCAAGAAACCAGTTCCGAAAAATGGTCGAGAATTATAACTTGTCTAATAGCAACTGGAAGATATGTTGCGTCATAAGCCTCTGATGGTTCACAAGGTGCACGGTCCACTCGAAATCCTAATGCTGTATTTGTAGTACATACACTAAGTCTTCTCTGTTGATGTCAGACTAGAGTTTTATTAGAGTTTTACTTTGCAACAATGGGATTCGAGCAATTGATCTGTATATTTTTAATAATGCACAATGCTACTATTCCTAGGCTGAATGTATGACATGGCTCTTTTGTATCATTATGTATCGTTTCCATTAAGTACTAATTTAAATAAAGTCCCTCTGTCCTCAGTGCTAGGTTGTGGGTTTAATACACATTATTATGATCAACCTGTTGAATAGTATAATAACAATATTCCTGTAAAAGTCATTTAGTAATGAACAACCTCAGTTCTGTGAAAGCACATCATGTCTCTGATGTGTACACTGCAGGCCTGACCGGGGTTTGCATGCAAGGTCCTGTGTGTGTGTGTGTGTGTGTGTGTGCGTGCGTGTGTGTGTGTGTGTGTGTGTGTGTGTGTGTGTGTGTGTGTGTGTGTGTGTGTGTGTGTGTGTGTGTGTGTGTGTGTGTGTGTGTGTGTGTGCGAGTCTCGCGCAAAGTGCCATATCAAACGTGCGCAAGCTAGTGACAAGCAACTTCACCAGATCCGTAGATTCTGCATACGCTCGGATACGAATGAAAGTATCGAGAGATAACACCGACACAAGTTGCGCGACGGCGCTGGCTGCAGTCGCTACAACACTGGATTTATTAATCAACGTAATTGTGATCGTAATGGCGTTTCGAGTGTGCACCAGAAACTACAACCAGTACTACAGAAAACTGGCATGAGGGTCGCGGTCTAACGTTATGTTGGTGTCTCGCATCGACCGTCGACGGCCGTTTGCCAGCGGCTGAAAATGACAGTTGACGAAATGGATAGTCGATAGTGCACTCTCGCAAGTTCCAACCGCACCATCTCAGGAGACAGACCACAGAGTGATATTAGCGGAGGGTAGATAGAAAATGCGCAAACCGCCGCAACCGCCCATATACATACTATACGAGTTCAACATAGAGTGGAGTAAGAAGTTACTACCGATTGTATTTCCAACGTGCAAGCAGCTGGTGTTTGACGCTTTACTTGAGTATCACAGAGGTTGCGATGTCCTGTGTTCCACGAGCGCATGGAAACAAGTGAACAAACTTCTACGGACCGTACTGTTGGGGTATGAGCGAGCTGTAAAATCAATACACGCTAGACACGCGGACTTTGCCGCGTTACTGGACACGCATATCGCCACAAAAAAACCGGGTCAAGTGTTCGGGGCGTCACCGCGCTCGACTATACACGTCTTGGCCTACCACGAGTACATGAGCCCACAGATCCTAAGCGAGGTCGAAGCCGTTGTGTCTACCCAACGCAAATTCAGCACAGCCGTGCGCGCTAAGACAAGTCCCTCTAGACTGCTGGAAATTTTGGAAACGTGGAAGGCTGGCGTGTACGCGCTTTCTACACATCTCAACGGTATGATCGCGATACTCTCGGCCGCACAACAACTAATGGTCATGTGTTCGGAAGGTCTGATCAGGTCTGACATGACCGGTTGTGCATCGACGTAGAGCGTGCACTCACACACGGATATCCTGGCGTACAGTAAAGCGACGTCGACCTCTAAGCTCACGTTGATCGCCGATGTTTCGAAGGGCAATCGAGTGTGTTGGCTGACGAAAGCTATGGTGACCGACGGTCGCGTCGACTACAATGTGCCTCATTGCGACTGGAGAGGCGTATGTGATCCTTTGCAAATCGATAACACCACCGCGTTCGAGTGCGAAGTCACGGTCGGCGGCGTGTTGTCCTTACTGTGCCCCATACAATGTGACGGTCCGTGTGACGGACCGGTGTGTTACGACCCGACTAACGAAACGTACCAGGTGATAACATTGCATCCGCCCATTACAGCGGAGCGAGCGTTTCGCCACACTCCCAAACCAAGGTTAATAGTTGTAACGCACGCCCTTTCGGACCTCGGTGCACGTGAAACACTGGCGTACACTCACAACATCACGCTCGAGACAGCTCAAGCGTTACGCGAAACAAAGGACGTGTTCAAATCCATAGAGAATATACGGTCTTTAGCGTATGCGTATATAAAGGAGGTCGATGACATTTACAGACCTGGCGGCGTGGGCACCACAGTAGAACAACAAGGTGCTCTCAAGCGCACACAGATACTGGCCGCATTATCACTCGCGATGTCTATCCTGACATGCCCGTTTCTGATTTCTATGTATATTAAATTATGACAAGAGCTACGGTGGTTACGATTACACTCTGACCACGTGCCTTAGTTTCTGCTAGTGACCTATAAATACATTTGCCCACTTGCTCTCACTGCCATTAAAGCGGCTGTACCCACACGTACAACACCCAAGAAAAAAAAAGATCTCGCTGTCTGTACTGGGTGTACTCTCAGTAGTCGCAGTTGCTCAGGCCATGGTGGTACGCTCACATAACGCCTCTGAGATACGTCCCATCACACCACCTCCTACACTACTCGCGAAGGAGTATTCAACACCCCCTTTGTTCGAAGACAACCATTATAACGAGCACAGCACAACGCTTGCCGCACGCGAAGACAACATGCAGAAGACAACGCTACCACCTGTCGTGAGAACAACGGATTCGAGTGACAACGATCGCGACTATGACGAGCACATTACAACACACTCTGTGCACGAAGACCAGGTGCAGGAGACAACGCTACCACCTGTCGTGAGAAACAAGAGTTTGGTTAACAATGATCATCGCCGTGTCCCATTGTAAACGGGCGCGCCATCGCACACATCGTACATGTGTGTTAACCCACCTGTATGCGACAGACTTTGTGTGTTGCATGACATCGAGATGTATTGACGTCTGTGTCAATACAGGACTCTCTATAAGCCAGGAGCTGGACGCTAACGACCCGTGCATGCGCCACACAAAAGGTATCGTACATGTGTTAACCCACCTGTATGCGACAGACTTTGTGTGTTGCATGACATCGAGATGTATTGACGTCTGTGTCAATACAGGACTCTCTAAGCTGGGAGCTGGACGCTAACGACCCGTGCATGCGCCACACAAAAGGTAACTCGACTAACTACAAAACGCATATTGTGATGTAGAAAGTTGGCTCGACTGTTTGAATCAGCTGCAGCTGCGGTTTACTCACGAAGTGAATCGCACGCTTGTTAGAAGTCTATTCGGAGCACTTAAAAAATACATCGCTCTCATCGAGTTCCGTCTCAGCATTCACCGGCTGATGGGCAAGAGCGTGACATGGGATCGCCAGGAACTTACTTAAGGACTATCATCTCATTTGGCATTTACTCACGGACCCAAGAAACCAGTTCCGAAAAATGGTCGAGAATTATAACTTGTCTAATAGCAACTGGAAGATATGTTGCGTCATAAGCCTCTGATGGTTCACAAGGTGCACGGTCCACTCGAAATCCTAATGCTGTATTTGTAGTACATACACTAAGTCTTCTCTGTTGATGTCAGACTAGAGTTTTATTAGAGTTTTACTTTGCAACAATGGGATTCGAGCAATTGATCTGTATATTTTTAATAATGCACAATGCTACTATTCCTAGGCTGAATGTATGACATGGCTCTTTTATATCATTATGTATCGTTTCCATTAAGTACTAATTTAAATAAAGTCCCTCTGTCCTCAGTGCTAGGTTGTGGGTTTAATACACATTATTATGATCAACCTGTTGAATAGTATAATAACAATATTCCTGTAAAAGTCATTTAGTAATGAACAACCTCAGTTCTGTGAAAGCACATCATGTCTCTGATGTGTACACTGCAGGCCTGACCGGGGTTTGCATGCAAGGTCCTGTGTGTGTGTGTGTGTGTGTGTGTGCGTGCGTGTGTGTGTGTGTGTGTGTGTGTGTGTGTGTGTGTGTGTGTGTGTGTGTGTGTGTGTGTGTGTGTGTGTGTGTGTGTGAAACAAATAAAGATAAATATAGCTAGTGCGGCCACGAGCGGTCGTGCAGGGTAGAGGCTGCGCGAAAACGCCTCTAAAAACAAGCGCGTGCCCACGCCCGATCCGTGGAAGCACGTAGACCTAGCAAACGTACTAGCAGAAATCAACGATCGCACACGGGTCATTGAGTGTGTACAGGGTTCGTCTGCGTGTGTGGCATTGGGCAATCTAGCGGCAACCGTGTGGCCTGAAGGCGGAACCGGCCAACCCGTCGCCCTCACCATCGTTGCGCTTCGAGATGAACTATTGCTAAAGATGATCGTCCTCATCAACCACGGCGCTACCAGAGTAGCTCGTAACGAAGACCCTCTCCGCGACCTCGCGGCCAGTGTGCGCAGTGTACAGCAAATGACAAACGATGTTGCGAGCGATATATCGAAAAAACTTTGCACTGACGCGACGGTCGCCACTGCAGGTTGTGTGAGTCTCGCGCAAAGTGCCATATCAAACGTGCGCAAGCTAGTGACAAGCAACTTCACCAGATCCGTAGATTCTGCATACGCTTGAATACCAACGAAAGTATCGAGAGATAACACCGACACGAGTTGCGCGACGGCGCTGGCTGCAGTCGCTACAACACTGGATTTATTAATCAACGTAATTGTGATCGTAATGGCGTATCGAGTGTGCACCAGAAACTACAACCATTACTACAGAAAACTGGCATGAGGGTCGCGGTCTAACGTTATGTTGGTGTCTCGCATCGACCGTCGACGGCCGTTTTCCAGCGGCTGAAAATGGCACAGTTGACGAAATGGAAACGCCGACCGTCCATAGTGCACTCTCGCAAGTTCCAACCGCACCATCTCAGGAGACAGACCACAGAGTCATATTAGCGGAGGGTAGATAGAAAATGCGCAAACCGCCGCAACCGCCCATATACATACTATACGAGTTCAACATAGAGTGGAGTAAGAAGTTACTACCGATTGTATTTACAACGTGCAAGCAGCTGGTGTGTGACGCTTTACTTGATTATCACAGAGGTTGCGATGTCCTGTGTTCCACGAGCGCATGGAAACAAGTGAACGAACTTCTACGGACCGTACTGTTGGGGTATGAGCGAGCTGTAAAATCAATACACGCTAGACACGCGGACTTTGCCGCATTACTGGACACGCATATCGCCACAACAAAACCGGGTCAAGTGTTCGGGGCGTCACCGCGCTCGACTATACACGTCTTGGCCTACCACGAGTACATGAGCCCACAAGATCCTAAGCGAGGTAGAAGCCGTTGTGTCTACCCAACGCAAATTCAGCACAGCCGTGCGCGCTAAGACAAGTCCCTCTAGATTGCTGGAAACTTTGGAAACGTGGAAGGCTGGCGTGTACGCGCTTTCTACACATCTCAACGGTATGATCGCGATACTCTCGGCCGCACAACAACTAATGGTCATGTGTTCGGAAGGTCTGATCAGGTCTGACATGACCGGTTGTCAATCGACGTCGAGCGTGCACTCACACACGGATATCCTGGCGTACAGTAAAGCGACAGCGACCTCTACGCTCACGTTGATCGCCGATGTTTCGAAGGGCAATCGAGTGTGTTGGCTGACGAAAGCTATGGTGACCGACGGTCGCGTCGACTACAATGTGCCTCATTGCGACTGGAGAGGCGTATGTGATCCTTTGCAAATCGACAACACCACCGCGGTCGAGTGCGAAGTCACGGTCGGTGGCGTGTTGTCCTTACTGTGCCCCATACAATGTGACGGTCCGTGTCACGGACCGGTGTGTTACGACCCGACTAACGAAACGTACCAGGTGATAACATTGCATCTGCCCATTACAGCGGAGCGAGCGTTTCGCCACACTCCCAAACCAAGGTTAATAGTTGTAGCGCACGCCCTTTCGGACCTCGGTGCACGCGAAACACTGGCGTACACTCACAAAATCACGCTCGAGACAGCTCAAGTGTTACGCAAAACAAAGGACGTGTTCAAATCCATAGAGAATATACGGTCTTTAGCGTATGCGTATATAAAGAAGGTCGATGACATTTACAGACCCGGCGGCGTGGGCACCACAGTAGAACAACAAGGAGCTCTCAAGCGCACACAGATACTGGCCGCATTATCACTCGCGATGTCTATCCTGACATGCCCGTTTCTGATTTCTATGTTAATTAAATTATGACAAGAGCTACGGTGGTTACGATTACACTCTGACCACGTGCCTTAGTTTCTGCTAGTGACCTATAAATACATTTGACCACTTGCTCTCACTGCCATTAAAGCGGCTGTACCCACACGTACAACACCCAAGTAAAAAAATGATCTCGCTGTCTGTACTGGGTGTACTCTCAGTAGTCGCAGTTGCTCAGGCCATGGTGGTACGCTCACATAACGCCTCTGAGATACGTCCCATCACACCACCTCCTACACTACTCGCGAAGGAGTATTCAACACCCCCTTTGTACGAAGACAACCATTATAACGAGCACAGCACAACGCTTGCCGCACGCGAAGACAACATGCAGGAGACAACGCTACCACCTGTCGTGAGAACAACGGATTCGAGTGACAACGATCGCGACTATGACGAGCACATTACAGCACCCTCTGTGCACGAAGACCAGGTGCAGGAGACAACGCTACCACCTGTCGTGAGAAACAAGAGTTTGGTTAACAATGATCATCGTCGTGTCCCATTGTAAACTGGGCGTGCCATCGCACACATCGTACATGTGTGTTAACCCACCTGTATGCGACAGACTTTGTGTGTTGCATGACATCGAGATGTATTGACGTCTGTGTCAATACAGGACTCTCTATAAGCCGGGAGCTGGACGCTAACGACCCGTGCATGCGCCACACAAAAGGTATCGTACATGTGTTAACCCACCTGTATGCGACAGACTTTGTGTGTTGCATGACATCGAGATGTATTGACGTCTGTGTCAATACAGGACTCTCTAAGCTGGGAGCTGGACGCTAACGACCCGTGCATGCGCCACACAAAAGGTAACTCGACTAACTACAAAACGAATATTGTGATGTAGAATGTTGGCTCGACTGTTTGAATCAGCTGCAGCTGCGGTTTACTCACGAAGTGAATCGCACGCTTGTTAGAAGTACATTCGGAGCACTTAAAAAATACATCGCTCTCATCGAGTTCCGTCTCAGCGTTCACCGGCTGATGGGCAAGAGCGTGACATGGGATCGCAAGGAACTTACTTAAGGACTATCATCTCATTTGGCATTTACTCACAGACCCAAGAAACCAGTTCCAAAAAATGGTCCAGAATTATAACTTGTCTAATAGCAACTGGAAGATATGTTGCGTCATAAGCCTCTGATGGTTCACAAGGTGCACGGTCCACTCGAAATCCTAATGCTGTATTTGTAGTGCATACACTAAGTCTTCTCTGTTGATGTCAGACTAGAGTTTTATTAGAGTTTTACTTTGCAACAATGGGATTCGAGCAATTGATGTGTATATTTTCAAGACGCGCCCCGAGGAGCGTCTTGCCACATGTCACTACTCGGTCTGACTGAGCGCCTCCAGGAGAGAGGCCCAAGCAAGACGTGCCCCGAGGAGCGTCTTGCCACATGTCAACAATGGGTCTGACTGAGGGCCTCCAGGAGAGAAGCCCAAGCAAGAAGCGCCCCGAGGAGCGTCTTGCCACATGTCAACACTGGGTCTGACTGAGCGCTTCCAGGAGAGAAGCCCAAGCAAGACACGGCCCGAGGAGCGTCTTGACACATGTCAACACTGGGTCTGACTGAGGGCCTCCATGAGAGAAGCCCAAGCAAGACGCGCCCCGAGGAGAGTCTTGCCACATGTCAACACTGGGTCTGACAGAGGGCATCCAGGAGAGAGGCCCAAGCAATACGCGCCCCGAGGAGCGTCTTGCCACATGTCAACAATGGGTCTGACTGAGGGCCTCCAGCAGAGAAGCCAAAGCAAGACGCGCCCCGAGGACCTTCTTTCCACATGTCAACAATGGGTCTTACTGTGGGCCTCCATGAGAGAAGCCCAGGCAAGACGCGCCCCGAGGAGTGTCTTGCCACATGTCACCACTGGGTCTGACTGAGCTCCTCCAGGAGAGAGGCCCAAGCAAGACGCGCCCAGAGGAGCGTCTTGCCACGTGTTACCACTGGGTCTGATTGAGCACCTCCAGGAGAGAGGCCCCAGCAAGACGCGCCCCGAGGAGCGTCTTGCCTTATGTCAGCACTCGGTCTGACTGAGCGCCTCCAGGAGAGAGGCCCGAGGAGCGTCTTGCCACATGTCACCTCTGGGTCTGACTGAGCGCCTCCAGGAGAGAGGCGCAAGCAAGAAACGCCCGAGGAGCGTCTTGACACATGTCAACACTGGGTCTGATTGAGCGCCTCCAGGAGAGAGGCCCAAGCAAGACGCGCCCCGAGGAGCGTCTTGCCACATGTCACTACTCGGTCTGACTGAGCGCCTCCAGGAGAGAGGTCCAAGCAACACGCGCCCCGAGGAGCGTCTTGCCACATGTCAACACTGGGTCTGACTGAGTGCCTCCATGAGAGAAGCCCCAGCAAGACGCGCCCCGAGGAGCGTCTTGCCACATGTCACTACTCGGTCTGACTGAGCGCCTCCAGGAGAGAGGCCCAAGCAAGACGTGCCCCGAGGAGCGTCTTGCCACATGTCAACAATGGGTCTGACTGAGGTCCTCCAGGAGAGAAGCCCAAGCAAGAAGCGCCCCGAGGAGCGTCTTGCCACATGTCAACACTGGGTCTGACTGAGCGCTTCCAGCAGAGAAGCCCAAGCAAGACACGGCCCGAGGAGCGTCTTGACACATGTCAACACTGGGTCTGACTGAGGGCCTCCATGAGAGAAGCCCAAGCAAGACGCGCCCCGAGGAGAGTCTTGCCACATGTCAACACTGGGTCTGACAGAGGGCATCCAGGAGAGAGGCCCAAGCAATACGCGCCCCGAGGAGCGTCTTGCCACATGTCAACAATGGGTCTGACTGAGGGCCTCCAGCAGAGAAGCCAAAGCAAGACGCGCCCCGAGGACCTTCTTTCCACATGTCAACAATGGGTCTTACTGTGGGCCTCCATGAGAGAAGCCCAGGCAAGACGCGCCCCGAGGAGTGTCTTGCCACATGTCACCACTGGGTCTGACTGAGCTCCTCCAGGAGAGAGGCCCAAGCAAGACGCGCCCAGAGGAGCGTCTTGCCACGTGTCACCACTGGGTCTGATTGAGCACCTCCAGGAGAGAGGCCCCAGCAAGACGCGCCCCGAGGAGCGTCTTGCCTTATGTCAGCACTCGGTCTGACTGAGCGCCTCCAGGAGAGAGGCCCAAGCAAGACGCGCCCCGAGGATCGTCTTGCCACATGTCACTACTCGATCTAACTGAGCTCCTCCAGGAGAGAGGTCCAAGTAAGACGCGCCCCGAGGAGCGTCTTGCCCAATGTCACTACTCGGTCTGACTGAGCGCCTCCAGGAGGGAGGTCCAAGCAAGACGCGCCCCGAGGAGCGTCTTGCCACATGTCACTACTCGGTCTGACTGAGCGCCTCCAGGAGAGAGGCACAAGCAAGACGTGCCCCGAGGAGCGTTTTGCCACATGTCAACACTGGGTCGGACTGAGGGCCTCCATGAGAGAAGCCCAAGCAAGACGCGCCCCGAGGAGAGTCTTGCCACATGTCAACACTCGGTCTGACAGAGGACATTCAGGAGAGAGGCCGAAGCAATACGCGCCCCGAGGAGCGTCTTGCCACATGTCACCACTGGGTCTGAATGAGCGCCTCCAGGAGAGAGGCCCAACCAAGACGCGCCCCGAGGAGTGTTTTGCCACATGCCAACACTGGGTCTGACTGAGCGCCTCCAGGAGAGAGGCCCAAGCAAGACGCGCCCCGAGGAGCGTCTTGCCACGTGTCAACACTGGGTCTGACTGAGCGCCTCCAGGAGAGAGGCCCAAGCAAGACGCGCCCCGAGGAGCGTCTTGCCACATGTCAGCACTGGGTCTGACTGAGCGCCTCCAGGAGAGAGGCCCCAGCAAGACGCGCCCCGAGGAGCGTCTTGCCTTATGTCAGCACTCGGTCTGACTGAGCGCCTCCAGGAGAGAGGCCCAAGCAAGACTCGCCCCGAGGAGCGTCTTGCCACATGTCAACAATGGGTCTGACTGAGGGCCTAAAGGAGAGAGGCCCAAGCAAGATGCGCCCAGAGGAGCGTCTTGCCACATGTCAACACTGGGTCTGACAGAGGGCCTCCAGGAGAGAGGCCCAAGCAAGACGAGCCCCGAGGAGCGTCTTGCCACATGTCACCTCTGGTTCTGACTGAGCGCCTCCAGGAGAGAGGCCCAAGCAAGACGCGCCCCGAGGAGCGTCTTGTCACATGTCAACACTGGGTCTGTCTGAGCGCCTCCAGGAGAGAAGCCCAAGCAAGACGCGCCCCGAGCAGCGTCTTGCCACATGTCAACAATGGGTCTGACTGAGGGCCTCCAGGAGAGAAGCCCAAGCAAGACGCGCCCCGAGGAGCGTCTTGACACATGTCAACACTGGGTCTGACAGAGGGCCTCCAGGAGAGAGGCCCAAGCAAGACGCGCCCCGAGGAGTGTCTTGCCACATGTCACCACTGGGTCTGACTGAGCGCCTCCAGGAGAGAGGCCCAAGCAAGACGCGCCCCGAGGAGCGTCAGGCCACATGTCACTACTCAGTCTGACTGAGCGCCTCCAGGACAGAGGCCCAAGCAAGACGCGCCCCGAGGAGCGTCTTGCCACATGTCAGCACTGGGTCCGACTGAGCGCCTCCAGGAGAGAGGCCCCAGCAAGACGCGCCCCGAGGAGAGTCTTGCCACATGTCAACACTCGGTCTGACAGAGGGCATTCAGGAGAGAGGTCCAAGCAATACGCTCCCCGAGGAGCGTCTTGCCACATGTCACCACTGGGTCTGAATGAGCGCCTCCAGGAGAGAGGCCCAACCAAGACGCGCCCCGAGGAGCGTCTTGCCACGTGTCAACACTGGGTCTGACTGAGCGCCTCCAGGAGAGAGGCCCAAGCAAGACGCGCCCCGAGGAGCGTCTTGCCACATGTGAACACTGGGTCTGACTGAGCGCCTCCAGGAGAGAGGCCCAAGCAAGACGCGCCCCGAGGAGCATCTTGACACATGTCTCCTTTGGGTCTGACTGAGCGCCTCCAGGAGAGAGGCCCAAGCAAGACGTGCCCCGACGAGCATCTTGCCACATGTCAACACTGGGTCTGACTGAGTGCCTCCATGAGAGAAGCCCCAGAAAGACGCGCCCCGAGGAGCATCTTGCCACATGTCAACACTGGGTCTGACTGAGCACCTCCAGGAGAGAGGCCCAAGCAAGAAGCGCCCCAAGGAGCGTCTTGCCACATGTCAACACTGGGTCTGACCGAGCGCCTCCAGGAGAGAGGCCCGAGGAGCGTCTTGCCACATGTCACCTCTGGGTCTGACTGAGCGCCTCCAGGAGAGAGGCGCAAGCAAGAAACGCCCGAGGAGCGTCTTGACACATGTCAACACTGGGTCTGACTGAGCGCCTCCAGGAGAGAGGCCCCAGCAAGACGCGCCCCGAGGAGCGTCTTGCCACATGTCAACAATGGGTCTGACTGAGGGCCTCCAGGAGAGAAGCCCAAGCAAGACGCGCCCCGAGGAGCGTCTTGCCACATTTCAACACTGGGTCTAATTGAGCGCCTCCAGGAGAGAGGCCCAAGCAAGACGCGCCCCGAGGAGCGTCTTGCCACATGTCACTACTCGGTCTGACTGAGCGCCTCCAGGAGAGAGGTCCAAGCAAGACGCGCCCCGAGGAGAGTCTTGCCACATGTCAACACTGGGTCTGACAGAGGGCATCCAGGAAAGAGTCCCAAGCAATACGCGCCCCGAGGAGCGTCTTGCCACATGTCAACAATGGGTCTGACTGAGGGGCTTCAGGAGAGAAGCCAAAGCAAGACGCGCCCCGAGGAGCTTCTTTCCACATGTCAACAATGGGTCTTACTGAGGGCCTCCATGAGAGAAGCCCAAGCAAGACGCGCCCCGAGGAGTGTCTTGCCACATGTCAACACTGTGTCTGACTGAGCGCCTCCAGGAGAGAGGCCCAAGCAAGACGCGCCCCGAGGAGCGTTTTGCCACGTGTCAACACTGGGTCTGACTTAGTGCCTCCAGGAGAGAGGCCCAAGCAAGATGCGCCCCGAGGAGCGTCTTGCCACGTGTCACCACTGGGTCTGACTGAGCTCCTCCAGGAGAGAGGCCCAAGCAAGACGCGCCCAGAGGAGCGTCTTGCCACGTGTCACCACTGGGTCTGATTGAGCACCTCCAGGAGAGAGGCCCCAGCAAGACGCGCCCCGAGGAGCGTCTTGCCTTATGTCAGCACTCAGTCTGACTGAGCGCCTCCAGGAGAGAGGCCGAAGCAAGACGCGCCCCGAGGAGCGTCTTGCCACATGTCACTACTCGGTCTAACTGAGCGCCTCCAGGAGAGAGGTCCAAGCAAGGCGCGCCCCGAGGAGCGTCTTGCCAAATGTTACTACTCAGTCTGACTGAGCGCCTCCAGGAGGGAGGTCCAAGCAAGACGCGCCCCGAGGAGCATCTTGCCACATGTCACTACTCGGTCTGACTGAGCGCCTCCAGGAGAGAGGCCCAAGCAAGACTTGCCCAGAGGAGCGTCTTGCCACATGTCAACACTGGGTCTGACCGAGCGCCTCCAGTAGAGAGGCCCAAGCAAGACACGCCCCGAGGAGCGTCTTGACATATGTCAACACTGGGTCCGACTGAGGGCCTCCATGAGAGAAGCCCAAGCAAGACGCGCCCCGAGGAGAGTCTTGCCACATGTCAACACTCGGTCTGACAGAGGGCATTCAGGAGAGAGGCCGAAGCAATACGCGCCCCGAGGAGCGTCTTGCCACATGTCACCACTGGGTCTGAATGAGCGCCTCCAGGAGAGAGGCCCAACCAAGACGCGCCCCGAGGAGTGTCTTGCCACATGCCAACACTGGGTCTGACTGAGCGCCTCCAGGAGAGAGGCCCAAGCAAGATGTGCCCCGAGGAGCGTCTTTCCACGTGTCACCACTGGGTCTGACTGAGTGCCTCCAGGAGAGAGGCCCAAGCAAGACGCGCCCCGAGGAGCGTCTTGCCACATGTCAGCACTGGGTCTGACTGAGCGCCTCCAGGAGAGAGGCCCCTGCAAGACGCGCCCCGAGGAGCGTCTTGCCTTATGTCAGCACTCGGTCTGACTGAGCGCCTCCAGGAGAGAGGCCCAAGCAAGACGCGCCCCGAGGAGCGTCTTGCCACATGTCAACAATGGGTCTGACTGAGGGCCTCCAGGAGAGAGGCCCAAGCAAGATGCGCCCGGAGGAGCGTCTTGCCACATGTCAACACTGGGTCTGACAGAGGGCCTCCAGGAGAGAGGCCCAAGCAAGACGCGCCCCGAGGAGCATCTTGCCACATGTCACCTCTGGTTCTGACTGAGCGCCTCCAGGAGAGAGGCCCAAGCAAGACGTGCCCCGAGGAGCCTCTTGTCACATGTCAACACTGGGTCTGTCTGAGCGCCTCCAGGAGAGAAGCCCAAGCAAGACGCGCCCCGAGGAGCGTCTTGCCACATGTCAACAATGGGTCTGACTGAGGGCCTCCAGGAGAGAAGCCCAAGCAAGACGCGCCCCGAGGAGCGTCTTGACACATGTCAACACTGGGTCTGACAGAGGGCCTCCAGGAGAGAGGCCCAAGCAAGACGCGCCCAGAGGAGTGTCTTGCCACATGTCACCACTGGTAGACCCGTTGCCCTCACCATCGTTGCGCTTCGAGATGAACTATTGCTAAAGATGATCGTCCTCATCAACCACGGCGCTACCAGAGTAGCTCGTAACGAAGACCCTCTCCGCGACCTCGCGGCCAGTGTGCGCAGTGTACAGCAAATGACTAACGATGTTGTGAGCGATATATCGGAAAAACTTTGCACTGACGCGACGGTCGCCACTGCAGGTTGTGTGAGTCTCGCGCAAAGTGCCATATCAAACGTGCGCAAGCTAGTGACAAGCAACTTCACCAGATCCGTAGATTCTGCATACGCTTGAATACCAACGAAAGTATCGAGAGATAACACCAACACGAGTTGCGCGACGGCGCTGGCTGCAGTCGCTACAACACTGGATTTATTAATCAACGTAATTGTGATCGTAATGGCGTATCGAGTGTGCACCAGAAACTACAACCAGTACTACAGAAAACTGGCATGAGGGTCGCGGTCTAACGTTATGTTGGTGTCTCGCATCGACCGTCGACGGCCGTTTGCCAGCGGCTGAAAATGGCACAGTTGACGAAATGGAAACGCCGACCGTCCATAGTGCACTCTCGCAAGTTCCAACCGCACCATCTCAGGAGACAGACCACAGAGTCATATTAGCGGAGGGTAGATAGAAAATGCGCAAACCGCCGCAACCGCCCATATACATACTATACGAGTTCAACATAGAGTGGAGTAAGAAGTTACTACCGATTGTATTTACAACGTGCAAGCAGCTGGTGTGTGACGCTTTACTTGATTATCACAGAGGTTGCGATGTCCTGTGTTCCACGAGCGCATGGAAACAAGTGAACGAACTTCTACGGACCGTACTGTTGGGGTATGAGTGAGCTGTAAAATCAATACACGCTAGACACGCGGACTTTGCCGCATTACTGGACACGCATATCGCCACAACAAAACCGGGTCAAGTGTTCGGGGCGTCACCGCGCTCGACTATACACGTCTTGGCCTACCACGAGTACATGAGCCCACAAGATCCTAAGCAAGGTAGAAGCCGTTGTGTCTACCCAACGCAAATTCAGCACAGCCGTGCGCGCTAAGACAAGTCCCTCTAGATTGCTGGAAACTTTGGAAACGTTGAAGGCTGGCGTGTACGCGCTTTCTACACATCTCAACGGTATGATCGCGATACTCTCGGCCGCACAACAACTAATGGTCATGTGTTCGGAAGGTCTGATCAGGTCTGACATGACCGGTTGTCAATCGACGTCGAGCGTGCACTCACACACGGATATCCTGGCGTACAGTAAAGCGACAGCGACCTCTACGCTCACGTTGATCGCCGATGTTTCGAAGGGCAATCGAGTGTGTTGGCTGACGAAAGCTATGGTGACCGACGGTCGCGTCGACTACAATGTGCCTCATTGCGACTTTAGAGGCGTATGTGATCCTTTGCAAATCGACAACACCACCGCGGTCGAGTGCGAAGTCACGGTCGGTGGCGTGTTGTCCTTACTGTGCCCCATACAATGTGACGGTCAGTGTCACGGACCGGTGTGTTACGACCCGACTAACGAAACGTACCAGGTGATAACATTGCATCCGCCCATTACAGCGGAGCGAGCGTTTCGCCACACTCCCAAACCAAGGTTAATAGTTGTAGCGCACACTCTTTCGGACCTTGGTGCACGTGAAACACTGGCTTACACTCACAACATCACGCTCGAGACAGCTCAAGCGTTACGCGAAACAAAGGACGTGTTCAAATCCATAGAGAATATACGGTCTTTTGCGTATGCGTATATAAAGGAGGTCGATGACATTTACAGACCTGGCGGCGTGGGCACCACAGTAGAACAACAAGGTGCTCTCAAGCGCACACAGATACTGGCCGCATTATCACTCGCCATGTCTATCCTGACATGCCCGTTTCTGATTTCTATGTATATTAAATTATGACAAGAGCTACGGTGGTTACGATTACACTCTGACCACGTGCCTTAGTTTCTGCTAGTGACCTATAAATACATTTGCCCACTTGCTCTCACTGCCATTAAAGGGGCTGTACCCACACGTACAACACCCAAGAAA
Organism: Nothobranchius furzeri; assembly: GCF_043380555.1. Lineage (NCBI taxonomy): Eukaryota > Metazoa > Chordata > Actinopteri > Cyprinodontiformes > Nothobranchiidae > Nothobranchius > Nothobranchius furzeri. Next base: position 2,378,686 of record NC_091741.1, read on the forward strand.
AAAAAAGATCTCGCTGTCTGTACTGGGTGTACTCTCAGTAGTCGCAGTTGCTCAGGCCATGGTGGTACGCTCACATAACGCCTCTGAGATACGTCCCATAACACCACCTCCTACACTACTCGCGAAGGAGTATTCAACACCCCCTTTGTACGAAGACAACCATTATAACGAGCACAGCACAACGCTTGCCGCACGCGAAGACAACATGCAGGAGACAACGCTACCACCTGTCGTGAGAACAACGGATTCGAGTGACAACGATCGCGACTATGACGAGCACATTACAGCACCCTCTGTGCACGAAGACCAGGTGCAGGAGACAACGCTACCACCTGTCGTGAGAAACAAGAGTTTGGTTAACAATGATCATCGTCGTGTCCCATTGTAAACTGGGCGTGCCATCGCACACATCGTACATGTGTGTTAACCCACCTGTATGCGACAGACTTTGTGTGTTGCATGACATCGAGATGTATTGACGTCTGTGTCAATACAGGACTCTCTATAAGCCGGGAGCTGGACGCTAACGACCCGTGCATGCGCCACACAAAAGGTATCGTACATGTGTTAACCCACCTGTATGCGACAGACTTTGTGTGTTGCATGACATCGAGATGTATTGACGTCTGTGTCAATACAGGACTCTCTAAGCTGGGAGCTGGACGATAACGACCCGTGCATGCGCTACACAAAAGGTAACTCGACTAACTACAAAACGCATATTGTGATGTAGAAAGTTGGCTCGACTGTTTGAATCAGCTGAAGCTGCGGTTTACTCACAAAGTGAATCGCACGCTTGTTAGAAGTACATTCGGAGCACTTAAAAAATACATCGCTCTCATCGAGTTCCGTCTCAGCGTTCACCGGCTGATGGGCAAGAGCGTGACATGGGATCGCCAGGAACTTACTTAAGGACTATCATCTCATTTGGCATTTACTCACGGACCCAAGAAACCAGTTCCGAAAAATGGTAGAGAATTATAACTTGTCTAATAGCAACTGGAAGATATGTTGCGTCATAAGCCTCTGATGGTTCACAAGGTGCACGGTCCACTCGAAATCCTAATGCTGTATTTGTAGTACATACACTAAGTCTTCTCTGTTGATGTCAGACTAGAGTTTTATTAGAGTTTTACTTTGCAACAATGGGATTCGAGCAATTGATGTGTATATTTTTAATAGTGCACAATGCTACTATTCCTAGGCTGAATGTACGACATGGCTCTTATGTATCATTATGTATCGTTTCCATTAAGTACAAATTTAAATAAAGTCCCTCTGTCCTCAGTGCTAGGTTGTGGGTTTAATACACATTATTATGATCAACCTGTTGAACAGTATAATAACAATACTCCTGTAAAAGTCATTTAGTAATGAACAACCTCAGTTCTGTGAAAGAACATCATGTCTCTGATGTGTACACTGCAGGCCTGACCGGGGTTTGCACGCAAGGGCCTGTGTGTGTGTGTGTGTGTGTGTGTGTGTGTGTGTGTGTGTGTGTGTGTGTGTGTGTGTGTGTGTGTGTGTGTGTGTGTGTGTGTGTGTGAATCAAATAAAGATAAATATAGCTAGTGCGGCCACGAGCGGTCGTGCAGTGTAGAGGATGCGCGAAAACGCCTCTAAAAACAAGCGCGTGCCCACGCCCGATCCGTGGAAGCACGTAGACCTAGCAAACGTACTAGCAGAAATCAACGATCGCACACGGGTCATTGAGTGTGTACAGGGTTCGTCTGCGTGTGTGGCATTGGGCAATCTAGCGGCAACCGTGTGGCCTGAAGGCGGAACCGGCCAACCGGTCGCCCTCACCATCGTTGCGCTTCGAGATGAACTATTGCAAAAGATGATCGTCCTCATCAACCACGGCGCTACCAGAGTAGCTCGTAACGAAGACCCTCTCCGCGACCTCGCGGCCAGTGTGCGCAGTGTACAGCAAATGACAAACGATGTTGCGAGCGATATATTGGAAAAACTTTGCACTGACGCGACGGTCGCCACTGCAGGTTGTGCGAGTCTCGCGCAAAGTGCCATATCAAACGTGCGCAAGCTAGTGACAAGCAACTTCACCAGATCCGTAGATTCTGCATACGCTCGGATACGAATGAAAGTATCGAGAGATAACACCGACACAAGTTGCGCGACGGCGCTGGCTGCAGTCGCTACAACACTGGATTTATTAATCAAAGTAATTGTGATCGTAATGGCGTTTCGAGTGTGCACCAGAAACTACAACCAGTACTACAGAAAACTGGCATGAGGGTCGCGGTCTAACGTTATGTTGGTGTCTCGCATCGACCGTCGACGGCCGTTTGCCAGCGGCTGAAAATGGCAGTTGACGAAATGAAAACGCCGACCGTCGATAGTGCACTCTCGCAAGTTCCAACCGCACCATCTCAGGAGACAGACCACAGAGTCATATTAGCGGAGGGTAGATAGAAAATGCGCAAACCGCCGCAACCGCCCATATACATACTATAAGGGTTCAACATAGAGTGGAGTAAGAAGTTACTACCGATTGTATTTCCAACGTGCAAGCAGCTGGTGTTTGACGCTTTACTTGAGTATCACGGAGGTTGCGATGTCCTGTGTTCCACGAGCGCATGGAAACAAGTGAACGAACTTCTACGGACCGTACTGTTGGGGTATGAGCGAGCTGTAAAATCAATACACGCTAGACACGCGGACTTTGCCGCGTTACTGGACACGCATATCGCCACAACAAAACTGGGTCAAGTGTTCGGGGCATCACCGCGCTCGACTATACACGTCTTGGCCTACCACGAGTACATGAGCCCACAGATCCTAAGCGAGGTAGAAGCCGTTGTGTCTACCCAACGCAAATTCAGCACAGCCGTGCGCGCTAAGACAAGTCCCTCTAGACTGCTGGAAATTTTGGAAACGTGGAAGGCTGGCGTGTACGCGCTTTCTACACATCTCAACGGTATGATCGCGATACTCTCGGCCGCACAACAACTAATGGTCATGTGTTCGGAAGGTCTGATCAGGTCTGACATGACCGGTTGTCAATCGACGTCGAGCGTGCACTCACACACGGATATCCTGGCGTACAGTAAAGCGACGTCGACCTCTAAGCTCAAGTTGATCGCCGATGTTTCGAAGGGCAATCGAGTGTGTTGGCTGACGAAAGCTATGGTGACCGACGGTCGCGTCGACTACAATGTGCCTCATTGCGACTGGAGAGGCGTATGTGATCCTTTGCAAATCGATAACACCACCGCGGTCGAGTGCGAAGTCACGGTCGGCGGCGTGTTGTCCTTACTGTGCCCCATACAATGTGACGGTCCGTTTCACGGACCGGTGTGTTACGACCCGACTAACGAAACGTACCAGGTGATAACATTGCATCCGCCCATTACAGCGGAGCGAGCGTTTTGCCACACTCCCAAACCAAGGTTAATAGTTGTAGAGCACGCCCTTTCGGACCTCGGTGCATGTGAAACACTGGCGTACACTCACAACATCACGCTCGAGACAGCTCAAGCATTACGCGAAACATAGGACATGTTCAAATCCATAGAGAATATACGGTCTTTAGCGTATGCGTATATAAAGGAGGTCGATGACATTTACAGACCTGGCGGCGTGGGCACCACAGTAGAACAACAAGGTGCTCTCAAGCGCACACAGATACTGGCCGCATTATCACTCGCGATGTCTATCCTGACATGCCCGTTTCTGATTTCTATGTATATTAAATTATGACAAGAGCTACGGTGGTTACGATTACACTCTGACCATGTGCCTTAGTTTCTGCTAGTGACCTATAAATACATTTGCCCACTTGCTCTCACTGCCATTAAAGCGGCTGTACCCACACGTACAACACCCAAGAAAAAAAAAGATCTCGCTGTCTGTACTGGGTGTACTCTCAGTAGTCGCAGTTGCTCAGGCCATGGTGGTACGCTCACATAACGCCTCTGAGATACGTCCCATCACACCACCTCCTACACTACTCGCGAAGGAGTATTCAACACCCCCTTTGTACGAAGACAACCATTATAACGAGCACAGCACAACGCTTGCCGCACGTGAAGACAACATGCAGGAGACAACGCTACCACCTGTCGTGAGAACAACGGATTCGAGTGACAACGATCGCGACTATGACGAGCACATTACAGCACCCTCTGTGCACGAAGACCAGGTGCAGGAGACAACGCTACCACCTGTCGTGAGAAACAAGAGTTTGGTTAACAATGATCATCGTCGTGTCCCATTGTAAACTAGGCGTGCCATCGCACACATCGTACATGTGTGTTAACCCACCTGTATGCGACAGACTTTGTGTGTTGCATGACATCGAGATGTATTGACGTCTGTGTCAATACAGGACTCTCTATAAGCCGGGAGCTGGACGCTAACGACCCGTGCATGCGCCACACAAAAGGTATCGTACATGTGCTAACCCACCTGTATGTGACAGACTTTGTGTGTTGCATGACATCGAGATGTATTGACGTCTGTGTCAATACAGGACTCTCTAAGCTGGGAGCTGGACGCTAACAACCCGTGCATGCGCCACACAAAAGGTATCGTACATGTGTTAACCCACCTGTATGCGACAGACTTTGTGTGTTGCATGACATCGAGATGTATTGACGTCTGTGTCAATACAGGACTCTCTAAGCTGGGAGCTGGACGATAACGACCCGTGCATGCGCCACACAAAAGGTAACTCGACTAACTACAAAACGCATATTGTGATGTAGAAAGTTGGCTCGACTGTTTGAATCAGCTGCAGCTGCTGTTTACTCACAAAGTGAATCGCACGCTTGTTAGAAGTACATTCGGAGCACTTAAAAAATACATCGCTCTCATCGAGTTCCGTCTCAGCGTTCACCGGCTGATGGGCAAGAGCGTGACATGGGATCGCCAGGAACTTACTTAAGGACTATCATCTCATTTGGCATTTACTCACGGACCCAAGAAACCAGTTCCGAAAAATGGTCGAGAATTATAACTTGTCTAATAGCAACTGGAAGATATGTTGCGTCATAAGCCTCTGATGGTTCACAAGGTGCATGGTCCACTCGAAATCCTAATGCTGTATTTGTAGTACATACACTAAGTCTTCTCTGTTGATGTCGGACTAGAGTTTTATTAGAGTTTTACTTTGCAACAATGGGATTCGAGCAATTGATGTGTATATTTTTAATAGTGCACAATGCTACTATTCCTAGGCTGAATGTACGACATGGCTCTTATGTATCATTATGTATCGTTTCCATTAAGTACTAATGGCATTTACTCACGGACCCAAGAAACCAGTTCCGAAAAATGGTCGAGAATTATAACTTGTCTAATAGCAACTGGAAGATATGTTGCGTCATAAGCCTCTGATGGTTCACAAGGTGCACGGTCCACTCTAAATCCTAATGCTGTATTTGTAGTACATACACTAAGTCTTCTCTGTTGATGTCAGACTAGAGTTTTATTAGAGTTTTACTTTGCAACAATGGGATTCGAGCAATTGATGTGTATATTTTTAATAGTGCACAATGCTACTATTCCTAGGCTGAATGTGTGACATGGCTCTTATGTATCATTATGTATCGTTTCCATTAAGTACTAATTTAAATAAAGTCCCTCTGTCCTCAGTGCTAGGTTGTGGGTTTAAGTGGCAAGACGCTCCTCGGGGCGCATAATGCTTGGGCCTCTCTCCTGGATGCCCTCTGTCAGACCGAGTGTTGACATGTGGCAAGACTCTCCTCGGGGCGCGTCTTGCTTGGGCTTCTCTCATGGAGGCCGTCAGTCAGACCCAGTGTTGACATGTGTCAAGACGCTCCTCGGGGCGTGTCTTGCTTGGGCCTCTCTCCTGGAGGCGCTCAGTCAGACCCAGTGTTGACATGTGGCAAGACGCTCCTCGGGGCGTGTCTTGCTTGGGCTTCTCTCCTGGAGGCCCTCAGTCAGACCCATTGTTGACATGTGGCAAGACGCTCCTCGGGGCACGTCTTGCTTGGGCCTCTCTCCTGGAGGCGCTCAAACAGACCGAGTAGTGACATGTGGCAAGACGCTCCTCTGGGCGCGTCTTGCTGGGGCTTCTCTCATGGAGGCACTCAGTCAGACCCAGTGTTGACATGTGGCAAGACGCTCCTCGGGGCGCGTCTTGCTTGGACCTCTCTGCCTGAGGCGCTCAGTAAGACCGAGTAGTGACATGTGGCAAGACGCTCCTCGGGGCGCGTCTTGCTTGGGCCTCTCTCATGGAGGCCCTCTGTCAGACCCAGTGTTGACATGTGTCAAGACGCTCCTCGGGGGGCGTCTTGCTTTGGCCTCTCTCCTGGAGGCACTCAGTCAGACCGAGTGCTGACATGTGGCAAGAAGCTCCTCGGGGCGCGTCTTGCTTGGACTTCTCTCCCGGAGGCCCTCAGTAAGAACCATTGTTGACATGTGGCAAGACGCTCCTCGGGACGCGTCTTGCTTGGGCCTCTCTCCAGAAGGCCCTCAATCAGACCCAGTGTTGACACGTGGCAAGACGCTCCTCGGGGCACGTCTTGCTTGGGCCTCTCTCCTGGAGGCGCTCAGTCAGACTGAGTAGTGACATGTGGCCTGACGCTCCTCGGGGCGCGTGTTGCTTGGGCCTCTCTCCTGGAGGCGCTCAGTCAGACCAAGTGGTGACATGTGGCAAGACAATCCTCGGGGCGCATCTTGCTTGGGCCTCTCTCCTGGAGGCCCTCTGTCAGACCCAGTGTTGACATGTGGCAAGACTCTCCTCGGGGCGCGTCTTGCTTGGGCCTCTCTCATGGAGGCCCTCTGTCAGACCCAGTGTTGACATGTGTCAAGACGCTCCTCGGGGCGCGTCTTGCTTTGGCCTCTCTCCTGGAGGCGCTCAGTCAGACCGAGTGCTGACATGTGGCAAGAAGCTCCTCGGGGCGTGTCTTGCTTGGGCTTCTCTCCTGGAGGCCCTCAGTAAGACCCATTGTTGACATGAAGCCCAAGCAAGACGCGCCCCGTGGAGCGTCTTGCCACATGTCAACACTGGGTCTGACTGAGCGCCTCCAGGAGAGAGGCCCAAGCAAGACGCGCCCCGAGGAGCGTCTTGCCACATGTCAACAATGGGTCTGACTGAGGGCCTCCAGGAGAGAAGCCCAAGCAAGACGCGCCCCGTGGAGCTTCTTGCCACATGTCAGCACTCGGTCTGACTGAGCGCCTCCAGGAGAGAGGCCAAAGCAAGACGCGCCCCGAGGAGCGTCTTGACACATGTCAACACTGGGTCTGACAGAGGGCCTCCATGAGAGAGGCCCAAGCAAGACGCGCCCCGAGGAGTGTCTTGCCACATGTCCACACTGGGTCTGACAGAGGGCCTCCAGGAGAGAGGCCCAAGCAAGACGCGCCCCGAGGAGTGTCTTGCCACATGTCACCACTTGGTCTGACTGAGCGCCTCCAGGAGAGAGGCCCAAGCAAGACGCGCCCCGAGGAGCGTCTTGCCACGTGTCAACACTGGGTCTGATTGAGGGCCTTCTGGAGAGAGGCCCATGCAAGACGCGCCCCGAGGAGCGTCTTGCCACATGTCAACAATGGTTCTTACTGAGAGCCTCCAGGTGAGAAGCCCAAGCAAGACGCGCCCCGAGGAGCTTCTTGCCACATGTCAGCACTCGGTCAGACTGAGCACCTCCAGGAGAGAGGCCAAAGCAAGACGCCCCCCGAGGAGCGTCTTGACACATGTCAACACTGGGTCTGACAGAGGGCCTCCATGAGAGAGGCCCAAGCAAGACGCGCCCCGAGGAGTGTCTTGCCAAATGTCAAAACTGGGTCTGACTGAGCGCCTCAGGGAGAGAGGTCCAAGCAAGACGCGCCCCGAGGAGCGTCTTGCCACATGTCACTACTCGGTCTGACTGAGCGCCTCAGGGAGAGAGGTCCAAGCAAGACGCGCCCCGAGGAGCGTCTTGCCACATGTCAACACTGGATCTGACTGAGTGCCTCCATGAGAGAAGCCCCAGCAAGACGCGCCCCGAGGAGCGTCTTGCCACATGTCACTACTCGGTCTGTTTGAGCGCCTCCAGGAGAGAGGCCCAAGCAAGACACGCCCCGAGGAGCGTCTTGACACATGTCAACACTGGGTCTGACTGAGGGCCTCCATGAGAGAAGCCCAAGCAAGACGCGCCCCGAGGAGCGTCTTGCCACATGTCAACACTGGGTCTGATTGAGGGCCTTCTGGAGAGAGGCCCAAGCAAGACGCGCCCCGAGGAGCGTCTTGCCACATGTATACAATGGGTCTTACTGAGGGCCTCCAGGAGAGAGGCCCAAGCAAGATGCGCCCGGAGGAGCGTTTTGCCACATGTCAACACTGGGTCTGACAGAGGGCCTCCAGGAGAGAGGCCCAAGCAAGACGCACCCCGAGGAGCGTCTTGCCACATGTCACCTCTGGTTCTGACTGAGCGCCTCCAGGAGAGAGGCCCAAGCAAGACGCGCCCCGAGGAGCGTCTTGCCACTTGTCAACACTGGGTCTGACAGAGGGCCTCCATGAGAGAGGCCCAAGCAAGACGCGCCCCGAGGAGCGTCTTGCGACATGTCACTACTCGGTCTAACTGAGCGCCTCCAGGAGAGAGGTCCAAGCAAGACGCGCCCCGGGGAGCGTCTTGCCACATGTCACAACTCGGTCTGACTGAGCGCCTCCAGGAGAGAGGCCCAAGCAAGACGTGCCCCGAGGAGCGTCTTGCCACATGTCAACAATGGGTCTGACTGAGGGCCTCCAGGAGAGAAGCCCAAGCAAGACGCGCCCCGTGGAGCGTCTTGCCACATGTCAACACTGGGTCTGACTGAGCGCCTCCAGGAGAGAGGCCCAAGCAAGACGCGCCCCGAGGAGCGTCTTGCCACATGTCAACAATGGGTCTGACTGAGGGCCTCCAGGAGAGAAGCCCAAGCAAGACGCGCCCCGTGGAGCGTCTTGCCACATGTAAACACTGGGTCTTATTGAGGGCCTTCTGGAGAGACGCCCAAGCAATACGCGCCCCGAGGAGCGTCTTGCCACATGTCAACAATGGGTCTTACTGAGGGCCTCCAGGAGAGAGGCCCAAGCAAGATGCGCCCGGAGGAGCGTCTTGCCACATGTCAACACTGGGTCTGACAGAGGGCCTCCAGGAGAGAGGCCCAAGCAAGACGCGCCCCGAGGAGCGTCTTGCCACATGTCACCTCTGGTTCTGACTGAGCGCCTCCAGGAGAGAGGTCCAAGCAAGACGCGCCCCGAGGAGCGTCTTGCCACATGTCAACAATGGGTCTGACTGAGGGCCTCCAGGAGAGAAGCCCAAGCAAGACGCGCCCCGTGGAGCGTCTTGACACATGTCAACACTGGGTCTGACAGAGGGCCTCCATGAGAGAAGCTCAAGCAAGACGCGCCCCGAGGAGCGTCTTGCCTCATGTCAACACTGGGTCTGATTGAGGGCCTTCTGGAGAGAGGCCCAAGCAAGACGCGCCCCGAGGAGCGTCTTGCCACATGTCAACACTGGGTCTGACAGAGGGCCTCCATGAGAGAGGCCCAAGCAAGACGCGCCCCGAGGAGCGTCTTGCCACATGTCACTACTCGGTCTGACTGAGCGCCTCCAGGAGAGAGGCCCAAGCAAGACGTGCCCCGAGGAGCGTCTTGCCACATGTCAACAATGGGTCTGACTGAGGGCCTCCAGGAGAGAAGCCCAAGCAAGACGCGCCCCGTGGAGCGTCTTGCCAAATGTCAACACTGGGTCTGACTGAGCGCCTCCAGGAGAGAGGCCCAAGCAAGACGCGCCCCGAGGAGCGTCTTGCCACATGTCAACAATGGGTCTGACTGAGGGCCTCCAGGAGAGAAGCCCAAGCAAGACGCGCCCCGTGGAGCGTCTTGCCACATGTCAACACTGGGTCTTATTGAGGGCCTTCTGGAGAGAGGCCCAAGCAATACGCGCCCCGAGGAGCGTCTTGCCACATGTCAACAATGGGTCTTACTGAGGGCCTCCAGGAGAGAGGCCCAAGCAAGATGCGCCCGGAGGAGCGTCTTGCCACATGTCAACACTGGGTCTGACAGAGGGCCTCCAGGAGAGAGGCCCAAGCATGACGCGCCCCGAGGAGCGTCTTGCCACATGTCACCTCTGGTTCTGACTGAGCGCCTCCAGGAGAGAGGCCCAAGCAAGACGCGTCCCGAGGAGCGTCTTGCCACATGTCAACAATGGGTCTGACTGAGGGCCTCCAGGAGAGAAGCCCAAGCAAGACGCGCCCCGTGGAGCGTCTTGACACATGTCAACACTGGGTCTGACAGAGGGCCTCCAGGAGAGGGGCCCAAGAAAGACGCGCCCCGAGGAGTGTCTTGCCACATGTCACCACTGGGTCTGACTGAGCGCCTCCAGGAGAGAGGCCCAGGCAAGACGCGCCCCGAGGAGCGTCAGGCCACATGTCACTACTCAGTCTGACTGAGCCCCTCCAGGAGAGAGGCCCAAGCAAGACGCGCCCCGAGAAGCGTCTTGCCACGTGTCAACACTGGGTCTGATTGAGGGCCTTCTGGAGAGAGGCCCAAGCAAGACGCACCACGAGGAGCGTCTTGCCACATGTCAACAATGGGTCTTACTGAGGGCCTCCAGGAGAGAAGCCCAAGCAAGACGCGCCCCGAGGAGCTTCTTGCCACATGTCAGCACTCGGTCTGACTGAGCGCCTCCACGAGAGAAGCCAAAGCAAGACGCGCCCCGAGGAGCGTCTTGACACATGTCAACACTGGGTCTGACAGAGGGCCTCCATGAGAGAGGCCCAAGCAAGACGCGCCCCGAGGAGTGTCTTTCCACATGTCAACACTGGGTCTGACTGAGCGCCTCCAGGAGAGAGGCCCAAGCAAGACGCGCCCCGAGGAGCTTCTTGCCACGTGTCACCACTTGGTCTGACTGAGCGCCTCCAGGAGAGAGGCCCAAGCAAGACGCGCCCCGAGGAGCTTCTTGCCACGTGTCACCACTGGGTCTGATCGAGCGCCTCCAGGAGAGAGGCCCCAGCAAGACCGGTCAGGCCTGCAGTGTACACATCAGAGACATGATGTTCTTTCACAGAACTGAGGTTGTTCATTACTAAATGACTTTTACAGGAATATTGTTATTATACTATTCAACAGGTTGATCATAATAATGTGTATTAAACCCACAACCTAGCACTGAGGACAGAGGGACTTTATTTAAATTAGTACTTAATGGAAACGATACATAATGATACACAAGAGCCATGTCATACATTCAGCCTAGGAATAGTAGCATTGTGCACTATTAAAAATATACACATCAATTGCTCGAATCCCATTGTTGCAAAGTAAAACTCTAATAAAACTCTAGTCTGACATCAACAGAGAAGACTTAGTGTATGTACTACAAATACAGCATTAGGATTTCGAGTGGACCGTGCACCTGGTGAACCATCAGAGGCTTATGACGCAACATATCTTCCAGTTCTGACTGAGCGCCTCCAGGAGAGAGGCCCAAGCAAGACCCGCCCCGAGGAGCGTCTTGCCACATGTCACTACTCGGTCTAACTGAGCGCCTCCAGGAGAGAGGTCCAAGCAAGACACGCCCCGAGGAGCGTCTTGCCACATGTCACTACTCGGTCTGACTGAGCGCCTCCAGGAGGGAGGTCCAAGCAAGACGCGCCCCGAGGAGCGTCTTGCCACATGTCACTACTCGGTCTGACTGAGCACCTCCAGGAGAGAGGCCCAAGCAAGACGTGCCCCGAGGAACGTCTTCCCACATGTCAACAATGGGTCTGACTGAGGGCCTCCAGGAGAGAAGCCCAAGCAAGACGCGCCCCGAGGAGCGTCTTGCCACATGTCAACACTGGGTCTGACTGAGGGCCCCCAGGAGAGAGGCCCAAATAAGACGCGCCCCGAGGAGCGTCTTGCCACATGTCAACACTGGGTCTGACTGAGGGCCTCCAGGAGAGAAGCCCAAGCAAGATGCGCCCCGAGGATGTTCTTGCCACATGTCAGCACTCGGTCTGACTGAGCGCCTCCAGGAGAGAGGCCCAAGCACGACGCGCCCCGAGGAGCGTCTTGCCACATGTCAACACTGGGTCTGACTGAGCGCCTCCAGGAGAGAGGCCCAAGCAAGACGCGCCCGGAGGAGCGTCTTGCAACATGTCAGCACTCGGTCTGACTGAGCGCCTCCAGGCGAGAGGCCCAAGCAAGACGCGCCCCGAGGAACGTCTTGCCACATGTCAACACTGGGTCTGACTGAGCGCCTCCAGGAGAGAGGCCCGAGGAGCGTCTTGCCACATGTCGCCTCTGGGTCTGACTGAGCGCCTCCAGGAGAGAGGCGCTAGCAAGAAACCCCCGAGGAGCGTCTTGACACATGTCAACACTGGGTCTGACTGAGCGCCTCCAGGAGAGAGGCCCCGGCAAGACGCGCCCCGAGGAGCGTCTTGCCACATGTCACTACTCGGTCTGACTGAGCGCCTCCAGGAGAGAGGTCCAAGCAACACGCGCCCCGAGGAGCGTCTTGCCACATGTCAACACTGGGTCTGACTGAGTGCCTCCATGAGAGAAGCCCCAGCAAGACGCGCCCCGAGGAGCGTCTTGCCACATGTCAACAATGGGTCTGACTGAGGGCCTCCAGGAGAGAAGCCAAAGCAAGACGCGCCCCGAGGACCTTCTTTCCACATGTCAACAATGGGTCTTACTGTGGGCCTCCATGAGAGAAGCCCAGGCAAGACGCGCCCCGAGGAGTGTCTTGCCACATGTCAACACTGGGTCTGACTGAGCGCCTCCAGGAGAGAGGTCCAAGCAACACGCGCCCCGAGGAGCGTCTTGCCACATGTCAACACTGGGTCTGACTGAGTGCCTCCATGAGAGAAGCCCCAGCAAGACGCGCCCCGAGGAGCGTCTTGCCACATGTCACTACTCGGTCTGACTGAGCGCCTCCAGGAGAGAGGCCCAAGCAAGACGTGCCCCGCGGAGCGTCTTGCCACATGTCAACAATGGGTCTGACTGAGGGCCTCCAGGAGAGAAGCCCAAGCAAGAAGCGCCCCGAGGAGCGTCTTGCCACATGTCAACACTGGGTCTGACTGAGCGCTTCCAGGAGAGAGGCCCAAGCAAGACACGGCCCGAGGAGCGTCTTGACACATGTCAACACTGGGTCTGACTGAGGGCCTCCATGAGAGAAGCCCAAGCAAGACGCGCCCCGAGGAGAGTCTTGCCACATGTCAACACTGGGTCTGACAGAGGGCATCCAGGAGAGAGGCCCAGGCAAGACGCGCCCCGAGGAGTGTCTTGCCACATGTCAACACTGTGTCTGACTGAGCGCCTCCAGGAGAGAGGCCCAAGCAAGACGCGCCCCGAGGAGCGTCTTGCCACGTGTCACCACTGGGTCTGACTGAGCTCCTCCAGGAGAGAGGCCCAAGCAAGACACGCCCAGAGGAGCGTCTTGCCACGTGTCACCACTGGGTCTGATTGACCACCTCCTGGAGAGAGGCCCCAGCAAGACGCGCCCCGAGGAGCGTCTTGCCTTATGTCAGCACTCGGTCTGACTGAGCGCCTCCAGGAGAGAGGCCCAAGCAAGACGCGCCCCGAGGAGCGTCTTGCCACATGTCACTACTCGGTCTGACTGAGCGCCTCCAGGAGGGAGGTCCAAGCAAGACGCGCCCCGAGGAGCGTCTTGCCACATGTCACTACTCGGTCTGACTGAGCGCCTCCAGGAGAGAGGCACAAGCAAGACGTGCCCCGAGGAGCGTTTTGCCACATGTCAACAATGGGTCTGACTGAGGGCCTCCAGGAGAGAAGCCCAAGCAAGACGCGCCCAAAGGAGCGTCTTGCCACATGTCAACACTGGGTCTGACTGAGCGCCTCCAGGAGAGAGGCCCAAGCAAGACACGCCCCGAGGAGCGTCTTGACACATGTCAACACTGGGTCGGACTGAGGGCCTCCATGAGAGAAGCCCAAGCAAGACGCGCCCCGAGGAGAGTCTTGCCACATGTCAACACTCGGTCTGACAGAGGGCATTCAGGAGAGAGGCCAAAGCAATACGCGCCCCGAGGAGCGTCTTGCCACATGTCACCACTGGGTCTGAATGAGCGCCTCCAGGAGAGAGGCCCAACCAAGACGCGCCCCGAGGAGTGTCTTGCCACATGTCACTACTCAGTCTGACTGAGCGCCTCCAGGAGAGAGGCCCAAGCAAGATGCGCCCGGAGGAGCGTCTTGCCACATGTCAACACTGGGTCTGACAGAGGGCCTCCAGGAGAGAGGCCCAAGCAAGACGCGCCCCGAGGAGCGTCTTGCCACATGTCACCTCTCGTTCTGACTGAGCGCCTCCAGGAGAGAGGCGCAAGCAAGACGCGCCCCGAGGAGCGTCTTGTCACATGTCAACACTGGGTCTGTCTGAGTGCCTCCAGGAGAGAAGCCCAAGCAAGACGCGCCCCGAGGAGCGTCTTGCCACATGTCAACAATGGGTCTGACTCAGGGCCTCCAGGAGAGAAGCCCAAGCAAGACGCGCCCCGAGGAGCGTCTTGACACATGTCAACACTGGGTCTGACAGAGGGCCTCCACGAGAGAGGCCCAAGCAAGACGCGCCCCGAGGAGTGTCTTGCCACATGTCACCACTGGGTCTGACTGAGCGCCTCCAGGAGAGAGGCCCAAGCAAGACGTGCCCCGAGGATCGTCAGGCCACATGTCACTACTCAGTCTGACTGAGCGCCTCCAGGAGAGAGGCCCAAGCAAGACGCGCCCCGAGGAGCGTCTTGCCACATGTCAACAATGGGTCTGACTGAGGGCCTCCAGGAGAGAGGCCCAAGCAAGATGCGCCCGGAGGAGCGTCTTGCCACATGTCAACACTGGGTCTTTCTGAGCGCCTCCAGGAGAGAAGCCCAAGCAAGACGCGCCCCGAGGAGCGTCTTGCCACATGTCAGCACTCGGTCTGACTGAGCGCCTCCAGGAGAGAGGCCCAAGCAAGACGCGCCCCGAAGAACGTCTTGCCACATGTCAACAATGGGTCTGACTGAGGGCCTCCAGGAGAGAAGCCCAAGCAACACGCGGCCCGAGGAGCGTCTTGCCACATGTCAGCACTCGGTCTGACTGAGCGCCTCCAGGAGAGAGGCCCAAGCAAGACGCGCCCCGAGGAGCGTCTTGCCACATGCCAACAATGGGTCTGACTGAGGGCCTCCAGGAGAGAAGCCCAAGCAAGACGCGCCCCGAGGAGCGTCTTGACACATGTCAACACTGGGTATGACAGAGGGCCTCCAGGAGAGAGGCCCAAGCAAGACGCGCCCCGAAGAGTGTCTTGCCACATGTCACCACTTGGTCAGACTGAGCGCCTCCAGGAGAGAGGCCCAAGCAACACGCGCCCCGAGGAGCGTCAGGCCACATGTCACTACTCAGTCTGACTGAGCGCCTCCAGGAGAGAGGCCCAAGCAAGACGCGCCCCGAGGAGCGTCTTGCAACATGTCACTACTCAGTCTGACTGAGCGCCTCCAGGAGAGAGGCCCAAGCAAGATGCGCTCGGAGGAGCGTCTTGCCACATGTCAACATTGGGTCTGACAGAGGGCCTCCAGGAGAGAGGCCCAAGCAAGACGCGCCCCGAGGAGCGTCTTGCCACATGTCACCTCTGGTTCTGACTGAGCGCCTCCAGGAGAGAGGCCCAAGCAAGACGCGCCCCGAGGAGCGTCTTGTCACATGTCAACACTGGGTCTGTCTGAGCGCCTCCAGGAGAGAAGCCCAAGCAAGACGCGCCCCGAGGAGCGTCTTGCCACATGTCAACAATGGGTCTCACTGAGGGCCTCCAGGAGAGAAGCCCAAGCAAGACGCGCCCCGAGGAGCGTCTTGACACATGTCAACACTGGGTCTGACAGAGGGCCTCCACGAGAGAGGCCCAAGCAAGACGCGCCCCGAGGAGTGTCTTGCCACATGTCACCACTGGGTCTGACTGAGCGCCTCCTGGAGAGAGGCCCAAGCAAGACGTGCCCCAAGGATCGTCAGGCCACATGTCACTACTCAGTCTTACTGAGCGCCTCCAGGAGAGAGGCCCAAGCAAGACGAGCCCCGAGGAGCGTCTTGCCACATGTCAGCACTGGGTCTGACTGAGCGCCTCCAGGAGAGAGGCCCCAGCAAGACGCGCCCCGAGGAGCGTCTTGACACATGTCAACACTGGGTCTGACAGAGGGCCTCCACGAGAGAGGCCCAAGCAAGACGCGCCCCGAGGAGTGTCTTGCCACATGTCACCACTGGGTCTGACTGAGCGCCTCCAGGAGAGAGGCCCAAGCAAGACGTGCCCCGAGGATCGTCAGGCCACATGTCACTACTCAGTCTGACTGAGCGCCTCCAGGAGAGAGGCCCAAGCAAGACGCGCCCCGAGGAGCGTCTTGCCACATGTCAACAATGGGTCTGACTGAGGGCCTCCAGGAGAGAGGCCCAAGCAAGATGCGCCCGGAGGAGCGTCTTGCCACATGTCAACACTGGGTCTTTCTGAGCGCCTCCAGGAGAGAAGCCCAAGCAAGACGCGCCCCGAGGAGCGTCTTGCCACATGTCAGCACTCGGTCTGACTGAGCGCCTCCAGGAGAGAGGCCCAAGCAAGACGCGCCCCGAAGAACGTCTTGCCACATGTCAACAATGGGTCTGACTGAGGGCCTCCAGGAGAGAAGCCCAAGCAACACGCGGCCCGAGGAGCGTCTTGCCACATGTCAGCACTCGGTCTGACTGAGCGCCTCCAGGAGAGAGGCCCAAGCAAGACGCGCCCCGAGGAGCGTCTTGCCACATGCCAACAATGGGTCTGACTGAGGGCCTCCAGGAGAGAAGCCCAAGCAAGACGCGCCCCGAGGAGCGTCTTGACACATGTCAACACTGGGTATGACAGAGGGCCTCCAGGAGAGAGGCCCAAGCAAGACGCGCCCCGAAGAGTGTCTTGCCACATGTCACCACTTGGTCAGACTGAGCGCCTCCAGGAGAGAGGCCCGAGCAACACGCGCCCCGAGGAGCGTCAGGCCACATGTCACTACTCAGTCTGACTGAGCGCCTCCAGGAGAGAGGCCCAAGCAAAACGCGCCCCGAGGAGCGTCTTGCAACATGTCACTACTCAGTCTGACTGAGCGCCTCCAGGAGAGAGGCCCAAGCAAGATGCGCTCGGAGGAGCGTCTTGCCACATGTCAACATTGGGTCTGACAGAGGGCCTCCAGGAGAGAGGCCCAAGCAAGACGCGCCCCGAGGAGCGTCTTGCCACATGTCACCTCTGGTTCTGACTGAGCGCCTCCAGGAGAGAGGCCCAAGCAAGACGCGCCCCGAGGAGCGTCTTGTCACATGTCAACACTGGGTCTGTCTGAGCGCCTCCAGGAGAGAAGCCCAAGCAAGACGCGCCCCGAGGAGCGTCTTGCCACATGTCAACAATGGGTCTCACTGAGGGCCTCCAGGAGAGAAGCCCAAGCAAGACGCGCCCCGAGGAGCGTCTTGACACATGTCAACACTGGGTCTGACAGAGGGCCTCCACGAGAGAGGCCCAAGCAAGACGCGCCCCGAGGAGTGTCTTGCCACATGTCACCACTGGGTCTGACTGAGCGCCTCCTGGAGAGAGGCCCAAGCAAGACGTGCCCCAAGGATCGTCAGGCCACATGTCACTACTCAGTCTTACTGAGCGCCTCCAGGAGAGAGGCCCAAGCAAGACGAGCCCCGAGGAGCGTCTTGCCACATGTCAGCACTGGGTCTGACTGAGCGCCTCCAGGAGAGAGGCCCCAGCAAGACGCGCCCCGAGGAGCGTCTTGCCTTAGGTCAGCACTCGGAATGACTGAGCGCCTCCAGGAGAGAGGCCCAAGCAAGACGCGCCCCGAGGAGCGTCTTGCCACATGTCAACAATGGGTCTGACTGAGGGCCTCCAGGAGAGAGGCCCAAGCAAGATGCGCCCGGAGGAGCGTCTTGCCACATGTCAACACTGGGTCTGACAGAGGGCCTCCAGGAGAGAGGCCCAAGCAAGACGCGCCCCGAGGAGCGTCTTGCCACATGTCACCTCTGGTTCTGACTGAGCGCCTCCAGGAGAGAGGCCCAAGCAAGACGCGCCCCGAGGAGCGTCTTATCACATGTCAACACTGGGTCTTTCTGAGCGCCTCCAGGAGAGAAGCCCAAGCAAGACGCGCCCCGAGGAACGTCTTACCACATGTCAGCACTCGGTCTGACTGAGCGCCTCCAGGAGAGAGGCCCAAGCAAGACGCGCCCCGAGGAGCGTCTTGCCACATGCCAACAATGGGTCTGACTGAGGGCCTCCAGGAGAGAAGCCCAAGCAAGATGCGCCCCGAGGAGCGTCTTGACACATGTCAACACTGGGTATGACAGAGGGCCTGCAGGAGAGAGGCCCAAGCAAGACGCGCCCCGAGGAGTGTCTTGCCACGTGTCAACACTGGGTCTGATTGAGGGCCTTCTGGAGAGAGGCCCAAGCAAGACGCGCCCCGAGGAGCGTCTTGCCACATGTCAACAATGGTTCTTAATGAGGGCCTCCGGGAGAGAAGTCCAAGCAAGACGCGCCCCGAGGAGCGTCTTGCCACATGTCAGCACTCGGTCAGACTGAGTGCCTCCAGGAGAGAGGCCAAAGCAAGACGCCCCCCGAGGAGCGTCTTGACACATGTCAACACTGGGTCTGACAGAGGGCCTCCATGAGAGAGGCCCAAGCAAGATGCGCCCCGAGGAGCGTCTTGCCACATGTCACTACTCGGTCTTACTGAGCGCCTCAGGGAGAGAGGTCCAAGCAAGACGCGCCCCGAGGAGCGTCTTGCCACATGTCACTACTCGGTCTTACTGAGCGCCTCAGGGAGAGAGGTCCAAGCAAGACGCGCCCCGAGGAGCGTCTTGCCACATGTCAACACTGGGTCTGACTGAGTGCCTCCATGAGAGAAGCCCCAGCAAGACGCGCCCCGAGGAGCGTCTTGCCACATGTCACTACTCGGTCTGTTTGAGCGCCTCCAGGAGAGAGGCCCAAGCAAGACGTGCTCCGAGGAGTGTCTTGCCACATGTCAACAATGGGTCTGACTGAGGGCCTCCAGGAGAGATGCCCAAGCAAGACGCGCCCCGAGGAGCGTCTTGACACATGTCAACACTGGGTCTGACAGAGGGCCTCCACGAGAGAGGCCCAAGCAAGACGCGCCCCGAGGAGCGTCTTGACCTCCTCCGGGCGCGTCTTGCTTGGGCCTCTCTCCTGGTGACGCCCCGAACACTTGACCCGGTTTTTTTGTGGCGATATGCGTGTCCAGTAACGCGGCAAAGTCCGCGTGTCTAGCGTGTATTGATTTTACAGCTCGCTCATACCCCAACAGTACGGTCCGTAGAAGTTCGTTCACATGCTGTTGTTAGCGTCCAGCTCCCAGCTTAGAGAGTCCTGTATTGACACAGACGTCAATACATCTCGATGTCATGCAACACACAAAGTCTGTCGCATACAGGTGGGTTAACACATGTACGATACCTTTTGTGTGGCGCATGCACGGGTCGTTAGCGTCCAGCTCCCGGCTTATAGAGAGTCCTGTATTGACACAGACGTCAATACATCTCGATGTCATGCAACACACAAAGTCTGTCGCATACAGGTGGGTTAACACACATGTACGATGTGTGCGATGGCACGCCCAGTTTACAATGGGACACGACGATGATCATTGTTAACCAAACTCTTGTTTCTCACGACAGGTGGTAGCGTTGTCTCCTGCACCTGGTCTTCGTGCACAGAGGGTGCTGTAATGTGCTCGTCATAGTCGCGATCGTTGTCACTCGAATCCGTTGTTCTCACGACAGGTGGTAGCGTTGTCTCCTGCATGTTGTCTTCGCGTGCGGCAAGCGTTGTGCTGTGCTAGTTATAATGGTTGTCTTCGAACAAAGGGGGTGTTGAATACTCCTTCGCGAGTAGTGTAGGAGGTGGTGTGATGGGACGTATCTCAGAGGCGTTATGTGAGCGTACCACCATGGCCTGAGCAACTGCGACTACTGAGAGTACACCCAGTACAGACAGCGAGATCTTTTTTTTTCTTGGGTGTTGTACGTGTGGGTACAGCCGCTTTAATGGCAGTGAGAGCAAGTGGGCAAATGTATTTATAGGTCACTAGCAGAAACTAAGGCACGTGGTCAGAGTGTAATCGTAACCACCGTAGCTCTTGTCATAATTTAATATACATAGAAATCAGAAACGGGCATGTCAGGATAGACATGGCGAGTGATAATGCGGCCAGTATCTGTGTGCGCTTGAGAGCACCTTGTTGTTCTACTGTGGTGCCCACGCCGCCAGGTCTGTAAATGTCATCGACCTCCTTTATATACGCATACGCTAAAGACCGTATATTCTCTATGGATTTGAACACGTCCTTTGTTTCGCGTAACGCTTGAGCTGTCTCGAGCGTGATGTTGTGAGTGTACGCCAGTTTTTCACGTGCACCGAGGTCCGAAAGGGCGTGCGCTACAACTATTAACCTTGGTTTGGGAGTGTGGCAAAACGCTCGCTCCGCTGTAATGGGCGGATGCAATGTTATCACCTGGTACGTTTCGTTAGTCGGGTCGTAACACACCGGTCCGTGAAACGGACCGTCACATTGTATGGGGCACAGTAAGGACAACACGCCGCCGACCGTGACTTCGCACTCGACCGCGGTGGTGTTATCGATTTGCAAAGGATCACATACGCCTCTCCAGTCGCAATGAGGCACATTGTAGTCGACGCGACCGTCGGTCACCATAGCTTTCATCAGCCAACACACTCGATTGCTCTTCGAAACATCGGCGATCAACGTGAGCTTAGAGGTCGACGTCGCTTTACTGTACGCCAGGATATCCGTGTGTGAGTGCACGCTCGACGTCGATTGACAACCGGTCATGTCAGACCTGATCAGACCTTCCGAACACATGACCATTAGTTGTTGTGCGGCCGAGAGTATCGCGATCATACCGTTGAGATGTGTAGAAAGCGCGTACACGCCAGCCTTCCACGTTTCCAAAATTTCCAGCAGTCTAGAGGGACTTGTCTTAGCGCGCACGGCTGTGCTGAATTTGCGTTGGGTAGACACAACGGCTTCTACCTCGCTTAGGATCTGTGGGCTCATGTACTCGTGGTAGGCCAAGACGTGTATAGTCGAGCGCGGTGACGCCCCGAACACTTGACCCGGTTTTGTTGTGGCGATATGCGTGTCCAGTAACTCGGCAAAGTCCGCGTGTCTAGCGTGTATTGATTTTACAGCTCGCTCATACCCCAACAGTACGGTCCGTAGAAGTTCGTTCACTTGTTTCCATGCGCTCGTGGAACACAGGACATCGCAACCTCTGTGATACTCAAGTAAAGCGTCAAACACCAGCTGCTTGCACGTTGGAAATACAATCGGTAGTAACTTCTTACTCCACTCTATGTTGAACTCGTATAGTATGTATATGGGCGGTTGCGGCGGTTTGCGCATTTTCTATCTACCCTCCGCTAATATGACTCTGTGGTCTGTCTCGTGAGATGGTGCGGTTGGAACTTGCGAGAGTGCACTATCGACGGTCGGCGTTTCCATTTCGTCAACTGCCATTTTCAGCCGCTGGCAAACGGCCGTCGACGGTCGATGCGAGACACCAACATAACGTTAAACCGCGACCCTCATGCCAGTTTTCTGTAGTACTGGTTGTAGTTTCTGGTGCACACTCGAAACGCCATTACGATCACAATTACGTTGATTAATAAATCCAGTGTTGTAGCGACTCCTGTCAGCGCCGTCGCGCAACTTGTGTCGGTGTTATCTCTCGATACTTTCATTCGTATCCGAGCGTATGCAGAATCTACGGATCTGGTGAAGTTGCTTGTCACTAGCTTGCGCACGTTTGATATGGCACTTTGCGCGAGACTCGCACAACCTGCAGTGGCGATCGTCGCGTCAGTGCAAAGTTTTTCCAATATATCGCTCGCAACATCGTTTGTCATTTGCTGTACACTGCGCACACTGGCCGCGAGGTCGCGGAGAGGGTCTTCGTTACGAGCTACTCTGGTAGCGCCGTGGTTGATGAGGACGATCATCTTTTGCAATAGTTCATCTCGAAGCGCAACGATGGTGAGGGCGACCGGTTGGCCGGTTCCGCCTTCAGGCCACACGGTTGCCGCTAGATTGCCCAATGCCACACACGCAGACGAACCCTGTACACACTCAATGACCCGTGTGCGATCGTTGATTTCTGCTAGTACGTTTGCTAGGTCTACGTGCTTCCACGGATCGGGCGTGGGCACGCGCTTGTTTTTAGAGGCGTTTTCGTGCAGCCTCTACCCTGCACGACCGCTCGTGGCCGCACTAGCTATATTTATCTTTATTTGTTTCACACACACACACACACACACACACACACACACACACACACACACACACACACACACACACACACACACACACACACACACACACACACACACACACACACACACACACACACACACAGGCCCTTGCGTGCAAACCCCGGTCAGGCCTGCAGTGTACACATCAGAGACATGATGTTCTTTCACAGAACTGAGGTTGTTCATTACTAAATGACTTTTACAGGAATATTGTTATTATACTGTTCAACAGGTTGATCATAATAATGTGTATTAAACCCACAACCTAGCACTGAGGACAGAGGGACTTTATTTAAATTTGTACTTAATGGAAACGATACATAATGATACATAAGAGCCATGTCGTACATTCAGCCTAGGAATAGTAGCATTGTGCACTATTAAAAATATACACATCAATTGCTCGAATCCCATTGTTGCAAAGTAAAACTCTAATAAAACTCTAGTCTGACATCAACAGAGAAGACTTAGTGTATGTACTACAAATACAGCATTAGGATTTCGAGTGGACCGTGCACCTTGTGAACCATCAGAGGCTTATGACGCAACATATCTTCCAGTTGCTATTAGACAAGTTATAATTCTCGACCATTTTTCGGAACTGTTTTCTTGGGTCCGTGAGTAAATGCCAAATGAGATGATAGTCCTTAAGTAAGTTCCTGGCGATCCCATGTCACGCTCTTGCCCATCAGCCGGTGAACGCTGAGACGGAACTCGATGAGAGCGATGTATTTTTTAAGTGCTCCGAATGTACTTCTAACAAGCGTGCGATTCACTTTGTGAGTAAACTGCAGCTGCAGCTGATTCAAACAGTCGAGCCAACTTTCTACATCACAATATGCGTTTTGTAGTTAGTCGAGTTACCTTTTGTGTGGCGCATGCACGGGTCGTTATCGTCCAGCTCCCAGCTTAGAGAGTCCTGTATTGACACAGACGTCAATACATCTCGATGTCATGCAACACACAAAGTCTGTCACATACAGGTGGGTTAACACATGTACGATACCTTTTGTGTGGCGCATGCACGGGTTGTTAGCATCCAGCTCCCAGCTTAGAGAGTCCTGTATTGACACAGACGTCAATACATCTCGATGTCATGCAACACACAAAGTCTGTCGCATACAGGTGGGTTAACACATGTACGATACCTTTTGTGTGGCGCATGCACGGGTCGTTAGCGTCCAGCTCCCGGCTTATAGAGAGTCCTGTATTGACACAGACGTCAATACATCTCGATGTCATGCAACACACAAAGTCTGTCGCATACAGGTGGGTTAACACACATGTACGATGTGTGCGATGGCACGCCCAGTTTACAATGGGACACGACGATGATCATTGTTAACCAAATTCTTGTTTCTCACGACAGGTGGTAGCGTTGTCTCCTGCACCTCGTCTTCGTGCACAGAGGGTGCTGTAATGTGCTCGTCATAGTCGCGATCGTTGTCACTCGAATCCGTTGTTCTCACGACAGGTGGTAGCGTTGTCTCCTGCATGTTGTCTTCGCGTGCGGCAAGCGTTGTGCTGTGCTCGTTATAATGGTTGTCTTCGAACAAAGGGGGTGTTGAATACTCCTTCGCGAGTAGTGTAGGAGGTGGTGTGATGGGACGTATCTCAGAGGCGTTATGTGAGCGTACCACCATGGCCTGAGCAACTGCGACTACTGAGAGTACACCCAGTACAGACAGCGAGATCTTTTTTGTACGTGTGGGTACAGCCGCTTTAATGGCAGTGAGAGCAAGTGGGCAAATGTATTTATAGGTCACTAGCAGAAACTAAGGCACGTGGTCAGAGTGTAATCGTAACCACCGTAGCTCTTGTCATAATTTAATATACATAGAAATCAGAAACGGGCATGTCAGGATAGACATCGCGAGTGATAATGCGGCCAGTATCTGTGTGCGCTTGAGAGCACCTTGTTGTTCTACTGTGGTGCCCACGCCGCCAGGTCTGTAAATGTCATCGACCTCCTTTATATACGCATACGCTAAAGACCGTATATTCTCTATGGATTTGAACACGTCCTTTGTTTCGCGTAACGCTTGAGCTGTCTCGAGCGTGATGTTGTGAGTGTACGCCAGTGTTTCACGTGCACCGAGGTCCGAAAGGGCGTGCGTTACAACTATTAACCTTGGTTTGGGAGTGTGGCGAAACGCTCGCTCCGCTGTAATGGGCGGATGCAATGTTATCACCTGGTACGTTTCGTTAGTCGGGTCGTAACACACCGGTCCGTCACACGGACCGTCACATTGTATGGGGCACAGTAAGGACAACACGCCGCCGACCGTGACTTCGCACTCGACCGCGGTGGTGTTATCGATTTGCAAAGGATCACATACGCCTCTCCAGTCGCAATGAGGCACATTGTAGTCGACGCGACCGTCGGTCACCATAGCTTTCGTCAGCCAACACACTCGATTGCCCTTCGAAACATCGGCGATCAACGTGAGCTTAGAGGTCGACGCCGCTTTACTGTACGCCAGGATATCCGTGTGTGAGTGCACGCTCGACGTCGATTGACAACCGGTCATGTCAGACCTGATCAGACCTTCCGAACACATGACCATTAGTTGTTGTGCGGCCGAGAGTATCGCGATCATACCGTTGAGATGTGTAGAAAGCGCGTACACGCCAGCCTTCCACGTTTCCAAAATTTCCAGCAGTCTAGAGGGACTTGTCTTAGCGCGCACGGCTGTGCTGAATTTGCGTTGGGTAGACACAACGGCTTCGACCTCGCTTAGGATCTGTGGGCTCATGTACTCGTGGTAGGCCAAGACGTGTATAGTCGAGCGCGGTGACGCCCCGAACACTTGACCCGGTTTTTTTGTGGCGATATGCGTGTCCAGTAACGCGGCAAAGTCCGCGTGTCTAGAGTGTATTGATTTTACAGCTCGCTCATACCCCAACAGTACGGTCCGTAGAAGTTTGTTCACTTGTTTCCATGCGCTCGTGGAACACAGGACATCGCAACCTCTGTGATACTCAAGTAAAGCGTCAAACACCAGCTGCTTGCACGTTGGAAATACAATCGGTAGTAACTTCTTACTCCACTCTATGTTGAACTCGTATAGTATGTATATGGGCGGTTGCGGCGGTTTGCGCATTTTCTATCTACCCTCCGCTAATATCACTCTGTGGTCTGTCTCCTGAGATGGTGCGGTTGGAACTTGCGAGAGTGCACTATCGACTATCCATTTCGTCAACTGTCATTTTCAGCCGCTGGCAAACGGCCGTCGACGGTCGATGCGAGACACCAACATAACGTTAGACCGCGACCCTCATGCCAGTTTTCTGTAGTACTGGTTGTAGTTTCTGGTGCACACTCGAAACGCCATTACGATCACAATTACGTTGATTAATAAATCCAGTGTTGTAGCGACTGCAGCCAGCGCCGTCGCGCAACTTGTGTCGGTGTTATCTCTCGATACTTTCATTCGTATCCGAGCGTATGCAGAATCTACGGATCTGGTGAAGTTGCTTGTCACTAGCTTGCGCACGTTTGATATGGCACTTTGCGCGAGACTCGCACAACCTGCAGTGGCGACCGTCGCGTCAGTGCAAAGTTTTTCCGATATATCGCTCGCAACATCGTTTGTCATTTGCTGTACACTGCGCACACTGGCCGCGAGGTCGCGGAGAGGGTCTTCGTTACGAGTTGTGTAATATCCGCTGACTTGCCGATTCAATTCTGGTGGCGCTGACCCAAACGAGAACGCTTTTAAGGCGCATGTCGTGGTAACTCTGGTAGCGCCGTGGTTGACGAGGACGATCATCTTTAGCAATAGTTCATCTCGAAGCACAACGATGGTGAGGGCGACGGGTTGGCCGGTTCCGCCTTCAGGCCACTCGGTTGCCGCTAGATTGCCCAATGCCACACACGCAGACGAACCCTGTACACACTCAATGACCCGTGTGCGATCGTTGATTTCTGCTAGTACGTTTGCTAGTTCTAAGTGCTTCCACGGATCGGGCGTGGGCACGCGCTTGTTTTAGAGGCGTTTTCGCGCAGCCTCTACCCTGCACGACCGCTCGTGGCCACACTAGCTATATTTATCTTTATTTGTTTCACACACACACACACACACACACACACACACACACACACACACACACACACACACACACACACACACACACACACACATACATACACACACACACACACACACACACACACACACACACACACACACACACACACACATACAGGCCCTTGCGTGCAAACCCCGGTCAGGTCTGCAGTGTACACATCAGAGACATGATGTGCTTTCACAGAACTGAGGTTGTTCATTACTAAATGACTTTTACAGGAATATTGTTATTATACTATTCAACAGGTTGATCATAATAATGTGTATTAAACCCACAACCTAGCACTGAGGACAGAGGGACTTTATTTAAATTAGTACTTAATGGAAACGATACATAATGATACATAAGAGCCATGTCATACATTCAGCCTAGGAATAGTAGCATTGTGCATTATTAAAAATATACAGATCAATTGTTCGAATCCCATTGTTGCAAAGTAAAACTCTAATAAAACTCTAGTCTGACATCAACAGAGAAGACTTAGTGTATGTACTACAAATACAGCATTAGGATTTCGAGTGGACCGTGCACCTTGTGAACCATCAGAGGCTTATGACGCAACATATCTTCCAGTTGCTATTAGACAATTTATAATTCTCGACCATTTTTCGGAACTGGTTTCTTGGGTCCGTGAGTAAATGCCAAATGAGATGATAGTCCTTAAGTAAGTTCCTGGCGATCCCATGTCACGCTCTTGCCCATCAGCCGGTGAATGCTGAGACGGAACTCGATGAGAGCGATGTATTTTTTAAGTGCTCCGAATGTACTTCTAACAAGCGTGCGATTCACTTCGTGAGTAAACCGCAGCTGCAGCTGATTCAAACAGTCGAGCCAACTTTCTACATCACAATATGCGTTTTGTAGTTAGTCAAGTTACCTTTTGTGTGGCGCATGCACGGGTCGTTAGCGTCCAGCTCCCAGCTTAGAGAGTCCTGTATTGACACAGACGTCAATACATCTCGATGTCATGCAACACACAAAGTCTGTCGCATACAGGTGGGTTAACACATGTACGATACCTTTTGTGTGGCGCATGCACGGGTCGTTAGCGTCCAGCTCCTGGCTTATAGAGAGTCCTGTATTGACACAGACGTCAATACATCTCGATGTCATGCAACACACAAAGTCTGTCGCATACAGGTGGGTTAACACAGATGTACGATGTGTGCGATGGCGCGCCCGTTTACAATGGGACACGACGATGATCATTGTTAACCAAACTCTTGTTTCTCACGACAGGTGGTAGCGTTGTCTCCTGCACCTGGTCTTCGTGCACAGAGGGTGTTGTAATGTGCTCGTCATAGTCGCGATCGTTGTCACTCGAATCCGTTGTTCTCACGACAGGTGGTAGCGTTGTCTCCTGCATGTTGTCTTCGCGTGCGGCAAGCGTTGTGCTGTGCTCGTTATAATGGTTGTCTTCGTACAAAGGGGGTGTTGAATACTCCTTCGCGAGTAGTCTAGGAGGTGGTGTGATGGAACGTATCTCAGAGGCGTTATTAGAGCGTACCACCATGGCCTGAGCAACTGCGACTACTGAGAGTACACCCAGTACAGACAGCGAGATCAATTTTTTTTCTTGGGTGTTGTACGTGTGGGTACAGCCGCTTTAATGGTAGTGAGAGCAAGTGGGCAAATGTATTTATAGGTCACTAGCAGAAACTAAGGCACGTGGTCAGAGTGTAATCGTAACCACCTAAAGTAGCTCTTGTCATAATTTAATATACATAGAAATCAGAAACGGGTATGTCAGGATAGACATCGCGAGTGATAATGCGGCCAGTATCTGTGTGCGCTTGAGAGCACCTTGTTGTTCTACTGTGGTGCCCACGCCGCCGGGTCTGTAAATGTCATCGACCTACTTTATATACGCATATGCTAAAGACCGTATATTCTCTATGGATTTGAACACGTCCTTTGTTTCGCGTAACGCTTGAGCTGTCTCGAGCGTGATGTTGTGAGTGTACACCAGTGTTTCGCGTGCACCGAGGTCCGAAAGGGCGTGCGCTACAACTATTAACCTTGGTTTGGGAGTGTGGCGAAACGCTCACTCCGCTGTAATGGGCAGATGCAATGTTATCACCTGGTACGTTTCGTTAGTCGGGTCGTAACACACCGGTCCGTCACACGGACCGTCACATTGTATGGGGCTTATACTATTCAACAGGTTGATCATAATAATGTGTATTAAACCCACAACCTAGCACTGAGGACAGAGGGACTTTATTTAAATTAGTACTTAATGGAAACAATACATAATGATACATAAGAGCCATGTCATACATTCAGCCTAGGAATAGTAGCATTGTGCACTATTAAAAATATACACATCAATTGCTCGAATCCCATTGTTGCAAAGTAAAACTCTAATAAAACTCTAGTCTGACATCAACAGAGAAGACTTAGTGTATGTACTACAAATACAGCATTAGGATTTCGAGTGGACCGTGCACCTGGTGAACCATCAGAGGCTTATGACGCAACATATCTTCCAGTTCTGACTGAGCGCCTCCAGGAGAGAGGCCCAAGCAAGACACGCCCCGAGGAGCGTCTTGCCACATGTCACTACTCGGTCTGACTGAGCGCCTCCAGGAGAGAGGTCCAAGCAAGACACGCCCCGAGGAGCGTCTTGCCACATGTCACTACTCGGTCTGACTGAGCGCCTCCAGGAGGGAGGTCAAGACGCTCCTCGGGGCGCGTCTTGCTTGGGCCTCTCTCGTGGAGGCCCTCTGTCAGACCCAGTGTTGACATGTGTCAAGACGCTCCTCGGGGCGCGTCTTGCTTGGGCATCTCTCCTGGAGGCCCTCAGTCAGACCCATTGTTGACATGTGGCAAGACGCTCCTCGGAGCACGTCTTGCTTGGGCCTCTCTCCTGGAGGCGCTCAAACAGACCGAGTAGTGACATGTGGCAAGACGCTCCTCGGGGCGCGTCTTGCTGGGGCTTCTCTCATGGAGGCACTCAGTCAGACCCAGTGTTGACATGTGGCAAGACGCTCCTCGGGGCGCGTCTTGCTTGGACCTCTCTCCCTGAGGCGCTCAGTAAGACCGAGTAGTGACATGTGGCAAGACGCTCCTCGGGGCGCATCTTGCTTGGGCCTCTCTCATGGAGGCCCTCTGTCAGACCCAGTGTTGACATGTGTCAAGACGCTCCTCGGGGGGCGTCTTGCTTTGGCCTCTCTCCTGGAGGCACTCAGTCTGACCGAGTGCTGACATGTGGCAAGACGCTCCTCGGGGCGCGTCTTGCTTGGACTTCTCTCCCGGAGGCCCTCATTAAGAACCATTGTTGACATGTGGCAAGACGCTCCTCGGGGCGCGTCTTGCTTGGGCCTCTCTCCAGAAGGCCCTCAATCAGACCCAGTGTTGACACGTGGCAAGACACTCCTCGGGGCGCGTCTTGCTTGGGCCTCTCTCCTGCAGGCCCTCTGTCATACCCAGTGTTGACATGTGTCAAGACGCTCCTCGGGGCGCATCTTGCTTGGGCTTCTCTCCTGGAGGCCCTCAGTCAGACCCATTGTTGGCAAGTGGCAAGACGCTCCTCGGGGCGCGTCTTGCTTGGGCCTCTCTCCTGGAGGCGCTCAGTCAGACCGAGTGCTGACATGTGGTAAGACGTTCCTCGGGGCGCGTCTTGCTTGGGCTTCTCTCCTGGAGGCGCTCAGAAAGACCCAGTGTTGACATGTGATAAGACGCTCCTCGGGGCGCGTCTTGCTTGGGCCTCTCTCCTGGAGGCGCTCAGTCAGAACCAGAGGTGACATGTGGCAAGACGCTCCTCGGGGCGCGTCTTGCTTGGGCCTCTCTCCTGGAGGCCCTCTGTCAGACCCAGTGTTGACATGTGGCAAGACGCTCCTCCGGGCGCATCTTGCTTGGGCCTCTCTCCTGGAGGCCCTCAGTCAGACCCATTGTTGACATGTGGCAAGACGCTCCTCGGGGCGCGTCTTGCTTGGGCCTCTCTCCTGGAGGCGCTCAGTCAGACCGAGTGCTGACCTAAGGCAAGACGCTCCTCGGGGCGCGTCTTGCTGGGGCCTCTCTCCTGGAGGCGCTCAGTCAGACCCAGTGCTGACATGTGGCAAGACGCTCCTCGGGGCTCGTCTTGCTTGGGCCTCTCTCCTGGAGGCGCTCAGTCAGACTGAGTAGTGACATGTGGCCTGACGATCCTTGGGGCACGTCTTGCTTGGGCCTCTCTCCAGGAGGCGCTCAGTCAGACCCAGTGGTGACATGTGGCAAGACACTCCTCGGGGCGCGTCTTGCTTGGGCCTCTCTCGTGGAGGCCCTCTGTCAGACCCAGTGTTGACATGTGTCAAGACGCTCCTCGGGGCGCGTCTTGCTTGGGCTTCTCTCCTGGAGGCCCTCAGTGAGACCCATTGTTGACATGTGGCAAGACGCTCCTCGGGGCGCGTCTTGCTTGGGCTTCTCTCCTGGAGGCGCTCAGACAGACCCAGTGTTGACATGTGACAAGACGCTCCTCGGGGCGCGTCTTGCTTGGGCCTCTCTCCTGGAGGCGCTCAGTCAGAACCAGAGGTGACATGTGGCAAGACGCTCCTCGGGGCGCGTCTTGCTTGGGCCTCTCTCCTGGAGGCCCTCTGTCAGACCCAATGTTGACATGTGGCAAGACGCTCCTCCGAGCGCATCTTGCTTGGGCCTCTCTCCTGGAGGCGCTCAGTCAGACTGAGTAGTGACATGTTGCAAGACGCTCCTCGGGGCGCGTCTTGCTTGGGCCTCTCTCCTGGAGGCGCTCAGTCAGACTGAGTAGTGACATGTGGCCTGACGCTCCTCGGGGCGCGTGTTGCTTGGGCCTCTCTCCTGGAGGCGCTCAGTCTGACCAAGTGGTGACATGTGGCAAGACACTCTTCGGGGCGCGTCTTGCTTGGGCCTCTCTCCTGGAGGCCCTCTGTCATACCCAGTGTTGACATGTGTCAAGACGCTCCTCGGGGCGCGTCTTGCTTGGGCTTCTCTCCTGGAGGCCCTCAGTCAGACCCATTGTTGGCATGTGGCAAGACGCTCCTCGGGGCGCGTCTTGCTTGGGCCTCTCTCCTGGAGGCGCTCAGTCAGACCGAGTGCTGACATGTGGCAAGACGCTCCTCGGGCCGCGTGTTGCTTGGGCTTCTCTCCTGGAGGCCCTCAGTCAGACCCATTGTTGACATGTGGCAAGACGTTCCTCGGGGCGCGTCTTGCTTGGGCCTCTCTCCTGGAGGCGCTCAGTCAGACCGAGTGCTGACATGTGACAAGACGCTCCTCGGGGCGCGTCTTGCTTGGGCTTCTCTCCTGGAGGCGCTCAGAAAGACCCAGTGTTGACATGTGGCAAGACGCTCCTCCGGGCGCATCTTGCTTGGGCCTCTCTCCTGGAGGCCCTCAGTCAGACCCATTGTTGACATGTGGCAAGACGCTCCTCGGGGCGCGTCTTGCTTGGGCCTCTCTCCTGGAGGCGCTCAGTCAGACTGAGTAGTGACATGTGGCCTGACGATCCTCGGGGCACGTCTTGCTTGGGCCTCTCTCCTGGAGGCGCTCAGTCAGACCCAGTGGTGACATGTGGCAAGACACTCCTCGGGGCGCGTCTTGCTTGGGCCTCTCTCGTGGAGGCCCTCTGTCAGACCCAGTGTTGACATGTGTCAAGACGCTCCTCGGGGCGCGTCTTGCTTGGGCTTCTCTCCTGGAGGCCCTGAGTCAGACCCATTGTTGACATGTGGCAAGACGCTCCTCGGGGCGCGTCTTGCTTGGGCTTCTCTCCTGGAGGCACTCAGACAGACCCAGTGTTGACATGTGACAAGACGCTCCTCGGGGCGCGTCTTGCTTGCGCCTCTCTCCTGGAGGCGCTCAGTCAGAACGAGAGGTGACATGTGGCAAGACGCTCCTCGGGGCGCGTCTTGCTTGGGCCTCTCTCCTGGAGGCCCTCTGTCAGACCCAGTGTTGACATGTGGCAAGACGCTCCTCCGGGCGCATCTTGCTTGGGCCTCTCTCCTGGAGGCGCTCAGTCAGACTGAGTAGTGACATGTGGCAAGACACTCCTCGGGGCGCGTCTTGGTTGGGCCTCTCTCCTGGAGGCGCTCATTCAGACCCAGTGGTGACATGTGGCAAGACGCTCCTCGGGGCGCGTATTGCTTTGGCCTCTCTCCTGAATGCCCTCTGTCAGACCGAGTGTTGACATGTGGCAAGACTCTCCTCGGGGCGCGTCTTGCTTGGGCTTCTCTCATGGAGGCCCTCAGTCCGACCCAGTGTTGACATGTGTCAAGACGCTCCTCGGGGCGCGTCTTGCTTGGGCTTCTCTCCTGGAGGCCCTCAGTCAGACCCATTGTTGACATGTGGCAAAACGCTCCTCGGGGCACGTCTTGCTTGTGCCTCTCTCCTGGAGGCGCTCAGTCAGACCGAGTAGTGACATGTGGCAAGACGCTCCTCGGGGCGCGTCTTGCTTGGACCTCCCTCCTGGAGGCGCTCAGTCAGACCGAGTAGTGACATGTGGCAAGACGCTCCTCGGGGCGCGTCTTGCTTGGGCCTCTCTCCTGGAGGCGCTCAGTCAGACCGAGTGCTGACATAAGGCAAGACGCTCCTCGGGGCGCGTCTTGCTGGGGCCTCTCTCCAGGAGGTGGTCAATCAGACCCAGTGGTGACACGTGGCAAGACGCTCCTCTGGGCGCGTTTTGCTTGGGCCTCTCTCCTGGAGGAGCTCAGTCAGACCCAGTGGTGACACATGGCAAGACGCTCCTCGGGGTGCGTCTTGCTTGGGCCTCTCTCCTGGAGGCGCTCCGTCAGACACAGTGTTGACATGTGGCAAGACACTCCTCGGGGCGCGTCTTGCCTGGGCCTCTCTCCTGGATGCCCTCTGTCAGACCCAGTGTTGACATGTGGCAAGACTCTCCTCGGGGCGCGTCTTGCTTGGGCTTCTCTCATGGAGGCCCTCAGTCAGACCCAGTGTTGACATGTGTCAAGACGCTCCTCGGGCCGTGTCTTGCTTGGGCCTCTCTCCTGGAAGCGCTCAGTCAGACCCAGTGTTGACATGTGGCAAGACGCTCCTCGGGGCGCTTCTTGCTTGGGCTTCTCTCCTGGAGGCCCTCAGTCAGACCCATTGTTGACATGTGGCAAGACGCTCCGCGGGGCACGTCTTGCTTGGGCCTCTCTCCTGGAGGCGCTCAGTCAGACCGAGTAGTGACATGTGGCAAGACGCTCCTCGGGGCGCGTCTTGCTGGGGCTTCTCTCATGGAGGCACTCAGTCAGACCCAGTGTTGACATGTGGCAAGACGCTCCTCGGGGCGCGTGTTGCTTGGACCTCTCTCCTGGAGGCGCTCAGTCAGACCCAGTGTTGACATGTGGCAAGACACTCCTCGGGGCGCGTCTTGCCTGGGCTTCTCTCATGGAGGCCCACAGTAAGACCCATTGTTGACATGTGGAAAGAAGGTCCTCGGGGCGCGTCTTGCTTTGGCTTCTCTCCTGGAGGCCCTCAGTCAGACCCATTGTTGACATGTGGCAAGACGCTCCTCGGGGCGCGTCTTGCTGGGGCTTCTCTCATGGAGGCACTCAGTCAGACCCAGTGTTGACATGTGGCAAGACGCTCCTCGGGGCGCGTGTTGCTTGGACCTCTCTCCTGGAGGCGCTCAGTCAGACCGAGTAGTGACATGTGGCAAGACGCTCCTCGGGGCGCGTCTTGCCGGGGCCTCTCTCCTGGAGGCGCTCAGTCAGACCCAGTGTTGACATGTGTCAAGACGCTCCTCGGGGGTTTCTTGCTAGCGCCTCTCTCCTGGAGGCGCTCAGTCAGACCCAGAGGCGACATGTGGCAAGACGCTCCTCGGGCCTCTCTCCTGGAGGCGCTCAGTCAGACCCAGTGTTGACATGTGGCAAGACGTTCCTCGGGGCGCGTCTTGCTTGGGCCTCTCGCCTGGAGGCGCTCAGTCAGACCGAGTGCTGACATGTTGCAAGACGCTCCTCCGGGCGCGTCTTGCTTGGGCCTCTCTCCTGGAGGCGCTCAGTCAGACCCAGTGTTGACATGTGGCAAGACGCTCCTCGGGGCGCGTCGTGCTTGGGCCTCTCTCCTGGAGGCGCTCAGTCAGACCGAGTGCTGACATGTGGCAAGAACATCCTCGGGGCGCATCTTGCTTGGGCTTCTCTCCTGGAGGCCCTCAGTCAGACCCAGTGTTGACATGTGGCAAGACGCTCCTCGGGGCGCGTCTTATTTGGGCCTCTCTCCTGGGGGCCCTCAGTCAGACCCAGTGTTGACATGTGGCAAGACGCTCCTCGGGGCGCGTCTTGCTTGGGCTTCTCTCCTGGAGGCCCTCAGTCAGACCCATTGTTGACATGTGGGAAGACGTTCCTCGGGGCACGTCTTGCTTGGGCCTCTCTCCTGGAGGTGCTCAGTCAGACCGAGTAGTGACATGTGGCAAGACGCTCCTCGGGGCGCGTCTTGCTTGGACCTCCCTCCTGGAGGCGCTCAGTCAGACCGAGTAGTGACATGTGGCAAGACGCTCCTCGGGGCGTGTCTTGCTTGGACCTCTCTCCTGGAGGCGCTCAGTTAGACCGAGTAGTGACATGTGGCAAGACGCTCCTCGGGGCGGGTCTTGCTTGGGCCTCTCTCCTGGAGGCGCTCAGTCAGAACTGGAAGATATGTTGCGTCATAAGCCTCTGATGGTTCACCAGGTGCACGGTCCACTCGAAATCCTAATGCTGTATTTGTAGTACATACACTAAGTCTTCTCTGTTGATGTCAGACTAGAGTTTTATTAGAGTTTTACTTTGCAACAATGGGATTCGAGCAATTGATGTGTATATTTTTAATAGTGCACAATGCTACTATTCCTAGGCTGAATGTATGACATGGCTCTTGTGTATCATTATGTATCGTTTCCATTAAGTACTAATTTAAATAAAGTCCCTCTGTCCTCAGTGCTAGGTTGTGGGTTTAATACACATTATTATGATCAACCTGTTGAATAGTATAATAACAATATTCCTGTAAAAGTCATTTAGTAATGAACAACCTCAGTTCTGTGAAAGAACATCATGTCTCTGATGTGTACACTGCAGGCCTGACCGGTCTTGCTGGGGCCTCTCTCCTGGAGGCGCTCAATCAGACCCAGTGGTGACACGTGGCAAGACGCTCCTCGGGGCGCGTCTTGCTTGGGCCTCTCTCCTGGAGGCGCTCAGTCAGACCAAGTGGTGACACGTGGCAAGAAGCTCCTCGGGGCGCGTCTTGCTTGGGCCTCTCTCCTGGAGGCGCTCAGTCAGACCCAGTGTTGACATGTGGAAAGACACTCCTCGGGGCGCGTCTTGCTTGGGCCTCTCTCATGGAGGCCCTCTGTCAGACCCAGTGTTGACATGTGTCAAGACGCTCCTCGGGGCGCGTCTTGCTTTGGCTTCTCTCGTGGAGGCGCTCAGTCAGACCGAGTGCTGACATGTGGCAAGAAGCTCCTCGGGGCGCGTCTTGCTTGGGCTTCTCTCCTGGAGGCCCTCAGTAAGACCCATTGTTGACATGTGGCAAGACGCTCCTCGTGGTGCGTCTTGCTTGGGCCTCTCTCCAGAAGGCCCTCAATCAGACCCAGTGTTGACACGTGGCAAGACGCTTCTCGGGGCGCGTCTTGCTTGGGCCTCTCTCCTGGAGGGGCTCAGTCAGACTGAGTAGTGACATGTGGCCTGACGCTCCTCGGGGCGCGTCTTGCCTGGGCCTCTCTCCTGGAGGCGCTCAGTCAGACCCAGTGGTGACATGTGGCAAGACACTCCTCGGGGCGCGTCTTTCTTGGGCCCCTCTCCTGGAGGCCCTCTGTCAGACCCAGTGTTGACATGTGTCAAGACGCTCCACGGGGCGCGTCTTGCTTGGGCTTCTCTCCTGGAGGCCCTCAGTCAGACACATTGTTGACATGTGGCAAGACGCTCCTCGGGGCGCGTCTTGCTTGGGCCTCTCTCCTGGAGGCGCTCAGTCAGAACCAGAGGTGACATGTGGCAAGACGCTCCTCGGGGCGCGTCTTGCTTGGGCCTCTCTCCTGGAGGCCCTCTTTCAGACCCAGTGTTGACATGTGGCAAGACGCTCCTCCGGGCGCATCTTGCTTGGGCCTCTCTCCTGGAGGCCCTCAGTAAGACCCATTGTTGACATGTGGCAAGACGCTCCTCGGGGCGCGTATTGCTTGGGCCTCTCTCCAGAAGGCCCTCAATAAGACCCAGTGTTGACATGTGGCAAGACGCTCCACGGGGCGCGTCTTGCTTGGGCTTCTCTCCTGGAGGCCCTCAGTCAGACCCATTGTTGACATGTGGCAAGACGCTCCTCGGGGCGCGTCTTGCTTGGGCCTCTCTCCTGGAGGCGCTCAGTCAGACCCAGTGTTGACATTTGGCAAGACGCTCCACGGGGCGCGTCTTGCTTGGGCTTCTCTCCTGGAGGCCCTCAGTCAGACCCATTGTTGACATGTGGCAAGACGCTCCTCGGGGCACGTCTTGCTTGGGCCTCTCTCCTGGAGGCGCTCAGTCAGACCGAGTAGTGACATGTGGCAAGACGCTCCTCGGGGCGCGTCTTGCTTGGGCCTCTCTCATGGAGGCCCTCTGTCAGACCCAGTGTTGACATGTGGCAAGACGCTCCTCGGGGCGCGTCTTGCTTGGGCCTCTCTCCAGAAGGCCCTCAATCAGACCCAGTGTTGACATGAGGCAAGACGCTCCTCGGGGCGCGTCTTGCTTGAGCTTCTCTCATGGAGGCCCTCTGTCAGACCCAGTGTTGACATGTGTCAAGACGCTCCACGGGGCGCGTCTTGCTTGGGCTTCTCTCCTGGAGGCCCTCAGTCAGACCCATTGTTGACATGTGGCAAGACGCTCCTCGGGGCGCGTCTTGCTTGGACCTCTCTCCTGGAGGCGCTCAGTCAGAACCAGAGGTGACATGTGGCAAGACGCTCCTCGGGGCGCGTCTTGCTTGGGCCTCTCTCCTGGAGGCCCTCTGTCAGACCCAGTGTTGACATGTGGCAAGACGCTCCTCCGGGCGCATCTTGCTTGGGCCTCTCTCCTGGAGGCCCTCAGTAAGACCCATTGTTGACATGTGGCAAGACGCTCCTCGGGGCGCGTATTGCTTGGGCGTCTCTCCAGAAGGCCCTCAATAAGACCCAGTGTTTACATGTGGCAAGACGCTCCACGGGGCGCGTCTTGCTTGGGCTTCTCTCCTGGAGGCCCTCAGTCAGACCCATTGTTGACATGTGGCAAGACGCTCCTCGGGGCGCGTCTTGCTTGGGCCTCTCTCCTGGAGGCGCTCAGTCAGACCCAGTGTTGACATGTGGCAAGACGCTCCACGGGGCGCGTCTTGCTTGGGCTTCTCTCCTGGAGGCCCTCAGTCAGACCCATTGTTGACATGTGGCAAGACGCTCCTCGGGGCACGTCTTGCTTGGGCCTCTCTCCTGGAGGCGCTCAGTCAGACCGAGTTGTGACATGTGGCAAGACGCTCCCCGGGGCGCGTCTTGCTTGGACCTCTCTCCTGGAGGCGCTCAGTTAGACCGAGTAGTGACATGTAGCAAGACGCTCCTCGGGGCGCGTCTTGCTTGGGCCTCTCTCATGGAGGCCCTCTGTCAGACCCAGTGTTGACAAGTGGCAAGACGCTCCTCGGGGCGCGTCTTGCTTGGGCCTCTCTCCTGGAGGCGCTCAGTCAGAACCAGAGGTGACATGTGGCAAGACGCTCCTCGGGGTGCGTCTTGCTTGGGCCTCTCTCCTGGAGGCCCTCTGTCAGACCCAGTGTTGACATGTGGCAAAACGCTCCTCCGGGCGCATCTTGCTTGGGCCTCTCTCCTGGAGGCCCTCAGTAAGACCCATTGTATACATGTGGCAAGACGCTCCTCGGGGCGCGTCTTGCTTGGGCCTCTCTCCAGAAGGCCCTCAATCAGACCCAGTGTTGACATGTGGCAAGACGCTCCTCGGGGCGCGTCTTGCTTGGGCTTCTCTCATGGAGGCCCTCAGTCAGACCCAGTGTTGACATGTGTCAAGACGCTCCTCGGGGCGTGTCTTGCTTGGGCCTCTCTCCTGGAGGCGCTCAAACAGACCGAGTAGTGACATGTGGCAAGACGCTCCTCGGGGCGCGTCTTGCTGGGGCTTCTCTCATGGAGGCACTCAGTCAGATCCAGTGTTGACATGTGGCAAGACGCTCCTCGGGGCGCGTCTTGCTTGGACCTCTCTCCCTGAGGCGCTCAGTCAGACCGAGTAGTGACATGTGGCAAGACGCTCCTCGGGGCGCGTCTTGCTTGGACCTCTCTCCCTGAGGCGCTCAGTCAGACCCAGTGTTGACATTTGGCAAGACACTCCTCGGGGCGCGTCTTGCTTGGGCCTCTCTCATGGAGGCCCTCTGTCAGACCCAGTGTTGACATGTGTCAAGACGCTCCTCGGGGGGCGTCTTGCTTTGGCCTCTCTCCTGGAGGTGCTCAGTCTGACCGAGTGCTGACATGTGGCAAGAAGCTCCTCGGGGCGCGTCTTGCTTGGGCTTCTCACCTGGAGGCTCTCAGTAAGAACCATTGTTGACATGTGGCAAGACGCTCCTCGGGGCGCGTCTTGCTTGGGCCTCTCTCCAGAAGGCCCTCAATCAGACCCAGTGTTGACACGTGGCAAGACGCTCCTCGGGGCGCGTCTTGCTTGGGCCTCTCTCCTGGAGGCGCTCAGTCAGACCAAGTGGTGACATGTGGCAAGACACTCCTCGGGGCGCGTCTTGCTTGGGCCTCTCTCCTGGAGGCCCTCTGTCAGACCCAGTGTTGACATGTGGCAAGACACTCCTCGGGGCGCGTCTTGCTTGGGCCTCTCTCATGGAGGCCCTCTGTCAGACCCAGTGTTGACATGTGTCAAGACGCTCCTCGGGGCGCGTCTTGCTTTGGCCTCTCTCCTGGAGGCGCTCAGTCAGACCGAGTGCTGACATGTGGCAAGAAGCTCCACGGGGCGCGTCTTGCTTGGGCTTCTCTCCTGGAGGCCCTCAGTCAGACCCATTGTTGACATGTGGCAAGACGCTCCTCGGGGCGCGTCTTGCTTGGGCCTCTCTCCTGGAGGCGCTCAGTCAGACCCAGTGTTGACATGTGGCAAGACGCTCCACGGGGCGCGTCTTGCTTGGGCTTCATGTCAACAATGGGTCTTACTGAGGGCCTCCAGGAGAGAAGCCCAAGCAAGACACGCCCCGAGGAGCTTCTTGCCACATGTCAGCACTCGGTCTGACTGAGCGCCTCCAGGAGAGAGGCCAAAGCAAGACGCGCCCCGAGGAGCGTATTGACACATGTCAACACTGGGTCTGACAGAGGGCCTCCATGAGAGAGGCCCAAGCAAGACGCGCCCCGAGGAGAGTCTTGCCACATGTCAACACTGGGTCTGACAGAGGGCCTCCAGGAGAGAGGCCCAAGCAAGATGCGCCCCGAGGATTGTCTTGCCACATGTCACCACTTGGTCTGACTGAGCGCCTCCAGGAGAGAGGCCCAAGCAACACGCGCCCCGAGGAGCGTCAGGCCACATGTCACTACTCAGTCTGACTGAGCGCCTCCAGGAGAGAGGCCCAAGCAAGACGTGCCCCGAGGAGCGTCTTGCCACGTGTCAACACTGGGTCTGATTGAGGGCCTTCTGGAGACAGGCCCAAGCAAGACGCGTCCCGAGGAGCGTCTTGCCACATGTCAACAATGGTTCTTACTGAGGGCCTCCGGGAGAGAAGTCCAAGCAAGACGCGCCCCGAGGAGCTTCTTGCCACATGTCAGCACTCGGTCTGACTGAGTGCCTCCAGGAGAGAGGCCAAAGCAAGACGCCCCCCGAGGAGCGTCTTGACACATGTCAACACTGGGTCTGACAGAGGGCCTCCATGAGAGAGGCCCAAGCAAGACGCGCCCCGAGGAGCGTCTTGCCACATGTCACTACTCGGTCTTACTGAGCGCC
The DNA here is from genome assembly GCF_043380555.1 of Nothobranchius furzeri. Taxonomy (NCBI): domain Eukaryota; kingdom Metazoa; phylum Chordata; class Actinopteri; order Cyprinodontiformes; family Nothobranchiidae; genus Nothobranchius; species Nothobranchius furzeri. The sequence goes on from NC_091741.1 coordinate 2,418,848, forward strand.
TCAGGCAGAGAGGTCCAAGCAAGACGCGCCCCGAGGAGCGTCTTGCCACATGTCAACACTGGGTCTGACTGAGTGCCTCCATGAGAGAAGCCCCAGCAAGACGCGCCCAGAGGAGCGTCTTGCCACATGTCACTACTCGGTCTGTTTGAGCGCCTCCAGGAGAGAGGCCCAAGCAAGACGTGCCCCGAGGAGCGTCTTGCCACATGTCAACAATGGGTCTGACTGAGGGCCTCCAGGAGAGAAGCCCAAGCAAGACACGCCCCGAGGAGCGTCTTGCCACATGTCAACACTGGGTCTGACTGAGCGCCTCCAGGAGAGAGGCCCAAGCAAGACACGCCCCGAGGAGCGTCTTGACACATGTCAACACTGGGTCTGACTGACGGCCTCCATGAGAGAAGCCCAAGCAAGACGCGCCCCGAGGAGAGTCTTGCCACATGTCAACACTCGGTCTGACAGAGGGCATCCAGGAGAGAGGCCCAAGCATTATGCGCCCCGAGGAGCGTCTTGCCACTTAAACCCACAACCTAGCACTGAGGACAGAGGGACTTTATTTAAATTAGTACTTAATGGAAACGATACATAATGATACATAAGAGCCATGTCACACATTCAGCCTAGGAATAGTAGCATTGTGCACTATTAAAAATATACACATCAATTGCTCGAATCCCATTGTTGCAAAGTAAAACTCTAATAAAACTCTAGTCTGACATCAACAGAGAAGACTTAGTGTATGTACTACAAATACAGCATTAGGATTTAGAGTGGACTGTGCACCTTGTGAACCATCAGAGGCTTATGACGCAACATATCTTCCAGTTGCTATTAGACAAGTTATAATTCTCGACCATTTTTCGGAACTGGTTTCTTGGGTCCGTGAGTAAATGCCATTAGTACTTAATGGAAACGATACATAATGATACATAAGAGCCATGTCGTACATTCAGCCTAGGAATAGTAGCATTGTGCACTATTAAAAATATACACATCAATTGCTCGAATCCCATTGTTGCAAAGTAAAACTCTAATAAAACTCTAGTCCGACATCAACAGAGAAGACTTAGTGTATGTACTACAAATACAGCATTAGGATTTCGAGTGGACCATGCACCTTGTGAACCATCAGAGGCTTATGACGCAACATATCTTCCAGTTGCTATTAGACAAGTTATAATTCTCGACCATTTTTCGGAACTGGTTTCTTGGGTCCGTGAGTAAATGCCAAATGAGATGATAGTCCTTAAGTAAGTTCCTGGCGATCCCATGTCACGCTCTTGCCCATCAGCCGGTGAACGCTGAGACGGAACTCGATGAGAGCGATGTATTTTTTAAGTGCTCCGAATGTACTTCTAACAAGCGTGCGATTCACTTTGTGAGTAAACAGCAGCTGCAGCTGATTCAAACAGTCGAGCCAACTTTCTACATCACAATATGCGTTTTGTAGTTAGTCGAGTTACCTTTTGTGTGGCGCATGCACAGGTCGTTATCGTCCAGCTCCCAGCTTAGAGAGTCCTGTATTGACACAGACGTCAATACATCTCGATGTCATGCAACACACAAAGTCTGTCGCATACAGGTGGGTTAACACATGTACGATACCTTTTGTGTGGCGCATGCACGGGTTGTTAGCGTCCAGCTCCCAGCTTAGAGAGTCCTGTATTGACACAGACGTCAATACATCTCGATGTCATGCAACACACAAAGTCTGTCACATACAGGTGGGTTAGCACATGTACGATACCTTTTGTGTGGCGCATGCACGGGTCGTTAGCGTCCAGCTCCCGGCTTATAGAGAGTCCTGTATTGACACAGACGTCAATACATCTCGATGTCATGCAACACACAAAGTCTGTCGCATACAGGTGGGTTAACACACATGTACGATGTGTGCGATGGCACGCCTAGTTTACAATGGGACACGACGATGATCATTGTTAACCAAACTCTTGTTTCTCACGACAGGTGGTAGCGTTGTCTCCTGCACCTGGTCTTCGTGCACAGAGGGTGCTGTAATGTGCTCGTCATAGTCGCGATCGTTGTCACTCGAATCCGTTGTTCTCACGACAGGTGGTAGCGTTGTCTCCTGCATGTTGTCTTCACGTGCGGCAAGCGTTGTGCTGTGCTCGTTATAATGGTTGTCTTCGTACAAAGGGGGTGTTGAATACTCCTTCGCGAGTAGTGTAGGAGGTGGTGTGATGGGACGTATCTCAGAGGCGTTATGTGAGCGTACCACCATGGCCTGAGCAACTGCGACTACTGAGAGTACACCCAGTACAGACAGCGAGATCTTTTTTTTTCTTGGGTGTTGTACGTGTGGGTACAGCCGCTTTAATGGCAGTGAGAGCAAGTGGGCAAATGTATTTATAGGTCACTAGCAGAAACTAAGGCACATGGTCAGAGTGTAATCGTAACCACCGTAGCTCTTGTCATAATTTAATATACATAGAAATCAGAAACGGGCATGTCAGGATAGACATCGCGAGTGATAATGCGGCCAGTATCTGTGTGCGCTTGAGAGCACCTTGTTGTTCTACTGTGGTGCCCACGCCGCCAGGTCTGTAAATGTCATCGACCTCCTTTATATACGCATACGCTAAAGACCGTATATTCTCTATGGATTTGAACACGTCCTATGTTTCGCGTAATGCTTGAGCTGTCTCGAGCGTGATGTTGTGAGTGTACGCCAGTGTTTCACATGCACCGAGGTCCGAAAGGGCGTGCTCTACAACTATTAACCTTGGTTTGGGAGTGTGGCAAAACGCTCGCTCCGCTGTAATGGGCGGATGCAATGTTATCACCTGGTACGTTTCGTTAGTCGGGTCGTAACACACCGGTCCGTGAAACGGACCGTCACATTGTATGGGGCACAGTAAGGACAACACGCCGCCGACCGTGACTTCGCACTCGACCGCGGTGGTGTTATCGATTTGCAAAGGATCACATACGCCTCTCCAGTCGCAATGAGGCACATTGTAGTCGACGCGACCGTCGGTCACCATAGCTTTCGTCAGCCAACACACTCGATTGCCCTTCGAAACATCGGCGATCAACTTGAGCTTAGAGGTCGACGTCGCTTTACTGTACGCCAGGATATCCGTGTGTGAGTGCACGCTCGACGTCGATTGACAACCGGTCATGTCAGACCTGATCAGACCTTCCGAACACATGACCATTAGTTGTTGTGCGGCCGAGAGTATCGCGATCATACCGTTGAGATGTGTAGAAAGCGCGTACACGCCAGCCTTCCACGTTTCCAAAATTTCCAGCAGTCTAGAGGGACTTGTCTTAGCGCGCACGGCTGTGCTGAATTTGCGTTGGGTAGACACAACGGCTTCTACCTCGCTTAGGATCTGTGGGCTCATGTACTCGTGGTAGGCCAAGACGTGTATAGTCGAGCGCGGTGATGCCCCGAACACTTGACCCAGTTTTGTTGTGGCGATATGCGTGTCCAGTAACGCGGCAAAGTCCGCGTGTCTAGCGTGTATTGATTTTACAGCTCGCTCATACCCCAACAGTACGGTCCGTAGAAGTTCGTTCACTTGTTTCCATGCGCTCGTGGAACACAGGACATCGCAACCTCCTTGATACTCAAGTAAAGCGTCAAACACCAGCTGCTTGCACGTTGGAAATACAATCGGTAGTAACTTCTTACTCCACTCTATGTTGAACTCTTATAATATGTATATGGGCGGTTGCGGCGGTTTGCGCATTTTCTATCTACCCTCCGCTAATATGACTCTGTGGTCTGTCTCCTGAGATGGTGCGGTTGGAACTTGCGAGAGTGCACTATCGACGGTCGGCGTTTTCATTTCGTCAACTGCCATTTTCAGCCGCTGGCAAACGGCCGTTGACGGTCGATGCGAGACACCAACATAACGTTAGACCGCGACCCTCATGCCAGTTTTCTGTAGTACTGGTTGTAGTTTCTGGTGCACACTCGAAACGCCATTACGATCACAATTACTTTGATTAATAAATCCAGTGTTGTAGCGACTGCAGCCAGCGCCGTCGCGCAACTTGTGTCGGTGTTATCTCTCGATACTTTCATTCGTATCCGAGCGTATGCAGAATCTACGGATCTGGTGAAGTTGCTTGTCACTAGCTTGCGCACGTTTGATATGGCACTTTGCGCGAGACTCGCACAACCTGCAGTGGCGACCGTCGCGTCAGTGCAAAGTTTTTCCAATATATCGCTCGCAACATCGTTTGTCATTTGCTGTACACTGCGCACACTGGCCGCGAGGTCGCGGAGAGGGTCTTCGTTACGAGCTACTCTGGTAGCGCCGTGGTTGATGAGGACGATCATCTTTTGCAATAGTTCATCTCGAAGCGCAACGATGGTGAGGGCGACCGGTTGGCCGGTTCCGCCTTCAGGCCACACGGTTGCCGCTAGATTGCCCAATGCCACACACGCAGACGAACCCTGTACACACTCAATGACCCGTGTGCGATCGTTGATTTCTGCTAGTACGTTTGCTAGGTCTACGTGCTTCCACGGATCGGGCGTGGGCACGCGCTTGTTTTTAGAGGCGTTTTCGCGCATCCTCTACACTGCACGACCGCTCGTGGCCGCACTAGCTATATTTATCTTTATTTGATTCACACACACACACACACACACACACACACACACACACACACACACACACACACACACACACACACACACACACACACACACACACACACACACACACACACACACACACACAGGCCCTTGCGTGCAAACCCCGGTCAGGCCTGCAGTGTACACATCAGAGACATGATGTTCTTTCACAGAACTGAGGTTGTTCATTACTAAATGACTTTTACAGGAGTATTGTTATTATACTGTTCAACAGGTTGATCATAATAATGTGTATTAAACCCACAACCTAGCACTGAGGACAGAGGGACTTTATTTAAATTTGTACTTAATGGAAACGATACATAATGATACATAAGAGCCATGTCGTACATTCAGCCTAGGAATAGTAGCATTGTGCACTATTAAAAATATACACATCAATTGCTCGAATCCCATTGTTGCAAAGTAAAACTCTAATAAAACTCTAGTCTGACATCAACAGAGAAGACTTAGTGTATGTACTACAAATACAGCATTAGGATTTCGAGTGGACCGTGCACCTTGTGAACCATCAGAGGCTTATGACGCAACATATCTTCCAGTTGCTATTAGACAAGTTATAATTCTCTACCATTTTTCGGAACTGGTTTCTTGGGTCCGTGAGTAAATGCCAAATGAGATGATAGTCCTTAAGTAAGTTCCTGGCGATCCCATGTCACGCTCTTGCCCATCAGCCGGTGAACGCTGAGACGGAACTCGATGAGAGCGATGTATTTTTTAAGTGCTCCGAATGTACTTCTAACAAGCGTGCGATTCACTTTGTGAGTAAACCGCAGCTTCAGCTGATTCAAACAGTCGAGCCAACTTTCTACATCACAATATGCGTTTTGTAGTTAGTCGAGTTACCTTTTGTGTAGCGCATGCACGGGTCGTTATCGTCCAGCTCCCAGCTTAGAGAGTCCTGTATTGACACAGACGTCAATACATCTCGATGTCATGCAACACACAAAGTCTGTCGCATACAGGTGGGTTAACACATGTACGATACCTTTTGTGTGGCGCATGCACGGGTTGTTAGCGTCCAGCTCCCAGCTTAGAGAGTCCTGTATTGACACAGACGTCAATACATCTCGATGTCATGCAACACACAAAGTCTGTCGCATACAGGTGGGTTAACACATGTACGATACCTTTTGTGTGGCGCATGCACGGGTCGTTAGCGTCCAGCTCCCGGCTTATAGAGAGTCCTGTATTGACACAGACGTCAATACATCTCGATGTCATGCAACACACAAAGTCTGTCGCATACAGGTGGGTTAACACACATGTACGATGTGTGCGATGGCACGCCCAGTTTACAATGGGACACGACGATGATCATTGTTAACCAAACTCTTGTTTCTCACGACAGGTGGTAGCGTTGTCTCCTGCACCTGGTCTTCGTGCACAGAGGGTGCTGTAATGTGCTCGTCATAGTCGCGATCGTTGTCACTCGAATCCGTTGTTCTCACGACAGGTGGTAGCGTTGTCTCCTGCATGTTGTCTTCGCGTGCGGCAAGCGTTGTGCTGTGCTCGTTATAATGGTTGTCTTCGTACAAAGGGGGTGTTGAATACTCCTTCGCGAGTAGTGTAGGAGGTGGTGTTATGGGACGTATCTCAGAGGCGTTATGTGAGCGTACCACCATGGCCTGAGCAACTGCGACTACTGAGAGTACACCCAGTACAGACAGCGAGATCTTTTTTTTTCTTGGGTGTTGTACGTGTGGGTACAGCCCCTTTAATGGCAGTGAGAGCAAGTGGGCAAATGTATTTATAGGTCACTAGCAGAAACTAAGGCACGTGGTCAGAGTGTAATCGTAACCACCGTAGCTCTTGTCATAATTTAATATACATAGAAATCAGAAACGGGCATGTCAGGATAGACATGGCGAGTGATAATGCGGCCAGTATCTGTGTGCGCTTGAGAGCACCTTGTTGTTCTACTGTGGTGCCCACGCCGCCAGGTCTGTAAATGTCATCGACCTCCTTTATATACGCATACGCAAAAGACCGTATATTCTCTATGGATTTGAACACGTCCTTTGTTTCGCGTAACGCTTGAGCTGTCTCGAGCGTGATGTTGTGAGTGTAAGCCAGTGTTTCACGTGCACCGAGGTCCGAAAGAGTGTGCGCTACAACTATTAACCTTGGTTTGGGAGTGTGGCGAAACGCTCGCTCCGCTGTAATGGGCGGATGCAATGTTATCACCTGGTACGTTTCGTTAGTCGGGTCGTAACACACCGGTCCGTGACACTGACCGTCACATTGTATGGGGCACAGTAAGGACAACACGCCACCGACCGTGACTTCGCACTCGACCGCGGTGGTGTTGTCGATTTGCAAAGGATCACATACGCCTCTAAAGTCGCAATGAGGCACATTGTAGTCGACGCGACCGTCGGTCACCATAGCTTTCGTCAGCCAACACACTCGATTGCCCTTCGAAACATCGGCGATCAACGTGAGCGTAGAGGTCGCTGTCGCTTTACTGTACGCCAGGATATCCGTGTGTGAGTGCACGCTCGACGTCGATTGACAACCGGTCATGTCAGACCTGATCAGACCTTCCGAACACATGACCATTAGTTGTTGTGCGGCCGAGAGTATCGCGATCATACCGTTGAGATGTGTAGAAAGCGCGTACACGCCAGCCTTCAACGTTTCCAAAGTTTCCAGCAATCTAGAGGGACTTGTCTTAGCGCGCACGGCTGTGCTGAATTTGCGTTGGGTAGACACAACGGCTTCTACCTTGCTTAGGATCTTGTGGGCTCATGTACTCGTGGTAGGCCAAGACGTGTATAGTCGAGCGCGGTGACGCCCCGAACACTTGACCCGGTTTTGTTGTGGCGATATGCGTGTCCAGTAATGCGGCAAAGTCCGCGTGTCTAGCGTGTATTGATTTTACAGCTCACTCATACCCCAACAGTACGGTCCGTAGAAGTTCGTTCACTTGTTTCCATGCGCTCGTGGAACACAGGACATCGCAACCTCTGTGATAATCAAGTAAAGCGTCACACACCAGCTGCTTGCACGTTGTAAATACAATCGGTAGTAACTTCTTACTCCACTCTATGTTGAACTCGTATAGTATGTATATGGGCGGTTGCGGCGGTTTGCGCATTTTCTATCTACCCTCCGCTAATATGACTCTGTGGTCTGTCTCCTGAGATGGTGCGGTTGGAACTTGCGAGAGTGCACTATGGACGGTCGGCGTTTCCATTTCGTCAACTGTGCCATTTTCAGCCGCTGGCAAACGGCCGTCGACGGTCGATGCGAGACACCAACATAACGTTAGACCGCGACCCTCATGCCAGTTTTCTGTAGTACTGGTTGTAGTTTCTGGTGCACACTCGATACGCCATTACGATCACAATTACGTTGATTAATAAATCCAGTGTTGTAGCGACTGCAGCCAGCGCCGTCGCGCAACTCGTGTTGGTGTTATCTCTCGATACTTTCGTTGGTATTCAAGCGTATGCAGAATCTACGGATCTGGTGAAGTTGCTTGTCACTAGCTTGCGCACGTTTGATATGGCACTTTGCGCGAGACTCACACAACCTGCAGTGGCGACCGTCGCGTCAGTGCAAAGTTTTTCCGATATATCGCTCACAACATCGTTAGTCATTTGCTGTACACTGCGCACACTGGCCGCGAGGTCGCGGAGAGGGTCTTCGTTACGAGCTACTCTGGTAGCGCCGTGGTTGATGAGGACGATCATCTTTAGCAATAGTTCATCTCGAAGCGCAACGATGGTGAGGGCAACGGGTCTACCAGTGGTGACATGTGGCAAGACACTCCTCTGGGCGCGTCTTGCTTGGGCCTCTCTCCTGGAGGCCCTCTGTCAGACCCAGTGTTGACATGTGTCAAGACGCTCCTCGGGGCGCGTCTTGCTTGGGCTTCTCTCCTGGAGGCCCTCAGTCAGACCCATTGTTGACATGTGGCAAGACGCTCCTCGGGGCGCGTCTTGCTTGGGCTTCTCTCCTGGAGGCGCTCAGACAGACCCAGTGTTGACATGTGACAAGAGGCTCCTCGGGGCACGTCTTGCTTGGGCCTCTCTCCTGGAGGCGCTCAGTCAGAACCAGAGGTGACATGTGGCAAGATGCTCCTCGGGGCGCGTCTTGCTTGGGCCTCTCTCCTGGAGGCCCTCTGTCAGACCCAGTGTTGACATGTGGCAAGACGCTCCTCCGGGCGCATCTTGCTTGGGCCTCTCTCCTGGAGGCCCTCAGTCAGACCCATTGTTGACATGTGGCAAGACGCTCCTCGGGGCGCGTCTTGCTTGGGCCTCTCTCCTGGAGGCGCTCAGTCAGACCGAGTGCTGACATAAGGCAAGACGCTCCTCGGGGCGCGTCTTGCAGGGGCCTCTCTCCTGGAGGCGCTCAGTCAGACCCAGTGCTGACATGTGGCAAGACGCTCCTCGGGGCGCGTCTTGCTTGGGCCTCTCTCCTGGAGGCACTCAGTCAGACCCAGTGGTGACACGTGGAAAGACGCTCCTCGGGGCACATCTTGCTTGGGCCTCTCTCCTGGAGGCGCTCAGTCAGACCCAGTGTTGGCATGTGGCAAGACACTCCTCGGGGCGCGTCTTGGTTGGGCCTCTCTCCTGGAGGCGCTCATTCAGACCCAGTGGTGACATGTGGCAAGACGCTCCTCGGGGCGCGTATTGCTTCGGCCTCTCTCCTGAATGCCCTCTGTCAGACCGAGTGTTGACATGTGGCAAGACTCTCCTCGGGGCGCGTCTTGCTTGGGCTTCTCTCATGGAGGCCCTCAGTCGGACCCAGTGTTGACATATGTCAAGACGCTCCTCGGGGCGTGTCTTGCTTGGGCCTCTCTACTGGAGGCGCTCGGTCAGACCCAGTGTTGACATGTGGCAAGACGCTCCTCTGGGCAAGTCTTGCTTGGGCCTCTCTCCTGGAGGCGCTCAGTCAGACCGAGTAGTGACATGTGGCAAGACGCTCCTCGGGGCGCGTCTTGCTTGGACCTCCCTCCTGGAGGCGCTCAGTCAGACTGAGTAGTAACATTTGGCAAGACGCTCCTCGGGGCGCGCCTTGCTTGGACCTCTCTCCTGGAGGCGCTCAGTTAGACCGAGTAGTGACATGTGGCAAGACGCTCCTCGGGGCGCGTCTTGCTTCGGCCTCTCTCCTGGAGGCGCTCAGTCAGACTGAGTGCTGACATAAGGCAAGACGCTCCTCGGGGCGCGTCTTGCTGGGGCCTCTCTCCTGGAGGTGCTCAATCAGACCCAGTGGTGACACGTGGCAAGACGCTCCTCTGGGCGCGTCTTGCTTGGGCCTCTCTCCTGGAGGAGCTCAGTCAGACCCAGTGGTGACACGTGGCAAGACGCTCCTCGGGGCGCATCTTGCTTGGGCCTCTCTCCTGGAGGCACTAAGTCAGACCCAGTGTTGACACGTGGCAAGACGCTCCTCGGGGCGCGTCTTGCTTGGGCCTCTCTCCTGGAGGCGCTCAGTCAGACACAGTGTTGACATGTGGCAAGACACTCCTCGGGGCGCGTCTTGCTTGGGCTTCTCTCATGGAGGCCCTCAGTAAGACCCATTGTTGACATGTGGAAAGAAGCTCCTCGGGGCGCGTCTTGCTTTGGCTTCTCTCCTGAAGCCCCTCAGTCAGACCCATTGTTGACATGTGGCAAGACGCTCCTCGGGGCGCGTATTGCTTGGGACTCTCTCCTGGATGCCCTCTGTCAGACCCAGTGTTGACATGTGGCAAGACTCTCCTCGGGGCGCGTCTTGCTTGGACCTCTCTCCTGGAGGCGCTCAGTCAGACCGAGTAGTGACATGTGGCAAGACGCTCCTCGGGGCGCGTCTTGCTTGGGCCTCTCTCCTGGAGGCGCTCAATTAGACCCAGTGTTGAAATGTGGCAAGACGCTCCTCGGGGCGCGTCTTGCTTGGGCTTCTCTCCTGGAGGCCCTCAGTCAGACCCATTGTTGACATGTGGCAAGACGCTCCTCGGGGCGCGTCTTGCTGGGGCCTCTCTCCTGGAGGCGCTCAGTCAGACCCAGTGTTGACATGTGTCAAGACGCTCCTCGGGCGTTTCTTGCTTGCGCCTCTCTCCTGGAGGCGCTCAGTCAGACCCAGAGGTGACATGTGGCAAGACGCTCCTCGGGCCTCTCTCCTGGAGGCGCTCGGTCAGACCCAGTGTTGACATGTGGCAAGACGCTCCTTGGGGCGCTTCTTGCTTGGGCCTCTCTCCTGGAGGTGCTCAGTCAGACCCAGTGTTGACATGTGGCAAGATGCTCCTCGGGGCGCGTCTTGCTGGGGCTTCTCTCATGGAGGCACTCAGTCAGACCCAGTGTTGACATGTGGCAAGATGCTCGTCGGGGCACGTCTTGCTTGGGCCTCTCTCCTGGAGGCGCTCAGTCAGACCCAAAGGAGACATGTGTCAAGATGCTCCTCGGGGCGCGTCTTGCTTGGGCCTCTCTCCTGGAGGCGCTCAGTCAGACCCAGTGTTCACATGTGGCAAGACGCTCCTCGGGGCGCGTCTTGCTTGGGCCTCTCTCCTGGAGGCGCTCAGTCAGACCCAGTGTTGACACGTGGCAAGACGCTCCTCGGGGCGCGTCTTGGTTGGGCCTCTCTCCTGGAGGCGCTCATTCAGACCCAGTGGTGACATGTGGCAAGACGCTCCTCGGGGAGCGTATTGCTTGGACCTCTCTCCTGAATGCCCTCTGTCAGACCGAGTGTTGACATGTGGCAAGACTCTCCTCGGGGCGCGTCTTGCTGGGGCCTCTCTCCTGGAGGCGCTCAGTCGGACCCAGTGCTGACATGTGGCAAGACGCTCCTCGGGGCGCGTCTTGCTTGGGCCTCTGTCCTGGAGGCGCTCAGTCAGACTGAGTAGTGACATGTGGCCTGACGCTCCTCGGGGCGCGTCTTGCTTGGGCCTCTCTCCTGGAGGCGCTCAGTCAGACCCAGTGGTGACATGTGGCAAGACACTCCTCGGGGCGCGTCTTGCTTGGGCCTCTCTCCTGGAGGCCCTCTGTCAGACCCAGTGTTGACATGTGTCAAGACGCTCCTCGGGGCGCGTCTTGCTTGGGCTTCTCTCCTGGAGGCCCTCAGTCAGACCCATTGTTGACATGTGGCAAGACGCTGCTCGGGGCGCGTCTTGCTTGGGCTTCTCTCCTGGAGGCGCTCAGACAGACCCAGTGTTGACATGTGACAAGACGCTCCTCGGGGCGCGTCTTGCTTGGGCCTCTCTCCTGGAGGCGCTCAGTCAGAACCAGAGGTGACATGTGGCAAGACGCTCCTCGGGGCTCGTCTTGCTTGGGCCTCTCTCCTGGAGGCCCTCTGTCAGACCCAGTGTTGACATGTGGCAAGACGCTCCTCTGGGCGCATCTTGCTTGGGCCTCTCTCCTTTAGGCCCTCAGTCAGACCCATTGTTGACATGTGGCAAGACGCTCCTCGGGGCGCGTCTTGCTTGGGCCTCTCTCCTGGAGGCGCTCAGTCAGACCGAGTGCTGACATAAGGCAAGACGCTCCTCGGGGCGCGTCTTGCTGGGGCCTCTCTCCTGGAGGCGCTCAGTCAGACCCAGTGCTGACATGTGGCAAGACGCTCCTCGGGGCGCGTCTTGCTTGGGCCTCTCTCCTGGAGGCGCTCAGTCAGACCCAGTGTTGACACGTGGCAAGACGCTCCTCGGGGCGCGTCTTGCTTGGGCCTCTCTCCTGGAGGCGCTCAGTCAGACCCAGTGTTGGCATGTGGCAAAACACTCCTCGGGGCGCGTCTTGGTTGGGCCTCTCTCCTGGAGGCGCTCATTCAGACCCAGTGGTGACATGTGGCAAGACGCTCCTCGGGGCGCGTATTGCTTCGGCCTCTCTCCTGAATGCCCTCTGTCAGACCGAGTGTTGACATGTGGCAAGACTCTCCTCGGGGCGCGTCTTGCTTGGGCTTCTCTCATGGAGGCCCTCAGTCCGACCCAGTGTTGACATGTGGCAAAACGCTCCTCGGGGCACGTCTTGCTTGTGCCTCTCTCCTGGAGGCGCTCAGTCAGACCGAGTAGTGACATGTGGCAAGACGCTCCTCGGGGCGCGTCTTGCTTGGACCTCCCTCCTGGAGGCGCTCAGTCAGACCGAGTAGTGACATTGGGCAAGACGCTCCTCGGGGCGCGTCTTACTTGGACCTCTCTCCTGGAGGAGCTCAGTTAGATCGAGTAGTGACATGTGGCAAGACGCTCCTCGGGGCGCGTCTTGCTTGGGCCTCTCTCCTGGAGGCGCTCAGTCAGACCGAGTGCTGACATAAGGCAAGACGCTCCTCGGGGCGCGTCTTGCTGGGGCCTCTCTCCTGGAGGTGCTCAATCAGACCCAGTGGTGACACGTGGCAAGACGCTCCTCTGGGCGCGTCTTGCTTGGGCCTCTCTCCTGGAGGAGCTCAGTCAGACCCAGTGGTGACATGTGGCAAGACACTCCTCGGGGCGCGTCTTGCCTGGGCTTCTCTCATGGAGGCCCACAGTAAGACCCATTGTTGACATGTGGAAAGAAGGTCCTCGGGGCGCGTCTTGCTTTGGCTTCTCTGCTGGAGGCCCTCAGTCAGACCCATTGTTGACATGTGGCAAGACGCTCCTCGGGGCGCTTCTTGCTTGGGCCTCTCTCCTGGATGCCCTCTGTCAGACCCAGTGTTGACATGTGGCAAGACTCTCCTCGGGGCGCGTCTTGCTTGGGCTTCTCTCATGGAGGCCCTCAGTCAGACCCAGTGTTGACATGTGTCAAGACGCTCCTCGGGCCGTGTCTTGCTTGGGCTTCTCTCCTGGAAGCGCTCAGTCAGACCCAGTGTTGACATGTGGCAAGACGCTCCTCGGGGCGCTTCTTGCTTGGGCTTCTCTCCTGGAGGACCTCAGTCAGACCCATTGTTGACATGTGGCAAGACGCTCCTCGGGGCACGTCTTGCTTGGGCCTCTCTCCTGGAGGCGCTCAGTCAGACCGAGTAGTGACATGTGGCAAGACGCTCCTCGGGGCGCGTCTTGCTGGGGCTTCTCTCATGGAGGCACTCAGTCAGACCCAGTGTTGACATGTGGCAAGACGCTCCTCGGGGCGCGTGTTGCTTGGACCTCTCTCCTGGAGGCGCTCAGTCAGACCGAGTAGTGACATGTGGCAAGACGCTCCTCGGGGCGCGTCTTGCTTGGGCCTCTCTCCTGGAGGCGCTCAATCAGACCCAGTGTTGACATGTGTCAAGACGCTCCTCGGGCGTTTCTTGCTTGCGCCTCTCTCCTGGAGGCGCTCAGTCAGACCCAGAGGTGACATGTGGCAAGACGCTCCTCGGGCCTCTCTCCTGGAGGCGCTCAGTCAGACCGAGTGCTGACATAAGGCAAGACGCTCCTCGGGGCGCGTCTTGCTGGGGCCTCTCTCCTGGAGGTGCTCAATCAGACCCAGTGGTGACACGTGGCAAGACGCTCCTCTGGGCGCGTCTTGCTTGGGCCTCTCTCCTGGAGGAGCTCAGTCAGACCCAGTGGTGACATGTGGCAAGACACTCCTCGGGGCGCGTCTTGCCTGGGCTTCTCTCATGGAGGCCCACAGTAAGACCCATTGTTGACATGTGGAAAGAAGGTCCTCGGGGCGCGTCTTGCTTTGGCTTCTCTGCTGGAGGCCCTCAGTCAGACCCATTGTTGACATGTGGCAAGACGCTCCTCGGGGCGCGTATTGCTTGGGCCTCTCTCCTGGATGCCCTCTGTCAGACCCAGTGTTGACATGTGGCAAGACTCTCCTCGGGGCGCGTCTTGCTTGGGCTTCTCTCATGGAGGCCCTCAGTCAGACCCAGTGGTGACATGTGTCAAGATGCTCCTCGGGCCGTGTCTTGCTTGGGCTTCTCTCCTGGAAGCGCTCAGTCAGACCCAGTGTTGACATGTGGCAAGACGCTCCTCGGGGCGCTTCTTGCTTGGGCTTCTCTCCTGGAGGCCCTCTGTCAGACCCATTGTTGACATGTGGCAAGACGCTCCTCGGGGCACGTCTTGCTTGGGCCTCTCTCCTGGAGGCGCTCAGTCAGACCGAGTAGTGACATGTGGCAAGACGCTCCTCGGGGCGCGTCTTGAAAATATACACATCAATTGCTCGAATCCCATTGTTGCAAAGTAAAACTCTAATAAAACTCTAGTCTGACATCAACAGAGAAGACTTAGTGTATGCACTACAAATACAGCATTAGGATTTCGAGTGGACCGTGCACCTTGTGAACCATCAGAGGCTTATGACGCAACATATCTTCCAGTTGCTATTAGACAAGTTATAATTCTGGACCATTTTTTGGAACTGGTTTCTTGGGTCTGTGAGTAAATGCCAAATGAGATGATAGTCCTTAAGTAAGTTCCTTGCGATCCCATGTCACGCTCTTGCCCATCAGCCGGTGAACGCTGAGACGGAACTCGATGAGAGCGATGTATTTTTTAAGTGCTCCGAATGTACTTCTAACAAGCGTGCGATTCACTTCGTGAGTAAACCGCAGCTGCAGCTGATTCAAACAGTCGAGCCAACATTCTACATCACAATATTCGTTTTGTAGTTAGTCGAGTTACCTTTTGTGTGGTGCATGCACGGGTCGTTAGCGTCCAGCTCCCAGCTTAGAGAGTCCTGTATTGACACAGACGTCAATACATCTCGATGTCATGCAACACACAAAGTCTGTCGCATACAGGTGGGTTAACACATGTACGATACCTTTTGTGTGGCGCATGCACGGGTCGTTAGCGTCCAGCTCCCGGCTTATAGAGAGTCCTGTATTGACACAGACGTCAATACATCTCGATGTCATGCAACACACAAAGTCTGTCGCATACAGGTGGGTTAACACACATGTACGATGTGTGCGATGGCACGTCCAGTTTACAATGGGACACGACGATGATCATTGTTAACCAAACTCTTGTTTCTCACGACAGGTGGTAGCGTTGTCTCCTGCACCTGGTCTTCGTGCACAGAGGGTGCTGTAATGTGCTCGTCATAGTCGCGATCGTTGTCACTCGAATCCGTTGTTCTCACGACAGGTGGTAGCGTTGTCTCCTGCATGTTGTCTTCGCGTGCGGCAAGCGTTGTGCTGTGCTCGTTATAATGGTTGTCTTCGTACAAAGGGGGTGTTGAATACTCCTTCGCGAGTAGTGTAGGAGGTGGTGTGATGGGACGTATCTCAGAGGCGTTATGTGAGCGTACCACCATGGCCTGAGCAACTGCGACTACTGAGAGTACACCCAGTACAGACAGCGAGATCATTTTTTTACTTGGGTGTTGTACGTGTGGGTACAGCCGCTTTAATGGCAGTGAGAGCAAGTGGTCAAATGTATTTATAGGTCACTAGCAGAAACTAAGGCACGTGGTCAGAGTGTAATCGTAACCACCGTAGCTCTTGTCATAATTTAATATACATAGAAATCAGAAACGGGCATGTCAGGATAGACATCGCGAGTGATAATGCGGCCAGTATCTGTGTGCGCTTGAGAGCTCCTTGTTGTTCTACTGTGGTGCCCACGCCGCCGGGTCTGTAAATGTCATCGACCTTCTTTATATACGCATACGCTAAAGACCGTATATTCTCTATGGATTTGAACACGTCCTTTGTTTTGCGTAACACTTGAGCTGTCTCGAGCGTGATTTTGTGAGTGTACGCCAGTGTTTCGCGTGCACCGAGGTCCGAAAGGGCGTGCGCTACAACTATTAACCTTGGTTTGGGAGTGTGGCGAAACGCTCGCTCCGCTGTAATGGGCAGATGCAATGTTATCACCTGGTACGTTTCGTTAGTCGGGTCGTAACACACCGGTCCGTGACACGGACCGTCACATTGTATGGGGCACAGTAAGGACAACACGCCACCGACCGTGACTTCGCACTCGACCGCGGTGGTGTTGTCGATTTGCAAAGGATCACATACGCCTCTCCAGTCGCAATGAGGCACATTGTAGTCGACGCGACCGTCGGTCACCATAGCTTTCGTCAGCCAACACACTCGATTGCCCTTCGAAACATCGGCGATCAACGTGAGCGTAGAGGTCGCTGTCGCTTTACTGTACGCCAGGATATCCGTGTGTGAGTGCACGCTCGACGTCGATTGACAACCGGTCATGTCAGACCTGATCAGACCTTCCGAACACATGACCATTAGTTGTTGTGCGGCCGAGAGTATCGCGATCATACCGTTGAGATGTGTAGAAAGCGCGTACACGCCAGCCTTCCACGTTTCCAAAGTTTCCAGCAATCTAGAGGGACTTGTCTTAGCGCGCACGGCTGTGCTGAATTTGCGTTGGGTAGACACAACGGCTTCTACCTCGCTTAGGATCTTGTGGGCTCATGTACTCGTGGTAGGCCAAGACGTGTATAGTCGAGCGCGGTGACGCCCCGAACACTTGACCCGGTTTTGTTGTGGCGATATGCGTGTCCAGTAATGCGGCAAAGTCCGCGTGTCTAGCGTGTATTGATTTTACAGCTCGCTCATACCCCAACAGTACGGTCCGTAGAAGTTCGTTCACTTGTTTCCATGCGCTCGTGGAACACAGGACATCGCAACCTCTGTGATAATCAAGTAAAGCGTCACACACCAGCTGCTTGCACGTTGTAAATACAATCGGTAGTAACTTCTTACTCCACTCTATGTTGAACTCGTATAGTATGTATATGGGCGGTTGCGGCGGTTTGCGCATTTTCTATCTACCCTCCGCTAATATGACTCTGTGGTCTGTCTCCTGAGATGGTGCGGTTGGAACTTGCGAGAGTGCACTATGGACGGTCGGCGTTTCCATTTCGTCAACTGTGCCATTTTCAGCCGCTGGAAAACGGCCGTCGACGGTCGATGCGAGACACCAACATAACGTTAGACCGCGACCCTCATGCCAGTTTTCTGTAGTAATGGTTGTAGTTTCTGGTGCACACTCGATACGCCATTACGATCACAATTACGTTGATTAATAAATCCAGTGTTGTAGCGACTGCAGCCAGCGCCGTCGCGCAACTCGTGTCGGTGTTATCTCTCGATACTTTCGTTGGTATTCAAGCGTATGCAGAATCTACGGATCTGGTGAAGTTGCTTGTCACTAGCTTGCGCACGTTTGATATGGCACTTTGCGCGAGACTCACACAACCTGCAGTGGCGACCGTCGCGTCAGTGCAAAGTTTTTTCGATATATCGCTCGCAACATCGTTTGTCATTTGCTGTACACTGCGCACACTGGCCGCGAGGTCGCGGAGAGGGTCTTCGTTACGAGCTACTCTGGTAGCGCCGTGGTTGATGAGGACGATCATCTTTAGCAATAGTTCATCTCGAAGCGCAACGATGGTGAGGGCGACGGGTTGGCCGGTTCCGCCTTCAGGCCACACGGTTGCCGCTAGATTGCCCAATGCCACACACGCAGACGAACCCTGTACACACTCAATGACCCGTGTGCGATCGTTGATTTCTGCTAGTACGTTTGCTAGGTCTACGTGCTTCCACGGATCGGGCGTGGGCACGCGCTTGTTTTTAGAGGCGTTTTCGCGCAGCCTCTACCCTGCACGACCGCTCGTGGCCGCACTAGCTATATTTATCTTTATTTGTTTCACACACACACACACACACACACACACACACACACACACACACACACACACACACACACACACACGCACGCACACACACACACACACACACACACAGGACCTTGCATGCAAACCCCGGTCAGGCCTGCAGTGTACACATCAGAGACATGATGTGCTTTCACAGAACTGAGGTTGTTCATTACTAAATGACTTTTACAGGAATATTGTTATTATACTATTCAACAGGTTGATCATAATAATGTGTATTAAACCCACAACCTAGCACTGAGGACAGAGGGACTTTATTTAAATTAGTACTTAATGGAAACGATACATAATGATACATAAGAGCCATGTCATACATTCAGCCTAGGAATAGTAGCATTGTGCATTATTAAAAATATACAGATCAATTGCTCGAATCCCATTGTTGCAAAGTAAAACTCTAATAAAACTCTAGTCTGACATCAACAGAGAAGACTTAGTGTATGTACTACAAATACAGCATTAGGATTTCGAGTGGACCGTGCACCTTGTGAACCATCAGAGGCTTATGACGCAACATATCTTCCAGTTGCTATTAGACAAGTTATAATTCTCGACCATTTTTCGGAACTGGTTTCTTGGGTCCGTGAGTAAATGCCAAATGAGATGATAGTCCTTAAGTAAGTTCCTGGCGATCCCATGTCACGCTCTTGCCCATCAGCCGGTGAATGCTGAGACGGAACTCGATGAGAGCGATGTATTTTTTAAGTGCTCCGAATAGACTTCTAACAAGCGTGCGATTCACTTCGTGAGTAAACCGCAGCTGCAGCTGATTCAAACAGTCGAGCCAACTTTCTACATCACAATATGCGTTTTGTAGTTAGTCGAGTTACCTTTTGTGTGGCGCATGCACGGGTCGTTAGCGTCCAGCTCCCAGCTTAGAGAGTCCTGTATTGACACAGACGTCAATACATCTCGATGTCATGCAACACACAAAGTCTGTCGCATACAGGTGGGTTAACACATGTACGATACCTTTTGTGTGGCGCATGCACGGGTCGTTAGCGTCCAGCTCCTGGCTTATAGAGAGTCCTGTATTGACACAGACGTCAATACATCTCGATGTCATGCAACACACAAAGTCTGTCGCATACAGGTGGGTTAACACACATGTACGATGTGTGCGATGGCGCGCCCGTTTACAATGGGACACGGCGATGATCATTGTTAACCAAACTCTTGTTTCTCACGACAGGTGGTAGCGTTGTCTCCTGCACCTGGTCTTCGTGCACAGAGTGTGTTGTAATGTGCTCGTCATAGTCGCGATCGTTGTCACTCGAATCCGTTGTTCTCACGACAGGTGGTAGCGTTGTCTTCTGCATGTTGTCTTCGCGTGCGGCAAGCGTTGTGCTGTGCTTGTTATAATGGTTGTCTTCGTACAAAGGGGGTGTTGAATACTCCTTCGCGAGTAGTCTAGGAGGTGGTGTGATGGAACGTATCTCAGAGGCGTTATGTGAGCGTACCACCATGGCCTGAGCAACTGCGACTACTGAGAGTACACCCAGTACAGACAGCGAGATCAATTTTTTTTCTTGGGTGTTGTACGTGTGGGTACAGCCGCTTTAATGGCAGTGAGAGCAAGTGGGCAATTGTATTTATAGGTCACTAGCAGAAACTAAGGCACGTGGTCAGAGTGTAATCGTAACCACCTAAAGTAGCTCTTGTCATAATTTAATATACATAGAAATCAGAAACGGGTATGTCAGGATAGACATCGCGAGTGATAATGCGGCCAGTTTCTGTGTGCGCTTGAGAGCACCTTGTTGTTCTACTGTGGTGCCCACGCCGCCGGGTCTGTAAATGTCATCGACCTTCTTTATATACGCATACGCTAAAGACCGTATATTCTCTATGGATTTGAACACGTCCTTTGTTTCGCGTAACGCTTGAGCTGTCTCGAGCGTGATGTTGTGAGTGTACACCAGTGTTTCGCGTGCACCGAGGTCCGAAAAGGCGTGCGCTACAACTATTAACCTTGGTTTGGGAGTGTGGCGAAACGCTCGCTCCGCTGTAATGGGCAGATGCAATGTTATCACCTGGTACGTTTCGTTAGTCGGGTCGTAACACACCGGTCCGTCACACGGACCGTCACATTGTATGGGGCTTATACTATTCAACAGGTTGATCATAATAATGTGTATTAAACCCACAACCTAGCACTGAGGACAGAGGGACTTTATTTAAATTAGTACTTAATGGAAACGATACATAATGATACATAAGAGCCATGTCATACATTCAGCCTAGGAATAGTAGCATTGTGCACTATTAAAAATATACACATCATTTGCTCGAATCCCATTGTTGCAAAGTAAAACTCTAATAAAACTCTAGTCTGACATCAACAGAGAAGACTTAGTGTATGTACTACAAATACAGCATTAGGATTTCGAGTGGACCGTGCACCTGGTGAACCATCAGAGGCTTATGACGCAACATATCTTCCAGTTCTGAATGAGCGCCTCCAGGAGAGAGGCCCAAGCAAGACCCGCCCCGACGAGCGTCTTGCCACATGTCACTACTCGGTCTAACTGAGCGCCTGCAGGAGAGAGGTCCAAGCAAGACACGCCCCGAGGAGCGTCTTGCCACATGTCACTACTCGGTCTGACTGAGCGCCTCCAGGAGGGAGGTCCAAGCAAGACGCGCCCCGAGGAGCGTCTTGCCACATGTCAATACTCGGTCTGACTGAGCGCCTCCAGGAGAGAGGCCCAAGCAAGACGTGCCCCGAGGAGCGTCTTGCCACATGTCAACAATGGGTCTGACTGAGGGCCTCCAGGAGAGATGCCCGAGCAAGACGCGCCCCGAGGAGCGTCTTGCCACATGTCAACACTGGGTCTGACTGAGGGCCCCCAGGAGAGAGGCCCAAATAAGACGCGCCCCGAGGAGCGTTTTGCCACATGTCAACACTGGGTCTGACTGAGGTTCTCCAGGAGAGAAGCCCAAGCAAGATGCGCCCCGAGGAGCGTCTTGCCACATGTCAGCACTCGGTCTGACTGAGCGCCTCCAGGAAGGAGGCCCAAGCAAGACGCGCCCCGAGGAGCGTCTTGCCAAATGTGAACACTGGGTCTGACTGAGCGCCTCCAGGAGAGAGGCCCAAGCAAGACGCGCCCGGAGGAGCGTCTTGCAACATGTCAGCACTCGGTCTGACTGAGCGCCTTCAGGAGAGAGGCCCAAGCAAGACGCTCCCCGAGGAGCGTCTTGACCCATGTCTCCTCTGGGTCTGACTGAGCGCCTCCAGGAGAGAGGCCCAAGCAAGACGTGCCCCGAGGAGCATCTTGCCACATGTCAACACTGGGTCTGACTGAGTGCCTCCATGAGAGAAGCCCCAGCAAGACGCGCCCCGAGGAGCGTCTTGCCACATGTTAACACTGGGTCTGACTGAGCACCTCCAGGAGAGAGGCCCAAGCAAGACGCGCCCCGAGGAGCGTCTTGCCACATGTCAACACTGGGTCTGACTGAGCGCCTCCAGGAGAGAGGCCCGAGGAGCGTCTTGCC
Organism: Nothobranchius furzeri; assembly: GCF_043380555.1. Taxonomy (NCBI): domain Eukaryota; kingdom Metazoa; phylum Chordata; class Actinopteri; order Cyprinodontiformes; family Nothobranchiidae; genus Nothobranchius; species Nothobranchius furzeri. The sequence continues at coordinate 2,440,475 of NC_091741.1, forward strand.
ACATGTCACCTCTGGGTCTGACTGAGCGCCTCCAGGAGAGAGGCGCAAGCAAGAAACGCCCGAGGAGCGTCTTGACACATGTCAACACTGGGTCTGACTGAGCGCCTCCAGGAGAGAGGCCCCAGCAAGACGCGCCCTGAGGAGCGTCTTGCCACATGTCACTACTCGGTCTGACTGAGCGCCTCCAGGAGAGAGGTCCAAGCAACACGCGCCCCGAGGAGCGTCTTGCCACATGTCAACACTGGGTCTGACTGAGTGCCTCCATGAGAGAAGCCCCAGCAAGACGCGCCCCGAGGAGCGTCTTGCCACATGTCACTACTCGGTCTGACTGAGCGCCTCCAGGAGAGAGGCCCAAGCAAGACGTGCCCCGAGGAGCGTCTTGCCACATGTCAACAATGGGTCTTACTGAGGGCCTCCAGGAGAGAAGCCCAAGCAAGAAGCGCCCCGAGGAGCGTCTTGCCACATGTCAACACTGGGTCTGACTGAGCGCCTCCAGGAGAGAGGCCCAAGCAAGACACGCCCCGAGGAGCGTCTTGACACATGTCAACACTGGGTCTGACTGAGGGCCTCCATGAGAGAGGCCCAAGCAATACGCGCCCCGAGGAGCGTCTTGCCACATGTCAACAATGGGTCTGACTGAGGGCCTCCAGGAGAGAAGCCAAAGCAAGACGCGCCCCGAGGAGCTTCTTTCCAGATGTCAACAATGGGTCTTACTGTGGGCCTCCATTAGAGAAGCCCAAGCAAGACGCGCCCCGAGGAGTGTCTTGCCACATGTCAACACTGTGTCTGACTGAGCGCCTCCAGGAGAGAGGCCCAAGCAAGACGCGCCCCGAGGAGCGTCTTGCCACGTGTCAACACTGGGTCTGACTTAGCGCCTCCAGGAGAGAGCCCAAGCAAGATGCGCCCCGAGGAGCGTCTTGCCTTATGTCAGCACTCGGTCTGACTGAGCGCCTCCAGGAGAGAGGCCCAAGCAAGACGCGCCCCGAGGAGCGTCTTGCCACATGTCACTACTCGGTCTAACTGAGCGCCTCCAGGAGAGAGGTCCAAGCAAGACGCGCCCCGAGGAGCGTCTTGCCAAATGTCACTACTCGGTCTGACTGAGCGCCTCCAGGAGGGAGGTCCAAGCAAGACGCGCCCCGAGGAGCGTCTTGCCACATGTCAACACTGGGTCTGTCTGAGCGCCTCCAGGAGAGAAGCCCAAGCAAGACGCGCCCCGAGGAGTGTCTTGCCACATGTCACCACTGGGTCTGACTGAGCGCCTCCAGGAGAGAGGCCCAAGCAAGACGTGCCCCGAGGATCGTCAGGCCACATGTCACTACTCAGTCTGACTGAGCGCCTCCAGGAGAGAGGCCCAATCAAGACGCGCCCCGAGGAGCGTCTTGCCACATGTCAGCACTCGGTCTGACTGAGCGCCTCCAGGAGAGAGGCCCAAGCAAGACGCGCCCCGAGAAGCGTCTTGCCACATGTCAACAATGGGTCTGACTGAGGGCCTCCAGGAGAGAAGCCCAAGCAACACGCGGCCCGAGGAGCGTCTTGCCACATGTCAGCACTCGGTCTGACTGAGCGCCTGCAGGAGAGAGGCCCAAGCAAGACGCGCCCCGAGGAGCGTCTTGCCACATGCCAACAATGGGTCTGACTGAGGGCCTCCAGGAGAGAAGCCCAAGCAAGACGCGCCCCGAGGAGCGTCTTGACACATGTCAACACTGGGTATGACAGAGGGCCTCCAGGAGAGAGGCCCAAGCAAGACGCGCCCCGAGGAGTGTCTTGCCACATGTCACCACTTGGTCTGACTGAGCGCCTCCAGGAGAGAGGCCCAAGCAACACGCGCCCCGAGGAGCGTCAGGCCACATGTCAACAATGGGTCTGACTGAGGGCCTCCAGGAGAGAAGCCCAAGCAACACGCGGCCCGAGGAGCGTCTTGCCACATGTAGGCACTCGGTCTGACTGAGCGCCTCCAGGAGAGAGGCCCAAGCAAGACGCGCCCCGAGGAGCGTCTTGCCACATGCCAACAATGGGTCTGACTGAGGGCCTCCAGGAGAGAAGCCCAAGCAAGACGCGCCCCGAGGAGCGTCTTGACACATGTCAACACTGGGTATGACAGAGGGCCTCCAGGAGAGAGGCCCAAGCAAGAAGCGCCCCGAGGAGTGTCTTGCCACATGTCACCACTTGGTTTGACTGAGCGCCTGCAGGAGAGAGGCCCAAGCAACACGCGCCCCGAGGAGCGTCAGAACACATGTCACTACTCAGTCTGACTGAGCGCCTCCAGGAGAGAGGCCCAAGCAGGACGCGCCCCGAGGAGCGTCTTGCCACATGTCAACAATGGGTCTTACTGAGGGCCTCCAGGAGAGAAGCCCAAGCAAGACGCGCCCCGAGGAGCTTCTTGCCACATGTCAGCACTCGGTCTGACTGAGCGCCTCCAGGAGAGAGGCCAAAGCAAGACGCGCCCCGAGGAGCGTCTTGACACATGTCAACACTGGGTCTGACAGAGGGCCTCCATGAGAGAGGCCCAAGCAAGACGCGCCCCGAGGAGTGTCTTGCCACATGTCAACACTGGGTCTGACAGAGAGCCTCCAGGAGAGAGGCCCAAGCAAGATGCGCCCCGAGGATTGTCTTGCCACATGTCACCACTTGGTCTGACTGAGCGCCTCCAGGAGAGAGGCCCAAGCAACACGCGCCCCGAGGAGCGTCAGGCCACATGTCACTACTCAGTCTGACTGAGCGCCTCCAGGAGAGAGGCCCAAGCAAGACGCGCCCTGAGGAGCGTCTTGCCACGTGTCAACACTGGGTCTGATTGAGGGCCTTCTGGAGAGAGGCCCAAGAAAGACGCGTCCCGAGGAGCGTCTTGCCACATGTCAACAATGGTTCTTACTGAGGGCCTCCGGGAGAGAAGTCCAAGCAAGACGCGCCCCGAGGAGCTTCTTGCCACATGTCAGCACTCGGTCTGACTGAGTGCCTCCAGGAGAGAGGCCAAAGCAAGACGCCCCCCGAGGAGCGTCTTGACACATGTCAACACTGGGTCTGACTGAGTGCCTCCATGAGAGAAGCCCCAGCAAGACGCGCCCAGAGGAGCGTCTTGCCACATGTCACTACTCGGTCTGTTTGAGCGCCTCCAGGAGAGAGGCCCAAGCAAGACGTGCCCCGAGGAGCGTCTTGCCACATGTCAACAATGGGTCTGACTGAGGGCCTCCAGGAGAGAAGCCCAAGCAAGACGCGCCCCGAGGAGCGTCTTGCCACATGTCAACACTGGGTCTGACTGAGCGCCTCCAGGAGAGAGGCCCAAGCAAGACACGCCCCGAGGAGCGTCTTGACACATGTCAACACTGGGTCTGACTGACGGCCTCCATGAGAGAAGCCCAAGCAAGACGCTCCCCGAGGAGAGTCTTGCCACATGTCAACACTCGGTCTGACAGAGGGCATCCAGGAGAGAGGCCCAAGCAATATGCGCCCCGAGGAGCGTCTTGCCACTTAAACCCACAACCTAGCACTGAGGACAGAGGGACTTTATTTAAATTAGTACTTAATGGAAACGATACATAATGATACATAAGAGCCATGTCACACATTCAGCCTAGGAATAGTAGCATTGTGCACTATTAAAAATATACACATCAATTGCTCGAATCCCATTGTTGCAAAGTAAAACTCTAATAAAACTCTAGTCTGACATCAACAGAGAAGACTTAGTGTATGTACTACAAATACAGCATTAGGATTTAGAGTGGACCGTGCACCTTGTGAACCATCAGAGGCTTATGACGCAACATATCTTCCAGTTGCTATTAGACAAGTTATAATTCTCGACCATTTTTCGGAACTGGTTTCTTGGGTCCGTGAGTAAATGCCATTAGTACTTAATGGAAACGATACATAATGATACATAAGAGCCATGTCGTACATTCAGCCTAGGAATAGTAGCATTGTGCACTATTAAAAATATACACATCAATTGCTCGAATCCCATTGTTGCAAAGTAAAACTCTAATAAAACTCTAGTCCGACATCAACAGAGAAGACTTAGTGTATGTACTACAAATACAGCATTAGGATTTCGAGTGGACCGTGCACCTTGTGAACCATCAGAGGCTTATGACGCAACATATCTTCCAGTTGCTATTAGACAAGTTATAATTCTCGACCATTTTTCGGAACTGGTTTCTTGGGTCCGTGAGTAAATGCCAAATGAGATGATAGTCCTTAAGTAAGTTCCTGGCGATCCCATGTCACGCTCTTGCCCATCAGCCGGTGAACGCTGAGACGGAACTCGATGAGAGCGATGTATTTTTTAAGTGCTCCGAATGTACTTCTAACAAGCGTGCGATTCACTTTGTGAGTAAACCGCAGCTGCATTTGATTCAAACAGTCGAGCCAACTTTCTACATCACAATATGCGTTTTGTAGTTAGTCGAGTTACCTTTTGTGTGGCGCATGCACGGGTCGTTATCGTCCAGCTCCCAGCTTAGAGAGTCCTGTATTGACACAGACGTCAATACATCTCGATGTCATGCAACACACAAAGTCTGTCGCATACAGGTGGGTTAACACATGTACGATACCTTTTGTGTGGCGCATGCACGGGTTGTTAGTGTCCAGCTCCCAGCTTAGAGAGTCCTGTATTGACACAGACGTCAATACATCTCAATGTCATGCAACACACAAAGTCTGTCGCATACAGGTGGGTTAGCACATGTACGATACCTTTTGTGTGGCGCATGCACGGGTCGTTAGCGTCCAGCTCCCGGCTTATAGAGAGTCCTGTATTGACACAGACGTCAATACATCTCGATGTCATGCAACACACAAAGTCTGTCGCATACAGGTGGGTTAACACACATGTACGATGTGTGCGATGGCACGCCCAGTTTACAATGGGACACGACGATGATCATTGTTAACCAAACTCTTGTTTCTCACGACAGGTGGTAGCGTTGTCTCCTGCACCTGGTCTTCGTGCACAGAGGGTGCTGTAATGTGCTCTTCATAGTCGCGATCGTTGTCACTCGAATCCGTTGTTCTCACGACAGGTGGTAGCGTTGTCTCCTGCATGTTGTCTTCACGTGCGGCAAGCGTTGTGCTGTGCTCGTTATAATGGTTGTCTTCGTACAAAGGGGGTGTTGAATACTCCTTCGCGAGTAGTTTAGGAGGTGGTGTGATGGGACGTATCTCAGAGGCGTTATGTGAGCGTACCACCATGGCCTGAGCAACTGCGACTACTGAGAGTACACCCAGTACAGACAGCGAGATCTTTTTTTTTCTTGGGTGTTGTACGTGTGGGTACAGCCGCTTTAATGGCAGTGAGAGCAAGTGGGCAAATGTATTTATAGGTCACTAGCAGAAACTAAGGCACGTGGTCAGAGTGTAATCGTAACCACCGTAGCTCTTGTCATAATTTAATATACATAGAAATCAGAAACGGGCATGTCAGGATAGACATCGCGAGTGATAATGCAGCCAGTATCTGTGTGCGCTTGAGAGCACCTTGTTGTTCTACTGTGGTGCCCACGCCGCCAGGTCTGTAAATGTCATCGACCTCCTTTATATACGCATACGCTAAAGACCGTATATTCTCTATGGATTTGAACACGTCCTTTGTTTCGCGTAACGCTTGAGCTGTCTCGATCGTGATGTTGTGAGTGTACGCCAGTTTTTCACTTGCACCGAGGTCCGAAAGGGCGTGCGCTACAACTATTAACCTTGGTTTGGGAGTGTGGCAAAACGCTCGCTCCGCTGTAATGGGCGGATGCAATGTTATCACCTGGTACGTTTCGTTAGTCGGGTCGTAACACACCGGTCCGTGAAACGGACCGTCACATTGTATGGGGCACAGTAAGGACAACACGCCGCCGACCGTGACTTCGCACTCGACCGCGGTGGTGTTATCGATTTGCAAAGGATCACATACGCCTCTCCAGTCGCAATGAGGCACATTGTAGTCGACGCGACCGTCGGTCACCATAGCTTTCATCAGCCAACACACTCGATTGCCCTTCGAAACATCGGCGATCAACGTGAGCTTAGAGGTCGACGTCGCTTTACTGTACGCCAGGATATCCGTGTGTGAGTGCACGCTCGACGTCGATTGACAACCGGTCATGTCAGACCTGATCAGACCTTCCGAACACATGACCATTAGTTGTTGTGCGGCCGAGAGTATCGCGATCATACCGTTGAGATGTGTAGAAAGCGCGTACACGCCAGCCTTCCACGTTTCCAAAATTTCCAGCAGTCTAGAGGGACTTGTCTTAGCGCGCACGGCTGTGCTGAATTTGTGTTGGGTAGACACAACGGCTTCTACCTCGCTTAGGATCTGTGGGCTCATGTACTCGTGGTAGGCCAAGACGTGTATAGTCGAGCGCGGTGACGCCCCGAACACTTGACCCGGTTTTGTTGTGGCGATATGCGTGTCCAGTAACGTGGCAAAGTCCGCGTGTCTAGCGTGTATTGATTTTACAGCTCGCTCATACCCCAACAGTACGGTCCGTAGAAGTTCGTTCACTTGTTTCCATGCGCTCGTGGAACACAGGACATCGCAACCTCTGTGATACTCAAGTAAAGCGTCAAACACCAGCTGCTTGCACGTTGGAAATACAATCGGTAGTAACTTCTTACTCCACTCTATGTTGAACTCGTATAGTATGTATATGGGCGGTTGCGGCGGTTTGCGCATTTTCTATCTACCCTCCGCTAATATGACTCTGTGGTCTGTCTCCTGAGATGGTGCGGTTGGAACTTGCGAGAGTGCACTATCGACGGTCGGCGTTTCCATTTCGTCAACTGCCATTTTCAGCCGCTGGCAAACGGCCGTCGACGGTCGATGCGAGACACCAACATAACGTTAAACCGTGACCCTCATGCCAGTTTTCTGTAGTACTGGTTGTAGTTTCTGGTGCACACTCGAAACGCCATTACGATCACAATTACGTTGATTAATAAATCCAGTGTTGTAGCGACTCCTGTCAGCGCCGTCGCGCAACTTGTGTCGGTGTTATCTCTCGATACTTTCATTCGTATCCGAGCGTATGCAGAATCTACGGATCTGGTGAAGTTGCTTGTCACTAGCTTGCGCACGTTTGATATGGCACTTTGCGCGAGACTCGCACAACCTGCAGTGGCGATCGTCGCATCAGTGCAAAGTTTTTCCAATATATCGCTCGCAACATCGTTTGTCATTTGCTGTACACTGCGCACACTGGCCGCGAGGTCGCGGAGAGGGTCTTCGTTACGAGCTACTCTGGTAGCGCCGTGGTTGATGAGGACGATCATCTTTAGCAATAGTTCATCTCGAAGCGCAACGATGGTGAGGGCGACGGGTTGGCCGGTTCCGCCTTCAGGCCACACGGTTGCCGCTAGATTGCCCAATGCCACACACGCAGACGAACCCTGTACACACTCAATGACCCGTGTGCGATCGTTGATTTCTGCTAGTACGTTTGCTAGGTCTACGTGCTTCCACGGATCGGGCGTGGGCACGCGCTTGTTTTTAGAGGCGTTTTTGTGCAGCCTCTACCCTGCACGACCGCTCGTGGCCGCACTAGCTATATTTATCTTTATTTGTTTCACACACACACACACACACACACACACACACACACACACACACACACACACACACACACACACACACACACACACAGGCCCTTGCGTGCAAACCCCGGTCAGGCCTGCAGTGTACACATCAGAGACATGATGTTCTTTCACAGAACTGAGGTTGTTCATTACTAAATGACTTTTACAGGAATATTGTTATTATACTGTTCAACAGGTTGATCATAATAATGTGTATTAAACCCACAACCTAGCACTGAGGACAGAGGGACTTTATTTAAATTTGTACTTAATGGAAACGATACATAATGATACATTAGAGCCATGTCGTACATTCAGCCTAGGAATAGTAGCATTGTGCACTATTAAAAATATACACATCAATTGCTCGAATCCCATTGTTGCAAAGTAAAACTCTAATAAAACTCTAGTCTGACATCAACAGAGAAGACTTAGTGTATGTACTACAAATACAGCATTAGGATTTCGAGTGGACCGTGCACCTTGTGAACCATCAGAGGCTTATGACGCAACATATCTTCCAGTTGCTATTAGACAAGTTATAATTCTCGACCATTTTTCGGAACTGGTTTCTTGGGTCCGTGAGTAAATGCCAAATGAGATGATAGTCCTTAAGTAAGTTCCTTGCGATCCCATGTCACGCTCTTGCCCATCAGCCGGTGAACGCTGAGACGGAACTCGATGAGAGCAATGTATTTTTTAAGTGCTCCGAATGTACTTCTAACAAGCGTGCGATTCACTTTGTGAGTAAACCGCAGCTGCAGCTGATTCAAACAGTCGAGCCAACTTTCTACATCACAATATGCGTTTTGTAGTTAGTCGAGTTACCTTTTGTGTGGCGCATGCACGGGTCGTTATCGTCCAGCTCCCAGCTTAGAGAGTCCTGTATTGACACAGACGTCAATACATCTCGATGTCATGCAACACACAAAGTCTGTCACATACAGGTGGGTTAACACATGTACGATACCTTTTGTGTGGCGCATGCACGGGTTGTTAGCATCCAGCTCCCAGCTTAGAGAGTCCTGTATTGACACAGACGTCAATACATCTCGATGTCATGCAACACACAAAGTCTGTCGCATACAGGTGGGTTAACACATGTACGATACCTTTTGTGTGGCGCATGCACGGGTCGTTAGCGTCCAGCTCCCGGCTTATAGAGAGTCCTGTATTGACACAGACGTCAATACATCTCGATGTCATGCAACACACAAAGTCTGTCGCATACAGGTGGGTTAACACACATGTACGATGTGTGCGATGGCACGCCCAGTTTACAATGGGACACGACGATGATCATTGTTAACCAAACTCTTGTTTCTCACGACAGGTGGTAGCGTTGTCTCCTGCACCTGGTCTTCGTGCACAGAGGGTGCTGTAATGTGCTCGTCATAGTCGCGATCGTTGTCACTCGAATCCGTTGTTCTCACGACAGGTGGTAGTGTTGTCTCCTGCATGTTGTCTTCGCGTGCGGCAAGCGTTGTGCTGTGCTCGTTATAATGGTTGTCTTCGAACAAAGGGGGTGTTGAATACTCCTTCGCGAGTAGTGTAGGAGGTGGTGTGATGGGACGTATCTCAGAGGCGTTATGTGAGCGTACCACCATGGCCTGAGCAACTGCGACTACTGAGAGTACACCCAGTACAGACAGCGAGATCTTTTTTTTTCTTGGGTGTTGTACGTGTGGGTACAGCCGCTTTAATGGCAGTGAGAGCAAGTGGGCAAATGTATTTATAGGTCACTAGCAGAAACTAAGGCACGTGGTCAGAGTGTAATCGTAACCACCGTAGCTCTTGTCATAATTTAATATACATAGAAATCAGAAACGGGCATGTCAGGATAGACATCGCGAGTGATAATGCGGCCAGTATCTGTGTGCGCTTGAGAGCACCTTGTTGTTCTACTGTGGTGCCCACGCCGCCAGGTCTGTAAATGTCATCGACCTCCTTTATATACGCATACGCTAAAGACCGTATATTCTCTATGGATTTGAACACGTCCTTTGTTTCGCGTAACGCTTGAGCTGTCTCGAGCGTGATGTTGTGAGTGTACGCCAGTGTTTCACGTGCACCGAGGTCCGAAAGGGCGTGCGTTACAACTATTAACCTTGGTTTGGGAGTGTGGCGAAACGCTCGCTCCGCTGTAATGGGCGGATGCAATGTTATCACCTGGTACGTTTCGTTAGTCGGGTCGTAACACACCGGTCCGTCACACGGACCGTCACATTGTATGGGGCACAGTAAGGACAACACGCCGCCGACCGTGACTTCGCACTCGACCGCGGTGGTGTTATCGATTTGCAAAGGATCACATACGCCTCTCCAGTCGCAATGAGGCACATTGTAGTCGACGCGACCGTCGGTCACCATAGCTTTCGTCAGCCAACACACTCGATTGCCCTTCGAAACATCGGCGATCAACGTGAGCTTAGAGGTCGACGTCGCTTTACTGTACGCCAGGATATCCGTGTGTGAGTGCACGCTCGACGTCGATTGACAACCGGTCATGTCAGACCTGATCAGACCTTCCGAACACATGACCATTAGTTGTTGTGCGGCCGAGAGTATCGCGATCATACCGTTGAGATGTGTAGAAAGCGCGTACACGCCAGCCTTCCACGTTTCCAAAATTTCCAGCAGTCTAGAGGGACTTGTCTTAGCGCGCACGGCTGTGCTGAATTTGCGTTGGGTAGACACAACGGCTTCGACCTCGCTTAGGATCTGTGGGCTCATGTACTCGTGGTAGGCCAAGACGTGTATAGTCGAGCGCGGTGACGCCCCGAACACTTGACCCGGTTTTTTTGTGGCGATATGCGTGTCCAGTAACGTGGCAAAGTCCGCGTGTCTAGCGTGTATTGATTTTACAGCTCGCTCATACCCCAACAGTACGGTCCGTAGAAGTTTGTTCACTTGTTTCCATGCGCTCGTGGAACACAGGACATCGCAACCTCTGTGATACTCAAGTAAAGCGTCAAACACCAGCTGCTTGCACGTTGGAAATACAATCGGTAGTAACTTCTTACTCCACTCTATGTTGAACTCGTATAGTATGTATATGGGCGGTTGCGGCGGTTTGCGCATTTTCTATCTACCCTCCGCTAATATCACTCTGTGGTCTGTCTCCTGAGATGGTGCGGTTGGAACTTGCGAGAGTGCACTATCGACGGTCGGCGTTTCCATTTCGTCAACTGTCATTTTCAGCCGCTGGCAAACGGCCGTCGACGGTCGATGCGAGACACCAACATAACGTTAGACCGCGACCCTCATGCCAGTTTTCTGTAGTACTGGTTGTAGTTTCTGGTGCACACTCGAAACGCCATTACGATCACAATTACGTTGATTAATAAATCCAGTGTTGTAGCGACTGCAGCCAGCGCCGTCGCGCAACTTGTGTCGGTGTTATCTCTCGATACTTTCATTCGTATCCGAGCGTATGCAGAATCTACGGATCTGGTGAAGTTGCTTGTCACTAGCTTGCGCACGTTTGATATGGCACTTTGCGCGAGACTCGCACAACCTGCAGTGGCGACCGTCGCGTCAGTGCAAAGTTTTTCCGATATATCGCTCGCAACATCGTTTGTCATTTGCTGTACACTGCGCACACTGGCCGCGAGGTCGCGGAGAGGGTCTTCGTTACGAGTTGTGTAATATCCGCTGACTTGCCGATTCAATTCTGGTGGCGCTGACCCAAACGAGAACGCTTTTAAGGCGCATGTCGTGGTAACTCTGGTAGCGCCGTGGTTGACGAGGACGATCATCTTTAGCAATAGTTCATCTCGAAGCACAACGATGGTGAGGGCGACGGGTTGGCCGGTTCCGCCTTCAGGCCACTCGGTTGCCGGTAGATTGCCCAATGCCACACACGCAGACGAACCCTGTACACACTCAATGACCCGTGTGCGATCGTTGATTTCTGCTAGTACGTTTGCTAGTTCTAAGTGCTTCCACGGATCGGGCGTGGGCACGCGCTTGTTTTAGAGGCGTTTTCGCGCAGCCTCTACCCTGCACGACCGCTCGTGGCCACACTAGCTATATTTATCTTTATTTGTTTCACACACACACACACACACACACACACACACACACACACACACACACACACACACACACACATACATACACACACACACACACACACACACACACACACACACACACACACACACACACACACACACACACACACATACAGGCCCTTGCGTGCAAACCCCGGTCAGGTCTGCAGTGTACACATCAGAGACATGATGTGCTTTCACAGAACTGAGGTTGTTCATTACTAAATGACTTTTACAGGAATATTGTTATTATACTATTCAACAGGTTGATCATAATAATGTGTATTAAACCCACAACCTAGCACTGAGGACAGAGGGACTTTATTTAAATTAGTACTTAATGGAAACGATACATAATGATACATAAGAGCCATGTCATACATTCAGCCTAGGAATAGTAGCATTGTGCATTATTAAAAATATACAGATCAATTGTTCGAATCCCATTGTTGCAAAGTAAAACTCTAATAAAACTCTAGTCTGACATCAACAGAGAAGACTTAGTGTATGTACTACAAATACAGCATTAGGATTTCGAGTGGACCGTGCACCTTGTGAACCATCAGAGGCTTATGACGCAACATATCTTCCAGTTGCTATTAGACAATTTATAATTCTCGACCATTTTTCGGAACTGGTTTCTTGGGTCCGTGAGTAAATGCCAAATGAGATGATAGTCCTTAAGTAAGTTCCTGGCGATCCCATGTCACGCTCTTGCCCATCAGCCGGTGAATGCTGAGACGGAACTCGATGAGAGCGATGTATTTTTTAAGTGCTCCGAATGTACTTCTAACAAGCGTGCGATTCACTTCGTGAGTAAACCGCAGCTGCAGCTGATTCAAACAGTCGAGCCAACTTTCTACATCACAATATGCGTTTTGTAGTTAGTCAAGTTACCTTTTGTGTGGCGCATGCACGGGTCGTTAGCGTCCAGCTCCCAACTTAGAGAGTCCTGTATTGACACAGACGTCAATACATCTCGATGTCATGCAACACACAAAGTCTGTCGCATACAGGTGGGTTAACACATGTACGATACCTTTTGTGTGGCGCATGCACGGGTCGTTAGCGTCCAGCTCCTGGCTTATAGAGAGTCCTGTATTGACACAGACGTCAATACATCTCGATGTCATGCAACACACAAAGTCTGTCGCATACAGGTGGGTTAACACAGATGTACGATGTGTGCGATGGCGCGCCCGTTTACAATGGGACACGACGATGATCATTGTTAACCAAACTCTTGTTTCTCACGACAGGTGGTAGCGTTGTCTCCTGCACCTGGTCTTCGTGCACAGAGGGTGTTGTAATGTGCTCGTCAGAGTCGCGATCGTTGTCACTCGAATCCATTGTTCTCACGACAGGTGGTAGCGTTGTCTCCTGCATGTAGGCGCAAGCAAGAAACGCCCGAGGAGCGTCTTGACACATGTCAACACTGGGTCTGATTGAGCGCCTCCAGGAGAGAGGCCCAAGCAAGACGCGCCCCGAGGAGCGTCTTGCCACATGTCACTACTCGGTCTGACTGAGCGCCTCCAGGAGAGAGGTCCAAGCAACACGCGCCCCGAGGAGCGTCTTGCCACATGTCAACACTGGGTCTGACTGAGTGCCTCCATGAGAGAAGCCCCAGCAAGACGCGCCCCGAGGAGCGTCTTGCCACATGTCACTACTCGGTCTGACTGAGCGCCTCCAGGAGAGAGGCTCTCCTGGAGGCGCTCAGTCAGACCCAGAGGTGACATGTGGCAAGACGCTCCTCGGGCCTCTCTCCTGGAGGCGCTCAGTCAGACCGAGTGCTGACATAAGGCAAGACGCTCCTCGGGGCGCGTCTTGCTGGGGCCTCTCTCCTGGAGGTGCTCAATCAGACCCAGTGGTGACACGTGGCAAGACGCTCCTCTGGGCGCGTCTTGCTTGGGCCTCTCTCCTGGAGGAGCTCAGTCAGACCCAGTGGTGACATGTGGCAAGACACTCCTCGGGGCGCGTCTTGCCTGGGCTTCTCTCATGGAGGCCCACAGTAAGACCCATTGTTGACATGTGGAAAGAAGGTCCTCGGGGCGCGTCTTGCTTTGGCTTCTCTGCTGGAGGCCCTCAGTCAGACCCATTGTTGACATGTGGCAAGACGCTCCTCGGGGCGCGTATTGCTTGGGCCTCTCTCCTGGATGCCCTCTGTCAGACCCAGTGTTGACATGTGGCAAGACTCTCCTCGGGGCGCGTCTTGCTTGGGCTTCTCTCATGGAGGCCCTCAGTCAGACCCAGTGTTGACATGTGTCAAGACGCTCCTCGGGCCGTGTCTTGCTTGGGCTTCTCTCCTGGAAGCGCTCAGTCAGACCCAGTGTTGACATGTGGCAAGACGCTCCTCGGGGCGCTTCTTGCTTGGGCTTCTCTCCTGGAGGCCCTCAGTCAGACCCATTGTTGACATGTGGCAAGACGCTCCTCGGGGCACGTCTTGCTTGGGCCTCTCTCCTGGAGGCGCTCAGTCAGACCGAGTAGTGACATGTGGCAAGACGCTCCTCGGGGCGCGTCTTGAAAATATACACATCAATTGCTCGAATCCCATTGTTGCAAAGTAAAACTCTAATAAAACTCTAGTCTGACATCAACAGAGAAGACTTAGTGTATGCACTACAAATACAGCATTAGGATTTCGAGTGGACCGTGCACCTTGTGAACCATCAGAGGCTTATGACGCAACATATCTTCCAGTTGCTATTAGACAAGTTATAATTCTGGACCATTTTTTGGAACTGGTTTCTTGGGTCTGTGAGTAAATGCCAAATGAGATGATAGTCCTTAAGTAAGTTCCTTGCGATCCCATGTCACGCTCTTGCCCATCAGCCGGTGAACGCTGAGACGGAACTCGATGAGAGCGATGTATTTTTTAAGTGCTCCGAATGTACTTCTAACAAGCGTGCGATTCACTTCGTGAGTAAACCGCAGCTGCAGCTGATTCAAACAGTCGAGCCAACATTCTACATCACAATATTCGTTTTGTAGTTAGTCGAGTTACCTTTTGTGTGGTGCATGCACGGGTCGTTAGCGTCCAGCTCCCAGCTTAGAGAGTCCTGTATTGACACAGACGTCAATACATCTCGATGTCATGCAACACACAAAGTCTGTCGCATACAGGTGGGTTAACACATGTACGATACCTTTTGTGTGGCGCATGCACGGGTCGTTAGCGTCCAGCTCCCGGCTTATAGAGAGTCCTGTATTGACACAGACGTCAATACATCTCGATGTCATGCAACACACAAAGTCTGTCGCATACAGGTGGGTTAACACACATGTACGATGTGTGCGATGGCACGCCCAGTTTACAATGGGACACGACGATGATCATTGTTAACCAAACTCTTGTTTCTCACGACAGGTGGTAGCGTTGTCTCCTGCACCTGGTCTTCGTGCACAGAGGGTGCTGTAATGTGCTCGTCATAGTCGCGATCGTTGTCACTCGAATCCGTTGTTCTCACGACAGGTGGTAGCGTTGTCTCCTGCATGTTGTCTTCGCGTGCGGCAAGCGTTGTGCTGTGCTCGTTATAATGGTTGTCTTCGTACAAAGGGGGTGTTGAATACTCCTTCGCGAGTAGTGTAGGAGGTGGTGTGATGGGACGTATCTCAGAGGCGTTATGTGAGCGTACCACCATGGCCTGAGCAACTGCGACTACTGAGAGTACACCCAGTACAGACAGCGAGATCATTTTTTTACTTGGGTGTTGTACGTGTGGGTACAGCCGCTTTAATGGCAGTGAGAGCAAGTGGTCAAATGTATTTATAGGTCACTAGCAGAAACTAAGGCACGTGGTCAGAGTGTAATCGTAACCACCGTAGCTCTTGTCATAATTTAATTAACATAGAAATCAGAAACGGGCATGTCAGGATAGACATCGCGAGTGATAATGCGGCCAGTATCTGTGTGCGCTTGAGAGCTCCTTGTTGTTCTACTGTGGTGCCCGCGCCGCCGGGTCTGTAAATGTCATCGACCTTCTTTATATACGCATACGCTAAAGACCGTATATTCTCTATGGATTTGAACACGTCCTTTGTTTTGCGTAACACTTGAGCTGTCTCGAGCGTGATTTTGTGAGTGTACGCCAGTGTTTCGCGTGCACCGAGGTCCGAAAGGGCGTGCGCTACAACTATTAACCTTGGTTTGGGAGTGTGGCGAAACGCTCGCTCCGCTGTAATGGGCAGATGCAATGTTATCACCTGGTACGTTTCGTTAGTCGGGTCGTAACACACCGGTCCGTGACACGGACCGTCACATTGTATGGGGCACAGTAAGGACAACACGCCACCGACCGTGACTTCGCACTCGACCGCGGTGGTGTTGTCGATTTGCAAAGGATCACATACGCCTCTCCAGTCGCAATGAGGCACATTGTAGTCGACGCGACCGTCGGTCACCATAGCTTTCGTCAGCCAACACACTCGATTGCCCTTCGAAACATCGGCGATCAACGTGAGCGTAGAGGTCGCTGTCGCTTTACTGTACGCCAGGATATCCGTGTGTGAGTGCACGCTCGACGTCGATTGACAACCGGTCATGTCAGACCTGATCAGACCTTCCGAACACATGACCATTAGTTGTTGTGCGGCCGAGAGTATCGCGATCATACCGTTGAGATGTGTAGAAAGCGCGTACACGCCAGCCTTCCACGTTTCCAAAGTTTCCAGCAATCTAGAGGGACTTGTCTTAGCGCGCACGGCTGTGCTGAATTTGCGTTGGGTAGACACAACGGCTTCTACCTCGCTTAGGATCTTGTGGGCTCATGTACTCGTGGTAGGCCAAGACGTGTATAGTCGAGCGCGGTGACGCCCCGAACACTTGACCCGGTTTTGTTGTGGCGATATGCGTGTCCAGTAATGCGGCAAAGTCCGCGTGTCTAGCGTGTATTGATTTTACAGCTCGCTCATACCCCAACAGTACGGTCCGTAGAAGTTTGTTCACTTGTTTCCATGCGCTCGTGGAACACAGGACATCGCAACCTCTGTGATAATCAAGTAAAGCGTCACACACCAGCTGCTTGCACGTTGTAAATACAATCGGTAGTAACTTCTTACTCCACTCTATGTTGAACTCGTATAGTATGTATATGGGCGGTTGCGGCGGTTTGCGCATTTTCTATCTACCCTCCGCTAATATGACTCTGTGGTCTGTCTCCTGAGATGGTGCGGTTGGAACTTGCGAGAGTGCACTATGGACGGTCGGCGTTTCCATTTCGTCAACTGTGCCATTTTCAGCCGCTGGAAAACGGCCGTCGACGGTCGATGCGAGACACCAACATAACGTTAGACCGCGACCCTCATGCCAGTTTTCTGTAGTAATGGTTGTAGTTTCTGGTGCACACTCGATACGCCATTACGATCACAATTACGTTGATTAATAAATCCAGTGTTGTAGCGACTGCAGCCAGCGCCGTCGCGCAACTCGTGTCGGTGTTATCTCTCGATACTTTCGTTGGTATTCAAGCGTATGCAGAATCTACGGATCTGGTGAAGTTGCTTGTCACTAGCTTGCGCACGTTTGATATGGCACTTTGCGCGAGACTCACACAACCTGCAGTGGCGACCGTCGCGTCAGTGCAAAGTTTTTTCGATATATCGCTCGCAACATCGTTTGTCATTTGCTGTACACTGCGCACACTGGCCGCGAGGTCGCGGAGAGGGTCTTCGTTACGAGCTACTCTGGTAGCGCCGTGGTTGATGAGGACGATCATCTTTAGCAATAGTTCATCTCGAAGCGCAACGATGGTGAGGGCGACGGGTTGGCCGGTTCCGCCTTCAGGCCACACGGTTGCCGCTAGATTGCCCAATGCCACACACGCAGACGAACCCTGTACACACTCAATGACCCGTGTGCGATCGTTGATTTCTGCTAGTACGTTTGCTAGGTCTACGTGCTTCCACGGATCGGGCGTGGGCACGCGCTTGTTTTTAGAGGCGTTTTCGCGCAGCCTCTACCCTGCACGACCGCTCGTGGCCGCACTAGCTATATTTATCTTTATTTGTTTCACACACACACACACACACACACACACACACACACACACACACACACACACACACACACACACGCACGCACACACACACACACACACACACACAGGACCTTGCATGCAAACCCCGGTCAGGCCTGCAGTGTACACATCAGAGACATGATGTGCTTTCACAGAACTGAGGTTGTTCATTACTAAATGACTTTTACAGGAATATTGTTATTATACTATTCAACAGGTTGATCATAATAATGTGTATTAAACCCACAACCTAGCACTGAGGACAGAGGGACTTTATTTAAATTAGTACTTAATGGAAACGATACATAATGATACATAAGAGCCATGTCATACATTCAGCCTAGGAATAGTAGCATTGTGCATTATTAAAAATATACAGATCAATTGCTCGAATCCCATTGTTGCAAAGTAAAACTCTAATAAAACTCTAGTCTGACATCAACAGAGAAGACTTAGTGTATGTACTACAAATACAGCATTAGGATTTCGAGTGGACCGTGCACCTTGTGAACCATCAGAGGCTTATGACGCAACATATCTTCCAGTTGCTATTAGACAAGTTATAATTCTCGACCATTTTTCGGAACTGGTTTCTTGGGTCCGTGAGTAAATGCCAAATGAGATGATAGTCCTTAAGTAAGTTCCTGGCGATCCCATGTCACGCTCTTGCCCATCAGCCGGTGAATGCTGAGACGGAACTCGATGAGAGCGATGTATTTTTTAAGTGCTCCGAATAGACTTCTAACAAGCGTGCGATTCACTTCGTGAGTAAACCGCAGCTGCAGCTGATTCAAACAGTCGAGCCAACTTTCTACATCACAATATGCGTTTTGTAGTTAGTCGAGTTACCTTTTGTGTGGCGCATGCACGGGTCGTTAGCGTCCAGCTCCCAGCTTAGAGAGTCCTGTATTGACACAGACGTCAATACATCTCGATGTCATGCAACACACAAAGTCTGTCGCATACAGGTGGGTTAACACATGTACGATACCTTTTGTGTGGCGCATGCACGGGTCGTTAGCGTCCAGCTCCTGGCTTATAGAGAGTCCTGTATTGACACAGACGTCAATACATCTCGATGTCATGCAACACACAAAGTCTGTCGCATACAGGTGGGTTAACACACATGTACGATGTGTGCGATGGCGCGCCCGTTTACAATGGGACACGGCGATGATCATTGTTAACCAAACTCTTGTTTCTCACGACAGGTGGTAGCGTTGTCTCCTGCACCTGGTCTTCGTGCACAGAGTGTGTTGTAATGTGCTCGTCATAGTCGCGATCGTTGTCACTCGAATCCGTTGTTCTCACGACAGGTGGTAGCGTTGTCTTCTGCATGTTGTCTTCGCGTGCGGCAAGCGTTGTGCTGTGCTCGTTATAATGGTTGTCTTCGTACAAAGGGGGTGTTGAATACTCCTTCACGAGTAGTCTAGGAGGTGGTGTGATGGAACGTATCTCAGAGGCGTTATGTGAGCGTACCACCATGGCCTGAGCAACTGCGACTACTGAGAGTACACCCAGTACAGACAGCGAGATCAATTTTTTTTCTTGGGTGTTGTACGTGTGGGTACAGCCGCTTTAATGGCAGTGAGAGCAAGTGGGCAATTGTATTTATAGGTCACTAGCAGAAACTAAGGCACGTGGTCAGAGTGTAATCGTAACCACCTAAAGTAGCTCTTGTCATAATTTAATATACATAGAAATCAGAAACGGGTATGTCAGGATAGACATCGCGAGTGATAATGCGGCCAGTTTCTGTGTGCGCTTGAGAGCACCTTGTTGTTCTACTGTGGTGCCCACGCCGCCGGGTCTGTAAATGTCATCGACCTTCTTTATATACGCATACGCTAAAGACCGTATATTCTCTATGGATTTGAACACGTCCTTTGTTTCGCGTAACGCTTGAGCTGTCTCGAGCGTGATGTTGTGAGTGTACACCAGTGTTTCGCGTGCACCGAGGTCCGAAAAGGCGTGCGCTACAACTATTAACCTTGGTTTGGGAGTGTGGCGAAACGCTCGCTCCGCTGTAATGGGCAGATGCAATGTTATCACCTGGTACGTTTCGTTAGTCGGGTCGTAACACACCGGTCCGTCACACGGACCGTCACATTGTATGGGGCTTATACTATTCAACAGGTTGATCATAATAATGTGTATTAAACCCACAACCTAGCACTGAGGACAGAGGGACTTTATTTAAATTAGTACTTAATGGAAACGATACATAATGATACATAAGAGCCATGTCATACATTCAGCCTAGGAATAGTAGCATT
Source organism: Nothobranchius furzeri (assembly GCF_043380555.1). Classification (NCBI taxonomy): domain Eukaryota; kingdom Metazoa; phylum Chordata; class Actinopteri; order Cyprinodontiformes; family Nothobranchiidae; genus Nothobranchius; species Nothobranchius furzeri. The sequence continues at coordinate 2,460,380 of NC_091741.1, forward strand.
GTGCACTATTAAAAATATACACATCATTTGCTCGAATCCCATTGTTGCAAAGTAAAACTCTAATAAAACTCTAGTCTGACATCAACAGAGAAGACTTAGTGTATGTACTACAAATACAGCATTAGGATTTCGAGTGGACCGTGCACCTGGTGAACCATCAGAGGCTTATGACGCAACATATCTTCCAGTTCTGAATGAGCGCCTCCAGGAGAGAGGCCCAAGCAAGACCCGCCCCGACGAGCGTCTTGCCACATGTCACTACTCGGTCTAACTGAGCGCCTGCAGGAGAGAGGTCCAAGCAAGACACGCCCCGAGGAGCGTCTTGCCACATGTCACTACTCGGTCTGACTGAGCGCCTCCAGGAGGGAGGTCCAAGCAAGACGCGCCCCGAGGAGCGTCTTGCCACATGTCAATACTCGGTCTGACTGAGCGCCTCCAGGAGAGAGGCCCAAGCAAGACGTGCCCCGAGGAGCGTCTTGCCACATGTCAACAATGGGTCTGACTGAGGGCCTCCAGGAGAGATGCCCGAGCAAGACGCGCCCCGAGGAGCGTCTTGCCACATGTCAACACTGGGTCTGACTGAGGGCCCCCAGGAGAGAGGCCCAAATAAGACGCGCCCCGAGGAGCGTTTTGCCACATGTCAACACTGGGTCTGACTGAGGTTCTCCAGGAGAGAAGCCCAAGCAAGATGCGCCCCGAGGAGCGTCTTGCCACATGTCAGCACTCGGTCTGACTGAGCGCCTCCAGGAAGGAGGCCCAAGCAAGACGCGCCCCGAGGAGCGTCTTGCCAAATGTGAACACTGGGTCTGACTGAGCGCCTCCAGGAGAGAGGCCCAAGCAAGACGCGCCCGGAGGAGCGTCTTGCAACATGTCAGCACTCGGTCTGACTGAGCGCCTTCAGGAGAGAGGCCCAAGCAAGACGCTCCCCGAGGAGCGTCTTGACCCATGTCTCCTCTGGGTCTGACTGAGCGCCTCCAGGAGAGAGGCCCAAGCAAGACGTGCCCCGAGGAGCATCTTGCCACATGTCAACACTGGGTCTGACTGAGTGCCTCCATGAGAGAAGCCCCAGCAAGACGCGCCCCGAGGAGCGTCTTGCCACATGTTAACACTGGGTCTGACTGAGCACCTCCAGGAGAGAGGCCCAAGCAAGACGCGCCCCGAGGAGCGTCTTGCCACATGTCAACACTGGGTCTGACTGAGCGCCTCCAGGAGAGAGGCCCGAGGAGCGTCTTGCCACATGTCACCTCTGGGTCTGACTGAGCGCCTCCAGGAGAGAGGCGCAAGCAAGAAACGCCCGAGGAGCGTCTTGACACATGTCAACACTGGGTCTGACTGAGCGCCTCCAGGAGAGAGGCCCCAGCAAGACGCGCCCCGAGGAGCGTCTTGCCACATGTCACTACTCGGTCTGACTGAGCGCCTCCAGGAGAGAGGTCCAAGCAACACGCGCCCCGAGGAGCGTCTTGCCACATGTCAACACTGGGTCTGACTGAGTGCCTCCATGAGAGAAGCCCCAGCAAGACGCGCCCCGAGGAGCGTCTTGCCACATGTCACTACTCGGTCTGACTGAGCGCCTCCAGGAGAGAGGCCCAAGCAAGACGTTCCCCGAGGAGCGTCTTGCCACATGTCAACAATGGGTCTTACTGAGGGCCTCCAGGAGAGAAGCCCAAGCAAGAAGCGCCCCGAGGAGCGTCTTGCCACATGTCAACACTGGGTCTGACTGAGCGCCTCCAGGAGAGAGGCCCAAGCAAGACACGCCCCGAGGAGCGTCTTGACACATGTCAACACTGGGTCTGACTGAGGGCCTCCATGAGAGAGGCCCAAGCAATACGCGCCCCGAGGAGCGTCTTGCCACATGTCAACAATGGGTCTGACTGAGGGCCTCCAGGAGAGAAGCCAAAGCAAGACGCGCCCCGAGGAGCTTCTTTCCAGATGTCAACAATGGGTCTTACTGTGGGCCTCCATTAGAGAAGCCCAAGCAAGACGCGCCCCGAGGAGTGTCTTGCCACATGTCAACACTGTGTCTGACTGAGCGCCTCCAGGAGAGAGGCCCAAGCAAGACGCGCCCCGAGGAGCGTCTTGCCACGTGTCAACACTGGGTCTGACTTAGCGCCTCCAGGAGAGAGCCCAAGCAAGATGCGCCCCGAGGAGCGTCTTGCCTTATGTCAGCACTCGGTCTGACTGAGCGCCTCCAGGAGAGAGGCCCAAGCAAGACGCGCCCCGAGGAGCGTCTTGCCACATGTCACTACTCGGTCTAACTGAGCGCCTCCAGGAGAGAGGTCCAAGCAAGACGCGCCCCGAGGAGCGTCTTGCCAAATGTCACTACTCGGTCTGACTGAGCGCCTCCAGGAGGGAGGTCCAAGCAAGACGCGCCCCGAGGAGCGTCTTGCCACATGTCAACACTGGGTCTGTCTGAGCGCCTCCAGGAGAGAAGCCCAAGCAAGACGCGCCCCGAGGAGTGTCTTGCCACATGTCACCACTGGGTCTGACTGAGCGCCTCCAGGAGAGAGGCCCAAGCAAGACGTGCCCCGAGGATCGTCAGGCCACATGTCACTACTCAGTCTGACTGAGCGCCTCCAGGAGAGAGGCCCAATCAAGACGCGCCCCGAGGAGCGTCTTGCCACATGTCAGCACTCGGTCTGACTGAGCGCCTCCAGGAGAGAGGCCCAAGCAAGACGCGCCCCGAGAAGCGTCTTGCCACATGTCAACAATGGGTCTGACTGAGGGCCTCCAGGAGAGAAGCCCAAGCAACACGCGGCCCGAGGAGCGTCTTGCCACATGTCAGCACTCGGTCTGACTGAGCGCCTGCAGGAGAGAGGCCCAAGCAAGACGCGCCCCGAGGAGCGTCTTGCCACATGCCAACAATGGGTCTGACTGAGGGCCTCCAGGAGAGAAGCCCAAGCAAGACGCGCCCCGAGGAGCGTCTTGACACATGTCAACACTGGGTATGACAGAGGGCCTCCAGGAGAGAGGCCCAAGCAAGACGCGCCCCGAGGAGTGTCTTGCCACATGTCACCACTTGGTCTGACTGAGCGCCTCCAGGAGAGAGGCCCAAGCAACACGCGCCCCGAGGAGCGTCAGGCCACATGTCAACAATGGGTCTGACTGAGGGCCTCCAGGAGAGAAGCCCAAGCAACACGCGGCCCGAGGAGCGTCTTGCCACATGTAGGCACTCGGTCTGACTGAGCGCCTCCAGGAGAGAGGCCCAAGCAAGACGCGCCCCGAGGAGCGTCTTGCCACATGCCAACAATGGGTCTGACTGAGGGCCTCCAGGAGAGAAGCCCAAGCAAGACGCGCCCCGAGGAGCGTCTTGACACATGTCAACACTGGGTATGACAGAGGGCCTCCAGGAGAGAGGCCCAAGCAAGAAGCGCCCCGAGGAGTGTCTTGCCACATGTCACCACTTGGTTTGACTGAGCGCCTGCAGGAGAGAGGCCCAAGCAACACGCGCCCCGAGGAGCGTCAGAACACATGTCACTACTCAGTCTGACTGAGCGCCTCCAGGAGAGAGGCCCAAGCAGGACGCGCCCCGAGGAGCGTCTTGCCACATGTCAACAATGGGTCTTACTGAGGGCCTCCAGGAGAGAAGCCCAAGCAAGACGCGCCCCGAGGAGCTTCTTGCCACATGTCAGCACTCGGTCTGACTGAGCGCCTCCAGGAGAGAGGCCAAAGCAAGACGCGCCCCGAGGAGCGTCTTGACACATGTCAACACTGGGTCTGACAGAGGGCCTCCATGAGAGAGGCCCAAGCAAGACGCGCCCCGAGGAGTGTCTTGCCACATGTCAACACTGGGTCTGACAGAGAGCCTCCAGGAGAGAGGCCCAAGCAAGATGCGCCCCGAGGATTGTCTTGCCACATGTCACCACTTGGTCTGACTGAGCGCCTCCAGGAGAGAGGCCCAAGCAACACGCGCCCCGAGGAGCGTCAGGCCACATGTCACTACTCAGTCTGACTGAGCGCCTCCAGGAGAGAGGCCCAAGCAAGACGCGCCCTGAGGAGCGTCTTGCCACGTGTCAACACTGGGTCTGATTGAGGGCCTTCTGGAGAGAGGCCCAAGAAAGACGCGTCCCGAGGAGCGTCTTGCCACATGTCAACAATGGTTCTTACTGAGGGCCTCCGGGAGAGAAGTCCAAGCAAGACGCGCCCCGAGGAGCTTCTTGCCACATGTCAGCACTCGGTCTGACTGAGTGCCTCCAGGAGAGAGGCCAAAGCAAGACGCCCCCCGAGGAGCGTCTTGACACATGTCAACACTGGGTCTGACTGAGTGCCTCCATGAGAGAAGCCCCAGCAAGACGCGCCCAGAGGAGCGTCTTGCCACATGTCACTACTCGGTCTGTTTGAGCGCCTCCAGGAGAGAGGCCCAAGCAAGACGTGCCCCGAGGAGCGTCTTGCCACATGTCAACAATGGGTCTGACTGAGGGCCTCCAGGAGAGAAGCCCAAGCAAGACGCGCCCCGAGGAGCGTCTTGCCACATGTCAACACTGGGTCTGACTGAGCGCCTCCAGGAGAGAGGCCCAAGCAAGACACGCCCCGAGGAGCGTCTTGACACATGTCAACACTGGGTCTGACTGACGGCCTCCATGAGAGAAGCCCAAGCAAGACGCTCCCCGAGGAGAGTCTTGCCACATGTCAACACTCGGTCTGACAGAGGGCATCCAGGAGAGAGGCCCAAGCAATATGCGCCCCGAGGAGCGTCTTGCCACTTAAACCCACAACCTAGCACTGAGGACAGAGGGACTTTATTTAAATTAGTACTTAATGGAAACGATACATAATGATACATAAGAGCCATGTCACACATTCAGCCTAGGAATAGTAGCATTGTGCACTATTAAAAATATACACATCAATTGCTCGAATCCCATTGTTGCAAAGTAAAACTCTAATAAAACTCTAGTCTGACATCAACAGAGAAGACTTAGTGTATGTACTACAAATACAGCATTAGGATTTAGAGTGGACCGTGCACCTTGTGAACCATCAGAGGCTTATGACGCAACATATCTTCCAGTTGCTATTAGACAAGTTATAATTCTCGACCATTTTTCGGAACTGGTTTCTTGGGTCCGTGAGTAAATGCCATTAGTACTTAATGGAAACGATACATAATGATACATAAGAGCCATGTCGTACATTCAGCCTAGGAATAGTAGCATTGTGCACTATTAAAAATATACACATCAATTGCTCGAATCCCATTGTTGCAAAGTAAAACTCTAATAAAACTCTAGTCCGACATCAACAGAGAAGACTTAGTGTATGTACTACAAATACAGCATTAGGATTTCGAGTGGACCGTGCACCTTGTGAACCATCAGAGGCTTATGACGCAACATATCTTCCAGTTGCTATTAGACAAGTTATAATTCTCGACCATTTTTCGGAACTGGTTTCTTGGGTCCGTGAGTAAATGCCAAATGAGATGATAGTCCTTAAGTAAGTTCCTGGCGATCCCATGTCACGCTCTTGCCCATCAGCCGGTGAACGCTGAGACGGAACTCGATGAGAGCGATGTATTTTTTAAGTGCTCCGAATGTACTTCTAACAAGCGTGCGATTCACTTTGTGAGTAAACCGCAGCTGCATTTGATTCAAACAGTCGAGCCAACTTTCTACATCACAATATGCGTTTTGTAGTTAGTCGAGTTACCTTTTGTGTGGCGCATGCACGGGTCGTTATCGTCCAGCTCCCAGCTTAGAGAGTCCTGTATTGACACAGACGTCAATACATCTCGATGTCATGCAACACACAAAGTCTGTCGCATACAGGTGGGTTAACACATGTACGATACCTTTTGTGTGGCGCATGCACGGGTTGTTAGTGTCCAGCTCCCAGCTTAGAGAGTCCTGTATTGACACAGACGTCAATACATCTCAATGTCATGCAACACACAAAGTCTGTCGCATACAGGTGGGTTAGCACATGTACGATACCTTTTGTGTGGCGCATGCACGGGTCGTTAGCGTCCAGCTCCCGGCTTATAGAGAGTCCTGTATTGACACAGACGTCAATACATCTCGATGTCATGCAACACACAAAGTCTGTCGCATACAGGTGGGTTAACACACATGTACGATGTGTGCGATGGCACGCCCAGTTTACAATGGGACACGACGATGATCATTGTTAACCAAACTCTTGTTTCTCACGACAGGTGGTAGCGTTGTCTCCTGCACCTGGTCTTCGTGCACAGAGGGTGCTGTAATGTGCTCTTCATAGTCGCGATCGTTGTCACTCGAATCCGTTGTTCTCACGACAGGTGGTAGCGTTGTCTCCTGCATGTTGTCTTCACGTGCGGCAAGCGTTGTGCTGTGCTCGTTATAATGGTTGTCTTCGTACAAAGGGGGTGTTGAATACTCCTTCGCGAGTAGTTTAGGAGGTGGTGTGATGGGACGTATCTCAGAGGCGTTATGTGAGCGTACCACCATGGCCTGAGCAACTGCGACTACTGAGAGTACACCCAGTACAGACAGCGAGATCTTTTTTTTTCTTGGGTGTTGTACGTGTGGGTACAGCCGCTTTAATGGCAGTGAGAGCAAGTGGGCAAATGTATTTATAGGTCACTAGCAGAAACTAAGGCACGTGGTCAGAGTGTAATCGTAACCACCGTAGCTCTTGTCATAATTTAATATACATAGAAATCAGAAACGGGCATGTCAGGATAGACATCGCGAGTGATAATGCAGCCAGTATCTGTGTGCGCTTGAGAGCACCTTGTTGTTCTACTGTGGTGCCCACGCCGCCAGGTCTGTAAATGTCATCGACCTCCTTTATATACGCATACGCTAAAGACCGTATATTCTCTATGGATTTGAACACGTCCTTTGTTTCGCGTAACGCTTGAGCTGTCTCGATCGTGATGTTGTGAGTGTACGCCAGTTTTTCACGTGCACCGAGGTCCGAAAGGGCGTGCGCTACAACTATTAACCTTGGTTTGGGAGTGTGGCAAAACGCTCGCTCCGCTGTAATGGGCGGATGCAATGTTATCACCTGGTACGTTTCGTTAGTCGGGTCGTAACACACCGGTCCGTGAAACGGACCGTCACATTGTATGGGGCACAGTAAGGACAACACGCCGCCGACCGTGACTTCGCACTCGACCGCGGTGGTGTTATCGATTTGCAAAGGATCACATACGCCTCTCCAGTCGCAATGAGGCACATTGTAGTCGACGCGACCGTCGGTCACCATAGCTTTCATCAGCCAACACACTCGATTGCCCTTCGAAACATCGGCGATCAACGTGAGCTTAGAGGTCGACGTCGCTTTACTGTACGCCAGGATATCCGTGTGTGAGTGCACGCTCGACGTCGATTGACAACCGGTCATGTCAGACCTGATCAGACCTTCCGAACACATGACCATTAGTTGTTGTGCGGCCGAGAGTATCGCGATCATACCGTTGAGATGTGTAGAAAGCGCGTACACGCCAGCCTTCCACGTTTCCAAAATTTCCAGCAGTCTAGAGGGACTTGTCTTAGCGCGCACGGCTGTGCTGAATTTGTGTTGGGTAGACACAACGGCTTCTACCTCGCTTAGGATCTGTGGGCTCATGTACTCGTGGTAGGCCAAGACGTGTATAGTCGAGCGCGGTGACGCCCCGAACACTTGACCCGGTTTTGTTGTGGCGATATGCGTGTCCAGTAACGTGGCAAAGTCCGCGTGTCTAGCGTGTATTGATTTTACAGCTCGCTCATACCCCAACAGTACGGTCCGTAGAAGTTCGTTCACTTGTTTCCATGCGCTCGTGGAACACAGGACATCGCAACCTCTGTGATACTCAAGTAAAGCGTCAAACACCAGCTGCTTGCACGTTGGAAATACAATCGGTAGTAACTTCTTACTCCACTCTATGTTGAACTCGTATAGTATGTATATGGGCGGTTGCGGCGGTTTGCGCATTTTCTATCTACCCTCCGCTAATATGACTCTGTGGTCTGTCTCCTGAGATGGTGCGGTTGGAACTTGCGAGAGTGCACTATCGACGGTCGGCGTTTCCATTTCGTCAACTGCCATTTTCAGCCGCTGGCAAACGGCCGTCGACGGTCGATGCGAGACACCAACATAACGTTAAACCGTGACCCTCATGCCAGTTTTCTGTAGTACTGGTTGTAGTTTCTGGTGCACACTCGAAACGCCATTACGATCACAATTACGTTGATTAATAAATCCAGTGTTGTAGCGACTCCTGTCAGCGCCGTCGCGCAACTTGTGTCGGTGTTATCTCTCGATACTTTCATTCGTATCCGAGCGTATGCAGAATCTACGGATCTGGTGAAGTTGCTTGTCACTAGCTTGCGCACGTTTGATATGGCACTTTGCGCGAGACTCGCACAACCTGCAGTGGCGATCGTCGCATCAGTGCAAAGTTTTTCCAATATATCGCTCGCAACATCGTTTGTCATTTGCTGTACACTGCGCACACTGGCCGCGAGGTCGCGGAGAGGGTCTTCGTTACGAGCTACTCTGGTAGCGCCGTGGTTGATGAGGACGATCATCTTTAGCAATAGTTCATCTCGAAGCGCAACGATGGTGAGGGCGACGGGTTGGCCGGTTCCGCCTTCAGGCCACACGGTTGCCGCTAGATTGCCCAATGCCACACACGCAGACGAACCCTGTACACACTCAATGACCCGTGTGCGATCGTTGATTTCTGCTAGTACGTTTGCTAGGTCTACGTGCTTCCACGGATCGGGCGTGGGCACGCGCTTGTTTTTAGAGGCGTTTTTGTGCAGCCTCTACCCTGCACGACCGCTCGTGGCCGCACTAGCTATATTTATCTTTATTTGTTTCACACACACACACACACACACACACACACACACACACACACACACACACACACACACACACACACACACACACACACACACAGGCCCTTGCGTGCAAACCCCGGTCAGGCCTGCAGTGTACACATCAGAGACATGATGTTCTTTCACAGAACTGAGGTTGTTCATTACTAAATGACTTTTACAGGAATATTGTTATTATACTGTTCAACAGGTTGATCATAATAATGTGTATTAAACCCACAACCTAGCACTGAGGACAGAGGGACTTTATTTAAATTTGTACTTAATGGAAACGATACATAATGATACATAAGAGCCATGTCGTACATTCAGCCTAGGAATAGTAGCATTGTGCACTATTAAAAATATACACATCAATTGCTCGAATCCCATTGTTGCAAAGTAAAACTCTAATAAAACTCTAGTCTGACATCAACAGAGAAGACTTAGTGTATGTACTACAAATACAGCATTAGGATTTCGAGTGGACCGTGCACCTTGTGAACCATCAGAGGCTTATGACGCAACATATCTTCCAGTTGCTATTAGACAAGTTATAATTCTCGACCATTTTTCGGAACTGGTTTCTTGGGTCCGTGAGTAAATGCCAAATGAGATGATAGTCCTTAAGTAAGTTCCTGGCGATCCCATGTCACGCTCTTGCCCATCAGCCGGTGAACGCTGAGACGGAACTCGATGAGAGCAATGTATTTTTTAAGTGCTCCGAATGTACTTCTAACAAGCGTGCGATTCACTTTGTGAGTAAACCGCAGCTGCAGCTGATTCAAACAGTCGAGCCAACTTTCTACATCACAATATGCGTTTTGTAGTTAGTCGAGTTACCTTTTGTGTGGCGCATGCACGGGTCGTTATCGTCCAGCTCCCAGCTTAGAGAGTCCTGTATTGACACAGACGTCAATACATCTCGATGTCATGCAACACACAAAGTCTGTCACATACAGGTGGGTTAACACATGTACGATACCTTTTGTGTGGCGCATGCACGGGTTGTTAGCATCCAGCTCCCAGCTTAGAGAGTCCTGTATTGACACAGACGTCAATACATCTCGATGTCATGCAACACACAAAGTCTGTCGCATACAGGTGGGTTAACACATGTACGATACCTTTTGTGTGGCGCATGCACGGGTCGTTAGCGTCCAGCTCCCGGCTTATAGAGAGTCCTGTATTGACACAGACGTCAATACATCTCGATGTCATGCAACACACAAAGTCTGTCGCATACAGGTGGGTTAACACACATGTACGATGTGTGCGATGGCACGCCCAGTTTACAATGGGACACGACGATGATCATTGTTAACCAAACTCTTGTTTCTCACGACAGGTGGTAGCGTTGTCTCCTGCACCTGGTCTTCGTGCACAGAGGGTGCTGTAATGTGCTCGTCATAGTCGCGATCGTTGTCACTCGAATCCGTTGTTCTCACGACAGGTGGTAGCGTTGTCTCCTGCATGTTGTCTTCGCGTGCGGCAAGCGTTGTGCTGTGCTCGTTATAATGGTTGTCTTCGAACAAAGGGGGTGTTGAATACTCCTTCGCGAGTAGTGTAGGAGGTGGTGTGATGGGACGTATCTCAGAGGCGTTATGTGAGCGTACCACCATGGCCTGAGCAACTGCGACTACTGAGAGTACACCCAGTACAGACAGCGAGATCTTTTTTTTTTCTTGGGTGTTGTACGTGTGGGTACAGCCGCTTTAATGGCAGTGAGAGCAAGTGGGCAAATGTATTTATAGGTCACTAGCAGAAACTAAGGCACGTGGTCAGAGTGTAATCGTAACCACCGTAGCTCTTGTCATAATTTAATATACATAGAAATCAGAAACGGGCATGTCAGGATAGACATCGCGAGTGATAATGCGGCCAGTATCTGTGTGCGCTTGAGAGCACCTTGTTGTTCTACTGTGGTGCCCACGCCGCCAGGTCTGTAAATGTCATCGACCTCCTTTATATACGCATACGCTAAAGACCGTATATTCTCTATGGATTTGAACACGTCCTTTGTTTCGCGTAACGCTTGAGCTGTCTCGAGCGTGATGTTGTGAGTGTACGCCAGTGTTTCACGTGCACCGAGGTCCGAAAGGGCGTGCGTTACAACTATTAACCTTGGTTTGGGAGTGTGGCGAAACGCTCGCTCCGCTGTAATGGGCGGATGCAATGTTATCACCTGGTACGTTTCGTTAGTCGGGTCGTAACACACCGGTCCGTCACACGGACCGTCACATTGTATGGGGCACAGTAAGGACAACACGCCGCCGACCGTGACTTCGCACTCGACCGCGGTGGTGTTATCGATTTGCAAAGGATCACATACGCCTCTCCAGTCGCAATGAGGCACATTGTAGTCGACGCGACCGTCGGTCACCATAGCTTTCGTCAGCCAACACACTCGATTGCCCTTCGAAACATCGGCGATCAACGTGAGCTTAGAGGTCGACGTCGCTTTACTGTACGCCAGGATATCCGTGTGTGAGTGCACGCTCGACGTCGATTGACAACCGGTCATGTCAGACCTGATCAGACCTTCCGAACACATGACCATTAGTTGTTGTGCGGCCGAGAGTATCGCGATCATACCGTTGAGATGTGTAGAAAGCGCGTACACGCCAGCCTTCCACGTTTCCAAAATTTCCAGCAGTCTAGAGGGACTTGTCTTAGCGCGCACGGCTGTGCTGAATTTGCGTTGGGTAGACACAACGGCTTCGACCTCGCTTAGGATCTGTGGGCTCATGTACTCGTGGTAGGCCAAGACGTGTATAGTCGAGCGCGGTGACGCCCCGAACACTTGACCCGGTTTTTTTGTGGCGATATGCGTGTCCAGTAACGTGGCAAAGTCCGCGTGTCTAGCGTGTATTGATTTTACAGCTCGCTCATACCCCAACAGTACGGTCCGTAGAAGTTTGTTCACTTGTTTCCATGCGCTCGTGGAACACAGGACATCGCAACCTCTGTGATACTCAAGTAAAGCGTCAAACACCAGCTGCTTGCACGTTGGAAATACAATCGGTAGTAACTTCTTACTCCACTCTATGTTGAACTCGTATAGTATGTATATGGGCGGTTGCGGCGGTTTGCGCATTTTCTATCTACCCTCCGCTAATATCACTCTGTGGTCTGTCTCCTGAGATGGTGCGGTTGGAACTTGCGAGAGTGCACTATCGACGGTCGGCGTTTCCATTTCGTCAACTGTCATTTTCAGCCGCTGGCAAACGGCCGTCGACGGTCGATGCGAGACACCAACATAACGTTAGACCGCGACCCTCATGCCAGTTTTCTGTAGTACTGGTTGTAGTTTCTGGTGCACACTCGAAACGCCATTACGATCACAATTACGTTGATTAATAAATCCAGTGTTGTAGCGACTGCAGCCAGCGCCGTCGCGCAACTTGTGTCGGTGTTATCTCTCGATACTTTCATTCGTATCCGAGCGTATGCAGAATCTACGGATCTGGTGAAGTTGCTTGTCACTAGCTTGCGCACGTTTGATATGGCACTTTGCGCGAGACTCGCACAACCTGCAGTGGCGACCGTCGCGTCAGTGCAAAGTTTTTCCGATATATCGCTCGCAACATCGTTTGTCATTTGCTGTACACTGCGCACACTGGCCGCGAGGTCGCGGAGAGGGTCTTCGTTACGAGTTGTGTAATATCCGCTGACTTGCCGATTCAATTCTGGTGGCGCTGACCCAAACGAGAACGCTTTTAAGGCGCATGTCGTGGTAACTCTGGTAGCGCCGTGGTTGACGAGGACGATCATCTTTAGCAATAGTTCATCTCGAAGCACAACGATGGTGAGGGCGACGGGTTGGCCGGTTCCGCCTTCAGGCCACTCGGTTGCCGGTAGATTGCCCAATGCCACACACGCAGACGAACCCTGTACACACTCAATGACCCGTGTGCGATCGTTGATTTCTGCTAGTACGTTTGCTAGTTCTAAGTGCTTCCACGGATCGGGCGTGGGCACGCGCTTGTTTTAGAGGCGTTTTCGCGCAGCCTCTACCCTGCACGACCGCTCGTGGCCACACTAGCTATATTTATCTTTATTTGTTTCACACACACACACACACACACACACACACACACACACACACACACACACACACACACACACACACACACATACATACACACACACACACACACACACACACACACACACACACACACACACACACACATACAGGCCCTTGCGTGCAAACCCCGGTCAGGTCTGCAGTGTACACATCAGAGACATGATGTGCTTTCACAGAACTGAGGTTGTTCATTACTAAATGACTTTTACAGGAATATTGTTATTATACTATTCAACAGGTTGATCATAATAATGTGTATTAAACCCACAACCTAGCACTGAGGACAGAGGGACTTTATTTAAATTAGTACTTAATGGAAACGATACATAATGATACATAAGAGCCATGTCATACATTCAGCCTAGGAATAGTAGCATTGTGCATTATTAAAAATATACAGATCAATTGTTCGAATCCCATTGTTGCAAAGTAAAACTCTAATAAAACTCTAGTCTGACATCAACAGAGAAGACTTAGTGTATGTACTACAAATACAGCATTAGGATTTCGAGTGGACCGTGCACCTTGTGAACCATCAGAGGCTTATGACGCAACATATCTTCCAGTTGCTATTAGACAATTTATAATTCTCGACCATTTTTCGGAACTGGTTTCTTGGGTCCGTGAGTAAATGCCAAATGAGATGATAGTCCTTAAGTAAGTTCCTGGCGATCCCATGTCACGCTCTTGCCCATCAGCCGGTGAATGCTGAGACGGAACTCGATGAGAGCGATGTATTTTTTAAGTGCTCCGAATGTACTTCTAACAAGCGTGCGATTCACTTCGTGAGTAAACCGCAGCTGCAGCTGATTCAAACAGTCGAGCCAACTTTCTACATCACAATATGCGTTTTGTAGTTAGTCAAGTTACCTTTTGTGTGGCGCATGCACGGGTCGTTAGCGTCCAGCTCCCAGCTTAGAGAGTCCTGTATTGACACAGACGTCAATACATCTCGATGTCATGCAACACACAAAGTCTGTCGCATACAGGTGGGTTAACACATGTACGATACCTTTTGTGTGGCGCATGCACGGGTCGTTAGCGTCCAGCTCCTGGCTTATAGAGAGTCCTGTATTGACATAGACGTCAATACATCTCGATGTCATGCAACACACAAAGTCTGTCGCATACAGGTGGGTTAACACAGATGTACGATGTGTGCGATGGCGCGCCCGTTTACAATGGGACACGACGATGATCATTGTTAACCAAACTCTTGTTTCTCACGACAGGTGGTAGCGTTGTCTCCTGCACCTGGTCTTCGTGCACAGAGGGTGTTGTAATGTGCTCGTCATAGTCGCGATCGTTGTCACTCGAATCCATTGTTCTCACGACAGGTGGTAGCGTTGTCTCCTGCATGTTGTCTTCGCGTGCGGCAAGCGTTGTGCTGTGCTCGTTATAATGGTTGTCTTCGTACAAAGGGGGTGTTGAATACTCCTTCGCGAGTAGTCTAGGAGGTGGTGTGATGGAACGTATCTCAGAGGCGTTATTAGAGCGTACCACCATGGCCTGAGCAACTGCGACTACTGAGAGTACACCCAGTACAGACAGCGAGATCAATTTTTTTTCTTGGGTGTTGTACGTGTGGGTACAGCCGCTTTAATGGCAGTGAGAGCAAGTGGGCAAATGTATTTATAGGTCACTAGCAGAAACTAAGGCACGTGGTCAGAGTGTAATCGTAACCACCTAAAGTAGCTCTTGTCATAATTTAATATACATAGAAATCAGAAACGGGTATGTCAGGATAGACATCGCGAGTGATAATGCGGCCAGTATCTGTGTGCGCTTGAGAGCACCTTGTTGTTCTACTGTGGTGCCCACGCCGCCGGGTCTGTAAATGTCATCGACCTACTTTATATACGCATATGCTAAAGACCGTATATTCTCTATGGATTTGAACACGTCCTTTGTTTCGCGTAACGCTTGAGCTGTCTCGAGCGTGATGTTGTGAGTGTACACCAGTGTTTCGCGTGCACCGAGGTCCGAAAGGGCGTGCGCTACAACTATTAACCTTGGTTTGGGAGTGTGGCGAAACGCTCACTCCGCTGTAATGGGCAGATGCAATGTTATCAAATGGTACGTTTCGTTAGTCGGGTCGTAACACACCGGTCCGTCACACGGACCGTCACATTGTATGGGGCTTATACTATTCAACAGGTTGATCATAATAATGTGTATTAAACCCACAACCTAGCACTGAGGACAGAGGGACTTTATTTAAATTAGTACTTAATGGAAACAATACATAATGATACATAAGAGCCATGTCATACATTCAGCCTAGGAATAGTAGCATTGTGCACTATTAAAAATATACACATCAAT
This sequence comes from Nothobranchius furzeri, assembly GCF_043380555.1. NCBI lineage: Eukaryota > Metazoa > Chordata > Actinopteri > Cyprinodontiformes > Nothobranchiidae > Nothobranchius > Nothobranchius furzeri. The sequence goes on from NC_091741.1 coordinate 2,475,584, forward strand.
TGCTCGAATCCCATTGTTGCAAAGTAAAACTCTAATAAAACTCTAGTCTGACATCAACAGAGAAGACTTAGTGTATGTACTACAAATACAGCATTAGGATTTCGAGTGGACCGTGCACCTGGTGAACCATCAGAGGCTTATGACGCAACATATCTTCCAGTTCTGACTGAGCGCCTCCAGGAGAGAGGCCCAAGCAAGACACGCCCCGAGGAGCGTCTTGCCACATGTCACTACTCGGTCTGACTGAGCGCCTCCAGGAGAGAGGTCCAAGCAAGACACGCCCCGAGGAGCGTCTTGCCACATGTCACTACTCGGTCTGACTGAGCGCCTCCAGGAGGGAGGTCCAAGCAAGACGCGCCCCGAGGAGCGTCTTGCCACATGTCACTACTCGGTCTGACTGAGCACCTCCAGGAGAGAGGCCCAAGCAAGACGTGCCCCGAGGAGCGTCTTGCCACATGTCAACAATGGGTCTGACTGAGGGCCTCCAGGAGAGAAGCCCAAGCAAGACGCGCCCCGAGGAGCGTCTTGCCACATGTCAACACTGGGTCTGACTGAGGGCCCCCAGGAGAGAGGCCCAAATAAGACGCGCCCCGAGGAGCGTCTTGCCACATGTCAACACTGGGTCTGACTGAGGGCCTCCAGGAGAGAAGCCCAAGCAAGATGCGCCCCGAGGATGTTCTTGCCACATGTCAGCACTCGGTCTGACTGAGCGCCTCCAGGAGAGAGGCCCAAGCACGACGCGCCCCGAGGAGCGTCTTGCCACATGTCAACACTGGGTCTGACTGAGCGCCTCCAGGAGAGAGGCCCAAGCAAGACGCGCCCGGAGGAGGTCAAGACGCTCCTCGGGGCGTGTCTTGCTTGGGCTTCTCTCCTGGAGGCCCTCAGTCAGACCCATTGTTGACATGTGGCAAGACGCTCCTCGGAGCACGTCTTGCTTGGGCCTCTCTCCTGGAGGCGCTCAAACAGACCGAGTAGTGACATGTGGCAAGACGCTCCTCGGGGCGCGTCTTGCTGGGGCTTCTCTCATGGAGGCACTCAGTCAGACCCAGTGTTGACATGTGGCAAGACGCTCCTCGGGGCGCGTCTTGCTTGGACCTCTCTCCCTGAGGCGCTCAGTAAGACCGAGTAGTGACATGTGGCAAGACGCTCCTCGGGGCGCATCTTGCTTGGGCCTCTCTCATGGAGGCCCTCTGTCAGACCCAGTGTTGACATGTGTCAAGACGCTCCTCGGGGGGCGTCTTGCTTTGGCCTCTCTCCTGGAGGCACTCAGTCTGACCGAGTGCTGACATGTGGCAAGAAGCTCCTCGGGGCGCGTCTTGCTTGGACTTCTCTCCCGGAGGCCCTCATTAAGAACCATTGTTGACATGTGGCAAGACGCTCCTCGGGGCGCGTCTTGCTTGGGCCTCTCTCCAGAAGGCCCTCAATCAGACCCAGTGTTGACACGTGGCAAGACACTCCTCGGGGCGCGTCTTGCTTGGGCCTCTCTCCTGCAGGCCCTCTGTCATACCCAGTGTTGACATGTGTCAAGACGCTCCTCGGGGCGCATCTTGCTTGGGCTTCTCTCCTGGAGGCCCTCAGTCAGACCCATTGTTGGCATGTGGCAAGACGCTCCTCGGGGCGCGTCTTGCTTGGGCCTCTCTCCTGGAGGCGCTCAGTCAGACCGAGTGCTGACATGTGGTAAGACGTTCCTCGGGGCGCGTCTTGCTTGGGCTTCTCTCCTGGAGGCGCTCAGAAAGACCCAGTGTTGACATGTGACAAGACGCTCCTCGGGGCGCGTCTTGCTTGGGCCTCTCTCCTGGAGGCGCTCAGTCAGAACCAGAGGTGACATGTGGCAAGACGCTCCTCGGGGCGCGTCTTGCTTGGGCCTCTCTCCTGGAGGCCCTCTGTCAGACCCAGTGTTGACATGTGGCAAGACGCTCCTCCGGGCGCATCTTGCTTGGGCCTCTCTCCTGGAGGCCCTCAGTCAGACCCATTGTTGACATGTGGCAAGACGCTCCTCGGGGCGCGTCTTGCTTGGGCCTCTCTCCTGGAGGCGCTCAGTCAGACCGAGTGCTGACCTAAGGCAAGACGCTCCTCGGGGCGCGTCTTGCTGGGGCCTCTCTCCTGGAGGCGCTCAGTCAGACCCAGTGCTGACATGTGGCAAGACGCTCCTCGGGGCGCGTCTTGCTTGGGCCTCTCTCCTGGAGGCGCTCAGTCAGACTGAGTAGTGACATGTGGCCTGACGATCCTTGGGGCACGTCTTGCTTGGGCCTCTCTCCAGGAGGCGCTCAGTCAGACCCAGTGGTGACATGTGGCAAGACACTCCTCGGGGCGCGTCTTGCTTGGGCCTCTCTCGTGGAGGCCCTCTGTCAGACCCAGTGTTGACATGTGTCAAGACGCTCCTCGGGGCGCGTCTTGCTTGGGCTTCTCTCCTGGAGGCCCTCAGTGAGACCCATTGTTGACATGTGGCAAGACGCTCCTCGGGGCGCGTCTTGCTTGGGCTTCTCTCCTGGAGGCGCTCAGACAGACCCAGTGTTGACATGTGACAAGACGCTCCTCGGGGCGCGTCTTGCTTGGGCCTCTCTCCTGGAGGCGCTCAGTCAGAACCAGAGGTGACATGTGGCAAGACGCTCCTCGGGGCGCGTCTTGCTTGGGCCTCTCTCCTGGAGGCCCTCTGTCAGACCCAGTGTTGACATGTGGCAAGACGCTCCTCCGAGCGCATCTTGCTTGGGCCTCTCTCCTGGAGGCGCTCAGTCAGACTGAGTAGTGACATGTTGCAAGACGCTGCTCGGGGCGCGTCTTGCTTGGGCCTCTCTCCTGGAGGCGCTCAGTCAGACTGAGTAGTGACATGTGGCCTGACGCTCCTCGGGGCGCGTGTTGCTTGGGCCTCTCTCCTGGAGGCGCTCAGTCTGACCAAGTGGTGACATGTGGCAAGACACTCCTCGGGGCGCGTCTTGCTTGGGCCTCTCTCCTGGAGGCCCTCTGTCATACCCAGTGTTGACATGTGTCAAGACGCTCCTCGGGGCGCGTCTTGCTTGGGCTTCTCTCCTGGAGGCCCTCAGTCAGACCCATTGTTGGCATGTGGCAAGACGCTCCTCGGGGCGCGTCTTGCTTGGGCCTCTCTCCTGGAGGCGCTCAGTCAGACCGAGTGCTGACATGTGGCAAGACGCTCCTCGGGCCGCGTGTTGCTTGGGCTTCTCTCCTGGAGGCCCTCAGTCAGACCCATTGTTGACATGTGGCAAGACGTTCCTCGGGGCGCGTCTTGCTTGGGCCTCTCTCCTGGAGGCGCTCAGTCAGACCGAGTGCTGACATGTGGCAAGACGCTCCTCGGGGCGCGTCTTGCTTGGGCTTCTCTCCTGGAGGCGCTCAGAAAGACCCAGTGTTGACATGTGGCAAGACGCTCCTCCGGGCGCATCTTGCTTGGGCCTCTCTCCTGGAGGCCCTCAGTCAGACCCATTGTTGACATGTGGCAAGACGCTCCTCGGGGCGCGTCTTGCTTGGGCCTCTCTCCTGGAGGCGCTCAGTCAGACTGAGTAGTGACATGTGGCCTGACGATCCTCGGGGCACGTCTTGCTTGGGCCTCTCTCCTGGAGGCGCTCAGTCAGACCCAGTGGTGACATGTGGCAAGACACTCCTCGGGGCGCGTCTTGCTTGGGCCTCTCTCGTGGAGGCCCTCTGTCAGACCCAGTGTTGACATGTGTCAAGACGCTCCTCGGGGCGCGTCTTGCTTGGGCTTCTCTCCTGGAGGCCCTCAGTCAGACCCATTGTTGACATGTGGCAAGACGCTCCTCGGGGCGCGTCTTGCTTGGGCTTCTCTCCTGGAGGCGCTCAGACAGACCCAGTGTTGACATGTGACAAGACGCTCCTCGGGGCGCGTCTTGCTTGCGCCTCTCTCCTGGAGGCGCTCAGTCAGAACGAGAGGTGACATGTGGCAAGACGCTCCTCGGGGCGCGTCTTGCTTGGGCCTCTCTCCTGGAGGCCCTCTGTCAGACCCAGTGTTGACATGTGGCAAGACGCTCCTCCGGGCGCATCTTGCTTGGGCCTCTCTCCTGGAGGCGCTCAGTCAGACTGAGTAGTGACATGTGGCAAGACACTCCTCGGGGCGCGTCTTGGTTGGGCCTCTCTCCTGGAGGCGCTCATTCAGACCCAGTGGTGACATGTGGCAAGACGCTCCTCGGGGCGCGTATTGCTTTGGCCTCTCTCCTGAATGCCCTCTGTCAGACCGAGTGTTGACATGTGGCAAGACTCTCCTCGGGGCGCGTCTTGCTTGGGCTTCTCTCATGGAGGCCCTCAGTCCGACCCAGTGTTGACATGTGTCAAGACGCTCCTCGGGGCGTGTCTTGCTTGGGCCTCTCTCCTGGAGGCGCTCAGTCAGACCCAGTGTTGACATGTGGCAAGACGCTCCTTTGGGCGCGTCTTGCTTGGGCTTCTCTCCTGGAGGCCCTCAGTCAGACCCATTGTTGACATGTGGCAAAACGCTCCTCGGGGCATGTCTTGCTTGTGCCTCTCTCCTGGAGGCGCTCAGTCAGACCGAGTAGTGACATGTGGCAAGACGCTCCTCGGGGCGCGTCTTGCTTGGACCTCCCTCCTGGAGGCGCTCAGTCAGACCGAGTAGTGACATTTGGCAAGACGCTCCTCGGGGCGCGTCTTGCTTGGACCTCTCTCCTGGAGGAGCTCAGTTAGATCGAGTAGTGACATGTGGCAAGACGCTCCTCGGGGCGCGTCTTGCTTGGGCCTCTCTCCTGGAGGCGCTCAGTCAGACCGAGTGCTGACATAAGGCAAGACGCTCCTCGGGGCGCGTCTTGCTGGGGCCTCTCTCCTGGAGGTGCTCAATCAGACCCAGTGGTGACACGTGGCAAGACGCTCCTCTGGGCGCGTCTTGCTTGGGCCTCTCTCCTGGAGGAGCTCAGTCAGACCCAGTGGTGACACGTGGCAAGACGCTCCTCGGGGCGCGTCTTGCTTGGGCCTCTCTCCTGGAGGCGCTCAGTCAGACACAGTGTTGACATGTGGCAAGACACTCCTCGGGGCGCGTCTTGCCTGGGCCTCTCTCCTGGATGCCCTCTGTCAGACCCAGTGTTGACATGTGGCAAGACTCTCCTCGGGGCGCGTCTTGCTTGGGCTTCTCTCATGGAGGCCCTCAGTCAGACCCAGTGTTGACATGTGTCAAGACGCTCCTCGGGCCGTGTCTTGCTTGGGCCTCTCTCCTGGAAGCGCTCAGTCAGACCCAGTGTTGACATGTGGCAAGACGCTCCTCGGGGCGCTTCTTGCTTGGGCTTCTCTCCTGGAGGCGCTCAGTCAGACCGAGTAGTGACATGTGGCAAGACGCTCCTCGGGGCGCGTCTTGCTGGGGCTTCTCTCATGGAGGCACTCAGTCAGACCCAGTGTTGACATGTGGCTAGACGCTCCTCGGGGCGCGTGTTGCTTGGACCTCTCTCCTGGAGGCGCTCAGTCAGACCCAGTGTTGACATGTGGCAAGACACTCCTCGGGGCGCGTCTTGCCTGGGCTTCTCTCATGGAGGCCCACAGTAAGACCCATTGTTGACATGTGGAAAGAAGGTCCTCGGGGCGCGTCTTGCTTTGGCTTCTCTCCTGGAGGCCCTCAGTCAGACCCATTGTTGACATGTGGCAAGACGCTCCTCGGGGCGCGTCTTGCTGGGGCTTCTCTCATGGAGGCACTCAGTCAGACCCAGTGTTGACATGTGGCAAGACGCTCCTCGGGGCGCGTGTTGCTTGGACCTCTCTCCTGGAGGCGCTCAGTCAGACCGAGTAGTGACATGTGGCAAGACGCTCCTCGGGGCGCGTCTTGCTGGGGCCTCTCTCCTGGAGGCGCTCAGTCAGACCCAGTGTTGACATGTGTCAAGACGCTCCTCGGGGGTTTCTTGCTTGCGCCTCTCTCCTGGAGGCGCTCAGTCAGACCCAGAGGCGACATGTGGCAAGACGCTCCTCGGGCCTCTCTCCTGGAGACGCTCAGTCAGACCCAGTGTTGACATGTGGCAAGACGTTCCTCGGGGCGCGTCTTGCTTGGGCCTCTCGCCTGGAGGCGCTCAGTCAGACCGAGTGCTGACATGTTGCAAGACGCTCCTCCGGGCGCTTCTTGCTTGGGCCTCTCTCCTGGAGGCGCTCAGTCAGACCCAGTGTTGACATGTGGCAAGACGCTCCTCGGGGCGCGTCGTGCTTGGGCCTCTCTCCTGGAGGCGCTCAGTCAGACCGAGTGCTGACATGTGGCAAGAACATCCTCGGGGCGCATCTTGCTTGGGCTTCTCTCCTGGAGGCCCTCAGTCAGACCCAGTGTTGACATGTGGCAAGACGCTCCTCGGGGCGCGTCTTATTTGGGCCTCTCTCCTGGGGGCCCTCAGTCAGACCCAGTGTTGACATGTGGCAAGACGCTCCTCGGGGCGCGTCTTGCTTGGGCTTCTCTCCTGGAGGCCCTCAGTCAGACCCATTGTTGACATGTGGGAAGACGTTCCTCGGGGCACGTCTTGCTTGGGCCTCTCTCCTGGAGGTGCTCAGTCAGACCGAGTAGTGACATGTGGCAAGACGCTCCTCGGGGCGCGTCTTGCTTGGACCTCCCTCCTGGAGGCGCTCAGTCAGACCGAGTAGTGACATGTGGCAAGACGCTCCTCGGGGCGTGTCTTGCTTGGACCTCTCTCCTGGAGGCGCTCAGTTAGACCGAGTAGTGACATGTGGCAAGACGCTCCTCGGGGCGGGTCTTGCTTGGGCCTCTCTCCTGGAGGCGCTCAGTCAGAACTGGAAGATATGTTGCGTCATAAGCCTCTGATGGTTCACCAGGTGCACGGTCCACTCGAAATCCTAATGCTGTATTTGTAGTACATACACTAAGTCTTCTCTGTTGATGTCAGACTAGAGTTTTATTAGAGTTTTACTTTGCAACAATGGGATTCGAGCAATTGATGTGTATATTTTTAATAGTGCACAATGCTACTATTCCTAGGCTGAATGTATGACATGGCTCTTGTGTATCATTATGTATCGTTTCCATTAAGTACTAATTTAAATAAAGTCCCTCTGTCCTCAGTGCTAGGTTGTGGGTTTAATACACATTATTATGATCAACCTGTTGAATAGTATAATAACAATATTCCTGTAAAAGTCATTTAGTAATGAACAACCTCAGTTCTGTGAAAGAACATCATGTCTCTGATGTGTACACTGCAGGCCTGACCGGTCTTGCTGGGGCCTCTCTCCTGGAGGCGCTCAATCAGACCCAGTGGTGACACGTGGCAAGACGCTCCTCGGGGCGCGTCTTGCTTGGGCCTCTCTCCTGGAGGCGCTCAGTCAGACCAAGTGGTGACACGTGGCAAGAAGCTCTTTGTGGCGCGTCTTGCTTGGGCCTCTCTCCTGGAGGCGCTCAGTCAGACCCAGTGTTGACATGTGGAAAGACACTCCTCGGGGCGCGTCTTGCTTGGGCCTCTCTCATGGAGGCCCTCTGTCAGACCCAGTGTTGACATGTGTCAAGACGCTCCTCGGGGCGCGTCTTGCTTTGGCTTCTCTCGTGGAGGCGCTCAGTCAGACCGAGTGCTGACATGTGGCAAGAAGCTCCTCGGGGCGCGTCTTGCTTGGGCTTCTCTCCTGGAGGCCCTCAGTAAGACCCATTGTTGACATGTGGCAAGACGCTCCTCGTGGTGCGTCTTGCTTGGGCCTCTCTCCAGAAGGCCCTCAATCAGACCCAGTGTTGACACGTGGCAAGACGCTCCTCGGGGCGCGTCTTGCTTGGGCCTCTCTCCTGGAGGGGCTCAGTCAGACTGAGTAGTGACATGTGGCCTGACGCTCCTCGGGGCGCGTCTTGCCTGGGCCTCTCTCCTGGAGGCGCTCAGTCAGACCCAGTGGTGACATGTGGCAAGACACTCCTCGGGGCGCGTCTTTCTTGGGCCCCTCTCCTGGAGGCCCTCTGTCAGACCCAGTGTTGACATATGTCAAGACGCTCCACGGGGCGCGTCTTGCTTGGGCTTCTCTCCTGGAGGCCCTCAGTCAGACCCATTGTTGACATGTGGCAAGACGCTCCTCGGGCCGCGTCTTGCTTGGGCCTCTCTCCTGGAGGCGCTCAGTCAGAACCAGAGGTGACATGTGGCAAGACGCTCCTCGGGGCGCGTCTTGCTTGGGCCTCTCTCCTGGAGGCCCTCTGTCAGACCCAGTGTTGACATGTGGCAAGACGCTCCTCCGGGCGCATCTTGCTTGGGCCTCTCTCCTGGAGGCCCTCAGTAAGACCCATTGTTGACATGTGGCAAGACGCTCCTCGGGGCGCGTATTGCTTGGGCCTCTCTCCAGAAGGCCCTCAATAAGACCCAGTGTTGACATGTGGCAAGACGCTCCACGGGGCGCGTCTTGCTTGGGCTTCTCTCCTGGAGGCCCTCAGTCAGACCCATTGTTGACATGTGGCAAGACGCTCCTCGGGGCGCGTCTTGCTTGGGCCTCTCTCCTGGAGGCGCTCAGTCAGACCCAGTGTTGACATGTGGCAAGACGCTCCACGGGGCGCGTCTTGCTTGGGCTTCTCTCCTGGAGGCCCTCAGTCAGACCCATTGTTGACATGTGGCAAGACGCTCCTCGGGGCACGTCTTGCTTGGGCCTCTCTCCTGGAGGCGCTCAGTCAGACCGAGTAGTGACATGTGGCAAGACGCTCCTCGGGGCGCGTCTTGCTTGGGCCTCTCTCATGGAGGCCCTCTGTCAGACCCAGTGTTGACATGTGGCAAGACGCTCCTCGGGGCGCGTCTTGCTTGGGCCTCTCTCCAGAAGGCCCTCAATCAGACCCAGTGTTGACATGTGGCAAGACGCTCCTCGGGGCGCGTCTTGCTTGAGCTTCTCTCATGGATGCCCTCTGTCAGACCCAGTGTTGACATGTGTCAAGACGCTCCACGGGGCGCGTCTTGCTTGGGCTTCTCTCCTGGAGGCCCTCAGTCAGACCCATTGTTGACATGTGGCAAGACGCTCCTCGGGGCGCGTCTTGCTTGGACCTCTCTCCTGGAGGCGCTCAGTCAGAACCAGAGGTGACATGTGGCAAGACGCTCCTCGGGGCGCGTCTTGCTTGGGCCTCTCTCCTGGAGGCCCTCTGTCAGACCCAGTGTTGACATGTGGCAAGACGCTCCTCCGGGCGCATCTTGCTTGGGCCTCTCTCCTGGAGGCCCTCAGTAAGACCCATTGTTGACATGTGGCAAGACGCTCCTCGGGGCGCGTATTGCTTGGGCGTCTCTCCAGAAGGCCCTCAATAAGACCCAGTGTTTACATGTGGCAAGACGCTCCACGGGGCGCGTCTTGCTTGGGCTTCTCTCCTGGAGGCCCTCAGTCAGACCCATTGTTGACATGTGGCAAGACGCTCCTCGGGGCGCGTCTTGCTTGGGCCTCTCTCCTGGAGGCGCTCAGTCAGACCCAGTGTTGACATGTGGCAAGACGCTCCACGGGGCGCGTCTTGCTTGGGCTTCTCTCCTGGAGGCCCTCAGTCAGACCCATTGTTGACATGTGGCAAGACGCTCCTCGGGGCACGTCTTGCTTGGGCCTCTCTCCTGGAGGCGCTCAGTCAGACCGAGTTGTGACATGTGGCAAGACGCTCCCCGGGGCGCGTCTTGCTTGGACCTCTCTCCTGGAGGCGCTCAGTTAGACCGAGTAGTGACATGTCGCAAGACGCTCCTCGGGGCGCGTCTTGCTTGGGCCTCTCTCATGGAGGCCCTCTGTCAGACCCAGTGTTGACAAGTGGCAAGACGCTCCTCGGGGCGCGTCTTGCTTGGGCCTCTCTCCTGGAGGCGCTCAGTCAGAACCAGAGGTGACATGTGGCAAGACGCTCCTCGGGGTGCGTCTTGCTTGGGCCTCTCTCCTGGAGGCCCTCTGTCAGACCCAGTGTTGACATGTGGCAAAACGCTCCTACGGGCGCATCTTGCTTGGGCCTCTCTCCTGGAGGCCCTCAGTAAGACCCATTGTATACATGTGGCAAGACGCTCCTCGGGGCGCGTCTTGCTTGGGCCTCTCTCCAGAAGGCCCTCAATCAGACCCAGTGTTGACATGTGGCAAGACGCTCCTCGGGGCGCGTCTTGCTGGGGCTTCTCTCATGGAGGCACTCAGTCAGATCCAGTGTTGACATGTGGCAAGACGCTCCTCGGGGCGCGTCTTGCTTGGACCTCTCTCCCTGAGGCGCTCAGTCAGACCGAGTAGTGACATGTGGCAAGACGCTCCTCGGGGCGCGTCTTGCTTGGACCTCTCTCCCTGAGGCGCTCAGTCAGACCCAGTGTTGACATTTGGCAAGACACTCCTCGGGGCGCGTCTTGCTTGGGCCTCTCTCATGGAGGCCCTCTGTCAGACCCAGTGTTGACATGTGTCAAGACGCTCCTCGGGGGGCGTCTTGCTTTGGCCTCTCTCCTGGAGGTGCTCAGTCTGACCGAGTGCTGACATGTGGCAAGAAGCTCCTCGGGGCGCGTCTTGCTTGGGCTTCTCACCTGGAGGCTCTCAGTAAGAACCATTGTTGACATGTGGCAAGACGCTCCTCGGGGCGCGTCTTGCTTGGGCCTCTCTCCAGAAGGCCCTCAATCAGACCCAGTGTTGACACGTGGCAAGACGCTCCTCGGGGCGCGTCTTGCTTGGGCCTCTCTCCTGGAGGCGCTCAGTCAGACCAAGTGGTGACATGTGGCAAGACACTCCTCGGGGCGCGTCTTGCTTGGGCCTCTCTCCTGGAGGCCCTCTGTCAGACCCAGTGTTGACATGTGGCAAGACACTCCTCGGGGCGCGTCTTGCTTGGGCCTCTCTCATGGAGGCCCTCTGTCAGACCCAGTGTTGACATGTGTCAAGACGCTCCCCGGGGCGCGTCTTGCTTTGGCCTCTCTCCTGGAGGCGCTCAGTCAGACCGAGTGCTGACATGTGGCAAGAAGCTCCACGGGGCGCGTCTTGCTTGGGCTTCTCTCCTGGAGGCCCTCAGTCAGACCCATTGTTGACATGTGGCAAGACGCTCCTCGGGGCGCGTCTTGCTTGGGCCTCTCTCCTGGAGGCGCTCAGTCAGACCCAGTGTTGACATGTGGCAAGACGCTCCACGGGGCGCGTCTTGCTTGGGCTTCTCTCCTGGAGGCCCTCAGTCAGACCCATTGTTGACATGTGGCAAGACGCTCCTCGGGGCACGTCTTGCTTGGGCCTCTCTCCTGGAGGCGCTCAGTCAGACCGAGTAGTGACATGTGGCAAGACGCTCCTCGGGGCGCGTCTTGCTTGGGCCTCTCTCATGGAGGCCCTCTGTCAGACCCAGTGTTGACATGTGGCAAGACGCTCCTCGGGGCGCGTCTTGCTTGGGCCTCTCTCCTGGAGGCGCTCAGTCAGAACCAGAGGTGACATGTGGCAAGACGCTCCTCGGGGTGCGTCTTGCTTGGGCCTCTCTCCTGGAGGCCCTCTGTCAGACCCAGTGTTGACATGTGGCAAAACGCTCCTCCGGGCGCATCTTGCTTGGGCCTCTCTCCTGGAGGCCCTCAGTAAGACCCATTGTATACGTGTGGCAAGACGCTCCTCGAGGCGCGTCTTGCTTGGGCCTCTCTCCAGAAGGCCCTCAATCAGACCCAGTGTTGACATGTGGCAAGACGCTCCTCGGGGCGCGTCTTGCTTGAGCTTCTCTCATGGAGGCCCTCTGTCAGACCCAGTGTTGACATGTGTCAAGACGCTCCACGGGGCACGTCTTGCTTGGGCTTCTCTCCTGGAGGCCCTCAGTCAGACCCATTGTTGACATGTGGCAAGACGCTCCTCGGGGCGCGTCTTGCTTGGGCCTCTCTCCTGGAGGCGCTCAGTCAGACCGAGTTGTGACATGTGGCAAGACGCTCCCCGGGGCGCGTCTTGCTTGGACCTCTCTCCTGGAGGCGCTCAGTTAGACCGAGTAGTGACATGTCGCAAGACGCTCCTCGGGGCACGTCTTGCTTGGGCCTCTCTCCTGGAGGCGCTCAGTCAGACCGAGTTGTGACATGTGGCAAGACGCTCCCCGGGGCGCGTCTTGCTTGGACCTCTCTCCTGGAGGCGCTCAGTTAGACCGAGTAGTGACATGTCGCAAGACGCTCCTCGGGGCGCGTCTTGCTTGGGCCTCTCTCATGGAGGCCCTCTGTCAGACCCAGTGTTGACAAGTGGCAAGACGCTCCTCGGGGCGCGTCTTGCTTGGGCCTCTCTCCTGGAGGCGCTCAGTCAGAACCAGAGGTGACATGTGGCAAGACGCTCCTCGGGGTGCGTCTTGCTTGGGCCTCTCTCCTGGAGGCCCTCTGTCAGACCCAGTGTTGACATGTGGCAAAACGCTCCTACGGGCGCATCTTGCTTGGGCCTCTCTCCTGGAGGCCCTCAGTAAGACCCATTGTATACATGTGGCAAGACGCTCCTCGGGGCGCGTCTTGCTTGGGCCTCTCTCCAGAAGGCCCTCAATCAGACCCAGTGTTGACATGTGGCAAGACGCTCCTCGGGGCGCGTCTTGCTGGGGCTTCTCTCATGGAGGCACTCAGTCAGATCCAGTGTTGACATGTGGCAAGACGCTCCTCGGGGCGCGTCTTGCTTGGACCTCTCTCCCTGAGGCGCTCAGTCAGACCGAGTAGTGACATGTGGCAAGACGCTCCTCGGGGCGCGTCTTGCTTGGACCTCTCTCCCTGAGGCGCTCAGTCAGACCCAGTGTTGACATTTGGCAAGACACTCCTCGGGGCGCGTCTTGCTTGGGCCTCTCTCATGGAGGCCCTCTGTCAGACCCAGTGTTGACATGTGTCAAGACGCTCCTCGGGGGGCGTCTTGCTTTGGCCTCTCTCCTGGAGGTGCTCAGTCTGACCGAGTGCTGACATGTGGCAAGAAGCTCCTCGGGGCGCGTCTTGCTTGGGCTTCTCACCTGGAGGCTCTCAGTAAGAACCATTGTTGACATGTGGCAAGACGCTCCTCGGGGCGCGTCTTGCTTGGGCCTCTCTCCAGAAGGCCCTCAATCAGACCCAGTGTTGACACGTGGCAAGACGCTCCTCGGGGCGCGTCTTGCTTGGGCCTCTCTCCTGGAGGCGCTCAGTCAGACCAAGTGGTGACATGTGGCAAGACACTCCTCGGGGCGCGTCTTGCTTGGGCCTCTCTCCTGGAGGCCCTCTGTCAGACCCAGTGTTGACATGTGGCAAGACACTCCTCGGGGCGCGTCTTGCTTGGGCCTCTCTCATGGAGGCCCTCTGTCAGACCCAGTGTTGACATGTGTCAAGACGCTCCCCGGGGCGCGTCTTGCTTTGGCCTCTCTCCTGGAGGCGCTCAGTCAGACCGAGTGCTGACATGTGGCAAGAAGCTCCACGGGGCGCGTCTTGCTTGGGCTTCTCTCCTGGAGGCCCTCAGTCAGACCCATTGTTGACATGTGGCAAGACGCTCCTCGGGGCGCGTCTTGCTTGGGCCTCTCTCCTGGAGGCGCTCAGTCAGACCCAGTGTTGACATGTGGCAAGACGCTCCACGGGGCGCGTCTTGCTTGGGCTTCTCTCCTGGAGGCCCTCAGTCAGACCCATTGTTGACATGTGGCAAGACGCTCCTCGGGGCACGTCTTGCTTGGGCCTCTCTCCTGGAGGCGCTCAGTCAGACCGAGTAGTGACATGTGGCAAGACGCTCCTCGGGGCGCGTCTTGCTTGGGCCTCTCTCATGGAGGCCCTCTGTCAGACCCAGTGTTGACATGTGGCAAGACGCTCCTCGGGGCGCGTCTTGCTTGGGCCTCTCTCCTGGAGGCGCTCAGTCAGAACCAGAGGTGACATGTGGCAAGACGCTCCTCGGGGTGCGTCTTGCTTGGGCCTCTCTCCTGGAGGCCCTCTGTCAGACCCAGTGTTGACATGTGGCAAAACGCTCCTCCGGGCGCATCTTGCTTGGGCCTCTCTCCTGGAGGCCCTCAGTAAGACCCATTGTATACGTGTGGCAAGACGCTCCTCGAGGCGCGTCTTGCTTGGGCCTCTCTCCAGAAGGCCCTCAATCAGACCCAGTGTTGACATGTGGCAAGACGCTCCTCGGGGCGCGTCTTGCTTGAGCTTCTCTCATGGAGGCCCTCTGTCAGACCCAGTGTTGACATGTGTCAAGACGCTCCACGGGGCACGTCTTGCTTGGGCTTCTCTCCTGGAGGCCCTCAGTCAGACCCATTGTTGACATGTGGCAAGACGCTCCTCGGGGCGCGTCTTGCTTGGACCTCTCTCCTGGAGTCGCTCAGTCAGAACCAGAGGTGACATGTGGCAAGACGCTCCTCGGGGCGCGTCTTGCTTGGGCCTCTCTCCTGGAGGCCCTCTGTCAGACCCAGTGTTGACATGTGGCAAGACGCTCCTCCGGGCGCATCTTGCTTGGGCCTCTCTCCTGGAGGCCCTCAGTAAGACCCATTGTTGACATGTGGCAAGACGCTCCTCGGGGCGCGTATTGCTTGGGCGTCTCTCCAGAAGGCCCTCAGTCAGACCCATTGTTGACATGTGGCAAGACGCTCCTCGGGGCGCGTCTTGCTTGGGCCTCTCTCCTGGAGGCGCTCAGTCAGACCCAGTGTTGACATGTGGCAAGACGCTCCACGGGGCGCGTCTTGCTTGGGCTTCTCTCCTGGAGGCCCTCAGTCAGACCCATTGTTGACATGTGGCAAGACGCTCCTCGGGGCACGTCTTGCTTGGGCCTCTCTCCTGGAGGCGCTCAGTCAGACCGAGTTGTGACATGTGGCAAGACGCTCCCCGGGGCGCGTCTTGCTTGGACCTCTCTCCTGGAGGCGCTCAGTTAGACCGAGTAGTGACATGTCGCAAGACGCTCCTCGGGGCGCGTCTTGCTTGGGCCTCTCTCATGGAGGCCCTCTGTCAGACCCAGTGTTGACAAGTGGCAAGACGCTCCTCGGGGCGCGTCTTGCTTGGGCCTCTCTCCTGGAGGCGCTCAGTCAGAACCAGAGGTGACATGTGGCAAGACGCTCCTCGGGGTGCGTCTTGCTTGGGCCTCTCTCCTGGAGGCCCTCTGTCAGACCCAGTGTTGACATGTGGCAAAACGCTCCTCCGGGCGCATCTTGCTTGGGCCTCTCTCCTGGAGGCCCTCAGTAAGACCCATTGTATACATGTGGCAAGACGCTCCTCGGGGCGCGTCTTGCTTGGGCCTCTCTCCAGAAGGCCCTCAATCAGACCCAGTGTTGACATGTGGCAAGACGCTCCTCGGGGCGCGTCTTGCTTGGGCTTCTCTCATGGAGGCCCTCAGTCAGACCCAGTGTTGACATGTGTCAAGACGCTCCTCGGGGCGTGTCTTGCTTGGGCCTCTCTCCTGGAGGCGCTCAAACAGACCGAGTAGTGACATGTGGCAAGACGCTCCTCGGGGCGCGTCTTGCTGGGGCTTCTCTCATGGAGGCACTCAGTCAGACCCAGTGTTGACATGTGGCAAGACGCTCCTCGGGGCGCGTCTTGCTTGGACCTCTCTCCCTGAGGCGCTCAGTCATACCGAGTAGTGACATGTGGCAAGACGCTCCTCGGGGCGCGTCTTGCTTGGACCTCTCTCCCTGAGGCGCTCAGTCAGACCCAGTGTTGACATTTGGCAAGACACTCCTCGGGGCGCGTCTTGCTTGGGCCTCTCTCATGGAGGCCCTCTGTCAGACCCAGTGTTGACATGTGTCAAGACGCTCCTCGGGGGGCGTCTTGCTTTGGCCTCTCTCCTGGAGGTGCTCAGTCTGACCGAGTGCTGACATGTGGCAAGAAGCTCCTCAGGGCGCGTCTTGCTTGGGCTTCTCACCTGGAGGCTCTCAGTAAGAACCATTGTTGACATGTGGCAAGACGCTCCTCGGGGCGCGTCTTGCTTGGGCCTCTCTCCAGAAGGCCCTCAATCAGACCCAGTGTTGACACGTGGCAAGACGCTCCTCGGGGCGCGTCTTGCTTGGGCCTCTCTCCTGGAGGCGCTCAGTCAGACCAAGTGGTGACATGTGGCAAGACACTCCTCGGGGCGCGTATTGCTTGGGCCTCTCTCCTGGAGGCCCTCTGTCAGACCCAGTGTTGACATGTGGCAAGACACTCCTCGGGGCGCGTCTTGCTTGGGCCTCTCTCATGGAGGCCCTCTGTCAGACCCAGTGTTGACATGTGTCAAGACGCTCCCCGGGGCGCGTCTTGCTTTGGCCTCTCTCCTGGAGGCGCTCAGTCAGACCGAGTGCTGACATGTGGCAAGAAGCTCCACGGGGCGCGTCTTGCTTGGGCTTCTCTCCTGGAGGCCCTCAGTCAGACCCATTGTTGACATGTGGCAAGACGCTCCTCGGGGCGCGTCTTGCTTGGGCCTCTCTCCTGGAGGCGCTCAGTCAGACCCAGTGTTGACATGTGGCAAGACGCTCCACGGGGCGCGTCTTGCTTGGGCTTCTCTCCTGGAGGCCCTCAGTCAGACCCATTGTTGACATGTGGCAAGACGCTCCTCGGGGCACGTCTTGCTTGGGCCTCTCTCCTGGAGGCGCTCAGTCAGACCGAGTAGTGACATGTGGCAAGACGCTCCTCGGGGCGCGTCTTGCTTGGGCCTCTCTCATGGAGGCCCTCTGTCAGACCCAGTGTTGACATGTGGCAAGACGCTCCTCGGGGCGCGTCTTGCTTGGGCCTCTCTCCTGGAGGCGCTCAGTCAGAACCAGAGGTGACATGTGGCAAGACGCTCCTCGGGGTGCGTCTTGCTTGGGCCTCTCTCCTGGAGGCCCTCTGTCAGACCCAGTGTTGACATGTGGCAAAACGCTCCTCCGGGCGCATCTTGCTTGGGCCTCTCTCCTGGAGGCCCTCAGTAAGACCCATTGTATACGTGTGGCAAGACGCTCCTCGAGGCGCGTCTTGCTTGGGCCTCTCTCCAGAAGGCCCTCAATCAGACCCAGTGTTGACATGTGGCAAGACGCTCCTCGGGGCGCGTCTTGCTTGAGCTTCTCTCATGGAGGCCCTCTGTCACACCCAGTGTTGACATGTGTCAAGACGCTCCACGGGGTGCGTCTTGCTTGGGCTTCTCTCCTGGAGGCCCTCAGTCAGACCCATTGTTGACATGTGGCAAGACGCTCCTCGGGGCGCGTCTTGCTTGGACCTCTCTCCTGGAGGCGCTCAGTCAGAACCAGAGGTGACATGTGGCAAGACGCTCCTCGGGGCGCGTCTTGCTTGGGCCTCTCTCCTGGAGGCCCTCTGTCAGACCCAGTGTTGACATGTGGCAAGACGCTCCTCCGGGCGCATCTAGCTTGGGCCTCTCTCCTGGAGGCCCTCAGTAAGACCCATTGTTGACATGTGGCAAGACGCTCCTCGGGGCGCGTATTGCTTGGGCGTCTCTCCAGAAGGCCCTCAATAAGACCCAGTGTTTACATGTGGCAAGACGCTCCACGGGGCGCGTCTTGCTTGGGCTTCTCTCCTGGAGGCCCTCAGTCAGACCCATTGTTGACATGTGGCAAGACGCTCCTCGGGGCGCGTCTTGCTTGGGCCTCTCTCCTGGAGGCGCTCAGTCAGACCCAGTGTTGACATGTGTCAAGACGCTCCACGGGGCGCGTCTTGCTTGGGCTTCTCTCCTGGAGGCCCTCAGTCAGACCCATTGTTGACATGTGGCAAGACGCTCCTCGGGGCACGTCTTGCTTGGGCCTCTCTCCTGGAGGCGCTCAGTCAGACCGAGTTGTGACATGTGGCAAGACGCTCCTCGGGGCGCGTCTTGCTTGGACCTCTCTCCTGGAGGCGCTCAGTTAGACCGAGTAGTGACATGTCGCAAGACGCTCCTCGGGGCGCGTCTTGCTTGGGCCTCTCTCATGGAGGCCCTCTGTCAGACCCAGTGTTGACATGTGGCAAGACACTCCTCGGGGCGCGTCTTGCTTGGGCCTCTCTCCTGGAGGCGCTCAGTCAGAACCAGAGGTGACATGTGGCAAGACGCTCCTCGGGGTGCGTCTTGCTTGGGCCTCTCTCCTGGAGGCCCTCTGTCAGACCCAGTGTTGACATGTGGCAAAACGCTTCTCCGGGCGCATCTTGCTTGGGCCTCTCTCCTGGAGGCCCTCAGTAAGACCCATTGTATACATGTGGCAAGACGCTCCTCGGGGCGCGTCTTGCTTGGGCCTCTCTCCAGAAGGCCCTCAATCAGACCCAGTGTTGACATGTGGCAAGACGCTCCTCGGGGCGCGTCTTGCTTGGGCTTCTCTCATGGAGGCCCTCAGTCAGACCCAGTGTTGACATGTGTCAAGACGCTCCTCGGGGCGTGTCTTGCTTGGGCCTCTCTCCTGGAGGCGCTCAAACAGACCGAGTAGTGACATGTGGCAAGACGCTCCTCGGGGCGCGTCTTGCTGGGGCTTCTCTCATGGAGGCACTCAGTCAGATCCAGTGTTGACATGTGGCAAGACGCTCCTCGGGGCGCGTCTTGCTTGGACCTCTCTCCCTGAGGCGCTCAGTCAGACCGAGTAGTGACATGTGGCAAGACGCTCCTCGGGGCGCGTCTTGCTTGGACCTCTCTCCCTGAGGCGCTCAGTCAGACCGAGTAGTGACATGTGGCAAGACGCTCCTCGGGGCGCGTCTTGCTTGGACCTCTCTCCCTGAGGCGCTCAGTCAGACCCAGTGTTGACATTTGGCAAGACACTCCTCGGGGCGCGTCTTGCTTGGGCCTCTCTCATGGAGGCCCTCTGTCAGACCCAGTGTTGACATGTGTCAAGACGCTCCTCGGGGGGCGTCTTGCTTTGGCCTCTCTCCTGGAGGCGCTCAGTCTGACCGAGTGCTGACATGTGGCAAGAAGCTCCTCGGGGCGCGTCTTGCTTGGGCTTCTCACCTGGAGGCCCTCAGTAAGAACCATTGTTGACATGTGGCAAGACGCTCCTCGGGGCGCGTCTTGCTTGGGCCTCTCTCCAGAAGGCCCTCAATCAGACCCAGTGTTGACATGTGTCAAGACGCTCCTCGGGGGGCGTCTTGCTTGGGCCTCTCTCCTGGAGGCGCTCAGTCAGACCAAGTGGTGACATGTGGCAAGACACTCCTCGGGGCGCGTCTTGCTTGGGCCTCTCTCCTGGAGGCCCTCTGTCAGACCCAGTGTTGACATGTGGCAAGACACTCCTCGGGGCGCGTCTTGCTTGGGCCTCTCTCATGGAGGCCCTCTGTCAGACCCAGTGTTGACATGTGTCAAGACGCTCCTCGGGGCGCGTCTTAATTTGGCCTCTCTCCTGGAGGCGCTCAGTCAGACCGAGTGCTGACATGTGGCAAGAAGCTCCTCAGGGCGCGTCTTGCTTGGGCTTCTCTCCTGGAGGCCCTCAGTAAGACCCATTGTTGACATGTGGCAAGACGCTCCTCGGGGCGCGTCTTGCTTGGGCCTCTCTCCTGGAGGCGCTCAGTCAGACTGAGTAGTGACATGTGGCCTGACGCTCCTCGGGGCGCGTGTTGCTTGGGCCTCTCTCCTGGAGGAGCTCAGTCAGACCAAGTGGTGACATGTGGCAAGACGCTCCTCGGGGCGCGTCTTGCTTGGGCTTCTCTCCAGAAGGCCCTCAATCAGACCCAGTGTTGACAAGTGGCAAGACGCTCCTCGGGGCGCGTCTTGCTTGGGCCTCTCTCCTGGAGGCGCTCAGTCAGAATGAGTAGTGACATGCGGTCTGACGCTCCTCGGGGCGCGTGTTGCTTGGGCCTCTCTCCTGGAGGCGCTCAGTCAGACCAAGTGGTGACATGTGGCAAGACACTTCTCGGGGCGCGTCTTGCTTGGGCCTCTCTCCTGGAGGCCCTCTGTCAGACCCAGTGTTGACATGTGGCAAGACACTCCTCGGGGCGCGTCTTGCTTGGGCCTCTCTCATGGAGGCCCTCTGTCAGACTCAGTGTTGACATGTGTCAAGACGCTCCTCGGGGCGCGTCTTGCTTTGGCCTCTCTCCTGGAGGCGCTCAGTCAGACCGAGTGCTGACATGTGGCAAGACGCTCCTCGGGCCGCGTGTTGCTTGGGCTTCTCTCCTGGAGGCCCTCAGTCAGACCCATTGTTGACATGTGGCAAGACGCTCCTCGGGGCGCGTCTTGCTTGGGCCTCTCTCCTGGAGGCGCTCAGTCAGACCGAGTGCTGACATTTGGCAAGACGCTCCTCGGGGCGCGTCTTGCTTGGGCCTCTCTCATGGAGGCCCTCTGTCAGACCCAGTGTTGACATGTGTCAAGACGCTCCACGGGGCGCGTCTTGCTTGGGCTTCTCTCCTGGAGGCCCTCAGTCAGACCCATTGTTGACATGTGGCAAGACGCTCCTCGGGGCACGTCTTGCTTGGGCCTCTCTCCTGGAGGCGCTCAGTCAGACCGAGTTGTGACATGTGGCAAGACGCTCCTCGGGGCGCGTCTTGCTTGGACCTCTCTCCTGGAGGCGCTCAGTTAGACCGAGTAGTGACATGTCGCAAGACGCTCCTCGGGGCGCGTCTTGCTTGGGCCTCTCTCATGGAGGCCCTCTGTCAGACCCAGTGTTGACATGTGGCAAGACACTCCTCGGGGCGCGTCTTGCTTGGGCCTCTCTCCTGGAGGCGCTCAGTCAGAACCAGAGGTGACATGTGGCAAGACGCTCCTCGGGGTGCGTCTTGCTTGGGCCTCTCTCCTGGAGGCCCTCTGTCAGACCCAGTGTTGACATGTGGACATTAAAACAAACCTGATCTCTCTAGGACATTCAGAAGCCAAGTTATAAGTCCACAAATGTGTAACTGGACTACTTCTTTATATTGACACCAGATCCGGTGACCTTTGGGAAATGGTTTGACCCCCTAAGGAAAGGGCTATCATCATGAAACGTTCAGATCACTTACAACTCAATAGATTCTACCTTCCTGTAACGTTTCAGCCTGATTGGACCTTGTTTTCACACAAATGAACCCAGAATGATGTGAAATTGTGCTTAGTGCAGCATAATTCTGGGTGCCATTTAAAAACCATAAGTGCTAATGACTCCATTCCTTTTTGAGGTTGTAGGGGATGTTGATTGGAGTACACTAAAACAAACCTGATCTCTCTAGGACATTCAGAAGCCAAGTTATAAGCCCACCAATGTGTAACTGGACTACTTCTTTAAATTGACACCAGATCCGGTGACCTTTGGGACATGGTTTGAACCCCTTAGGAAAGTGCTATCATCATGAAACGTTCAGATCACTTACAACTCAATAGATTCTACCTTCCTGTAATGTTTCAGCCTGATTGGACCTTGTTTTCACACAAATGAACCCAGAATTATGTGAAATTGTGCATTGTGCAACATAATTCTGGGTGCCATTTACAAACCATAAGTGCTAATGACTCCATTCCTTTTTGTGGTTGTAGGGGCTGTTGATTGGAGTACACTAAAACAAACCCAACCTCTCTAGGACATTCAGAAGCCAAGTTATAAGCCCACAAAGGTGTAACTGGACTACTTGTTTAAAGTGACACCAGGCCTGGTGACCTTTGGGACATGGTTTTACCCCCTATAGGAATGTGCGATCATCTTGAAACGTTCAGATCACTTACAACTCAATAGATTCTACCTTCTTGTAGCGTTTCAGCCTGATTGGACCTTGTTTTCACACAAATGGACCCAGAATGATGTGAAATTGTGCTTCGTGCAACATAATTCTGGGTGCCATTTACAAACCATAAGTGCTAATGACTCCATTCCTTTTTGTGGTTGTAGGGGCTGTTGATTGGAGTACATTAAAACAAACCTGATCTCTCTAGGACATTCAGAAGCCAAGTTATAAGCCCACAAAGGTGTAACTGGACTACTTCTTTAAAGTGACACCAGGTCTGGTGACCTTTGGGACATGGTTTGACCCCCTTAGGAAAGTGCTATCATCATGAAACGTTCAGATCACTTACAACTCAATAGATTCTACCTTCTTGTAGCGTTTCAGCCTGATTGGACCTTGTTTTCACACAAATGAACCCAGAATGATGTGAAATTGTGCTTCGTGCAACATAATTCTGGGTGCCATTTACAAACCATAAGTGCTAATGACTCCATTCCTTTTTGTGGTTGTAGGGGCTGTTGATTGGAGTATATTAAAACAAACCTGATCTCTCTAGGACATTCAGAAGCCAAGTTATAAGCCCACAAATGTGTAACTGGACTACTTCTTTAAATTGACACCAGATCCGGTGACCTTTGGGACATGGTTTGACCCCCTTAGGAAAGTGATATCATGATGAACCGTTCAGATCACTTACAACTCAATAGATTCTACCTTCCTGTAACGTTTCAGCCTGATTGGACCTTGTTTTCACACAAATGAACCCAGAATGATGTGAAATTGTGCTTCGTGCAACATAATTCTGGGTGCCATTAAAAAACCATAAGTGCTAATGACTCCATTCCTTTTTGTGGTTGTAGGGGCTGTTGATTGGAGTATACTAAAACAAACCTGATCTCTCTAGGACATTCAGAAGCCAAGTTATAAGCCCACAAATGTGTAACTGGACTACTTCTTTAGAGACACCAGGCCCGGTGACCTTTGGGACATGGTTTTACCCCCTATAGGAATGTGCGATCATCTTGAAACGTTCAGATCACTTACAACTCAATAGATTCTACCTTCCTGTAACGTTTCAGCCTGATTGGACCTTGTTTTCACACAAATGAACCCAGAATGATGTGAAATTGTGCTTCGTGCAACATAATTCTGGGTGCCATTAAAAAACCATAAGTGCTAATGACTCCATTCCTTTTTGTGGTTGTAGGGGCTGTTGATTGGAGTATAATAAAACTAACCTTCTTCTCTCTAGGACATTCAGAAGCCAAGTTATAAGCCCACAAAGGTGTAACTGTACTACTTCTTTAAATTGACACCAGATCCTGTGACCTTTGGGACATGGTTTGACCCCCTTAGGAAAGTGCTATCATCATGAAACGTTCAGATCACTTACAACTCAATAGATTCTACCTTCCTGTAACATTTCAGCCTGATTGGACCTTGTTTTCACACAAATGAACCCAGAATGATGTGAAATTGTGCTTCGTGCAACATAATTCTGGGTGCCATTTAAAAACCATAAGTGCTAATAACTCCATTCCTGTTTGAGGTTGTAGGGGCTGTTGTTTGGAGTACACTAAAACAAACCTGATCTCTCTAGGACATTTAGAAGCCAAGTTATAAGCCCACAAATGTGTAACTTGACTACTTCTTTAAATTGACACCAGATCCGGTGACCTTTGGGACATGGTTTGACCCCCTTAGGAAAGTGCTATCATCATGAAACGTTCAGATCCCTTACAACTCAATAGATTCTACCTTCCTGCAACGTTTAACCCTGATTGGACCTTGTTTTCACACAAATGAACCCAGAATGATGTGAAATTGTGCTTCGTGCAACATAATTCTGGGTGCCATTTACAAACCATAAGTGCTAATGACTCCATTCCTTTTTGTGGTTGTAGGGGCTGTTGGTTGGAGTACATTAAAACAAACCTGATCTCTCTAGGACATTCAGAAGCCAAGTTATAAGCCCACAAATGTGTAACTGGACTACTTCTTTAAATTGACACCAGATCCGGTGACCTTTGGGACATGGTTTGACCCCCTTAGGAAAGCGCTATCATCATGAAACGTTCAGATCACTTACAACTCAATAGATTCTACCTTCTTGTAGCGTTTCAGCCTGAATTGACCTTGTTTTAACACAAATGAACCCAGAATGATGTGAAATTGTGCTTTGTGCAACGTAATTCTGGGTGCCATTTACAAACCATAAGTGCTAATGACTCCATTCCTTTTTGTGGTTGTAGGGGCTGTTAATTGGAGTACATTAAAACAAACCTGATCTCTCTAGGACATTCAGAAGCCAAGTTATAAGCCCACAAATATGTAACTGGACTACTTCTTTGAATTGAGACCAGATCCGGTGACCTTTGGGACATGGTTTGACCCCCTTAGGAAAGTGCTATCATCATGAAACGTTCAGATCACTTACAACTCAATAGATTCTACCTTCCTGTAACGTTTCAGCCTTATTGGACCTTGTTTTCACACAAATGAACCCAGAATGATGTGAAATTGTGCTTCGTGCAACATAATTCTGGGTGCCATTTAAAAACCATAAGTGCTAATGACTCCATTCCTTTTTGTGGTTGTAGGGGCTGTTGATTGGAGTATACTAAAACAAACCTGATCTCTCAGGGACATTCAGAAGCCAAGTTATAAGCCCACAAATGTGTAACTGGACTACTTCTTTAAAGAGACACCAGGCCCGGTGACCTTTGGGACATGGTTTTACCCCCTATAGGAATGTGCGATCATCTTGAAACGTTCAGATCACTTACAACTCAATAGGTTCCACCTTCTTGTAGCGTTTCAGCCTGATTGGACCTTGTTTTCACACAAATGGACCCAGAATGATGTGAAATTGTGCTTCCTGCAACATAATTCTGGGTGCCATTTACAAACCTTAAGTGCTAATGACTCCATTTCTTTTTGTGGTTGTAGGGGCTGTTGATTGGAGTACACTAAAACAAACCTGATCTCTCTAGGACATTCAGAAGCCAAGTTATAAGCCCACAAATGTGTAACTGGACTACTTCTTTAAATTGACACCAGATCCGGTGACCTTTGGGACATGGTTTGACCCCCTTAGGAAAGTGCTATCATCATGAAACGTTCAGATCACTTACAACTCAATAGATTCTACCTTCCTGTAACGTTTCAGCCTGATTGGACCTTGTTTTCACACAAATGAACCCAGAATGATGTGAAATTGTGCTTCGTGCAACATAATTCTGGGTGCCATTTAAAAACCATAAGTGCTAATGACTCCATTCCTTTTTGAGGTTGCAGGGGCTGTTGATTGGAGTACACTAAAACAAACCTGATCTCTCTAGGACATTCAGAAGCCAAGTTATAAGCCCTCAAAGGTGTAACTGGACTACTTCTTTAAAGTGACACCAGGCCCGGTGACCTTTGGGACATGGTTTGACCCCCTATAGGAATGTGCGATAATCACGAAACTTTCAGATCACTTACAACTCAATAGATTCTACCTTCTTGTAACGTTTCAGCCTGATTGGACCTTGTTTTCACACAAATGGACCCAGAATGATGTGAAATTGTGCTTCGTGCAACATAATTCTGGGTGCCATTTACAAACCATAAGTGCTAATGACTCCATTCCTTTTTGTGGTTGTAGGGGCTGTTGATTGGAGTACACTAAAACAAACCTAACCTCTCTAGGACATTCAGAAGCCAAGTTATAAGCCCACAAATGTGTAACTGGACTACTTCTTTAAAGAGACACCAGGCCCGGTGACCTTTGGGACATGGTTTGACCCCCTTAGGAAAGTGCTATCATCATGAAATGTTCAGATCACTTACAACTCAGTAGATTCTACCTTCCTGTAACGTTTCAGCCTGATTGGACCTTGTTTTCACAAAAATGGACCCAGAATGATGTGAAATTGTGCTTCGTGCAACATAATTCTGGGTGCCATTTACAAACCTTAAGTGCTAATGACTCCATTCCTTTTTGTGGTTGTAGGGGCTGTTGATTGGAGTACACTAAAACAAACATGATCTCTCTAGGACATTCAGAAGCCAAGTTATAAGCCCACAAATGTGTAGTCGGACTACTTCTTTAAATTGACACCAGATCCGGTGACCTTTGGGACATGGTTTGAACCCCTTAGGAAAGTGCTATCATCATGAAACGTTCAGATCACTTAGAACTCAATAGATTCTACCTTCCTGTAACGTTTCAGCCTGATTGGTCCTTGTTTTCACACAAATGAACCCAGAATGATGTGAAATTGTGCTTCGTGCAACATAATTCTAGGTGCCATTTAAAAACCATAAGTGCTAATGTCTCCATTCCTTTTTGTGGTTGTAGGGGCTGTTGATTGGAGTACACTAAAACAAACCTGACCTCTCTAGGACATTCAGAAGCCAAGTTATAAGCCCACAAATGTGTAACTGGACTACTTCTTTAAAGTGACACCAGATCCGGTGACCTTTGGGACATGGTTTGACCCCCTTAGGAAAGTGCTATCATCATGAAACGTTCAGATCACTTACAACTCAATAGATTCTACCTTCCTGTAACGTTTCAGCCTGATTGGACCTTGTTTTCACACAAATGAACCCAGAATGATGTGAAATTGTGCTTCGTGCAACATAATTCTGGGTGCCATTTACAAACCATAAGTGCTAATGACTCCATTCCATTTTGAGCTTGTAGGGGCTGTTGATTAGAGTACACTAAAACAAACCTGATCTCTCTAGGATATTCAGAAGCCAAGTTATAAGCCCTCAAAGGTGTAACTGGACTACTTCTTTAAAGTGACACCAGGCCCGGTGACCTTTGGGACATGGTTTGACCCCCTATAGGAATGTGCGATCATCATGAAATGTTCAGATCACTTACAACTCAATAGATTCTACCTTCTTGTAACGTTTCAGCCTTATTGGACCTTGTTTTCACCTAAATGAACCCAGAATGATGTGAAATTGTGCTTCTTGCAACATAATTCTGGGTGCCATTTACAAACCATAAGTGCTAATGACTCCATAAGTGCTAATGACTCCATTCCTTTTTGAGGTTGTAGGGGATGTTGATTGGAGTACACTAAAACAAACATGATCTCTCTAGGACATTCAGAAGCCAAGTTATAAGCCCACCAATGTGTAACTGGACTACTTCTTTAAATTGACACCAGATCCGGTGACCTTTGGGACATGGTTTGAACCCCTTAGGAAAGTGCTATCATCATGAAACGTTCAGATCACTTACAACTCAGTAGATTCTACCTTCCTGTAATGTTTCAGCCTGATTGGACCTTGTTTTCACACAAATGAACCCAGAATGATGTGAAATTGTGCATTGTGCAACATAATTCTGGGTGCCATTTACAAACCATAAGTGCTAATGACTCCATTCCTTTTTGTGGTTGTAGGGGCTGTTGATTGGAGTACACTAAAACAAACCTAACCTCTCTAGGACATTCAGAAGCCAAGTTATAAGCCCACAAAGGTGTAACTGGACTACTTGTTTAAAGTGACACCAGGCCCGGTGACCTTTGGGACATGGTTTTACCCCCTATAGGAATGTGCGATCATCTTGAAACGTTCAGATCACTTACAACTCAATAGATTCTACCTTCTTGTAGCGTTTCAGCCTGATTGGACCTTGTTTTCACACAAATGGACCCAGAATGATGTGAAATTGTGCTTCGTGCAACATAATTCTGGGTGCCATTTACAAACCATAAGTGCTAATGACTCCATTCCTTTTTGTGGTTGTAGGGGCTGTTGGTTGGAGTACATTAAAACAAACCTGATCTCTCTAGGACATTCAGAAGCCAAGTTATAAGTCCACAAATGTGTAACTGGACTACTTCTTTAAATTGACACCAGATCCGGTGACCTTTGGGACATGGTTTGACCCCCTAAGGAAAGGGCTATCATCATGAAACATGAATCACGTACAACTCAATAGATTCTACCTTCCTGTAACGTTTCAGCCTGATTGGACCTTGTTTTCACACAAATGAACCCAGAATGATGTGAAATTGTGCTTAGTGCAGCATAATTCTGGGTGCCATTTAAAAACCATAAGTGCTAATGACTCCATTCCTTTTTGTGGTTGTAGGGGCTGTTGATTGGAGTATACTAAAACAAACCTGATCTCTCAGGGACATTCAGAAGCCAAGTTATAAGCCCACAAATGTGTAACTGGACTACTTCTTTAAAGAGACACCAGGCCCGGTGACCTTTGGGACATGGTTTTACCCCCTATAGGAATGTGCGATCATCTTGAAACGTTCAGATCACTTACAACTCAATAGGTTCCACCTTCTTGTAGCGTTTCAGCCTGATTGGACCTTGTTTTCACACAAATGGACCCAGAATGATGTGAAATTGTGCTTCGTGCAACATAATTCTGGGTGCCATTTACAAACCTTAAGTGCTAATGACTCCATTCCTTTTTGTGGTTGTAGGGGCTGTTGATTGGAGTACACTAAAACAAACCTGATCTCTCTAGGACATTCAGAAGCCAAGTTATAAGCCCACAAATGTGTAACTGGACTACTTCTTTAAATTGACACCAGATCCGGTGACCTTTGGGACATGGTTTGACCCCCTTAGGAAAGTGCTATCATCATGAAACGTTCAGATCACTTACAACTCAATAGATTCTACCTTCCTGTAACGTTTCAATCTGATTGGACCTTGTTTTCACACAAATGAACCCAGAATGATGTGAAATTGTGCTTCGTGCAACATAATTCTGGGTGCCATTTAAAAACCATAAGTGCTAATGACTCCATTCCTTTTTGAGGTTGCAGGGGCTGTTGATTGGAGTACACTAAAACAAACCTGATCTCTCTAGGACATTCAGAAGCCAAGTTATAAGCCCTCAAAGGTGTAACTGGACTACTTCTTTAAAGTGACACCAGGCCCGGTGACCTTTGGGACATGGTTTGACCCCCTATAGGAATGTGCGATAATCACGAAACGTTCAGATCACTTACAACTCAATAGATTCTACCTTCTTGTAACGTTTCAGCCTGATTGGACCTTGTTTTCACACAAATGGACCCAGAATGATGTGAAATTGTGCTTCGTGCAACATAATTCTGGGTGCCATTTACAAACCATAAGTGCTAATGACTCCATTCCTTTTTGTGGTTGTAGGGGCTGTTGATTGGAGTACACTAAAACAAACCTAACCTCTCTAGGACATTCAGAAGCCAAGTTATAAGCCCACAAATGTGTAACTGGACTACTTCTTTAAAGAGACACCAGGCCCGGTGACCTTTGGGACATGGTTTGACCCCCTTAGGAAAGTGCTATCATCATGAAACGTTCAGATCACTTACAACTCAGTAGATTCTACCTTCCTGTAACGTTTCAGCCTGATTGGACCTTGTTTTCACAAAAATGGACCCAGAATGATGTGAAATTGTGCTTCGTGCAACATAATTCTGGGTGCCATTTACAAACCTTAAGTGCTAATGACTCCATTCCTTTTTGTGGTTGTAGGGGCTGTTGATTGGAGTACACTAAAACAAACCTGATCTCTCTAGGACATTCAGAAGCCAAGTTATAAGCCCACAAATGTGTAACTGGACTACTTCTTTAAATTGACACCAGATCCGGTGACCTTTGGGACATGGTTTGACCCCCTTAGGAAAGTGCTATCATCATGAAACGTTCAGATCACTTACAACTCAGTAGATTCTACCTTCCTGTAACGTTTCAGCCTGTTTGGACCTTGTTTTCACACAAATGAACCCAGAATGATGTGAAATTGTGCTTCGTGCAACATAATTCTGGGTGCCATTTACAAACCATAAGTGCTAATGACTCCATTCCTTTTTGAGGTTGTAGGGGCTGTTGATTGGAGTACACTAAAACAAACATGATCTCCCTAGGACATTCAGAAGCCAAGTTATATGCCCTCAAAGGTGTAACTGGACTACATCTTTAAAGTGACACCAGGCCCGGTGACCTTTGGGACATGGTTTTACCCCCTATAGGAATGTGCGATCATCTTGAAACGTTCAGATCACTTACAACTCAATAGATTCTACCTTTTTGTAGCGTTTCAGCCTGATTGGACCTTGTTTTCACACAAATGGACCCAGAATGATGTGAAATTGTGCTTCGTGGAACATAATTCTGGGTGCCATTTACAAACCATAAGTGCTAATGACTCCATTCCTTTTTGTGGTTGTAGGGGCTGTTGATTGGAGTACACTAAAACAAACATGATCTCTCTAGGACATTCAGAAGCCAAGTTATAAGCCCACCAATGTGTAACTGGACTACTTCTTTAAATTGACACCAGATCCGGTGACCTTTGGGACATGGTTTGAACCCTTAGGAAAGTGCTATCATCATGAAACGTTCAGATCACTTACAACTCAATAGATTCTACCTTCCTGTAACGTTTCAGCCTGATTGGTCCTTGTTTTCACACAAATGAACCCAGAATGATGTGAAATTGTGCTTCGTGCAACATAATTCTAGGTGCCATTTAAAAACCATAAGTGCTAATGTCTCCATTCCTTTTTGTGGTTGTAGGGGCTGTTGATTGGAGTACAATAAAACAAACCTGACCTCTCTAGGACATTCAGAAGCCAAGTTATAAGCCCACAAATGTGTAACTGGACTACTTCTTTAAAGTGACACCAGATCCGGTGACCTTTGGGACATGGTTTGACCCCCTTAGGAAAGTGCTATCATCATGAAACGTTCAGATCACTTACAACTCAATAGATTCTACCTTCCTGTAACGTTTCAGCCTGATTGGACCTTGTTTTCACACAAATGAACCCAGAATGATGTGAAATTGTGCTTCGTGCAACATAATTCTGGGTGCCATTTACAAACCATAAGTGCTAATGACTCCATTCCATTTTGAGCTTGTAGGGGCTGTTGATTAGAGTACACTAAAACAAACCTGATCTCTCTAGGATATTCAGAAGCCAAGTTATAAGCCCTCAAAGGTGTAACTGGACTACTTCTTTAAAGTGACACCAGGCCCGGTGACCTTTGGGACATGGTTTGACCCCCTATAGGAATGTGCGATCATCATGAAATGTTCAGATCACTTACAACTCAATAGATTCTACCTTCTTGTAACGTTTCAGCCTTATTGGACCTTGTTTTCACCTAAATGAACCCAGAATGATGTGAAATTGTGCTTCGTGCAACATAATTCTGGGTGCCATTTACAAACCATAAGTGCTAATGACTCCATAAGTGCTAATGACTCCATTCCTTTTTGAGGTTGTAGGGGATGTTGATTGGAGTACACTAAAACAA
Organism: Nothobranchius furzeri; assembly: GCF_043380555.1. Taxonomy (NCBI): domain Eukaryota; kingdom Metazoa; phylum Chordata; class Actinopteri; order Cyprinodontiformes; family Nothobranchiidae; genus Nothobranchius; species Nothobranchius furzeri. The sequence continues at coordinate 2,506,195 of NC_091741.1, forward strand.
ACATGATCTCTCTAGGACATTCAGAAGCCAAGTTATAAGCCCACCAATGTGTAACTGGACTACTTCTTTAAATTGACACCAGATCCGGTGACCTTTGGGACATGGTTTGAACCCCTTAGGAAAGTGCTATCATCATGAAACGTTCAGATCACTTACAACTCAATAGATTCTACCTTCCTGTAATGTTTCAGCCTGATTGGACCTTGTTTTCACACAAATGAACCCAGAATGATGTGAAATTGTGCATTGTGCAACATAATTCTGGGTGCCATTTACAAACCATAAGTGCTAATGACTCCATTCCTTTTTGTGGTTGTAGGGGCTGTTGATTGGAGTACACTAAAACAAACTTAACCTCTCTAGGACATTCAGAAGCCAAGTTATAAGCCCACAAAGGTGTAACTGGACTACTTGTTTAAAGTGACACCAGGCCCGGTGACCTTTGGGACATGGTTTTACCCCCTATAGGAATGTGCGATCATCTTGAAACGTTCAGATCACTTACAACTCAATAGATTCTACCTTCTTGTAGCGTTTCAGCCTGATTGGACCTTGTTTTCACACAAATGGACCCAGAATGATGTGAAATTGTGCTTCGTGCAACATAATTCTGGGTGCCATTTACAAACCATAAGTGCTAATGACTCCATTCCTTTTTGTGGTTGTAGGGGCTGTTGGTTGGAGTACATTAAAACAAACCTGATCTCTCTAGGACATTCAGAAGCCAAGTTATAAGTCCACAAATGTGTAACTGGACTACTTCTTTAAATTGACACCAGATCCGGTGACCTTTGGGACATGGTTTGACCCCCTAAGGAAAGGGCTATCATCATGAAACGTTCAGATCACTTACAACTCAATAGATTCTACCTTCCTGTAACGTTTCAGCCTGATTGGACCTTGTTTTCACACAAATGAACCCAGAATGATGTGAAATTGTGCTTAGTGCAACATAATTCTGGGTGCCATTTACAAACCATAAGTGCTAATGACTCCATTCCTTTTTGTGGTTGTAGGGGCTGTTGATTGGAGTACACTAAAACAAACCTAACCTCTCTAGGACATTCAGAAGCCAAGTTATAAGCCCACAAAGGTGTAACTGGACTACTTGTTTAAAGTGACACCAGGCCCGGTGACCTTTGGGACATGGTTTTACCCCCTATAGGAATGTGCGATCATCTTGAAACGTTCAGATCACTTACAACTCAATAGATTCTACCTTCTTGTAGCGTTTCAGCCTGATTGGACCTTGTTTTCACACAAATGGACCCAGAATGATGTGAAATTGTGCTTCGTGCAACATAATTCTGGGTGCCATTTACAAACCATAAGTGCTAATGACTCCATTCCTTTTTGTGGTTGTAGGGGCTGTTGATTGGAGTACATTAAAACAAACCTGATCTCTCTAGGACATTCAGAAGCCAAGTTATAAGCCCACAAAGGTGTAACTGGACTACTTCTTTAAAGTGACACCAGGTCCGGTGACCTTTGGGACATGGTTTGACCCCCTTAGGAAAGTGCTATCATCATGAAACGTTCAGATCACTTACAACTCAATAGATTCTACCTTCTTGTAGCGTTTCAGCCTGATTGGACCTTGTTTTCACACAAATGAACCCAGAATGATGTGAAATTGTGCTTCGTGCAACATAATTCTGGGTGCCATTTACAAACCATAAGTGCTAATGACTCCATTCCTTTTTGTGGTTGTAGGGGCTGTTGATTGGAGTATATTAAAACAAACCTGATCTCTCTAGGACATTCAGAAGCCAAGTTATAAGCCCACAAATGTGTAACTGGACTACTTCTTTAAATTGACACCAGATCCGGTGACCTTTGGGACATGGTTTGACCCCCTTAGGAAAGTGATATCATGATGAACCGTTCAGATCACTTACAACTCAATAGATTCTACCTTCCTGTAACGTTTCAGCCTGAATGGACCTTGTTTTCACACAAATGAACCCAGAATGATGTGAAATTGTGCTTCGTGCAACATAATTCTGGGTGCCATTAAAAAACCATAAGTGCTAATGACTCCATTCCTTTTTGTGGTTGTAGGGGCTGTTGATTGGAGTATACTAAAACAAACCTGATCTCTCTAGGACATTCAGAAGCCAAGTTATAAGCCCACAAATGTGTAACTGGACTACTTCTTTAAAGAGACACCAGGCCCGGTGACCTTTGGGACATGGTTTTACCCCCTATAGGAATGTGCAATCATCTTGAAACGTTCAGATCACTTACAACTCAATAGATTCTACCTTCCTGTAACGTTTCAGCCTGATTGGACCTTGTTTTCACACAAATGAACCCAGAATGATGTGAAATTGTGCTTCGTGCAACATAATTCTGGGTGCCATTAAAAAACCATAAGTGCTAATGACTCCATTCCTTTTTGTGGTTGTAGGGGCTGTTGATTGGAGTATAATAAAACAAACCTTCTTCTCTCTAGGACATTCAGAAGCCAAGTTATAAGCCCACAAAGGTGTAACTGTACTACTTCTTTAAATTGACACCAGATCCTGTGACCTTTGGGACATGGTTTGACCCCCTTAGGAAAGTGCTATCATCATGAAACGTTCAGATCACTTACAACTCAATAGATTCTACCTTCCTGTAACATTTCAGCCTGATTGGACCTTGTTTTCACACAAATGAACCCAGAATGATGTGAAATTGTGCTTCGTGCAACATAATTCTGGGTGCCATTTAAAAACCATAAGTGCTAATAACTCCATTCCTGTTTGAGGTTGTAGGGGCTGTTGTTTGGAGTACACTAAAACAAACCTGATCTCTCTAGGACATTTAGAAGCCAAGTTATAAGCCCACAAATGTGTAACTGGACTACTTCTTTAAATTGACACCAGATCCGGTGACCTTTGGGACATGGTTTGACCCCCTTAGGAAAGTGCTATCATCATGAAACGTTCAGATCCCTTACAACTCAATAGATTCTACCTTCCTGCAACGTTTCACCCTGATTGGACCTTGTTTTCACACAAATGAACCCAGAATGATGTGAAATTGTGCTTCGTGCAACATAATTCTGGGTGCCATTTACAAACCATAAGTGCTAATGACTCCATTCCTTTTTGTGGTTGTAGGGGCTGTTGATTGGAGAACACTAAAACAAACCTAACCTCTCTAGGACATTCAGAAGCCAAGTTATAAGCCCACAAAGGTGTAACTGGACTACTTCTTTAAAGTGACACCAGGCCCGGTGACCTTTGGGACATGGTTTTACCCCTATAGGAATGTGCGATCATCTTGAAACGTTCAGATCACTTACAACTCAATAGATTCTACCTTCTTGTAGCGTTTCAGCCTGATTGGACCTTGTTTTCACACAAATGGACCCAGAATGATGTGAAATTGTGCTTCGTGCAACATAATTCTGGGTGCCATTTACAAACCTTAAGTGCTAATGACTCCATTCCTTTTTGTGGTTGTAGGGGCTGTTGATTGGAGTACACTAAAACAAACCTGATCTCTCTAGGACATTCAGAAGCCAAGTTATAAGCCCACAAATGTGTAACTGGATTACTTCTTTAAATTGACACCAGATCCGGTGACCTTTGGAAAATGGTTTGACCCCCTTAGAAATGTTCGATCATCATGAAACGTTCAGATTACTTACAACTCAATAGATTCTACCTTCCTGTAACGTTTCAGCCTGAATGGACCTTGTTTTCACACAAATGGACCCAGAATGATGTGAAATTGTGCTTTGTGCAACATAATTCTGGGTGCCATTTACAAACCATAAGTGCTAATGACTCCATTCCTTTTTGTGGTTGTAGGGGCCTTTGATTGGAGTACACTAAAACAAACCTGATCTCTCTAGGACATTCAGAAGCCAAGTTATAAGCCCACAAATGTGTAACTGGACTACTTCTTTAAATTGACACCAGATCCGGTGACCTTAGGGACATGGTTTGACCCCCTTAGGAAAGTGCTATCATCATGAAACGTTCAGATCACTTACAACTCAATAGATTCTACCTTCCTGTAACGTTTCAGCCTGATTGGACCTTGTTTTCACACAAATGAACCCAGAATGATGTGAAATTGTGCTTCGTGCAACATAATTCTGGGTGCCATTTACAAACCATAAGTGCTAATGACTCCATTCCTTTTTGTGGTTGTAGGGGCTGTTGATTGGAGTACACTAAAACAAACCTGATCTCTCTAGGACATTCAGAAGCCAAGTTATAAGTCCTCAAAGGTGTAACTGGACTACTTCTTTAAAGTGACACCAGGCCGGGTGACCTTTGGGACATGGTTTGACCCCCTATAGGAATGTGCGATCATCTTGAAACGTTCAGATCACTTACAACTCAATAGGTTCTACCTTCTTGTAGCGTTTCAGCCTTATTGGACCTTGTTTTCACACAAATGGACCCAGAATGATGTGAAATTGTGCTTCGTGCAACATAATTCTGGGTGCCATTTACAAACCTTAAGTGCTAATGACTCCATTCCTTTTTGTGTTTGTAGGGGCTGTTGATTGGAGTACACTAAAACAAACCTGATCTCTCTAGGACATTCAGAAGCCAAGTTATAAGCCCACAAATGTGTAACTGGACTACTTCTTTATATTGACACCAGATCCAGTGACCTTTGGGACATGGTTTGACCCCCTTAGGAAAGTGCTATCATCATGAAACGTTCAGATCACTTACAACTCAATAGATTCTACCTTCCTGTAACGTTTCAGCCTGATTGGACCTTGTTTTCACACAAATGAACCCAGAATGATGTGAAATTGTGCTTCGTGCAACATAATTCTGGGTGCCATTTAAAAACCATAAGTGCTAATGACTCCATTCCTTTTTGAGGTTGCAGGGGCTGTTGATTGGAGTACACTAAAACAAACCTAACCTCTCTAGGACATTCAGAAGCCAAGTTATAAGCCCACAAATGTGTAACTGGACTACTTCTTTAAAGAGACACCAGGCCCGGTGACCTTTGGGACATGGTTTGACCCCCTTAGGAAAGTGCTATCATCATGAAACGTTCAGATCACTTACAACTCAGTAGATTCTACCTTCCTGTAACGTTTCAGCCTGATTGGACCTTGTTTTCACAAAAATGGACCCAGAATGATGTGAAATTGTGCTTCGTGCAACATAATTCTGGGTGCCATTTACAAACCTTAAGTGCTAATGACTCCATTCCTTTTTGTGGTTGTAGGGGCTGTTGATTGGAGTACACTAAAACAAACCTGATCTCTCTAGGACATTCAGAAGCCAAGTTATAAGCCCACAAATGTGTAACTCGACTACTTCTTTAAATTGACACCAGATCCGGTGACCTTTGGGACATGGTTTGACCCGCTTAGGAAAGTGCTATCATCATGAAACGTTCAGATCACTTACAACTCAATAGATTCTACCTTCCTGTAACGTTTCAGCCTGATTGGACCTTGTTTTCACACAAATGAACCCAGAATGATGTGAAATTGTGCTTCGTGCAACATAATTCTGGGTGCCATTTAAAAACCTTAAGTGCTAATGACTCCATTCCTTTTTGTAGTTGTAGGGGCTGTTGACTGGAGTACACTAAAACAAGCCTGACCTCTCTAGGACATTCAGAAGCCAAGTTATAAGCCCACAAAGGTGTAACTGTACTACTTCTTTAAATTGACACCAGATCCTGTGACCTTTGGGACATGGTTTGACCCCCTTAGGAAAGTGCTATCATCATGAATCGTTCAGATCACTTACAACTCAATAGATTCTACCTTCCTGTAACATTTCAGCCTGATTGGACCTTGTTTTCACACAAATGAACCCAGATTGATGTGAAATTGTGCTTCGTGCAACATAATTCTGGGTGCCATTTAAAAACCATAAGTGCTAATAACTCCATTCCTGTTTGAGGTTGTAGGGGCTGTTGTTTGGAGTACACTAAAACAAACCTGATCTCTCTAGGACATTTAGAAGCCAAGTTATAAGCCCACAAATGTGTAACTGGACTACTTCTTTAAATTGACACCAGATCCGGTGACCTTTGGGACATGGTTTGACCCCCTTAGGAAAGTGCTATCATCATGAAACGTTCAGATCCCTTACAACTCAATAGATTCTACCTTCCTGCAACGTTTCACCCTGACTGGACCTTGTTTTCACACAAATGAACCCAGAATGATGTGAAATTGTGCTTCGTGCAACATAATTCTGGGTGCCATTTACAAACCATAAGTGCTAATGACTCCATTCCATTTTGAGCTTGTAGGGGCTGTTGATTAGAGTACACTAAAACAAACCTGATCTCTCTAGGATATTCAGAAGCCAAGTTATAAGCCCTCAAAGGTGTAACTGGACTACTTCTTTAAAGTGACACCAGGCCCGGTGACCTTTGGGACATGGTTTGACCCCCTATAGGAATGTGCGATCATCATGAAATGTTCAGATCACTTACAACTCAATAGATTCTACCTTCTTGTAACGTTTCAGCCTTATTGGACCTTGTTTTCACCTAAATGAACCCAGAATGATGTGAAATTGTGCTTCGTGCAACATAATTCTGGGTGCCATTTACAAACCATAAGTGCTAATGACTCCATAAGTGCTAATGACTCCATTCCTTTTTGAGGTTGTAGGGGATGTTGATTGGAGTACACTAAAACAAACATGATCTCTCTAGGACATTCAGAAGCCAAGTTATAAGCCCACCAATGTGTAACTGGACTACTTCTTTAAATTGACACCAGATCCGGTGACCTTTGGGACATGGTTTGAACCCCTTAGGAAAGTGCTATCATCATGAAACGTTCAGATCACTTACAACTCAATAGATTCTACCTTCCTGTAATGTTTCAGCCTGATTGGACCTTGTTTTCACACAAATGAACCCAGAATGATGTGAAATTGTGCATTGTGCAACATAATTCTGGGTGCCATTTACAAACCATAAGTGCTAATGACTCCATTCCTTTTTGTGGTTGTAGGGGCTGTTGATTGGAGTACACTAAAACAAACTTAACCTCTCTAGGACATTCAGAAGCCAAGTTATAAGCCCACAAAGGTGTAACTGGACTACTTGTTTAAAGTGACACCAGGCCCGGTGACCTTTGGGACATGGTTTTACCCCCTATAGGAATGTGCGATCATCTTGAAACGTTCAGATCACTTACAACTCAATAGATTCTACCTTCTTGTAGCGTTTCAGCCTGATTGGACCTTGTTTTCACACAAATGGACCCAGAATGATGTGAAATTGTGCTTCGTGCAACATAATTCTGGGTGCCATTTACAAACCATAAGTGCTAATGACTCCATTCCTTTTTGTGGTTGTAGGGGCTGTTGGTTGGAGTACATTAAAACAAACCTGATCTCTCTAGGACATTCAGAAGCCAAGTTATAAGTCCACAAATGTGTAACTGGACTACTTCTTTAAATTGACACCAGATCCGGTGACCTTTGGGACATGGTTTGACCCCCTAAGGAAAGGGCTATCATCATGAAACGTTCAGATCACTTACAACTCAATAGATTCTACCTTCCTGTAACGTTTCAGCCTGATTGGACCTTGTTTTCACACAAATGAACCCAGAATGATGTGAAATTGTGCTTAGTGCAACATAATTCTGGGTGCCATTTACAAACCATAAGTGCTAATGACTCCATTCCTTTTTGTGGTTGTAGGGGCTGTTGATTGGAGTACACTAAAACAAACCTAACCTCTCTAGGACATTCAGAAGCCAAGTTATAAGCCCACAAAGGTGTAACTGGACTACTTGTTTAAAGTGACACCAGGCCCGGTGACCTTTGGGACATGGTTTTACCCCCTATAGGAATGTGCGATCATCTTGAAACGTTCAGATCACTTACAACTCAATAGATTCTACCTTCTTGTAGCGTTTCAGCCTGATTGGACCTTGTTTTCACACAAATGGACCCAGAATGATGTGAAATTGTGCTTCGTGCAACATAATTCTGGGTGCCATTTACAAACCATAAGTGCTAATGACTCCATTCCTTTTTGTGGTTGTAGGGGCTGTTGATTGGAGTACATTAAAACAAACCTGATCTCTCTAGGACATTCAGAAGCCAAGTTATAAGCCCACAAAGGTGTAACTGGACTACTTCTTTAAAGTGACACCAGGTCCGGTGACCTTTGGGACATGGTTTGACCCCCTTAGGAAAGTGCTATCATCATGAAACGTTCAGATCACTTACAACTCAATAGATTCTACCTTCTTGTAGCGTTTCAGCCTGATTGGACCTTTTTTTCACACAAATGAACCCAGAATGATGTGAAATTGTGCTTCGTGCAACATAATTCTGGGTGCCATTTACAAACCATAAGTGCTAATGACTCCATTCCTTTTTGTGGTTGTAGGGGCTGTTGATTGGAGTATATTAAAACAAACCTGATCTCTCTAGGACATTCAGAAGCCAAGTTATAAGCCCACAAATGTGTAACTGGACTACTTCTTTAAATTGACACCAGATCCGGTGACCTTTGGGACATGGTTTGACCCCCTTAGGAAAGTGATATCATGATGAACCGTTCAGATCACTTACAACTCAATAGATTCTACCTTCCTGTAACGTTTCAGCCTGAATGGACCTTGTTTTCACACAAATGAACCCAGAATGATGTGAAATTGTGCTTCGTGCAACATAATTCTGGGTGCCATTAAAAAACCATAAGTGCTAATGACTCCATTCCTTTTTGTGGTTGTAGGGGCTGTTGATTGGAGTATACTAAAACAAACCTGATCTCTCTAGGACATTCAGAAGCCAAGTTATAAGCCCACAAATGTGTAACTGGACTACTTCTTTAAAGAGACACCAGGCCCGGTGACCTTTGGGACATGGTTTTACCCCCTATAGGAATGTGCAATCATCTTGAAACGTTCAGATCACTTACAACTCAATAGATTCTACCTTCCTGTAACGTTTCAGCCTGATTGGACCTTGTTTTCACACAAATGAACCCAGAATGATGTGAAATTGTGCTTCGTGCAACATAATTCTGGGTGCCATTAAAAAACCATAAGTGCTAATGACTCCATTCCTTTTTGTGGTTGTAGGGGCTGTTGATTGGAGTATAATAAAACAAACCTTCTTCTCTCTAGGACATTCAGAAGCCAAGTTATAAGCCCACAAAGGTGTAACTGTACTACTTCTTTAAATTGACACCAGATCCTGTGACCTTTGGGACATGGTTTGACCCCCTTAGGAAAGTGCTATCATCATGAAACGTTCAGATCACTTACAACTCAATAGATTCTACCTTCCTGTAACATTTCAGCCTGATTGGACCTTGTTTTCACACAAATGAACCCAGAATGATGTGAAATTGTGCTTCGTGCAACATAATTCTGGGTGCCATTTAAAAACCATAAGTGCTAATAACTCCATTCCTGTTTGAGGTTGTAGGGGCTGTTGTTTGGAGTACACTAAAACAAACCTGATCTCTCTAGGACATTTAGAAGCCAAGTTATAAGCCCACAAATGTGTAACTGGACTACTTCTTTAAATTGACACCAGATCCGGTGACCTTTGGGACATGGTTTGACCCCCTTAGGAAAGTGCTATCATCATGAAACGTTCAGATCCCTTACAACTCAATAGATTCTACCTTCCTGCAACGTTTCACCCTGATTGGACCTTGTTTTCACACAAATGAACCCAGAATGATGTGAAATTGTGCTTCGTGCAACATAATTCTGGGTGCCATTTACAAACCATAAGTGCTAATGACTCCATTCCTTTTTGTGGTTGTAGGGGCTGTTGATTGGAGAACACTAAAACAAACCTAACCTCTCTAGGACATTCAGAAGCCAAGTTATAAGCCCACAAAGGTGTAACTGGACTACTTCTTTAAAGTGACACCAGGCCCGGTGACCTTTGGGACATGGTTTTACCCCTATAGGAATGTGCGATCATCTTGAAACGTTCAGATCACTTACAACTCAATAGATTCTACCTTCTTGTAGCGTTTCAGCCTGATTGGACCTTGTTTTCACACAAATGGACCCAGAATGATGTGAAATTGTGCTTCGTGCAACATAATTCTGGGTGCCATTTACAAACCTTAAGTGCTAATGACTCCATTCCTTTTTGTGGTTGTAGGGGCTGTTGATTGGAGTACACTAAAACAAACCTGATCTCTCTAGGACATTCAGAAGCCAAGTTATAAGCCCACAAATGTGTAACTGGATTACTTCTTTAAATTGACACCAGATCCGGTGACCTTTGGAAAATGGTTTGACCCCCTTAGAAATGTTCGATCATCATGAAACGTTCAGATTACTTACAACTCAATAGATTCTACCTTCCTGTAACGTTTCAGCCTGAATGGACCTTGTTTTCACACAAATGGACCCAGAATGATGTGAAATTGTGCTTTGTGCAACATAATTCTGGGTGCCATTTACAAACCATAAGTGCTAATGACTCCATTCCTTTTTGTGGTTGTAGGGGCCTTTGATTGGAGTACACTAAAACAAACCTGATCTCTCTAGGACATTCAGAAGCCAAGTTATAAGCCCACAAATGTGTAACTGGACTACTTCTTTAAATTGACACCAGATCCGGTGACCTTTGGGACATGGTTTGACCCCCTATAGGAATGTGCGATCATCTTGAAACGTTCAGATCACTTACAACTCAATAGGTTCTACCTTCTTGTAGCGTTTCAGCCTTATTGGACCTTGTTTTCACACAAATGGACCCAGAATGATGTGAAATTGTGCTTCGTGCAACATAATTCTGGGTGCCATTTACAAACCTTAAGTGCTAATGACTCCATTCCTTTTTGTGTTTGTAGGGGCTGTTGATTGGAGTACACTAAAACAAACCTGATCTCTCTAGGACATTCAGAAGCCAAGTTATAAGCCCACAAATGTGTAACTGGACTACTTCTTTGAATTGACACCAGATCCAGTGACCTTTGGGACATGGTTTGACCCCCTTAGGAAAGTGCTATCATCATGAAACGTTCAGATCAATACAACTCAATAGATTCTACCTTCCTGTAACGTTTCAGCCTGATTGGACCTTGTTTTCACACAAATGAACCCAGAATGATGTGAAATTGTGCTTCGTGCAACATAATTCTGGGTGCCATTTAAAAACCATAAGTGCTAATGACTCCATTCCTTTTTGAGGTTGCAGGGGCTGTTGATTGGAGTACACTAAAACAAACCTAACCTCTCTAGGACATTCAGAAGCCAAGTTATAAGCCCACAAATGTGTAACTGGACTACTTCTTTAAAGAGACACCAGGCCCGGTGACCTTTGGGACATGGTTTGACCCCCTTAGGAAAGTGCTATCATCATGAAACGTTCAGATCACTTACAACTCAGTAGATTCTACCTTCCTGTAACGTTTCAGCCTGATTGGACCTTGTTTTCACAAAAATGGACCCAGAATGATGTGAAATTGTGCTTCGTGCAACATAATTCTGGGTGCCATTTACAAACCTTAAGTGCTAATGACTCCATTCCTTTTTGTGGTTGTAGGGGCTGTTGATTGGAGTACACTAAAACAAACCTGATCTCTCTAGGACATTCAGAAGCCAAGTTATAAGCCCACAAATGTGTAACTCGACTACTTCTTTAAATTGACACCAGATCCGGTGACCTTTGGGACATGGTTTGACCCGCTTAGGAAAGTGCTATCATCATGAAACGTTCAGATCACTTACAACTCAATAGATTCTACCTTCCTGTAACGTTTCAGCCTGATTGGACCTTGTTTTCACACAAATGAACCCAGAATGATGTGAAATTGTGCTTCGTGCAACATAATTCTGGGTGCCATTTAAAAACCTTAAGTGCTAATGACTCCATTCCTTTTTGTAGTTGTAGGGGCTGTTGACTGGAGTACACTAAAACAAGCCTGACCTCTCTAGGACATTCAGAAGCCAAGTTATAAGCCCACAAAGGTGTAACTGTACTACTTCTTTAAATTGACACCAGATCCTGTGACCTTTGGGACATGGTTTGACCCCCTTAGGAAAGTGCTATCATCATGAATCGTTCAGATCACTTACAACTCAATAGATTCTACCTTCCTGTAACATTTCAGCCTGATTGGACCTTGTTTTCACACAAATGAACCCAGATTGATGTGAAATTGTGCTTCGTGCAACATAATTCTGGGTGCCATTTAAAAACCATAAGTGCTAATAACTCCATTCCTGTTTGAGGTTGTAGGGGCTGTTGTTTGGAGTACACTAAAACAAACCTGATCTCTCTAGGACATTTAGAAGCCAAGTTATAAGCCCACAAATGTGTAACTGGACTACTTCTTTAAATTGACACCAGATCCGGTGACCTTTGGGACATGGTTTGACCCCCTTAGGAAAGTGCTATCATCATGAAACGTTCAGATCCCTTACAACTCAATAGATTCTACCTTCCTGCAACGTTTCACCCTGACTGGACCTTGTTTTCACACAAATGAACCCAGAATGATGTGAAATTGTGCTTCGTGCAACATAATTCTGGGTGCCATTTACAAACCATAAGTGCTAATGACTCCATTCCTTTTTGTGGTTGTAGGGGCTGTTGATTGGAGAACACTAAAACAAACCTAACCTCTCTAGGACATTCAGAAGCCAAGTTATAAGCCCACAAAGGTGTAACTGGACTACTTCTTTAAAGTGACACCAGGCCCGGTGACCTTTGGGACATGGTTTTACCCCTATAGGAATGTGCGATCATCTTGAAACGTTCAGATCACTTACAACTCAATAGATTCTACCTTCTTGTAGCGTTTCAGCCTGATTGGACCTTGTTTTCACACAAATGGACCCAGAATGATGTGAAATTGTGCTTCGTGCAACATAATTCTGGGTGCCATTTACAAACCTTAAGTGCTAATGACTCCATTCCTTTTTGTGGTTGTAGGGGCTGTTGATTGGAGTACACTAAAACAAACCTGATCTCTCTAGGACATTCAGAAGCCAAGTTATAAGCCCACAAATGTGTAACTGGATTACTTCTTTAAATTGACACCAGATCCGGTGACCTTTGGAAAATGGTTTGACCCCCTTAGAAATGTGCGATCATCATGAAACGTTCAGATTACTTACAACTCAATAGATTCTACCTTCCTGTAACGTTTCAGCCTGAATGGACCTTGTTTTCACACAAATGGACCCAGAATGATGTGAAATTGTGCTTTGTGCAACATAATTCTGGGTGCCATTTACAAACCATAAGTGCTAATGACTCCATTCCTTTTTGTGGGGTTAGGGGCCTTTGATTGGAGTACACTAAAACAAACCTGATCTCTCTAGGACATTCAGAAGCCAAGTTATAAGCCCACAAATGTGTAACTGGACTACTTCTTTAAATTGACACCAGATCCGGTGACCTTAGGGACATGGTTTGACCCCCTTAGGAAAGTGCTATCATCATGAAACGTTCAGATCACTTACAACTCAATAGATTCTACCTTCCTGTAACGTTTCAGCCTGATTGGACCTTGTTTTCACACAAATGAACCCAGAATGATGTGAAATTGTGCTTCGTGCAACATAATTCTGGGTGCCATTTACAAACCATAAGTGCTAATGACTCCATTCCTTTTTGTGGTTGTAGGGGCTGTTGATTGGAGTACACTAAAACAAACCTGATCTCTCTAGGACATTCAGAAGCCAAGTTATAAGTCCTCAAAGGTGTAACTGGACTACTTCTTTAAAGTGACACCAGGCCGGGTGACCTTTGGGACATGGTTTGACCCCCTATAGGAATGTGCGATCATCTTGAAACGTTCAGATCACTTACAACTCAATAGGTTCTACCTTCTTGTAGCGTTTCAGCCTTATTGGACCTTGTTTTCACACAAATGGACCCAGAATGATGTGAAATTGTGCTTCGTGCAACATAATTCTGGGTGCCATTTACAAACCTTAAGTGCTAATGACTCCATTCCTTTTTGTGTTTGTAGGGGCTGTTGATTGGAGTACACTAAAACAAACCTGATCTCTCTAGGACATTCAGAAGCCAAGTTATAAGCCCACAAATGTGTAACTGGACTACTTCTTTAAATTGACACCAGATCCAGTGACCTTTGGGACATGGTTTGACCCCCTTAGGAAAGTGCTATCATCATGAAACGTTCAGATCACTTACAACTCAATAGATTCTACCTTCCTGTAACGTTTCAGCCTGATTGGACCTTGTTTTCACACAAATGAACCCAGAATGATGTGAAATTGTGCTTCGTGCAACATAATTCTGGGTCCCATTTAAAAACCATAAGTGCTAATGACTCCATTCCTTTTGGAGGTTGTAGGGGCTGTTGATTGGAGTACAGTAAAACAAACCTGATCTCTCTAGGACATTCAGAAGCCAAGTTATAAGCCCTCAAATGTGTAACTGGACTACTTCTTTAAAGTGACACCAGGCCGGGTGACCTTTGGGACATGGTTTGACCCCCTATAGGAATGTGCGATCATCATGAAACGTTCAGATCACTTACAACTCAATAGATTCTACCTTCTTGTAATGTTTCAGCCTGATTGGACCTTGTTTTCACACAAATGGACCCAGAATGATGTGGAATTGTGCTTCGTGCAACATAATTCTGGGTGCCATTTACAAACCATAAGTGCTAATGACTCCATTCCTTTTTGTGGTTGTAGGGGCTGTTGGTTGGAGTACATTAAAACAAACCTGATCTCTCTAGGACATTCAGAAGCCAAGTTATAAGCCCACAAATGTGTAACTGGACTACTTCTTTAAATTGACACCAGATCCGGTGACCTTTGGGACATGGTTTGACCCCCTTAGGAAAGCGCTATCATCATGAAACGTTCAGATCACTTACAACTCAATAGATTCTACCTTCTTGTAGCGTTTCAGCCTGAATTGACCTTGTTTTAACACAAATGAACCCAGAATGATGTGAAATTGTGCTTTGTGCAACGTAATTCTGGGTGCCATTTACAAACCATAAGTGCTAATGACTCCATTCCTTTTTGTGTTTGTAGGGGCTGTTAATTGGAGTACATTAAAACAAACCTGATCTCTCTAGGACATTCAGAAGCCAAGTTATAAGCCCACAAATATGTAACTGGACTACTTCTTTGAATTGACACCAGATCCGGTGACCTTTGGGACATGGTTTGACCCCCTTAGGAAAGTGCTATCATCATGAAACGTTCAGATCACTTACAACTCAATAGATTCTACCTTCCTGTAACGTTTCAGCCTGATTGGACCGTGTTTTCACACAAATGAACCCAGAATGATGTGAAATTGTGCTTCGTGCAACATAATTCTGGGTGCCATTTAAAAACCATAAGTGCTAATGACTCCATTCCTTTTTGTGGTTGTAGGGGCTGTTGATTGGAGTATACTAAAACAAACCTGATCTCTCAGGGACATTCAGAAGCCAAGTTATAAGCCCACAAATGTGTAACTGGACTACTTCTTTAAAGAGACACCAGGCCCGGTGACCTTTGGGACATGGTTTTACCCCCTATAGGAATGTGCGATCATCTTGAAACGTTCAGATCACTTACAACTCAATAGGTTCCACCTTCTTGTAACGTTTCAGCCTGATTGGACCTTGTTTTCACACAAATGGACCCAGAATGATGTGAAATTGTGCTTCGTGCAACATAATTCTGGGTGCCATTTACAAACCTTAAGTGCTAATGACTCCATTCCTTTTTGTGGTTGTAGGGGCTGTTGATTGGAGTACACTAAAACAAACCTGATCTCTCTAGGACATTCAGAAGCCAAGTTATAAGCCCACAAATGTGTAACTGGACTACTTCTTTAAATTGACACCAGATCCGGTGACCTTTGGGACATGGTTTGACCCCCTTAGGAAAGTGCTATCATCATGAAACGTTCAGATCACTTACAACTCAATAGATTCTACCTTCCTGTAACGTTTCAGCCTGATTGGACCTTGTTTTCACACAAATGAACCCAGAATGATGTGAAATTGTGCTTCGTGCAACATAATTCTGGGTGCCATTTAAAAACCATAAGTGCTAATGACTCCATTCCTTTTTGAGGTTGCAGGGGCTGTTGATTGGAGTACACTAAAACAAACCTGATCTCTCTAGGACATTCAGAAGCCAAGTTATAAGCCCTCAAAGGTGTAACTGGACTACTTCTTTAAAGTGACACCAGGCCCGGTGACCTTTGGGACATGGTTTGACCCCCTATAGGAATGTGCAATAATCACGAAACGTTCAGATCACTTACAACTCAATAGATTCTACCTTCTTGTAACGTTTCAGCCTGATTGGACCTTGTTTTCACACAAATGGACCCAGAATGATGTGAAATTGTGCTTCGTGCAACATAATTCTGGGTGCCATTTACAAACCATAAGTGCTAATGACTCCATTCCTTTTTGTGGTTGTAGGGGCTGTTGATTGGAGTACACTAAAACAAACCTAACCTCTCTAGGACATTCAGAAGCCAAGTTATAAGCCCACAAATGTGTAACTGGACTACTTCTTTAAAGAGACACCAGGCCCGGTGACCTTTGGGACATGGTTTGACCCCCTTAGGAAAGTGCTATCATCATGAAACGTTCAGATCACTTACAACTCAGTAGATTCTACCTTCCTGTAACGTTTCAGCCTGATTGGACCTTGTTTTCACAAAAATGGACCCAGAATGATGTGAAATTGTGCTTCGTGCAACATAATTCTGGGTGCCATTTACAAACCTTAAGTGCTAATGACTCCATTCCTTTTTGTGGTTGTAGGGGCTGTTGATTGGAGTACACTAAAACAAACCTGATCTCTCTAGGACATTCAGAAGCCAAGTTATAAGCCCACAAATGTGTAACTGGACTACTTCTTTAAATTGACACCAGATCCGGTGACCTTTGGGACATGGTTTGACCCCCTTAGGAAAGTGCTATCATCATGAAACGTTCAGATCACTTACAACTCAGTAGATTCTACCTTCCTGTAACGTTTCAGCCTGTTTGGACCTTGTTTTCACACAAATGAACCCAGAATGATGTGAAATTGTGCTTCGTGCAACATAATTCTGGGTGCCATTTACAAACCATAAGTGCTAATGACTCCATTCCTTTTTGAGGTTGTAGGGGCTGTTGATTGGAGTACACTAAAACAAACCTGATCTCCCTAGGACATTCAGAAGCCAAGTTATATGCCCTCAAAGGTGTAACTGGACTACTTCTTTAAATTGACACCAGGCCCGGTAACCTTTGGGACATGGTTTGACCCCCTATTGGAATGTGCGATCATCATGAAACGTTCAGATCACTTACAACTCAATAGATTCTACCTTCTTGTAACGTTTCAGCCTGATTGGACCTTGTTTTCACACAAATGGACCCAGAATGATGTGAAATTGTGCTTCGTGCAACATAATTCTGGGTGCCATTTAAAAACCATAAGTGCTAATGACTCCATTCCTTTTTGAGGTTGCAGGGGCTGTTGATTGGAGTACACTAAAACAAACCTGATCTCTCTAGGACATTCAGAAGCCAAGTTATAAGCCCTCAAAGGTGTAACTGGACTACTTCTTTAAGGTGACACCAGGCCCAGTGACCTTTGGGACATGGTTTGACCCCCTATAGGAATGTGCGATAATCACGAAACGTTCAGATCACTTACAACTCAATAGATTCTACCTTCTTGTAACGTTTCAGCCTGATTGGACCTTGTTTTCACACAAATGGACCCAGAATGATGTGAAATTGTGCTTCGTGCAACATAATTCTGGGTGCCATTTACAAACCATAAGTGCTAATGACTCCATTCCTTTTTGTGGTTGTAGGGGCTGTTGATTGGAGTACACTAAAACAAACCTAACCTCTCTAGGACATTCAGAAGCCAAGTTATAAGCCCACAAATGTGTAACTGGACAACTTCTTTAAAGAGACACCAGGCCCGGCGACCTTTGGGACATGGTTTGACCCCCTTAGGAAAGTGCTATCATCATGAAACGTTCAGATCACTTACAACTCAGTAGATTCTACCTTCCTGTAACGTTTCAGCCTGACTGGACCTTGTTTTCACAAAAATGGACCCAGAATGATGTGAAATTGTGCTTCGTGCAACATAATTCTGGGTGCCATTTACAAACCTTAAGTGCTAATGACTCCATTCCTTTTTGTGGTTGTAGGGGCTGTTGATTGGAGTACACTAAAACAAACCTGATCTCTCTAGGACATTCAGAAGCCAAGTTATAAGCCCACAAATGTGTAACTGGACTACTTCTTTAAATTGACACCAGATCCGGTGACCTTTGGGACATGGTTTGACCCCCTTAGGAAAGTGCTATCATCATGAAACGTTCAGATCACTTACAACTCAGTAGATTCTACCTTCCTGTAACGTTTCAGCCTGTTTGGACCTTGTTTTCACACAAATGAACCCAGAATGATGTGAAATTGTGCTTCGTGCAACATAATTCTGGGTGCCATTTACAAACCATAAGTGCTAATGACTCCATTCCTTTTTGAGGTTGTAGGGGCTGTTGATTGGAGTACACTAAAACAAACCTGATCTCCCTAGGACATTCAGAAGCCAAGTTATATGCCCTCAAATGTGTAACTGGACTACTTCTTTAAATTGACACCAGGCCCGGTGACCTTTGGGACATGGTTTGACCCCCTATTGGAATGTGCGATCATCATGAAACGTTCAGATCACTTACAACTCAATAGATTCTACCTTCTTGTAACGTTTCAGCCTGATTGGACCTTGTTTTCACACAAATGGACCCAGAATGATGGGAAATTGTGCTTCGTGCAACATAATTCTGGGTGCCATTTACAAACCATGAGTGCTAATGACTCCATTCCTTTTTGTGGTTGTAGGGGCTGTTGGATGGAGTACATTAAAACAAACCTGATCTCTCTAGGACATTCAGAAGCCAAGTTATAAGCCCACAAATGTGTAACTGGACTACTTCTTTAAATTGACACCAGATCCGGTGACCTTTGGGACATGGTTTGACCCCCTTAGGAAAGTGCTATCATCATGAAACGTTCAGATCACTTACAACTCAATAGATTCTACCTTCCTGTAACGTTTCAGCCTGATTGGACCTTGTTTTCACACAAATGAACCCAGAATGATGTGAAATTGTGCTTAGTGCAGCATAATTCTGGGTGCCATTTAAAAACCATAAGTGCTAATGACTCCATTCCTTTTTGAGGTTGTAGGGGATGTTGATTGGAGTACACTAAAACAAACCTGATCTCTCTAGGATATTCAGAAGCCAAGTTATAAGCCCACAAAGGTGTAACTGGACTACTTCTTTAAATTGACACCAGATCAGGTGACCTTTGGGACATGGTTTGACCCCCTTAGGAAAGTGCTATCATCATGAAACGTTCAGATCACTTACAACTCAATAGATTCTACCTTCTTGTAGCGTTTCAGCCTGATTGGACCTTGTTTTCACACAAATGAACACAGAATGATGTGAAATTGTGCTTCGTGCAACACAATTCCTTTTGGGCTACTTTTACAACATTCAAAAGTAGCCCAAAATGAATGATTCATTAATTGAAGAATTCAGTTTGGGTTACTTTAGAAGAAAACCCAAATTGGAGACCTCCATTTTGGGTTACTTTTGAAGAAGCCCCAAAATGGAGGCCTCCATTTCCTCCATTTTGGGTTACTTTAGAAGAAGACCCAAATTGGAGGCCTCCATTTTGGGTTACTTTTGAAGAAGCCCCAAAATGGAGGCCTCCATTTCCTCCATTTTGGGTTACTTTAGAAGAAGACCCAAATTGGAGGCCTCCATTTTGGGTTACTTTTGAAGAAGCCCCAAAATGGAGGCCTCCATTTCCTCCATTTTGGGTTACTTTAGAAGAAAACCCAAATTGGAGACCTCCATTTTGGGTTACTTTTGAAGAAGCCCCAAAATGGAGGCCTCCATTTCCTCCATTTTGGGTTACTTTAGAAGAAGACCCAAATTGGAGGCCTCCATTTTGGGTTACTTTTGAAGAAGCCCCAAAATGGAGGCCTCCATTTCCTCCATTTTGGGTTACTTTAGAAGAAGACCCAAATTGGAGGCCTCCATTTTGGGTTACTTTAGAAGAAGACCCAAATTGGAGGCCTCCATTTTGGGTTACTTTTGAAGAAGCCCCAAAATGAAGGCCTCCACTTCCTCCATTTTGGGTTACTTTAGAAGAAGACCCAAATTGGAGGCCTCCATTTTGGGTTACTTTTGAAGAAGCACCAAAATGGAGGCCTACATTTCGGGCTTCTTTTGCATGTAGTTGAAAGTAACCCAAATTGAAGGCTTCCTTAATTGAAAAATTCAGTTTGGGTTACTTTAGAAGAAGACCCAAAATGGAGGCCTCCATCTTGGGTTACTTTTGAAGAAGCCCCAAAATGGAGGCCTCCATTTCCTCTATTTTGGGTTACTTTAGAAGAAGACCCAAATTGGAGGCCTCCATTTTGGGTTACTTTTGAAGAAGCACCAAAATTGAGTCTCCATTTCAGGTCTGGTGACCTTTGTGACTTCATTTGACCCTGTTAGGGTAACGTTCAGATCACTTACAACTCCATAGACTATACGTTCATGTGATGTTTCAGCCTTATTGGACCTTGTTTTCGCACAAATGGACCCAGAAATATGTGAACTTGTGCTTTGTGCAACATAATTCTGGGTGCCATTTAAAGACCATAAGTGCTTATTACTCCATTCCTTTTTGTGGTAGTAGGGGCTGTTAATTGGAGCATTTTAAAACCAACATGACCTCTCTAGGATATTCAGAAGCCAAGTTATAAGCCCACAAAGGTGTGTTACGAACCACACCTTTAAAGAAGAAGTGATCCAATGACCTTTGTGACAACATTTGACCCCCTAAGGAATGTGCTATCATCATGAAACACATGATTCATTTACAACTCAATAGATTGTACCTTCCTGTGATGTTTCAGCCTGATTGAAGCTTTTTTCAGAGAACTGGACCCATAATAATATGAACTTGTGCTTGGTGCAACATAGGTCTGGGTGCCATTTAAAAACTGTACATCCTATCCACTCCATTCATTCTGTTCTAGATACAGACCATTCATTGGAGTATTTTAAAACCAGCCTGACCTCTCTAGGATATTCAGAAGCCAAGTTATAAGCCCACAAAGGTGTAACCAGACACCTGACTATATCTGCTTGGACAAGCGTCCCGTAAGGGCGCTCGAAAAGGTCCGACGGCATCGATTTCGACGTGCGTCGATGAGATGGTAGCCGGGATGCACCACCCCAAATTTCGTGCGGCTATGCCAAACCGAATTCAAACGGCGGCCCAAAAGTGTGAAAATTTAGCTCAGGCTTCATTTGCGGCCTTCTGCCACTTGAGCCCCTTTTTGGCCGCCGTTCGGCCCACGTTGGTCCGAGGCGCACGAATTTTTTTTGGTGCATCCCAGCACTCGTCCGAACCACAGATTTCGAAATCGTGCCGGTCGCATCGTGTTAAGCGTCCGTTTGGGGCCTGAGGGCGGTTTTCCCTCCATTTTGCCATGTGCTCGGCAAATTGGCATTTCTCAACCGATTTTCACCAAACAAACATCGATTTGGCATGCCGCCGTCACCCCGATCTAGCCCAGGCAGTTTGGTAGCCGTAGCTCGTTGTTCCGGTGCTGTTCTGGGTCAGAGGTCAGAGAAAATGATGGATTTGGGCTGTTTTGGGGCTGAAAAACAGGGTTCTCCTCAACCTAGAGACTTGAAACTGAGAATGTTTCTTTAAATAGCTGACAGCTACAACATATGCAGTTTTCAAGTTGCTGGCTTATTCAGAAGGGTCAAGGTTCACAGCCTCTTGGTACAAGCAGAGAAAATGATGGATTTGGGCTGTTTTGGAGCTGAAAAACAGGGTTTTGCTCAACCTAGAGAGTTGACACTTGCACATTTCCTTTAGATAGCTGACAGCTACCACATACGTCGAGCTCGTGCCGGTCGCAACGTGCTAAGCGTCCGTTTGGGGCCTGAGGGCAGTTTTCCCTCCATTTTGCCATGTGCTCGGCAAAGTGGCGTTTCTCAACCGATTTTCACCAAACAAACGTCGATTTGGCATGCCGCCCTCACCCCGAGCTAGCCCAGGCAGTTTGGTAGCCGTAGCTCTTTGTTTCAGTTCTTTTCCGAACCCCAGGTCGCCAGAGGTCACGCTCTTTTTGGCCACAGCTCCTCAAGGGAACGCCCGATCCGTCCCGTTTTTGGAGAGGTGGTCCCCGTGGTGCCAAGCAATCATAATCCGCTGTCAAAATTGAAAAAAAAAAAAAAGTTGTGTCTGAGTTTGGCCAAAAAATGCCCTCTTAGACCCATCGCCTCAAAGAGGACTTGTGTTTTTCTGGTAGAAAGTGGAAAGAAAAAGTTCTGCTGGTGCCAGCGATGCCATCTTCGGATATGTTGTTCGGGGGCCAAGCACGAGTCCATCCGAGGTGGTTTGGTGGCAAAATATTTTGTTGTTCCGGAGATATAGCCCCCCAAAGTGCGCGATTTTTGCAAGTTTACAATGGCGCAATTCTAGCGCCGTGAGGGCTATCGAAAAGATGAGTAGATTTTTGCGCTCGTACCGGACTTCCGAACCAGAGAGTGTAAACAATTTTCGACTGCGCCCCTAGTGGCCGAACTTGGTCAGTGAGCAACGTAGCGTGACGCAACTAAAATATTATGATTCGGCATGTCCTTCTTTACAACATATGTGAATTTCATGTCCCTACGTGGAATTTAACTATTTTTAATGAATTAAAAGAGACCGGCAAAACCCTAGGCCCGAAACCACGATTTTTAGACCCTTTTTGGCTGCCGTTCGGCCATCGTTGATCCGAGGCGCCCGAAAACTCTTCTGGTGCATCCCAGCACTGGCCCGAAACACATACGTCGAGTTCGTGCCGGTCGCATCGTGTTAAGCGTCCGTTTGGAGCCGTACGGCACTTTTCCCGCCTTTTCTGCCATGTGCTCGGCAAAGTGGCATTTCTCAACCGATTTTCACCAAACAAACGTCGATTTGGCATGCCGCCGTCACCCAGAGCTAGCTCAGGCAGTTTGGTAGCCGAAGCTCGTTGTTCTGGTGCTGTTCTGGGTCAGAGGTCAGAAAAAAGATGGATTTCAGCTAAAAACGGGGTTCTCTTCAACCTCCAGACTTGACACTGATACTGTGTGCTCCTTGACCTCACAGGTCCATCATGTGTTAATTTCAGACAGATTGGAGCTTGTATCACAGGTTTTTCAACCAGAAATATGTGAAATTGTGCTTGGTGCGACATATTTCTGGGTGCCATTTTAAAACCATAAGTGCTGACGACTCCATTCCTTCTGCTGGTGATAGGGGCTGTTAATTGGAGTCATTTAAACCCAACCTGACCTCTCTAGGACATTCAGAAGCCAAGTTCTGAGCCTCCAAAGGTGTATCCGGACATTTGTCTTTAAGGCAGAAGTGATCCGGTGACCTTTGGGACATCATCTGACCCCCTTAGGAATGTGCTATCATCATGAAATGTACAGATAACTTACAACTCAATAGATTCTACCTTCCTGTTGTGTTTCAGCCAGATTGGACCTTGTTTTCACACAAAAGGAACCAACATTATGTGAAAATGTGCTTTGTGCGACATATTTCAGGGTGCTGTTTAAAAACCGTACGTGCTAATGACTCCATTCCTTCTGCTGGTGATAGGGGCTGTTAATTGGAGTCATTTAAACCCAACCTGACCTCTCTAGGACATTCAGAAGCCAAGTTATGAGCCTCCAAAGGTGTATCCGGACATTTTTCTTTAAGGCAGAAGTGATCCGCTGACCTTTGTGACATCATCTGACCCCCTTAGGAATGTGCTGTCATCATGAAACGTGCAGATCACTTACAACTCAATAGATTCTACCTTCCTGTGGTGTTTCAGCCAGATTGGTCCTTGTTTGAGGGAACTGGAACCAAAATTATGTGAAATTGTGCTTGGTGCAACATAATTCTGTGTGTGCCATTTAAAAACTGTACATCCTATCCACTCCACTCCTTCTGTTATCGATACAGACCATTAATTGGAGTATCTTAAAACAAATTTGACCTCTCTAGGACATTCATAAGCCAAGTTATGAGCCTCCAAAGGTGTATCCGGACATTTTTCTTTAGGTGACACCATGCTCGGTGACCTTTGGGCCATGGTTTGACCCCCTTAGGAAGGTGCTATCATCATGATAAGTTCAGATCACTTATAACTCAATAGATTCTACCTTTCTGTGGTGTTTCAGCCTGATTCAAGCTCTTTTTCAGAGAACTGGATCCATAATAATGTGAAATTGTGCTTGGTGCAACATAGGTCTGGGGTCTGGGTCCCATTTAAACCCCATAAGTGCTATTGACTTGATTCCTTTTTCTGGTAGTAGGGGCTGTTAATTGGAGTATTTTAAAACAGACCTGATCTCTCTAGGACATTCAGAAGAAAAGTTATAAGCCCACAAATGTGTGATACGAACGACGCCTTTAAAGAACAAGTGATCCGATGACCTTTGTGACACCATTTGACCATCTTAGGAATGAGCTATCATCATGAAACGTTCAGATCACTTACAACTCGATAGATTCTACCTTCCTGTAACGTTTCAGCCTGATTGGACCTTGTTTTCACACAAATGAACCCAGAATGATGTGAAATTGTGCTTCGTGCAACATAATTCTGGGTGCCATTTGCAAACCATAAGTGCTAATGACTCCATTCCTTTTTGTGGTTGTAGGGGCTGTTGATTGGAGTATATTAAAACAAACCTGATCTCTCTAGGACATTCAGAAGCCACGTTATAAGCCCACAAATGTGTAAATGGACTACTTCTTTAAATTGACACCAGATCCGGTGACCTTTGGGACATGGTTTGACCCCCTTAGGAAAGTGCTATCATCATGAAACGTTCAGATCACTTACAACTCAATAGATTCTACCTTCTTGTAGCGTTTCAGCCTGATTGGACCTTGTTTTCACACAAATGAACCCAGAATGATGTGAAATTGTGCTTCGTGCAACATAATTCTGGGTGCCATTTAAAAACCATAAGGGCTAATGACTCCATTCCTTTTTGTGGTTGTAGGGGCTGTTGATTGGAGTACACTAAAACAAACCTGATCTCTCTAGGACATTCAGAAGCCAAGTTATAAGCCCACAAATGTGTAACTGGACTACTTCTTTAAATTGACACCAGATCCGGTGACCTTTGGGACATGGTTTGACCCCCTTAGGAAAGTGCTATCATCATGAAACGTTCAGATCACTTACAACTCAGTAGATTCTACCTTCCTGTAACGTTTCAGCCTGATTGGACCTTGTTTTCACACAAATGAACCCAGAATGATGTGAAATTGTGCTTCGTGCAACATAATTCTGGGTGCCATTTACAAACCATAAGTGCTAATGACTCCATTCCTTTTTGTGGTTGTAGGGGCTGTTGATTGGAGTACATTAAAAAATACCTGATCTCTCTAGGACATTCAGAAGCCAAGTTAGAAGCCCACAAATGTGTAACTGGACTACTTCTTTAAAATTGACACCAGATCCGGTGATCTTTGGGACATGGTTTGACCCCCTTAGGAAAGTGCTATCATCATGAAACGTTCAGATCTTTTACAACTCAGTAGATTCTACCTTCCTGTAACGTTTCAGCCTGTTTGGACCTTGTTTTCACACAAATGGACCCAGAATGATGTGAAATTGTGCTTCGTGCA
Organism: Nothobranchius furzeri; assembly: GCF_043380555.1. Lineage (NCBI taxonomy): Eukaryota > Metazoa > Chordata > Actinopteri > Cyprinodontiformes > Nothobranchiidae > Nothobranchius > Nothobranchius furzeri. Next base: position 2,531,839 of record NC_091741.1, read on the forward strand.
ACATAATTCTGGGTGCCATTTACAAACCATAAGTGCTAATGACTCCATTCCTTTTTGAGGTTGTAGGGGCTGTTGATTGGAGTACACTAAAACAAACCTGATCTCCCTAGGACATTCAGAAGCCAAGTTATATGCCCTCAAAGGTGTAACTGGACTACTTCTTTAAATTGACACCAGGCCCGGTGACCTTTGGGACATGGTTTGACCCCCTATTGGAATGTGCGATCATCATGAAACGTTCAGATCACTTACAACTCAATAGATTCTACCTTCTTGTAACGTTTCAGCCTGATTGGACCTTGTTTTTTCACACAAATGGACCCAGAATGATGTGAAATTGTGCTTCGTGCAACATAATTCTGGGTGCCATTTAAAAACCATAAGTGCTAATGACTCCATTCCTTTTTGAGGTTGCAGGGGCTGTTTATTGGAGTACACTAAAACAAACCTGATCTCTCTAGGACATTCAGAAGCCAAGTTATAAGCCCTCAAAGGTGTAACTGGACTACTTCTTTAAAGTGACACCAGGCCCGGTGACCTTTGGGACATGGTTTGACCCCCTATAGGAATGTGCGATAATCACGAAACGTTCAGATCACTTACAACTCAATAGATTCTACCTTCTTGTAACGTTTCAGCCTGATTGGACCTTGTTTTCACACAAATGGACCCAGAATGATGTGAAATTGTGCTTTGTGCAACATAATTCTGGGTGCCATTTACAAACCATAAGTGCTAATGACTCCATTCCTTTTTGTGGTTGTAGGGGCTGTTGATTGGAGTACACTAAAACAAACCTAACCTCTCTAGGACATTCAGAAGCCAAGTTATAAGCCCACAAATGTGTAACTGGACTACTTCTTTAAAGAGACACCAGGCCCGGTGACCTTTGGGACATGGTTTGACCCCCTTAGGAAAGTGCTATCATCATGAAACGTTCAGATCACTTACAACTCCGTAGATTCTACCTTCCTGTAACGTTTCAGCCTGATTGGACCTTGTTTTCACAAAAATGGACCCAGAATGATGTGAAATTGTGCTTCGTGCAACATAATTCTGGGTGCCATTTACAAACCTTAAGTGCTAATGACTCCATTCCTTTTTGTGGTTGTAGGGGCTGTTTATTGGAGTACACTAAAACAAACCTGATCTCTCTAGGACATTCAGAAGCCAAGTTATAAGCCCACAAATGTGTAACTGGACTACTTCTTTAAATTGACACCAGATCCGGTGACCTTTGGGACATGGTTTGACCCCCTTAGGAAAGTGCTATCATCATGAAACGTTCAGATCACTTACAACTCAGTAGATTCTACCTTCCTGTAACGTTTCAGCCTGTTTGGACCTTGTTTTCACACAAATGAACCCAGAATGATGTGAAATTGTGCTTCGTGCAACATAATTCTGGGTGCCATTTACAAACCATAAGTGCTAATGACTCCATTCCTTTTTGAGGTTGTAGGGGCTGTTGATTGGAGTACACTAAAACAAACCTGATCTCCCTAGGACATTCAGAAGCCAAGTTATATGCCCTCAAAGGTGTAACTGGACTACTTCTTTAAATTGACACCAGGCCCGGTGACCTTTGGGACATGGTTTGACCCCCTATTGGAATGTGCGATCATCATGAAACGTTCAGATCACTTACAACTCAATAGATTCTACCTTCTTGTAAAGTTTCAGCCTGATTGGACCTTGTTTTCACACAAATGAACCCAGAATGATGTGAAATTGTGCTTAGTGCAGCATAATTCTGGGTGCCATTTAAAAACCATAAGTGCTAATGACTCCATTCCTTTTTGAGGTTGTAGGGGATGTTGATTGGAGTACACTAAAACAAACCTGATCTCTCTAGGATATTCAGAAGCCAAGTTATAAGCCCACAAAGGTGTAACTGGACTACTTCTTTAAATTGACACCAGATCAGGTGACCTTTGGGACATGGTTTGACCCCCTTAGGAAAGTGCTATCATCATGAAACGTTCAGATCACTTACAATTCAATAGATTCTACCTTCTTGTAGCGTTTCAGCCTGATTGGACCTTGTTTTCACACAAATGAACACAGAATGATGTGAAATTGTGCTTCGTGCAACACAATTCCTTTTGGGCTACTTTTACAACATTCAAAAGTAGCCCAAAATGAATGCTTCATTAATTGAAGAATTCAGTTTGGGTTACTTTAGAAGAAAACCCAAATTGGAGACCTCCATTTTGGGTTACTTTTGAAGAAGCCCCAAAATGGAGGCCTCCATTTCCTCCATTTTGGGTTACTTTAGAAGAAGACCCAAATTGGAGTCCTCCATTTTGGGTTACTTTTGAAGAAGCCCCAAAATGGAGGCCTCCATTTCCTCCATTTTGGGTTACTTTAGAAGAAGACCCAAATTGGAGGCCTCCATTTTGGGTTACTTTTGAAGAAGCCCCAAAATGGAGGCCTCCATTTCCTCCATTTTGGGTTACTTTAGAAGAAGACCCAAATTGGAGGCCTCCATTTTGGGTTACTTTTGAAGAAGCCCCAAAATGAAGGCCTCCACTTCCTCCATTTTGGGTTACTTTAGAAGAAGACCCAAATTGGAGGCCTCCATTTTGGGTTACTTTTGAAGAAGCACCAAAATGGAGGCCTACATTTCGGGCTTCTTTTGCATGTAGTTGAAAGTAACCCAAATTGAAGGCTTCCTTAATTGAAAAATTCAGTTTGGGTTACTTTAGAAGAAGACCCAAAATGGAGGCCTCCATCTTGGGTTACTTTTGAAGAAGCCCCAAAATGGAGGCCTCCATTTCCTCCATTTTGGGTTACTTTAGAAGAAGACCCAAATTGGAGGCCTCCATTTTGGGTTACTTTTGAAGAAGCACCAAAATTGAGTCTCCATTTCAGGTCTGGTGACCTTTGTGACTTCATTTGACCCTGTTAGGGTAACGTTCAGATCACTTACAACTCCATAGACTATACGTTCATGTGATGTTTCAGCCTTATTGGACCTTGTTTTCGCACAAATGGACCCAGAAATATGTGAAATTGTGCTTTGTGCAACATAATTCTGGGTGCCATTTAAAGACCATAAGTGCTTATGACTCCATTCCTTTTTGTGGTAGTAGGGGCTGTTAATTGGAGCATTTTAAAACCAACATGACCTCTCTAGGATATTCAGAAGCCAAGTTATAAGCCCACAAAGGTGTGTTACGAACCACACCTTTAAAGAAGAAGTGATCCAATGACCTTTGTGACAACATTTGACCCCCTAAGGAATGTGCAATCATCATGAAACACATGATTCATTTACAACTCAATAGATTGTACCTTCCTGTGATGTTTCAGCCTGATTGAAGCTTTTTTCAGAGAGCTGGACCCATAATAATGTGAACTTGTGCTTGGTGCAACATAGGTCTGGGTGCCATTTAAAAACTGTACATCCTATCCACTCCATTCATTCTGTTCTAGATACAGACCATTCATTGGAGTATTTTAAAACCAGCCTGACCTCTCTAGGATATTCATAAGCCAAGTTATAAGCCCACAAAGGTGTAACCAGACACCTGACTATATCTGCTTGGACAAGCGTCCCGTAAGGGTGCTCGAAAAGGTCCGACGGCATCGATTTCGACGTGCATCGATGAGATGGTAGCCGGGATGCACCACCCCAAATTTCGTGGGGCTACGCCAAACCGAATTCAAACGGCGGCCCAAAAGTGTGAAAATTTAGCTCAGGCTTCATTTGCGGCCTTCTGCCACTTGAGCCCCTTTTTGGCCGCCGTTCGGCCCACGTTGGTCCGAGACGCACGAAAATTTTTTTGGTGCATCCCAGCACTGGTCCGAACCACAGATTTCGAAATCGTGCCGGTCGCATTGTGGTAAGCGACCGTTTGGGGCCTGAGGGCGGTTTTCCCTCCATTTTGCCATGTGCTCGGCAAATTGGCATTTCTCAACCGATTTTCACCAAACAAACATCGATTTGGCATGCCGCCGTCACCCCGATCTAGCCCAGGCAGTTTGGTAGCCGTAGCTCGTTGTTCCGGTGCTGTTCTGGGTCAGAGGTCAGAGAAAATGATGGATTTGGGCTGTTTTGGGGCTGAAAAACAGGGTTCTCCTCAACCTAGAGACTTGAAACTGAGAATGTTTCTTTAAATAGCTGACAGCTACAACATATGCAGTTTTCAAGTTGCTGGCTTATTCAGAAGGGTCAAGGTTCACAGCCTCTTGGTACAAGCAGAGAAAATGATGGATTTGGGCTGTTTTGGAGCTGAAAAACAGGGTTCTGCTCAACCTAGAGAGTTGACACTTGCACATTTCCTTTAGATAGCTGACAGCTACCACATACGTCGAGCTCGTGCCGGTCGCAACGTGCTAAGCGTCCGTTTGGGGCCTGAGGGCAGTTTTCCCTCCATTTTGCCATGTGCTCGGCAAAGTGGCGTTTCTCAACCGATTTTCACCAAACAAACGTCGATTTGGCATGCCGCCGTCACCCCGAGCTAGCCCAGGCAGTTTGGTAGCCGTAGCTCTTTGTTTCGGTGCTTTTCCGAACCCCAGGTCGCCAGAGGTCACGCTCTTTTTGGCCACAGCTCCTCAAGGGAACGCCCGATCCGTCCCGTTTTTGGAGAGGTGGTCCCCGTGGTGCCAAGCAATCATAATCCGCTGTCAAAATTGAAAAAAAAAATGTTGTGTCTGAGTTTGGCCAAAAAATGCCCTCTTAGACCCATCGCCTCAAAGAGGACTTGTGTTTTTCTGGTAGAAAGTGGAAAGAAAAAGTTCTGCTGGTGCCAGCGATGCCATCTTCGGATATGTTGTTCGGGGGCCAAGCACAAGTCCATCCGAGGTGGTTTGGTGGCAAAATATTTTGTGGTTCCGGAGATATAGCCCCCCAAAGTGCGCGATTTTTGCAAGTTTACAATGGCGCAATTCTAGCGCCGTGAGGGCTATCAAAAAGACAAGTAGATTTTTGCGCTCGTACCGGACTTCCGAACCAGAGAGTGTAAACAATTTTTGACTGCGCCCCCTAGTGGCCGAACTTGGTCAGTGAGAGACGTAGCGTGACGCAACTAAAATATTATGATTCGGCATGTCCTTCTTTACAACATATGTGAATTTCATGTCCCTACGTGGAATTTAACTATTTTTAATGAATTAAAAGAGACCGGCAAAACCCTAAGCCCGAAACCACGATTTTTAGACCCTTTTAGGCTGCCGTTCGGCCATCGTTGATCCAAGGCGCCCGAAAACTCTTCTGGTGCATCCCAGCACTGGCCCGAAACACATACGTCGAGTTCGTGCCGGTCGCATCGTGTTAAGCGTCCGTTTGGGGCCGTACGGCACTTTTCCCGCCTTTTCTGCCATGTGCTCGGCAAAGTGGCATTTCTCAACCGATTTTCACCAAACAAACGTCGATTTGGCATGCCGCCGTCACCCAGAGCTAGCTCAGGCAGTTTGGTAGCCGTAGCTTGTTGTTCTGGTGCTGTTCTGGGTCAGAGGTCAGAAAAAAGATGGATTTCAGCTAAAAACGGGGTTCTCTTCAACCTCCAGACTTGACACTGATACTGTGTGCTCCTTGACCTCACAGGTCCATCATGTGTTAATTTCAGACAGATTGGAGCTTGTATCACAGGTTTTTCAACCAGAAATATGTGAAATTGTGCTTGGTGCGACATATTTCTGGGTGCCATTTAAAAACCATAAGTGCTGACGACTCCATTCCTTCTGCTGGTGATAGGGGCTGTTAATTGGAGTCATTTAAACCCAACCTGACCTCTCTAGGACATTCAGAAGCCAAGTTCTGAGCCTCCAAAGGTGTATCCGGACATTTGTCTTTAAGGCAGAAGTGATCCGGTGACCTTTGGGACATCATCTGACCCCCTTAGGAATGTGCTATCATGATGAAATGTACAGATAACTTACAACTCAATAGATTCTACCTTCCTGTTGTGTTTCAGCCAGATTGGACCTTGTTTTCACACAAAAGGAACCAATATTATGTGAAAATGTGCTTTGTGCGACATATTTCAGGGTGCTGTTTAAAGACCGTAAGTGCTAATGACTCCATTCCTTCTGCTGGTGATAGGGGCTGTTAATTGGAGTCATTTAAACCCAACCTGACCTCTCTAGGACATTCAGAAGTCAAGTTATGAGCCTCCAAAGGTGTATACGGACATTTTTCTTTAAGGCAGAAGTGATCCGGTGACCTTTGTGACATCATCTGACCCCCTTAGGAATGTGCTGTCATCATGAAACGTGCAGATCACTTACAACTCAATAGATTCTACCTTCCTGTGGTGTTTCAGCCAGATTGGACCTTGTTTGAGGGAACTGGAACCAAAATTATGTGAAATTGTGCTTGGTGCAACATAATTCTGTGTGTGCCATTTAAAAACTGTACATCCTATCCACTCCACTCCTTCTGTTATCGATACAGACCATTAATTGGAGTATTTTAAAACAAATTTGACCTCTCTAGGACATTCATAAGCCAAGTTATGAGCCTCCAAAGGTGTATCCGGACATTTTTCTTTAGGTGACACCATGCTCGGTGACCTTTGGGCCATGGTTTTACCCCCTTAGGAAGGTGCTATCATCATGAAAAGTTCAGATCACTTACAACTCAATAGATTCTACCTTTCTGTGGTGTTTCAGCCTTATTGAAGCTTTTTTCAGAGAACTGGACCCATAATAATGTGAAATTGTTCTTGGTGCAACATAGGTCTGGGGTCTGGGTCCCATTTAAACCCCATAAGCGCTATTGACTTGATTCCTTTTTCTGGTAGTAGGGGCTGTTAATTGGAGTATTTTAAAACAGACCTGATCTCTCTAGGACATTCAGAAGAAAAGTTATAAGCCCACAAATGTGTGATACGAACGACGCCTTCGTCTTCGTCTTCGTCTTCGTCTTCCTCCGCTTATCCGGGTCCGGGTCGCGGGGGCAGCATCCCAATTAGGGAGCTCCAGGCCGTCCTCTCCCCGGCCTTGTCCACCAGCTCCTCCGGCAGGACCCCAAGGCGTTCCCGGACCAGATTGGAGATGTAACCTCTCCAACGTGTCCTGGGTCGACCCAGGGGCCTTCTGCCGGCAGGACATGCCCGAAACACCTCCCCGGGGAGGCGTCCAGGAGGCATCCTGACCAGATGCCCAAACCACCTCAACTGGCTCCTTTCGATCCGGAGGAGCAGCGGTTCTACTCCGAGTCCCTCCCGAATGTCCGAGCTCCTCACCCTATCTCTAAGGCTGAGCCCGGCCACCCTACGGAGGAAACTCATTTCGGCCGCTTGTATCCGCAATCTCGTTCTTTCGGTCATTAGCCAAAGCTCATGACCATAGGTGAGGATTGGGACGTAGATCGACCGGTAAATCGAGAGCCTGGCTTTCTGGCTCAGCTCCCTCTTCCCCACGACAGATCGGCTCAGCGCCCGCATCACTGCAGACGCCGAACCAATCCGCCTGTCGATCTCCCGATCCCTCCTACCCTCACTCGTGAACGAGACCCCGAGATACTTAAACTCCTCCACTTGAGGTAGGACCTCTCCCCCGACCCGGAGGTGGCAAGCCACCCTTTTCCGGTCGAGAACCATGGTCTCAGATTTGGAGGTGCTGATCCTCATCCCAGCCGCTTCACATTCGGCCGCGAACCTACCCAGCAAGAGCTGAAGGTCAGAGCTGGATGAAGCTAGGAGGACCACATCATCCGCAAAAAGCAGAGACGAGATTCTCCTGCCACCAACTCGACACACTCCACACCACGGCTGCATCTAGAAATTCTGTCCATAAAAGTGATGAACAGAACCGGTGACAAAGGGCAGCCCTGGCGGAGTCCAACCCTCACTGGGAACAGGCTTCTCTGCTGGAGGCGCTCAGTCAGACCGAGTGCTGACATGTTGCAAGACGCTCCTCCGGGCGCGTCTTGCTTGGGCCTCTCTCCTGGAGGCGCTCAGTCAGACCCAGTGTTCACATGTGGCAAGACGCTCCTCGGGGCGCGTCTTGCTTGGGCCTCTCTCCTGGAGGCGCTCAGTCAGACCCAGTGTTGACATGTGGCAAGACGCTCCTCGGGGCGCGTCTTGCTTGGGCCTCCTTCCTGGAGGCGCTCAGTCAGACCGAGTGCTGACATGTGGCAAGATGCTCCTCGGGGCGCATCTTGCTTGGGCTTCTCTCCTGGAGGCCCTCAGTCAGACCCAGTGTTGACATGTGGCAAAACGCTCCTCGGGGCGCGTCTTATTTGGGCCTCTCTCCTGGGGGCCCTCAGTCAGACCCAGTGTTGACATGTGGCAAGACGCTCCTCGGGGCGCGTCTTGCTTGGGCTTCTCTCCTGGAGGCCCTCAGTCAGACCCATTGTTGACATGTGGCAAGACGCTCCTCGGGGCACGTCTTGCTTGGGCCTCTCTCCTGGAGGCGCTCAGTCAGACCTAGTAGTGACATGTGGCAAGACGCTCCTCGGGGCGCGTCTTGCTTGGACCTCCCTCCTGGAGGCGCTCAGTCAGACCGAGTAGTGACATGTGGCAAGACGCTCCTCGGGGCGTGTCTTGCTTGGACCTCTCTCCTGGAGGCGCTCAGTTAGACCGAGTAGTGACCTGTGGCAAGACGCTCGTCGGGGCGGGTCTTGCTTGGGCCTCTCTCCTGGAGGCGCTCAGTCAGAACTGGAAGATATGTTGCGTCATAAGCCTCTGATGGTTCACCAGGTGCACGGTCCACTCGAAATCCTAATGCTGTATTTGTAGTACATACACTAAGTCTTCTCTGTTGATGTCAGACTAGAGTTTTATTAGAGTTTTACTTTGCAACAATGGGATTCGAGCAATTGATGTGTATATTTTTAATAGTGCACAATGCTACTATTCCTAGGCTGAATGTATGACATGGCTCTTATGTATCATTATGTATCGTTTCCATTAAGTACTAATTTAAATAAAGTCCCTCTGTCCTCAGTGCTAGGTTGTGGGTTTAATACACATTATTATGATCAACCTGTTGAATAGTATAAGCCCCATACAATGTGACGGTCCGTGTGACGGACCGGTGTGTTACGACCCGACTAACGAAACGTACCAGGTGATAACATTGCATCTGCCCATTACAGCGGAGCGAGCGTTTCGCCACACTCCCAAACCAAGGTTAATAGTTGTAGCGCACGCCTTTTCGGACCTCGGTGCACGCGAAACACTGGTGTACACTCACAACATCACGCTCGAGACAGCTCAAGCGTTACGCGAAACAAAGGACGTGTTCAAATCCATAGAGAATATACGGTCTTTAGCGTATGCGTATATAAAGAAGGTCGATGACATTTACAGACCCGGCGGCGTGGGCACCACAGTAGAACAACAAGGTGCTCTCAAGCGCACACAGATACTGGCCGCATTATCACTCGCGATGTCTATCCTGACATACCCGTTTCTGATTTCTATCTATATTAAATTATGACAAGAGCTACTTTAGGTGGTTACGATTACACTCTGACCACGTGCCTTAGTTTCTGCAAGTGACCTATAAATACATTTGCCCACTTGCTCTCACTGCCAATAAAGCGGCTGTACCCACACGTACAACACCCAAGAAAAAAAATTGATCTCGCTGTCTATACTGGGTGTACTCTCAGTAGTCGCAGTTGCTCAGGCCATGGTGGTACGCTCACATAACGCCTCTGAGATACGTTCCATCACACCACCTCCTAGACTACTCGCGAAGGAGTATTCAACACCCCCTTTGTACGAAGACAACCATTATAACGAGCACAGCACAACGCTTGCCGCACGCGAAGACAACATGCAGGAGACAACGCTACCACCTGTCGTGAGAACAACGGATTCAAGTGACAACGATCGCGACTTTGACGAGCACATTACAACACCCTCTGTGCACGAAGACCAGGTGCAGGAGACAACGCTACCACCTGTCGTGAGAAACAAGAGTTTGGTTAACAATGATCATCGCCGTGTCCCATTGTAAACGGGCGCGCCATCGCACACATCGTACATGTGTGTTAAACCACCTGTATGCGACAGACTTTGTGTGTTGCATGACATCGAGATGTATTGACGTCTGTGTCAATACAGGACTCTCTATAAGCCAGGAGCTGGACGCTAACCACCCGTGCATGCGCCACACAAAAGGTATCGTACATGTGTTAACCCACCTGTATGCGACAGACTTTGTGTGTTGCATGACATCGAGATGTATTGACGTCTGTGTCAATACAGGACTCTCTAAGCTGGGAGCTGGACGCTAACGACCCGTGCATGCGCCACACAAAAGGTAACTCGACTAACTACAAAACGCATATTGTGATGTAGAAAGTTGGCTCGACTGTTTGAATCAGCTGCAGCTGCGGTTTACTCACGAAGTGAATCGCAGGCTTGTTAGAAGTCTATTCGGAGCACTTAAAAAATACATCGCTCTCATCGAGTTCCGTCTCAGCATTCACCGGCTGATGGGCAAGAGCGTGACATGGGATCGCCAGGAACTTACTTAAGGACTATCATCTCATTTGGCATTTACTCACGGACCCAAGAAACCAGTTCCGAAAAATGGTCGAGAATTATAACTTGTCTAATAGCAACTGGAAGATATGTTGCGTCATAAGCCTCTGATGGTTCACAAGGTGCATGGTCCACTCGAAATCCTAATGCTGTATTTGTAGTACATACACTAAGTCTTCTCTGTTGATGTCAGACTAGAGTTTTATTAGAGTTTTACTTTGCAACAATGGGATTCGAGCAATTGATGTGTATATTTTTAATAGTGCACAATGCTACTATTCCTAGGCTGAATGTACGACATGGCTCTTATGTATCATTATGTATCGTTTCCATTAAGTACTAATGGCATTTACTCACGGACCCAAGAAACCAGTTCCGAAAAATGGTCGAGAATTATAACTTGTCTAATAGCAACTGGAAGATATGTTGCGTCATAAGCCTCTGATGGTTCACAAGGTGCACGGTCCACTCTAAATCCTAATGCTGTATTTGTAGTACATACACTAAGTCTTCTCTGTTAATGTCAGACTAGAGTTATATTAGAGTTTTACTTTGCAACAATGGGATTCGAGCAATTGATGTGTAATTTTTTAATAGTGCACAATGCTACTATTCCTAGGCTGAATGTGTGACATGGCTCTTATGTATCATTATGTATCGTTTCCATTAAGTACTAATTTAAATAAAGTCCCTCTGTCCTCAGTGCTAGGTTGTGGGTTTAAGTGGCAAGACGCTCCTCGGGGCGCATATTGCTTGGGCCTCTCTCCTGGATGCCCTCTGTCAGACCGAGTGTTGACATGTGGCAAGACTCTCCTCGGGGCGCGTCTTGCTTGGGCTTCTCTCATGGAGGCCGTCAGTCAGACCCAGTGTTGACATATGTCAAGACGCTCCTCGGGGCGTGTCTTGCTTGGGCCTCTCTCCTGGAGGCGCTCAGTCAGACCCAGTGTTGACATGTGGCAAGACGCTCCTCGGGGCGCGTCTTGCTTGGGCTTCTCTCCTGGAGGCCCTCAGTCAGACCCATTGTTGACATGTGGCAAGACGCTCCTCGGGGCACGTCTTGCTTGGGCCTCTCTCCTGGAGGCGCTCAAACAGACCGAGTAGTGACATGTGGCAAGACGCTCCTCTGGGCGCGTCTTGCTGGGGCTTCTCTCATGGAGGCACTCAGTCAGACCCAGTGTTGACATGTGGCAAGACGCTCCTCGGGGCGCGTCTTGCTTGGACCTCTCTCCCTGAGGCGCTCAGTAAGACCGAGTAGTGACATGTGGCAAGACGCTCCTCGGGGCGCGTCTTGCTTGGGCCTCTCTCATGGAGGCCCTCTGTCAGACCCAGTGTTGACATGTGTCAAGACGCTCCTCGGGGGGCGTCTTGCTTTGGCCTCTCTCCTGGAGGCCCTCAGTAAGAACCATTGTTGACATGTGGCAAGACGCTCCTCGGGACGCGTCTTGCTTGGGCCTCTCTCCAGAAGGCCCTCAATCAGACCCAGTGTTGACACGTGGCAAGACGCTCCTCGGGGCGCGTCTTGCTTGGGCCTCTCTCCTGGAGGCGCTCAGTCAGACACAGTGTTGACATGTGGCAAGACACTCCTCGGGGCGCGTCTTGCTTGGGCTTCTCTAATGGAGGCCCACAGTAAGACCCATTGTTGACATCTGGAAAGAAGCTCCTCGGGGCGCGTCTTGCTTGGGCTTCTCTCCTGGAGGCCCTCAGTCAGACCCATTGTTGACATGTGGCAAGACGCTCCTCGGGGCGCGCATTGCTTGGGCCTCTCTCATGGAGGCCCTCAGTCAGACCCAGTGTTGACATGTGTCAAGACGCTCCTCGGGGCGTGTCTTGCTTGGGCCTCTCTCCTGGAGGCGCTCAGTCAGACCAAGTGGTGACATGTGGCAAGACAATCCTCGGGGCGCATCTTGCTTGGGCCTCTCTCCTGGAGGCTCTCTGTCAGACCCAGTGTTGACATGTGGCAAGACACTCCTCGGGGCGCGTCTTGCTTGGGCCTCTCTCATGGAGGCCCTCTGTCAGACCCAGTGTTGACATGTGTCAAGACGCTCCTCGGGGCGCGTCTTGCTTTGGCCTCTCTCCTGGAGGCGCTCAGTCAGACCGAGTGCTGACATGTGGCAAGAAGCTCCTCGGGGCGCGTCTTGCTTGGGCTTCTCTCCTGGAGGCCCTCAGTAAGACCCATTGTTGACATGTGGCAAGACGCTCCTCGGGGCGCGTCCTGCTTGGGCCTCTCTCCTGGAGGCGCTCAGTCAGACTGAGTAGTGACATGTGGCCTGACGCTCCTCGGGGCGCGTGTTGCTTGGGCCTCTCTCCTGCAGGCGCTCAGTCAGACCAAGTGGTGACATGTGGCAAGACACTCCTCGGGGCGCGTCTTGCTTGGACTTCTCTCCTGGAGGCCCTCTGTCATACCCAGTGTTGACATGTGTCAAGACGCTCCTCGGGGCGTGTCTTGCTTGGGCTTCTCTCCTGGAGGCCCTCAGTCAGACCCATTGTTGGCATGTGGCAAGACGCTCCTCGGGGCGCGTCTTGCTTGGGCCTCTCTCCTGGAGGCGCTCAGTCAGACCGAGTGCTGACATGTGGCAAGACGCTCCTCGGGCCGCGTGTTGCTTGGGCTTCTCTCCTGGAGGCCCTCAGTCAGACCCATTGTTGACATGTGGCCTGACGCTCCTCGGGGCGCTTGTTGCTTGGGCCTCTCTCCTGGAGGCGCTCAGTCAGACCGAGTGCTGACATGTGGCAAGACGCTCCTCGGGGCGCGTCTTGCTTGGGCCTCTCTCCTGGAGGCGCTCAGTCAGACTGAGTAGTGACATGTGGCCTGACGATCCTCGGGGCACGTCTTGCTTGGGCCTCTCTCCTGGAGGCGCTCAGTCAGACCCAGTGGTGACATGTGGCAAGACACTCCTCGGGGCGCGTCTTGCTTGGGCCTCTCTCGTGGAGGCCCTCTGTCAGACCCAGTTTTGACATGTGTCAAGACGCTCCTCGGGGCGCGTCTTGCTTGGGCTTCTCTCCTGGAGGCCCTCAGTCAGACCCATTGTTGACATGTGGCAAGACGCTCCTCGGGGCGCGTCTTGCTTGGGCTTCTCTCCTGGAGGCGCTCAGACAGACCCAGTGTTGACATGTGACAAGACGCTCCTCGGGGCGCGTCTTGCTTGGGCCTCTCTCCTGGAGGCGCTCAGTCAGACCCAGTGTTGACATGTGGCAAGACGCTCCTCGGGGCGCGTCTTGCTTGGGCTTCTCTCCTGGAGGCCCTCAGTCAGACCCATTGTTGACATGTGGCAAGACGCTCCTCGGGGCACGTCTTGCTTGGGCCTCTCTCCTGGAGGCGCTCAAACAGACCGAGTAGTGACATGTGGCAAGACGCTCCTCGGGGCGCGTCTTGCTTGGGCCTCTCTCATGGAGGCCCTCTGTCAGACCCAGTGTTGACATGTGTCAAGACGCTCCTCGGGGGGCGTCTTGCTTTGGCCTCTCTCCTGGAGGCCCTCAGTAAGAACCATTGTTGACATGTGGCAAGACGCTCCTCGGGACGCGTCTTGCTTGGGCCTCTCTCCAGAAGGCCCTCAATCAGACCCAGTGTTGACACGTGGCAAGACGCTCCTCGGGGCGCGTCTTGCTTGGGCCTCTCTCCTGGAGGCGCTCAGTCAGACTGAGTAGTGACATGTGGCCTGACGCTCCTCGGGGCGCGTGTTGCTTGGGCCTCTCTCCTGGAGGCGCTCAGTCAGACCAAGTGGTGACATGTGGCAAGACAATCCTCGGGGCGCATCTTGCTTGGGCCTCTCTCCTGGAGGCTCTCTGTCAGACCCAGTGTTGACATGTGGCAAGACACTCCTCGGGGCGCGTCTTGCTTGGGCCTCTCTCATGGAGGCCCTCTGTCAGACCCAGTGTTGACATGTGTCAAGACGCTCCTCGGGGCGCGTCTTGCTTTGGCCTCTCTCCTGGAGGCGCTCAGTCAGACCGAGTGCTGACATGTGGCAAGAAGCTCCTCGGGGCGCGTCTTGCTTGGGCTTCTCTCCTGGAGGCCCTCAGTAAGACCCATTGTTGACATGTGGCAAGACGCTCCTCGGGGCGCGTCCTGCTTGGGCCTCTCTCCTGGAGGCGCTCAGTCAGACTGAGTAGTGACATGTGGCCTGACGCTCCTCGGGGCGCGTGTTGCTTGGGCCTCTCTCCTGCAGGCGCTCAGTCAGACCAAGTGGTGACATGTGGCAAGACACTCCTCGGGGCGCGTCTTGCTTGGACTTCTCTCCTGGAGGCCCTCTGTCATACCCAGTGTTGACATGTGTCAAGACGCTCCTCGGGGCGTGTCTTGCTTGGGCTTCTCTCCTGGAGGCCCTCAGTCAGACCCATTGTTGGCATGTGGCAAGACGCTCCTCGGGGCGCGTCTTGCTTGGGCCTCTCTCCTGGAGGCGCTCAGTCAGACCGAGTGCTGACATGTGGCAAGACGCTCCTCGGGCCGCGTGTTGCTTGGGCTTCTCTCCTGGAGGCCCTCAGTCAGACCCATTGTTGACATGTGGCCTGACGCTCCTCGGGGCGCGTGTTGCTTGGGCCTCTCTCCTGGAGGCGCTCAGTCAGACCAAGTGGTGACATGTGGCAAGACACTCCTCAGGGCGCGTCTTGCTTGGGCCTCTCTCCTGGAGGCCCTCTGTCATACCCAGTGTTGACATGTGTCAAGACGCTCCTCGGGGCGCGTCTTGCTTGGGCTTCTCTCCTGGAGGCCCTCAGTCAGACCCATTGTTGGCATGTGGCAAGACGCTCCTCGGGGCGCGTCTTGCTTGGGCCTCTCTCCTGGAGGCGCTCAGTCAGACCGAGTGCTGACATGTGGCAAGACGCTCCTCGGGCCGCGTGTTGCTTGGGCTTCTCTCCTGGAGGCCCTCAGTCAGACCCATTGTTGACATGTGGCAAGACGCTCCTCGGGGCGCGTCTTGCTTGGGCCTCTCTCCTGGAGGCGCTCAGTCAGACCGAGTGCTGACATGTGGCAAGACGCTCCTCGGGGCGCGTCTTGCTTGGGCCTCTCTCCTGGAGGCGCTCAGTCAGACTGAGTAGTGACATGTGGCCTGACGATCCTCGGGGCACGTCTTGCTTGGGCCTCTCTCCTGGAGGCGCTCAGTCAGACCCAGTGGTGACATGTGGCAAGACACTCCTCGGGGCGCGTCTTGCTTGGGCCTCTCTCGTGGAGGCCCTCTGTCAGACCCAGTTTTGACATGTGTCAAGACGCTCCTCGGGGCGCGTCTTGCTTGGGCTTCTCTCCTGGAGGCCCTCAGTCAGACCCATTGTTGACATGTGGCAAGACGCTCCTCGGGGCGCGTCTTGCTTGGGCTTCTCTCCTGGAGGTGCTCAGACAGACCCAGTGTTGACATGTGACAAGACGCTCCTCGGGGCGCGTCTTGCTTGGGCCTCTCTCCTGGAGGCGCTCAGTCAGAACCAGAGGTGACATGTGGCAAGACGCTCCTCGGGGCGCGTCTTGCTTGGTCCTATCTAATGGAGGCCCACAGTAAGACCCATTGTTGACATCTGGAAAGAAGCTCCTCGGGGCGCGTCTTGCTTTGGCTTCTCTCCTGGAGGCCCTCAGTCAGACCCATTGTTGACATGTGGCAAGACGCTCCTCGGGGCGCGTCTTGCTGGGGCTTCTCTCATGGAGGCACTCAGTCAGACCCAGTGTTGACATGTGGCAAGACGCTCCTCGGGGCGCGTGTTGCTTGAACCTCTCTCCTGGAGGCGCTCAGTCAGACCGAGTAGTGACATGTGGCAAGACGCTCCTCGGGGCGCGTCTTGCTGGGGCCTCTCTCCTGGAGGCGCTCAGTCAGACCCAGTGTTGACATGTGTCAAGACGCTCCTCGGGCGTTTCTTGCTTGCGCCTCTCTCCTGGAGGCGCTCAGTCAGACCCAGAGGTGACATGTGGCAAGACGCTCCTCGGGCCTCTCTCCTGGAGGCGCTCAGTCAGACCCAGTGTTGACATGTGGCAAGACGCTCCTCGGGGCACGTCTTGCTTGGGCCTCTCTCCTGGAGGTGCTCAGTCAGACCCAGTGTTGACATGTGGCAAGACGCTCCTCGGGGCGCGTCTTGCTGGGGTTTCTCTCATGGAGGCACTCAGTCAGACCCAGTGTTGACATGTGGCAAGATGCTCCTCGGGGCACGTCTTGCTTGGGCCTCTCTCCTGGAGGCGCTCAGTCAGACCCAGAGGAGACATGTGTCGAGACGCTCCTCGGGGAGCGTCTTGCTTGGGCCTCTCTCCTGGAGGCGCTCAGTCAGACCGAGTGCTGACATGTTGCAAGACGCTCCTCCGGGCGCGTCTTGCTTGGGCCTCTCTCCTGGAGGCGCTCAGTCAGACCCAGTGTTCACATGTGGCAAGACGCTCCTCGGGGCGCGTCTTGCTTGGGCCTCTCTCCTGGAGGCGCTCAGTCAGACCCAGTGTTGACATGTGGCAAGACGCTCCTCGGGGCGCGTCTTGCTTGGGCCTCCTTCCTGGAGGCGCTCAGTCAAACCGAGTGCTGACATGTGGCAAGACGCTCCTCGGGGCGCATCTTGCTTGGGCTTCACTCCTGGAGGCCCTCAGTCAGACCCAGTGTTGACATGTGGCAAAACGCTCCTCGGGGCGCGTCTTATTTGAGCCTCTCTCCTGGGGGCCCTCAGTCAGACCCAGTGTTGACATGTGGCAAGACGCTCCTTCGGGCGCATCTTGCTTGGGCCTCTCTCCTGGAGGCCCTCAGTCAGACCCATTGTTGACATGTGGCAAGACGCTCCTCGGGGCGCATCTTGCTTGGGCCTCTCTCCTGGAGGCGCTCAGTCAGACCCAGTGTTGACATGTGGCAAGACGCTCCTCGGGGCGCGTCTTGCTTGGGCCTCTCTCCTGGAGGCGCTCAGTCAGACCCAGTGTTGACATGTGGCAAGACGCTCCTCGGGGCGCGTCTTGCTTGGGCCTCTCTCCTGGAGGCGCTCAGTCAGACCCAGTGGTGACACGTGGAAAGACGCTCCTCGGGGCACGTCTTGCTTGGGCCTCTCTCCTGGAGGTGCTCAGTCAGACCCAGTGTTGACACGTGGCAAGACGCTCCTCGGGGCGCGTCTTGCTTGGGCCTCTCTCCTGGAGGCGCTCAGTCAGACCCAGTGTTGGCATGTGGCAAGACACTCCTCGGGGCGCGTCTTGGTTGGGCCTCTCTCCTGGAGGCGCTCATTCAGACCCAGTGGTGACATGTGGCAAGACGCTCCTCGGGGCGCGTATTGCTTGGGCCTCTCTCCTGAATGCCCTCTGTCAGACCGAGTGTTGACATGTGGCAAGACTCTCCTCGGGGCGCGTCTTGCTTGGGCTTCTCTCATGGAGGCCCTCAGTCCGACCCAGTGTTGACATGTGTCAAGACGCTCCTCGGGGCGTGTCTTGCTTGGGCCTCTCTCCTGGAGGCGCTCAGTCAGACCCAGTGTTGACATGTGGCAAGACGCTCCTCTGGGCGCGTCTTGCTTGGGCTTCTCTCCTGGAGGCCCTCAGTCAGACCCATTGTTGACATGTGGCAAGACGCTCCTCGGGGCATGTCTTGCTTGGGCCTCTCTCCTGAAGGCGCTCAGTCAGACAGAGTAGTGACATGTGGCAAGACGCTCCTCGGGGCGCGTCTTGCTTGGACCTCCCTCCTGGAGGCGCTCAGTCAGACCGAGTAGTGACATTTGGCAAGACGCTCCTCGGGGCGCGTCTTGCTTGGACCTCTCTCCTGGAGGCGCTCAGTTAGACCGAGTAGTGACATGTGGCAAGACGCTCCTCGGGGTGCGTCTTGCTTGGGCCTCTCTCCTGGAGGCGCTCAGTCAGACCAAGTGCTGACATAAGGCAAGACGCTCCTCGGGGCGCGTCTTGCTGGGGCCTCTCTCCTGGAGGTGCTCAATCAGACCCAGTGGTGACACGTGGCAAGACGCTCCTCTGGGCGCGTCTTGCTTGGGCCTCTCTCCTGGAGGAGCTCAGTCAGACCCAGTGGTGACACGTGGCAAGACGCTCCTCGGGGCGCATCTTGCTTGGGCCTCTCTCCTGGAGGCGCTAAGTCAGACCCAGTGTTGACACGTGGCAAGACGCTCCTCGGGGGGCGTCTTGCTTGGGCCTCTCTCCTGGAGGTGCTCAGTCAGACACAGTGTTGACATGTGGCAAGACACTCCTCGGGGCGCGTCTTGCTTGGGCTTCTCTAATGGAGGCCCACAGTAAGACCCATTGTTGACATCTGGAAAGAAGCTCCTCGGGGCGCGTCTTGCTTGGGCTTCTCTCCTGGAGGCCCTCAGTCAGACCCATTGTTGACATGTGGCAAGACGCTCCTCGGGGCGCGCATTGCTTGGGCCTCTCTCATGGAGGCCCTCAGTCAGACCCAGTGTTGACATGTGTCAAGACGCTCCTCGGGGCGTGTCTTGCTTGGGCCTCTCTCCTGGAGGCGCTAAGTCAGACCCAGTGTTGACATGTGGCAAGACGCTCCTCGGGGCGCTTCTTGCTTGGGCTTCTCTCCTGGAGGCCCTAAGTAAGACCCATTGTTGACATGTGGCAAGACGCTCCTCGGGGCACGTCTTGCTTGGGCTTCTCTCATGGAGGCCCTCAGTCCAACCCAGTGTTGACATGTGTCCAGACGCTCCTCGGGGCGTGTCTTGCTTGGGCCTCTCTCCTGGAGGCGCTCAGTCAGACCCAGTGTTGACATGTGGCAAGACGCTCCTCTGGGCGCGTCTTGCTTGGGCTTCTCTCCTGGAGGCCCTCAGTCAGACCCATTGTTGACATGTGGCAAGACGCTCCTCGGGGCATGTCTTGCTTGGGCCTCTCTCCTGAAGGCGCTCAGTCAGACAGAGTAGTGACATGTGGCAAGACGCTCCTCGGGGCGCGTCTTGCTTGGACCTCCCTCCTGGAGGCGCTCAGTCAGACCGAGTAGTGACATTTGGCAAGACGCTCCTCGGGGCGCGTCTTGCTTGGACCTCTCTCCTGGAGGCGCTCAGTTAGACCGAGTCGTGACATGTGGCAAGACGCTCCTCGGGGCGCGTCTTGCTTGGGCCTCTCTCCTGGAGGCGCTCAGTCAGACCGTGTGCTGACATAAGGCAAGACGCTCCTCGGGGCGCGTCTTGCTGGGGCCTCTCTCCTGGAGGTGCTCAATCAGACCCAGTGGTGACACGTGGCAAGACGCTCCTCTGGGCGCGTCTTGCTTGGGCCTCTCTCCTGGAGGAGCTCAGTCAGACCCAGTGGTGACACGTGGCAAGACGCTCCTCGGGGCGCATCTTGCTTGGGCCTCTCTCCTGGAGGCGCTAAGTCAGACCCAGTGTTGACACGTGGCAAGACGCTCCTCGGGAAGCGTCTTGCTTGGGCCTCTCTCCTGGAGGCGCTCAGTCAGACACAGTGTTGACATGTGGCAAGACACTCCTCGGGGCGCGTCTTGCTTGGACTTCTCTAATGGAGGCCCACAGTAAGACCCATTGTTGACATCTGGAAAGAAGCTCCTCGGGGCGCGTCTTGCTTTGGCTTCTCTCCTGGAGGCCCTCAGTCAGACCCATTGTTGACATGTGGCAAGACGCTCCTCGGGGCGCGTATTGCTTGGGCCTCTCTCATGGAGGCCCTCAGTCAGACCCAGTGTTGACATGTGTCAAGACGCTCCTCGGGGCGTGTCTTGCTTGGGCCTCTCTCCTGGAGGCGCTCAGTCAGACCGAGTAGTGACATGTGGCAAGACGCTCCTCGGGCCTCTCTCCTGGAGGCGCTCAGTCAGACCCAGTGTTGACATGTGTCAAGACGCTCCTCGGGCGTTTCTTGCTTGCGCCTCTCTCCTGGAGTCGCTCAGTCAGACCCAGAGGTGACATGTGGCAAGACGCTCCTCGGGCCTCTCTCCTGGAGGTGCTCAGTCAGACCCAGTGTTGACATGTGGCAAGACGCTCCTCGGGGCGCGTCTTGCTGGGGCTTCTCTCATGGAGGCACTCAGTCAGACCCAGTGTTGACATGTGGCAAGATGCTCCTCGGGGCACGTCTTGCTTGGGCCTCTCTCCTGGAGGCGCTCAGTCAGACCCAGAGGAGACATGTGTCAAGACGCTCCTCGGGGAGCGTCTTGCTTGGGCCTCTCTCCTGGAGGCGCTCAGTCAGACCGAGTGCTGACATGTTGCAAGACGCTCCTCCGGGCGCGTCTTGCTTGGGCCTCTCTCCTGGAGGCGCTCAGTCAGACCCAGTGTTCACATGTGGCAAGACGCTCCTCGGGGCGCGTCTTGCTTGGGCCTTTCTCCTGGAGGCGCTCAGTCAGACCCAGTGTTGACATGTGGCAAGACGCTCCTCGGGGCGCGTCTTGCTTGGGCCTCCTTCCTGGAGGCGCTCAGTCAGACCGAGTGCTGACATGTGGCAAGACGCTCCTCGGGGCGCATCTTGCTTGGGCTTCTCTCCTGGAGGCCCTCAGTCAGACCCAGTGTTGACATGTGGCAAAACGCTCCTCGGGGCGCGTCTTATTTGGGCCTCTCTCCTGGGGGCCCTCAGTCAGACACGGTGTTGACATGTGGCAAGACGCTCCTCGGGGCGCGTCTTGCTTGGGCTTCTCTCCTGGAGGCCCTCAGTAAGACCCATTGTTGACATGTGGCAAGACGCTCCTCGGGGCACGTCTTGCTTGGGCCTCTCTCCTGGAGGCGCTCAGTCAGACCGAGTAGTGACATGTGGCAAGACGCTCCTCGGGGCGTGTCTTGCTTGGACCTCTCTCCTGGAGGCGCTCAGTTAGACCGAGTAGTGACATGTGGCAAGACGCTCGTCGGGGCGGGTCTTGCTTGGGCCTCTCTCCTGGAGGCGCTCAGTCAGAACTGGAAGATATGTTGCGTCATAAGCCTCTGATGGTTCACCAGGTGCACGGTCCACTCGAAATCCTAATGCTGTATTTGTAGTACATACACTAAGTCTTCTCTGTTGATGTCAGACTAGAGTTTTATTAGAGTTTTACTTTGCAACAATGGGATTCGAGCAATTGATGTGTATATTTTTAATAGTGCACAATGCTACTATTCCTAGGCTGAATGTATGACATGGCTCTTATGTATCATTATGTATCGTTTCCATTAAGTACTAATTTAAATAAAGTCCCTCTGTCCTCAGTGCTAGGTTGTGGGTTTAATACACATTATTATGATCAACCTGTTGAATAGTATAAGCCCCATACAATGTGACGGTCCGTGTGACGGACCGGTGTGTTACGACCCGACTAACGAAACGTACCAGGTGATAACATTGCATCTGCCCATTACAGCGGAGCGAGCGTTTCGCCACACTCCCAAACCAAGGTTAATAGTTGTAGCGCACGCCTTTTCGGACCTCGGTGCACGCGAAACACTGGTGTACACTCACAACATCACGCTCGAGACAGCTCAAGCGTTACGCGAAACAAAGGACGTGTTCAAATCCATAGAGAATATACGGTCTTTAGCGTATGCGTATATAAAGAAGGTCGATGACATTTACAGACCCGGCGGCGTGGGCACCACAGTAGAACAACAAGGTGCTCTCAAGCGCACACAGATACTGGCCGCATTATCACTCGCGATGTCTATCCTGACATACCCGTTTCTGATTTCTATGTATATTAATTTATGACAAGAGCTACTTTAGGTGGTTACGATTACACTCTGACCACGTGCCTTAGTTTCTGCTAGTGACCTATAAATACATTTGCCCACTTGCTCTCACTGCCATTAAAGCGGCTGTACCCACACGTACAACACCCAAGAAAAAAAATTGATCTCGCTGTCTGTACTGGGTGTACTCTCAGTAGTCGCAGTTGCTCAGGCCATGGTGGTACGCTCACCTAACGCCTCTGAGATACGTTCCATCACACCACCTCCTAGACTACTCGCGAAGGAGTATTCAACACCCCCTTTGTACGAAGACAACCATTATAACGAGCACAGCACAACGCTTGCCGCACGCGAAGACAACATGCAGGAGACAACGCTACCACCTGTCGTGAGAACAACGGATTCGAGTGACAACGATCGCGACTATGACGAGCACATTACAACACCCTCTGTGCACGAAGACCAGGTGCAGGAGACAACGCTACCACCTGTCGTGAGAAACAAGAGTTTGGTTAACAATGATCATCGTCGTGTCCCATTGTAAACGGGCGCGCCATCGCACACATCGTACATGTGTGTTAACCCACCTGTATGCGACAGACTTTGTGTGTTGCATGACATCGAGATGTATTGACGTCTGTGTCAATACAGGACTCTCTATAAGCCAGGAGCTGGACGCTAACGACCCGTGCATGCGCCACACAAAAGGTATCGTACATGTGTTAACCCACCTGTATGCGACAGACTTTGTGTGTTGCATGACATCGAGATGTATTGACGTCTGTGTCAATACAGGACTCTCTAAGCTGGGAGCTGGACGCTAACGACCCGTGCATGCGCCACACAAAAGGTAACTCGACTAACTACAAAACGCATATTGTGATGTAGAAAGTTGGCTCGACTGTTTGAATCAGCTGCAGCTGCGGTTTACTCACGAAGTGAATCGCACGCTTGTTAGAAGTACATTCGGAGCACTTAAAAAATACATCGCTCTCATCGAGTTCCGTCTCAGCATTCACCGGCTGATGGGCAAGAGCGTGACATGGGATCGCCAGGAACTTACTTAAGGACTATCATCTCATTTGGCATTTACTCACGGACCCAAGAAACCAGTTCCGAAAAATGGTCGAGAATTATAACTTGTCTAATAGCAACTGGAAGATATGTTGCGTCATAAGCCTCTGATGGTTCACAAGGTGCACGGTCCACTCGAAATCCTAATGCTGTATTTGTAGTACATACACTAAGTCTTCTCTGTTGATGTCAGACTAGAGTTTTATTAGAGTTTTACTTTGCAACAATGGGATTCGAGCAATTGATCTGTATATTTTTAATAATGCACAATGCTACTATTCCTAGGCTGAATGTATGACATGGCTCTTATGTATCATTATGTATCGTTTCCATTAAGTACTAATTTAAATAAAGTCCCTCTGTCCTCAGTGCTAGGTTGTGGGTTTAATACACATTATTATGATCAACCTGTTGAATAGTATAATAACAATATTCCTGTAAAAGTCATTTAGTAATGAACAACCTCAGTTCTGTGAAAGCACATCATGTCTCTGATGTGTACACTGCAGGCCTGACCGGGGTTTGCATGCAAGGGCCTGTGTGTGTGTGTGTGTGTGTGTGTGCGCGCGCGTGTGTGTGTGTGTGTGTGTGTGTGTGTGTGTGTGTGTGTGTGAAACAAATAAAGATAAATATAGCTAGTGCGGCCACGAGCGGTCGTGCAGGGTAGAGGCTGCACGAAAACGCCTCTAAAAACAAGCGCGTGCCCACGCCCGATCCGTGGAAGCACGTAGACCTAGCACACGTACTAGCAGAAATCAACGATCGCACACGGGTCATTGAGTGTGTACAGGGTTCGTCTGCGTGTGTGGCATTGGGCAATCTAGCGGCACAAGAGTGGCCTGAAGGCGGAACCGGCCAACCCGTTGCCCTCACCATCGTTGCGCTTCGAGATGAACTATTGCTAAAGATGATCGTCCTCATCAACCACGGCGCTACCAGAGTAGCTCGTAACGAAGACCCTCTCCGCGACCTCACGGCCAGTGTGCGCAGTGTACAGCAAATGACTAACGATGTTGCGAGCGATATGTCGGAAAAACTTTGCACTGACGCGACGGTCGCCACTGCAGGTTGTGTGAGTCTCGCGCAAAGTGCCATATCAAACGTGCGCAAGCTAGTGACAAGCAACTTCACCAGATCCGTAGATTCTGCATACGCTTGAATACCAACGAAAGTATCGAGAGATAACACCGACACGAGTTGCGCGACGGCGCTGGCTGCAGTCGCTACAACACTGGATTTATTAATCAACGTAATTGTGATCGTAATGGCGTATCGAGTGTGCACCAGAAACTACAACCAGTACTACAGAAAACTGGCATGAGGGTCGCGGTTTAACGTTATGTTGGTGTCTCGCATCGACCGTCGACGGCCGTTTGCCAGCGGCTGAAAATGGCACAGTTGACGAAATGGAAACGCTGACCGTCCATAGTGCACTCTCGCAAGTTCCAACCGCACCATCTCAGGAGACAGACCACAGAGTCATATTAGCGGAGGGTAGATAGAAAATGCGCAAACCGCCGCAACCGCCCATATACATACTATACGAGTTCAACATAGAGTGGAGTAAGAAGTTACTACCGATTGTATTTACAACGTGCAAGCAGCTGGTGTGTGACGCTTTACTTGATTATCACAGAGGTTGCGATGTCCTGTGTTCCACGAGCGCATGGAAACAAGTGAACGAACTTCTACGGACCGTACTGTTGGGGTATGAGCGAGCTGTAAAATCAATACACGCTAGACACGCGGACTTTGCCGCATTACTGGACACGCATATCGCCACAACAAAACCGGGTCAAGTGTTCGGGGCGTCACCGCGCTCGACTATACACGTCTTGGCCTACCACGAGTACATGAGCCCACAAGATCCTAAGCGAGGTAGAAGCCGTTGTGTCTACCCAACGCAAATTCAGCACAGCCGTGCGCGCTAAGACAAGTCCCTCTAGATTGCTGGAAACTTTGGAAACGTGGAAGGCTGGCGTGTACGTGCTTTCTACACATCTCAACGGTATGATCGCGATACTCTCGGCCGCACAACAACTAATGGTCATGTGTTCGGAAGGTCTGATCAGGTCTGACATGACCGGTTGTCAATCGACGTCGAGCGTGCACTCACACACGGATATCCTGGCGTACAGTAAAGCGACAGCGACCTCTACGCTCACGTTGATCGCCGATGTTTCGAAGGGCAATCGAGTGTGTTGGCTGACGAAAGCTATGGTGACCGACGGTCGCGTCGACTACAATGTGCCTCATTGCGACTTTAGAGGCGTATGTGATCCTTTGCAAATCGACAACACCACCGCGGTCGAGTGCGAAGTCACGGTCGGTGGCGTGTTGTCCTTACTGTGCCCCATACAATGTGACGGTCCGAGTCACGGACCGGTGTGTTACGACCCGACTAACGAAAAGTACCAGGTGATAACATTGCATCTGCCCATTACAGCGGAGCGAGCGTTTCGCCACACTCCCAAACCAAGGTTAATAGTTGTAGCGCACACCCTTTCGGACCTCGGTGCACGCGAAACACTGGCGTACACTCACAAAATCACGCTCGAGACAGCTCAAGTGTTACGCAAAACAAAGGACGTGTTCAAATCCATAGAGAATATACGGTCTTTAGCGTATGCGTATATAAAGAAGGTCGATGACATTTACAGACCCGGCGGCGTGGGCACCACAGTAGAACAACAAGGTGCTCTCAAGCGCACACAGATACTGGCCGCATTATCACTCGCGATGTCTATCCTGACATGCCCGTTTCTGATTTCTATGTTAATTAAATTATGACAAGAGATACGGTGGTTACGATTACACTCTGACCACGTGCCTTAGTTTCTGCTAGTGACCTATAAATACATTTGACCACTTGCTCTCACTGCCATTAAAGCGGCTGTACCCACACGTACAACACCCAAGTAAAAAAATGATCTCGCTGTCTGTACTGGGTGTACTCTCAGTAGTCGCAGTTGCTCAGGCCATGGTGGTACGCTCACATAACGCCTCTGAGATACGTCCCATCACACCACCTCCTACACTACTCGCGAAGGAGTATTCAACACCCCCTTTGTACGAAGACAACCATTATAACGAGCACAGCACAACGCTTGCCGCACGCGAAGACAACATGCAGGAGACAACGCTACCACCTGTCGTGAGAACAACGGATTCGAGTGACAACGATCGCGACTATGACGAGCACATTACAGCACCCTCTGTGCACGAAGACCAGGTGCAGGAGACAACGCTACCACCTGTCGTGAGAAACAAGAGTTTGGTTAACAATGATCATCGTCGTGTCCCATTGTAAACTGGGCGTGCCATCGCACACATCGTACATGTGTGTTAACCCACCTGTATGCGACAGACTTTGTGTGTTGCATGACATCGAGATGTATTGACGTCTGTGTCAATACAGGACTCCCTATAAGCCGGGAGCTGGACGCTAACGACCCGTGCATGCGCCACACAAAAGGTATCGTACATGTGTTAACCCACCTGTATGCGACAGACTTTGTGTGTTGCATGACATCGAGATGTATTGACGTCTGTGTCAATACAGGACTCTCTAAGCTGGGAGCTGGACGCTAACGACCCGTGCATGCGCCACACAAAAGGTAACTCGACTAACTACAAAACGAATATTGTGATGTAGAAAGTTGGCTCGACTGTTTGAATCAGCTGCAGCTGCGGTTTACTCACGAAGTGAATCGCACGCTTGTTAGAAGTACATTCGGAGCACTTAAAAAATACATCGCTCTCATCGAGTTCCGTCTCAGCGTTCACCGGCTGATGGGCAAGAGCGTGACATGGGATCGCAAGGAAATTACTTAAGGACTATCATCTCATTTGGCATTTACTCACGGACCCAAGAAACCAGTTCCGAAAAATGGTCGAGAATTATAACTTGTCTAATAGCAACTGGAAGATATGTTGCGTCATAAGCCTCTGATGGTTCACAAGGTGCACGGTCCACTCGAAATCCTAATGCTGTATTTGTAGTGCATACACTAAGTCTTCTCTGTTGATGTCAGACTAGAGTTTTATTAGAGTTTTACTTTGCAACAATGGGATTCGAGCAATTGATGTGTATATTTTAATAGTGCACAATGCTACTATTCCTAGGCTGAATGTATGACATGGCTCTTGTGTATCATTATGTATCGTTTCCATTAAGTACTAATTTAAATAAAGTCCCTCTGTCCTCAGTGCTAGGTTGTGGGTTTAATACACATTATTATGATCAACCTGTTGAATAGTATAATAACAATATTCCTGTAAAAGTCATTTAGTAATGAACAACCTCAGTTCTGTGAAAGAACATCATGTCTCTGATGTGTACAATGCAGGCCTGACCGGTCTTGCTGGGGCCTCTCTCCTGGAGGCGCTCAATCAGACCCAGTGGTGACACGTGGCAAGACGCTCCTCGGGGCGCGTCTTGCTTGGGCCTCTCTCCTGGAGGCGCTCAGTCAGACCCAGTGGTGACACGTGGCAAGAAGCTCCTCGGGGCGCGTCTTGCTTGGGCCTCTCTCCTGGAGGCGCTCAGTCAGACCCAGTGTTGACATGTGTCAAGACGCTCCTCGGGGCGTGTCTTGCTTGGGCCTCTCTCCTGGAGGCGCTCAGTCAGACCCAGTGTTGACATGTGGCAAGACGCTCCTCTGGGCGCGTCTTGCTTGGGCTTCTCTCCTGGAGGCGCTCAGTCAGACCGAGTGCTGACATGTGGCAAGAAGCTCCTCGGGGCGCGTCTTGCTTGGGCTTCTCTCCTGGAGGCCCTCAGTAAGACCCATTGTTGACATGTGGCAAGACGCTCCTCGTGGTGCGTCTTGCTTGGGCCTCTCTCCAGAAGGCCCTCAATCAGACCCAGTGTTGACACGTGGCAAGACGCTTCTCGGGGCGCGTCTTGCTTGGGCCTCTCTCCTGGAGGGGCTCAGTCAGACTGAGTAGTGACATGTGGCCTGACGCTCCTCGGGGCGCGTCTTGCCTGGGCCTCTCTCCTGGAGGCGCTCAGTCAGACCCAGTGGTGACATGTGGCAAGACACTCCTCGGGGCGCGTCTTTCTTGTACTCCAATAAACAGCCCCTACAACCACAAAAAGGAATGGAGTCATTAGCACTTATGGTTTGTAAATGGCACCCAGAATTATGTTGCACGAAGCACAATTTCACATCATTCTGGGTTCATTTGTGTGAAAACAAGGTCCAATCATGCTGAAACGTTACAGGAAGGTAGAATCTATTGAGTTGTAAGTGATCTGAACGTTTCATGATGATAGCACTTTCCTAAGGGGGTCAAACCATGTCCCAAAGGTCACCGGATCTGGTGTCAATTTAAAGAAGTAGTCCAGTTACACATTTGTGTGCTTATAACTTGGCTTCTGAATGTCCTAGAGAAGTCAGGCTTGTTTTAGTGTACTCCAATCAACAGCCCCTACAACCACAAAAAGGAATGGAGTCATTAGCACTCATGGTTTGTAAATGGCACCCAGAATTATGTTGCACGAAGCACAATTTCACATCATTCTGGGTCCATTTGTGTGAAAACAAGGTCCAATCAGGCTGAAACGTTACAAGAAGGTCGAATCTATTGAGTTGTAAGTGATCTGAACTTTTCATGATGATCGCACAATCCTATAGGGGGTGAAACCATGCCCCAAAGGTCACCGGGCCTGGTGTCACTTTAAAGAAGTAGTCCAGTTACACCTTTGTGGGCTTATAACTTGGCTTCTGAATATCCTAAAGAGGTCAGGTTTGTTTTAGAGTACTCCAGTTAACAGCCCCCATTACCCCAAAAAGGAATGGCGTCATTAGCACTTATGGTTTTTAAATGGAACCCAGATTTATGTTGCACGAAGCACAATTTCACATAATTCTGGGTTCATTTGTGTGAAAACAAGGTCCAATCAGAATGAAACGTTACAAGACGGTAGAATCTAGTGAGTTGTAAGTGATCTGAACGTTTCATGATGATAGCACTTTCCTAAGGGGGTCAAATCATGTCCCAAAGGTTACCGGATCTGGTGTCAATTTAAAGAAGTAGTCCAGTTACACATTTGTGGGCTTATAACTTGGCTTCTGAATGTCCTAGTGAGATCAGGTTTGTTTTAGTGTACTCCAATCAACAGCCCCTACAACCACAAAAAGGAATGGAGTCATTAGCACTTATGGTTTTTAAATGGCACCCAGAATATTGTTGCACGAAGCACAATTTCACATCATTCTGGGTTCATTTGTGTGAAAACAAGGTCCAATCAGGCTGAAACGTTACAGGAAGGTAGAATCTATTGAGTTGTAAGTGATCTGAACGTTTCATGATGATAGCACTTTCCTAAGGGGGTCAAACCATGTCCCAAAGGTCACCGGATCTGGTGTCAATTTAAAGAAGTAGTCCAGTTACACATTTGTGGGCTTATAACTTGGCTTCTGAATTTCCTAGAGAGATCAGGTTTGTTTTAGTGTACTCCAATCAACAGCCCCTACAACCACAAAAAGGAAGGGAGTCATTAGCACTTATGGTTTATAAATGGCACCCAGAATTATGTTGCATGAAGCACAATTTCACATCATTCTGGGTCCATTTGTGTGAAAACAAGGTCCAATCAGGCTGAAACGTTACAAGAAGGTAGAATCTATTGAGTTGTAAGTGATCTGAACGTTTCATGATGATCGCACATTCCTATTGGGGGTCAAACCATGTCCCAAAGGTCACCGGATCTGGTGTCACTTTAAAGAAGTAGTCCAGTTACACATTTGTGGGCTTATAACTTGGCTTCTGAATATCCTAGAGAGGTCAGGTTTGTTTTAGCGTACTCCAATTAACAGCCCCTACAACCACAAAAAGGAATGGAGTCATTAGCACTTATGGTTTTTAAATGGCACCCAGAATTATGTTGCACGAAGCACAATTTCACATCATTCTGGGTTCATTTGTGTGAAAACAAGGCCCAATCATGCTGAATCGTTACAGGAAGGTAGAATCTATTGAGTTGTAAGTGATCTGAACGTTTCATGATGAAAGCACTTTCCTAAGGGGGTCAAACCATGTCCCAAAGGTCACCGGATCTGGTGTCAATTTAAAGAAGTAGTCCAGTTACACATTTGTGGGCTTATAACTTGGCTTCTGAATGTCCTAGAGAAGTCAGGCTTGTTTTAGTGTACTCCAATCAACAGCCCCTACAACCACAAAAAGGAATGGAGTCATTAGCACTTATGGTTTGTAAATGGCACCCAGAATTATGTTGCACGAAGCACAATTTCACATCATTCTGGGTCCATTTGTGTGAAAACAAGGTCCAATCAGGCTGAAACGTTACAAGAAGGTAGAATCTATTGAGTTGTAAGTGATCTGAACTTTTCATGATGATCGCACAATCCTATAGGGGGTCAACCCATGTCCCAAAGGTCACCGGATCTGGTGTCACTTTAAAGAAGTAGTCCAGTTACACCTTTGTGGGCTTATAACTTGGCTTCTGAATATCCTAAAGAGGTCAGGTTTGTTTTAGAGTACTCCAGTTAACAGCCCCCATTACCCCAAAAAGGAAGGGCGTCATTAGCACTTATGGTTTTTAAATGGAACCCAGAATTATGTTGCACGAAGCACAATTTCACATAATTCTGGGTTCATTTGTGTGAAAACAAGGTCCAATCAGGCTGAAACGTTACAAGACGGTAGAATCTAGTGAGTTGTAAGTGATCTGAACGTTTCATGATGATAGCACGTTCCTAAGGGGGTCAAATAATGTCCCAAAGGTCACCGGATCTGTGTCAATTTAAAGAAGTAGTCCAGTTACACATTTGTGGGCTTATAACTTGGCTTCTGAATGTCCTAGTGAGATCAGGTTTGTTTTAGTGTACTCCAATCAACAGCCCCTACAACCACAAAAAGGAATGGAGTCATTAGCACTTATGGTTTTTAAATGGCACCCAGAATAATGTTGCACGAAGCACAATTTCACATCATTCTGGGTTCATTTGTGTGAAAACAAGGTCCAATCATGCTGAAACGTTACAGGAAAGTAGAATCTATTGAGTTGTAAGTGATCTGAACGTTTCATGATGATAGCACTTTCCTAAGGGGGTCAAACCATGTCCCAAAGGTCACCGGATCAGGTGTCAATTTAAAGAAGTAGTCCAGTTACACATTTGTGGGCTTATAACTTGGCTTCTGAATGTCCTAGAGAAGTCAGGCTTGTTTTAGTGTACTCCAATCAACAGCCCCTACAACCACAAAAAGGAATGGAGTCATTAGCACTTATGGTTTGTAAATGGCACCCAGAATTATGTTGCACGAAGCACAATTTCACATCATTCAGGGTCCATTTGTGTGAAAACAAGGTCCAATCAGGCTGAAACGTTACAAGAAGGTAGAATCTATTGAGTTGTAAGTGATCTGAACTTTTCATGATGATCGCACAATCCTATAGGGGGTCAAACCATGTCCCAAAGGTCACCGGGCCTGGTGTCACTTTAAAGAAGTAGTCCAGTTACACCTTTGTGGGCTTATAACTTGGCTTCTGAATATCCTAAAGAGGTCAGGTTTGTTTTAGAGTACTCCAGTTAACAGCCCCCATTACCCCAAAAAGGAATGGCGTCATTAGCACTTATGGTTTTTAAATGGAACCCAGAATTATGTTGCACGAAGCACAATTTCACATAATTCTGGGTTCATTTGTGTGAAAACAAGGTCCAATCAGGCTGAAACGTTACAAGACGGTAGAATCTAGTGAGTTGTAAGTGATCTGAACGTTTCATGATGATAGCACTTTCCTAAGGGGGTCAAACCATGTCCCAAAGGTCACTGGATCTGGTGTCAATTTAAAGAAGTAGTCCAGTTACACATTTGTGGGCTTATAACTTGGCTTCTGAATTTCCTAGAGAGATCAGGTTTGTTTTAGTGTACTCCAATCAACAGCCCCTACAACCACAAAAAGGAAGGGAGTCATTAGCACTTATGGTTTATAAATGGCACCCAGAATTATGTTGCACGAAGCACAATTTCACATCATTCTGGGTCCATTTGTGTGAAAACAAGGTCCAATCAGGCTGAAACGTTACAAGAAGGTAGAATCTATTGAGTTGTAAGTGATCTGAACGTTTCATGATGATCGCACATTCCTATTGGGGGTAAAACCATGTCCCAAAGGTCACCGGATCTGGTGTCACTTTAAAGAAGTAGTCCAGTTACACATTTGTGGGCTTATAACTTGGCTTCTGAATATCCTAGAGAGGTCAGGTTTGTTTTAGCGTACTCCAATTAACAGCCCCTACAACCACAAAAAGGAATGGAGTCATTAGCACTTATGGTTTTTAAATGGCACCCAGAATTATGTTGCACGAAGCACAATTTCACATCATTCTGGGTTAATTTGTGTGAAAACAAGGTCCAATCAGGCTGAAACGTTACAGGAAGGTAGAATCTATTGAGTTGTAAGTGATCTGAACATTTCATGATGATAGCACTTTCCTAAGGGGGTCAAACCATGTCCCAAAATGTCACCGGATCTGGTGTCAATTTAAAGAAGTAGTCCAATTACACATTTGTGGTCTTATAACTTGGCTTCTGAATGTCCTAGAGTGATCAGGTTTGGTTTAGTGTACTCCAATCAACAGCCCCTACAACCACAAAAAGAAATGGAGTCATTAGCCTTTATGGTTTGTAAATGGCACCCAGAATTATGTTGCACGAAGCACAATTTCACATCATTCTGGTTCCATTTGTGTGAAAACAAGGTCCAATCAGGCTGAAACGTTACAAGAAGGTAGAATCTATTGAGTTGTAAGTGATCTGAACGTTTCATGATGATCGCACATTCCTATAGGGGGTCAAACCATGTCCCAAAATGTCACCGGATCTGGTGTCAATTTTTAAAGAAGTAGTCCAATGACACATTTGTGGGCTTATAACTTGGCTTCTGAATGTTCTAGAGAGATCAGGTTTGTTTTAGTGTACTCCAATCAACAGCCCCTACAACCACAAAAAGGAATGGAGTCATTAGCACTTATGGTTTGTAAATGGCACCCAGAATTATGTTGCACGAAGCACAATTTCACTTCATTCTGGGTCCATTTGTGTGAAAACAAGGTCCAATCATGCTGAAACGTTACAGGAAGGTAGAATCTATTGAGTTGTAAGTGATCTGAACGTTTCATGATGATAGCACTTTCCTAAGGGGGTCAAACCATGTCCCAAAGGTCACCGGGCCTGGTGTCACTTTAAAGAAGTAGTCCAGTTACACCTTTGTGGGCTTATAACTTGGCTTCTGAATGGCCTAGAGAGGTTAGGTTTGTTTTAGTGTACTCCAATCAACAGCCCCTACAACCACAAAAAGGAATGGAGTCATTAGCACTTATGGTTTTTAAATGGCACCCAGAATTATGTTGCACAAAGCACAATTTCACATCATTCCGGGTCCATTTCACAGAAAAAAGCTTCAATCAGGCTGAAATGTCACAGAAAAGTAGAATCTATTGAGTTGTAAATGATTCCTGTGATTTCATGATGATAGCAGATTCCTAAGGGCGTCAAATCAGGTCATAAAGGTCACCGGATCACTTGTTCCTTGAAGGCGGGGTTCCAAACACACATTTGGGGGCTTATTACTTAGCTTCTGAATGTCTCAGAGAGGTCAGGTTTGTCTTAGTGTACTCCAATCAACAGCCCTTATTACCCCAAAAAGGAATGGAGTCATTAGCACTTATGGTTTTTAAATGGCACCCAGAATTATGTTGCACGAAGCACAATTTCACATCATTCTGTGTGAAAACAAGGTCCAATCAGGCTAAAACATCACAGGACGGTAGAATCTATGGAGTTGTAAGTGATCTGAACGTTTCAAGGTGATAGCACTTTCCTAAGGGGGTCAAACCATGTCCCAAAGGTCACCGGATCTGGTGTCAATTTAAAGAAGTAGTCCAGTTACACATTTGTGGGCTTATAACTTGGCTTCTGAATGTCCTAGAGAGATCAGGTTTGTTTTAGTGTACTCCAACCAACAGCCCCTACAACCACAAAAAGGAATGGAGTCATTAGCACTTATGGTTTGTAAATGGCACCGAGAATTATGTTGCACGAAGCACAATTTCACATCATTCTGGGTCCATTTGTGTGTAAACAAGGTCCAATCAGGCTGAAACGCTACAAGAAGGTAGAATCTATTGAGTTGTAAGTGATCTGAACGTTTCATGATGATCGCACTTTCCTATAGGGGGTCAAACCATTTCCAAAAAGGTCACCGGGCCTGGTGTTACTTTAAAGAAGTAGTCCAGTTACACCTTTGTGGGCTTATAACTTGGCTTCTGAATATCTTAAAGAGGTCAGGTTTGTTTTAGTGTACTCCAATCAACAGCCTCTACAACCACAAAAAGGAATGGAGTCATTAGCACTTATGGTTTTTAAATGGCACCCAGAATTATGTTGCACGAAGCACA
Source organism: Nothobranchius furzeri (assembly GCF_043380555.1). Taxonomy (NCBI): domain Eukaryota; kingdom Metazoa; phylum Chordata; class Actinopteri; order Cyprinodontiformes; family Nothobranchiidae; genus Nothobranchius; species Nothobranchius furzeri. The sequence goes on from NC_091741.1 coordinate 2,566,295, forward strand.
ATTTCACATCATTCTGGGTTCATTTGTGTGAAAACAAGGTCCAATCAGGCTGAAACGTTACAGGAAGGTAGAATCTATTGAGCTGTAAGTGATCTGAACGTTTCATGATGATAGCACTTTCCTAAGGGGGTCAAACCATGTCCCAAAGGTAACCGGATCTGGTGTCAATTTAAAGAAGTAGTCCAGTTACACATTTGTGAGCTTATAACTTGGCTTCTGAATTTCCTAGAGAGATCAGGTTTGTTTTAGTGTACTCCAATCAACAGCCCCTACAACCACAAAAAGGAAGGGAGTCATTAGCACTTATGGTTTGTAAATGGCAGCCAGAATTATGTTGCACGAAGCACAATTTCACATCATTCTCGGTCAATTTGTGTGAAAACAAGGTCCAATCAGGCTGAAACGTTACAAGAAGGTAGAATCTATTGAGTTGTAAGTGATCCGAACGTTTCATGATGATAGCACTTTCCTAAGGGGGTCAAACCATGTCCCAAAGGTCACCGGGCCTGGCGTCACTTTAAAGAAGTAGTCCAGTTACAACTTTGTGGGCTTATAACTTGGCTTCTGAATATCCTAAAGAGGTCAGGTTTGTTATAGTGTACTCCAATCAACAGCCCCTACAACCACAAAAAGGACTGGAGTCATTAGCACTTATGGTTTTTAAATGGCACCCAGAATTATGTTGCACGAAGCACAATTTCACATCATTCTGGGTTCATTTGTGTGAAAACAAGGTCCAATCAGGCTGAAACGTTACAGGAAGGTAGAATCTATTGAGTTGTAAGTGATCTGAACGTTTCATGATGATAGCACTTTCCTAAGGGGGTCAAACCATGTCCCAAAGGTCACCGGATCTGGTGTCAATTTAAAGAAGTAGTCCAGTTACACATTTGTGGGCTTATAACTTGGCTTCTGAATGTCCTAGAGAGGTCAGGCTTGTTTTAGTGTACTCCAACCAACAGCCCCTACAACCACAAAAAGGAATGGAGTCATTAGCACTTATGGTTTTTAAATGGCACCCAGAATTATGTTGCACGAAGCACAATTTCACATCATTCTGGGTTAATTTGTGTGAAAACAAGGTCCAATCAGGCTGAAACGTTACAGGAAGGTAGAATCTATTGAGTTGTAAGTGATCTGAACATTTCATGATGATAGCACTTTCCTAAGGGGGTCAAACCATGTCCCAAAATGTCACCGGATCTGGTGTCAATTTAAAGAAGTAGTCCAATTACACATTTGTGGTCTTATAACTTGGCTTCTGAATGTCCTAGAGAGATCAGGTTTGGTTTAGTGTACTCCAATCAACAGCCCCTACAACCACAAAAAGAAATGGAGTCATTAGCCTTTATGGTTTGTAAATGGCACCCAGAATTATGTTGCACGAAGCACAATTTCACATCATTCTGGGTCCATTTGTGTGAAAACAAGGTCCAATCAGGCTGAAACGTTACAAGAAGGTAGAATCTATTGAGTTGTAAGTGATCTGAACGTTTCATGATGATCGCACATTCCTATAGGGGGTCAAACCATGTCCCAAAATGTCACCGGATCTGGTGTCAATTTTTAAAGAAGTAGTCCAATGACACATTTGTGGGCTTATAACTTGGCTTCTGAATGTTCTAGAGAGATCAGGTTTGTTTTAGTGTACTCCAATCAACAGCCCCTACAACCACAAAAAGGAATGGAGTCATTAGCACTTATGGTTTGTAAATGGCACCCAGAATTATGTTGCACGAAGCACAATTTCACTTCATTCTGGGTCCATTTGTGTGAAAACAAGGTCCAATCATGCTGAAACGTTACAGGAAGGTAGAATCTATTGAGTTGTAAGTGATCTGAACGTTTCATGATGATAGCACTTTCCTAAGGGGGTCAAACCATGTCCCAAAGGTCACCGGGCCTGGTGTCACTTTAAAGAAGTAGTCCAGTTACACCTTTGTGGGCTTATAACTTGGCTTCTGAATGGCCTAGAGAGGTTGAGTTTGTTTTAGTGTACTCCAATCAACAGCCCCTACAACCACAAAAAGGAATGGAGTCATTAGCACTTATGGTTTTTAAATGGCACCCAGAATTATGTTGCACAAAGCACAATTTCACATCATTCCGGGTCCATTTCACAGAAAAAAGCTTCAATCAGGCTGAAATGTCACAGAAAAGTAGAATCTATTGAGTTGTAAATGATTCCTGTGATTTCATGATGATAGCAGATTCCTAAGGGCGTCAAATCAGGTCATAAAGGTCACCGGATCACTTGTTCCTTGAAGGCGGGGTTCCAAACACACATTTGGGGGCTTATTACTTAGCTTCTGAATGTCTCAGAGAGGTCAGGTTTGTCTTAGTGTACTCCAATCAACAGCCCTTATTACCCCAAAAAGGAATGGAGTCATTAGCACTTATGGTTTTTAAATGGCACCCAGAATTATGTTGCACGAAGCACAATTTCACATCATTCTGTGTGAAAACAAGGTCCAATCAGGCTAAAACATCACAGGACGGTAGAATCTATGGAGTTGTAAGTGATCTGAACGTTTCAAGGTGATAGCACTTTCCTAAGGGGGTCAAACCATGTCCCAAAGGTCACCGGATCTGGTGTCAATTTAAAGAAGTAGTCCAGTTACACATTTGTGGGCTTATAACTTGGCTTCTGAATGTCCTAGAGAGATCAGGTTTGTTTTAGTGTACTCCAACCAACAGCCCCTACAACCACAAAAAGGAATGGAGTCATTAGCACTTATGGTTTGTAAATGGCACCCAGAATTATGTTGCACGAAGCACAATTTCACATCATTCTGGGTCCATTTGTGTGTAAACAAGGTCCAATCAGGCTGAAACGCTACAAGAAGGTAGAATCTATTGAGTTGTAAGTGATCTGAACGTTTCATGATGATCGCACTTTCCTATAGGGGGTCAAACCATTTCCAAAAAGGTCACCGGGCCTGGTGTTACTTTAAAGAAGTAGTCCAGTTACACCTTTGTGGGCTTATAACTTGGCTTCTGAATATCTTAAAGAGGTCAGGTTTGTTTTAGTGTACTCCAATCAACAGCCTCTACAACCACAAAAAGGAATGGAGTCATTAGCACTTATGGTTTTTAAATGGCACCCAGAATTATGTTGCACGAAGCACAATTTCACATCATTCTGGGTTCATTTGTGTGAAAACAAGGTCCAATCAGGCTGAAACGTTACAGGAAGGTAGAATCTATTGAGCTGTAAGTGATCTGAACGTTTCATGATGATAGCACTTTCCTAAGGGGGTCAAACCATGTCCCAAAGGTAACCGGATCTGGTGTCAATTTAAAGAAGTAGTCCAGTTACACATTTGTGAGCTTATAACTTGGCTTCTGAATTTCCTAGAGAGATCAGGTTTGTTTTAGTGTACTCCAATCAACAGCCCCTACAACCACAAAAAGGAAGGGAGTCATTAGCACTTATGGTTTGTAAATGGCAGCCAGAATTATGTTGCACGAAGCACAATTTCACATCATTCTCGGTCAATTTGTGTGAAAACAAGGTCCAATCAGGCTGAAACGTTACAAGAAGGTAGAATCTATTGAGTTGTAAGTGATCCGAACGTTTCATGATGATAGCACTTTCCTAAGGGGGTCAAACCATGTCCCAAAGGTCACCGGGCCTGGCGTCACTTTAAAGAAGTAGTCCAGTTACAACTTTGTGGGCTTATAACTTGGCTTCTGAATATCCTAAAGAGGTCAGGTTTGTTATAGTGTACTCCAATCAACAGCCCCTACAACCACAAAAAGGACTGGAGTCATTAGCACTTATGGTTTTTAAATGGCACCCAGAATTATGTTGCACGAAGCACAATTTCACATCATTCTGGGTTCATTTGTGTGAAAACAAGGTCCAATCAGGCTGAAACGTTACAGGAAGGTAGAATCTATTGAGTTGTAAGTGATCTGAACGTTTCATGATGATAGCACTTTCCTAAGGGGGTCAAACCATGTCCCAAAGGTCACCGGATCTGGTGTCAATTTAAAGAAGTAGTCCAGTTACACATTTGTGGGCTTATAACTTGGCTTCTGAATGTCCTAGAGAGGTCAGGCTTGTTTTAGTGTACTCCAACCAACAGCCCCTACAACCACAAAAAGGAATGGAGTCATTAGCACTTATGGTTTTTAAATGGCACCCAGAATTATGTTGCACGAAGCACAATTTCACATCATTCTGGGTTCATTTGTGTGAAAACAAGGTCCAATCAGGCTGAAACGTTACAGGAAGGTAGAATCTATTGAGTTGTAAGTGATCTGAACGTTTCATGATGATAGCACTTTCCTAAGGGGGTCAAACCATGTCCCAAAGGTCACCGGATCTGGTGTCAATTTAAAGAAGTAGTCCAGTTACACATTTGTGGGCTTATAACTTGGCTTCTGAATTTCCTAGAGAGATCAGGTTTGTTTTAGTGTACTCCAATCAACAGCCCCTACAACCACAAAAAGGAAGGGAGTCATTAGCACTTATGGTTTATAAATGGCACCCAGAATTATGTTGCACGAAGCACAATTTCACATCATTCTGGGTCCATTTGTGTGAAAAAAAGGTCCAATCAGGCTGAAACGTTACAAGAAGGTAGAATATATTGAGTTGTAAGTGATCTGAACGTTTCATGATGATCGCACATTCCTATTGGGGGTCAAACCATGTCCCAAAGGTCACCGGATCTGGTGTCACTTTAAAGAAGTAGTCCAGTTACACATTTGTGGGCTTATAACTTGGCTTCTGAATATCCTAGAGAGGTCAGGTTTGTTTTAGAGTACTCCAATTAACAGCCCCTACAACCACAAAAAGGAATGGAGTCATTAGCACTTATGGTTTTTAAATGGCACCCAGAATTATGTTGCACGAAGCACAATTTCACATCATTCTGGGTTCATTTGTGTGAAAACAAGGTCCAATCAGGCTGAAACGTTACAGGAAGGTAGAATCTATTGAGTTGTAAGTGATCTGAACGTTTCATGATGATAGCACTTTCCTAAGGGGGTCAAACCATGTCCCAAAATGTCACCAGATCTGGTGTCAATTTAAAGAAGTAGTCCAGTTACACATTTGTGGGCTTATAACTTGGCTTCTGAATGTCCTAGAGAGATCAGGTTTGGTTTAGTGTACTCCAATCAACAGCCCCTACAACCACAAAAAGAAATGGAGTCATTAGCACTTATGGTTTTTAAATGGCACCCAGAATTATGTTGCACGAAGCACAATTTCACATCATTCTGGGTTCATTTGTGTGAAAACAAGGTCCAATCAGGCTGAAACGTTACAGGAAGGTAGAATCTATTGAGCTGTAAGTGATCTGAACGTTTCATGATGATAGCACTTTCCTAAGGGGGTCAAACCATGTCCCAAAGGTAACCGGATCTGGTGTCAATTTGAAGAAGTAGTTCAGTTACACATTTGTGAGCTTATAACTTGGCTTCTGAATTTCCTAGAGAGATCAGGTTTGTTTTAGTGTACTCCAATCAACAGCCCCTACAACCACAAAAAGGAAGGGAGTCATTAGCACTTATGGTTTGTAAATGGCAGCCAGAATTATGTTGCACGAAGCACAATTTCACATCATTCTCGGTCAATTTGTGTGAAAACAAGGTCCAATCAGGATGAAACGTTACAAGAAGGTAGAATCTATTGAGTTGTAAGTGATCCGAACGTTTCATGATGATAGCACTTTCCTAAGGGGGTCAAACCATGTTCCAAAGGTCACCGGGCCTGGTGTCACTTTAAAGAAGTAGTCCAGTTACAACTTTGTGGGCTTATAACTTGGCTTCTGAATATCCTAAAGAGGTCAGGTTTGTTATAGTGTACTCCAATCAACAGCCCCTACAACCACAAAAAGGACTGGAGTCATTAGCACTTATGGTTTTTAAATGGCACCCAGAATTATGTTGCACGAAGCACAATTTCACATCATTCTGGGTTCATTTGTGTGAAAACAAGGTCCAATCAGGCTGAAACGTTACAGGAAGGTAGAATCTATTGAGTTGTAAGTGATCTGAACGTTTCATTGTGATAGCACTTTCCTAAGGGGGTCAAACCATGTCCCAAAGGTCACCGGATCTGGTGTCAATTTAAAGAAGTAGTCCAGTTACACATTTGTGGGCTTATAACTTGGCTTCTGAATGTCCTAGAGAGGTCAGGCTTGTTTTAGTGTACTCCAACCAACAGCCCCTACAACCACAAAAAGGAATGGAGTCATTAGCACTTATGGTTTTTAAATGGCACCCAGAATTATGTTGCACGAAGCACAATTTCACATCATTCTGGGTTCATTTGTGTGAAAAAAAGGTCCAATCAGGCTGAAACGTTACAAGAAGGTAGAATATATTGAGTTGTAAGTGATCTGAACGTTTCATGATGATCGCACATTCCTATTGGGGGTCAAACCATGTCCCAAAGGTCACCGGATCTGGTGTCACTTTAAAGAAGTAGTCCAGTTACACATTTGTGGGCTTATAACTTGGCTTCTGAATATCCTAGAGAGGTCAGGTTTGTTTTAGAGTACTCCAATTAACAGCCCCTACAACCACAAAAAGGAATGGAGTCATTAGCACTTATGGTTTTTAAATGGCACCCAGAATTATGTTGCACGAAGCACAATTTCACATCATTCTGGGTTCATTTGTGTGAAAACAAGGTCCAATCAGGCTGAAACGTTACAGGAAGGTAGAATCTATTGAGTTGTAAGTGATCTGAACGTTTCATGATGATAGCACTTTCCTAAGGGGGTCAAACCATGTCCCAAAATGTCACCAGATCTGGTGTCAATTTAAAGAAGTAGTCCAGTTACACATTTGTGGGCTTATAACTTGGCTTCTGAATGTCCTAGAGAGATCAGGTTTGGTTTAGTGTACTCCAATCAACAGTCCCTACAACCACAAAAAGAAATGGAGTCATTAGCACTTATGGTTTGTAAATGGCACCCAGAATTATGTTGCACGAAGCACAATTTCACATCATTCTGGGTTCATTTGTGTGAAAACAAGGTCCAATCAGGCTGAAACGTTACAGGAAGGTAGAATCTATTGAGTTGTAAGTGATCTGAACGTTTCATGATGATCGCACTTTCCAAAGGGGGTCAAACCATGTCCCAAAGGTCACCGGATCTGGTGTCAATTTAAAGAAGTAGTCCAGTTAAACATTTGTGGGCTTATAACTTGGCTTCTGAATGTCCTAGAGAGATCAGGTTTGTTTTAGTGTACTCCAATCAACAGCCCCTACAACCACAAAAAGGAATGGAGTCATTAGCACTTATGGTTTGTAAATGGCACCCAGAATTATGCTACACGAAGCACAATTTCACATCATTCTGGGTCCATTTGTGTGAAAACAAGGTCCAATCAGGCTGAAACGTTACAAGAAGGTAGAATCTATTGAGTTGTAAGTGATCTGAACGTTTAATGATGATCGCATATTCCTATAGGGGGTCAAACCATGTCCCAAAGGTCACCGAGCCTGGTGTCACTTTAAAGAAGTAGTCCAGTTACACCTTTTTGAGCTAATAACTTGGCTTCTGAATATCCTAAAGAGGTCAGGTTTGTTTTAGTGTACTCCACTCAACAGCCTCTACAACCACAAAAAGGATTGGAGTCATTAGCCCTTATGGTTTGTAAATGGCACCCAGAATTATGTTGAACGAAGCACAATTTCACATCATTCTGGGTCAATTTGTGTGAAAACAAGGTCCAATCAGGCTGAAACGTTACAGGAAGGTAGAATCTATTGAGTTGTAAGTGATCTGAACGTTTCATGATGATAGCAAATTCCTATAGGGGGTCAAACCATGTCCCAAAGGTCACCGGATCTGGTGTCAATTTAAAGAAGTAGTCCAGTTACACATTTGTGGGCTTATAACTTGGCTTCTGAATGTCCTAGAGAGGTCAGGCTTGTTTTAGTGTACTCCAATCAACAGCCCCTACAACCACAAAAAGGAATGGAGTCATTAGCACTTATGGTTTTTAAATGGCACCCAGAATAATGTTGCACGAAGCACAATTTCACATCATTCTGGGTTCATTTGTGTGAAAACAAGGTCCAATCATGCTGAAACGTTACAGGAAAGTAGAATCTATTGAGTTGTAAGTGATCTGAACGTTTCATGATGATAGCACTTTCCTAAGGGGGTCAAACCATGTCCCAAAGGTCACCGGATCTGGTGTCAATTTAAAGAAGTAGTCCAGGTACACATTTGTGGGCTTATAACTTGGCTTCTGAATGTCCTAGAGAAGTCAGGCTTGTTTTAGTGTACTCCAATCAACAGCCCCTACAACCACAAAAAGGAATGGAGTCATTAGCACTTATGGTTTGTAAATGGCACCCAGAATTATGTTGCACGAAGCACAATTTCACATCATTCAGGGTCCATTTGTGTGAAAACAAGGTCCAATCAGGCTGAAACGTTACAAGAAGGTAGAATCTATTGAGTTGTAAGTGATCTGAACTTTTCAGGATGATCGCACAATCCTATAGGGGGTCAAACCATGTCCCAAAGGTCACCGGGCCTGGTGTCACTTTAAAGAAGTAGTCCAGTTACACCTTTGTGGGCTTATAACTTGGCTTCTGAATATCCTAAAGAGGTCAGGTTTGTTTTAGAGTACTCCAGTTAACAGCCCCCATTACCCCAAAAAGGAATGGCGTCATTAGCACTTATGGTTTTTAAATGGAACCCAGAATTATGTTGCACGAAGCACAATTTCACATAATTCTGGGTTCATTTGTGTGAAAACAAGGTCCAATCAGGCTGAAACGTTACAAGACGGTAGAATCTACTGAGTTGTAAGTGATCTGAACGTTTCATGATGATAGCACTTTCCTAAGGGGGTCAAATCATGTCCCAAAGGTCACCGGATCTGGTGTCAATTTAAAGAAGTAGTCCAGTTACACATTTGTGGGCTTATAACTTGGCTTCTGAATGTCCTAGTGAGATCAGGTTTGTTTTAGTGTACTCCAATCAACAGCCCCTACAACCACAAAAAGGATTGGAGTCATTAGCACTTATGGTTTTTAAATGGCACCCAGAATAATGTTGCACGAAGCACAATTTCACATCATTCTGGGTTCATTTGTGTGAAAACAAGGTCCAATCAGGCTGAAACGTTACAGGAAGGTAGAATCTATTGAGTTGTAAGTGATCTGAACGTTTCATGATGATAGCACTTTCCTAAGGGGGTCAAACCATGTCCCAAAGGTCACCGGATCTGGTGTCAATTTAAAGAAGTAGTCCAGTTACACATTTGTGGGCTTATAACTTGGCTTCTGAATGTCCTAGAGAGGTCAGGCTTGTTTTAGTGTACTCCAATCAACAGCCCCTACAACCACAAAAAGGAATGGAGTCATTAGCACTTATGGTTTGTAAATGGCACCCAGAATTATGTTGCACGAAGCACAATTTCACATCATTCTGGGTCCATTTGTGTGTAAACAAGGTCCAATCAGGCTGAAACGCTACAAGAAGGTAGAATCTATTGAGTTGTAAGTGATCTGAACGTTTCATGATGATCGCACTTTCCTATAGGGGGTCAAACCATTTCCAAAAAGGTCACCGGGCCTGGTGTCACTTTAAAGAAGTAGTCCAGTTACACCTTTGTGGGCTTATAACTTGGCTTCTGAATATCTTAAAGAGGTCAGGTTTGTTTTAGTGTACTCCAATCAACAGCCTCTACAACCACAAAAAGGAATGGAGTCATTAGCACTTATGGTTTTTAAATGGCACCCAGAATTATGTTGCACGAAGCACAATTTCACATCATTCTGGGTTCATTTGTGTGAAAACAAGGTCCAATCAGGCTGAAACGTTACAGGAAGGTAGAATCTATTGAGTTGTAAGTGATCTGAACGTTTCATGATGATAGCACTTTCCTAAGGGGGTCAAACCATGTCCCAAAGGTCACCGGATCTGGTGTCAATTTAAAGAAGTAGTCCAGTTACACATTTGTGAGCTTATAACTTGGCTTCTGAATGTCCTAGAGAGATCAGGTTTGTTTTAGTGTACTCCAATCAACAGCCCCTACAACCACAAAAAGGAATGGAGTCATTAGCACTTATGGGTTGTAAATGGCAGCCAGAATTATGTTGCACGAAGCACAATTTCACATCATTCTCGGTCCATTTGTGTGAAAACAAGGTCCAATCAGGCTGAAACGTTACAGGAAGGTAGAATCTATTGCGTTGTAAGTGATCTGAACGTTTCATGCTGATAGCACTTTCCTAAGGAGGTCAAACTATGTCCCAAATGTCACCAGATCTGGTGTCAATTTAAAGAAGTAGTCCAGTTACACATTTGTGGGCTTATAACTTGGCTTCTGAATGTCCTAGAGAGATCAGGTTTAATTTAGTGTACTCCAATCAACAGCCCCTACAACCACAAAAAGGAATGGAGTCATTAGCACTTATGGTTTGTAAATGGCACCCAGAATTATGTTGCACGAAGCACAATTTCACATCATTCTGGGTTCATTTGTGTGAAAACAAGGTCCAATCAGGCTGAAACGTTACAGGAAGGTAGAATCTATTGAGTTGTAAGTGATCTGAACGTTTCATGATGATAGCACTTTCCTAAGGGGGTCAAACCATGTCCCAAAGGTCACCGGATCTGGTGTCAATTTAAAGAAGTAGTCCAGTTACACATTTGTGGGCTTATAACTTGGCTTCTGAATGTCCTAGAGAGGTCAGGCTTGTTTTAGTGTACTCCAATTAACAGCCCCTACAACCACAAAAAGGAATGGAGTCATTAGCACTTATGGTTTGTAAATGTCACCCAGAATTATGTTGCACGAAGCACAATTTCACATCATTCTGGGTCCATTTGTGTGAAAACAAGGTCCAATCAGGCTGAAACGTTACAGGAAGGTAGAATCTATTGAGTTGTAAGTGATCTGAACGTTTCATGATGATCGCACATTTCTATAGGGGGTCAAACCATGTCCCAAAGGTCACCGGGCCTGGTGTCACTTTAAAGAAGTAGTCCAGTTACACCTTTGTGGGCTTATAACTTGGCTTCTGAATATCCTAAAGAGGCCAGGTTTGTTTTAGCGTACTCCAATCAACAGCCTCTACAACCACAAAAAGGAATGGAGTCATTAGCACTTATGGTTTGTAAATGGCACCCAGAATTATGTTGCACGAAGCACAATTTCACATCATTCTGGGTCCATTTGTGTCAAAACAAGGTCCAATCAGGCTGAAACAGTACAGGAAGGTAGAATCTATTGAGTTGTAAGTGATCTGAACGTTTCATGATGATAGCACATTCCTATAGGGGGTCAAACTATGTCCCAAAGGTCACCGGATCTGGTGTCAATTTAAAGAAGTAGTCCAGTTACACATTTGTGGGCTTATAACTTGGCTTCTGGATGTCCTAGAGAGATCAGGTTTGTTTTAATGTACTCCAACCAACAGTCCCTACAACCACAAAAAGAAATGGAGTCATTAGCACTTATGGTTTGTAAATGGCACCCAGAATTATATTGCACGAAGCACAATTTCACATCATTCTGGGTCCATTTGTGTGAAAACAAGGTACAATCAGGCTGAAACGTTACAAGAAGGTAGAATCTATTGAGTTGTAAGTGATCTGAACGTTTCATGATGATCGCACATTCCTATAGGGGGTCAAACCATGTCCCAAAGGTCACCGGGCCTGGTGTCACTTTAAAGAAGTAGTCCAATTACACCTTTGAGGGCTTATAACTTGGTTTCTGAATGTCCTAGAGAGATCAGGTTTGTTTTAGTATACTCCAATCAACAGCCGTTACAACCACAAAAAGGAATGGAGTCATTAGCACTTATGGTTTTTAAATGGCACCCAGAATTATGTTGCACGAAGCACAATTTCACATCATTCTGGGTTAATTTGTGTGAAAACAAGGTACAATCAGGCTGAAACGTTACAGGAAGGTAGAATCTATTGAGTTGTAAGTTATCTGAACGTTTCATGATGATAGTACTTTCCTAAGGGGATCAAACCATGTCCCAAATGTCACCGGATCTGGTGTCAATTTAAAGAAGTAGTCCAGTTACACATTTGTGGGCTTATAACTTGGCTTCTGAATGTCCTAGAGAGATCAGGTTTGTTTTAGTGTACTCCAATCAACAGCCCCTACAACCACAAAATGGAATGGAGTAATTAGCACTTATGGTTTGTAAATGGCACCCAGAATTATGCTGCACGAAGCACAATTTCACAACATTGTGGGTCCATTTGTGTGAAAACAAGGTCCAATCAGGCTGAAACGTTACAGGAACGTAGAATCTATTGAGTTGTAAGTGATCTGAACGTTTCATGATGATCGCACATTCCTATAGGGGGTCAAACCATGTCCCAAAGGTCACCGGGCCTGGTGTCACTTTAAAGAAGTAGTCCAGTTACACCTTTGTGAGCTAATAACTTGGCTTCTGAATATCCTGAAGAGGCCAGATTTGTTTTAGTGTACTCCAATCAACAGCCTCTACAACCACAAAAAGGAATGGAGTCATTAGCACTTATGGTTTGTAAATGGCACCCAGAATTATGTTGCACGAAGCACAATTTCACATCATTCTGGGTCCATTTGTGTCAAAACAAGGTCCAATCAGGCTGAAACGTTACAGGAAGGTAGAATCTATTGAGTTGTAAGTGATCTGAACGTTTCATGATGATAGCACATTCCTATAGGGGGTCAAACTATGTCCCAAAGGTCAACGGATCTGGTGTCAATTTAAAGAAGTAGTCCAGTTACACATTTGTGGGCTTATAACTTGGCTTCTGAATGTCCTAGAGAGATCAGGTTTGTTTTAATGTACTCCAACCAACAGCCCCTACAACCACAAAAAGAAATGGAGTCATTAGCACTTATGGTTTGTAAATGGCACCCAGAATTATATTGCACGAAGCACAATTTCACATCATTCTGGGTCCATTTGTGTGAAAACAAGGTCCAATCAGGCTGAAACGTTACAAGAAGGTAGAATCTATTGAGTTGTAATTGATCTGAACGTTTCATGATGATCGCACATTCCTATAGGGGGTCAAACCATGTCCCAAAGGTCACCGGGCCTGGTGTCACTTTAAAGAAGTAGTCCAATTACACCTTTGAGGGCTTATAACTTGGTTTCTGAATGTCCTAGAGAGATCAGGTTTGTTTTAGTATACTCCAATCAACAGCCCCTACAACCACAAAAAGGAATGGAGTCATTAGCACTTATGTTTTTTAAATGGCACCCAGAATTATGTTGCACGAAGCACAATTTCACATCATTCTGGGTTCATTTGTGTGAAAACAAGGTACAATCAGGCTGAAACGTTACAGGAAGGTAGAATCTATTGAGTTGTAAGTGATCTGAACGTTTCATGATGATATCACTTTCCTAAGGGGGTCAAACCATGTCCCAAAGGTCACCGGATCTGGTGTCAATTTAAAGAAGTAGTCCAGTTACACATTTGTGGGCTTATAACTTGGCTTCTGAATGTCCTAGAGAGATCAGGTTTGTTTTAGTATACTCCAATCAACAGCCCCTACAACCACAAAAAGGAATGGAGTCATTAGCACTTGTGGTTTTTAAATGGCACCCAGAATTATGTGGTACGAAGCACAATTTCACATCATTCTGGGTTCATTTGTGTGAAAACAAGGTCCAATCAAGCTGAAACGTTACAGGAAGGTAGAATCTATTGAGTTGTAAGTTATCTGAACGTTTCATGATGATAGTACTTTCCTAAGGGGATCAAACCATGTCCCAAATGTCACCGGATCTGGTGTCAATTTAAAGAAGTAGTCCAGTTACACATTTGTGGGCTTATAACTTGGCTTCTGAATGTCCTAGAGAGATCAGGTTTGTTTTAATGTACTCCAATCAACAGCCCCTACAACCAAAAAAAAGGAATGGAGTCATTAGCACTTATGGTTTGTAAATGGCACCCAAGATTATGTTGCACGAAGCACAATTTCACATCATTCTGGGTCCATTTGTGTGAAAACAAGGTCCAATCAGGCTGAAACGTTACAAGAAGGTAAAATCTATTGAGTTGTAAGTGATCTGAATGTTTCATGATGATCGCACATTCCTATAGGGGGTCAAACCATGTCCCAAAGGTCACCGGGCCTTTTGTCACTTTAAAGAAGTAGTCCAATTACACCTTTGAGTGCTTATAACTTGGTTTCTGAATGTCCTAGAGAGATCAGGTTTGTTTTAGTGTACTCCAATCAACAGCCCCTACAACCTCAAAAAGGAATGGAGTCATTAGCACTTATGGTTTTTAAATGGCACCCAGAATTATGTTGCACGAAGCACAATTTCACATCATTCTGGGTCCATTTGTGTGAAAACAAGGTCCAATCAGGCTGAAACTTTACAAGAAGGTAGAATCTATTGAGTTGTGAGTGATCTGAACGTTTCATGATGATCGCACATTCCTATTGGGGGTCAAACATTGTCCCAAAGGTCACCGGGCCTGGTGTAACTTTAAAGAAGTAGTCTTGTTACACCTTTGTGGGATTATAACTTGGCTTCTGAATATCCTAGAGAGGTCAGGTTTGTTTTAGAGTACTCCAATTAGCAGCCCCCATTACCACTAAAAGGAACGGAGTCATTAGCACTTATGGTTTTTAAAAGGCACCCAGAATTATGTTGCACAAAGCACAATTTCACATCATTCTGGGTTCATTTGTGTGAAAACAAGGTCCAATCAGGCTGAAACGTTACAGGAAGGTAGAATCTATTGAGTTGTAAGTGATCTGAACGTTTCATGATGATAGCACCTTCCTAAGGGGGTCAAACCATGTTCCAAAGGTCACCGGATCTGGTGTCAATTTAAAGAAGTAGTCCAGTTACACATTTGTGGGCTCATAACTTGGCTTCTGAATGTCCTAGAGAGATCAGGTTTGTTTTAGTATACTCCAATCAACAGCCCCTACAACCACAAAAATGAATGGAGTCATTAGCACTTATGGTTTTTAAATGGCACCCAGAATTATGATGCACGAAGCATTATTTCACATCATTCTGGGTTCATTTGTGTGAAAACAAGGTCCAATCAGGCTGAAACGTTACAGGAAGGTAGAATCTATTGAGTTGTAAGTGATCTGAACGTTTCATGATGATAGCACTTTCCTAAGGGGGTCAAACCATGTCCCAAAGGTCACCGGATCTGGTGTCAATTTAAAGAAGTAGTCCAGTTACACATTTGTGGGCTTATAACTTGGCTTCTGAATGTCCCAGAGCGATCAGGTTTGTTTTAGTGTACTACAATCAACAGCCCCTACAACCACAAAAAGGAATGGAGACATTAGCACTTATGGTTTTTAAATGGCACCCAGAATTATGTTGCACGAAGCACAATTTCACATCATTCTGGGTTCATTTGTGTGAAAACAAGGTCCAATCAGGCTGAAACGTTACAGGAAGGTAGAATCTATTGAGTTGTAAGTGATCTGAACGTTTCATGATGATAGAACTTTCCTATAGGGGGTCAAACCATGTCCCAAAGGTCACCGGATCTGGTGTCACTTTAAAGAAGTAGTCCAGTTACACATTTGTGGGCTTATAACTTGGCTTCTGAATGTCCTGGAGAGGTCAGGTTTGTTTTAGTGTACTCCAATCAACAGCCCCTACAACCACAAAAAGGAATGGAGACATTAGCACTTATGGTTTGTAAATGGCACCCAGAATTATGTTGCACGAAGCACAATTTCACATCATTCTGGGTTCATTTGTGTGAAAACAAGGTCCGATCAGGCTGAAACGTTACAGGAAGGTAGAATCTATTGAGTTGTAAGTGATCTGAACGTTTCATGATGATAGCACTTTCCTAAGGGGGTCAAACCATGTCCCAAAGGTCACCGGATCTGGTGTCAATTTAAAGAAGTAGTCCAGTTACACATTAGTGGGCTTATAACTTGGCTTCTGAATGTCCTAGAGCGATCAGGTTTGTTTTAGTGTACTCCAATCAACAGCCCCTACAACCACAAAAAGGAATGGAGAAATTAGCACTTATGGTTTGTAAATGGCACCCAGAATTATGTTGCACGAAGCACAATTTCACATCATTCTGGGTTCATTTGTGTGAAAACAAGGTCCAATCAGGCTGAAACGTTACAGGAAGGTAGAATCTACTGAGTTGTAAGTGATCTGAACGTTTCATGATGATAGCACTTTCCTAAGGGGGTCAAACCATGTCCCAAAGGTCACCGGATCTGGTGTCAATTTAAAGAAGTAGTCCAGTTACACATTTGTGGGCTTATAACTTGGCTTCTGAATGTCCTAGAGAGATCAGGTTTGTTTTAGTGTACTCCAATCAACAGCCCCTACAACCACAAAAAGGAATGGAGTCATTAGCCCTTATGGTTTTTAAATGGCACCCAGAATTATGTTGCACGAAGCACAATTTCACATCATTCTGGGTTCATTTGTGTGAAAACAAGGTCCAATCAGGCTGAAACGCTACAAGAAGGTAGAATCTATTGAGTTGTAAGTGATCTGAACGTTTCATGATGATAGCGCTTTCCTAAGGGGGTCAAACCATGTCCCAAAGGTCACCGGATCTGGTGTCAATTTAAAGAAGTAGTCCAGTTACACATTTGTGGGCTTATAACTTGGCTTCTGAATGTCCTAGAGAGATCAGGTTTGTTTTAGTGTACTCCAATCAACAGCCCCTACAACCACAAAAAGGAATGGAGTCATTAGCTTTTTTGGTTTGTAAATGGCACCCAGAATTATGTTGCACGAAGCACAATTTCACTTCATTCTGGGTCCATTTGTGTGAAAACAAGGTCCAGTCAGGCTGAAACGTTACAGGAAGGTAGAATCTATTGAGTTGTAAGTGATCTGAACGTTTCATGATGATAGCACTTTCCTAAGGGGGTCAAACCATGTCCCAAAGGTCACCGGATCTGGTGTCAATTTAAAGAAGTAGTCCAGTTACACATTTGTGGGCTTATAACTTGGCTTCTGAATGTCCTAGAGAGATCAGGTTTGTTTTAGTGTACTCCAATCAACAGCGCCTACAACCACAAAAAGGAATGGAGTCATTAGCACTTATTGTTTTTAAATGGCACCCAGAATTATGTTGCACGAAGCACAATTTCACATCATTCTGGGTTCATTTGTGTGAAAACAAGGTCCAATCAGGCTGAAACGTTACAGGAAGGTATATTCTATTGAGTTGTAAGTGATCTGAACGTTTCATGATGATAGCACATTCCTATAGGGGGTCAAACCATGTCCCAAAGGTCACCGGATCTGGTGTCAATTTAAAGAAGTAGTCCAGTTACACATTTGTGGGCTTATAACTTGGCTTCTGAATGTCCTAGAGAGATCAGGTTTGTTTTAGTATACTCCAATCAACAGCCCCTACAACCACAAAAAGGAATGGAGTCATTAGCACTTATGGTTTGTAAATGGCAACCAGATTTATGTTGCACGAAGCACAATTTCACATCATTCTGGGTTCATTTGTGTGAAAACTAGGTCCAATCAGGCTGAAACGTTACAGGAAGGTAGAATCTATTGAGTTGTACGTGATCTGGACGTTTCATGATGATAGCACTTTCCTAAGGGGGTCAAACCATGTCCCAAAGGTCACCGGATCTGGTGTCAATTTAAAGACGTAGTCCAGTACCAACATTTGTGGGCTTATAACTTGGCTTCTGAATGTCCTAGAGAGGTCAGGTTTGTTTTAGTGTACTCCAGTTAACAGCCCCCATTACCCCAAAACGTAATGGAGTCATTAGCACTTATGGTTTTTAAATGGCACCCAGAATTATGTTGCACGAAGCACAATTTCACATCATTCTGGGTTCATTTGTGTGAAAACAAGGTCCAATCAGGCTGAAACGTTACAGGAAGGTAGAATCTATTGAGTTGTAAGTGATCTGAACGTTTCATGATGATAGCACTTTCCTAAGGGGGTCAAACCATGTCCCAAAGGTCACCGGATCTGGTGTCAATTTAAAGAAGTAGTCCAGTTACACATTTGTGGGTTTATAACTTGGCTTCTGAATGTCCTAGAGAGATCAGGTTTGTTTTAGTGTACTCCAATCATCAGCCCCTACAACCACAAAAAGGAATGGAGTCATTAGCACTTATGGTTTGTAAATGGCACCCAGAATTATGCTGCACGAAGCACAATTTCACAACATTCTGGGTCCATTTGTGTGAAAACAAGGTCCAATCAGGCTGAAACGTTACAAGAAGGTAGAATCTATTGAGTTGTAAGTTATCTGAATGTTTCATGATGATCGCACATTCCTATAGGGGGTCAAACCATGACCCAAAGGACACCGGGCCTGGTGTCACTTTAAAGAAGTAGTCCAGTTACACCTTTGTGAGCTAATAACTTGGCTTCTGAATATCCTAAAGAGGTCAGGTTTGTTTTAGTGTACTCCAATAGACAGCCTCTACAACCAAAAAAAGGAATGGAGTCATTAGCACTTATGGTTTGTAAATGGCACCCAGAATTATGTTGCACGAAGCACAATTTCACATCATTCTGGGTTCATTTGTGTGAAAACAAGGTCCAATCAGGCTGAAACGTTACAGGAAGGTAGAATCTATTGAGTTGTAAGTGATCTGAACGTTTCATGATGATAGCACTTTCCTAAGGGGGTCAAACCATGTCCCAAAGGTCACCGGATCTGGTGTCAATTTAAAGAAGTAGTCCAGTTACACATTTGTGGGCTTATAACTTGGCTTCTGAATGTCCTAGAGAGATCAGGTTTGTTTTAGTGTACTCCAATCAACAGCCCCTACAACCACAAAAAGGAATGGGGTCATTAGCACTTATGGTTTGTAAATGGCACCCAGAATTATGCTGCACGAAGCACAATTTCACAACATTCTGGGTCCATTTGTGTGAAAACAAGGTCCAATCAGGCTGAAACGTTACAAGAAGGTAGAATCTATTGAGTTGTAAGTGATCTGAACGTTTCATGATGATCGCACATTCCTATAGGGGGTCAAACCATGACCCAAAGGTCACCGGGCTTGGTGTCACTTTAAAGAAGTAGTCCAGGTACACCTTTGTGAGCTAATAACTTGGCTTCTGAATATCCTAAAGAGGTCAGGTTTGTTTTAGTGTACTCCAATAGACAGCCTCTACAACCACAAAAAGGAATGGAGTCATTAGCAATTATGGTTTGTAAATGGCACCCAGAATTATGTTGCACGAAGCACAATTTCACATCATTCTGGGTCCATTTGTGTGAAAACAAGGTCCAATCAGGCTGAAACGTTACAAGAAGGTAGAATCTATTGAGTTGTAAGTGATCTGAACGTTTCATGATGATAGCACATTCCTATAGGGGGTCAAACCATGTCCCAAAGGTCACCGGATCTGGTGTCAATTTAAAGAAGTAGTCCAGTTACACATTTGTGGGCTTATAACTTGGCTTCTGAATGTCCTAGAGAGATCAGGTTTGTTTTAGTATACTCCAATCAACAGCCCCTACAACAACAAAAAGGAATGGAGTCATTAGCACTTATGGTTTGTAAATGGTACCCAGATTTATGTTGCACGAAGCACAATTTCACATCATTCTGGGTTCATTTGTGTGAAAACTAGGTCCAATCAGGCTGAAACGTTACAGGAAGGTAGAATCTATTGAGTTGTACGTGATCTGAACGTTTCATGATGATAGCACTTTCCTAAGGGGGTCAAACCATGTCCCAAAGGTCACCGGATCTGGTGTCAATTTAAAGACGTAGTCCAGTACCAACATTTGTGGGCTTATAACTTGGCTTCTGAATGTCCTAGAGAGGTCAGGCTTGTTTTAGTGTACTCCAGTTAACAGCCCCCATTACCCCAAAACGTAATGGAGTCATTAGCACTTATGGTTTTTAAATGGCACCCAGAATTATGTTGCACGAAGCACAATTTCACATCATTCTGGGTTCATTTGTGTGAAAACAAGCTCCAATCAGGCTGAAACGTTACAGGAAGGTAGAATCTATTGAGTCGTAAGTGATCTGAACGTTTCATGATGATAGCACTTTCCTAAGGGGGTCAAACCATGTCCCAAAGGTCACCGGATCTGGTGTCAATTTAAAGAAGTAGTCCAGTTACACATTTGTGGGCTTATAACTTGGCTTCTGAATGTCTTAGAGAGACCAGGTTTGTTTTAATGTACTCCAATCAGCAGCCCCTACAACCACAAAAAGGAATGGAGTCATTAGCACTTATGGATTGTAAATGGCACCCAGTATTATGTTGCACGAAGCACTATTTCACATCATTCTGGGTCCATTTGTGTGAAAACAAGGTCCAATCAGGCTGAAACGTTACAGGAAGGTAGAATCTATTGAGTTTAAGTGATCTGAACGTTTCATGATGATAGCACTTTCCTAAGGGGGTCAAACCATCTCCCAAAGGTCACCGGATCTGGTGTCAATTTAAAGAAGTAGTCCAGTTACACATTTGTGGGCTTATAACTTGGCTTCTGAATGTCCTAGAGAGATCAGGTTTGTTTTAGGGTACTCCAATCAACAGCCCCTACAACCACAAAAAGGAATGGAGTCATTAGCACTTGTGGTTTTTAAATGGCACCCAGAATTATGTTGCACGAAGCACAATTTCACATAATTCTGGGTTCATTTGTGTGAAAACAAGGTCCAATCAGGCTGAAACGTTACAGGAAGGTAGAATCTATTGAGTTGTAAGTGATCTGAACGTTTCATGATGATAGCACTTTCCTAAGGGGGTCAAACCATGTCCCAAACGTCACTGGATCTGGTGTCAATTTAAAGAAGTAGTCCAGTTACACATTTGTGGGCTTATATCTTGGCTTCTGAATGTCTTAGAGAGACCAGGTTTGTTTTAATGTACTCCAATCAGCAGCCCCTACAACCACAAAAAGGAATGGAGTCATTAGCACTTATGGATTGTAAATGGCACCCAGTATTATGTTGCACGAAGCACTATTTCACATCATTCTGGGTCCATTTGTGTGAAAACAAGGTCTAATCAGGCTGAAACGTTACAGGAAGGTAGAATCTATTGAGTTGTAAGTGATCTGAACGTTTCATGATGATAGCACTTTCCTAAGGGGGTCAAACCATGTCCCAAAGGTCACCGGATCTGGTGTCAATTTAAAGAAGTAGTCCAGTTACACATTTGTGGGCTTATAACTTGGCTTCTGAATGTCCTAGAGAGATCAGGTTTGTTTTAGGGTACTCCAATCAACAGCCCCTACAACCACAAAAAGGAATGGAGTCATTAGCACTTGTGGTTTTTAAATGGCACCCAGAATTATGTTGCACGAAGCACAATTTCACATAATTCTGGGTTCATTTGTGTGAAAACAAGGTCCAATCAGGCTGAAACGTTACAGGAAGGTAGAATCTATTGAGTTGTAAGTGATCTGAACGTTTCATGATGATAGCACTTTCCTAAGGGGGTCAAACCATGTCCCAAAGGTCACCGGATCTGGTGTCAATTTAAAGAAGTAGTCCAGTTACACATTTTTGGGCTTATAACTTTGCTTCTGAATGTCCTAGAGAGATCAGGTTTGTTTTAGTACACTCCAATCAACAGCCCCTACAACCACAAAAAGGAATGGAGTCATTAGCACTTATGGTTTTTAAATGGCACCCAGAATTATGTTGCACGAAGCACAATTTCACATCATTCTGGGTTCATTTGTGTGAAAACAAGGTCCAATCAGGCTGAAACGTTACAGGAAGATAGAATCTATTGAGTTGTAAGTGATCTGAACGTTTCATGATGATAGCACTTTCCTAAGGGGGTCAAACCATGTCCCAAAGGTCACAGGATCTGGTGTCAATTTAGAGAAGTAGTCCAGTTACACATTTGTGGGCTTATAACTTGGCTTCTGAATGTCCTAGAGAGGTTAGGTTTGTTTAAGTGTACTCCAATCAACAGCCCCTACAACCACAAAAAGGAATGGAGTCATTAGCACTTATGGTTTGTAAATGGCACCCAGAATTATGTTGCACGAAGCACAATTTCACATCATTCTGGGTCCATTTGTGTGAAAACAAGGTCCAATCAGGCTGAAACGCTACAAGAAGGTAGAATCTATTGAGTTGTAAGTGATCTGAACGTTTCAAGATGATCGCACATTCCTATAGGGGGTAAAACCATTTCCCAAAGGTCATCGGGCCTGGAGTCACTTTAAAGAAGTAGTCCAGTTACACCTTTGTGGGCTTATAACTTGGCTTCTGAATTTCCTAGAGAGGTTAGATTTGTTTTAGTGTACTGCAATCAAAAGCCCCTACAACCACAAAAAGGAATGGAGTCATTAGCCCTTATGGTTTGTAAATGGCACCCAGAATTATGTTGCACGAAGCACAATTTCACATCATTCTGGGTTCATTTGTGTGAAAACAAGGTCCAATAAGGCTGAAACGTTACAGGAAGGTAGAATCTATTGAGTTGTAAGTGATCTGAACGTTTCATGATGATAGCACTTTCCTAAGGGGGTCAAACCATGTCCCAAAGGTCACTGGATCTGGTGTCAATTTAAAGAAGTAGTCCAGTTACACATTTGTGGGCTTATAACTTGGCTTCTGAATGTCCAAGAGAGTTCAGGTTTGTTTTAATGTACTCCAATCAACAGCCCCTACAACCACAAAAAGGAATGGAGTCATTAGCACTTATGGTTTTTAAATGGCACCCAGAATTATGTTGCACGAAGCACAATTTCACATCATTCTGGGTTCATTTGTGTGAAAACAAGGTCCAATCAGGCTGAAACTTTACAGAAAGGTAGAATCTATTGAGTTGTAAGTGATCTGAACGTTTCATGATGATAGCACTTTCCTAAGGGGGTCAAACCATGTCCCAAAGGTCACCGGATCTGGTGTCAATTTAAAGAAGCAGTCCAGTTACACATTTGTGGGCTTATAACTTGGCTTCTGAATGTCCTAGAGAGATCAGGTTTGTTTTAATGTACTCCAATCAACAGCCCCTACAACCACAAAAAGGACTGGAGTCATTAGCACTTATGGTTTGTAAATGGTACCCAGAATTATGTTGCACGAAGCACAATTTCACATCATTCTGGGTCCATTTGTGTGAAAACAAGGTCCAATAAGGCTGAAACGCTACAAGAAGGTAGAATCTATTGAGTTTTAAGTGATCTGAACGTTTCAAGATGATCGCTCATTCCTATAGGGGGTAAAACCATGTCCCAAAGGTCACCGGGCCTGGTGTCACTTTAAAGAAGTAGTCCAGTTACACCTTTGTGGGCTTATAACTTGGCTTCTAAATGCCCTAGAGAGGTTAGGTTTGTTTTAGTGTACTCCAATCAACAGCCCCTACAACCACAAAAAGGAATGGAGTCATTAGCACTTATGGTTTTTAAATGGCACCCAGAATTATGTTGCACGAAGCACAATTTCACATCATTCTGGGTTCATTTGTGTGAAAACAAGGTCCAATCAGGCTGAAACGTTACAGGAAGATAGAATCTATTGAGTTGTAAGTGATCTGAACGTTTCATGATGATAGCACTTTCCTAAGGGGGTCAAACCATGTCCCAAAGGTCACAGGATCTGGTGTCAATTTAGAGAAGTAGTCCAGTTACACATTTGTGGGCTTATAACTTGGCTTCTGAATGTCCTAGAGAGGTTAGGTTTGTTTAAGTGTACTCCAATCAACAGCCCCTACAACCACAAAAAGGAATGGAGTCATTAGCACTTATGGTTTGTAAATGGCACCCAGAATTATGTTGCACGAAGCACAATTTCACATCATTCTGGGTCCATTTGTGTGAAAACAAGGTCCAATTAGGCTGAAACGCTACAAGAAGGTAGAATCTATTGAGTTGTAAGTGATCTGAACGTTTCAAGATGATCGCACATTCCTATAGGGGGTAAAACCATTTCCCAAAGGTCACCGGGCCTGGAGTCACTTTAAAGAAGTAGTCCAGTTACATATTTGTGGGCTTATAACTTGGCTTCTGAAATTTCTAGAGAGGTTAGATTTGTTTTAGTGTACTGCAATCAAAAGCCCCTACAACCACAAAAAGGAATGGAGTCATTAGCACTTATGGTTTGTAAATGGCACCCAGAATTATGTTGCACGAAGCACAATTTCACAACATTCTGGGTTCATTTGTGTGACAACAAGGTCCAATCAGGCTGAAACGTTACAGGAAGGTAGAATCTATTGAGTTGTAAGTGATCTGAACGTTTCATGATGATAGCACTTTCCTAAGGGGGTCAAACCATGTCCCAAAGGTCACTGGATCTGGTGTCAATTTAAAGAAGTAGTCCAGTTACACATTTGTGGGCTTATAACTTGGCTTCTGAATGTCCAAGAAAGTTCAGGTTTGTTTTAATGTACTCCAATCAACAGCCCCTACAACCACAAAAAGGAATGGAGTCATTAGCACTTATGGTTTTTAAATGGCACCCAGAATTATGTTGCACGAAGCACAATTTCACATCATTCTGGGTTCATTTGTGTGAAAACAAGCTGCAATCAGGCTGAAACGTTACAGGAAGGTAGAATCTATTGAATCGTAAGTGATCTGAACGTTTCATGATGATAGCACTTTCCTAAGGGGGTCAAACCATGTCCCAAAGGTCACCGGATCTGGTGTCAATTTAAAGAAGTAGTCCAGTTACACATTTGTGGGCTTATAACTTGGCTTCTGAATGTCTTAGAGAGACCAGGTTTGTTTTAATGTACTCCAATCAGCAGCCCCTACAACCACAAAAAGGAATGGAGTCATTAGCACTTATGGTTTGTAAATGGCACCCAGAATTATGTTGCACGAAGCACAATTTCACATCATTCTGGCTTCATTTGTGTCAAAACAAGGTCCAATCAGATTGAAACGTTACAGGAAGGTAGAATCTATTGAGTTGTAAGTTATCTGAACGTTTCATAATGATAGCACTTTCCTAAGGGGGTCAAACCATGTCCCAAAAGTCACCGGATCTGGTGTCAATTTAAAGAAGTAGTCCAGTTACACATTTGTGGGCTTATAACTTTGCTTCTGAATGTCCTAGAGAGATCAGGTTTGTTTTAGTGTACTCCAATCAACAGTCCCTACAACCACAAAAAGGAATAGAGTCATTAGCACTTATGGTTTGTAAATGGCACCCAGAATTATGTTGCACGAAGCACAATTTCACATCATTCTGGGTCCATTTGTGTGAAAACAAGGTCCAATCAGGCTGAAACGCTACAAGAAGGTAGAATCTATTGAGTTGTAAGTGATCTGAACGTTTCAAGATGATCGCACATTCCTATAGGGGGTAAAACAATGTCCCAAAGGTCACCGGGCCTGGTGTCACTTTAAAGATGTAGTCCAGTTACACCTTTGTGGGCTTATAACTTGGCTTCTAAATGCCCTAGAGAGGTTAGGTTTGTTTTAGTGTACTCCAATAAAAGCCCCTACAACCACAAACAGGAATGGAGTCATTAGCACTTATGGTTTGTAAATGGCACCCAGAATTATGTTGCACGAAGCACAATTTCACATCATTCTGGGTTCATTTGTGTGAAAACAAGGTCCAATCAGGCTGAAACGTTACAGGAAGGTAGAATCTATTGAGTTGTAAGTGATCTGAACGTTTCATGATGATAGCACTTTCCTAAGGGGGTCAAACCATGTCCCAAAGGTCACCGGATCTGGTGTCAATTTAAAGAAGTAGTCCAGTTACACATTTGTGGGCTTATAACTTGGCTTCTGAATGTCCTAGAGAGATCAGGTTTGTTTTAGTGTACTCCAATCAACAGCCCCTACAACCACAAAAAGGAATGGAGTCATTAGCACTTATGGATTGTAAATGGCACCCAGTATTATGTTGCACGAAGCACTATTTCACATCATTCTGGGTCCATTTGTGTGAAAACAAGGTCCAATCAGGCTGAAACGTTACAGGAAGGTAGAATCTATTGAGTTGTAAGTGATCTGAACGTTTCATGATGATAGCACTTTCCTAAGGGGGTCAAACCATGTCCCCAAGGTCACCGGATCTGGTGTCAATTTAAAGAAGTAGTCCAGTTACACATTTGTGGGCTTATAACTTGGCTTCTGAAAGTCCTAGAGAGATCAGGTTTGTTTTAGGGTACTCCAATCAACAGCCCCTACAACCACAAAAAGGAATGGAGTCATTAGCACTTGTGGTTTTTAAATGGCACCCAGAATTATGTTGCACGAAGCACAATTTCACATCATTCTGGGTTCATTTGTGTGAAAACAAGGTCCAATCAGGCTGAAACGTTACAGGAAGGTAGAATCTATTGAGTTGTAAGTGATCTGAACGTTTCATGATGATAGCACTTTCCTAAGGGGGTCAAACCATGTCCCAAAGGTCACCGGATCTGGTGTCAATTTAAAGAAGTAGTCCAGTTACACATTTGTGGGCTTATAACTTTGCTTCTGAATGTCCTAGAGAGATCAGGTTTGTTTTAGTATACTCCAATCAACAGCCCCTACAACCACAAAAGGAAAGGAGTCATTAGCACTTATGGTTTTTAAATGGCACCCAGAATTATGTTGCACGAAGCACAATTTCACATCATTCTGGGTTCATTTGTGTGAAAACAAGGTCCAATCAGGCTGAAACGTTACAGAAAGGTAGAATCTATTGAGTTGTAAGTGATCTGAACGTTTCATGATGATAGCACTTTCCTAAGGGGGTCAAACCATGTCCCAAAGGTCACAGGATCTGGTGTCAATTTAGAGAAGTAGTCCAGTTACACATTTGTGGGCTTATAACTTGGCTTCTGAATGTCCTAGAGAGGTTAGGTTTGTTTAAGGGTACTCCAATCAACAGCCCCTACAACCACAAAAAGGAATGGAGTCATTAGCACTTATGGTTTGTAAATGGCACCCAGAATTATGTTGCACGAAGCACAATTTCACATCATTCTGGGTCCATTTGTGTGAAAACAAGGTCCAATCAGGCTGAAACGCTACAAGAAGGTAGAATCTATTGAGTTGTAAGTGATCTGAACGTTTCATGATGATAGCACTTTCCTAAGGGGGTCAAACCATGTCCCAAAGGTCACCGGATCTGGTGTCAATTTAAAGAAGTAGTCCAGTTACACATGTGGGCTTATAACTTGGCTTCTGAATGTCCTAGAGAGATCAGGTTTGTTTTAATGTACTCCAATCATCGGCCCCTACAACCACAAAAAGGAATGGAGTCATTAGCACTTATGGTTTGTAAATGGCACCCAGAATTATGTTGCACGAAGCACAATTTCACATCATTCTGGGTCCATTTCTGTGAAAACAAGGTCCAATCAGGCTGAAACGCTACAAGAAGGTAGAATCTATTGAGTTGTAAGTGATCTGAATGTTTCGAGATGATCGCACATTCCTATAGGGGGTAAAACCATGTCCCAAAGGTCACCGGGCCTGGTGTCACTTTAAAGATGTAGTCCAGTTACACCTTTGTGGGCTTATAACTTGGCTTCTAAATGTCCTAGAGAGGTTAGGTTTGTTTTAGTGTACTCCAATCAAAAGCCCCTACAACCACAAACAGGAATGGAGTCATTAGCACTTATGGTTTGTAAATGGCACCCAGAATTATGTTGCACGAAGCACAATTTCACATCATTCTGGGTTCATTTGTGTGAAAACAAGGTCCAATCAGGCTGAAACGTTGCAGGAAGGTAGAATCTATTGAGTTGTAAGTGATCTGAACGTTTCATGATGATAGCACTTTCCTAAGGGGGTCAAACCATGTCCCAAAGGTCACCGGATCTGGTGTCAATTTAAAGAAGTAGTCCAGTTACACATTTGTGGGCTTATAACTTGGCTTCTGAATGTCTTAGAGAGACCAGGTTTGTTTTAATGTACTCCAATCAGCAGCCCCTACAACCACAAAAAGGAATGGAGTCATTAGCACTTATGGATTGTAAATGGCACCCAGTATTATGTTGCACGAAGCACTATTTCACATCATTCTGGGTCCATTTGTGTGAAAACAAGGTCCAATCAGGCTGAAACGTTACAGGAAGGTAGAATCTATTGAGTTGTAAGTGATCTGAACGTTTCATGATGATAGCACTTTCCTAAGGGGGTCAAACCATCTCCCAAAGGTCACCGGATCTGGTGTCAATTTAAAGAAGTAGTCCAGTTACACATTTGTGGGCTTATAACTTGGCTTCTGAATGTCCTAGAGAGATCAGGTTTGTTTTAGGGTACTCCAATCAACAGCCCCTACAACCACAAAAAGGAATGGAGTCATTAGCACTTGTGGTTTTTAAATGGCACCCAGAATTATGTTGCACGAAGCACAATTTCACATAATTCTGGGTTCATTTGTGTGAAAACAAGGTCCAATCAGGCTGAAACGTTACAGGAAGGTAGAATCTATTGAGTTGTAAGTGATCTGAACGTTTCATGATGATAGCACTTTCCTAAGGGGGTCAAACCATGTCCCAAAGGTCACCGGATCTGGTGTCAATTTAAAGAAGTAGTCCAGTTACACATTTGTGGGCTTATAACTTTGCTTCTGAATGTCCTAGAGAGATCAGGTTTGTTTTAGTATACTCCAATCAACAGCCCCTACAACCACAAAAAGGAGTGGAGTCATTAGCACTTATGGTTTTTAAATGGCACCCAGAATTATGTTGCACGAAGCACAATTTCACATCATTCTGGGTTCATTTGTGTGAAAACAAGGTCCAATCAGGCTGAAACGTTACAGGAAGGTAGAATCTATTGAGTTGTAAGTGATCTGAACGTTTCATGATGATAGCACTTTCCTAAGGGGGTCAAACCATGTCCCAAAGGTCACAGGATCTGGTGTCAATTTAGAGAAGTAGTCCAGTTACACATTTGTGGGCTTATAACTTGGCTTCTGAATGTCCTAGAGAGGTTAGGATTGTTTAAGTGTACTCCAATCAACAGCCCCTACAACCACAAAAAGGAATGGAGTCATTAGCACTTATGGTTTGTAAATGGCACCCAGAATTATGTTGCACGAAGCACAATTTCACATCATTCTGGGTCCATTTGTGTGAAAACAAGGTCCAATCAGGCTGAAACGCTACAAGAAGGTAGAATCTATTCAGTTGTAAGTGATCTGAACGTTTCAAGATGATCGCACATTCCTATAGGGGGTAAAACCATTTCCCAAAGGTCACCGGGCCTGGAGTCACATTAAAGAAGTAGTCCAGTTACACCTTTGTGGGCTTATAACTTGGCTTCTGAATTTTCTAGAGAGGTTAGATTTGTTTTAGTGTACTGCAATCAAAAGCCCCTACAACCACAAAAAGGAATGGAGTCATTAGCCCTTATGGTTTGTAAATGGCACCCAGAATTATGTTGCACGAAGCACAATTTCACATCATTCTGGGTTCATTTGTGTGAAAACAAGGTCCAATCAGGCTGAAACGTTACAGGAAGGTAGAATCTATTGAGTTGTAAGTGATCTGAACGTTTCATGATGATAGCACTTTCCTAAGGGGGTCAAACCATGTCCCAAAGGTCACTGGATCTGGTGTCAATTTAAAGAAGTAGTCCAGTTACAGATTTGTGGGCTTATATCTTGGCTTCTGAATGTCTTAGAGAGACCAGGTTTGTTTTAATGTACTCCAATCAGCAGCCCCTACAACCACAAAAAGGAATGGAGTCATTAGCACTTATGGATTGTAAATGGCACCCAGTATTATGTTGCACGAAGCACTATTTCACATCATTCTGGGTCCATTTGTGTGAAAACAAGGTCTAATCAGGCTGAAACGTTACAGGAAGGTAGAATCTTATGAGTTGTAAGTGATCTGAACGTTTCATGATGATAGCACTTTCCTAAGGGGGTCAAACCATGTCCCAAAGGTCACCGGATCTGGTGTCAATTTAAAGAAGTAGTCCAGTTACACATTTGTGGGCTTATAACTTGGCTTCTGAATGTCCTAGAGAGATCAGGTTTGTTTTAGGGTACTCCAATCAACAGCCCCTACAACCACAAAAAGGAATGGAGTCATTAGCACTTGTGGTTTTTAAATGGCACCCAGAATTATGTTGCACGAAGCACAATTTCACATAATTCTGGGTTCATTTGTGTGAAAACAAGGTCCAACCAGGCTGAAACGTTACAGGAAGGTAGAATCTATTGAGTTGTAAGTGATCTGAACGTTTCATGATGATAGC
The DNA here is from genome assembly GCF_043380555.1 of Nothobranchius furzeri. Lineage (NCBI taxonomy): Eukaryota > Metazoa > Chordata > Actinopteri > Cyprinodontiformes > Nothobranchiidae > Nothobranchius > Nothobranchius furzeri. Next base: position 2,596,361 of record NC_091741.1, read on the forward strand.
ACTTTCCTAAGGGGGTCAAACCATGTCCCAAATGTCACCGGATCTGGTGTCAATTTAAAGAAGTAGTCCAGTTACACATTTGTGGGCTTATAACTTTGCTTCTGAATGTCCTAGAGAGATCAGGTTTGTTTTAGTATACTCCAATCAACAGCCCCTACAACCACAAAAAGGAATGGAGTAATTAGCACTTATGGTTTTTAAATGGCACCCAGAATTATGTTGCACGAAGCACAATTTCACATCATTCTGGGTTCATTTGTGTGAAAACAAGGTCCAATCAGGCTGAAACGTTACAGGAAGGTAGAATCTATTGAGTTGTAAGTGATCTGAACGTTTCATGATGATAGCACTTTCCTAAGGGGGTCAAACCATGTCCCAAAGATCACAGGATCTGGTGTCAATTTAGAGAAGTAGTCCAGTTACACATTTGTGGGCTTATAACTTGGCTTCTGAATGTCCTAGAGAGGTTAGGTTTGTTTAAGTGTACTCCAATCAACAGCCCCTACAACCACAAAAAGGAATGGAGTCATTAGCACTTATGGTTTGTAAATGGCACCCAGAATTATGTTGCACGAAGCACAATTTCACATCATTCTGGGTCCATTTGTGTGAAAACAAGGTCCAATCAGGCTGAAACGCTACAAGAAGGTAGAATCTATTCAGTTGTAAGTGATCTGAACGTTTCAAGATGATCGCACATTCCTATAGGGGGTAAAACCATTTCCCAAAGGTCACCGGGCCTGGAGTCACTTTAAAGAAGTAGTCCAGTTACACCTTTGTGGGCTTATAACTTGGCTTCTGAATTTCCTAGAGAGGTTAGATTTGTTTAAGTGTACTGCAATCAAAAGCCCCTACAACCACAAATAGGAATGGAGTCATTAGCCCTTATGGTTTGTAAATGGCACCCAGAATTATGTTGCACGAAGCACAATTTCACATCATTCTGGGTTCATTTGTGTGAAAACAAGGTCCAATCAGGCTGAAACGTTACAGGAAGGTAGAATCTATTGAGTTGTAAGTGATCTGAACGTTTCATGATGATAGCACTTTCCTAAGGGGGTCAAACCATGTCCCAAAGGTCACTGGATCTGGTGTCAATTTAAAGAAGTAGTCCAGTTACACATTTGTGGGCTTATAACTTGGCTTCTGAATGTCCAAGAGAGTTCAGGTTTGTTTTAATGTACTCCAATCAACAGCCCCTACAACCACAAAAAGGAATGGAGTCATTAGCACTTATGGTTTTTAAATGGCACCCAGAATTATGTTGCACGAAGCACAATTTCACATCATTCTGGGTGCATTTGTGTGAAAACAAGGTCCAATCAGGCTGAAACGTTACAGGAAGATAGAATCTATTGAGTTGTAAGTGATCTGAACGTTTCATGATGATAGCACTTTCCTAAGGGGGTCAAACCATGTCCCAAAGGTCACAGGATCTGGTGTCAATTTAGAGAAGTAGTCCAGTTACACATTTGTGGGCTTATAACTTGGCTTCTGAATGTCCTAGAGAGGTTAGGTTTGTTTAAGTGTACTCCAATCAACAGCCCCTACAACCACAAAAAGGAATGGAGTCATTAGCACTTATGGTTTGTAAATGGCACCCAGAATTATGTTGCACGAAGCACAATTTCACATCATTCTGGGTCCATTTGTGTGAAAACAAGGTCCAATTAGGCTGAAACGCTACAAGAAGGTAGAATCTATTGAGTTGTAAGTGATCTGAACGTTTCAAGATGATCGCACATTCCTATAGGGGGTAAAACCATTTCCCAAAGGTCACCGGGCCTGGAGTCACTTTAAAGAAGTAGTCCAGTTACACCTTTGTGGGCTTATAACTTGGCTTCTGAATTTCCTAGAGAGGTTAGATTTGTTTTAGTGTACTGCAATCAAAAGCCCCTACAACCACAAAAAGGAATGGAGTCATTAGCCCTTATGGTTTGTAAATGGCACCCAGAATTATGTTGCACGAAGCACAATTTCACATCATTCTGGGTTCATTTGTGTGAAAACAAGGTCCAATCAGGCTGAAACGTTACAGGAAGGTAGAATCTATTGAGTTGTAAGTGATCTGAACGTTTCATGATGATAGCACTTTCCTAAGGGGGTCAAACCATGTCCCAAAGGTCACTGGATCTGGTGTCAATTTAAAGAAGTCGTCCAGTTACACATTTGTGGGCTTATAACTTGGCTTCTGAATGTCCAAGAGAGTTCAGGTTTGTTTTAATGTACTCCAATCAACAGCCCCTACAACCACAAAAAGGAATGGAGTCATTAGCCCTTATGGTTTTTAAATGGCACCCAGAATTATGTTGCACGAAGCACAATTTCACATCATTCTGGGTTCATTTGTGTGAAAACAAGGTCCAATCAGGCTGAAACTTTACAGAAAGGTAGAATCTATTGAGTTGTAAGTGATCTGAACGTTTCATGATGATAGCACTTTCCTAAGGGGGTCAAACCATGTCCCAAAGGTCACCGGATCTGGTGTCAATTTAAAGAAGCAGTCCAGTTACACATTTGTGGGCTTATAACTTGGCTTCTGAATGTCCTAGAGAGATCAGGTTTGTTTTAATGTACTCCAATCAACAGCCCCTACAACCACAAAAAGGACTGGAGTCATTAGCACTTATGGTTTGTAAATGGTACCCAGAATTATGTTGCACGAAGCACAATTTCACATCATTCTGGGTTCATTTGTGTGAAAACAAGGTCCAATCAGGCTGAAACGTTACAGGAAGGTAGAATCTTTTGAGTTGTAAGTGATCTGAACGTTTCATGATGATAGCACTTTCCTAAGGGGGTCAAACCATGTCCCAAAGGTCACCGGATCTGGTGTCACTTTAAAGAAGTAGTCCAGTTACACATTTGTGGGCTTATAACTTGGCTTCTGAATGTCCTAGAGAGGTCAGGTTTGTTTTAGTGTACTCCAATCAACAGCCCCTACAACCACAAAAAGGAATGGAGTCATTAGCACTTATGGTTTGTAAATGGCACCCAGAATTATTTTGCACGAAGCACAATTTCACATCATTCTGGGTCCATTTGTGTGAAAACAAGGTCCAATCAGGCTGAAACGCTACAAGAAGGTAGAATCTATTGAGTTTTAAGTGATCTGAACGTTTCAAGATGATCGCTCATTCCTATAGGTCTGACTGAGGGCCTCCAGCAGAGAAGCCAAAGCAAGACGCGCCCCGAGGACCTTCTTTCCACATGTCAACAATGGGTCTTACTGTGGGCCTCCATGAGAGAAGCCCAGGCAAGACGCGCCCCGAGGAGTGTCTTGCCACATGTCACCACTGGGTCTGACTGAGCTCCTCCAGGAGAGAGGCCCAAGCAAGACGCGCCCAGAGGAGCGTCTTGCCACGTGTCACCACTGGGTCTGATTGAGCACCTCCAGGAGAGAGGCCCCAGCAAGACGCGCCCCGAGGAGCGTCTTGCCTTATGTCAGCACTCGGTCTGACTGAGCGCCTCCAGGAGAGAGGCCCGAGGAGCGTCTTGCCACATGTCACCTCTGGGTCTGACTGAGCGCCTCCAGGAGAGAGGCGCAAGCAAGAAACGCCCGAGGAGCGTCTTGACACATGTCAACACTGGGTCTGATTGAGCGCCTCCAGGAGAGAGGCCCAAGCAAGACGCGCCCCGAGGAGCGTCTTGCCACATGTCACTACTCGGTCTGACTGAGCGCCTCCAGGAGAGAGGTCCAAGCAACACGCGCCCCGAGGAGCGTCTTGCCACATGTCAACACTGGGTCTGACTGAGTGCCTCCATGAGAGAAGCCCCAGCAAGACGCGCCCCGAGGAGCGTCTTGCCACATGTCACTACTCGGTCTGACTGAGCGCCTCCAGGAGAGAGGCCCAAGCAAGACGTGCCCCGAGGAGCGTCTTGCCACATGTCAACAATGGGTCTGACTGAGGTCCTCCAGGAGAGAAGCCCAAGCAAGAAGCGCACCGAGGAGCGTCTTGCCACATGTCAACACTGGGTCTGACTGAGCGCTTCCAGGAGAGAAGCCCAAGCAAGACACGGCCCGAGGAGCGTCTTGACACATGTCAACACTGGGTCTGACTGAGGGCCTCCATGAGAGAAGCCCAAGCAAGACGCGCCCCGAGGAGAGTCTTGCCACATGTCAACACTGGGTCTGACAGAGGGCATCCAGGAGAGAGGCCCAAGCAATACGCGCCCCGAGGAGCGTCTTGCCACATGTCAACAATGGGTCTGACTGAGGGCCTCCAGCAGAGAAGCCAAAGCAAGACGCGCCCCGAGGACCTTCTTTCCACATGTCAACAATGGGTCTTACTGTGGGCCTCCATGAGAGAAGCCCAGGCAAGACGCGCCCCGAGGAGTGTCTTGCCACATGTCACCACTGGGTCTGACTGAGCACCTCCAGGAGAGAGGCCCCAGCAAGACGCGCCCCGAGGAGCGTCTTGCCTTATGTCAGCACTCGGTCTGACTGAGCGCCTCCAGGAGAGAGGCCCGAGGAGCGTCTTGCCACATGTCACCTCTGGGTCTGACTGAGCGCCTCCAGGAGAGAGGCGCAAGCAAGAAACGCCCGAGGAGCGTCTTGACACATGTCAACACTGGGTCTGATTGAGCGCCTCCAGGAGAGAGGCCCAAGCAAGACGCGCCCCGAGGAGCGTCTTGCCACATGTCACTACTCGGTCTGACTGAGCGCCTCCAGGAGAGAGGTCCAAGCAACACGCGCCCCGAGGAGCGTCTTGCCACATGTCAACACTGGGTCTGACTGAGTGCCTCCATGAGAGAAGCCCCAGCAAGACGCGCCCCGAGGAGCGTCTTGCCACATGTCACTACTCGGTCTGACTGAGCGCCTCCAGGAGAGAGGCCCAAGCAAGACGTGCCCCGAGGAGCGTCTTGCCACATGTCAACAATGGGTCTGACTGAGGTCCTCCAGGAGAGAAGCCCAAGCAAGAAGCGCACCGAGGAGCGTCTTGCCACATGTCAACACTGGGTCTGACTGAGCGCTTCCAGGAGAGAAGCCCAAGCAAGACACGGCCCGAGGAGCGTCTTGACACATGTCAACACTGGGTCTGACTGAGGGCCTCCATGAGAGAAGCCCAAGCAAGACGCGCCCCGAGGAGAGTCTTGCCACATGTCAACACTGGGTCTGACAGAGGGCATCCAGGAGAGAGGCCCAAGCAATACGCGCCCCGAGGAGCGTCTTGCCACATGTCAACAATGGGTCTGACTGAGGGCCTCCAGCAGAGAAGCCAAAGCAAGACGCGCCCCGAGGACCTTCTTTCCACATGTCAACAATGGGTCTTACTGTGGGCCTCCATGAGAGAAGCCCAGGCAAGACGCGCCCCGAGGAGTGTCTTGCCACATGTCACCACTGGGTCTGACTGAGCTCCTCCAGGAGAGAGGCCCAAGCAAGACGCGCCCAGAGGAGCGTCTTGCCACGTGTCACCACTGGGTCTGATTGAGCACCTCCAGGAGAGAGGCCCCAGCAAGACGCGCCCCGAGGAGCGTCTTGCCTTATGTCAGCACTCGGTCTGACTGAGCGCCTCCAGGAGAGAGGCCCAAGCAAGACGCGCCCCGAGGAGCGTCTTGCCACATGTCACTACTCGATCTAACTGAGCTCCTCCAGGAGAGAGGTCCAAGTAAGACGCGCCCCGAGGAGCGTCTTGCCCAATGTCACTACTCGGTCTGACTGAGCGCCTCCAGGAGGGAGGTCCAAGCAAGACGCGCCCCGAGGAGCGTCTTGCCACATGTCACTACTCGGTCTGACTGAGCGCCTCCAGGAGAGAGGCACAAGCAAGACGTGCCCCGAGGAGCGTTTTGCCACATGTCAACACTGGGTCGGACTGAGGGCCTCCATGAGAGAAGCCCAAGCAAGACGCGCCCCGAGGAGAGTCTTGCCACATGTCAACACTCGGTCTGACAGAGGGCATTCAGGAGAGAGGCCGAAGCAATACGCGCCCCGAGGAGCGTCTTGCCACATGTCACCACTGGGTCTGAATGAGCGCCTCCAGGAGAGAGGCCCAACCAAGACGCGCCCCGAGGAGTGTTTTGCCACATGCCAACACTGGGTCTGACTGAGCGCCTCCAGGAGAGAGGCCCAAGCAAGACGCGCCCCGAGGAGCGTCTTGCCACGTGTCAACACTGGGTCTGACTGAGCGCCTCCAGGAGAGAGGCCCAAGCAAGACGCGCCCCGAGGAGCGTCTTGCCACATGTCAGCACTGGGTCTGACTGAGCGCCTCCAGGAGAGAGGCCCAAGCAAGACGCGCCCCGAGGAGCGTCTTGCCACATGTCAACAATGGGTCTGACTGAGGGCCTAAAGGAGAGAGGCCCAAGCAAGATGTGCCCAGAGGAGCGTCTTGCCACATGTCAACACTGGGTCTGACAGAGGGCCTCCAGGAGAGAGGCCCAAGCAAGACGAGCCCCGAGGAGCGTCTTGCCACATGTCACCTCTGGTTCTGACTGAGCGCCTCCAGGAGAGAGGCCCAAGCAAGACGCGCCCCGAGGAGCGTCTTGTCACATGTCAACACTGGGTCTGTCTGAGTGCCTCCAGGAGAGAAGCCCAAGCAAGACGCGCCCCGAGCAGCGTCTTGCCACATGTCAACAATGGGTCTGACTGAGGGCCTCCAGGAGAGAAGCCCAAGCAAGACGCGCCCCGAGGAGCGTCTTGACACATGTCAACACTGGGTCTGACTGAGCGCCTCCAGGAGAGAGGCCCCAGCAAGACGCGCCCCGAGGAGCGTCTTGCCTTAGGTCAGCACTCGGTCTGACTGAGCGCCTCCAGGAGAGAGGCCCAAGCAAGACGCGCCCCGAGGAGCGTCTTGCCACATGTCAACAATGGGTCTGACTGAGGGCCTCCAGGAGAGAGGCCCAAGCAAGATGCGCCCGGAGGAGCGTCTTGCCACATGTCAACACTGGGTCTGACAGAGGGCATCCAGGAGAGAGGCCCAAGCAATACGCGCCCCGAGGAGCGTCTTGCCACATGTCAACAATGGGTCTGACTGAGGGCCTCCAGCAGAGAAGCCAAAGCAAGACGCGCCCCGAGGACCTTCTTTCCACATGTCAACAATGGGTCTTACTGTGGGCCTCCATGAGAGAAGCCCAGGCAAGACGCGCCCCGAGGAGTGTCTTGCCACATGTCACCACTGGGTCTGACTGAGCACCTCCAGGAGAGAGGCCCCAGCAAGACGCGCCCCGAGGAGCGTCTTGCCTTATGTCAGCACTCGGTCTGACTGAGCGCCTCCAGGAGACAGGCCCGAGGAGCGTCTTGCCACATGTCACCTCTGGGTCTGACTGAGCGCCTCCAGGAGAGAGGCGCAAGCAAGAAACGCCCGAGGAGCGTCTTGACACATGTCAACACTGGGTCTGATTGAGCGCCTCCAGGAGAGAGGCCCAAGCAAGACGCGCCCCGAGGAGCGTCTTGCCACATGTCACTACTCGGTCTGACTGAGCGCCTCCAGGAGAGAGGTCCAAGCAACACGCGCCCCGAGGAGCGTCTTGCCACATGTCAACACTGGGTCTGACTGAGTGCCTCCATGAGAGAAGCCCCAGCAAGACGCGCCCCGAGGAGCGTCTTGCCACATGTCACTACTCGGTCTGACTGAGCGCCTCCAGGAGAGAGGCCCAAGCAAGACGTGCCCCGAGGAGCGTCTTGCCACATGTCAACAATGGGTCTGACTGAGGTCCTCCAGGAGAGAAGCCCAAGCAAGAAGCGCACCGAGGAGCGTCTTGCCACATGTCAACACTGGGTCTGACTGAGCGCTTCCAGGAGAGAAGCCCAAGCAAGACACGGCCCGAGGAGCGTCTTGACACATGTCAACACTGGGTCTGACTGAGGGCCTCCATGAGAGAAGCCCAAGCAAGACGCGCCCCGAGGAGAGTCTTGCCACATGTCAACACTGGGTCTGACAGAGGGCATCCAGGAGAGAGGCCCAAGCAATACGCGCCCCGAGGAGCGTCTTGCCACATGTCAACAATGGGTCTGACTGAGGGCCTCCAGCAGAGAAGCCAAAGCAAGACGCGCCCCGAGGACCTTCTTTCCACATGTCAACAATGGGTCTTACTGTGGGCCTCCATGAGAGAAGCCCAGGCAAGACGCGCCCCGAGGAGTGTCTTGCCACATGTCACCACTGGGTCTGACTGAGCTCCTCCAGGAGAGAGGCCCAAGCAAGACGCGCCCAGAGGAGCGTCTTGCCACGTGTCACCACTGGGTCTGATTGAGCACCTCCAGGAGAGAGGCCCCAGCAAGACGCGCCCCGAGGAGCGTCTTGCCTTATGTCAGCACTCGGTCTGACTGAGCGCCTCCAGGAGAGAGGCCCAAGCAAGACGCGCCCCGAGGAGCGTCTTGCCACATGTCACTACTCGATCTAACTGAGCTCCTCCAGGAGAGAGGTCCAAGTAAGACGCGCCCCGAGGAGCGTCTTGCCCAATGTCACTACTCGGTCTGACTGAGCGCCTCCAGGAGGGAGGTCCAAGCAAGACGCGCCCCGAGGAGCGTCTTGCCACATGTCACTACTCGGTCTGACTGAGCGCCTCCAGGAGAGAGGCACAAGCAAGACGTGCCCCGAGGAGCGTTTTGCCACATGTCAACACTGGGTCGGACTGAGGGCCTCCATGAGAGAAGCCCAAGCAAGACGCGCCCCGAGGAGAGTCTTGCCACATGTCAACACTCGGTCTGACAGAGGGCATTCAGGAGAGAGGCCGAAGCAATACGCGCCCCGAGGAGCGTCTTGCCACATGTCACCACTGGGTCTGAATGAGCGCCTCCAGGAGAGAGGCCCAACCAAGACGCGCCCCGAGGAGTGTTTTGCCACATGCCAACACTGGGTCTGACTGAGCGCCTCCAGGAGAGAGGCCCAAGCAAGACGCGCCCCGAGGAGCGTCTTGCCACGTGTCAACACTGGGTCTGACTGAGCGCCTCCAGGAGAGAGGCCCAAGCAAGACGCGCCCCGAGGAGCGTCTTGCCACATGTCAGCACTGGGTCTGACTGAGCGCCTCCAGGAGAGAGGCCCAAGCAAGACGCGCCCCGAGGAGCGTCTTGCCACATGTCAACAATGGGTCTGACTGAGGGCCTAAAGGAGAGAGGCCCAAGCAAGATGTGCCCAGAGGAGCGTCTTGCCACATGTCAACACTGGGTCTGACAGAGGGCCTCCAGGAGAGAGGCCCAAGCAAGACGAGCCCCGAGGAGCGTCTTGCCACATGTCACCTCTGGTTCTGACTGAGCGCCTCCAGGAGAGAGGCCCAAGCAAGACGCGCCCCGAGGAGCGTCTTGTCACATGTCAACACTGGGTCTGTCTGAGTGCCTCCAGGAGAGAAGCCCAAGCAAGACGCGCCCCGAGCAGCGTCTTGCCACATGTCAACAATGGGTCTGACTGAGGGCCTCCAGGAGAGAAGCCCAAGCAAGACGCGCCCCGAGGAGCGTCTTGACACATGTCAACACTGGGTCTGACTGAGCGCCTCCAGGAGAGAGGCCCCAGCAAGACGCGCCCCGAGGAGCGTCTTGCCTTAGGTCAGCACTCGGTCTGACTGAGCGCCTCCAGGAGAGAGGCCCAAGCAAGACGCGCCCCGAGGAGCGTCTTGCCACATGTCAACAATGGGTCTGACTGAGGGCCTCCAGGAGAGAGGCCCAAGCAAGATGCGCCCGGAGGAGCGTCTTGCCACATGTCAACACTGGGTCTGACAGAGGGCCTCCAGGAGAGAGGCCCAAGCAAGACGCGCCCCGAGGAGCGTCTTGCCACATGTCACCTCTGGTTCCGACTGAGCGCCTCCAGGAGAGAGGCCCAAGCAAGACGTGCCCCAAGGAGCCTCTTGTCACATGTCAACACTGGGTCTGTCTGAGCGCCTCCAGGAGAGAAGCCCAAGCAAGACGCGCCCCGAGGAGCGTCTTGCCACATGTCAACAATGGGTCTGACTGAGGGCCTTCTGGAGAGAGGCCCAAGCAAGACGCGCCCCGAGGAGCGTCTTGCCACATGTCAACAATGGTTCTAACTGAGGGCCTCCGGGAGAGAAGCCCAAGCAAGACGCGCCCCGAGGAGCGTCTTGCCACATGTCACTACTCGGTCTTACTAAGCGCCTCAGGGAGAGAGGTCCAAGCAAGACGCGCCCCGAGGAGCGTCTTGCCACATGTCAACACTGGGTCTGACTGAGTGCCTCCATGAGAGAAGCCCCAGCAAGACGCGCCCCGAGCAGCGTCTTGCCACATGTCACTACTCGGTCTGTTAGAGCGCCTCCAGGAGAGAGGCCCAAGCAAGACGTGCCCCGAGGAGCGTCTTGCCACATGTCAACATTGGGTCTGACTGAGGGCCTCCAGGAGAGAAGCCAAAGCAAGACGCGCCCCGAGGAGCGTCTTGACACATGTCAACACTGGGTCTGACAGAGGGCCTCCATGAGAGAGGCCCAAGCAAGACGCGCCCCGAGGAGAGTCTTGCCACATGTCAACACTGGGTCTGACAGAGGGCCTCCAGGAGAGAGGCCCAAGCAAGATGCGCCCCGAGGATTGTCTTGCCACAAGTCACCACTTGGTCTGACTGAGCGCCTCCAGGAGAGAGGCCCAAGCAACAAGCGCCCCGAGGAGCGTCAGGCCACATGTCACTACTCAGTCTGACTGAGCGCCTCCAGGAGAGAGGCCCAAGCAAGACGCACCCCGAGGAGCGTCTTGCCACGTGTCAACACTGGGTCTGATTGAGGGCCTTCTGGAGAGAGGCCCAAGCAAGACGCGTCCCGAGGAGCGTCTTGCCACATGTCAACAATGGTTCTTACTGAGGGCCTCCGGGAGAGTAGTCCAAGCAAGACGCGCCCCGAGGAGCTTCTTGCCACATGTCAGCACTCGGTCTGACTGAGTGCCTCCAGGAGAGAGGCCAAAGCAAGACGCCCCCCGAGGAGCGTCTTGACACATGTCAACACTGGGTCTGACAGAGGGCCTCCATGAGAGAGGCCCAAGCAAGACGCGCCCCGAGGAGCGTCTTGCCACATGTCACTACTCGGTCTTACTGAGCGCCTCAGGGAGAGAGGCCCAAGCAAGACGCGCCCCGAGGAGCGTCTTGCCACATGTCAACACTGGGTCTGACTGAGCGCCTCCAGGAGAGAGGCCCAAGCAAGACGCGCCCGAAGGAGCGTCTTGCCACATGTCAACACTGGGTCTGACAGAGGGCCTCCAGGAGAGAGGCCCAAGCAAGACGCGCCCCGAGGAGCGACTTGTCACTTGTCAACACTGGGTCTGTCTGAGCGCCTCCAGGAGAGAAGCCCAAGCAAGACGCGCCCCGAGGAGCGTCTTGCCACATGTCAACAATGGGTCTGACTGAGGGCCTCCAGGAGAGAAGCCCAAGCAAGACGCGCCCCGAGGAGCGTCTTGACACATGTCAACACTGGGTCTGACAGAGGGCCTCCACGAGAGAGGCCCAAGCAACACGCGCCCCGAGGAGTGTCTTGCCACATGTCACCACTGGGTCTGACTGAGCGCCTCCAGGAGAGAGGCCCAAGCAAGACGTGCCCCGAGGATCGTCAGGCCACATGTCACTACTCAGTCTGACTGAGCGCCTCCAGGAGAGAGGCCCAAGCAAGACGCGCCCCGAGGAGCGTCTTGCCACATGTCAGCACTCGGTCCTACTGAGCGCCTCCAGGAGAGAGGCCCAAGCAAGACGCGCCCCGAGGAGCGTCTTGCCACATGTCAACAATGGGTCTGACTGAGAGCCTCCAGGAGAGAAGCCCAAGCAACACGCGGCCCGAGGAGCGTCTTGCCACATGTCAGCACTCGGTCTGACTGAGCGCCTCCAGGAGAGAGGCCCAAGCAAGACGCGCCCCGAGGAGCGTCTTGCCACATGCCAACAATGGGTCTGACTGAGGGCCTCCAGGAGAGAGGCCCAAGCAAGACGCGCCCCGAGGAGTGTCTTGCCACATGTCACCACTTGGTCTGACTGAGCGCCTCCAGGAGAGAGGCCCAAGCAACACGCGCCCCGAGGAGCGTCAGGCCACATGTCACTACTCAGTCTGACTGAGCGCCTCCAGGAGAGAGGCCCAAGCAAGACGCGCCCCGAGGAGCATCTTGCCACGTGTCAACACTGGGTCTGATTGAGGGCCTTCTGGAGAGAGGCCCAAGCTAGATGCGCCCCGAGGAGCGTCTTGCCACATGTCAACAATGGGTCTTACTGAGGGCCTCCAGGAGAGAAGCCCAAGCAACACGCGCCCCGAGGAGCTTCTTGCCACATGTCAGCACTCGGTCTGACTGAGCGCCTCCAGGAGAGAGGCCCAAGAAAGACGCGCCCCGAGGAGCGTCTTGCCTTATGTCAGCACTCGGTCTGACTGAGCGCCTCCAGGAGAGAGGCCCAAGCAAGACGCGCCCCGAGGAGCGTCTTGCGACATGTCACTACTTGGTCTAACTGAGCGCCTCCAGGAGAGAGGTCCAAGCAAGACGCACCCCGAGGAGCGTCTTGCCACATGTCACTACTCGGTCTGACTGAGCGCCTAATGGAGAGAGGCCCAAGCAAGACGTGCCCCAAGGAGCGTCTTGCCACATGTCAACAATGGGTCTGACTGAGGGCCTCCAGGAGAGAAGCCCAAGCAGGACGCGCCCCGAGGAGCGTCAGGCCACATGTCAACACTGGGTCTGACTGAGCGCCTCCAGGAGAGAGGCCCCAGCAAGACGCGCCCCAAGGAGCGTCTTGCCACATGTCAGCACTCGGTCTGACTGAGCGCCTCCAGGAGAGAGGTCCAAGCAACACGCGCCCCGAGGAGCGTCTTGCCACATGTCAACACTGGGTTTGACTGAGCGCCTCCAGGAGAGAGGCCCCAGCAAGACGCGCCCCGAGGAGCGTCTTGCCACATGTCACTACTCGGTCAGACTGAGCGCCTCCCGGAGAGAGGCCCAAGCAAGACGCGCCCCGAGGAGCGTCTTGCCACATGTCAACACTGGGTCTGACTGAGCGCCTCCAGGAGAGAGGCCCGAGGAGCGTCTTGCCACATGTCACCTCTGGGTCTGACTGAGCGCCTCCAGGAGAGAGGCGCAAGCAAGAAACGCCCGAGGAGCGTCTTGACACATGTCAACACTGGGTCTGACAGAGCGCCTCCAGGAGAGAGGCCCCAGAAAGACGCGCCCCGAGGAGCGTCTTGCCACATGTCACTACTCGGTCTGACTGAGCGCCTCCAGGAGAGAGGTCCAAGCAACACGCGCCCCGAGGAGCGTCTTGCCACATGTCAACACTGGGTCTGACTGAGTGCCTCCATGAGAGAAGCCCCAGCAAGACGCGCCCCGAGGAGCGTCTTGCCACATGTCACTACTCGGTCTGACTGAGCGCCTCCAGGAGAGAGGCCCAAGCAAGACGTGCCCCGAGGAGCGTCTTGCCACATGTCAACAATGGGTCTGACTGAGGGCCTCCAGGAGAGAAGCCCAAGCAAGAATCGCCCCGAGGAGTGTCTTGCCACATGTCAACACTGGGTCTGACTGAGCGCCTCCAGGAGAGAGGCCCAAGCAAGACGTGCCCCGAGGAGCGTCTTTCCACGTGTCACCACTGGGTCTGACTGAGCGCCTCCAGGAGAGAGGCCCAAGCAAGACGCGCCCCGAGGAGCGTCTTGCCACATGTCAACACTGGGTCTGACTGAGCGCCTCCAGGAGAGAGGCCCAAGCAAGACGCGCCCCGAGGAGCGTCTTGCCACATGTCAGCACTGGGTCTGACTGAGCGCCTCCAGGAGAGAGGCCCAAGCAAGACGCGCCCCGAGGAGAGTCTTGCCACATGTCAACACTGGGTCTGACAGAGGGCATCCAGGAGAGAGGCCCAAGCAATACGCGCCCCGAGGAGCGTCTTGCCACATGTCAACAATGGGTCTGACTGAGGGCCTCCAGGAGGGAAGCCAAAGCAAGACGCGCCCCGAGGAGCTTCTTTCCACATGTCAACAATGGGTCTTACTGTGGGCCTCCATGAGAGAAGCCCAAGCAAGACGCGCCCCGAGGAGTGTCTCTTACCACATGTCAACACTGTGTCTGACTGAGCGCCTCCAGGAGAGAGGCCCAAGCAAGACGCGCCCCGAGGAGCGTCTTGCCACGTGTCAACACTGGGTCTGACTTAGCGCCTCCAGGAGAGAGGCCCAAGCAAGATGCGCCCCGAGGAGCGTCTTGCCACGTGTCACCACTGGGTCTGACTGAGCTCCTCCAGGAGAGAGGCCCAAGCAAGACGCGCCCAGAGGAGCGTCTTGCCACGTGTCACCACTGGGTCTGATTGAGCACCTCCAGGAGAGAGGCCCCAGCAAGACGCGCCCCGAGGAGCGTCTTGCCTTATGTCAGCACTCGGTCTGACTGAGCGCCTCCAGGAGAGAGGCCCAAGCAAGACGCGCCCCGAGGAGCGTCTTGCCACATTTCACTACTCGGTCTGACTGAGCGCCTCCAGGAGAGAGGCCCAAGCAAGACGTGCCCCGAGGAGCGTCTTGCCACATGTCAACAATGGGTCTGACTGAGGGCCTCCAGGAGAGAGGCCCAAGCAAGACACGCCCCGAGGAGCGTCTTGACACATGTCAACAATGGGTCGGACTGAGGGCCTCCATGAGAGAAGCCCAAGCAAGACGCGCCCCGAGGAGAGTCTTGCCACATGTCAACACTCGGTCTGACAGAGGGCAGTCAGGAGAGAGGCCCAAGCAATACGCGCCCCGAGTCACCACTTGCTCTCACTGCCATTAAAGCGGCTGTACCCACACATACAAAACCCAAGAAAAAAAATTATCTCGCTGTCTGTACTGGGTGTACTCTCAGTAGTCGCAGTTGCTCAGGCCATGGTGGTACGCTCACATAACGCCTCTGAGATACGTCCCATCACACCACCTCCTAGACTACTCGCGAAGGAGTATTCAACACCCCCTTTGTACGAAGACAACCATTATAACGAGCACAGCACATTGCTTGCCGCACGCGATGACAACATACAGGAGACAACGCTACCACCTGTCGTGAGAACAATGGATTCGAGTGACAACGATCGCGACTATGACGAGCACATTAAATGGTAAATGGCCTGTATTTGATATAGCGCCTTCTAGAGTCCTGAAACCCCCCAAGGCGCTTTACAACACAATCAGTCATTCACCCATTCACACACACATTCACACACTGGTGGGGATGAGCTACAATGTAGCCACAGCTGCCCTGGGGCGCACTGACAGAGGCGAGGCTGCCGAGCACTGGCGCCACCGGTCCCTCCGACCACCACCAGCATTACACCACCCTCTGTGCACGAAGACCAGGTGCAGGAGACAACGCTACCACCTGTCGTGAGAAACAAGAGTTTGGTTAACAATGATCATCGTCGTGTCCCATTGTAAATGGGCTCGCCATCGCACACATCGTACATGTGTGTTAACCCACCTGTATGCGACAGACTTTGTGTGTTGCATGACATCGAGATGTATTGAAGTCTGTGTCAATACAGGACTCTCTATAAGCCGGGAGCTGGACGCTAACGACCCGTGCATGCGCCACACAAAAGGTATCGTACATGTGTTAACCCACCTGTATACGACAGACTTTGTGTGTTGCATGACATCGAGATGTATTGACGTCTGTGTCAATACAGGACTCTATAAGCTGGGAGCTGGACGCTAACGACCCGTGCATGCGCCACACAAAAGGTAACTCGACTAACTACAAAACGCATATTGTGATGTAGAACGTTGGCTCGACTGTTTGAATCAGCTGCAGCTGCGGTTTACTCACGAAGTGAATCGCACGCTTGTTAGAAGTACATTCGGAGCACTTAAAAAATACATCGCTCTCATCGAGTTCCGTCTCAGCGTTCACCGGCTGATGGGCA
Organism: Nothobranchius furzeri; assembly: GCF_043380555.1. NCBI lineage: Eukaryota > Metazoa > Chordata > Actinopteri > Cyprinodontiformes > Nothobranchiidae > Nothobranchius > Nothobranchius furzeri. Next base: position 2,612,116 of record NC_091741.1, read on the forward strand.
AGAGCGTGACATGGGATCGCCAGGAACTTACTTAAGGACTATCATCTAATTTGGCATTTACTCACGGACCCAAGAAACCAGTTTCGAAAAATGGTCGAGAATTATAACTTGTCTAATAGCAACTGGAAGATATGTTGCGTCATAAGCCTCTGATGGTTCACAAGGTGCACGGTCCACTCGAAATCCTAATGCTGTATTTGTAGTACATACACTAAGTCTTCTCTGTTGATGTCAGACTAGAGTTTTATTAGAGTTTTATTTTGCAACAATGGGATTCGAGCAATTGATGTGTATATTTTTAATAGTGCACAACGCTACTATTCCTAGGCTGAATGTATGACATGGCTCTTTTATATCATTATGTATCGTTTACATTAAGTACTAATTTAAATAAAGTCCCTCTGTCCTCAGTGCTAGGTTGTGGGTTTAAGTGGCAAGACGCTCCTCGGGGCGCGTATTGCTTGGGCCTCTCTCCTGGATGCCCTCTGTCAGACCGAGTGTTGACATGTGGCAAGACTCTCCTCGGGGCGCGTCTTGCTTGGGCTTCTCTCATGGAGGCCCTCAGTCAGACCCAGTGCTGACATGTGGCAAGACGCTCCTCGGGGCGCGTCTTGCTTGGGCCTCTCTCCGGGAGGCGCTCAGTCAGACCCAGTGTTGACACGTGGCAAGACGCTCCTCAGGGCGCGTCTTGCTTGTGCCTCTCTCCTGGAGGCGCTCAGTCAGACCCAGTGTTGGCATGTGGCAAAACACTCCTCGGGGCGCGTCTTGGTTGGGCCTCTCTCCTGGAGGCGCTCATTCAGACCCAGTGGTGACATGTGGCAAGACGCTCCTCGGGGCGCGTATTGCTTCGGCCTCTCTCCTGAATGCCCTCTGTCAGACCGAGTGTTGACATGTGGCAAGACTCTCCTCGGGGCGCGTCTTGCTTGGGCTTCTCTCATGGAGGCCCTCAGTCCGACCCAGTGTTGACATGTGGCAAAACTCTCCTCGGGGCACGTCTTGCTTGTGCCTCTCTCCTGGAGGCGCTCAGTCAGACCGAGTAGTGACATGTGGCAAGACGCTCCTCGGGGCGCGTCTTGCTTGGACCTCCCTCCTGGAGGCGCTCAGTCAGACCGAGTAGTGACATTTGGCAAGACGCTCCTTGGGGCGCGTCTTGCTTGGACCTCTCTCCTGGAGGAGCTCAGTTAGATCGAGTAGTGACATGTGGCAAGACGCTCCTCGGGGCGCGTCTTGCTTGGGCCTCTCTCCTGGAGGCGCTCAGTCAGACCGAGTGCTGACATAAGGCAAGACGCTCCTCGGGGCGCGTCTTGCTGGGGCCTCTCTCCTGGAGGTGCTCAATCAGACCCAGTGGTGACACGTGGCAAGACACTCCTCGGGGCGCGTCTTGCCTGGGCTTCTCTCATGGAGGCCCACAGTAAGACCCATTGTTGACATGTGGAAAGAAGGTCCTCGGGGCGCGTCTTGCTTTGGCTTCTCTGCTGGAGGCGCTCAGTCAGACCGAGTGCTGACATGTTGCAAGACGCTCCTCCGGGCGCGTCTTGCTTGGGCCTCTCTCCTGGAGGCGCTCAGTCAGACCCAGTGTTCACATGTGGCAAGACGCTCCTCGGGGCGCGTCTTGCTTGGGCCTCTCTCCTGGAGGCGCTCAGTCAGACCCAGTGTTGACATGTGGCAAGACGCTCCTCGGGGCGCGTCTTGCTTGGGCCTCCTTCCTGGAGGCGCTCAGTCAGACCGAGTGCTGACATGTGGCAAGACGCTCCTCGGGGCGCATCTTGCTTGGGCTTCTCTCCTGGAGGCCCTCAGTCAGACCCAGTGTTGACATGTGGCAAAACGCTCCTCGGGGCGCGTCTTATTTGGGCCTCTCTCCTGGGGGCCCTCAGTCAGACCCAGTGTTGACATGTGGCAAGACGCTCCTCGGGGCGCGTCTTGCTTGGGCCTCTCTCCTGGAGGCGCTCAGTCAGACCGAGTAGTGACATGTGGCAAGACGCTCCTCGGGGCGCGTCTTGCTTGGACCTCCCTCCTGGAGGCGCTCAGTCAGACCGAGTAGTGACATGTGGCAAGACGCTCCTCGGGGCGTGTCTTGCTTGGACCTCTCTCCTGGAGGCGCTCAGTTAGACCGAGTAGTGACATGCCCGTTTCTGATTTCTATGTATATTAAATTATGACAAGAGCTACGGTGGTTACGATTACACTCTGACCACGTGCCTTAGTTTCTGCTAGTGACCTATAAATACATTTGCCCACTTGCTCTCACTGCCATTAAAGCGGCTGTACCCACACGTACAACACCCAAGAAAAAAAAAGATCTCGCTGTCTGTACTGGGTGTACTCTCAGTAGTCGCAGTTGCTCAGGCCATGGTGGTACGCTCACATAACGCCTCTGAGATACGTCCCATCACACCACCTCCTACACTACTCGCGAAGGAGTATTCAACACCCCCTTTGTTCGAAGACAACCATTATAACGAGCACAGCACAACGCTTGCCGCACGCGAAGACAACATGCAGGAGACAACGCTACCACCTGTCGTGAGAACAACGGATTCGAGTGACAACGATCGCGACTATGACGAGCACATTACAGCACCCTCTGTGCACGAAGACCAGGTGCAGGAGACAACGCTACCACCTGTCGTGAGAAACAAGAGTTTGGTTAACAATGATCATCGTCGTGTCCCATTGTAAACTGGGCGTGCCATCGCACACATCGTACATGTGTGTTAACCCACCTGTATGCGACAGACTTTGTGTGTTGCATGACATCGAGATGTATTGACGTCTGTGTCAATACAGGACTCTCTATAAGCCGGGAGCTGGACGCTAACGACCCGTGCATGCGCCACACAAAAGGTATCGTACATGTGTTAACCCACCTGTATGCGACAGACTTTGTGTGTTGCATGACATCGAGATGTATTGACGTCTGTGTCAATACAGGACTCTCTAAGCTGGGAGCTGGATGCTAACAACCCGTGCATGCGCCACACAAAAGGTATCGTACATGTGTTAACCCACCTGTATGTGACAGACTTTGTGTGTTGCATGACATCGAGATGTATTGACGTCTGTGTCAATACAGGACTCTCTAAGCTGGGAGCTGGACGATAACGACCCGTGCATGCGCCACACAAAAGGTAACTCGACTAACTACAAAACGCATATTGTGATGTAGAAAGTTGGCTCGACTGTTTGAATCAGCTGCAGCTGCGGTTTACTCACAAAGTGAATCGCACGCTTGTTAGAAGTACATTCGGAGCACTTAAAAAATACATTGCTCTCATCGAGTTCCGTCTCAGCGTTCACCGGCTGATGGGCAAGAGCGTGACATGGGATCGCCAGGAACTTACTTAAGGACTATCATCTCATTTGGCATTTACTCACGGACCCAAGAAACCAGTTCCGAAAAATGGTCGAGAATTATAACTTGTCTAATAGCAACTGGAAGATATGTTGCGTCATAAGCCTCTGATGGTTCACAAGGTGCACGGTCCACTCGAAATCCTAATGCTGTATTTGTAGTACATACACTAAGTCTTCTCTGTTGATGTCAGACTAGAGTTTTATTAGAGTTTTACTTTGCAACAATGGGATTCGAGCAATTGATGTGTATATTTTTAATAGTGCACAATGCTACTATTCCTAGGCTGAATGTACGACATGGCTCTTATGTATCATTATGTATCGTTTCCATTAAGTACAAATTTAAATAAAGTCCCTCTGTCCTCAGTGCTAGGTTGTGGGTTTAATACACATTATTATGATCAACCTGTTGAACAGTATAATAACAATATTCCTGTAAAAGTCATTTAGTAATGAACAACCTCAGTTCTGTGAAAGAACATCATGTCTCTGATGTGTACACTGCAGGCCTGACCGGGGTTTGCACGCAAGGTCCTGTGTGTGTGTGTGTGTGTGTGTGTGTGTGTGTGTGTGTGTGTGTGTGTGTGTGTGTGTGTGTGTGTGTGAAACAAATAAAGATAAATATAGCTAGTGCGGCCACGAGCGGTCGTGCAGGGTAGAGGCTGCACAAAAACGCCTCTAAAAACAAGCGCGTGCCCACGCCCGATCCGTGGAAGCACGTAGACCTAGCAAACGTACTAGCAGAAATCAACGATCGCACACGGGTCATTGAGTGTGTACAGGGTTCGTCTGCGTGTGTGGCATTGGGCAATCTAGCGGCAACCGTGTGGCCTGAAGGCGGAACCGGCCAACCCGTCGCCCTCACCATCGTTGCGCTTCGAGATGAACTATTGCTAAAGATGATCGTCCTCATCAACCACGGCGCTACCAGAGTAGCTCGTAACGAAGACCCTCTCCGCGACCTCGCGGCCAGTGTGCGCAGTGTACAGCAAATGACAAACGATGTTGCGAGCGATATATTGGAAAAACTTTGCACTGATGCGACGATCGCCACTGCAGGTTGTGCGAGTCTCGCGCAAAGTGCCATATCAAACGTGCGCAAGCTAGTGACAAGCAACTTCACCAGATCCGTAGATTCTGCATACGCTCGGATACGAATGAAAGTATCGAGAGATAACACCGACACAAGTTGCGCGACGGCGCTGACAGGAGTCGCTACAACACTGGATTTATTAATCAACGTAATTGTGATCGTAATGGCGTTTCGAGTGTGCACCAGAAACTACAACCAGTACTACAGAAAACTGGCATGAGGGTCGCGGTTTAACGTTATGTTGGTGTCTCGCATCGACCGTCGACGGCCGTTTGCCAGCGGCTGAAAATGGCAGTTGACGAAATGGAAACGCCGACCGTCGATAGTGCACTCTCGCAAGTTCCAACCGCACCATCTCAGGAGACAGACCACAGAGTCATATTAGCGGAGGGTAGATAGAAAATGCGCAAACCGCCGCAACCGCCCATATACATACTATACGAGTTCAACATAGAGTGGAGTAAGAAGTTACTACCGATTGTATTTCCAACGTGCAAGCAGCTGGTGTTTGACGCTTTACTTGAGTATCACAGAGGTTGCGATGTCCTGTGTTCCACGAGCGCATGGAAACAAGTGAACGAACTTCTACGGACCGTACTGTTGGGGTATGAGCGAGCTGTAAAATCAATACACGCTAGACACGCGGACTTTGCCACGTTACTGGACACGCATATCGCCACAACAAAACCGGGTCAAGTGTTCGGGGCGTCACCGCGCTCGACTATACACGTCTTGGCCTACCACGAGTACATGAGCCCACAGATCCTAAGCGAGGTAGAAGCCGTTGTGTCTACCCAACGCAAATTCAGCACAGCCGTGCGCGCTAAGACAAGTCCCTCTAGACTGCTGGAAATTTTGGAAACGTGGAAGGCTGGCGTGTACGCGCTTTCTACACATCTCAACGGTATGATCGCGATACTCTCGGCCGCACAACAACTAATGGTCATGTGTTCGGAAGGTCTGATCAGGTCTGACATGACCGGTTGTCAATCGACGTCGAGCGTGCACTCACACACGGATATCCTGGCGTACAGTAAAGCGACGTCGACCTCTAAGCTCACGTTGATCGCCGATGTTTCGAAGGGCAATCGAGTGTGTTGGCTGATGAAAGCTATGGTGACCGACGGTCGCGTCGACTACAATGTGCCTCATTGCGACTGGAGAGGCGTATGTGATCCTTTGCAAATCGATAACACCACCGCGGTCGAGTGCGAAGTCACGGTCGGCGGCGTGTTGTCCTTACTGTGCCCCATACAATGTGACGGTCCGTTTCACGGACCGGTGTGTTACGACCCGACTAACGAAACGTACCAGGTGATAACATTGCATCCGCCCATTACAGCGGAGCGAGCGTTTTGCCACACTCCCAAACCAAGGTTAATAGTTGTAGCGCACGCCCTTTCGGACCTCGGTGCACGTGAAAAACTGGCGTACACTCACAACATCACGATCGAGACAGCTCAAGCGTTACGCGAAACAAAGGACGTGTTCAAATCCATAGAGAATATACGGTCTTTAGCGTATGCGTATATAAAGGAGGTCGATGACATTTACAGACCTGGCGGCGTGGGCACCACAGTAGAACAACAAGGTGCTCTCAAGCGCACACAGATACTGGCCGCATTATCACTCGCGATGTCTATCCTGACATGCCCGTTTCTGATTTCTATGTATATTAAATTATGACAAGAGCTACGGTGGTTACGATTACACTCTGACCACGTGCCTTAGTTTCTGCTAGTGACCTATAAATACATTTGCCCACTTGCTCTCACTGCCATTAAAGCGGCTGTACCCACACGTACAACACCCAAGAAAAAAAAAGATCTCGCTGTCTGTACTGGGTGTACTCTCAGTAGTCGCAGTTGCTCAGGCCATGGTGGTACGCTCACATAACGCCTCTGAGATACGTCCCATCACACCACCTCCTACACTACTCGCGAAGGAGTATTCAACACCCCCTTTGTACGAAGACAACCATTATAACGAGCACAGCACAACGCTTGCCGCACGTGAAGACAACATGCAGGAGACAACGCTACCACCTGTCGTGAGAACAACGGATTCGAGTGACAACGATCGCGACTATGAAGAGCACATTACAGCACCCTCTGTGCACGAAGACCAGGTGCAGGAGACAACGCTACCACCTGTCGTGAGAAACAAGAGTTTGGTTAACAATGATCATCGTCGTGTCCCATTGTAAACTGGGCGTGCCATCGCACACATCGTACATGTGTGTTAACCCACCTGTATGCGACAGACTTTGTGTGTTGCATGACATCGAGATGTATTGACGTCTGTGTCAATACAGGGCTCTCTATAAGCCGGGAGCTGGACGCTAACGACCCGTGCATGCGCCACACAAAAGGTATCGTACATGTGCTAACCCACCTGTATGCGACAGACTTTGTGTGTTGCATGACATTGAGATGTATTGACGTCTGTGTCAATACAGGACTCTCTAAGCTGGGAGCTGGACACTAACAACCCGTGCATGCGCCACACAAAAGGTATCGTACATGTGTTAACCCACCTGTATGCGACAGACTTTGTGTGTTGCATGACATCGAGATGTATTGACGTCTGTGTCAATACAGGACTCTCTAAGCTGGGAGCTGGACGATAACGACCCGTGCATGCGCCACACAAAAGGTAACTCGACTAACTACAAAACGCATATTGTGATGTAGAAAGTTGGCTCGACTGTTTGAATCAGCTGCAGCTGCGGTTTACTCACAAAGTGAATCGCACGCTTGTTAGAAGTACATTCGGAGCACTTAAAAAATACATCGCTCTCATCGAGTTCCGTCTCAGCGTTCACCGGCTGATGGGCAAGAGCGTGACATGGGATCGCCAGGAACTTACTTAAGGACTATCATCTCATTTGGCATTTACTCACGGACCCAAGAAACCAGTTCCGAAAAATGGTCGAGAATTATAACTTGTCTAATAGCAACTGGAAGATATGTTGCGTCATAAGCCTCTGATGGTTCACAAGGTGCACGGTCCACTCGAAATCCTAATGCTGTATTTGTAGTACATACACTAAGTCTTCTCTGTTGATGTCGGACTAGAGTTTTATTAGAGTTTTACTTTGCAACAATGGGATTCGAGCAATTGATGTGTATATTTTTAATAGTGCACAATGCTACTATTCCTAGGCTGAATGTACGACATGGCTCTTATGTATCATTATGTATCGTTTCCATTAAGTACTAATGGCATTTACTCACGGACCCAAGAAACCAGTTCCGAAAAATGGTCGAGAATTATAACTTGTCTAATAGCAACTGGAAGATATGTTGCGTCATAAGCCTCTGATGGTTCACAAGGTGCACGGTCCACTCTAAATCCTAATGCTGTATTTGTAGTACATACACTAAGTCTTCTCTGTTGATGTCAGACTAGAGTTTTATTAGAGTTTTACTTTGCAACAATGGGATTCGAGCAATTGATGTGTATATTTTTAATAGTGCACAATGCTACTATTCCTAGGCTGAATGTGTGACATGGCTCTTATGTATCATTATGTATCGTTTCCATTAAGTACTAATTTAAATAAAGTCCCTCTGTCCTCAGTGCTAGGTTGTGGGTTTAAGTGGCAAGACGCTCCTCGGGGCGCATATTGCTTGGGCCTCTCTCCTGGATGCCCTCTGTCAGACCGAGTGTTGACATGTGGCAAGACTCTCCTCGGGGAGCGTCTTGCTTGGGCTTCTCTCATGGAGGCCGTCAGTCAGACCCAGTGTTGACATGTGTCAAGACGCTCCTCGGGGCGTGTCTTGCTTGGGCCTCTCTCCTGGAGGCGCTCAGTCAGACCCAGTGTTGACATGTGGCAAGACGCTCCTCGGGGCGCGTCTTGCTTGGGCTTCTCTCCTGGAGGCCCTCAGTCAGACCCATTGTTGACATGTGGCAAGACGCTCCTCGGGGCACGTCTTGCTTGGGCCTCTCTCCTGGAGGCGCTCAAACAGACCGAGTAGTGACATGTGGCAAGACGCTCCTCTGGGCGCGTCTTGCTGGGGCTTCTCTCATGGAGGCACTCAGTCAGACCCAGTGTTGACATGTGTCAAGACGCTCCTCGGGGGGCGTCTTGCTTTGGCCTCTCTCCTGGAGGCACTCAGTCAGACCGAGTGCTGACATGTGGCAAGAAGCTCCTCGGGGCGCGTCTTGCTTGGACTTCTCTCCCGGAGGCCCTCAGTAAGAACCATTGTTGACATGTGGCAAGACGCTCCTCGGGACGCGTCTTTCTTGGGCCTCTCTCCAGAAGGCCCTCAATCAGACCCAGTGTTGACACGTGGCAAGACGCTCCTCAGGGCGCGTCTTGCTTGGGCCTCTCTCCTGGAGGCGCTCAGTCAGACTGAGTAGTGACATGTGGCCTGACGCTCCTCGGGGCGCGTGTTGCTTGGGCCTCTCTCCTGGAGGCGCTCAGTCAGACCAAGTGGTGACATGTGGCAAGACAATCCTCGGGGCGCATCTTGCTTGGGCCTCTCTCCTGGAGGCTCTCTGTCAGACCCAGTGTTGACATGTGGCAAGACACTCCTCGGGGCGCGTCTTGCTTGGGCCTCTCTCATGGAGGCCCTCTGTCAGACCCAGTGTTGACATGTGTCAAGACGCTCCTCGGGGCGCGTCTTGCTTTGGCCTCTCTCCTGGAGGCGCTCAGTCAGACCGAGTGCTGACATGTGGCAAGAAGCTCCTCGGGGCGCGTCTTGCTTGGGCTTCTCTCCTGGAGGCCCTCAGTAAGACCCATTGTTGACATGTGGCAAGACGCTCCTCGGGGCGCGTCTTGCTTGGGCCTCTCTCCTGGAGGCGCTCAGTCAGACCGAGTGCCTACATGTGGCAAGACGCTCCTCGGGCCGCGTGTTGCTTGGGCTTCTCTCCTGGAGGCCCTCAGTCAGACCCATTGTTGACATGTGGCCTGACGCTCCTCGGGGCGCGTGTTGCTTGGGCCTCTCTCCTGGAGGCGCTCAGTCAGACCAAGTGGTGACATGTGGCAAGACACTCCTCGGGGCGCGTCTTGCTTGGGCCTCTCTCCTGGAGGCCCTCTGTCATACCCAGTGTTGACATGTGTCAAGACGCTCCTCGGGGCGCGTCTTGCTTGGGCTTCTCTCCTGGAGGCCCTCAGTCAGACCCATTGTTGGCATGTGGCAAGACGCTCCTCGGGGCGCGTCTTGCTTGGGCCTCTCTCCTGCAGGCGCTCAGTCAGACCGAGTGCTGACATGTGGCAAGACGCTCCTCGGGCCGCGTGTTGCTTGGGCTTCTCTCCTGGAGGCCCTCAGTCAGACCCATTGTTGACATGTGGCAAGACGCTTCTCGGGGCGCGTCTTGCTTGGGCCTCTCTCCTGGAGGCGCTCAGTCAGACCGAGTGCTGACATGTGGCAAGACGCTCCTCGGGGCGCGTCTTGATTGGGCCTCTCTCCTGGAGGCGCTCAGTCAGACTGAGTAGTGACATGTGGCCTGACGATCCTCGGGGCACGTCTTGCTTGGGCCTCTCTCCTGGAGGCGCTCAGTCAGACCCAGTGGTGACATGTGGCAAGACACTCCTCGGGGCGCGTCTTGCTTGGGCTTCTCTCCTGGAGGCGCTCAGACAGACCCAGTGTTGACATGTGACAAGACGCTCCTCGGGGCGCGTCTTGCTTGGGCCTCTCTCCTGGAGGCGCTCAGTCAGACCGAGTGCTGACATGTGGCAAGACCCAGTGTTGACATGTGGCAAGACGCTCCTCGGGGCGTGCTTGCTTGGTCCTCTCTCCTGGAGGCCCTCTGTCAGACCCAGTGTTGACATGTAGCAAGACGCTCCTTCGGGCGCATCTTGCTTGGGCCTCTCTCCTGGAGGCCCTCAGTCAGACCCATTGTTGACATGTGGCAAGACGCTCCTCGGGGCGCGTCTTGCTTGGGCCTCTCTCCTGGAGGCGCTCAGTCAGACCGAGTGTTGACATGTGGCAAGACGCTCCTCGGGGCGCGTCTTGCTTGGGCCTCTCTCCTGGAGGCGCTCAGTCAGACCCAGTGTTGACATGTGGCAAGACGCTCCTTGGGGCGCGTCTTGCTTGGGCCTCTCTCCTGGAGGCGCTCAGTCAGACCCAGTGGTGACACGTGGAAAGATGCTCCTCGGGGCACGTCTTGCTTGGGCTTCTCTCATGGAGGCCCTCAGTCCGACCCAGTGTTGACATGTGTCAAGACGCTCCTCGGGGCGTCTCTTGCTTGGGCCTCTCTCCTGGAGGCCCTCAGTAAGACCCATTGTTGACATGTGGCAAGACGCTCCTCGGGGCGCGTCCTGCTTGGGCCTCTCTCCTGGAGGCGCTCAGTCAGACTGAGTAGTGACATGTGTTCTGACGCTCCTCGGGGCGCGTGTTGCTTGGGCCTCTCTCCTGCAGGCGCTCAGTCAAACCAAGTGGTGACATGTGGCAAGACACTCCTCGGGGCGCTTCTTGCTTGGGCCTCTCTCCTGGAGGCCCTCTGTCATACCCAGTGTTGACATGTGTCAAGACGCTCCTCGGGGCGCGTCTTGCTTGGGCTTCTCTCCTGGAGGCCCTCAGTCAGACCCATTGTTGGCATGTGGCAAGACGCTCCTCGGGGCGCGTCTTGCTTGGGCCTCTCTCCTGGAGGCGCTCAGTCAGACCGAGTGCCTACATGTGGCAAGACGCTCCTCGGGCCGCGTGTTGCTTGGGCTTCTCTCCTGGAGGCCCTCAGTCAGACCCATTGTTGACATGTGGCCTGACGCTCCTCGGGGCGCGTGTTGCTTGGGCCTCTCTCCTGGAGGCGCTCAGTCAGACCAAGTGGTGACATGTGGCAAGACACTCCTCGGGGCGCGTCTTGCTTGGGCCTCTCTCCTGGAGGCCCTCTGTCATACCCAGTGTTGACATGTGTCAAGACGCTCCTCGGGGCGCGTCTTGCTTGGGCTTCTCTCCTGGAGGCCCTCAGTCAGACCCATTGTTGGCATGTGGCAAGACGCTCCTCGGGGCGCGTCTTGCTTGGGCCTCTCTCCTGCAGGCGCTCAGTCAGACCGAGTGCTGACATGTGGCAAGACGCTCCTCGGGCCGCGTGTTGCTTGGGCTTCTCTCCTGGAGGCCCTCAGTCAGACCCATTGTTGACATGTGGCAAGACGCTTCTCGGGGCGCGTCTTGCTTGGGCCTCTCTCCTGGAGGCGCTCAGTCAGACCGAGTGCTGACATGTGGCAAGACGCTCCTCGGGGCGCGTCTTGATTGGGCCTCTCTCCTGGAGGCGCTCAGTCAGACTGAGTAGTGACATGTGGCCTGACGATCCTCGGGGCACGTCTTGCTTGGGCCTCTCTCCTGGAGGCGCTCAGTCAGACCCAGTGGTGACATGTGGCAAGACACTCCTCGGGGCGCGTCTTGCTTGGGCTTCTCTCCTGGAGGCGCTCAGACAGACCCAGTGTTGACATGTGACAAGACGCTCCTCGGGGCGCGTCTTGCTTGGGCCTCTCTCCTGGAGGCGCTCAGTCAGACCGAGTGCTGACATGTGGCAAGACCCAGTGTTGACATGTGGCAAGACGCTCCTCGGGGCGTGCTTGCTTGGTCCTCTCTCCTGGAGGCCCTCTGTCAGACCCAGTGTTGACATGTAGCAAGACGCTCCTTCGGGCGCATCTTGCTTGGGCCTCTCTCCTGGAGGCCCTCAGTCAGACCCATTGTTGACATGTGGCAAGACGCTCCTCGGGGCGCGTCTTGCTTGGGCCTCTCTCCTGGAGGCGCTCAGTCAGACCGAGTGTTGACATGTGGCAAGACGCTCCTCGGGGCGCGTCTTGCTTGGGCCTCTCTCCTGGAGGCGCTCAGTCAGACCCAGTGTTGACATGTGGCAAGACGCTCCTTGGGGCGCGTCTTGCTTGGGCCTCTCTCCTGGAGGCGCTCAGTCAGACCCAGTGGTGACACGTGGAAAGATGCTCCTCGGGGCACGTCTTGCTTGGGCTTCTCTCATGGAGGCCCTCAGTCCGACCCAGTGTTGACATGTGTCAAGACGCTCCTCGGGGCGTCTCTTGCTTGGGCCTCTCTCCTGGAGGCGCTCAGTCAGACCCAGTGTTGACATGTGGCAAGACGCTCCTCTTGGCGCGTCTTGCTTGGGCTTCTCTCCTGGAGGCCCTCAGTCAGACCCATTGTTGACATGTGGCAAGACGCTCCTCGGGGCATGTCTTGCTTGGGCCTCTCTCCTGGAGGCGCTCAGTCAGACAGAGTAGTGACATGTGGCAAGACGCTCCTCGGGGCGCGTCTTGCTTGGACCTCCCTCCTGGAGGCGCTCAGTCAGACCGAGTAGTGACATTTGGCAAGACGCTCCTCGGGGCGCGTCTTGCTTGGACCTCTCTCCTGGAGGCGCTCAGTTAGACCGAGTAGTGACATGTGGCAAGACGCTCCTCGGGGCGCGTCTTGCTTGGGCCTCTCTCCTGGAGGCGCTCAGTCAGACCGAGTGCTGACATAAGGCAAGACGCTCCTCGGGGCGCATCTTGCTTGGGCTCTCTCCTGGAGGCGCTAAGTCAGACCCAGTGTTGACACGTGGCAAGACGCTCCTCGGGGCGCGTCTTGCTTGGGCCTCTCTCCTGGAGGCGCTCAGTCAGACACAGTGTTGACATGTGGCAAGACACTCCTCGGGGCGCGTCTTGCTTGGGCTTCTCTAATGGAGGCCCACAGTAAGACCCATTGTTGACATCTGGAAAGAAGCTCCTCGGGGCGCGTCTTGCTTTGGCTTCTCTCCTGGAGGCCCTCAGTCAGACCCATTGTTGACATGTGGCAAGACGCTCCTCGGGGCGCGTATTGCTTGGGCCTCTCTCATGGAGGCCCTCAGTCAGACCCAGTGTTGACATGTGTCAAGACGCTCCTCGGGGCGTGTCTTGCTTGGGCCTCTCTCCTGGAGGCGCTCAGTCAGACCCAGTGTTGACATGTGGCAAGACGCTCCTCGGGGCGCTTCTTGCTTGGGCTTCTCTCCTGGAGGCCCTCAGTAAGACCCATTGTTGACATGTGGCAAGACGCTCCTCGGGGCACGTCTTGCTTGGGCCTCTCTCCTGGAGGCGCTCAGTCAGACCGAGTAGTGACATGTGGCAAGACGCTCCTCGGGGCGCGTCTTGCTGGGGCTTCTCTCATGGAGGCACTCAGTCAGACCCAGTGTTGACATGTGGCAAGACGCTCCTCGGGGCGCGTGTTGCTTGGACCTCTCTCCTGGAGGCGCTCAGTCAGACCGAGTAGTGACATGTGGCAAGACGCTCCTCGGGGCGTGTCTTGCTGGGGCCTCTCTCCTGGAGGCGCTCAGTCAGACCCAGAGGTGACATGTGGCAAGACGCTCCTCGGGCCTCTCTCCTGGAGGCGCTCAGTCAGACCCAGTGTTGACATGTGGCAAGACGCTCCTCGGGGCGCGTCTTGCTTGGGCCTCTCTCCTGGAGGTGCTCAGTCAGACCCAGTGTTAACATGTGGCAAGACGCTCCTCGGGGCGCGTCTTGCTGGGGCTTCTCTCATGGAGGCACTCAGTCAGACCCAGTGTTGACATGTGGCAAGATGCTCCTCGGGGCACGTCTTGCTTGGGCCTCTCTCCTGGAGGCGCTCAGTCAGACCCAGAGGAGACATGGGTCAAGACGCTCCTCGGGGAGCGTCTTGCTTGGGCCTCTCTCCTGAAGGCGCTCAGTCAGACCGAGTGCTGACATGTTGCAAGACGCTCCTCCGGGCGCGTCTTGCTTGGGCCTCTCTCCTGGAGGCCCTCTGTCAGACCCAGTGTTCACATTTGGCAAGACGCTCCTCGGGGCGCGTCTTGCTTGGGCCTCTCTCCTGGAGGCGCTCAGTCAGACCCAGTGTTGACATGTGGCAAGACGCTCCTCGGGGCGCGTCTTGCTTGGGCCTCCTTCCTGGAGGCGCTCAGTCAGACCGAGTGCTGACATGTGGCAAGACGCTCCTCGGGGCGCATCTTGCTTGGGCTTCTCTCCTGGAGAACCTCAGTCAGACCCAGTGTTGACATGTGGCAAAACGCTCCTCGGGGCGCGTCTTATTTGGGCCTCTCTCCTGGGGGCCCTCAGTCAGACCCAGTGTTGACATGTGGCAAGACGCTCCTCGGGGCGCGTCTTGCTCGGGCATCTCTCCTGGAGGCCCTCAGTCAGACCCATTGTTGACATGTGGCAAGACGCTCCTCGGGGCACGTCTTGCTTGGGCCTCTCTCCTGGAGGCGCTCAGTCAGACCGAGTATTGACATGTGGCAAGACGCTCCTCGGGGCGCGTCTTGCTTGGACCTCCCTCCTGGAGGCGCTCAGTCAGACCGAGTAGTGACATGTGGCAAGACGCTCCTCGGGGCGTGTCTTGCTTGGACCTCTCTCCTGCAGGCGCTCAGTTAGACCGAGTAGTGACATGTGGCAAGACGCTCGTCGGGGCGGGTCTTGCTTGGGCCTCTCTCCTGGAGGCGCTCATTCAGAACTGGAAGATATGTTGCGTCATAAGCCTCTGATGGTTCACCAGGTGCACGGTCCACTCGAAATCCTAATGCTGTATTTGTAGTACATACACTGAGTCTTCTCTGTTGATGTCAGACTAGAGTTTTATTAGAGTTTTACTTTGCAACAATGGGATTCGAGCAAATGATGTGTATATTTTTAATAGTGCACAATGCTACTATTCCTAGGCTGAATGTATGACATGGCTCTTATGTATCATTATGTATCGTTTCCATTAAGTACTAATTTAAATAAAGTCCCTCTGTCCTCAGTGCTAGGTTGTGGGTTTAATACACATTATTATGATCAACCTGTTGAATAGTATAAGCCCCATACAATGTGACGGTCCGTGTGACGGACCGGTGTGTTACGACCCGACTAACGAAACGTACCAGGTGATAACATTGCATCTGCCCATTACAGCGGAGCGAGCGTTTCGCCACACTCCCAAACCAAGGTTAATAGTTGTAGCGCACGCCTTTTCGGACCTCGGTGCACGCGAAACACTGGTGTACACTCACAACATCACGCTCGAGACAGCTCAAGCGTTACGCGAAACAAAGGACGTGTTCAAATCCATAGAGAATATACGGTCTTTAGCGTATGCGTATATAAAGAAGGTCGATGACATTTACAGACCCGGCGGCGTGGGCACCACAGTAGAACAACAAGGTGCTCTCAAGCGCACACAGAAACTGGCCGCATTATCACTCGCGATGTCTATCCTGACATACCCGTTTCTGATTTCTATGTATATTAAATTATGACAAGAGCTACTTTAGGTGGTTACGATTACACTCTGACCACGTGCCTTAGTTTCTGCTAGTGACCTATAAATACAATTGCCCACTTGCTCTCACTGCCATTAAAGCGGCTGTACCCACACGTACAACACCCAAGAAAAAAAATTGATCTCGCTGTCTGTACTGGGTGTACTCTCAGTAGTCGCAGTTGCTCAGGCCATGGTGGTACGCTCACATAACGCCTCTGAGATATGTTCCATCACACCACCTCCTAGACTACTCGCGAAGGAGTATTCAACACCCCCTTTGTACGAAGACAACCATTATAACGAGCACAGCACAACGCTTGCCGCACGCGAAGACAACATGCAGAAGACAACGCTACCACCTGTCGTGAGAACAACGGATTCGAGTGACAACGATCGCGACTATGACGAGCACATTACAACACACTCTGTGCACGAAGACCAGGTGCAGGAGACAACGCTACCACCTGTCGTGAGAAACAAGAGTTTGGTTAACAATGATCATCGCCGTGTCCCATTGTAAACGGGCGCGCCATCGCACACATCGTACATGTGTGTTAACCCACCTGTATGCGACAGACTTTGTGTGTTGCATGACATCGAGATGTATTGACGTCTGTGTCAATACAGGACTCTCTATAAGCCAGGAGCTGGACGCTAACGACCCGTGCATGCGCCACACAAAAGGTATCGTACATGTGTTAACCCACCTGTATGCGACAGACTTTGTGTGTTGCATGACATCGAGATGTATTGACGTCTGTGTCAATACAGGACTCTCTAAGCTGGGAGCTGGACGCTAACGACCCGTGCATGCGCCACACAAAAGGTAACTCGACTAACTACAAAACGCATATTGTGATGTAGAAAGTTGGCTCGACTGTTTGAATCAGCTGCAGCTGCGGTTTACTCACGAAGTGAATCGCACGCTTGTTAGAAGTCTATTCGGAGCACTTAAAAAATACATCGCTCTCATCGAGTTCCGTCTCAGCATTCACCGGCTGATGGGCAAGAGCGTGACATGGGATCGCCAGGAACTTACTTAAGGACTATCATCTCATTTGGCATTTACTCACGGACCCAAGAAACCAGTTCCGAAAAATGGTCGAGAATTATAACTTGTCTAATAGCAACTGGAAGATATGTTGCGTCATAAGCCTCTGATGGTTCACAAGGTGCACGGTCCACTCGAAATCCTAATGCTGTATTTGTAGTACATACACTAAGTCTTCTCTGTTGATGTCAGACTAGAGTTTTATTAGAGTTTTACTTTGCAACAATGGGATTCGAGCAATTGATCTGTATATTTTTAATAATGCACAATGCTACTATTCCTAGGCTGAATGTATGACATGGCTCTTATGTATCATTATGTATCGTTTCCATTAAGTACTAATTTAAATAAAGTCCCTCTGTCCTCAGTGCTAGGTTGTGGGTTTAATACACATTATTATGATCAACCTGTTGAATAGTATAATAACAATATTCCTGTAAAAGTCATTTAGTAATGAACAACCTCAGTTCTGTGAAAGCACATCATGTCTCTGATGTGTACACTGCAGGCCTGACCGGGGTTTGCATGCAAGGTCCTGTGTGTGTGTGTGTGTGTGTGTGTGTGCGTGCGTGTGTGTGTGTGTGTGTGTGTGTGTGTGTGTGTGTGTGTGTGTGTGTGTGTGTGTGAAACAAATAAAGATAAATATAGCTAGTGCGGCCACGAGCGGTCGTGCAGGGTAGAGGCTGCGCGAAAACGCCTCTAAAAACAAGCGCGTGCCCACGCCCGATCCGTGGAAGCACGTAGACCTAGCAAACGTACTAGCAGAAATCAACGATCGCACACGGGTCATTGAGTGTGTACAGGGTTCGTCTGCGTGTGTGGCATTGGGCAATCTAGCGGCAACCGTGTGGCCTGAAGGCGGAACCGGCCAACCCGTCGCCCTCACCATCGTTGCGCTTCGAGATGAACTATTGCTAAAGATGATCGTCCTCATCAACCACGGCGCTACCAGAGTAGCTCGTAACGAAGACCCTCTCCGCGACCTCGCGGCCAGTGTGCGCAGTGTACAGCAAATGACAAACGATGTTGCGAGCGATATATCGAAAAAACTTTGCACTGACGCGACGGTCGCCACTGCAGGTTGTGTGAGTCTCGCGCAAAGTGCCATATCAAACGTGCGCAAGCTAGTGACAAGCAACTTCACCAGATCCGTAGATTCTGCATACGCTTGAATACCAACGAAAGTATCGAGAGATAACACCGACACGAGTTGCGCGACGGCGCTGGCTGCAGTCGCTACAACACTGGATTTATTAATCAACGTAATTGTGATCGTAATGGCGTATCGAGTGTGCACCAGAAACTACAACCATTACTACAGAAAACTGGCATGAGGGTCGCGGTCTAACGTTATGTTGGTGTCTCGCATCGACCGTCGACGGCCGTTTTCCAGCGGCTGAAAATGGCACAGTTGACGAAATGGAAACGCCGACCGTCCATAGTGCACTCTCGCAAGTTCCAACCGCACCATCTCAGGAGACAGACCACAGAGTCATATTAGCGGAGGGTAGATAGAAAATGCGCAAACCGCCGCAACCGCCCATATACATACTATACGAGTTCAACATAGAGTGGAGTAAGAAGTTACTACCGATTGTATTTACAACGTGCAAGCAGCTGGTGTGTGACGCTTTACTTGATTATCACAGAGGTTGCGATGTCCTGTGTTCCACGAGCGCATGGAAACAAGTGAACGAACTTCTACGGACCGTACTGTTGGGGTATGAGCGAGCTGTAAAATCAATACACGCTAGACACGCGGACTTTGCCGCATTACTGGACACGCATATCGCCACAACAAAACCGGGTCAAGTGTTCGGGGCGTCACCGCGCTCGACTATACACGTCTTGGCCTACCACGAGTACATGAGCCCACAAGATCCTAAGCGAGGTAGAAGCCGTTGTGTCTACCCAACGCAAATTCAGCACAGCCGTGCACGCTAAGACAAGTCCCTCTAGATTGCTGGAAACTTTGGAAACGTGGAAGGCTGGCGTGTACGCGCTTTCTACACATCTCAACGGTATGATCGCGATACTCTCGGCCGCACAACAACTAATGGTCATGTGTTCGGAAGGTCTGATCAGGTCTGACATGACCGGTTGTCAATCGACGTCGAGCGTGCACTCACACACGGATATCCTGGCGTACAGTAAAGCGACAGCGACCTCTACGCTCACGTTGATCGCCGATGTTTCGAAGGGCAATCGAGTGTGTTGGCTGACGAAAGCTATGGTGACCGACGGTCGCGTCGACTACAATGTGCCTCATTGCGACTGGAGAGGCGTATGTGATCCTTTGCAAATCGACAACACCACCGCGGTCGAGTGCGAAGTCACGGTCGGTGGCGTGTTGTCCTTACTGTGCCCCATACAATGTGACGGTCCGTGTCACGGACCGGTGTGTTACGACCCGACTAACGAAACGTACCAGGTGATAACATTGCATCTGCCCATTACAGCGGAGCGAGCGTTTCGCCACACTCCCAAACCAAGGTTAATAGTTGTAGCGCACGCCCTTTCGGACCTCGGTGCACGCGAAACACTGGCGTACACTCACAAAATCACGCTCGAGACAGCTCAAGTGTTACGCAAAACAAAGGACGTGTTCAAATCCATAGAGAATATACGGTCTTTAGCGTATGCGTATATAAAGAAGGTCGATGACATTTACAGACCCGGCGGCGTGGGCACCACAGTAGAACAACAAGGAGCTCTCAAGCGCACACAGATACTGGCCGCATTATCACTCGCGATGTCTATCCTGACATGCCCGTTTCTGATTTCTATGTTAATTAAATTATGACAAGAGCTACGGTGGTTACGATTACACTCTGACCACGTGCCTTAGTTTCTGCTAGTGACCTATAAATACATTTGACCACTTGCTCTCACTGCCATTAAAGCGGCTGTACCCACACGTACAACACCCAAGTAAAAAAACGATCTCGCTGTCTGTACTGGGTGTACTCTCAGTAGTCGCAGTTGCTCAGGCCATGGTGGTACGCTCACATAACGCCTCTGAGATACGTCCCATCACACCACCTCCTACACTACTCGCGAAGGAGTATTCAACACCCCCTTTGTACGAAGACAACCATTATAACGAGCACAGCACAACGCTTGCCGCACGCGAAGACAACATGCAGGAGACAACGCTACCACCTGTCGTGAGAACAACGGATTCGAGTGACAACGATCGCGACTATGACGAGCACATTACAGCACCCTCTGTGCACGAAGACCAGGTGCAGGAGACAACGCTACCACCTGTCGTGAGAAACAAGAGTTTGGTTAACAATGATCATCGTCGTGTCCCATTGTAAACTGGGCGTGCCATCGCACACATCGTACATGTGTGTTAACCCACCTGTATGCGACAGACTTTGTGTGTTGCATGACATCGAGATGTATTGACGTCTGTGTCAATACAGGACTCTCTATAAGCCGGGAGCTGGACGCTAACGACCCGTGCATGCGCCACACAAAAGGTATCGTACATGTGTTAACCCACCTGTATGCGACAGACTTTGTGTGTTGCATGACATCGAGATGTATTGACGTCTGCAAGCAAGACGCGCCCCGAGGAGCGTCTTGCCACATGTCACTACTCGGTCTTACTGAGCGCCTCAGGGAGAGAGGTCCAAGCAAGACGCGCCCCGAGGAGCGTCTTGCCACATGTCAACACTGGGTCTGACTGAGTGCCTCCATGAGAGAAGCCCCAGCAAGACGCGCCCCGAGGAGCGTCTTGCCACATGTCACTACTCGGTCTGTTTGAGCGCCTCCAGGAGAGAGGCCCAAGCAAGACGTGCTCCGAGGAGCGTCTTGCCACATGTCAACAATGGGTCTGACTGAGGGCCTCCAGGAGAGATGCCCAAGCAAGACGCGCCCCGAGGAGCGTCTTGACACATGTCAACACTGGGTCTGACAGAGGGCCTCCACGAGAGAGGCCCAAGCAAGACGCGCCCCGAGGAGCGTCTTGACCTCCTCCGGGCGCGTCTTGCTTGGGCCTCTCTCCTGGTGACGCCCCGAACACTTGACCCGGTTTTTTTGTGGCGATATGCGTGTCCAGTAACGCGGCAAAGTCCGCGTGTCTAGCGTGTATTGATTTTACAGCTCGCTCATACCCCAACAGTACGGTCCGTAGAAGTTCGTTCACATGCTGTTGTTAGCGTCCAGCTCCCAGCTTAGAGAGTCCTGTATTGACACAGACGTCAATACATCTCGATGTCATGCAACACACAAAGTCTGTCGCATACAGGTGGGTTAACACATGTACGATACCTTTTGTGTGGCGCATGCACGGGTCGTTAGCGTCCAGCTCCCGGCTTATAGAGAGTCCTGTATTGACACAGACGTCAATACATCTCGATGTCATGCAACACACAAAGTCTGTCGCATACAGGTGGGTTAACACACATGTACGATGTGTGCGATGGCACGCCCAGTTTACAATGGGACACGACGATGATCATTGTTAACCAAACTCTTGTTTCTCACGACAGGTGGTAGCGTTGTCTCCTGCACCTGGTCTTCGTGCACAGAGGGTGCTGTAATGTGCTCGTCATAGTCGCGATCGTTGTCACTCGAATCCGTTGTTCTCACGACAGGTGGTAGCGTTGTCTCCTGCATGTTGTCTTCGCGTGCGGCAAGCGTTGTGCTGTGCTAGTTATAATGGTTGTCTTCGAACAAAGGGGGTGTTGAATACTCCTTCGCGAGTAGTGTAGGAGGTGGTGTGATGGGACGTATCTCAGAGGCGTTATGTGAGCGTACCACCATGGCCTGAGCAACTGCGACTACTGAGAGTACACCCAGTACAGACAGCGAGATCTTTTTTTTTCTTGGGTGTTGTACGTGTGGGTACAGCCGCTTTAATGGCAGTGAGAGCAAGTGGGCAAATGTATTTATAGGTCACTAGCAGAAACTAAGGCACGTGGTCAGAGTGTAATCGTAACCACCGTAGCTCTTGTCATAATTTAATATACATAGAAATCAGAAACGGGCATGTCAGGATAGACATGGCGAGTGATAATGCGGCCAGTATCTGTGTGCGCTTGAGAGCACCTTGTTGTTCTACTGTGGTGCCCACGCCGCCAGGTCTGTAAATGTCATCGACCTCCTTTATATACGCATACGCTAAAGACCGTATATTCTCTATGGATTTGAACACGTCCTTTGTTTCGCGTAACGCTTGAGCTGTCTCGAGCGTGATGTTGTGAGTGTACGCCAGTTTTTCACGTGCACCGAGGTCCGAAAGGGCGTGCGCTACAACTATTAACCTTGGTTTGGGAGTGTGGCAAAACGCTCGCTCCGCTGTAATGGGCGGATGCAATGTTATCACCTGGTACGTTTCGTTAGTCGGGTCGTAACACACCGGTCCGTGAAACGGACCGTCACATTGTATGGGGCACAGTAAGGACAACACGCCGCCGACCGTGACTTCGCACTCGACCGCGGTGGTGTTATCGATTTGCAAAGGATCACATACGCCTCTCCAGTCGCAATGAGGCACATTGTAGTCGACGCGACCGTCGGTCACCATAGCTTTCATCAGCCAACACACTCGATTGCCCTTCGAAACATCGGCGATCAACGTGAGCTTAGAGGTCGACGTCGCTTTACTGTACGCCAGGATATCCGTGTGTGAGTGCACGCTCGACGTCGATTGACAACCGGTCATGTCAGACCTGATCAGACCTTCCGAACACATGACCATTAGTTGTTGTGCGGCCGAGAGTATCGCGATCATACCGTTGAGATGTGTAGAAAGCGCGTACACGCCAGCCTTCCACGTTTCCAAAATTTCCAGCAGTCTAGAGGGACTTGTCTTAGCGCGCACGGCTGTGCTGAATTTGCGTTGGGTAGACACAACGGCTTCTACCTCGCTTAGGATCTGTGGGCTCATGTACTCGTGGTAGGCCAAGACGTGTATAGTCGAGCGCGGTGACGCCCCGAACACTTGACCCGGTTTTGTTGTGGCGATATGCGTGTCCAGTAACTCGGCAAAGTCCGCGTGTCTAGCGTGTATTGATTTTACAGCTCGCTCATACCCCAACAGTACGGTCCGTAGAAGTTCGTTCACTTGTTTCCATGCGCTCGTGGAACACAGGACATCGCAACCTCTGTGATACTCAAGTAAAGCGTCAAACACCAGCTGCTTGCACGTTGGAAATACAATCGGTAGTAACTTCTTACTCCACTCTATGTTGAACTCGTATAGTATGTATATGGGCGGTTGCGGCGGTTTGCGCATTTTCTATCTACCCTCCGCTAATATGACTCTGTGGTCTGTCTCCTGAGATGGTGCGGTTGGAACTTGCGAGAGTGCACTATCGACGGTCGGCGTTTCCATTTCGTCAACTGCCATTTTCAGCCGCTGGCAAACGGCCGTCGACGGTCGATGCGAGACACCAACATAACGTTAAACCGCGACCCTCATGCCAGTTTTCTGTAGTACTGGTTGTAGTTTCTGGTGCACACTCGAAACGCCATTACGATCACAATTACGTTGATTAATAAATCCAGTGTTGTAGCGACTCCTGTCAGCGCCGTCGCGCAACTTGTGTCGGTGTTATCTCTCGATACTTTCATTCGTATCCGAGCGTATGCAGAATCTACGGATCTGGTGAAGTTGCTTGTCACTAGCTTGCGCACGTTTGATATGGCACTTTGCGCGAGACTCGCACAACCTGCAGTGGCGATCGTCGCGTCAGTGCAAAGTTTTTCCAATATATCGCTCGCAACATCGTTTGTCATTTGCTGTACACTGCGCACACTGGCCGCGAGGTCGCGGAGAGGGTCTTCGTTACGAGCTACTCTGGTAGCGCCGTGGTTGATGAGGACGATCATCTTTAGCAATAGTTCATCTCGAAGCGCAACGATGGTGAGGGCGACGGGTTGGCCGGTTCCGCCTTCAGGCCACACGGTTGCCGCTAGATTGCCCAATGCCACACACGCAGACGAACCCTGTACACACTCAATGACCCGTGTGCGATCGTTGATTTCTGCTAGTACGTTTGCTAGGTCTACGTGCTTCCACGGATCGGGCGTGGGCACGCGCTTGTTTTTAGAGGCGTTTTCGTGCAGCCTCTACCCTGCACGACCGCTCGTGGCCGCACTAGCTATATTTATCTTTATTTGTTTCACACACACACACACACACACACACACACACACACACACACACACACACACACACACACACACACACACACACACACACACACACACACACACACACACACACAGGCCCTTGCGTGCAAACCCCGGTCAGGCCTGCAGTGTACACATCAGAGACATGATGTTCTTTCACAGAACTGAGGTTGTTCATTACTAAATGACTTTTACAGGAATATTGTTATTATACTGTTCAACAGGTTGATCATAATAATGTGTATTAAACCCACAACCTAGCACTGAGGACAGAGGGACTTTATTTAAATTTGTACTTAATGGAAACGATACATAATGATACATAAGAGCCATGTCGTACATTCAGCCTAGGAATAGTAGCATTGTGCACTATTAAAAATATACACATCAATTGCTCGAATCCCATTGTTGCAAAGTAAAACTCTAATAAAACTCTAGTCTGACATCAACAGAGAAGACTTAGTGTATGTACTACAAATACAGCATTAGGATTTCGAGTGGACCGTGCACCTTGTGAACCATCAGAGGCTTATGACGCAACATATCTTCCAGTTGCTATTAGACAAGTTATAATTCTCGACCATTTTTCGGAACTGTTTTCTTGGGTCCGTGAGTAAATGCCAAATGAGATGATAGTCCTTAAGTAAGTTCCTGGCGATCCCATGTCACGCTCTTGCCCATCAGCCGGTGAACGCTGAGACGGAACTCGATGAGAGCGATGTATTTTTTAAGTGCTCCGAATGTACTTCTAACAAGCGTGCGATTCACTTTGTGAGTAAACCACAGCTGCAGCTGATTCAAACAGTCGAGCCAACTTTCTACATCACAATATGCGTTTTGTAGTTAGTCGAGTTACCTTTTGTGTGGCGCATGCACGGGTCGTTATCGTCCAGCTCCCAGCTTAGAGAGTCCTGTATTGACACAGACGTCAATACATCTCGATGTCATGCAACACACAAAGTCTGTCACATACAGGTGGGTTAACACATGTACGATACCTTTTGTGTGGCGCATGCACGGGTTGTTAGCATCCAGCTCCCAGCTTAGAGAGTCCTGTATTGACACAGACGTCAATACATCTCGATGTCATGCAACACACAAAGTCTGTCGCATACAGGTGGGTTAACACATGTACGATACCTTTTGTGTGGCGCATGCACGGGTCGTTAGCGTCCAGCTCCCGGCTTATAGAGAGTCCTGTATTGACACAGACGTCAATACATCTCGATGTCATGCAACACACAAAGTCTGTCGCATACAGGTGGGTTAACACACATGTACGATGTGTGCGATGGCACGCCCAGTTTACAATGGGACACGACGATGATCATTGTTAACCAAACTCTTGTTTCTCACGACAGGTGGTAGCGTTGTCTCCTGCACCTCGTCTTCGTGCACAGAGGGTGCTGTAATGTGCTCGTCATAGTCGCGATCGTTGTCACTCGAATCCGTTGTTCTCACGACAGGTGGTAGCGTTGTCTCCTGCATGTTGTCTTCGCGTGCGGCAAGCGTTGTGCTGTGCTCGTTATAATGGTTGTCTTCGAACAAAGGGGGTGTTGAATACTCCTTCGCGAGTAGTGTAGGAGGTGGTGTGATGGGACGTATCTCAGAGGCGTTATGTGAGCGTACCACCATGGCCTGAGCAACTGCGACTACTGAGAGTACACCCAGTACAGACAGCGAGATCTTTTTTGTACGTGTGGGTACAGCCGCTTTAATGGCAGTGAGAGCAAGTGGGCAAATGTATTTATAGGTCACTAGCAGAAACTAAGGCACGTGGTCAGAGTGTAATCGTAACCACCGTAGCTCTTGTCATAATTTAATATACATAGAAATCAGAAACGGGCATGTCAGGATAGACATCGCGAGTGATAATGCGGCCAGTATCTGTGTGCGCTTGAGAGCACCTTGTTGTTCTACTGTGGTGCCCACGCCGCCAGGTCTGTAAATGTCATCGACCTCCTTTATATACGCATACGCTAAAGACCGTATATTCTCTATGGATTTGAACACGTCCTTTGTTTCGCGTAACGCTTGAGCTGTCTCGAGCGTGATGTTGTGAGTGTAAGCCAGTGTTTCACGTGCACCGAGGTCCGAAAGGGCGTGCGTTACAACTATTAACCTTGGTTTGGGAGTGTGGCGAAACGCTCGCTCCGCTGTAATGGGCGGATGCAATGTTATCACCTGGTACGTTTCGTTAGTCGGGTCGTAACACACCGGTCCGTCACACGGACCGTCACATTGTATGGGGCACAGTAAGGACAACACGCCGCCGACCGTGACTTCGCACTCGACCGCGGTGGTGTTATCGATTTGCAAAGGATCACATACGCCTCTCCAGTCGCAATGAGGCACATTGTAGTCGACGCGACCGTCGGTCACCATAGCTTTCGTCAGCCAACACACTCGATTGCCCTTCGAAACATCGGCGATCAACGTGAGCTTAGAGGTCGACGCCGCTTTACTGTACGCCAGGATATCCGTGTGTGAGTGCACGCTCGACGTCGATTGACAACCGGTCATGTCAGACCTGATCAGACCTTCCGAACACATGACCATTAGTTGTTGTGCGGCCGAGAGTATCGCGATCATACCGTTGAGATGTGTAGAAAGCGCGTACACGCCAGCCTTCCACGTTTCCAAAATTTCCAGCAGTCTAGAGGGACTTGTCTTAGCGCGCACGGCTGTGCTGAATTTGCGTTGGGTAGACACAACGGCTTCGACCTCGCTTAGGATCTGTGGGCTCATGTACTCGTGGTAGGCCAAGACGTGTATAGTCGAGCGCGGTGACGCCCCGAACACTTGACCCGGTTTTTTTGTGGCGATATGCGTGTCCAGTAACGCGGCAAAGTCCGCGTGTCTAGCGTGTATTGATTTTACAGCTCGCTCATACCCCAACAGTACGGTCCGTAGAAGTTTGTTCACTTGTTTCCATGCGCTCGTGGAACACAGGACATCGCAACCTCTGTGATACTCAAGTAAAGCGTCAAACACCAGCTGCTTGCACGTTGGAAATACAATCGGTAGTAACTTCTTACTCCACTCTATGTTGAACTCGTATAGTATGTATATGGGCGGTTGCGGCGGTTTGCGCATTTTCTATCTACCCTCCGCTAATATCACTCTGTGGTCTGTCTCCTGAGATGGTGCGGTTGGAACTTGCGAGAGTGCACTATCGACTATCCATTTCGTCAACTGTCATTTTCAGCCGCTGGCAAACGGCCGTCGACGGTCGATGCGAGACACCAACATAACGTTAGACCGCGACCCTCATGCCAGTTTTCTGTAGTACTGGTTGTAGTTTCTGGTGCACACTCGAAACGCCATTACGATCACAATTACGTTGATTAATAAATCCAGTGTTGTAGCGACTGCAGCCAGCGCCGTCGCGCAACTTGTGTCGGTGTTATCTCTCGATACTTTCATTCGTATCCGAGCGTATGCAGAATCTACGGATCTGGTGAAGTTGCTTGTCACTAGCTTGCGCACGTTTGATATGGCACTTTGCGCGAGACTCGCACAACCTGCAGTGGCGACCGTCGCGTCAGTGCAAAGTTTTTCCGATATATCGCTTGCAACATCGTTTGTCATTTGCTGTACACTGCGCACACTGGCCGCGAGGTCGCGGAGAGGGTCTTCGTTACGAGTTGTGTAATATCCGCTGACTTGCCGATTCAATTCTGGTGGCGCTGACCCAAACGAGAACGCTTTTAAGGCGCATGTCGTGGTAACTCTGGTAGCGCCGTGGTTGACGAGGACGATCATCTTTAGCAATAGTTCATCTCGAAGCACAACGATGGTGAGGGCGACGGGTTGGCCGGTTCCGCCTTCAGGCCACTCGGTTGCCGCTAGATTGCCCAATGCCACACACGCAGACGAACCCTGTACACACTCAATGACCCGTGTGCGATCGTTGATTTCTGCTAGTACGTTTGCTAGTTCTAAGTGCTTCCACGGATCGGGCGTGGGCACGCGCTTGTTTTAGAGGCGTTTTCGCGCAGCCTCTACCCTGCACGACCGCTCGTGGCCACACTAGCTATATTTATCTTTATTTGTTTCACACACACACACACACACACACACACACACACACACACACACACACACACACACACACACACACACACACACACACACACACACATACATACACACACACACACACACACACACACACACACACACACACACACACACACACACACACACACACACATACAGGCCCTTGCGTGCAAACCCCGGTCAGGTCTGCAGTGTACACATCAGAGACATGATGTGCTTTCACAGAACTGAGGTTGTTCATTACTAAATGACTTTTACAGGAATATTGTTATTATACTATTCAACAGGTTGATCATAATAATGTGTATTAAACCCACAACCTAGCACTGAGGACAGAGGGACTTTATTTAAATTAGTACTTAATGGAAACGATACATAATGATACATAAGAGCCATGTCATACATTCAGCCTAGGAATAGTAGCATTGTGCATTATTAAAAATATACAGATCAATTGTTCGAATCCCATTGTTGCAAAGTAAAACTCTAATAAAACTCTAGTCTGACATCAACAGAGAAGACTTAGTGTATGTACTACAAATACAGCATTAGGATTTCGAGTGGACCGTGCACCTTGTGAACCATCAGAGGCTTATGACGCAACATATCTTCCAGTTGCTATTAGACAATTTATAATTCTCGACCATTTTTCGGAACTGGTTTCTTGGGTCCGTGAGTAAATGCCAAATGAGATGATAGTCCTTAAGTAAGTTCCTGGCGATCCCATGTCACGCTCTTGCCCATCAGCCGGTGAATGCTGAGACGGAACTCGATGAGAGCGATGTATTTTTTAAGTGCTCCGAATGTACTTCTAACAAGCGTGCGATTCACTTCGTGAGTAAACCGCAGCTGCAGCTGATTCAAACAGTCGAGCCAACTTTCTACATCACAATATGCGTTTTGTAGTTAGTCAAGTTACCTTTTGTGTGGCGCATGCACGGGTCGTTAGCGTCCAGCTCCCAGCTTAGAGAGTCCTGTATTGACACAGACGTCAATACATCTCGATGTCATGCAACACACAAAGTCTGTCGCATACAGGTGGGTTAACACATGTACGATACCTTTTGTGTGGCGCATGCACGGGTCGTTAGCGTCCAGCTCCTGGCTTATAGAGAGTCCTGTATTGACACAGACGTCAATACATCTCGATGTCATGCAACACACAAAGTCTGTCGCATACAGGTGGGTTAACACAGATGTACGATGTGTGCGATGGCGCGCCCGTTTACAATGGGACACGACGATGATCATTGTTAACCAAACTCTTGTTTCTCACGACAGGTGGTAGCGTTGTCTCCTGCACCTGGTCTTCGTGCACAGAGGGTGTTGTAATGTGCTCGTCATAGTCGCGATCGTTGTCACTCGAATCCGTTGTTCTCACGACAGGTGGTAGCGTTGTCTCCTGCATGTTGTCTTCGCGTGCGGCAAGCGTTGTGCTGTGCTCGTTATAATGGTTGTCTTCGTACAAAGGGGGTGTTGAATACTCCTTCGCGAGTAGTCTAGGAGGTGGTGTGATGGAACGTATCTCAGAGGCGTTATTAGAGCGTACCACCATGGCCTGAGCAACTGCGACTACTGAGAGTACACCCAGTACAGACAGCGAGATCAATTTTTTTTCTTGGGTGTTGTACGTGTGGGTACAGCCGCTTTAATGGTAGTGAGAGCAAGTGGGCAAATGTATTTATAGGTCACTAGCAGAATCTAAGGCACGTGGTCAGAGTGTAATCGTAACCACCTAAAGTAGCTCTTGTCATAATTTAATATACATAGAAATCAGAAACGGGTATGTCAGGATAGACATCGCGAGTGATAATGCGGCCAGTATCTGTGTGCGCTTGAGAGCACCTTGTTGTTCTACTGTGGTGCCCACGCCGCCGGGTCTGTAAATGTCATCGACCTACTTTATATACGCATATGCTAAAGACCGTATATTCTCTATGGATTTGAACACGTCCTTTGTTTCGCGTAACGCTTGAGCTGTCTCGAGCGTGATGTTGTGAGTGTACACCAGTGTTTCGCGTGCACCGAGGTCCGAAAGGGCGTGCGCTACAACTATTAACCTTGGTTTGGGAGTGTGGCGAAACGCTCACTCCGCTGTAATGGGCAGATGCAATGTTATCACCTGGTACGTTTCGTTAGTCGGGTCGTAACACACCGGTCCGTCACACGGACCGTCACATTGTATGGGGCTTATACTATTCAACAGGTTGATCATAATAATGTGTATTAAACCCACAACCTAGCACTGAGGACAGAGGGACTTTATTTAAATTAGTACTTAATGGAAACAATACATAATGATACATAAGAGCCATGTCATACATTCAGCCTAGGAATAGTAGCATTGTGCACTATTAAAAATATACACATCAATTGCTCGAATCCCATTGTTGCAAAGTAAAACTCTAATAAAACTCTAGTCTGACATCAACAGAGAAGACTTAGTGTATGTACTACAAATACAGCATTAGGATTTCGAGTGGACCGTGCACCTGGTGAACCATCAGAGGCTTATGACGCAACATATCTTCCAGTTCTGACTGAGCGCCTCCAGGAGAGAGGCCCAAGCAAGACACGCCCCGAGGAGCGTCTTGCCACATGTCACTACTCGGTCTGACTGAGCGCCTCCAGGAGAGAGGTCCAAGCAAGACACGCCCCGAGGAGCGTCTTGCCACATGTCACTACTCGGTCTGACTGAGCGCCTCCAGGAGGGAGGTCAAGACGCTCCTCGGGGCGCGTCTTGCTTGGGCCTCTCTCGTGGAGGCCCTCTGTCAGACCCAGTGTTGACATGTGTCAAGACGCTCCTCGGGGCGCGTCTTGCTTGGGCATCTCTCCTGGAGGCCCTCAGTCAGACCCATTGTTGACATGTGGCAAGACGCTCCTCGGAGCACGTCTTGCTTGGGCCTCTCTCCTGGAGGCGCTCAAACAGACCGAGTAGTGACATGTGGCAAGACGCTCCTCGGGGCGCGTCTTGCTGGGGCTTCTCTCATGGAGGCACTCAGTCAGACCCAGTGTTGACATGTGGCAAGACGCTCCTCGGGGCGCGTCTTGCTTGGACCTCTCTCCCTGAGGCGCTCAGTAAGACCGAGTAGTGACATGTGGCAAGACGCTCCTCGGGGCGCATCTTGCTTGGGCCTCTCTCATGGAGGCCCTCTGTCAGACCCAGTGTTGACATGTGTCAAGACGCTCCTCGGGGGGCGTCTTGCTTTGGCCTCTCTCCTGGAGGCACTCAGTCTGACCGAGTGCTGACATGTGGCAAGACGCTCCTCGGGGCGCGTCTTGCTTGGACTTCTCTCCCGGAGGCCCTCATTAAGAACCATTGTTGACATGTGGCAAGACGCTCCTCGGGGCGCGTCTTGCTTGGGCCTCTCTCCAGAAGGCCCTCAATCAGACCCAGTGTTGACACGTGGCAAGACACTCCTCGGGGCGCGTCTTGCTTGGGCCTCTCTCCTGCAGGCCCTCTGTCATACCCAGTGTTGACATGTGTCAAGACGCTCCTCGGGGCGCATCTTGCTTGGTCTTCTCTCCTGGAGGCCCTCAGTCAGACCCATTGTTGGCATGTGGCAAGACGCTCCTCGGGGCGCGTCTTGCTTGGGCCTCTCTCCTGGAGGCGCTCAGTCAGACCGAGTGCTGACATGTGGTAAGACGTTCCTCGGGGCGCGTCTTGCTTGGGCTTCTCTCCTGGAGGCGCTCAGAAAGACCCAGTGTTGACATGTGATAAGACGCTCCTCGGGGCGCGTCTTGCTTGGGCCTCTCTCCTGGAGGCGCTCAGTCAGAACCAGAGGTGACATGTGGCAAGACGCTCCTCGGGGCGCGTCTTGCTTGGGCCTCTCTCCTGGAGGCCCTCTGTCAGACCCAGTGTTGACATGTGGCAAGACGCTCCTCCGGGCGCATCTTGCTT
Source organism: Nothobranchius furzeri (assembly GCF_043380555.1). Classification (NCBI taxonomy): domain Eukaryota; kingdom Metazoa; phylum Chordata; class Actinopteri; order Cyprinodontiformes; family Nothobranchiidae; genus Nothobranchius; species Nothobranchius furzeri. The sequence goes on from NC_091741.1 coordinate 2,643,906, forward strand.
GGGCCTCTCTCCTGGAGGCCCTCAGTCAGACCCATTGTTGACATGTGGCAAGACGCTCCTCGGGGCGCGTCTTGCTTGGGCCTCTCTCCTGGAGGCGCTCAGTCAGACCGAGTGCTGACCTAAGGCAAGACGCTCCTCGGGGCGCGTCTTGCTGGGGCCTCTCTCCTGGAGGCGCTCAGTCAGACCCAGTGCTGACATGTGGCAAGACGCTCCTCGGGGCTCGTCTTGCTTGGGCCTCTCTCCTGGAGGCGCTCAGTCAGACTGAGTAGTGACATGTGGCCTGACGATCCTTGGGGCACGTCTTGCTTGGGCCTCTCTCCAGGAGGCGCTCAGTCAGACCCAGTGGTGACATGTGGCAAGACACTCCTCGGGGCGCGTCTTGCTTGGGCCTCTCTCGTGGAGGCCCTCTGTCAGACCCAGTGTTGACATGTGTCAAGACGCTCCTCGGGGCGCGTCTTGCTTGGGCTTCTCTCCTGGAGGCCCTCAGTGAGACCCATTGTTGACATGTGGCAAGACGCTCCTCGGGGCGCGTCTTGCTTGGGCTTCTCTCCTGGAGGCGCTCAGACAGACCCAGTGTTGACATGTGACAAGACGCTCCTCGGGGCGCGTCTTGCTTGGGCCTCTCTCCTGGAGGCGCTCAGTCAGAACCAGAGGTGACATGTGGCAAGACGCTCCTCGGGGCGCGTCTTGCTTGGGCCTCTCTCCTGGAGGCCCTCTGTCAGACCCAATGTTGACATGTGGCAAGACGCTCCTCCGAGCGCATCTTGCTTGGGCCTCTCTCCTGGAGGCGCTCAGTCAGACTGAGTAGTGACATGTTGCAAGACGCTCCTCGGGGCGCGTCTTGCTTGGGCCTCTCTCCTGGAGGCGCTCAGTCAGACTGAGTAGTGACATGTGGCCTGACGCTCCTCGGGGCGCGTGTTGCTTGGGCCTCTCTCCTGGAGGCGCTCAGTCTGACCAAGTGGTGACATGTGGCAAGACACTCTTCGGGGCGCGTCTTGCTTGGGCCTCTCTCCTGGAGGCCCTCTGTCATACCCAGTGTTGACATGTGTCAAGACGCTCCTCGGGGCGCGTCTTGCTTGGGCTTCTCTCCTGGAGGCCCTCAGTCAGACCCATTGTTGGCATGTGGCAAGACGCTCCTCGGGGCGCGTCTTGCTTGGGCCTCTCTCCTGGAGGCGCTCAGTCAGACCGAGTGCTGACATGTGGCAAGACGCTCCTCGGGCCGCGTGTTGCTTGGGCTTCTCTCCTGGAGGCCCTCAGTCAGACCCATTGTTGACATGTGGCAAGACGTTCCTCGGGGCGCGTCTTGCTTGGGCCTCTCTCCTGGAGGCGCTCAGTCAGACCGAGTGCTGACATGTGGCAAGACGCTCCTCGGGGCGCGTCTTGCTTGGGCTTCTCTCCTGGAGGCGCTCAGAAAGACCCAGTGTTGACATGTGGCAAGACGCTCCTCCGGGCGCATCTTGCTTGGGCCTCTCTCCTGGAGGCCCTCAGTCAGACCCATTGTTGACATGTGGCAAGACGCTCCTCGGGGCGCGTCTTGCTTGGGCCTCTCTCCTGGAGGCGCTCAGTCAGACTGAGTAGTGACATGTGGCCTGACGATCCTCGGGGCACGTCTTGCTTGGGCCTCTCTCCTGGAGGCGCTCAGTCAGACCCAGTGGTGACATGTGGCAAGACACTCCTCGGGGCGCGTCTTGCTTGGGCCTCTCTCGTGGAGGCCCTCTGTCAGACCCAGTGTTGACATGTGTCAAGACGCTCCTCAGGGCGCGTCTTGCTTGGGCTTCTCTCCTGGAGGCCCTGAGTCAGACCCATTGTTGACATGTGGCAAGACGCTCCTCGGGGCGCGTCTTGCTTGGGCTTCTCTCCTGGAGGCACTCAGACAGACCCAGTGTTGACATGTGACAAGACGCTCCTCGGGGCGCGTCTTGCTTGCGCCTCTCTCCTGGAGGCGCTCAGTCAGAACGAGAGGTGACATGTGGCAAGACGCTCCTCGGGGCGCGTCTTGCTTGGGCCTCTCTCCTGGAGGCCCTCTGTCAGACCCAGTGTTGACATGTGGCAAGACGCTCCTCCGGGCGCATCTTGCTTGGGCCTCTCTCCTGGAGGCGCTCAGTCAGACTGAGTAGTGACATGTGGCAAGACACTCCTCGGGGCGCGTCTTGGTTGGGCCTCTCTCCTGGAGGCGCTCATTCAGACCCAGTGGTGACATGTGGCAAGACGCTCCTCGGGGCGCGTATTGCTTTGGCCTCTCTCCTGAATGCCCTCTGTCAGACCGAGTGTTGACATGTGGCAAGACTCTCCTCGGGGCGCGTCTTGCTTGGGCTTCTCTCATGGAGGCCCTCAGTCCGACCCAGTGTTGACATGTGTCAAGACGCTCCTCGGGGCGTGTCTTGCTTGGGCCTCTCTCCTGGAGGCGCTCAGTCAGACCCAGTGTTGACATGTGGCAAGACGCTCCTTTGGGCGCGTCTTGCTTGGGCTTCTCTCCTGGAGGCCCTCAGTCAGACCCATTGTTGACATGTGGCAAAACGCTCCTCGGGGCACGTCTTGCTTGTGCCTCTCTCCTGGAGGCGCTCAGTCAGACCGAGTAGTGACATGTGGCAAGACGCTCCTCGGGGCGCGTCTTGCTTGGACCTCCCTCCTGGAGGCGCTCAGTCAGACCGAGTAGTGACATGTGGCAAGACGCTCCTCGGGGCGCGTCTTGCTTGGGCCTCTCTCCTGGAGGCGCTCAGTCAGACCGAGTGCTGACATAAGGCAAGACGCTCCTCGGGGCGCGTCTTGCTGGGGCCTCTCTCCAGGAGGTGGTCAATCAGACCCAGTGGTGACACGTGGCAAGACGCTCCTCTGGGCGCGTTTTGCTTGGGCCTCTCTCCTGGAGGAGCTCAGTCAGACCCAGTGGTGACACGTGGCAAGACGCTCCTCGGGGCGCGTCTTGCTTGGGCCTCTCTCCTGGAGGCGCTCAGTCAGACACAGTGTTGACATGTGGCAAGACACTCCTCGGGGCGCGTCTTGCCTGGGCCTCTCTCCTGGATGCCCTCTGTCAGACCCAGTGTTGACATGTGGCAAGACTCTCCTCGGGGCGCGTCTTGCTTGGGCTTCTCTCATGGAGGCCCTCAGTCAGACCCAGTGTTGACATGTGTCAAGACGCTCCTCGGGCCGTGTCTTGCTTGGGCCTCTCTCCTGGAAGCGCTCAGTCAGACCCAGTGTTGACATGTGGCAAGACGCTCCTCGGGGCGCTTCTTGCTTGGGCTTCTCTCCTGGAGGCCCTCAGTCAGACCCATTGTTGACATGTGGCAAGACGCTCCGCGGGGCACGTCTTGCTTGGGCCTCTCTCCTGGAGGCGCTCAGTCAGACCGAGTAGTGACATGTGGCAAGACGCTCCTCGGGGCGCGTCTTGCTGGGGCTTCTCTCATGGAGGCACTCAGTCAGACCCAGTGTTGACATGTGGCAAGACGCTCCTCGGGGCGCGTGTTGCTTGGACCTCTCTCCTGGAGGCGCTCAGTCAGACCCAGTGTTGACATGTGGCAAGACACTCCTCGGGGCGCGTCTTGCCTGGGCTTCTCTCATGGAGGCCCACAGTAAGACCCATTGTTGACATGTGGAAAGAAGGTCCTCGGGGCGCGTCTTGCTTTGGCTTCTCTCCTGGAGGCCCTCAGTCAGACCCATTGTTGACATGTGGCAAGACGCTCCTCGGGGCGCGTCTTGCTGGGGCTTCTCTCATGGAGGCACTCAGTCAGACCCAGTGTTGACATGTGGCAAGACGCTCCTCGGGGCGCGTGTTGCTTGGACCTCTCTCCTGGAGGCGCTCAGTCAGACCGAGTAGTGACATGTGGCAAGACGCTCCTCGGGGCGCGTCTTGCCGGGGCCTCTCTCCTGGAGGCGCTCAGTCAGACCCAGTGTTGACATGTGTCAAGACGCTCCTCGGGGGTTTCTTGCTAGCGCCTCTCTCCTGGAGGCGCTCAGTCAGACCCAGAGGCGACATGTGGCAAGACGCTCCTCGGGCCTCTCTCCTGGAGGCGCTCAGTCAGACCCAGTGTTGACATGTGGCAAGACGTTCCTCGGGGCGCGTCTTGCTTGGGCCTCTCGCCTGGAGGCGCTCAGTCAGACCGAGTGCTGACATGTTGCAAGACGCTCCTCCGGGCGCGTCTTGCTTGGGCCTCTCTCCTGGAGGCGCTCAGTCAGACCCAGTGTTGACATGTGGCAAGACGCTCCTCGGGGCGCGTCGTGCTTGGGCCTCTCTCCTGGAGGCGCTCAGTCAGACCGAGTGCTGACATGTGGCAAGAACATCCTCGGGGCGCATCTTGCTTGGGCTTCTCTCCTGGAGGCCCTCAGTCAGACCCAGTGTTGACATGTGGCAAGACGCTCCTCGGGGCGCGTCTTATTTGGGCCTCTCTCCTGGGGGCCCTCAGTCAGACCCAGTGTTGACATGTGGCAAGACGCTCCTCGGGGCGCGTCTTGCTTGGGCTTCTCTCCTGGAGGCCCTCAGTCAGACCCATTGTTGACATTTGGGAAGACGTTCCTCGGGGCACGTCTTGCTTGGGCCTCTCTCCTGGAGGTGCTCAGTCAGACCGAGTAGTGACATGTGGCAAGACGCTCCTCGGGGCGCGTCTTGCTTGGACCTCCCTCCTGGAGGCGCTCAGTCAGACCGAGTAGTGACATGTGGCAAGACGCTCCTCGGGGCGTGTCTTGCTTGGACCTCTCTCCTGGAGGCGCTCAGTTAGACCGAGTAGTGACATGTGGCAAGACGCTCCTCGGGGCGGGTCTTGCTTGGGCCTCTCTCCTGGAGGCGCTCAGTCAGAACTGGAAGATATGTTGCGTCATAAGCCTCTGATGGTTCACCAGGTGCACGGTCCACTCGAAATCCTAATGCTGTATTTGTAGTACATACACTAAGTCTTCTCTGTTGATGTCAGACTAGAGTTTTATTAGAGTTTTACTTTGCAACAATGGGATTCGAGCAATTGATGTGTATATTTTTAATAGTGCACAATGCTACTATTCCTAGGCTGAATGTATGACATGGCTCTTGTGTATCATTATGTATAGTTTCCATTAAGTACTAATTTAAATAAAGTCCCTCTGTCCTCAGTGCTAGGTTGTGGGTTTAATACACATTATTATGATCAACCTGTTGAATAGTATAATAACAATATTCCTGTAAAAGTCATTTAGTAATGAACAACCTCAGTTCTGTGAAAGAACATCATGTCTCTGATGTGTACACTGCAGGCCTGACCGGTCTTGCTGGGGCCTCTCTCCTGGAGGCGCTCAATCAGACCCAGTGGTGACACGTGGCAAGACGCTCCTCGGGGCGCGTCTTGCTTGGGCCTCTCTCCTGGAGGCGCTCAGTCAGACCAAGTGGTGACACGTGGCAAGAAGCTCCTCGGGGCGCGTCTTGCTTGGGCCTCTCTCCTGGAGGCGCTCAGTCAGACCCAGTGTTGACATGTGGAAAGACACTCCTCGGGGCGCGTCTTGCTTGGGCCTCTCTCATGGAGGCCCTCTGTCAGACCCAGTGTTGACATGTGTCAAGACGCTCCTCGGGGCGCGTCTTGCTTTGGCTTCTCTCGTGGAGGCGCTCAGTCAGACCGAGTGCTGACATGTGGCAAGAAGCTCCTCGGGGCGCGTCTTGCTTGGGCTTCTCTCCTGGAGGCCCTCAGTAAGACCCATTGTTGACATGTGGCAAGACGCTCCTCGTGGTGCGTCTTGCTTGGGCCTCTCTCCAGAAGGCCCTCAATCAGACCCAGTGTTGACACGTGGCAAGACGCTTCTCGGGGCGCGTCTTGCTTGGGCCTCTCTCCTGGAGGGGCTCAGTCAGACTGAGTAGTGACATGTGGCCTGACGCTCCTCGGGGCGCGTCTTGCCTGGGCCTCTCTCCTGGAGGCGCTCAGTCAGACCCAGTGGTGACATGTGGCAAGACACTCCTCGGGGCGCGTCTTTCTTGGGCCCCTCTCCTGGAGGCCCTCTGTCAGACCCAGTGTTGACATGTGTCAAGACGCTCCACGGGGCGCGTCTTGCTTGGGCTTCTCTCCTGGAGGCCCTCAGTCAGACCCATTGTTGACATGTGGCAAGACGCTCCTCGGGGCGCGTCTTGCTTGGGCCTCTCTCCTGGAGGCGCTCAGTCAGAACCAGAGGTGACATGTGGCAAGACGCTCCTCGGGGCGCGTCTTGCTTGGGCCTCTCTCCTGGAGGCCCTCTTTCAGACCCAGTGTTGACATGTGGCAAGACGCTCCTCCGGGCGCATCTTGCTTGGGCCTCTCTCCTGGAGGCCCTCAGTAAGACCCATTGTTGACATGTGGCAAGACGCTCCTCGGGGCGCGTATTGCTTGGGCCTCTCTCCAGAAGGCCCTCAATAAGACCCAGTGTTGACATGTGGCAAGACGCTCCACGGGGCGCGTCTTGCTTGGGCTTCTCTCCTGGAGGCCCTCAGTCAGACCCATTGTTGACATGTGGCAAGACGCTCCTCGGGGCGCGTCTTGCTTGGGCCTCTCTCCTGGAGGCGCTCAGTCAGACCCAGTGTTGACATTTGGCAAGACGCTCCACGGGGCGCGTCTTGCTTGGGCTTCTCTCCTGGAGGCCCTCAGTCAGACCCATTGTTGACATGTGGCAAGACGCTCCTCGGGGCACGTCTTGCTTGGGCCTCTCTCCTGGAGGCGCTCAGTCAGACCGAGTAGTGACATGTGGCAAGACGCTCCTCGGGGCGCGTCTTGCTTGGGCCTCTCTCATGGAGGCCCTCTGTCAGACCCAGTGTTGACATGTGGCAAGACGCTCCTCGGGGCGCGTCTTGCTTGGGCCTCTCTCCAGAAGGCCCTCAATCAGACCCAGTGTTGACATGAGGCAAGACGCTCCTCGGGGCGCGTCTTGCTTGAGCTTCTCTCATGGAGGCCCTCTGTCAGACCCAGTGTTGACATGTGTCAAGACGCTCCACGGGGCGCGTCTTGCTTGGGCTTCTCTCCTGGAGGCCCTCAGTCAGACCCATTGTTGACATGTGGCAAGACGCTCCTCGGGGCGCGTCTTGCTTGGACCTCTCTCCTGGAGGCGCTCAGTCAGAACCAGAGGTGACATGTGGCAAGACGCTCCTCGGGGCGCGTCTTGCTTGGGCCTCTCTCCTGGAGGCCCTCTGTCAGACCCAGTGTTGACATGTGGCAAGACGCTCCTCCGGGCGCATCTTGCTTGGGCCTCTCTCCTGGAGGCCCTCAGTAAGACCCATTGTTGACATGTGGCAAGACGCTCCTCGGGGCGCGTATTGCTTGGGCGTCTCTCCAGAAGGCCCTCAATAAGACCCAGTGTTTACATGTGGCAAGACGCTCCACGGGGCGCGTCTTGCTTGGGCTTCTCTCCTGGAGGCCCTCAGTCAGACCCATTGTTGACATGTGGCAAGACGCTCCTCGGGGCGCGTCTTGCTTGGGCCTCTCTCCTGGAGGCGCTCAGTCAGACCCAGTGTTGACATGTGGCAAGACGCTCCACGGGGCGCGTCTTGCTTGGGCTTCTCTCCTGGAGGCCCTCAGTCAGACCCATTGTTGACATGTGGCAAGACGCTCCTCGGGGCACGTCTTGCTTGGGCCTCTCTCCTGGAGGCGCTCAGTCAGACCGAGTTGTGACATGTGGCAAGACGCTCCCCGGGGCGCGTCTTGCTTGGACCTCTCTCCTGGAGGCGCTCAGTTAGACCGAGTAGTGACATGTCGCAAGACGCTCCTCGGGGCGCGTCTTGCTTGGGCCTCTCTCATGGAGGCCCTCTGTCAGACCCAGTGTTGACAAGTGGCAAGACGCTCCTCGGGGCGCGTCTTGCTTGGGCCTCTCTCCTGGAGGCGCTCAGTCAGAACCAGAGGTGACATGTGGCAAGACGCTCCTCGGGGTGCGTCTTGCTTGGGCCTCTCTCCTGGAGGCCCTCTGTCAGACCCAGTGTTGACATGTGGCAAAACGCTCCTCCGGGCGCATCTTGCTTGGGCCTCTCTCCTGGAGGCCCTCAGTAAGACCCATTGTATACATGTGGCAAGACGCTCCTCGGGGCGCGTCTTGCTTGGGCCTCTCTCCAGAAGGCCCTCAATCAGACCCAGTGTTGACATGTGGCAAGACGCTCCTCGGGGCGCGTCTTGCTTGGGCTTCTCTCATGGAGGCCCTCAGTCAGACCCAGTGTTGACATGTGTCAAGACGCTCCTCGGGGCGTGTCTTGCTTGGGCCTCTCTCCTGGAGGCGCTCAAACAGACCGAGTAGTGACATGTGGCAAGACGCTCCTCGGGGCGCGTCTTGCTGGGGCTTCTCTCATGGAGGCACTCAGTCAGATCCAGTGTTGACATGTGGCAAGACGCTCCTCGGGGCGCGTCTTGCTTGGACCTCTCTCCCTGAGGCGCTCAGTCAGACCGAGTAGTGACATGTGGCAAGACGCTCCTCGGGGCGCGTCTTGCTTGGACTTCTCTCCCTGAGGCGCTCAGTCAGACCCAGTGTTGACATTTGGCAAGACACTCCTCGGGGCGCGTCTTGCTTGGGCCTCTCTCATGGAGGCCCTCTGTCAGACCCAGTGTTGACATGTGTCAAGACGCTCCTCGGGGGGCGTCTTGCTTTGGCCTCTCTCCTGGAGGTGCTCAGTCTGACCGAGTGCTGACATGTGGCAAGAAGCTCCTCGGGGCGCGTCTTGCTTGGGCTTCTCACCTGGAGGCTCTCAGTAAGAACCATTGTTGACATGTGGCAAGACGCTCCTCGGGGCGCGTCTTGCTTGGGCCTCTCTCCAGAAGGCCCTCAATCAGACCCAGTGTTGACACGTGGCAAGACGCTCCTCGGGGCGCGTCTTGCTTGGGCCTCTCTCCTGGAGGCGCTCAGTCAGACCAAGTGGTGACATGTGGCAAGACACTCCTCGGGGCGCGTCTTGCTTGGGCCTCTCTCCTGGAGGCCCTCTGTCAGACCCAGTGTTGACATGTGGCAAGACACTCCTCGGGGCGCGTCTTGCTTGGGCCTCTCTCATGGAGGCCCTCTGTCAGACCCAGTGTTGACATGTGTCAAGACGCTCCTCGGGGCGCGTCTTGCTTTGGCCTCTCTCCTGGAGGCGCTCAGTCAGACCGAGTGCTGACATGTGGCAAGAAGCTCCACGGGGCGCGTCTTGCTTGGGCTTCTCTCCTGGAGGCCCTCAGTCAGACCCATTGTTGACATGTGGCAAGACGCTCCTCGGGGCGCGTCTTGCTTGGGCCTCTCTCCTGGAGGCGCTCAGTCAGACCCAGTGTTGACATGTGGCAAGACGCTCCACGGGGCGCGTCTTGCTTGGGCTTCATGTCAACAATGGGTCTTACTGAGGGCCTCCAGGAGAGAAGCCCAAGCAAGACACGCCCCGAGGAGCTTCTTGCCACATGTCAGCACTCGGTCTGACTGAGCGCCTCCAGGAGAGAGGCCAAAGCAAGACGCGCCCCGAGGAGCGTATTGACACATGTCAACACTGGGTCTGACAGAGGGCCTCCATGAGAGAGGCCCAAGCAAGACGCGCCCCGAGGAGAGTCTTGCCACATGTCAACACTGGGTCTGACAGAGGGCCTCCAGGAGAGAGGCCCAAGCAAGATGCGCCCCGAGGATTGTCTTGCCACATGTCACCACTTGGTCTGACTGAGCGCCTCCAGGAGAGAGGCCCAAGCAACACGCGCCCCGAGGAGCGTCAGGCCACATGTCACTACTCAGTCTGACTGAGCGCCTCCAGGAGAGAGGCCCAAGCAAGACGTGCCCCGAGGAGCGTCTTGCCACGTGTCAACACTGGGTCTGATTGAGGGCCTTCTGGAGAGAGGCCCAAGCAAGACGCGTCCCGAGGAGCGTCTTGCCACATGTCAACAATGGTTCTTACTGAGGGCCTCCGGGAGAGAAGTCCAAGCAAGACGCGCCCCGAGGAGCTTCTTGCCACATGTCAGCACTCGGTCTGACTGAGTGCCTCCAGGAGAGAGGCCAAAGCAAGACGCCCCCCGAGGAGCGTCTTGACACATGTCAACACTGGGTCTGACAGAGGGCCTCCATGAGAGAGGCCCAAGCAAGACGCGCCCCGAGGAGCGTCTTGCCACATGTCACTACTCGGTCTTACTGAGCGCCTCAGGCAGAGAGGTCCAAGCAAGACGCGCCCCGAGGAGCGTCTTGCCACATGTCAACACTGGGTCTGACTGAGTGCCTCCATGAGAGAAGCCCCAGCAAGACGCGCCCAGAGGAGCGTCTTGCCACATGTCACTACTCGGTCTGTTTGAGCGCCTCCAGGAGAGAGGCCCAAGCAAGACGTGCCCCGAGGAGCGTCTTGCCACATGTCAACAATGGGTCTGACTGAGGGCCTCCAGGAGAGAAGCCCAAGCAAGACACGCCCCGAGGAGCGTCTTGCCACATGTCAACACTGGGTCTGACTGAGCGCCTCCAGGAGAGAGGCCCAAGCAAGACACGCCCCGAGGAGCGTCTTGACACATGTCAACACTGGGTCTGACTGACGGCCTCCATGAGAGAAGCCCAAGCAAGACGCGCCCCGAGGAGAGTCTTGCCACATGTCAACACTCGGTCTGACAGAGGGCATCCAGGAGAGAGGCCCAAGCATTATGCGCCCCGAGGAGCGTCTTGCCACTTAAACCCACAACCTAGCACTGAGGACAGAGGGACTTTATTTAAATTAGTACTTAATGGAAACGATACATAATGATACATAAGAGCCATGTCACACATTCAGCCTAGGAATAGTAGCATTGTGCACTATTAAAAATATACACATCAATTGCTCGAATCCCATTGTTGCAAAGTAAAACTCTAATAAAACTCTAGTCTGACATCAACAGAGAAGACTTAGTGTATGTACTACAAATACAGCATTAGGATTTAGAGTGGACCGTGCACCTTGTGAACCATCAGAGGCTTATGACGCAACATATCTTCCAGTTGCTATTAGACAAGTTATAATTCTCGACCATTTTTCGGAACTGGTTTCTTGGGTCCGTGAGTAAATGCCATTAGTACTTAATGGAAACGATACATAATGATACATAAGAGCCATGTCGTACATTCAGCCTAGGAATAGTAGCATTGTGCACTATTAAAAATATACACATCAATTGCTCGAATCCCATTGTTGCAAAGTAAAACTCTAATAAAACTCTAGTCCGACATCAACAGAGAAGACTTAGTGTATGTACTACAAATACAGCATTAGGATTTCGAGTGGACCATGCACCTTGTGAACCATCAGAGGCTTATGACGCAACATATCTTCCAGTTGCTATTAGACAAGTTATAATTCTCGACCATTTTTCGGAACTGGTTTCTTGGGTCCGTGAGTAAATGCCAAATGAGATGATAGTCCTTAAGTAAGTTCCTGGCGATCCCATGTCACGCTCTTGCCCATCAGCCGGTGAACGCTGAGACGGAACTCGATGAGAGCGATGTATTTTTTAAGTGCTCCGAATGTACTTCTAACAAGCGTGCGATTCACTTTGTGAGTAAACAGCAGCTGCAGCTGATTCAAACAGTCGAGCCAACTTTCTACATCACAATATGCGTTTTGTAGTTAGTCGAGTTACCTTTTGTGTGGCGCATGCACAGGTCGTTATCGTCCAGCTCCCAGCTTAGAGAGTCCTGTATTGACACAGACGTCAATACATCTCGATGTCATGCAACACACAAAGTCTGTCGCATACAGGTGGGTTAACACATGTACGATACCTTTTGTGTGGCGCATGCACGGGTTGTTAGCGTCCAGCTCCCAGCTTAGAGAGTCCTGTATTGACACAGACGTCAATACATCTCGATGTCATGCAACACACAAAGTCTGTCACATACAGGTGGGTTAGCACATGTACGATACCTTTTGTGTGGCGCATGCACGGGTCGTTAGCGTCCAGCTCCCGGCTTATAGAGAGTCCTGTATTGACACAGACGTCAATACATCTCGATGTCATGCAACACACAAAGTCTGTCGCATACAGGTGGGTTAACACACATGTACGATGTGTGCGATGGCACGCCTAGTTTACAATGGGACACGACGATGATCATTGTTAACCAATCTCTTGTTTCTCACGACAGGTGGTAGCGTTGTCTCCTGCACCTGGTCTTCGTGCACAGAGGGTGCTGTAATGTGCTCATCATAGTCGCGATCGTTGTCACTCGAATCCGTTGTTCTCACGACAGGTGGTAGCGTTGTCTCCTGCATGTTGTCTTCACGTGCGGCAAGCGTTGTGCTGTGCTCGTTATAATGGTTGTCTTCGTACAAAGGGGGTGTTGAATACTCCTTCGCGAGTAGTGTAGGAGGTGGTGTGATGGGACGTATCTCAGAGGCGTTATGTGAGCGTACCACCATGGCCTGAGCAACTGCGACTACTGAGAGTACACCCAGTACAGACAGCGAGATCTTTTTTTTTCTTGGGTGTTGTACGTGTGGGTACAGCCGCTTTAATGGCAGTGAGAGCAAGTGGGCAAATGTATTTATAGGTCACTAGCAGAAACTAAGGCACATGGTCAGAGTGTAATCGTAACCACCGTAGCTCTTGTCATAATTTAATATACATAGAAATCAGAAACGGGCATGTCAGGATAGACATCGCGAGTGATAATGCGGCCAGTATCTGTGTGCGCTTGAGAGCACCTTGTTGTTCTACTGTGGTGCCCACGCCGCCAGGTCTGTAAATGTCATCGACCTCCTTTATATACGCATACGCTAAAGACCGTATATTCTCTATGGATTTGAACGCGTCCTATGTTTCGCGTAATGCTTGAGCTGTCTCGAGCGTGATGTTGTGAGTGTACGCCAGTGTTTCACATGCACCGAGGTCCGAAAGGGCGTGCTCTACAACTATTAACCTTGGTTTGGGAGTGTGGCAAAACGCTCGCTCCGCTGTAATGGGCGGATGCAATGTTATCACCTGGTACGTTTCGTTAGTCGGGTCGTAACACACCGGTCCGTATAACGGACCGTCACATTGTATGGGGCACAGTAAGGACAACACGCCGCCGACCGTGACTTCGCACTCGACCGCGGTGGTGTTATCGATTTGCAAAGGATCACATACGCCTCTCCAGTCGCAATGAGGCACATTGTAGTCGACGCGACCGTCGGTCACCATAGCTTTCGTCAGCCAACACACTCGATTGCCCTTCGAAACATCGGCGATCAACTTGAGCTTAGAGGTCGACGTCGCTTTACTGTACGCCAGGATATCCGTGTGTGAGTGCACGCTCGACGTCGATTGACAACCGGTCATGTCAGACCTGATCAGACCTTCCGAACACATGACCATTAGTTGTTGTGCGGCCGAGAGTATCGCGATCATACCGTTGAGATGTGTAGAAAGCGCGTACACGCCAGCCTTCCACGTTTCCAAAATTTCCAGCAGTCTAGAGGGACTTGTCTTAGCGCGCACGGCTGTGCTGAATTTGCGTTGGGTAGACACAACGGCTTCTACCTCGCTTAGGATCTGTGGGCTCATGTACTCGTGGTAGGCCAAGACGTGTATAGTCGAGCGCGGTGATGCCCCGAACACTTGACCCAGTTTTGTTGTGGCGATATGCGTGTCCAGTAACGCGGCAAAGTCCGCGTGTCTAGCGTGTATTGATTTTACAGCTCGCTCATACCCCAACAGTACGGTCCGTAGAAGTTCGTTCACTTGTTTCCATGCGCTCGTGGAACACAGGACATCGCAACCTCCGTGATACTCAAGTAAAGCGTCAAACACCAGCTGCTTGCACGTTGGAAATACAATCGGTAGTAACTTCTTACTCCACTCTATGTTGAACTCTTATAGTATGTATATGGGCGGTTGCGGCGGTTTGCGCATTTTCTATCTACCCTCCGCTAATATGACTCTGTGGTCTGTCTCCTGAGATGGTGCGGTTGGAACTTGCGAGAGTGCACTATCGACGGTCGGCGTTTTCATTTCGTCAACTGCCATTTTCAGCCGCTGGCAAACGGCCGTCGACGGTCGATGCGAGACACCAACATAACGTTAGACCGCGACCCTCATGCCAGTTTTCTGTAGTACTGGTTGTAGTTTCTGGTGCACACTCGAAACGCCATTACGATCACAATTACTTTGATTAATAAATCCAGTGTTGTAGCGACTGCAGCCAGCGCCGTCGCGCAACTTGTGTCGGTGTTATCTCTCGATACTTTCATTCGTATCCGAGCGTATGCAGAATCTACGGATCTGGTGAAGTTGCTTGTCACTAGCTTGCGCACGTTTGATATGGCACTTTGCGCGAGACTCGCACAACCTGCAGTGGCGACCGTCGCGTCAGTGCAAAGTTTTTCCAATATATCGCTCGCAACATCGTTTGTCATTTGCTGTACACTGCGCACACTGGCCGCGAGGTCGCGGAGAGGGTCTTCGTTACGAGCTACTCTGGTAGCGCCGTGGTTGATGAGGACGATCATCTTTTGCAATAGTTCATCTCGAAGCGCAACGATGGTGAGGGCGACCGGTTGGCCGGTTCCGCCTTCAGGCCACACGGTTGCCGCTAGATTGCCCAATGCCACACACGCAGACGAACCCTGTACACAATCAATGACCCGTGTGCGATCGTTGATTTCTGCTAGTACGTTTGCTAGGTCTACGTGCTTCCACGGATCGGGCGTGGGCACGCGCTTGTTTTTAGAGGCGTTTTCGCGCATCCTCTACACTGCACGACCGCTCGTGGCCGCACTAGCTATATTTATCTTTATTTGATTCACACACACACACACACACACACACACACACACACACACACACACACACACACACACACACACACACACACACACACACACACACACACACACACACACACACACACACACACACACACACACACACACACACACACACAGGCCCTTGCGTGCAAACCCCGGTCAGGCCTGCAGTGTACACATCAGAGACATGATGTTCTTTCACAGAACTGAGGTTGTTCATTACTAAATGACTTTTACAGGAGTATTGTTATTATACTGTTCAACAGGTTGATCATAATAATGTGTATTAAACCCACAACCTAGCACTGAGGACAGAGGGACTTTATTTAAATTTGTACTTAATGGAAACGATACATAATGATACATAAGAGCCATGTCGTACATTCAGCCTAGGAATAGTAGCATTGTGCACTATTAAAAATATACACATCAATTGCTCGAATCCCATTGTTGCAAAGTAAAACTCTAATAAAACTCTAGTCTGACATCAACAGAGAAGACTTAGTGTATGTACTACAAATACAGCATTAGGATTTCGAGTGGACCGTGCACCTTGTGAACCATCAGAGGCTTATGACGCAACATATCTTCCAGTTGCTATTAGACAAGTTATAATTCTCTACCATTTTTCGGAACTGGTTTCTTGGGTCCGTGAGTAAATGCCAAATGAGATGATAGTCCTTAAGTAAGTTCCTGGCGATCCCATGTCACGCTCTTGCCCATCAGCCGGTGAACGCTGAGACGGAACTCGATGAGAGCGATGTATTTTTTAAGTGCTCCGAATGTACTTCTAACAAGCGTGCGATTCACTTTGTGAGTAAACCGCAGCTTCAGCTGATTCAAACAGTCGAGCCAACTTTCTACATCACAATATGCGTTTTGTAGTTAGTCGAGTTACCTTTTGTGTAGCGCATGCACGGGTCGTTATCGTCCAGCTCCCAGCTTAGAGAGTCCTGTATTGACACAGACGTCAATACATCTCGATGTCATGCAACACACAAAGTCTGTCGCATACAGGTGGGTTAACACATGTACGATACCTTTTGTGTGGCGCATGCACGGGTTGTTAGCGTCCAGCTCCCAGCTTAGAGAGTCCTGTATTGACACAGACGTCAATACATCTCGATGTCATGCAACACACAAAGTCTGTCGCATACAGGTGGGTTAACACATGTACGATACCTTTTGTGTGGCGCATGCACGGGTCGTTAGCGTCCAGCTCCCGGCTTATAGAGAGTCCTGTATTGACACAGACGTCAATACATCTCGATGTCATGCAACACACAGTCTGTCGCATACAGGTGGGTTAACACACATGTACGATGTGTGCGATGGCACGCCCAGTTTACAATGGGACACGACGATGATCATTGTTAACCAAACTCTTGTTTCTCACGACAGGTGGTAGCGTTGTCTCCTGCACCTGGTCTTCGTGCACAGAGGGTGCTGTAATGTGCTCGTCATAGTCGCGATCGTTGTCACTCGAATCCGTTGTTCTCACGACAGGTGGTAGCGTTGTCTCCTGCATGTTGTCTTCGCGTGCGGCAAGCGTTGTGCTGTGCTCGTTATAATGGTTGTCTTCGTACAAAGGGGGTGTTGAATACTCCTTCGCGAGTAGTGTAGGAGGTGGTGTTATGGGACGTATCTCAGAGGCGTTATGTGAGCGTACCACCATGGCCTGAGCAACTGCGACTACTGAGAGTACACCCAGTACAGACAGCGAGATCTTTTTTTTTCTTGGGTGTTGTACGTGTGGGTACAGCCCCTTTAATGGCAGTGAGAGCAAGTGGGCAAATGTATTTATAGGTCACTAGCAGAAACTAAGGCACGTGGTCAGAGTGTAATCGTAACCACCGTAGCTCTTGTCATAATTTAATATACATAGAAATCAGAAACGGGCATGTCAGGATAGACATGGCGAGTGATAATGCGGCCAGTATCTGTGTGCGCTTGAGAGCACCTTGTTGTTCTACTGTGGTGCCCACGCCGCCAGGTCTGTAAATGTCATCGACCTCCTTTATATACGCATACGCAAAAGACCGTATATTCTCTATGGATTTGAACACGTCCTTTGTTTCGCGTAACGCTTGAGCTGTCTCGAGCGTGATGTTGTGAGTGTAAGCCAGTGTTTCACGTGCACCGAGGTCCGAAAGAGTGTGCGCTACAACTATTAACCTTGGTTTGGGAGTGTGGCGAAACGCTCGCTCCGCTGTAATGGGCGGATGCAATGTTATCACCTGGTACGTTTCGTTAGTCGGGTCGTAACACACCGGTCCGTGACACTGACCGTCACATTGTATGGGGCACAGTAAGGACAACACGCCACCGACCGTGACTTCGCACTCGACCGCGGTGGTGTTGTCGATTTGCAAAGGATCACATACGCCTCTAAAGTCGCAATGAGGCACATTGTAGTCGACGCGACCGTCGGTCACCATAGCTTTCGTCAGCCAACACACTCGATTGCCCTTCGAAACATCGGCGATCAACGTGAGCGTAGAGGTCGCTGTCGCTTTACTGTACGCCAGGATATCCGTGTGTGAGTGCACGCTCGACGTCGATTGACAACCGGTCATGTCAGACCTGATCAGACCTTCCGAACACATGACCATTAGTTGTTGTGCGGCCGAGAGTATCGCGATCATACCGTTGAGATGTGTAGAAAGCGCGTACACGCCAGCCTTCAACGTTTCCAAAGTTTCCAGCAATCTAGAGGGACTTGTCTTAGCGCGCACGGCTGTGCTGAATTTGCGTTGGGTAGACACAACGGCTTCTACCTTGCTTAGGATCTTGTGGGCTCATGTACTCGTGGTAGGCCAAGACGTGTATAGTCGAGCGCGGTGACGCCCCGAACACTTGACCCGGTTTTGTTGTGGCGATATGCGTGTCCAGTAATGCGGCAAAGTCCGCGTGTCTAGCGTGTATTGATTTTACAGCTCACTCATACCCCAACAGTACGGTCCGTAGAAGTTCGTTCACTTGTTTCCATGCGCTCGTGGAACACAGGACATCGCAACCTCTGTGATAATCAAGTAAAGCGTCACACACCAGCTGCTTGCACGTTGTAAATACAATCGGTAGTAACTTCTTACTCCACTCTATGTTGAACTCGTATAGTATGTATATGGGCGGTTGCGGCGGTTTGCGCATTTTCTATCTACCCTCCGCTAATATGACTCTGTGGTCTGTCTCCTGAGATGGTGCGGTTGGAACTTGCGAGAGTGCACTATGGACGGTCGGCGTTTCCATTTCGTCAACTGTGCCATTTTCAGCCGCTGGCAAACGGCCGTCGACGGTCGATGCGAGACACCAACATAACGTTAGACCGCGACCCTCATGCCAGTTTTCTGTAGTACTGGTTGTAGTTTCTGGTGCACACTCGATACGCCATTACGATCACAATTACGTTGATTAATAAATCCAGTGTTGTAGCGACTGCAGCCAGCGCCGTCGCGCAACTCGTGTTGGTGTTATCTCTCGATACTTTCGTTGGTATTCAAGCGTATGCAGAATCTACGGATCTGGTGAAGTTGCTTGTCACTAGCTTGCGCACGTTTGATATGGCACTTTGCGCGAGACTCACACAACCTGCAGTGGCGACCGTCGCGTCAGTGCAAAGTTTTTCCGATATATCGCTCACAACATCGTTAGTCATTTGCTGTACACTGCGCACACTGGCCGCGAGGTCGCGGAGAGGGTCTTCGTTACGAGCTACTCTGGTAGCGCCGTGGTTGATGAGGACGATCATCTTTAGCAATAGTTCATCTCGAAGCGCAACGATGGTGAGGGCAACGGGTCTACCAGTGGTGACATGTGGCAAGACACTCCTCTGGGCGCGTCTTGCTTGGGCCTCTCTCCTGGAGGCCCTCTGTCAGACCCAGTGTTGACATGTGTCAAGACGCTCCTCGGGGCGCGTCTTGCTTGGGCTTCTCTCCTGGAGGCCCTCAGTCAGACCCATTGTTGACATGTGGCAAGACGCTCCTCGGGGCGCGTCTTGCTTGGGCTTCTCTCCTGGAGGCGCTCAGACAGACCCAGTGTTGACATGTGACAAGAGGCTCCTCGGGGCACGTCTTGCTTGGGCCTCTCTCCTGGAGGCGCTCAGTCAGAACCAGAGGTGACATGTGGCAAGATGCTCCTCGGGGCGCCTCTTGCTTGGGCCTCTCTCCTGGAGGCCCTCTGTCAGACCCAGTGTTGACATGTGGCAAGACGCTCCTCCGGGCGCATCTTGCTTGGGCCTCTCTCCTGGAGGCCCTCAGTCAGACCCATTGTTGACATGTGGCAAGACGCTCCTCGGGGCGCGTCTTGCTTGGGCCTCTCTCCTGGAGGCGCTCAGTCAGACCGAGTGCTGACATAAGGCAAGACGCTCCTCGGGGCGCGTCTTGCAGGGGCCTCTCTCCTGGAGGCGCTCAGTCAGACCCAGTGCTGACATGTGGCAAGACGCTCCTCGGGGCGCGTCTTGCTTGGGCCTCTCTCCTGGAGGCACTCAGTCAGACCCAGTGGTGACACGTGGAAAGACGCTCCTCGGGGCACATCTTGCTTGGGCCTCTCTCCTGGAGGCGCTCAGTCAGACCCAGTGTTGGCATGTGGCAAGACACTCCTCGGGGCGCGTCTTGGTTGGGCCTCTCTCCTGGAGGCGCTCATTCAGACCCAGTGGTGACATGTGGCAAGACGCTCCTCGGGGCGCGTATTGCTTCGGCCTCTCTCCTGAATGCCCTCTGTCAGACCGAGTGTTGACATGTGGCAAGACTCTCCTCGGGGCGCGTCTTGCTTGGGCTTCTCTCATGGAGGCCCTCAGTCGGACCCAGTGTTGACATATGTCAAGACGCTCCTCGGGGCGTGTCTTGCTTGGGCCTCTCTACTGGAGGCGCTCGGTCAGACCCAGTGTTGACATGTGGCAAGACGCTCCTCTGGGCAAGTCTTGCTTGGGCCTCTCTCCTGGAGGCGCTCAGTCAGACCGAGTAGTGACATGTGGCAAGACGCTCCTCGGGGCGCGTCTTGCTTGGACCTCCCTCCTGGAGGCGCTCAGTCAGACTGAGTAGTAACATTTGGCAAGACGCTCCTCGGGGCGCGCCTTGCTTGGACCTCTCTCCTGGAGGCGCTCAGTTAGACCGAGTAGTGACATGTGGCAAGACGCTCCTCGGGGCGCGTCTTGCTTCGGCCTCTCTCCTGGAGGCGCTCAGTCAGACTGAGTGCTGACATAAGGCAAGACGCTCCTCGGGGCGCGTCTTGCTGGGGCCTCTCTCCTGGAGGTGCTCAATCAGACCCAGTGGTGACACGTGGCAAGACGCTCCTCTGGGCGAGTCTTGCTTGGGCCTCTCTCCTGGAGGAGCTCAGTCAGACCCAGTGGTGACACGTGGCAAGACGCTCCTCGGGGCGCATCTTGCTTGGGCCTCTCTCCTGGAGGCACTAAGTCAGACCCAGTGTTGACACGTGGCAAGACGCTCCTCGGGGCGCGTCTTGCTTGGGCCTCTCTCCTGGAGGCGCTCAGTCAGACACAGTGTTGACATGTGGCAAGACACTCCTCGGGGCGCGTCTTGCTTGGGCTTCTCTCATGGAGGCCCTCAGTAAGACCCATTGTTGACATGTGGAAAGAAGCTCCTCGGGGCGCGTCTTGCTTTGGCTTCTCTCCTGAAGCCCCTCAGTCAGACCCATTGTTGACATGTGGCAAGACGCTCCTCGGGGCGCGTATTGCTTGGGACTCTCTCCTGGATGCCCTCTGTCAGACCCAGTGTTGACATGTGGCAAGACTCTCCTCGGGGCGCGTCTTGCTTGGACCTCTCTCCTGGAGGCGCTCAGTCAGACCGAGTAGTGACATGTGGCAAGACGCTCCTCGGGGCGCGTCTTGCTTGGGCCTCTCTCCTGGAGGCGCTCAATTAGACCCAGTGTTGAAATGTGGCAAGACGCTCCTCGGGGCGCGTCTTGCTTGGGCTTCTCTCCTGGAGGCCCTCAGTCAGACCCATTGTTGACATGTGGCAAGACGCTCCTCGGGGCGCGTCTTGCTGGGGCCTCTCTCCTGGAGGCGCTCAGTCAGACCCAGTGTTGACATGTGTCAAGACGCTCCTCGGGCGTTTCTTGCTTGCGCCTCTCTCCTGGAGGCGCTCAGTCAGACCCAGAGGTGACATGTGGCAAGACGCTCCTCGGGCCTCTCTCCTGGAGGCGCTCGGTCAGACCCAGTGTTGACATGTGGCAAGACGCTCCTTGGGGCGCTTCTTGCTTGGGCCTCTCTCCTGGAGGTGCTCAGTCAGACCCAGTGTTGACATGTGGCAAGATGCTCCTCGGGGCGCGTCTTGCTGGGGCTTCTCTCATGGAGGCACTCAGTCAGACCCAGTGTTGACATGTGGCAAGATGCTCGTCGGGGCACGTCTTGCTTGGGCCTCTCTCCTGGAGGCGCTCAGTCAGACCCAAAGGAGACATGTGTCAAGATGCTCCTCGGGGCGCGTCTTGCTTGGGCCTCTCTCCTGGAGGCGCTCAGTCAGACCCAGTGTTCACATGTGGCAAGACGCTCCTCGGGGCGCGTCTTGCTTGGGCCTCTCTCCTGGAGGCGCTCAGTCAGACCCAGTGTTGACACGTGGCAAGACGCTCCTCGGGGCGCGTCTTGGTTGGGCCTCTCTCCTGGAGGCGCTCATTCAGACCCAGTGGTGACATGTGGCAAGACGCTCCTCGGGGAGCGTATTGCTTGGACCTCTCTCCTGAATGCCCTCTGTCAGACCGAGTGTTGACATGTGGCAAGACTCTCCTCGGGGCGCGTCTTGCTGGGGCCTCTCTCCTGGAGGCGCTCAGTCGGACCCAGTGCTGACATGTGGCAAGACGCTCCTCGGGGCGCGTCTTGCTTGGGCCTCTGTCCTGGAGGCGCTCAGTCAGACTGAGTAGTGACATGTGGCCTGACGCTCCTCGGGGCGCGTCTTGCTTGGGCCTCTCTCCTGGAGGCGCTCAGTCAGACCCAGTGGTGACATGTGGCAAGACACTCCTCGGGGCGCGTCTTGCTTGGGCCTCTCTCCTGGAGGCCCTCTGTCAGACCCAGTGTTGACATGTGTCAAGACGCTCCTCGGGGCGCGTCTTGCTTGGGCTTCTCTCCTGGAGGCCCTCAGTCAGACCCATTGTTGACATGTGGCAAGACGCTGCTCGGGGCGCGTCTTGCTTGGGCTTCTCTCCTGGAGGCGCTCAGACAGACCCAGTGTTGACATGTGACAAGACGCTCCTCGGGGCGCGTCTTGCTTGGGCCTCTCTCCTGGAGGCGCTCAGTCAGAACCAGAGGTGACATGTGGCAAGACGCTCCTCGGGGCTCGTCTTGCTTGGGCCTCTCTCCTGGAGGCCCTCTGTCAGACCCAGTGTTGACATGTGGCAAGACGCTCCTCTGGGCGCATCTTGCTTGGGCCTCTCTCCTTTAGGCCCTCAGTCAGACCCATTGTTGACATGTGGCAAGACGCTCCTCGGGGCGCGTCTTGCTTGGGCCTCTCTCCTGGAGGCGCTCAGTCAGACCGAGTGCTGACATAAGGCAAGACGCTCCTCGGGGCGCGTCTTGCTGGGGCCTCTCTCCTGGAGGCGCTCAGTCAGACCCAGTGCTGACATGTGGCAAGACGCTCCTCGGGGCGCGTCTTGCTTGGGCCTCTCTCCTGGAGGCGCTCAGTCAGACCCAGTGTTGACACGTGGCAAGACGCTCCTCGGGGCGCGTCTTGCTTGGGCCTCTCTCCTGGAGGCGCTCAGTCAGACCCAGTGTTGGCATGTGGCAAAACACTCCTCGGGGCGCGTCTTGGTTGGGCCTCTCTCCTGGAGGCGCTCATTCAGACCCAGTGGTGACATGTGGCAAGACGCTCCTCGGGGCGCGTATTGCTTCGGCCTCTCTCCTGAATGCCCTCTGTCAGACCGAGTGTTGACATGTGGCAAGACTCTCCTCGGGGCGCGTCTTGCTTGGGCTTCTCTCATGGAGGCCCTCAGTCCGACCCAGTGTTGACATGTGGCAAAACGCTCCTCGGGGCACGTCTTGCTTGTGCCTCTCTCCTGGAGGCGCTCAGTCAGACCGAGTAGTGACATGTGGCAAGACGCTCCTCGGGGCGCGTCTTGCTTGGACCTCCCTCCTGGAGGCGCTCAGTCAGACCGAGTAGTGACATTGGGCAAGACGCTCCTCGGGGCGCGTCTTACTTGGACCTCTCTCCTGGAGGAGCTCAGTTAGATCGAGTAGTGACATGTGGCAAGACGCTCCTCGGGGCGCGTCTTGCTTGGGCCTCTCTCCTGGAGGCGCTCAGTCAGACCGAGTGCTGACATAAGGCAAGACGCTCCTCGGGGCGCGTCTTGCTGGGGCCTCTCTCCTGGAGGTGCTCAATCAGACCCAGTGGTGACACGTGGCAAGACGCTCCTCTGGGCGCGTCTTGCTTGGGCCTCTCTCCTGGAGGAGCTCAGTCAGACCCAGTGGTGACATGTGGCAAGACACTCCTCGGGGCGCGTCTTGCCTGGGCTTCTCTCATGGAGGCCCACAGTAAGACCCATTGTTGACATGTGGAAAGAAGGTCCTCGGGGCGCGTCTTGCTTTGGCTTCTCTGCTGGAGGCCCTCAGTCAGACCCATTGTTGACATGTGGCAAGACGCTCCTCGGGGCGCGTATTGCTTGGGCCTCTCTCCTGGATGCCCTCTGTCAGACCCAGTGTTGACATGTGGCAAGACTCTCCTCGGGGCGCGTCTTGCTTGGGCTTCTCTCATGGAGGCCCTCAGTCAGACCCAGTGTTGACATGTGTCAAGACGCTCCTCGGGCCGTGTCTTGCTTGGGCTTCTCTCCTGGAAGCGCTCAGTCAGACCCAGTGTTGACATGTGGCAAGACGCTCCTCGGGGCGCTTCTTGCTTGGGCTTCTCTCCTGGAGGACCTCAGTCAGACCCATTGTTGACATGTGGCAAGACGCTCCTCGGGGCACGTCTTGCTTGGGCCTCTCTCCTGGAGGCGCTCAGTCAGACCGAGTAGTGACATGTGGCAAGACGCTCCTCGGGGCGCGTCTTGCTGGGGCTTCTCTCATGGAGGCACTCAGTCAGACCCAGTGTTGACATGTGGCAAGACGCTCCTCGGGGCGCGTGTTGCTTGGACCTCTCTCCTGGAGGCGCTCAGTCAGACCGAGTAGTGACATGTGGCAAGACGCTCCTCGGGGCGCGTCTTGCTTGGGCCTCTCTCCTGGAGGCGCTCAATCAGACCCAGTGTTGACATGTGTCAAGACGCTCCTCGGGCGTTTCTTGCTTGCGCCTCTCTCCTGGAGGCGCTCAGTCAGACCCAGAGGTGACATGTGGCAAGACGCTCCTCGGGCCTCTCTCCTGGAGGCGCTCAGTCAGACCGAGTGCTGACATAAGGCAAGACGCTCCTCGGGGCGCGTCTTGCTGGGGCCTCTCTCCTGGAGGTGCTCAATCAGACCCAGTGGTGACACGTGGCAAGACGCTCCTCTGGGCGCGTCTTGCTTGGGCCTCTCTCCTGGAGGAGCTCAGTCAGACCCAGTGGTGACATGTGGCAAGACACTCCTCGGGGCGCGTCTTGCCTGGGCTTCTCTCATGGAGGCCCACAGTAAGACCCATTGTTGACATGTGGAAAGAAGGTCCTCGGGGCGCGTCTTGCTTTGGCTTCTCTGCTGGAGGCCCTCAGTCAGACCCATTGTTGACATGTGGCAAGACGCTCCTCGGGGCGCGTATTGCTTGGGCCTCTCTCCTGGATGCCCTCTGTCAGACCCAGTGTTGACATCTGGCAAGACTCTCCTCGGGGCGCGTCTTGCTTGGGCTTCTCTCATGGAGGCCCTCAGTCAGACCCAGTGTTGACATGTGTCAAGACGCTCCTCGGGCCGTGTCTTGCTTGGGCTTCTCTCCTGGAAGCGCTCAGTCAGACCCAGTGTTGACATGTGGCAAGACGCTCCTCGGGGCGCTTCTTGCTTGGGCTTCTCTCCTGGAGGCCCTCAGTCAGACCCATTGTTGACATGTGGCAAGACGCTCCTCGGGGCACGTCTTGCTTGGGCCTCTCTCCTGGAGGCGCTCAGTCAGACCGAGTAGTGACATGTGGCAAGACGCTCCTCGGGGCGCGTCTTGAAAATATACACATCAATTGCTCGAATCCCATTGTTGCAAAGTAAAACTCTAATAAAACTCTAGTCTGACATCAACAGAGAAGACTTAGTGTATGCACTACAAATACAGCATTAGGATTTCGAGTGGACCGTGCACCTTGTGAACCATCAGAGGCTTATGACGCAACATATCTTCCAGTTGCTATTAGACAAGTTATAATTCTGGACCATTTTTTGGAACTGGTTTCTTGGGTCTGTGAGTAAATGCCAAATGAGATGATAGTCCTTAAGTAAGTTCCTTGCGATCCCATGTCACGCTCTTGCCCATCAGCCGGTGAACGCTGAGACGGAACTCGATGAGAGCGATGTATTTTTTAAGTGCTCCGAATGTACTTCTAACAAGCGTGCGATTCACTTCGTGAGTAAACCGCAGCTGCAGCTGATTCAAACAGTCGAGCCAACATTCTACATCACAATATTCGTTTTGTAGTTAGTCGAGTTACCTTTTGTGTGGTGCATGCACGGGTCGTTAGCGTCCAGCTCCCAGCTTAGAGATTCCTGTATTGACACAGACGTCAATACATCTCGATGTCATGCAACACACAAAGTCTGTCGCATACAGGTGGGTTAACACATGTACGATACCTTTTGTGTGGCGCATGCACGGGTCGTTAGCGTCCAGCTCCCGGCTTATAGAGAGTCCTGTATTGACACAGACGTCAATACATCTCGATGTCATGCAACACACAAAGTCTGTCGCATACAGGTGGGTTAACACACATGTACGATGTGTGCGATGGCACGCCCAGTTTACAATGGGACACGACGATGATCATTGTTAACCAAACTCTTGTTTCTCACGACAGGTGGTAGCGTTGTCTCCTGCACCTGGTCTTCGTGCACAGAGGGTGCTGTAATGTGCTCGTCATAGTCGCGATCGTTGTCACTCGAATCCGTTGTTCTCACGACAGGTGGTAGCGTTGTCTCCTGCATGTTGTCTTCGCTTGCGGCAAGCGTTGTGCTGTGCTCGTTATAATGGTTGTCTTCGTACAAAGGGGGTGTTGAATACTCCTTCGCGAGTAGTGTAGGAGGTGGTGTGATGGGACGTATCTCAGAGGCGTTATGTGAGCGTACCACCATGGCCTGAGCAACTGCGACTACTGAGAGTACACCCAGTACAGACAGCGAGATCATTTTTTTACTTGGGTGTTGTACGTGTGGGTACAGCCGCTTTAATGGCAGTGAGAGCAAGTGGTCAAATGTATTTATAGGTCACTAGCAGAAACTAAGGCACGTGGTCAGAGTGTAATCGTAACCACCGTAGCTCTTGTCATAATTTAATTAACATAGAAATCAGAAACGGGCATGTCAGGATAGACATCGCGAGTGATAATGCGGCCAGTATCTGTGTGCGCTTGAGAGCTCCTTGTTGTTCTACTGTGGTGCCCACGCCGCCGGGTCTGTAAATGTCATCGACCTTCTTTATATACGCATACGCTAAAGACCGTATATTCTCTATGGATTTGAACACGTCCTTTGTTTTGCGTAACACTTGAGCTGTCTCGAGCGTGATTTTGTGAGTGTACGCCAGTGTTTCGCGTGCACCGAGGTCCGAAAGGGCGTGCGCTACAACTATTAACCTTGGTTTGGGAGTGTGGCGAAACGCTCGCTCCGCTGTAATGGGCAGATGCAATGTTATCACCTGGTACGTTTCGTTAGTCGGGTCGTAACACACCGGTCCGTGACACGGACCGTCACATTGTATGGGGCACAGTAAGGACAACACGCCACCGACCATGACTTCGCACTCGACCGCGGTGGTGTTGTCGATTTGCAAAGGATCACATACGCCTCTCCAGTCGCAATGAGGCACATTGTAGTCGACGCGACCGTCGGTCACCATAGCTTTCGTCAGCCAACACACTCGATTGCCCTTCGAAACATCGGCGATCAACGTGAGCGTAGAGGTCGCTGTCGCTTTACTGTACGCCAGGATATCCGTGTGTGAGTGCACGCTCGACGTCGATTGACAACCGGTCATGTCAGACCTGATCAGACCTTCCGAACACATGACCATTAGTTGTTGTGCGGCCGAGAGTATCGCAATCATACCGTTGAGATGTGTAGAAAGCGCGTACACGCCAGCCTTCCACGTTTCCAAAGTTTCCAGCAATCTAGAGGGACTTGTCTTAGCGCGCACGGCTGTGCTGAATTTGCGTTGGGTAGACACAACGGCTTCTACCTCGCTTAGGATCTTGTGGGCTCATGTACTCGTGGTAGGCCAAGACGTGTATAGTCGAGCGCGGTGACGCCCCGAACACTTGACCCGGTTTTGTTGTGGCGATATGCGTGTCCAGTAATGCGGCAAAGTCCGCGTGTCTAGCGTGTATTGATTTTACAGCTCGCTCATACCCCAACAGTACGGTCCGTAGAAGTTCGTTCACTTGTTTCCATGCGCTCGTGGAACACAGGACATCGCAACCTCTGTGATAATCAAGTAAAGCGTCACACACCAGCTGCTTGCACGTTGTAAATACAATCGGTAGTAACTTCTTACTCCACTCTATGTTGAACTCGTATAGTATGTATATGGGCGGTTGCGGCGGTTTGCGCATTTTCTATCTACCCTCCGCTAATATGACTCTGTGGTCTGTCTCCTGAGATGGTGCGGTTGGAACTTGCGAGAGTGCACTATGGACGGTCGGCGTTTCCATTTCGTCAACTGTGCCATTTTCAGCCGCTGGAAAACGGCCGTCGACGGTCGATGCGAGACACCAACATAACGTTAGACCGCGACCCTCATGCCAGTTTTCTGTAGTAATGGTTGTAGTTTCTGGTGCACACTCGATACGCCATTACGATCACAATTACGTTGATTAATAAATCCAGTGTTGTAGCGACTGCAGCCAGCGCCGTCGCGCAACTCGTGTCGGTGTTATCTCTCGATACTTTCGTTGGTATTCAAGCGTATGCAGAATCTACGGATCTGGTGAAGTTGCTTGTCACTAGCTTGCGCACGTTTGATATGGCACTTTGCGCGAGACTCACACAACCTGCAGTGGCGACCGTCGCGTCAGTGCAAAGTTTTTTCGATATATCGCTCGCAACATCGTTTGTCATTTGCTGTACACTGCGCACACTGGCCGCGAGGTCGCGGAGAGGGTCTTCGTTACGAGCTACTCTGGTAGCGCCGTGGTTGATGAGGACGATCATCTTTAGCAATAGTTCATCTCGAAGCGCAACGATGGTGAGGGCGACGGGTTGGCCGGTTCCGCCTTCAGGCCACACGGTTGCCGCTAGATTGCCCAATGCCACACACGCAGACGAACCCTGTACACACTCAATGACCCGTGTGCGATCGTTGATTTCTGCTAGTACGTTTGCTAGGTCTACGTGCTTCCACGGATCGGGCGTGGGCACGCGCTTGTTTTTAGAGGCGTTTTCGCGCAGCCTCTACCCTGCACGACCGCTCGTGGCCGCACTAGCTATATTTATCTTTATTTGTTTCACACACACACACACACACACACACACACACACACACACACGCACGCACACACACACACACACACACACACAGGACCTTGCATGCAAACCCCGGTCAGGCCTGCAGTGTACACATCAGAGACATGATGTGCTTTCACAGAACTGAGGTTGTTCATTACTAAATGACTTTTACAGGAATATTGTTATTATACTATTCAACAGGTTGATCATAATAATGTGTATTAAACCCACAACCTAGCACTGAGGACAGAGGGACTTTATTTAAATTAGTACTTAATGGAAACGATACATAATGATACATAAGAGCCATGTCATACATTCAGCCTAGGAATAGTAGCATTGTGCATTATTAAAAATATACAGATCAATTGCTCGAATCCCATTGTTGCAAAGTAAAACTCTAATAAAACTCTAGTCTGACATCAACAGAGAAGACTTAGTGTATGTACTACAAATACAGCATTAGGATTTCGAGTGGACCGTGCACCTTGTGAACCATCAGAGGCTTATGACGCAACATATCTTCCAGTTGCTATTAGACAAGTTATAATTCTCGACCATTTTTCGGAACTGGTTTCTTGGGTCCGTGAGTAAATGCCAAATGAGATGATAGTCCTTAAGTAAGTTCCTGGCGATCCCATGTCACGCTCTTGCCCATCAGCCGGTGAATGCTGAGACGGAACTCGATGAGAGCGATGTATTTTTTAAGTGCTCCGAATAGACTTCTAACAAGCGTGCGATTCACTTCGTGAGTAAACCGCAGCTGCAGCTGATTCAAACAGTCGAGCCAACTTTCTACATCACAATATGCGTTTTGTAGTTAGTCGAGTTACCTTTTGTGTGGCGCATGCACGGGTCGTTAGCGTCCAGCTCCCAGCTTAGAGAGTCCTGTATTGACACAGACGTCAATACATCTCGATGTCATGCAACACACAAAGTCTGTCGCATACAGGTGGGTTAACACATGTACGATACCTTTTGTGTGGCGCATGCACGGGTCGTTAGCGTCCAGCTCCTGGCTTATAGAGAGTCCTGTATTGACACAGACGTCAATACATCTCGATGTCATGCAACACACAAAGTCTGTCGCATACAGGTGGGTTAACACACATGTACGATGTGTGCGATGGCGCGCCCGTTTACAATGGGACACGGCGATGATCATTGTTAACCAAACTCTTGTTTCTCACGACAGGTGGTAGCGTTGTCTCCTGCACCTGGTCTTCGTGCACAGAGTGTGTTGTAATGTGCTCGTCATAGTCGCGATCGTTGTCACTCGAATCCGTTGTTCTCACGACAGGTGGTAGCGTTGTCTTCTGCATGTTGTCTTCGCGTGCGGCAAGCGTTGTGCTGTGCTCGTTATAATGGTTGTCTTCGTACAAAGGGGGTGTTGAATACTCCTTCGCGAGTAGTCTAGGAGGTGGTGTGATGGAACGTATCTCAGAGGCGTTATGTGAGCGTACCACCATGGCCTGAGCAACTGCGACTACTGAGAGTACACCCAGTACAGACAGCGAGATCAATTTTTTTTCTTGGGTGTTGTACGTGTGGGTACAGCCGCTTTAATGGCAGTGAGAGCAAGTGGGCAATTGTATTTATAGGTCACTAGCAGAAACTAAGGCACGTGGTCAGAGTGTAATCGTAACCACCTAAAGTAGCTCTTGTCATAATTTAATATACATAGAAATCAGAAACGGGTATGTCAGGATAGACATCGCGAGTGATAATGCGGCCAGTTTCTGTGTGCGCTTGAGAGCACCTTGTTGTTCTACTGTGGTGCCCACGCCGCCGGGTCTGTAAATGTCATCGACCTTCTTTATATACGCATACGCTAAAGACCGTATATTCTCTATGGATTTGAACACGTCCTTTGTTTCGCGTAACGCTTGAGCTGTCTCGAGCGTGATGTTGTGAGTGTACACCAGTGTTTCGCGTGCACCGAGGTCCGAAAAGGCGTGCGCTACAACTATTAACCTTGGTTTGGGAGTGTGGCGAAACGCTCGCTCCGCTGTAATGGGCAGATGCAATGTTATCACCTGGTACGTTTCGTTAGTCGGGTCGTAACACACCGGTCCGTCACACGGACCGTCACATTGTATGGGGCTTATACTATTCAACAGGTTGATCATAATAATGTGTATTAAACCCACAACCTAGCACTGAGGACAGAGGGACTTTATTTAAATTAGTACTTAATGGAAACGATACATAATGATACATAAGAGCCATGTCATACATTCAGCCTAGGAATAGTAGCATTGTGCACTATTAAAAATATACACATCATTTGCTCGAATCCCATTGTTGCAAAGTAAAACTCTAATAAAACTCTAGTCTGACATCAACAGAGAAGACTTAGTGTATGTACTACAAATACAGCATTAGGATTTCGAGTGGACCGTGCACCTGGTGAACCATCAGAGGCTTATGACGCAACATATCTTCCAGTTCTGAATGAGCGCCTCCAGGAGAGAGGCCCAAGCAAGACCCGCCCCGACGAGCGTCTTGCCACATGTCACTACTCGGTCTAACTGAGCGCCTGCAGGAGAGAGGTCCAAGCAAGACACGCCCCGAGGAGCGTCTTGCCACATGTCACTACTCGGTCTGACTGAGCGCCTCCAGGAGGGAGGTCCAAGCAAGACGCGCCCCGAGGAGCGTCTTGCCACATGTCAATACTCGGTCTGACTGAGCGCCTCCAGGAGAGAGGCCCAAGCAAGACGTGCCCCGAGGAGCGTCTTGCCACATGTCAACAATGGGTCTGACTGAGGGCCTCCAGGAGAGATGCCCGAGCAAGACGCGCCCCGAGGAGCGTCTTGCCACATGTCAACACTGGGTCTGACTGAGGGCCCCCAGGAGAGAGGCCCAAATAAGACGCGCCCCGAGGAGCGTTTTGCCACATGTCAACACTGGGTCTGACTGAGGTTCTCCAGGAGAGAAGCCCAAGCAAGATGCGCCCCGAGGAGCGTCTTGCCACATGTCAGCACTCGGTCTGACTGAGCGCCTCCAGGAAGGAGGCCCAAGCAAGACGCGCCCCGAGGAGCGTCTTGCCAAATGTGAACACTGGGTCTGACTGAGCGCCTCCAGGAGAGAGGCCCAAGCAAGACGCGCCCGGAGGAGCGTCTTGCAACATGTCAGCACTCGGTCTGACTGAGCGCCTTCAGGAGAGAGGCCCAAGCAAGACGCTCCCCGAGGAGCGTCTTGACCCATGTCTCCTCTGGGTCTGACTGAGCGCCTCCAGGAGAGAGGCCCAAGCAAGACGTGCCCCGAGGAGCATCTTGCCACATGTCAACACTGGGTCTGACTGAGTGCCTCCATGAGAGAAGCCCCAGCAAGACGCGCCCCGAGGAGCGTCTTGCCACATGTTAACACTGGGTCTG
The DNA here is from genome assembly GCF_043380555.1 of Nothobranchius furzeri. NCBI lineage: Eukaryota > Metazoa > Chordata > Actinopteri > Cyprinodontiformes > Nothobranchiidae > Nothobranchius > Nothobranchius furzeri. Next base: position 2,675,461 of record NC_091741.1, read on the forward strand.
ACTGAGCACCTCCAGGAGAGAGGCCCAAGCAAGACGCGCCCCGAGGAGCGTCTTGCCACATGTCAACACTGGGTCTGACTGAGCGCCTCCAGGAGAGAGGCCCGAGGAGCGTCTTGCCACATGTCACCTCTGGGTCTGACTGAGCGCCTCCAGGAGAGAGGCGCAAGCAAGAAACGCCCGAGGAGCGTCTTGACACATGTCAACACTGGGTCTGACTGAGCGCCTCCAGGAGAGAGGCCCCAGCAAGACGCGCCCCGAGGAGCGTCTTGCCACATGTCACTACTCGGTCTGACTGAGCGCCTCCAGGAGAGAGGTCCAAGCAACACGCGCCCCGAGGAGCGTCTTGCCACATGTCAACACTGGGTCTGACTGAGTGCCTCCATGAGAGAAGCCCCAGCAAGACGCGCCCCGAGGAGCGTCTTGCCACATGTCACTACTCGGTCTGACTGAGCGCCTCCAGGAGAGAGGCCCAAGCAAGACGTGCCCCGAGGAGCGTCTTGCCACATGTCAACAATGGGTCTTACTGAGGGCCTCCAGGAGAGAAGCCCAAGCAAGAAGCGCCCCGAGGAGCGTCTTGCCACATGTCAACACTGGGTCTGACTGAGCGCCTCCAGGAGAGAGGCCCAAGCAAGACACGCCCCGAGGAGCGTCTTGACACATGTCAACACTGGGTCTGACTGAGGGCCTCCATGAGAGAGGCCCAAGCAATACGCGCCCCGAGGAGCGTCTTGCCACATGTCAACAATGGGTCTGACTGAGGGCCTCCAGGAGAGAAGCCAAAGCAAGACGCGCCCCGAGGAGCTTCTTTCCAGATGTCAACAATGGGTCTTACTGTGGGCCTCCATTAGAGAAGCCCAAGCAAGACGCGCCCCGAGGAGTGTCTTGCCACATGTCAACACTGTGTCTGACTGAGCGCCTCCAGGAGAGAGGCCCAAGCAAGACGCGCCCCGAGGAGCGTCTTGCCACGTGTCAACACTGGGTCTGACTTAGCGCCTCCAGGAGAGAGCCCAAGCAAGATGCGCCCCGAGGAGCGTCTTGCCTTATGTCAGCACTCGGTCTGACTGAGCGCCTCCAGGAGAGAGGCCCAAGCAAGACGCGCCCCGAGGAGCGTCTTGCCACATGTCACTACTCGGTCTAACTGAGCGCCTCCAGGAGAGAGGTCCAAGCAAGACGCGCCCCGAGGAGCGTCTTGCCAAATGTCACTACTCGGTCTGACTGAGCGCCTCCAGGAGGGAGGTCCAAGCAAGACGCGCCCCGAGGAGCGTCTTGCCACATGTCAACACTGGGTCTGTCTGAGCGCCTCCAGGAGAGAAGCCCAAGCAAGACGCGCCCCGAGGAGTGTCTTGCCACATGTCACCACTGGGTCTGACTGAGCGCCTCCAGGAGAGAGGCCCAAGCAAGACGTGCCCCGAGGATCGTCAGGCCACATGTCACTACTCAGTCTGACTGAGCGCCTCCAGGAGAGAGGCCCAATCAAGACGCGCCCCGAGGAGCGTCTTGCCACATGTCAGCACTCGGTCTGACTGAGCGCCTCCAGGAGAGAGGCCCAAGCAAGACGCGCCCCGAGAAGCGTCTTGCCACATGTCAACAATGGGTCTGACTGAGGGCCTCCAGGAGAGAAGCCCAAGCAACACGCGGCCCGAGGAGCGTCTTGCCACATGTCAGCACTCGGTCTGACTGAGCGCCTGCAGGAGAGAGGCCCAAGCAAGACGCGCCCCGAGGAGCGTCTTGCCACATGCCAACAATGGGTCTGACTGAGGGCCTCCAGGAGAGAAGCCCAAGCAAGACGCGCCCCGAGGAGCGTCTTGACACATGTCAACACTGGGTATGACAGAGGGCCTCCAGGAGAGAGGCCCAAGCAAGACGCGCCCCGAGGAGTGTCTTGCCACATGTCACCACTTGGTCTGACTGAGCGCCTCCAGGAGAGAGGCCCAAGCAACACGCGCCCCGAGGAGCGTCAGGCCACATGTCAACAATGGGTCTGACTGAGGGCCTCCAGGAGAGAAGCCCAAGCAACACGCGGCCCGAGGAGCGTCTTGCCACATGTAGGCACTCGGTCTGACTGAGCGCCTCCAGGAGAGAGGCCCAAGCAAGACGCGCCCCGAGGAGCGTCTTGCCACATGCCAACAATGGGTCTGACTGAGGGCCTCCAGGAGAGAAGCCCAAGCAAGACGCGCCCCGAGGAGCGTCTTGACACATGTCAACACTGGGTATGACAGAGGGCCTCCAGGAGAGAGGCCCAAGCAAGAAGCGCCCCGAGGAGTGTCTTGCCACATGTCACCACTTGGTTTGACTGAGCGCCTGCAGGAGAGAGGCCCAAGCAACACGCGCCCCGAGGAGCGTCAGAACACATGTCACTACTCAGTCTGACTGAGCGCCTCCAGGAGAGAGGCCCAAGCAGGACGCGCCCCGAGGAGCGTCTTGCCACATGTCAACAATGGGTCTTACTGAGGGCCTCCAGGAGAGAAGCCCAAGCAAGACGCGCCCCGAGGAGCTTCTTGCCACATGTCAGCACTCGGTCTGACTGAGCGCCTCCAGGAGAGAGGCCAAAGCAAGACGCGCCCCGAGGAGCGTCTTGACACATGTCAACACTGGGTCTGACAGAGGGCCTCCATGAGAGAGGCCCAAGCAAGACGCGCCCCGAGGAGTGTCTTGCCACATGTCAACACTGGGTCTGACAGAGAGCCTCCAGGAGAGAGGCCCAAGCAAGATGCGCCCCGAGGATTGTCTTGCCACATGTCACCACTTGGTCTGACTGAGCGCCTCCAGGAGAGAGGCCCAAGCAACACGCGCCCCGAGGAGCGTCAGGCCACATGTCACTACTCAGTCTGACTGAGCGCCTCCAGGAGAGAGGCCCAAGCAAGACGCGCCCTGAGGAGCGTCTTGCCACGTGTCAACACTGGGTCTGATTGAGGGCCTTCTGGAGAGAGGCCCAAGAAAGACGCGTCCCGAGGAGCGTCTTGCCACATGTCAACAATGGTTCTTACTGAGGGCCTCCGGGAGAGAAGTCCAAGCAAGACGCGCCCCGAGGAGCTTCTTGCCACATGTCAGCACTCGGTCTGACTGAGTGCCTCCAGGAGAGAGGCCAAAGCAAGACGCCCCCCGAGGAGCGTCTTGACACATGTCAACACTGGGTCTGACTGAGTGCCTCCATGAGAGAAGCCCCAGCAAGACGCGCCCAGAGGAGCGTCTTGCCACATGTCACTACTCGGTCTGTTTGAGCGCCTCCAGGAGAGAGGCCCAAGCAAGACGTGCCCCGAGGAGCGTCTTGCCACATGTCAACAATGGGTCTGACTGAGGGCCTCCAGGAGAGAAGCCCAAGCAAGACGCGCCCCGAGGAGCGTCTTGCCACATGTCAACACTGGGTCTGACTGAGCGCCTCCAGGAGAGAGGCCCAAGCAAGACACGCCCCGAGGAGCGTCTTGACACATGTCAACACTGGGTCTGACTGACGGCCTCCATGAGAGAAGCCCAAGCAAGACGCTCCCCGAGGAGAGTCTTGCCACATGTCAACACTCGGTCTGACAGAGGGCATCCAGGAGAGAGGCCCAAGCAATATGCGCCCCGAGGAGCGTCTTGCCACTTAAACCCACAACCTAGCACTGAGGACAGAGGGACTTTATTTAAATTAGTACTTAATGGAAACGATACATAATGATACATAAGAGCCATGTCACACATTCAGCCTAGGAATAGTAGCATTGTGCACTATTAAAAATATACACATCAATTGCTCGAATCCCATTGTTGCAAAGTAAAACTCTAATAAAACTCTAGTCTGACATCAACAGAGAAGACTTAGTGTATGTACTACAAATACAGCATTAGGATTTAGAGTGGACCGTGCACCTTGTGAACCATCAGAGGCTTATGACGCAACATATCTTCCAGTTGCTATTAGACAAGTTATAATTCTCGACCATTTTTCGGAACTGGTTTCTTGGGTCCGTGAGTAAATGCCATTAGTACTTAATGGAAACGATACATAATGATACATAAGAGCCATGTCGTACATTCAGCCTAGGAATAGTAGCATTGTGCACTATTAAAAATATACACATCAATTGCTCGAATCCCATTGTTGCAAAGTAAAACTCTAATAAAACTCTAGTCCGACATCAACAGAGAAGACTTAGTGTATGTACTACAAATACAGCATTAGGATTTCGAGTGGACCGTGCACCTTGTGAACCATCAGAGGCTTATGACGCAACATATCTTCCAGTTGCTATTAGACAAGTTATAATTCTCGACCATTTTTCGGAACTGGTTTCTTGGGTCCGTGAGTAAATGCCAAATGAGATGATAGTCCTTAAGTAAGTTCCTGGCGATCCCATGTCACGCTCTTGCCCATCAGCCGGTGAACGCTGAGACGGAACTCGATGAGAGCGATGTATTTTTTAAGTGCTCCGAATGTACTTCTAACAAGCGTGCGATTCACTTTGTGAGTAAACCGCAGCTGCATTTGATTCAAACAGTCGAGCCAACTTTCTACATCACAATATGCGTTTTGTAGTTAGTCGAGTTACCTTTTGTGTGGCGCATGCACGGGTCGTTATCGTCCAGCTCCCAGCTTAGAGAGTCCTGTATTGACACAGACGTCAATACATCTCGATGTCATGCAACACACAAAGTCTGTCGCATACAGGTGGGTTAACACATGTACGATACCTTTTGTGTGGCGCATGCACGGGTTGTTAGTGTCCAGCTCCCAGCTTAGAGAGTCCTGTATTGACACAGACGTCAATACATCTCAATGTCATGCAACACACAAAGTCTGTCGCATACAGGTGGGTTAGCACATGTACGATACCTTTTGTGTGGCGCATGCACGGGTCGTTAGCGTCCAGCTCCCGGCTTATAGAGAGTCCTGTATTGACACAGACGTCAATACATCTCGATGTCATGCAACACACAAAGTCTGTCGCATACAGGTGGGTTAACACACATGTACGATGTGTGCGATGGCACGCCCAGTTTACAATGGGACACGACGATGATCATTGTTAACCAAACTCTTGTTTCTCACGACAGGTGGTAGCGTTGTCTCCTGCACCTGGTCTTCGTGCACAGAGGGTGCTGTAATGTGCTCTTCATAGTCGCGATCGTTGTCACTCGAATCCGTTGTTCTCACGACAGGTGGTAGCGTTGTCTCCTGCATGTTGTCTTCACGTGCGGCAAGCGTTGTGCTGTGCTCGTTATAATGGTTGTCTTCGTACAAAGGGGGTGTTGAATACTCCTTCGCGAGTAGTTTAGGAGGTGGTGTGATGGGACGTATCTCAGAGGCGTTATGTGAGCGTACCACCATGGCCTGAGCAACTGCGACTACTGAGAGTACACCCAGTACAGACAGCGAGATCTTTTTTTTTCTTGGGTGTTGTACGTGTGGGTACAGCCGCTTTAATGGCAGTGAGAGCAAGTGGGCAAATGTATTTATAGGTCACTAGCAGAAACTAAGGCACGTGGTCAGAGTGTAATCGTAACCACCGTAGCTCTTGTCATAATTTAATATACATAGAAATCAGAAACGGGCATGTCAGGATAGACATCGCGAGTGATAATGCAGCCAGTATCTGTGTGCGCTTGAGAGCACCTTGTTGTTCTACTGTGGTGCCCACGCCGCCAGGTCTGTAAATGTCATCGACCTCCTTTATATACGCATACGCTAAAGACCGTATATTCTCTATGGATTTGAACACGTCCTTTGTTTCGCGTAACGCTTGAGCTGTCTCGATCGTGATGTTGTGAGTGTACGCCAGTTTTTCACGTGCACCGAGGTCCGAAAGGGCGTGCGCTACAACTATTAACCTTGGTTTGGGAGTGTGGCAAAACGCTCGCTCCGCTGTAATGGGCGGATGCAATGTTATCACCTGGTACGTTTCGTTAGTCGGGTCGTAACACACCGGTCCGTGAAACGGACCGTCACATTGTATGGGGCACAGTAAGGACAACACGCCGCCGACCGTGACTTCGCACTCGACCGCGGTGGTGTTATCGATTTGCAAAGGATCACATACGCCTCTCCAGTCGCAATGAGGCACATTGTAGTCGACGCGACCGTCGGTCACCATAGCTTTCATCAGCCAACACACTCGATTGCCCTTCGAAACATCGGCGATCAACGTGAGCTTAGAGGTCGACGTCGCTTTACTGTACGCCAGGATATCCGTGTGTGAGTGCACGCTCGACGTCGATTGACAACCGGTCATGTCAGACCTGATCAGACCTTCCGAACACATGACCATTAGTTGTTGTGCGGCCGAGAGTATCGCGATCATACCGTTGAGATGTGTAGAAAGCGCGTACACGCCAGCCTTCCACGTTTCCAAAATTTCCAGCAGTCTAGAGGGACTTGTCTTAGCGCGCACGGCTGTGCTGAATTTGTGTTGGGTAGACACAACGGCTTCTACCTCGCTTAGGATCTGTGGGCTCATGTACTCGTGGTAGGCCAAGACGTGTATAGTCGAGCGCGGTGACGCCCCGAACACTTGACCCGGTTTTGTTGTGGCGATATGCGTGTCCAGTAACGTGGCAAAGTCCGCGTGTCTAGCGTGTATTGATTTTACAGCTCGCTCATACCCCAACAGTACGGTCCGTAGAAGTTCGTTCACTTGTTTCCATGCGCTCGTGGAACACAGGACATCGCAACCTCTGTGATACTCAAGTAAAGCGTCAAACACCAGCTGCTTGCACGTTGGAAATACAATCGGTAGTAACTTCTTACTCCACTCTATGTTGAACTCGTATAGTATGTATATGGGCGGTTGCGGCGGTTTGCGCATTTTCTATCTACCCTCCGCTAATATGACTCTGTGGTCTGTCTCCTGAGATGGTGCGGTTGGAACTTGCGAGAGTGCACTATCGACGGTCGGCGTTTCCATTTCGTCAACTGCCATTTTCAGCCGCTGGCAAACGGCCGTCGACGGTCGATGCGAGACACCAACATAACGTTAAACCGTGACCCTCATGCCAGTTTTCTGTAGTACTGGTTGTAGTTTCTGGTGCACACTCGAAACGCCATTACGATCACAATTACGTTGATTAATAAATCCAGTGTTGTAGCGACTCCTGTCAGCGCCGTCGCGCAACTTGTGTCGGTGTTATCTCTCGATACTTTCATTCGTATCCGAGCGTATGCAGAATCTACGGATCTGGTGAAGTTGCTTGTCACTAGCTTGCGCACGTTTGATATGGCACTTTGCGCGAGACTCGCACAACCTGCAGTGGCGATCGTCGCATCAGTGCAAAGTTTTTCCAATATATCGCTCGCAACATCGTTTGTCATTTGCTGTACACTGCGCACACTGGCCGCGAGGTCGCGGAGAGGGTCTTCGTTACGAGCTACTCTGGTAGCGCCGTGGTTGATGAGGACGATCATCTTTAGCAATAGTTCATCTCGAAGCGCAACGATGGTGAGGGCGACGGGTTGGCCGGTTCCGCCTTCAGGCCACACGGTTGCCGCTAGATTGCCCAATGCCACACACGCAGACGAACCCTGTACACACTCAATGACCCGTGTGCGATCGTTGATTTCTGCTAGTACGTTTGCTAGGTCTACGTGCTTCCACGGATCGGGCGTGGGCACGCGCTTGTTTTTAGAGGCGTTTTTGTGCAGCCTCTACCCTGCACGACCGCTCGTGGCCGCACTAGCTATATTTATCTTTATTTGTTTCACACACACACACACACACACACACACACACACACACACACACACACACACACACACACACACACACACACACACACACACACACACAGGCCCTTGCGTGCAAACCCCGGTCAGGCCTGCAGTGTACACATCAGAGACATGATGTTCTTTCACAGAACTGAGGTTGTTCATTACTAAATGACTTTTACAGGAATATTGTTATTATACTGTTCAACAGGTTGATCATAATAATGTGTATTAAACCCACAACCTAGCACTGAGGACAGAGGGACTTTATTTAAATTTGTACTTAATGGAAACGATACATAATGATACATAAGAGCCATGTCGTACATTCAGCCTAGGAATAGTAGCATTGTGCACTATTAAAAATATACACATCAATTGCTCGAATCCCATTGTTGCAAAGTAAAACTCTAATAAAACTCTAGTCTGACATCAACAGAGAAGACTTAGTGTATGTACTACAAATACAGCATTAGGATTTCGAGTGGACCGTGCACCTTGTGAACCATCAGAGGCTTATGACGCAACATATCTTCCAGTTGCTATTAGACAAGTTATAATTCTCGACCATTTTTCGGAACTGGTTTCTTGGGTCCGTGAGTAAATGCCAAATGAGATGATAGTCCTTAAGTAAGTTCCTGGCGATCCCATGTCACGCTCTTGCCCATCAGCCGGTGAACGCTGAGACGGAACTCGATGAGAGCAATGTATTTTTTAAGTGCTCCGAATGTACTTCTAACAAGCGTGCGATTCACTTTGTGAGTAAACCGCAGCTGCAGCTGATTCAAACAGTCGAGCCAACTTTCTACATCACAATATGCGTTTTGTAGTTAGTCGAGTTACCTTTTGTGTGGCGCATGCACGGGTCGTTATCGTCCAGCTCCCAGCTTAGAGAGTCCTGTATTGACACAGACGTCAATACATCTCGATGTCATGCAACACACAAAGTCTGTCACATACAGGTGGGTTAACACATGTACGATACCTTTTGTGTGGCGCATGCACGGGTTGTTAGCATCCAGCTCCCAGCTTAGAGAGTCCTGTATTGACACAGACGTCAATACATCTCGATGTCATGCAACACACAAAGTCTGTCGCATACAGGTGGGTTAACACATGTACGATACCTTTTGTGTGGCGCATGCACGGGTCGTTAGCGTCCAGCTCCCGGCTTATAGAGAGTCCTGTATTGACACAGACGTCAATACATCTCGATGTCATGCAACACACAAAGTCTGTCGCATACAGGTGGGTTAACACACATGTACGATGTGTGCGATGGCACGCCCAGTTTACAATGGGACACGACGATGATCATTGTTAACCAAACTCTTGTTTCTCACGACAGGTGGTAGCGTTGTCTCCTGCACCTGGTCTTCGTGCACAGAGGGTGCTGTAATGTGCTCGTCATAGTCGCGATCGTTGTCACTCGAATCCGTTGTTCTCACGACAGGTGGTAGCGTTGTCTCCTGCATGTTGTCTTCGCGTGCGGCAAGCGTTGTGCTGTGCTCGTTATAATGGTTGTCTTCGAACAAAGGGGGTGTTGAATACTCCTTCGCGAGTAGTGTAGGAGGTGGTGTGATGGGACGTATCTCAGAGGCGTTATGTGAGCGTACCACCATGGCCTGAGCAACTGCGACTACTGAGAGTACACCCAGTACAGACAGCGAGATCTTTTTTTTTCTTGGGTGTTGTACGTGTGGGTACAGCCGCTTTAATGGCAGTGAGAGCAAGTGGGCAAATGTATTTATAGGTCACTAGCAGAAACTAAGGCACGTGGTCAGAGTGTAATCGTAACCACCGTAGCTCTTGTCATAATTTAATATACATAGAAATCAGAAACGGGCATGTCAGGATAGACATCGCGAGTGATAATGCGGCCAGTATCTGTGTGCGCTTGAGAGCACCTTGTTGTTCTACTGTGGTGCCCACGCCGCCAGGTCTGTAAATGTCATCGACCTCCTTTATATACGCATACGCTAAAGACCGTATATTCTCTATGGATTTGAACACGTCCTTTGTTTCGCGTAACGCTTGAGCTGTCTCGAGCGTGATGTTGTGAGTGTACGCCAGTGTTTCACGTGCACCGAGGTCCGAAAGGGCGTGCGTTACAACTATTAACCTTGGTTTGGGAGTGTGGCGAAACGCTCGCTCCGCTGTAATGGGCGGATGCAATGTTATCACCTGGTACGTTTCGTTAGTCGGGTCGTAACACACCGGTCCGTCACACGGACCGTCACATTGTATGGGGCACAGTAAGGACAACACGCCGCCGACCGTGACTTCGCACTCGACCGCGGTGGTGTTATCGATTTGCAAAGGATCACATACGCCTCTCCAGTCGCAATGAGGCACATTGTAGTCGACGCGACCGTCGGTCACCATAGCTTTCGTCAGCCAACACACTCGATTGCCCTTCGAAACATCGGCGATCAACGTGAGCTTAGAGGTCGACGTCGCTTTACTGTATGCCAGGATATCCGTGTGTGAGTGCACGCTCGACGTCGATTGACAACCGGTCATGTCAGACCTGATCAGACCTTCCGAACACATGACCATTAGTTGTTGTGCGGCCGAGAGTATCGCGATCATACCGTTGAGATGTGTAGAAAGCGCGTACACGCCAGCCTTCCACGTTTCCAAAATTTCCAGCAGTCTAGAGGGACTTGTCTTAGCGCGCACGGCTGTGCTGAATTTGCGTTGGGTAGACACAACGGCTTCGACCTCGCTTAGGATCTGTGGGCTCATGTACTCGTGGTAGGCCAAGACGTGTATAGTCGAGCGCGGTGACGCCCCGAACACTTGACCCGGTTTTTTTGTGGCGATATGCGTGTCCAGTAACGTGGCAAAGTCCGCGTGTCTAGCGTGTATTGATTTTACAGCTCGCTCATACCCCAACAGTACGGTCCGTAGAAGTTTGTTCACTTGTTTCCATGCGCTCGTGGAACACAGGACATCGCAACCTCTGTGATACTCAAGTAAAGCGTCAAACACCAGCTGCTTGCACGTTGGAAATACAATCGGTAGTAACTTCTTACTCCACTCTATGTTGAACTCGTATAGTATGTATATGGGCGGTTGCGGCGGTTTGCGCATTTTCTATCTACCCTCCGCTAATATCACTCTGTGGTCTGTCTCCTGAGATGGTGCGGTTGGAACTTGCGAGAGTGCACTATCGACGGTCGGCGTTTCCATTTCGTCAACTGTCATTTTCAGCCGCTGGCAAACGGCCGTCGACGGTCGATGCGAGACACCAACATAACGTTAGACCGCGACCCTCATGCCAGTTTTCTGTAGTACTGGTTGTAGTTTCTGGTGCACACTCGAAACGCCATTACGATCACAATTACGTTGATTAATAAATCCAGTGTTGTAGCGACTGCAGCCAGCGCCGTCGCGCAACTTGTGTCGGTGTTATCTCTCGATACTTTCATTCGTATCCGAGCGTATGCAGAATCTACGGATCTGGTGAAGTTGCTTGTCACTAGCTTGCGCACGTTTGATATGGCACTTTGCGCGAGACTCGCACAACCTGCAGTGGCGACCGTCGCGTCAGTGCAAAGTTTTTCCGATATATCGCTCGCAACATCGTTTGTCATTTGCTGTACACTGCGCACACTGGCCGCGAGGTCGCGGAGAGGGTCTTCGTTACGAGTTGTGTAATATCCACTGACTTGCCGATTCAATTCTGGTGGCGCTGACCCAAACGAGAACGCTTTTAAGGCGCATGTCGTGGTAACTCTGGTAGCGCCGTGGTTGACGAGGACGATCATCTTTAGCAATAGTTCATCTCGAAGCACAACGATGGTGAGGGCGACGGGTTGGCCGGTTCCGCCTTCAGGCCACTCGGTTGCCGGTAGATTGCCCAATGCCACACACGCAGACGAACCCTGTACACACTCAATGACCCGTGTGCGATCGTTGATTTCTGCTAGTACGTTTGCTAGTTCTAAGTGCTTCCACGGATCGGGCGTGGGCACGCGCTTGTTTTAGAGGCGTTTTCGCGCAGCCTCTACCCTGCACGACCGCTCGTGGCCACACTAGCTATATTTATCTTTATTTGTTTCACACACACACACACACACACACACACACACACACACACACACACACACACACACACACACACATACATACACACACACACACACACACACACACACACACACACACACACACACACACACACACACACACACACACACACACACACACACACACACACATACAGGCCCTTGCGTGCAAACCCCGGTCAGGTCTGCAGTGTACACATCAGAGACATGATGTGCTTTCACAGAAATGAGGTTGTTCATTACTAAATGACTTTTACAGGAATATTGTTATTATACTATTCAACAGGTTGATCATAATAATGTGTATTAAACCCACAACCTAGCACTGAGGACAGAGGGACTTTATTTAAATTAGTACTTAATGGAAACGATACATAATGATACATAAGAGCCATGTCATACATTCAGCCTAGGAATAGTAGCATTGTGCATTATTAAAAATATACAGATCAATTGTTCGAATCCCATTGTTGCAAAGTAAAACTCTAATAAAACTCTAGTCTGACATCAACAGAGAAGACTTAGTGTATGTACTACAAATACAGCATTAGGATTTCGAGTGGACCGTGCACCTTGTGAACCATCAGAGGCTTATGACGCAACATATCTTCCAGTTGCTATTAGACAATTTATAATTCTCGACCATTTTTCGGAACTGGTTTCTTGGGTCCGTGAGTAAATGCCAAATGAGATGATAGTCCTTAAGTAAGTTCCTGGCGATCCCATGTCACGCTCTTGCCCATCAGCCGGTGAATGCTGAGACGGAACTCGATGAGAGCGATGTATTTTTTAAGTGCTCCGAATGTACTTCTAACAAGCGTGCGATTCACTTCGTGAGTAAACCGCAGCTGCAGCTGATTCAAACAGTCGAGCCAACTTTCTACATCACAATATGCGTTTTGTAGTTAGTCAAGTTACCTTTTGTGTGGCGCATGCACGGGTCGTTAGCGTCCAGCTCCCAGCTTAGAGAGTCCTGTATTGACACAGACGTCAATACATCTCGATGTCATGCAACACACAAAGTCTGTCGCATACAGGTGGGTTAACACATGTACGATACCTTTTGTGTGGCGCATGCACGGGTCGTTAGCGTCCAGCTCCTGGCTTATAGAGAGTCCTGTATTGACACAGACGTCAATACATCTCGATGTCATGCAACACACAAAGTCTGTCGCATACAGGTGGGTTAACACAGATGTACGATGTGTGCGATGGCGCGCCCGTTTACAATGGGACACGACGATGATCATTGTTAACCAAACTCTTGTTTCTCACGACAGGTGGTAGCGTTGTCTCCTGCACCTGGTCTTCGTGCACAGAGGGTGTTGTAATGTGCTCGTCATAGTCGCGATCGTTGTCACTCGAATCCATTGTTCTCACGACAGGTGGTAGCGTTGTCTCCTGCATGTTGTCTTCGCGTGCGGCAAGCGTTGTGCTGTGCTCGTTATAATGGTTGTCTTCGTACAAAGGGGGTGTTGAATACTCCTTCGCGAGTAGTCTAGGAGGTGGTGTGATGGAACGTATCTCAGAGGCGTTATTAGAGCGTACCACCATGGCCTGAGCAACTGCGACTACTGAGAGTACACCCAGTACAGACAGCGAGATCAATTTTTTTTCTTGGGTGTTAGGTCACTAGCAGAAACTAAGGCACGTGGTCAGAGTGTAATCGTAACCACCTAAAGTAGCTCTTGTCATAATTTAATATACATAGAAATCAGAAACGGGTATGTCAGGATAGACATCGCGAGTGATAATGCGGCCAGTATCTGTGTGCGCTTGAGAGCACCTTGTTGTTCTACTGTGGTGCCCACGCCGCCGGGTCTGTAAATGTCATCGACCTACTTTATATACGCATATGCTAAAGACCGTATATTCTCTATGGATTTGAACACGTCCTTTGTTTCGCGTAACGCTTGAGCTGTCTCGAGCGTGATGTTGTGAGTGTACACCAGTGTTTCGCGTGCACCGAGGTCCGAAAGGGCGTGCGCTACAACTATTAACCTTGGTTTGGGAGTGTGGCGAAACGCTCACTCCGCTGTAATGGGCAGATGCAATGTTATCAAATGGTACGTTTCGTTAGTCGGGTCGTAACACACCGGTCCGTCACACGGACCGTCACATTGTATGGGGCTTATACTATTCAACAGGTTGATCATAATAATGTGTATTAAACCCAGAGGAGCGTCTTGCCACATGCCAACAATGGGTCTGACTGAGGGCCTCCAGGAGAGAAGCCCAAGCAAGACGCGCCCCGAGGAGCGTCTTGACACATGTCAACACTGGGTATGACAGAGGGCCTCCAGGAGAGAGGCCCAAGCAAGACGCGCCCCGAGGAGTGTCTTGCCACATGTCACCACTTGGTCAGACTGAGCGCCTCCAGGAGAGAGGCCCAAGCAACACGCGCCCCGAGGAGCGTCAGGCCACATGTCACTACTCAGTCTGACTGAGCGCCTCCAGGAGAGAGGCCCAAGCAAGACGCGCCCCGAGCAGCGTCTTGCAACATGTCACTACTCAGTCTGACTGAGCGCCTCCAGGAGAGAGGCCCAAGCAAGATGCGCTCGGAGGAGCGTCTTGCCACATGTCAACACTGGGTCTGACAGAGGGCCTCCAGGAGAGAGGCCCAAGCAAGACGCGCCCCGAGGAGCGTCTTGCCACATGTCACCTCTGGTTCTGACTGAGCGCCTCCAGGAGAGAGGCCCAAGCAAGACGCGCCCCGAGGAGCGTCTTGTCACATGTCAACACTGGGTCTGTCTGAGCGCCTCCAGGAGAGAAGCCCAAGCAAGACGCGCCCCGAGGAGCGTCTTGCCACATGTCAACAATGGGTCTCACTGAGGGCCTCCAGGAGAGAAGCCCAAGCAAGACGCGCCCCGAGGAGCGTCTTGACACATGTCAACACTGGGTCTGACAGAGGGCCTCCACGAGAGAGGCCCAAGCAAGACGCGCCCCGAGGAGTGTCTTGCCACATGTCACCACTGGGTCTGACTGAGCGCCTCCTGGAGAGAGGCCCAAGCAAGACGTGCCCCAAGGATCGTCAGGCCACATGTCACTACTCAGTCTGACTGAGCGCCTCCAGGAGAGAGGCCCAAGCAAGACGCGCCCCGAGGAGCGTCTTGCCACATGTCAGCACTGGGTCTGACTGAGCGCCTCCAGGAGAGAGGCCCCAGCAAGACGCGCCCCGAGGAGCGTCTTGCCTTAGGTCAGCACTCGGTCTGACTGAGCGCCTCCAGGAGAGAGGCCCAAGCAAGACGCGCCCCGAGGAGCGTCTTGCCACATGTCAACAATGGGTCTGACTGAGGGCCTCCAGGAGAGAGGCCCAAGCAAGATGCGCCCGGAGGAGCGTCTTGCCACATGTCAACACTGGGTCTGACAGAGGGCCTCCAGGAGAGAGGCCCAAGCAAGACGCGCCCCGAGGAGCGTCTTGCCACATGTAACCTCTGGTTCTGACTGAGCGCCTCCAGGAGAGAGGCCCAAGCAAGACGCGCCCCGAGGAGCGTCTTGTCACATGTCAACACTGGGTCTTTCTGAGCGCCTCCAGGAGAGAAGCCCAAGCAAGACGCGCCCCGAGGAACGTCTTACCACATGTCAGCACTCGGTCTGACTGAGCGCCTCCAGGAGAGAGGCCCAAGCAAGACGCGCCCCGAGGAGCGTCTTGCCACATGCCAACAATGGGTCTGACTGAGGGCCTCCAGGAGAGAAGCCCAAGCAAGATGCGCCCCGAGGAGCGTCTTGACACATGTCAACACTGGGTATGACAGAGGGCCTGCAGGAGAGAGGCCCAAGCAAGACGCGCCCCGAGGAGTGTCTTGCCACGTGTCAACACTGGGTCTGATTGAGGGCCTTCTGGAGAGAGGCCCAAGCAAGACGCGCCCCGAGGAGCGTCTTGCCACATGTCAACAATGGTTCTTAATGAGGGCCTCCGGGAGAGAAGTCCAAGCAAGACGCGCCCCGAGGAGCTTCTTGCCACATGTCAGCACTCGGTCAGACTGAGTGCCTCCAGGAGAGAGGCCAAAGCAAGACGCCCCCCGAGGAGCGTCTTGACACATGTCAACACTGGGTCTGACAGAGGGCCTCCATGAGAGAGGCCCAAGCAAGATGCGCCCCGAGGAGCGTCTTGCCACATGTCACTACTCGGTCTTACTGAGCGCCTCAGGGAGAGAGGTCCAAGCAAGACGCGCCCCGAGGAGCGTCTTGCCACATGTCAACACTGGGTCCAAGTGGTGACATGTGGCAAGACACTCCTCGGGGCGCGTCTTGCTTGGGCCTCTCTCCTGGAGGCCCTCTGTCATACCCAGTGTTGACATGTGTCAAGACGCTCCTCGGGGCGCATCTTGCTTGGGCTTCTCTCCTGGAGGCCCTCAGTCAGACCCAGTGTTGACATGTGGCAAGACGCTCCTCGGGGCGCGTCTTATTTGGGCCTCTCTCCTGGGGGCCCTCAGTCAGACCCAGTGTTGACATGTGGCAAGACGCTCCTCGGGGCGCGTCTTGCTTGGGCTTCTCTCCTGGAGGCCCTCAGTCAGACCCATTGTTGACATGTGGCAAGACGCTCCTCGGGGCACGTCTTGCTTGGGCCTCTCTCCTGGAGGTGCTCAGTCAGACCGAGTAGTGACATGTGGCAAGACGCTCCTCGGGGCGCGTCTTGCTTGGACCTCCCTCCTGGAGGCGCTCAGTCAGACCGAGTAGTGACATGTGGCAAGACGCTCCTCGGGGCGTGTCTTGCTTGGACCTCTCTCCTGGAGGCGCTCAGTCAGACCGAGTAGTGACATGTGGCAAGACGCTCCTCGGGGCGTGTCTTGCTTGGGCCTCTCTCCTGGAGGCGCTCAGTCAGAACTGGAAGATATGTTGCGTCATAAGCCTCTGATGGTTCACCAGGTGCACGGTCCACTCGAAATCCTAATGCTGTATTTGTAGTACATACACTAAGTCTTCTCTGTTGATGTCAGACTAGAGTTTTATTAGAGTTTTACTTTGCAACAATGGGATTCGAGCAATTGATGTGTATATTTTTAATAGTGCACAATGCTACTATTCCTAGGCTGAATGTATGACATGGCTCTTATGTATCATTATGTATTGTTTCCATTAAGTACTAATTTAAATAAAGTCCCTCTGTCCTCAGTGCTAGGTTGTGGTCAGCACTCGGTCTGACTGAGCGCCTCCAGGAGAGAGGCCCAAGCAAGACGCGCCCAAAGGAGCGTCTTGCAACATGTCAACAATGGGTCTGACTGAGCGCCTCCAGGAGAGAGGCCCAAGCAACACGCGCCCCGAGGAGCGTCAGGCCACATGTCACTACTCAGTCTGACTGAGCGCCTCCAGGAGAGAGGCCCAAGCAAGACGCGCCCCGAGGAGCGTCTTGCCACGTGTCAACACTGGGTCTGATTGAGGGCCTTCTGGAGAGAGGCCCAAGCAAGACGCGCCCCGAGGAGCGTCTTGACACATGTCAACACTGGGTCTGACAGCGGGCCTCCATGAGAGAGGCCCAAGCAAGACGCGCCCCGAGGAGTGTCTTGCCATATGTCAACACTGGGTCTGACTGAGCGGCTCCAGGAGAGAGGCCCAAGCAAGACACGCCCCGAGGAGCGTCTTGCCACGGGTCAACACTGGGTCTGACTGAGCGCCTCCAGGAGAGAGGCCCAAGCAAGACGCGCACCGAGGAGCGTCTTGCGACATGTCACTACTCGGTCTAACTGAGCGCCTCCAGGAGAGAGGTCCAAGCAAGACGCGCCCCGAGGAGCGTCTTGCCTTATGTCAGCACTCGGTCTGACTGAGCGCCTCCAGGAGAGAGGCCCAAGCAAGACGCGCACCGAGGAGCGTCTTGCGACATGTCACTACTCGGTCTAACTGAGCGCCTCCAGGAGAGAGGTCCAAGCAAGACGCACCCCGAGGAGCGTCTTGCCACATGTCACTACTCGGTCTAACTGAGCGCCTCCAGGAAAGAGGTCCAAGCAAGACGCGCCCCGAGGAGCGTCTTGCCTTATGTCAGCACTCGGTCTGACTGAGCGCCTCCAGGAGAGAGGCCCAAGCAAGACGCGCACCGAGGAGCGTCTTGCGACATGTCACTACTCGGTCTAACTGAGCGCCTCCAGGAGAGAGGTCCAAGCAAGACGCACCCCGAGGAGCGTCTTGCCACATGTCACTACTCGGTCTGACTGAGCGCCTCCAGGAGAGAGGCCCAAGCAAGACGTGCCCCGAGGAGTGTCTTGCCATATGTCAACACTGGGTCTGACTGAGCGGCTCCAGGAGAGAGGCCCAAGCAAGACGCGCCCCGAGGAGCGTCTTGCCACGGGTCAACACTGGGTCTGACTGAACGCCTCCAGGAGAGAGGCCCAAGCAAGACGCGCACCGAGGAGCGTCTTGCGACATGTCACTACTCGGTCTAACTGAGCGCCTCCAGGAGAGAGGTCCAAGCAAGACGCGCCCCGAGGAGCGTCTTGCCGTATGTCAGCACTCGGTCTGACTGAGCGCCTCCAGGAGAGAGGCCCAAGCAAGACGCGCACCGAGGAGCGTCTTGCGACATGTCACTACTCGGTCTAACTGAGCGCCTCCAGGAGAGAGGTCCAAGCAAGACGCACCCCGAGGAGCGTCTTGCCACATGTCACTACTCGGTCTGACTGAGCGCCTCCAGGAGAGAGGCCCAAGCAAGACGTGCCCCGAGGAGCGTCTTGCCACATGTCAACAATGGGTCTGACTGAGGGCCTCCAGGAGAGAAGCCCAAGCAAGACGCGCCCCGAGGAGCGTCAGGCCACATGTCAACACTGGGTCTGACTGAGCGCCTCCAGGAGAGAGGCCCCAGCAAGACGCACCCCGAGGAGCGTCTTGCCACATGTCAGCACTCGGTCTGACTGAGCGCCTCCAGGAGAGAGGCCCAAGCAAGAAGCGCCCCGAGGAGCTTCTTGCCACATGTCAACAATGGGTCTCACTGAGGGCCTCCAGGAGAGAAGCCCAAGCAAGACGCGCCCCGAGGAGCGTCTTGCCACATGTCAACACTGGGTCTAATTGAGCGCCTCCAGGAGAGAGGCCCAAGCAAGACATACCCCGAGGAGCGTCTTGCCACAGGTCACTACTCGGTCTGACTGAGCGCCTCCAGGAGAGAGGCCCAAGCAAGACACGCACCGAGGAGCGTCTTGACACATGTCAACACTGGGTCGAACTGAGGGCCTCCATGAGAGAAGCCCAAGCAAGACGCGCCCCGAGGAGAGTCTTGCCACATGTCAACACTCGGTCTGACAGAGGGCATTCAGGAGAGAGGCCGAAGCAATACGCGCCCCGGGGAGCGTCTTGCCACATGTCACCACTGGGTCTGAATGAGCGCCTCCAGGAGAGAGGCCCAACCAAGACGCGCCCCGAGGAGTGTCTTGCCACATGCCAACACTGGGTCTGACTGAGCGCCTCCAGGAGAGAGGCCCAAGCAAGACACGCCCCGAGGAGCGTCTTGCCACATGTCAACACTGGGTCTGACTGAGCGCCTCCAGGAGAGAGGCCCAAGCAAGACGCGCCCCGAGGAGCGTCTTGCCACATGTCAACACTGGGTCTGACTGAGCGCCTCCAGGAGAGAGGCCCAAGCAAGACGCGCCCTGAGGAGCGTCTTGCCACATGTCAACAATGTGTCTGACTGAGGGCCTCCAGGAGAGAGGCCCAAGCAAGATGCGCCCGGAGGAGCGTCTTGCCACATGTCAACACTGGGTCTGACAGAGGGCCTCCAGGAGAGAGGCCCAAGCAAGACGCGCCCCGAGGAGCGTCTTGCCACATGTCACCTCTGGTTCTGACTGAGCGCCTCCAGGAGAGAGGCCCAAGCAAGACGCGCCCCGAGGAGCGTCTTGTCACATGTCAACACTGGGTCTGTCTCAGCGCCTCCAGGAGAGAAGCCCAAGCAAGACGCGGCCCGAGGAGCGTCTTGCCACATGTCAACAATGGGTCTGACTGAGGGCCACCAGGAGAGAGGCCCAAGCAAGACGCGCCCCGAGGAGCGTCTTGACACATGTCAACACTGGGTATGACTGAGGGCCTCCAGGAGAGAGGCTCAAGCAAGACGCGCCCCGAGGAGTGTCTTGCCACATGTCACCACTGGGTCTGACTGAGCGCCTCCAGGAGAGAGGCCCAAGCAAGACGCGCCCCGGGGAGCGTCAGGCCACATGTCACTACTCAGTCTGACTGAGCGCCTCCAGGGGAGAGGCCCAAGCAAGACGCGCCCCGAAGAGCATCTTGCCACATGTCAGCACTCGGTCTGACTGAGCGCCTCCAGGAGAAAGGCCCAAGCAAGACGCGCCCTGAGGAGCGTCTTGCCACATGTCAACAATGGGTCTGACTGAGGGCCTCCAGGAGAGAGGCCCAAGCAAGATGCGCCCGGAGGAGCGTCTTGCCACATGTCAACACTGGGTCTGACAGAGGGCCTCCAGGAGAGAGGCCCAAGCAAGACGCGCCCCGAGGAGCGTCTTTCCACATGTCAGCACTCGGTCTGACTGAGCGCCTCCAGGAGAGAGGCCCAAGCAAGACGCGCCCAAAGTAGCGTCTTGCAACATGGCAACAATGGGTCTGACTGAGCGCCTCCAGGAGAGAGGCCCAAGCAACACGCGCCCCGAGGAGCGTCAGGCCACATGTCACTACTCAGTCTGACTGAGCGCCTCCAGGAGAGAGGCCCAAGCAAGACGCGCCCCGAGGAGCGTCTTGCCACGTGTCAACACTGGGTCTGATTGAGGGCCTTCTGGAGAGAGGCCCAAGCAAGACGCGCCCCGAGGAGCGTCTTGCCACATGTCAACAATGGGTCTTACTGAGGGCCTCCAGGAGAGAAGCCCAAGCAACACGCGCCCCGAGGAGCTTCTTGCCACATGTCAGCACTCGGTCTGACTGAGCGCCTCCAGGAGAGAGGCCAAAGCAAGACGCGCCCCGAGGAGCGTCTTGACACATGTCAACACTGGGTCTGACAGCGGGCCTCCATGAGAGAGGCCCAAGCAAGACGCGCCCCGAGGAGTGTCTTGCCATATGTCAACACTGGGTCTGACTGAGCGGCTCCAGGAGAGAGGCCCAAGCAAGACGCGCACCGAGGAGCGTCTTGCGACATGTCACTACTCGGTCTAACTGAGCGCCTCCAGGAGAGAGGTCCAAGCAAGACGCACCCCGAGGAGCGTCTTGCCACAGGTCACTACTCGGTCTGACTGAGCGCCTCCAGGAGAGAGGCCCAAGCAAGACACGCACCGAGGAGCGTCTTGACACATGTCAACACTGGGTCGGACTGAGGGCCTCCATGAGAGAAGCCCAAGCAAGACGCGCCCCGAGGAGAGTCTTGCCACATGTCAACACTCGGTCTGACAGAGGGCATTCAGGAGAGAGGCCGAAGCAATACGCGCCCCGGGGAGCGTCTTGCCACATGTCACCACTGGGTCTGAATGAGCGCCTCCAGGAGAGAGGCCCAACCAAGACGCGCCCCGAGGAGTGTCTTGCCACATGCCAACACTGGGTCTGACTGAGCGCCTCCAGGAGAGAGGCCCAAGCAAGACACGCCCCGAGGAGCGTCTTGCCACATGTCAACACTGGGTCTGACTGAGCGCCTCCAGGAGAGAGGCCCAAGCAAGACGCGCCCCGAGGAGCGTCTTGCCACATGTCAACACTGGGTCTGACTGAGCGCCTCCAGGAGAGAGGCCCAAGCAAGACGCGCCCTGAGGAGCGTCTTGCCACATGTCAACAATGTGTCTGACTGAGGGCCTCCAGGAGAGAGGCCCAAGCAAGATGCGCCCGGAGGAGCGTCTTGCCACATGTCAACACTGGGTCTGACAGAGGGCCTCCAGGAGAGAGGCCCAAGCAAGACGCGCCCCGAGGAGCGTCTTGCCACATGTCACCTCTGGTTCTGACTGAGCGCCTCCAGGGGAGAGGCCCAAGCAAGACGCGCCCCGAGGAGCGTCTTGTCACATGTCAACACTGGGTCTGTCTCAGCGCCTCCAGGAGAGAAGCCCAAGCAAGACGCGGCCCGAGGAGCGTCTTGCCACATGTCAACAATGGGTCTGACTGAGGGCCACCAGGAGAGAGGCCCAAGCAAGACGCGCCCCGAGGAGCGTCTTGACACATGTCAACACTGGGTATGACTGAGGGCCTCCAGGAGAGAGGCCCAAGCAAGACGCGCCCCGAGGAGTGTCTTGCCACATGTCACCACTGGGTCTGACTGAGCGCCTCCAGGAGAGAGGCCCAAGCAAGACGCGCCCCGGGGAGCGTCAGGCCACATGTCACTACTCAGTCTGACTGAGCGCCTCCAGGGGAGAGGCCCAAGCAAGACGCGCCCCGAAGAGCATCTTGCCACATGTCAGCACTCGGTCTGACTGAGCGCCTCCAGGAGAAAGGCCCAAGCAAGACGCGCCCTGAGGAGCGTCTTGCCACATGTCAACAATGGGTCTGACTGAGGGCCTCCAGGAGAGAGGCCCAAGCAAGATGCGCCCGGAGGAGCGTCTTGCCACATGTCAACACTGGGTCTGACAGAGGGCCTCCAGGAGAGAGGCCCAAGCAAGACACGCCCCGAGGAGCGTCTTTCCACATGTCAGCACTCGGTCTGACTGAGCGCCTCCAGGAGAGAGGCCCAAGCAAGACGCGCCCAAAGGAGCGTCTTGCAACATGTCAACAATGGGTCTGACTGAGCGCCTCCAGGAGAGAGGCCCAAGCAACACGCGCCCCGAGGAGCGTCAGGCCACATGTCACTACTCAGTCTGACTGAGCGCCTCCAGGAGAGAGGCCCAAGCAAGACGCGCCCCGAGGAGCGTCTTGCCACGTGTCAACACTGGGTCTGATTGAGGGCCTTCTGGAGAGAGGCCCAAGCAAGACGCGCCCCGAGGAGCGTCTTGCCACATGTCAACAATGGGTCTTACTGAGGGCCTCCAGGAGAGAAGCCCAAGCAACACGCGCCCCGAGGAGCTTCTTGCCACATGTCAGCACTCGGTCTGACTGAGCGCCTCCAGGAGAGAGGCCAAAGCAAGACGCGCCCCGAGGAGCGTCTTGACACATGTCAACACTGGGTCTGACAGCGGGCCTCCATGAGAGAGGCCCAAGCAAGACGCGCCCCGAGGAGTGTCTTGCCATATGTCAACACTGGGTCTGACTGAGCGGCTCCAGGAGAGAGGCCCAAGCAAGACACGCCCCGAGGAGCGTCTTGCCACGGGTCAACACTGGGTCTGACTGAGCGCCTCCAGGAGAGAGGCCCAAGCAAGACGCGCACCGAGGAGCGTCTTGCGACATGTCACTACTCGGTCTAACTGAGCGCCTCCAGGAGAGAGGTCCAAGCAAGACGCGCCCCGAGGAGCGTCTTGCCTTATGTCAGCACTCGGTCTGACTGAGCGCCTCCAGGAGAGAGGCCCAAGCAAGACGCGCACCGAGGAGCGTCTTGCGACATGTCACTACTCGGTCTAACTGAGCGCCTCCAGGAGAGAGGTCCAAGCAAGACGCACCCCGAGGAGCGTCTTGCCACATGTCACTACTCGGTCTAACTGAGCGCCTCCAGGAAAGAGGTCCAAGCAAGACGCGCCCCGAGGAGCGTCTTGCCTTATGTCAGCACTCGGTCTGACTGAGCGCCTCCAGGAGAGAGGCCCAAGCAAGACGCGCACCGAGGAGCGTCTTGCGACATGTCACTACTCGGTCTAACTGAGCGCCTCCAGGAGAGAGGTCCAAGCAAGACGCACCCCGAGGAGCGTCTTGCCACATGTCACTACTCGGTCTGACTGAGCGCCTCCAGGAGAGAGGCCCAAGCAAGACGTGCCCCGAGGAGTGTCTTGCCATATGTCAACACTGGGTCTGACTGAGCGGCTCCAGGAGAGAGGCCCAAGCAAGACGCGCCCCGAGGAGCGTCTTGCCACGGGTCAACACTGGGTCTGACTGAACGCCTCCAGGAGAGAGGCCCAAGCAAGACGCGCACCGAGGAGCGTCTTGCGACATGTCACTACTCGGTATAACTGAGCGCCTCCAGGAGAGAGGTCCAAGCAAGACGCGCCCCGAGGAGCGTCTTGCCGTATGTCAGCACTCGGTCTGACTGAGCGCCTCCAGGAGAGAGGCCCAAGCAAGACGCGCACCGAGGAGCATCTTGCGACATGTCACTACTCGGTCTAACTGAGCGCCTCCAGGAGAGGGGTCCAAGCAAGACGCACCCCGAGGAGCGTCTTGCCACATGTCACTACTCGGTCTGACTGAGCGCCTCCAGGAGAGAGGCCCAAGCAAGACGTGCCCCGAGGAGCGTCTTGCCACATGTCAACAATGGGTCTGACTGAGGGCCTCCAGGAGAGAAGCCCAAGCAAGACGCACCCCGAGGAGCGTCAGGCCACATGTCAACACTGGGTCTGACTGAGCGCCTCCAGGAGAGAGGCCCCAGCAAGACGCGCCCCGAGGAGCGTCTTGCCACATGTCAGCACTCGGTCTGACTGAGCGCCTCCAGGAGAGAGGCCCAAGCAAGAAGCGCCCCGAAGAGCTTCTTGCCACATGTCAACAATGGGTCTCACTGAGGGCCTCCAGGAGAGAAGCCCAAGCAAGACGCGCCCCGAGGAGCGTCTTGCCACATGTCAACACTGGGTCTAATTGAGCGCCTCCAGGAGAGAGGCCCAATTAAGACATACCCCGAGGAGCGTCTTGCCACAGGTCACTACTCGGTCTGACTGAGCGCCTCCAGGAGAGAGGTCCAAGCAACACGTGCCCCGAGGAGCGTCTTGCCACATGTCAACAATGGGTCTGACTGAAGGTCTCCAGGAGAGAAGCCCAAGCAAGAAGCGCCCCGAGGAGCGTCTTGCCACATGTCAAACCTGGGTCTGACAGAGGGCATCCAGGAGAGAGGCCCAAGCAATACGCGCCCCGAGGAGCGTCTTGCCACATGTCAACAATGGGTCTAACTGAGGGCCTCCAGGAGAGAAGCCAAAGCAAGACGCGCCCCGAGGAGCTTCTTTCCACATGTCAACAATGGGTCTTACTGAGGGCCTCCATGAGAGAAGCCCAAGCAAGACGCGCCCCGAGGAGCGTCTTGCCACGTGTCACCACTGGGTCTGATTGAGCACCTCCAGGAGAGAGGCCCCAGCAAGATGCGCCCCGAGGAGCGTCTTGCCTTATGTCAGCACTCGGTCTGACTGAGCGCCTGCAGGAGAGAGGCCCAAGCAAGACGCGCCCCGAGGAGCGTCTTGCCAAATGTCACTACTCGGTCTGACTGAGCGCCTCCAGGAGGGAGGTCCAAGCAAGACGCGCCCCGAGGAGCGTCTTGCCACATGTCAACAATGGGTCTGACTGAGGGCCTCAGGGAGAGAAGCAAAAGCAAGACGCGCCCCGAGGAGCGTCTTGACACATGTCAACACTGGGTCTGACAGAGGGCCTCCAGGAGAGAGGCCCAAGCAAGACGCGCCCCGAGGAGTGTCTTGCCACATGTCACCACTGGGTCTGACTGAGCGCCTCCAGGAGAAAGGCCCAAGCAAGACGCGCCCCGTGGAGCGTCAGGCCACATGTCACTACTCAGTCTGACTGAGCGCCTCCAGGAGAGAGGCCCAAGCAAGACGCGCCCCGAGGAGCGTCTTGCCACATGTCACCACTTGGTCTGACTGAGCGCCTCCAGGAGAGAGGCCCAAGCAACACGCGCCCCGAGGAGCGTCAGGCCACATGTCACTACTCAGTCTGACTGAGCGCCTCCAGGAGAGAGGCCCAAGCAAGACGCGCCCCGAGGAGCGTCTTGCCACATGTCAACAATGGGTCTTACTGAGGGCCTCCAGGAGTGAAGCCCAAGCAAGACGCGCCCCGAGGAGCTTCTTGCCACATGTCAGCACTCGGTCTGACTGAGCGCCTCCAGGAGAGAGGCCAAAGCAAGACGCACCCCGAGGAGCGTCTTGACACATGTCAACACTGGGTCTGACAGAGGGCCTCCATGAGAGAGGCCCAAGCAAGACGCGCCCCGAGGAGTGTCTTGCCACATGTCAACACTGGGTCTGACTGAGCGCCTCCAGGAGAGAGGCCCAAGCAAGACGCGCACCGAGGAGTGTCTTGCCACATGTCACCACTTGGTCTGACTGAGCGCCTCCAGGAGAGAGGCCAAAGCAAGACGCGCCCCGAGGAGCGTCTTGCCACGTTGGGTCTGATTGAGGGCCTTCTGGAGAGAGGCCCCAGCAAGACGCACCCCGAGGAGCGTCTTGCCTTATGTCAGCACTGTGTCTGACTGAGCGCCTCCAGGAGAGAGGCCCAAGCAAGACACGCCCCGAGGAGCGTCTTGACACATGTCAACACTGGGTCGGACTGAGGGCCTCCATGAGATAAGCCCAAGCAAGACGCGCCCCGAGGAGAGTCTTGCCACATGTCAACACTCGGTCTCACAGAGGGCATTCAGGAGAGAGGCCCAAGCAATACGCGCCCCGAGGAGCGTCTTGCCACATGTCACCACTGGGTCTGAATGAGCGCCTCCAGGAGAGAGGCCCAACCAAGACGCGCCCCGAGGAGTGTCTTGCCACATGTCACTACTCAGTCTGACTGAGCGCCTCCAGGAGAGAGGC
This sequence comes from Nothobranchius furzeri, assembly GCF_043380555.1. Taxonomy (NCBI): domain Eukaryota; kingdom Metazoa; phylum Chordata; class Actinopteri; order Cyprinodontiformes; family Nothobranchiidae; genus Nothobranchius; species Nothobranchius furzeri. The sequence continues at coordinate 2,701,689 of NC_091741.1, forward strand.
CCAAGCAAGATGCGCCCGGAGGAGCGTCTTGCCACATGTCAACACTGGGTCTGACAGAGGGCCTCCAGGAGAGAGGCCCAAGCAAGACGCGCCCCGAGGAGCGTCTTTCCACATGTCAGCACTCGGTCTGACTGAGCGCCTCCAGGAGAGAGGCCCAAGCAAGACGCGCCCAAAGGAGCGTCTTGCAACATGTCAACAATGGGTCTGACTGAGCGCCTCCAGGAGAGAGGCCCAAGCAACACGCGCCCCGAGGAGCGTCAGGCCACATGTCACTACTCAGTCTGACTGAGCGCCTCCAGGAGAGAGGCCCAAGCAAGACGCGCCCCGAGGAGCGTCTTGCCACGTGTCAACACTGGGTCTGATTGAGGGCCTTCTGGAGAGAGGCCCAAGCAAGACGCGCCCCGAGGAGCGTCTTGCCACATGTCAACAATGGGTCTTACTGAGGGCCTCCAGGAGAGAAGCCCAAGCAACACGCGCCCCGAGGAGCTTCTTGCCACATGTCAGCACTCGGTCTGACTGAGCGCCTCCAGGAGAGAGGCCAAAGCAAGACGCGCCCCGAGGAGCGTCTTGACACATGTCAACACTGGGTCTGACAGCGGGCCTCCATGAGAGAGGCCCAAGCAAGACGCGCCCCGAGGAGTGTCTTGCCATATGTCAACACTGGGTCTGACTGAGCGGCTCCAGGAGAGAGGCCCAAGCAAGACACGCCCCGAGGAGCGTCTTGCCACGGGTCAACACTGGGTCTGACTGAGCGCCTCCAGGAGAGAGGCCCAAGCAAGACGCGCACCGAGGAGCGTCTTGCGACATGTCACTACTCGGTCTAACTGAGCGCCTCCAGGAGAGAGGTCCAAGCAAGACGCGCCCCGAGGAGCGTCTTGCCTTATGTCAGCACTCGGTCTTACTGAGCGCCTCCAGGAGAGAGGCCCAAGCAAGACGCGCACCGAGGAGCGTCTTGCGACATGTCACTACTCGGTCTAACTGAGCGCCTCCAGGAGAGAGGTCCAAGCAAGACGCACCCCGAGGAGCGTCTTGCCACATGTCACTACTCGGTCTAACTGAGCGCCTCCAGGAAAGAGGTCCAAGCAAGACGCGCCCCGAGGAGCGTCTTGCCTTATGTCAGCACTCGGTCTGACTGAGCGCCTCCAGGAGAGAGGCCCAAGCAAGACGCGCACCGAGGAGCGTCTTGCGACATGTCACTACTCGGTCTAACTGAGCGCCTCCAGGAGAGAGGTCCAAGCAAGACGCACCCCGAGGAGCGTCTTGCCACATGTCACTACTCGGTCTGACTGAGCGCCTCCAGGAGAGAGGCCCAAGCAAGACGTGCCCCGAGGAGTGTCTTGCCATATGTCAACACTGGGTCTGACTGAGCGGCTCCAGGAGAGAGGCCCAAGCAAGACGCGCCCCGAGGAGCGTCTTGCCACGGGTCAACACTGGGTCTGACTGAACGCCTCCAGGAGAGAGGCCCAAGCAAGACGCGCACCGAGGAGCGTCTTGCGACATGTCACTACTCGGTATAACTGAGCGCCTCCAGGAGAGAGGTCCAAGCAAGACACGCCCCGAGGAGCGTCTTGCCGTATGTCAGCACTCGGTCTGACTGAGCGCCTCCAGGAGAGAGGCCCAAGCAAGACGCGCACCGAGGAGCTTCTTGCGACATGTCACTACTCGGTCTAACTGAGCGCCTCCAGGAGAGAGGTCCAAGCAAGACGCACCCCGAGGAGCGTCTTGCCACATGTCACTACTCGGTCTGACTGAGCGCCTCCAGGAGAGAGGCCCAAGCAAGACGTGCCCCGAGGAGCGTCTTGCCACATGTCAACAATGGGTCTGACTGAGGGCCTCCAGGAGAGAAGCCCAAGCAAGACGCGCCCCGAGGAGCGTCAGGCCACATGTCAACACTGGGTCTGACTGAGCGCCTCCAGGAGAGAGGCCCCAGCAAGACGCGCCCCGAGGAGCGTCTTGCCACATGTCAGCACTCGGTCTGACTGAGCGCCTCCAGGAGAGAGGCCCAAGCAAGAAGCGCCCCGAAGAGCTTCTTGCCACATGTCAACAATGGGTCTCACTGAGGGCCTCCAGGAGAGAAGCCCAAGCAAGACGCGCCCCGAGGAGCGTCTTGCCACATGTCAACACTGGGTCTAATTGAGCGCCTCCAGGAGAGAGGCCCAATTAAGACATACCCCGAGGAGCGTCTTGCCACAGGTCACTACTCGGTCTGACTGAGCGCCTCCAGGAGAGAGGTCCAAGCAACACGTGCCCCGAGGAGCGTCTTGCCACATGTCAACAATGGGTCTGACTGAGGGTCTCCAGGAGAGAAGCCCAAGCAAGAAGCGCCCCGAGGAGCATCTTGCCACATGTCAAACCTGGGTCTGACAGAGGGCATCCAGGAGAGAGGCCCAAGCAATACGCTCCCCGAGGAGCGTCTTGCCACATGTCAACAATGGGTCTAACTGAGGGCCTCCAGGAGAGAAGCCAAAGCAAGACGCGCCCCGAGGAGCTTCTTTCCACATGTCAACAATGGGTCTTACTGAGGGCCTCCATGAGAGAAGCCCAAGCAAGACGCGCCCCGAGGAGCGTCTTGCCACGTGTCAACACTGGGTCTGACTTAGCGCCTCCAGGAGAGAGGCCCAAGCAAGATGCGCCTCGAGGAGCGTCTTGCCACGTGTCACCACTGGGTCTGACTGAGCTCCTCCAGGAGAGAGGCCCAAGCAAGATGCGCCTCGAGGAGCGTCTTGCCACGTGTCAACACTGGGTCTGATTGAGCACCTCCAGGAGAGAGGCCCCAGCAAGATGCGCCCCGAGGAGCGTCTTGCCTTATGTCAGCACTCGGTCTGACTGAGCGCCTGCAGGAGAGAGGCCCAAGCAAGACGCGCCCCGAGGAGCGTCTTGCCAAATGTCACTACTCGGTCTGACTGAGCGCCTCCAGGAGGGAGGTCCAAGCAAGACGCGCCCCGAGGAGCGTCTTGCCACATGTCAACAATGGGTCTGACTGAGGGCCTCCAGGAGAGAAGCAAAAGCAAGATGCGCCCCGAGGAGCGTCTTGACACATGTCAACACTGGGTCTGACAGAGGGCCTCCAGGAGAGAGGCCCAAGCAAGACGCGCCCCGAGGAGTGTCTTGCCACATGTCACCACTGGGTCTGACTGAGCGCCTCCAGGAGAAAGGCCCAAGCAAGACGCGCCCCGTGGAGCGTCAGGCCACATGTCACTACTCAGTCTGACTGAGCGCCTCCAGGAGAGAGGCCCAAGCAAGACGCGCCCCGAGGAGCGTCTTGCCACATGTCACCACTTGGTCTGACTGAGCGCCTCCAGGAGAGAGGCCCAAGCAACACGCGCCCCGAGGAGCGTCAGGCCACATGTCACTACTCAGTCTGACTGAGCGCCTCCAGGAGAGAGGCCCAAGCAAGACGCGCCCCGAGGAGCGTCTTGCCACATGTCAACAATGGGTCTTACTGAGGGCCTCCAGGAGTGAAGCCCAAGCAAGACGCGCCCCGAGGAGCTTCTTGCCACATGTCAGCACTCGGTCTGACTGAGCGCCTCCAGGAGAGAGGCCAAAGCAAGACGCACCCCGAGGAGCGTCTTGACACATGTCAACACTGGGTCTGACAGAGGGCCTCCATGAGAGAGGCCCAAGCAAGACGCGCCCCGAGGAGTGTCTTGCCACATGTCAACACTGGGTCTGACTGAGCGCCTCCAGGAGAGAGGCCCAAGCAAGACGCGCACCGAGGAGTGTCTTGCCACATGTCACCACTTGGTCTGACTGAGCGCCTCCAGGAGAGAGGCCAAAGCAAGACGCGCCCCGAGGAGCGTCTTGCCACGTTGGGTCTGATTGAGGGCCTTCTGGAGAGAGGCCCCAGCAAGACGCACCCCGAGGAGCGTCTTGCCTTATGTCAGCACTGTGTCTGACTGAGCGCCTCCAGGAGAGAGGCCCAAGCAAGACACGCCCCGAGGAGCGTCTTGACACATGTCAACACTGGGTCGGACTGAGGGCCTCCATGAGATAAGCCCAAGCAAGACGTGCCCCGAGGAGAGTCTTGCCACATGTCAACACTCGGTCTCACAGAGGGCATTCAGGAGAGAGGCCCAAGCAATACGCGCCCCGAGGAGCGTCTTGCCACATGTCACCACTGGGTCTGAATGAGCGCCTCCAGGAGAGAGGCCCAACCAAGACGCGCCCCGAGGAGTGTCTTGCCACATGTCACTACTCAGTCTGACTGAGCGCCTCCAGGAGAGAGGCCCAAGCAAGATGCGCCCGGAGGAGCGTCTTGCCACATGTCAACACTGGGTCTGACAGAGGGCCTCCAGGAGAGAGGCCCAAGCAAGACGCGCCCCGAGGAGCGTCTTGCCACATGTCACCTCTGGTTCTGACTGAGCGCCTCCAGGAGAGAGGCCCAAGCAAGACGCGCCCCGAGGAGCGTCTTGCCACATGTCAACAATGGGTCTGACAGAGGGCCTCCATGAGAGAGGCCCAAGCAAGACGCGCCCCGAGGAGTGTCTTGCCACATGTCAACACTGGGTCTGTCTGAGCGCCTCCAGGAGAGAAGCCCAAGCAAGACGCGCCCCGAGGAGCGTCTTGCCACATGTCAACAATGGGTCTGACTGAGGGCCTCCAGGAGAGAAGCCCAAGCAAGACGCGCCCCGAGGAGCGTCTTGACACATGTCAACACTGGGTCTGACAGAGGGCCTCCACGAGAGAGGCCCAAGCAAGACGCGCCCCGAGGAGTGTCTTGCCACATGTCACCACTGGGTCTGACTGAGCGCCTCCAGGAGAGAGGCCCAAGCAAGACGTGCCCCGAGGATCGTCAGGCCACATGTCACTACTCAGTCTGACTGAGCGCCTCCAGGAGAGAGGCCCAAGCAAGACGCGCCCCGAGGAGCGTCTTGCCACATGTCAGCACTGTGTCTGACTGAGCGCCTCCAGGAGAGAGGCCCCAGCAAGACGCGCCCCGAGGAGCGTCTTGCCTTATGTCAGCACCCGGTCTGACTGAGCGTCTCCAGGAGAGAGGCCCAAGCAAGACGCGCCCCGAGGAGCATCTTGCCACATGTCAACAATGGGTCTGACTGAGGGCCTCCAGGGGAGAGGCCCAAGCAAGATGCGCCCGGAGGAGCGTCTTGCCACATGTCAACACTGGGTCTGACAGAGGGCCTCCAGGAGAGAGGCCCAAGCAAGACGCGCCCCGAGGAGCGTCTTGCCACATGTCACCTCTGGTTCTGACTGAGCGCCTCCAGGAGAGAGGCCCAAGCAAGACGCGCCCCGAGGAGCGTCTTGTCACATGTCAACACTGGGTCTTTCTGAGCGCCTCCAGGAGAGAAGCCCAAGCAAGACGCGCCCCGAGGAGCGTCTTGCCACATGTCAGCACTCGGTCTTACTGAGCGCCTCCAGGAGAGAGGCCCAAGCAAGACGCGCCCCGAGGAGCGTCTTGCCACATGTCAACAATGGGTCTGACTGAGGGCCTCCAGGAGAGAAGCCCAAGCAAGAAGCGCCCCGAGGAGCGTCTTGCCACATGTCAAACCTGGGTCTGACAGAGGGCCTCCATGAGAGAAGCCCAAGCAAGACGCGCCCCGAGGAGTGTCTTGCCACATGTCAACACTGTGTCTGACTGAGCGCCTCCAGGAGAGAGGCCCAAGCAAGACGCGCCCCGAGGAGCGTCTTGCCACGTGTCAACACTGGGTCTGACTTAGCGCCTCCAGGAGAGAGGCCCAAGCAAGATGCGCCTCGAGGAGCGTCTTGCCACGTGTCACCACTGGGTCTGACTGAGCTCCTCCGGGAGAGAGGCCCAAGCAAGACGCGCCCAGAGGAGCGTCTTGCCACGTGTCACCACTGGGTCTGATTGAGCACCTCCAGGAGAGAGGCCCCAGCAATACGCGCCCCGAGGAGCGTTTTGCCTTATGTCAGCACTCAGTCTGACTGAGCGCCTCCAGGAGAGAGGCCCAAGCAAGACGCGCCCCGAGGAGCGTCTTGCCAAATGTCACTACTCGGTCTGACTGAGCGCCTCCAGGAGGGAGGTCCAAGCAAGACGCGCCCCGAGGAGCGTCTTGCCACATGTCACTACTCGGTCTGACTGAGCGCCTCCAGGAGAGAGGCCCAAGCAAGACGTGCCCCGAGGAGCGTCTTGCCACATGTCAACAATGGGTCTGACTGAGAGCCTCCAGGAGAGAAGCCCAAGCAAGACGCGCCCAGATGAGCGTCTTGCCACATGTCTACACTGGGTCTGACTGAGCGCCTCCAGGAGAGAGGCCCAAGCAAGACACGCCCCGAGGAGCGTCTTGACACATGTCAACACTGGGTCGGACTGAGGGCCTCCATGAGAGAAGCCCAAGCAAGACGCGCCCCGAGGAGAGTCTTGCCACATGTCAACACTCGGTCTGACAGAGGGAATTCAGGAGAGAGGCCCAAGCAATGAGCGCCCCGAGGAGCGTCTTGCCTTATGTCAGCACTCGGTCTTACTGAGCGCCTCCAGGAGAGAGGCCCAAGCAAGACGCACCCCGAGGAGCGTCTTGCCACATGTCAACAATGGGTCTGACTGAGGGCCTCCAGGAGAGAGGCCCAAGCAAGATGCGCCCGGAGGAGCGTCTTGCCACATGTCAACACTGGGTCTGACAGAGGGCCTCCAGGAGAGAGGCCCAAGCAAGACGCGCCCCGAGGAGCATCATGCCACATGTCACCTCTGGTTCTGACTGAGCGCCTCCAGGAGAGAGGCCCAAGCAAGACGCGCCCCGAGGAGCGTCTTGTCACATGTCAACACTGGGTCTGTCTGAGCGCCTCCAGGAGAGAAGCCCAAGCAAGACGCGCCCCGAGGAGTGTCTTGCCAAATGTCAGCATTCGGTCTGACTGAGCGCCTCCAGGAGAGAGGCCCAAGCAAGACGCGCCCCGAGGAGCGTCTTGCCACATGTCAACAATGGGTCTGACTGAGGGCCTTCAGGAGAGAAGCCCAAGCAACACGCGGCCCGAGGAGCGTCTTGCCACATGTCAGCACTCGGTCTGACTGAGCGCCTCCAGGAGAGAGGCCAAAGCAAGACGCGCCCCGAGGAGCGTCTTGACACATGTCAACACTGGGTCTGACAGAGGGCCTCCATGAGAGAGGCCCAAGCAAGACGCGCCCCGAGGAGCGTCTTGCCACATGTCACCTCTGGTTCTGACTGAGCGCCTCCAGGAGAGAGGCCCAAGCAAGACGCACCCCGAGGAGCGTCTTGTCACATGTCAACACTGGGTCTGTCTGAGCGCCTCCAGGAGAGAAGCCCAAGCAAGACGCGCCCCGAGGAGTGTCTTGCCAAATGTCAGCACTCGGTCTGACTGAGCTTCTCCAGGAGAGAGGCCCAAGCAAGACGCGCCCCGAGGAGCGTCTTGCCACATGTCAACAATGGGTCTGACTGAGGGCCTCCAGGAGAGAAGCCCAAGCAAGACGCGCCCCGAGGAGCGTCTTGTCACATGTCAACACTGGGTCTGTCTGAGCGCCTCCAGGAGAGAAGCCCAAGCAAGACGCGCCCCGAGGAGTGTCTTGCCAAATGTCAGCACTCGGTCTGACTGAGCGCCTCCAGGAGAGAGGCCCAAGTAAGACGCGCCCCGAGGAGCGTCTTGCCACATGTCAACAATGGGTCTGACTGAGGGCCTCCAGGAGAGAAGCCCAAGCAACACGCGGCCCGAGGAGCGTCTTGCCACATGTCAGCACTCGGTCTGACTGAGCGCCTCCAGGAGAGAGGCCAAAGCAAGACGCGCCCCGAGGAGCGTCTTGACACATGTCAACACTGGGTCTGACAGAGGGCCTCCATGAGAGAGGCCCAAGCAAGACGCGCCCCGAGGAGTGTCTTGCCACATGTCAACACTGGGTCTGACAGAGGGCCTCCAGGAGAGAGGCCCAAGGAAGACGCGCCCCGAGAAGTGTCTTGCCACATGTCACCACTTGGTCTGACTGAGCGCCTCCAGGAGAGAGGCCCAAGCAACACGCGCCCCGAGGAGCGTCAGACCGCATGTCACTACTCATTCTGACTGAGCGCCTCCAGGAGAGAGGCCCAAGCAAGACGCGCCCCGAGGAGCGTCTTGCCACATGTCAACACTGGGTCTGATTGAGGGCCTTCTGGAGAGAGGCCCAAGCAAGACGCGCCCCGAGGAGTGTCTTGCCACATGTCAACACTGGGTCTGACAGAGGGCCTCCAGGAGAGAGGCCCAAGCAAGACGCGCCCCGAGGAGTGTCTTGCCACATGTCACCACTTGGTCTGACTGAGCGCCTCCAGGAGAGAGGCCCAAGCAAGACGCGCCCCGAGGAGCGTCTTGCCACGTGTCAACAATGAGTCTGATTGAGGGCCTTCTGGAGAGAGGCCCAAGCAAGACGCGCCCCGAGGAGCGTCTTGCCACATGTCAACAATGGTTCTTACTGAGGGCCTCCAGGTGAGAAGCCCAAGCAAGACGCGCCCCGAGGAGCTTCTTGCCACATGTCAGCACTCGGTCAGACTTAGCGCCTCCAGGAGAGAGGCCAAAGCAAGACGCCCCCCAAGGAGCGTCTTGACACATGTCAACACTGGGTCTGACAGAGGGCCTCCATGAGAGAGGCCCAAGCAAGACGTGCCCCGAGGAGTGTCTTGCCAAATGTCAACACTGGGTCTGACTGAGCATCTCAGGGAGAGAGGTCCAAGCAAGACGCGCCCCGAGGAGCGTCTTGCCACATGTCACTACTCGGTCTGACTGAGCGCCTCAGGGAGAGAGGTCCAAGCAAGACGCGCCCCGAGGAGCGTCTTGCCACATGTCAACACTGGATCTGACTGAGTGCCTCCATGAGAGAAGCCCCAGCAAGACGCGCCCCGAGGAGCGTCTTGCCACATGTCACTACTCGGTCTGTTTGAGCGCCTCCAGGAGAGAGGCCCAAGCAAGACACGCCCCGAGGAGCGTCTTGACACATGTCAACACTGGGTCTGACTGAGGGCCTCCATGAGAGAAGCCCAAGCAAGACGCGCCCCGAGGAGCGTCTTGCCACATGTCAACACTGGGTCTAATTGAGGGCCTTCTGGAGAGAGGCCCAAGCAAGATGCGCCCCGAGGAGCGTCTTGCCACATGTATACAATGGGTCTGACTGAGGGCCTCCAGGAGAGAAGCCCAAGCAAGACGCGCCCCGTGGAGCGTCTTGCCACATGTCACCTCTGGTTCTGACTGAGCGCCTCCAGGAGAGAGGCCCAAGCAAGACGTGCCCCGAGGAGCGTCTTGCCACATGTCAACACTGGGTCTGACACAGGGCCTCCATGAGAGAGGCCCAAGCAAGACGCGCCCCGAGGAGCGTCTTGCGACATGTCACTACTCGGTCTAACTGAGCGCCTCCAGGAGAGAGGTCCAAGCAAGACGCGCCCCGAGGAGCGTCTTGCCACATGTCACTACTCGGTCTGACTGAGCGCCTCCAGGAGAGAGGCCCAAGCAAGACGTGCCCCGAGGAGCGTCTTGCCACATGTCAACAATGGGTCTGACTGAGGGCCTCCAGGAGAGAAGCCCAAGCAAGACGCGCCCCGTGGAGCGTCTTGCCACATGTCAACACTGGGTCTGACTGAGCGCCTCCAGGAGAGAGGCCCAAGCAAGACGCGCCCCGAGGAGCGTCTTGCCACATGTCAACAATGGGTCTGACTGAGGGCCTCCAGGAGAGAAGCCCAAGCAAGACGCGCCCCGTGGAGCGTCTTGCCACATGTCAACACTGGGTCTTATTGAGGGCCTTCTGGAGAGAGGCCCAAGCAATACGCGCCCCGAGAAGCGTCTTGCCACATGTCAACAATGGGTCTTACTGAGGGCCTCCAGGAGAGAGGCCCAAGCAAGATGCGCCAGGAGGAGCGTCTTGCCACATGTCAACACTGGGTCTGACAGAGGGCCTCCAGGAGAGAGGCCCAAGCAAGACGCGCCCCGAGGAGCGTCTTGCCACATGTCACCTCTGGTTCTGACTGAGCGCCTCCAGGAGAGAAGCCCAAGCAAGACGCGCCCCGAGGAGCGTCTTGCCACAAGTCAACAATGGGTCTGACTGAGGGCCTCCAGGAGAGAAGCCCAAGCAAGACGCGCCCCGTGGAGCGTCTTGACACATGTCAACACTGGGTCTGACAGAGGGCCTCCAGGAGAGTGGCCCAAGAAAGACGCGCCCCGAGGAGTGTCTTGCCACATGTCACCACTGGGTCTGACTGAGCGCCTCCAGGAGAGAGGCCCAGGCAAGACGCGCCCCGAGGAGCGTCAGGCCACATGTCACTACTCAGTCTGACTGAGCGCCTCCAGGAGAGAGGCCCAAGCAAGACGCGCCCCGAGGAGCGTCTTGCCACGTGTCAACACTGGGTCTGATTGAGGGACTTCTGGAGAGAGGCCCAAGCAAGACGCACCACGAGGAGCGTCTTGCCACATGTCAACAATGGGTCTTACTGAGGGCCTCCAGGAGAGGAGCCCAAGCAAGACGCGCCCCGAGGAGCTTCTTGCCACATGTCAGCACTCGGTCTGACTGAGCGCCTCCAGGAGAGAGGCCAAAGCAAGACGCGCCCCGAGAAGCGTCTTGACACATGTCAACACTGGGTCTGACAGAGGGCCTCCATGAGAGAGGCCCAAGCAAGACGCGCCCCGAGGAGTGTCTTGCCACATGTCAACACTGGGTCTGACAGAGGGCCTCCAGGAGAGAGGCCCAAGCAAGACGCGCCCCGAGGAGTGTCTTGCCACATGTCACCACTTGGTCTGACTGAGCGCCTCCAGGAGAGAGGCCCAAGCAAGACGCGCCCCGAGGAGCGTCTTGCCACGTGTCAACACTCGGTCTGATTGAGGGCCTTCTGGAGAGAGGCCCAAGCAAGACGCCCCCCGAGGAGCGTCTTGACACATGTCAACACTGGGTCTGACAGAGGGCCTCCATGAGAGAGGCCCAAGCAAGACGCGCCCCGAGGAGTGTCTTGCCAAATGTCAACACTGGGTCTGACTGAGCGCCTCAGGGAGAGAGGTCCAAGCAAGACGCGCCCCGAGGAGCGTCTTGCCACATGTCACTACTCGGTCTGACTGAGCGCCTCAGGGAGAGAGGTCCAAGCAAGACGCGCCCCGAGGAGCGTCTTGCCACATGTCAACAATGGGTCTGACTGAGGGCCTCCAGGAGAGAAGCCCAAGCAAGACGCGCCCCGTGGAGCGTCTTGCCACATGTCAACACTGGGTCTGACTGAGGGCCTCCATGAGAGAAGCCCAAGCAAGACGCGCCCCGAGGAGCGTCTTGCCACATGTCACTAGTCAGTCTGTTTGAGCGCCTCCAGGAGAGAGGCCCAAGCAAGACACGCCCCGAGGAGCGTCTTGACACATGTCAACACTGGGTCTGACTGAGGGCCTCCATGAGAGAAGCCCAAGCAAGACGCGCCCCGAGGAGCGTCTTGCCACATGTCAACACTGGGTCTGACAGAGGGCCTCCAGGAGAGAGGCCCAAGCAAGACGCACCCCGAGGAGCGTCTTGCCACATGTCACCTCTGGTTCTGACTGAGCGCCTCCAGGAGAGAGGCCCAAGCAAGACGCGCCCCGAGGAGCGTCTTGCCACATGTGAACACTGGGTCTGACAGAGGGCCTCCATGAGAGAGGCCCAAGCAAGACGCGCCCCGAGGAGCGTCTTGCGACATGTCACTACTCGGTCTAACTGAGCGCCTCCAGGAGAGAGGTCCAAGCAAGACGCGCCCCGAGGAGCGTCTTGCCACATGTCACTACTCGGTTTGACTGAGCGCCTCCAGGAGAGAGGCCCAAGCAAGACGTGCCCCGAGGAGCGTCTTGCCACATGTCAACAATGGGTCTGACTGAGGGCCTCAAGGAGAGCAGCCCAAGCAAGACGCGCCCCGTGGAGCGTCTTGCCACATGTCAACACTGGGTCTGACTGAGCGCCTCCAGGAGAGAGGCCCAAGCAAGACGCGCCCCGAGGAGCGTCTTGCCACATGTCAACAATGGGTCTGACTGAGAGCCTCCAGGAGAGAAGCCCAAGCAAGACGCACCCCGTGGAGCGTCTTGCCACATGTCAACACTGGGTCTGACAGAGGGCCTCCATGAGAGAGGCCCAAGCAAGACGCGCCCCGAGGAGCGTCTTGCGACATGTCACTACTCGGTCTAACTGAGCGCCTCCAGGAGAGAGGTCCAAGCAAGACGCGCCCCGAGGAGCGTCTTGCCACATGTCAAAAATGGGTCTGACTGAGGGCCTCCAGGAGAGAAGCCCAAGCAAGAAGCGCCCCGAGGAGCGTCTTGCCACATGTCAACACTGGGTCTGACTGAGCGCCTCCAGGAGAGAGGCCCAAGCAAGACACGCCCCGAGGATTGTCTTGCCACATGTCAACACTGGGTCTGACTGAGCGCCTCCAGGAGAGAGGCCCAAGCAAGACGCGCCCCGAGGAGCGTCTTGCCACGTGTCAACACTCGGTCTGATTGAGGGCCTTCTGGAGAGAGGCCCAAGCAAGACGCCCCCCGAGGAGCGTCTTGACACATGTCAACACTGGGTCTGACAGAGGGCCTCCATGAGAGAGGCCCAAGCAAGACGCGCCCCGAGGAGTGTCTTGCCAAATGTCAACACTGGGTCTGACTGAGCGCCTCAGGGACAGAGGTCCAAGCAAGACGCGCCCCGAGGAGCGTCTTGCCACATGTCACTACTCGGTCTGACTGAGCGCCTCAGGGAGAGAGGTCCAAGCAAGACGCGCCCCGAGGAGCGTCTTGCCACATGTCAACACTGGATCTGACTGAGTGCCTCCATGAGAGAAGCCCCAGCAAGACGCGCCCCGAGGAGCGTCTTGCCACATGTCACTAGTCAGTCTGTTTGAGCGCCTCCAGGAGAGAGGCCCAAGCAAGACACGCCCCGAGGAGCGTCTTCACACATGTCAACACTGGGTCTGACTGAGGGCCTCCATGAGAGAAGCCCAAGCAAGACGCGCCCCGAGGAGCGTCTTGCCACATGTCAACACTGGGTCTGATTGAGGGCCTTCTGGAGAGAGGCCCAAGCAAGACGCGCCCCGAGGAGCGTCTTGCCACATGTATACAATGGGTCTTACTGAGGGCCCCCAGGAGAGAGGCCCAAGCAAGATGCGCCCGGAGGAGCGTTTTGCCACATGTCAACACTGGGTCTGACAGAGGGCCTCCAGGAGAGAGGCCCAAGCAAGACGCGCCCCGAGGAGCGTCTTGCCACATGTCAACAATGGGTCTGACTGAGGGCCTCCAGGAGAGAAGCCCAAGCAAGACGCGCCCCGTGGAGCGTCTTGCCACATGTCAACACTGGGTCTGACAGAGGGCCTCCATGAGAGAGGCCCAAGCAGGACGCGCCCCGAGGAGCGTCTTGCGGCATGTCACTACTCGGTCTAACTGAGCGCCTCCAGGAGAGAGGTCCAAGCAAGACGCGCCCCGAGGAGCGTCTTGCCACATGTCAAAAATGGGTCTGACTGAGGGCCTCCAGGAGAGAAGCCCAAGCAAGAAGCGCCCCGAGGAGCGTCTTGCCACATGTCAACACTGGGTCTGACTGAGCGCCTCCAGGAGAGAGGCCCAAGCAAGACACGCCCCGAGGAGCGTCTTGACACATGTCAACACTGGGTCTGACTGAGGGCCTCCATGAGAGAAGCCCAAGCAAGACGCGCCCCGAGGAGTAATTTGCCACATGTCAACACTGGGTCTGACAGAGGGCATCCAGGAGAGAGGCCCAAGCAATACGCGCCCCGAGGAGCGTCTTGCCACATGTCAACAATGGGTCTGACTGAGGGCCTCCAGGAGAGAAGCCAAAGCAAGACGCGCCCCGAGGAGCTTCTTTCCACATGTCAACAATGGGTCTTACTGAGGGCCTCCATGAGAGAAGCCCAAGCAAGACGCGCCCCGAGGAGTGTCTTGCCACATGTCAACACTGTGTCTGACTGAGCGCCTCCAGGAGAGAGGCCCAAGCAAGACGCGCCCCGAGGAGCGTCTTGCCACAAGTCAACAATGGGTCTGACTGAGGGCCTCCAGGAGAGAAGCCCAAGCAAGACGCGCCCCGTGGAGCGTCTTGACACATGTCAACACTGGGTCTGACAGAGGGCCTCCAGGAGAGGGGCCCAAGAAAGACGCGCCCCGAGGAGTGTCTTGCCACATGTCACCACTGGGTCTGACTGAGCGCCTCCAGGAGAGAGGCCCAGGCAAGACGCGCCCCGAGGAGCGTCTTGCCACATGTCAACACTGGGTCTGACACAGGGCCTCCATGAGAGAGGCCCAAGCAAGACGCGCCCCGAGGAGCGTCTTGCGACATGTCACTACTCGGTCTAACTGAGCGCCTCCAGGAGAGAGGTCCAAGCAAGACGCGCCCCGAGGAGCGTCTTGCCACATGTCACTACTCGGTCTGACTGAGCGCCTCCAGGAGAGAGGCCCAAGCAAGACGTGCCCCGAGGAGCGTCTTGCCACATGTCAACAATGGGTCTGACTGAGGGCCTCCAGGAGAGAAGCCCAAGCAAGACGCGCCCCGTGGAGCGTCTTGCCACATGTCAACACTGGGTCTGACTGAGCGCCTCCAGGAGAGAGGCCCAAGCAAGACGCGCCCCGAGGAGCGTCTTGCCACATGTCAACAATGGGTCTGACTGAGGGCCTCCAGGAGAGAAGCCCAAGCAAGACGCGCCCCGTGGAGCGTCTTGCCACATGTCAACACTGGGTCTTATTGAGGGCCTTCTGGAGAGAGGCCCAAGCAATACGCGCCCCGAGAAGCGTCTTGCCACATGTCAACAATGGGTCTTACTGAGGGCCTCCAGGAGAGAGGCCCAAGCAAGATGCGCCAGGAGGAGCGTCTTGCCACATGTCAACACTGGGTCTGACAGAGGGCCTCCAGGAGAGAGGCCCAAGCAAGACGCGCCCCGAGGAGCGTCTTGCCACATGTCACCTCTGGTTCTGACTGAGCGCCTCCAGGAGAGAAGCCCAAGCAAGACGCGCCCCGAGGAGCGTCTTGCCACAAGTCAACAATGGGTCTGACTGAGGGCCTCCAGGAGAGAAGCCCAAGCAAGACGCGCCCCGTGGAGCGTCTTGACACATGTCAACACTGGGTCTGACAGAGGGCCTCCAGGAGAGTGGCCCAAGAAAGACGCGCCCCGAGGAGTGTCTTGCCACATGTCACCACTGGGTCTGACTGAGCGCCTCCAGGAGAGAGGCCCAGGCAAGACGCGCCCCGAGGAGCGTCAGGCCACATGTCACTACTCAGTCTGACTGAGCGCCTCCAGGAGAGAGGCCCAAGCAAGACGCGCCCCGAGGAGCGTCTTGCCACGTGTCAACACTGGGTCTGATTGAGGGACTTCTGGAGAGAGGCCCAAGCAAGACGCACCACGAGGAGCGTCTTGCCACATGTCAACAATGGGTCTTACTGAGGGCCTCCAGGAGAGGAGCCCAAGCAAGACGCGCCCCGAGGAGCTTCTTGCCACATGTCAGCACTCGGTCTGACTGAGCGCCTCCAGGAGAGAGGCCAAAGCAAGACGCGCCCCGAGAAGCGTCTTGACACATGTCAACACTGGGTCTGACAGAGGGCCTCCATGAGAGAGGCCCAAGCAAGACGCGCCCCGAGGAGTGTCTTGCCACATGTCAACACTGGGTCTGACAGAGGGCCTCCAGGAGAGAGGCCCAAGCAAGACGCGCCCCGAGGAGTGTCTTGCCACATGTCACCACTTGGTCTGACTGAGCGCCTCCAGGAGAGAGGCCCAAGCAAGACGCGCCCCGAGGAGCGTCTTGCCACGTGTCAACACTCGGTCTGATTGAGGGCCTTCTGGAGAGAGGCCCAAGCAAGACGCCCCCCGAGGAGCGTCTTGACACATGTCAACACTGGGTCTGACAGAGGGCCTCCATGAGAGAGGCCCAAGCAAGACGCGCCCCGAGGAGTGTCTTGCCAAATGTCAACACTGGGTCTGACTGAGCGCCTCAGGGAGAGAGGTCCAAGCAAGACGCGCCCCGAGGAGCGTCTTGCCACATGTCACTACTCGGTCTGACTGAGCGCCTCAGGGAGAGAGGTCCAAGCAAGACGCGCCCCGAGGAGCGTCTTGCCACATGTCAACAATGGGTCTGACTGAGGGCCTCCAGGAGAGAAGCCCAAGCAAGACGCGCCCCGTGGAGCGTCTTGCCACATGTCAACACTGGGTCTGACTGAGGGCCTCCATGAGAGAAGCCCAAGCAAGACGCGCCCCGAGGAGCGTCTTGCCACATGTCACTAGTCAGTCTGTTTGAGCGCCTCCAGGAGAGAGGCCCAAGCAAGACACGCCCCGAGGAGCGTCTTGACACATGTCAACACTGGGTCTGACTGAGGGCCTCCATGAGAGAAGCCCAAGCAAGACGCGCCCCGAGGAGCGTCTTGCCACATGTCAACACTGGGTCTGACAGAGGGCCTCCAGGAGAGAGGCCCAAGCAAGACGCACCCCGAGGAGCGTCTTGCCACATGTCACCTCTGGTTCTGACTGAGCGCCTCCAGGAGAGAGGCCCAAGCAAGACGCGCCCCGAGGAGCGTCTTGCCACATGTGAACACTGGGTCTGACAGAGGGCCTCCATGAGAGAGGCCCAAGCAAGACGCGCCCCGAGGAGCGTCTTGCGACATGTCACTACTCGGTCTAACTGAGCGCCTCCAGGAGAGAGGTCCAAGCAAGACGCGCCCCGAGGAGCGTCTTGCCACATGTCACTACTCGGTTTGACTGAGCGCCTCCAGGAGAGAGGCCCAAGCAAGACGTGCCCCGAGGAGCGTCTTGCCACATGTCAACAATGGGTCTGACTGAGGGCCTCCAGGAGAGCAGCCCAAGCAAGACGCGCCCCGTGGAGCGTCTTGCCACATGTCAACACTGGGTCTGACTGAGCGCCTCCAGGAGAGAGGCCCAAGCAAGACGCGCCCCGAGGAGCGTCTTGCCACATGTCAACAATGGGTCTGACTGAGAGCCTCCAGGAGAGAAGCCCAAGCAAGACGCACCCCGTGGAGCGTCTTGCCACATGTCAACACTGGGTCTGACAGAGGGCCTCCATGAGAGAGGCCCAAGCAAGACGCGCCCCGAGGAGCGTCTTGCGACATGTCACTACTCGGTCTAACTGAGCGCCTCCAGGAGAGAGGTCCAAGCAAGACGCGCCCCGAGGAGCGTCTTGCCACATGTCAAAAATGGGTCTGACTGAGGGCCTCCAGGAGAGAAGCCCAAGCAAGAAGCGCCCCGAGGAGCGTCTTGCCACATGTCAACACTGGGTCTGACTGAGCGCCTCCAGGAGAGAGGCCCAAGCAAGACACGCCCCGAGGATTGTCTTGCCACATGTCAACACTGGGTCTGACTGAGCGCCTCCAGGAGAGAGGCCCAAGCAAGACGCGCCCCGAGGAGCGTCTTGCCACGTGTCAACACTCGGTCTGATTGAGGGCCTTCTGGAGAGAGGCCCAAGCAAGACGCCCCCCGAGGAGCGTCTTGACACATGTCAACACTGGGTCTGACAGAGGGCCTCCATGAGAGAGGCCCAAGCAAGACGCGCCCCGAGGAGTGTCTTGCCAAATGTCAACACTGGGTCTGACTGAGCGCCTCAGGGACAGAGGTCCAAGCAAGACGCGCCCCGAGGAGCGTCTTGCCACATGTCACTACTCGGTCTGACTGAGCGCCTCAGGGAGAGAGGTCCAAGCAAGACGCGCCCCGAGGAGCGTCTTGCCACATGTCAACACTGGATCTGACTGAGTGCCTCCATGAGAGAAGCCCCAGCAAGACGCGCCCCGAGGAGCGTCTTGCCACATGTCACTAGTCAGTCTGTTTGAGCGCCTCCAGGAGAGAGGCCCAAGCAAGACACGCCCCGAGGAGCGTCTTCACACATGTCAACACTGGGTCTGACTGAGGGCCTCCATGAGAGAAGCCCAAGCAAGACGCGCCCCGAGGAGCGTCTTGCCACATGTCAACACTGGGTCTGATTGAGGGCCTTCTGGAGAGAGGCCCAAGCAAGACGCGCCCCGAGGAGCGTCTTGCCACATGTATACAATGGGTCTTACTGAGGGCCCCCAGGAGAGAGGCCCAAGCAAGATGCGCCCGGAGGAGCGTTTTGCCACATGTCAACACTGGGTCTGACAGAGGGCCTCCAGGAGAGAGGCCCAAGCAAGACGCACCCCGAGGAGCGTCTTGCCACATGTCACCTCTGGTTCTGACTGAGCGCCTCCAGGAGAGAGGCCCAGGCAAGACGCGCCCCGAGGAGCGTCTTGCCACATGTCAACACTGGGTCTGACAGAGGGCCTCCATGAGAGAGGCCCAAGCAAGACGCGCCCCGAGGAGCGTCATGCGACATGTCACTACTCGGTCTAACTGAGCGCCTCCAGGAGAGAGGTCCAAGCAAGACGCGCCCCGAGGAGCGTCTTGCCACATGTCACTACTCGGTTTGACTGAGCGCCTCCAGGAGAGAGGCCCAAGCAAGACGTGCCCCGAGGAGCGTCTTGCCACATGTCAACAATGGGTCTGACTGAGGGCCTCCAGGAGAGCAGCCCAAGCAAGACGCGCCCCGTGGAGCGTCTTGCCACATGTCAACACTGGGTCTGACTGAGCGCCTCCAGGAGAGAGGCCCAAGCAAGACGCGCCCCGAGGAGCGTCTTGCCACATGTCAACAATGGGTCTGACTGAGGGCCTCCAGGAGAGAAGCCCAAGCAAGACGCGCCCCGTGGAGCGTCTTGCCACATGTCAACACTGGGTCTGACAGAGGGCCTCCATGAGAGAGGCCCAAGCAGGACGCGCCCCGAGGAGCGTCTTGCGGCATGTCACTACTCGGTCTAACTGAGCGCCTCCAGGAGAGAGGTCCAAGCAAGACGCGCCCCGAGGAGCGTCTTGCCACATGTCAAAAATGGGTCTGACTGAGGGCCTCCAGGAGAGAAGCCCAAGCAAGAAGCGCCCCGAGGAGCGTCTTGCCACATGTCAACACTGGGTCTGACTGAGCGCCTCCAGGAGAGAGGCCCAAGCAAGACACGCCCCGAGGAGCGTCTTGACACATGTCAACACTGGGTCTGACTGAGGGCCTCCATGAGAGAAGCCCAAGCAAGACGCGCCCCGAGGAGTAATTTGCCACATGTCAACACTGGGTCTGACAGAGGGCATCCAGGAGAGAGGCCCAAGCAATACGCGCCCCGAGGAGCGTCTTGCCACATGTCAACAATGGGTCTGACTGAGGGCCTCCAGGAGAGAAGCCAAAGCAAGACGCGCCCCGAGGAGCTTCTTTCCACATGTCAACAATGGGTCTTACTGAGGGCCTCCATGAGAGAAGCCCAAGCAAGACGCGCCCCGAGGAGTGTCTTGCCACATGTCAACACTGTGTCTGACTGAGCGCCTCCAGGAGAGAGGCCCAAGCAAGACGCGCCCCGAGGAGCGTCTTGCCACAAGTCAACAATGGGTCTGACTGAGGGCCTCCAGGAGAGAAGCCCAAGCAAGACGCGCCCCGTGGAGCGTCTTGACACATGTCAACACTGGGTCTGACAGAGGGCCTCCAGGAGAGGGGCCCAAGAAAGACGCGCCCCGAGGAGTGTCTTGCCACATGTCACCACTGGGTCTGACTGAGCGCCTCCAGGAGAGAGGCCCAGGCAAGACGCGCCCCGAGGAGCGTCAGGCCACATGTCACTACTCAGTCTGACTGAGCGCCTCCAGGAGAGAGGCCCAAGCAAGACGCGCCCCGAGGAGCGTCTTGCCACGTGTCAACACTGGGTCTGATTGAGGGACTTCTGGAGAGAGGCCCAAGCAAGACGCACCACGAGGAGCGTCTTGCCACATGTCAACAATGGGTCTTACTGAGGGCCTCCAGGAGAGAAGCCCAAGCAAGACGCGCCCCGAGGAGCTTCTTGCCACATGTCAGCACTCGGTCTGACTGAGCGCCTCCAGGAGAGAGGCCAAAGCAAGACGCGCCCCGAGGAGCGTCTTGACACATGTCAACACTGGGTCTGACAGAGGGCCTCCATGAGAGAGGCCCAAGCAAGAGGCGCCCCGAGGAGTGTCTTGCCACATGTCAACACTTGGTCTGACAGAGGGCCTCCAGGAGAGAGGCCCAAGCAAGACGCGCCCCGAGGAGTGTCTTGCCACATGTCACCACTTGGTCTGACTGAGCGCCTCCAGGAGAGAGGCCCAAGCAAGACGCTCCCCGAGGAGCGTCTTGCCACGTGTCAACACTCGGTCTGATTGAGGGCCTTCTGGAGAGAGGCCCAAGCAAGACGCCCCCCGAGGAGCGTCTTGACACATGTCAACACTGGGTCTGACAGAGGGCCTCCATGAGAGAGGCCCAAGCAAGACGCGCCCCGAGTGTCTTGCCAAATGTCAACACTGGGTCTGACTGAGCGCCTCAGGGAGAGAGGTCCAAGCAAGACGCGCCCCGAGGAGCGTCTTGCCACATGTCACTACTCGGTCTGACTGACCGCCTCAGGGAGAGAGGTCCAAGCAAGACGCGCCCCGAGGAGCGTCTTGCCACATGTCAACACTGGATCTGACTGAGTGCCTCCATGAGAGAAGCCCCAGCAAGACGCGCCCCGAGGAGCGTCTTGCCACATGTCACTAGTCAGTCTGTTTGAGCGCCTCCAGGAGAGAGGCCCAAGCAAGACACGCCCCGAGGAGCGTCTTGACACATGTCAACACTGGGTCTGACTGAGGGCCTCCATGAGAGAAGCCCAAGCAAGACGCGCTCCGAGGAGCGTCTTGCCACATGTCAACACTGGGTCTGATTGAGGGCCTTCTGGAGAGAGGCCCAAGCAAGACGCGCCCCGAGGAGCGTCTTGCCACATGTATACAATGGGTCTTACTGAGGGCCTCCAGGAGAGAGGCCCAAGCAAGATGCGCCCGGAGGAGCGTTTTGCCACATGTCAACACTGGGTCTGACAGAGGGCCTCCAGGAGAGAGGCCCAAGCAAGACGCACCCCGAGGAGCGTCTTGCCACATGTCACCTCTGGTTCTGACTGAGCGCCTCCAGGAGAGAGGCCCAAGCAAGACGCGCCCCGAGGAGCGTCTTGCCACATGTCAACACTGGGTCTGACAGAGGGCCTCCATGAGAGAGGCCCAAGCAAGACGCGCCCCGAGGAGCGTCTTGCGACATGCCACT
This sequence comes from Nothobranchius furzeri, assembly GCF_043380555.1. Taxonomy (NCBI): domain Eukaryota; kingdom Metazoa; phylum Chordata; class Actinopteri; order Cyprinodontiformes; family Nothobranchiidae; genus Nothobranchius; species Nothobranchius furzeri. Next base: position 2,722,665 of record NC_091741.1, read on the forward strand.
ACTCGGTCTAACTGAGCGCCTTCAGGAGAGAGGTCCAAGCAAGACGCGCCCCGAGGAGCGTCTTGCCACATGTCACTACTCGGTTTGACTGAGCGCCTCCAGGAGAGAGGCCCAAGCAAGACGTGCCCCGAGGAGCGTCTTGCCACATGTCAACAATGGGTCTGACTGAGGGCCTCCAGGAGAGCAGCCCAAGCAAGACGCGCCCCGTGGAGCGTCTTGCCACATGTCAACACTGGGTCTGACTGAGCGCCTCCAGGAGAGAGGCCCAAGCAAGACGCGCCCCGAGGAGCGTATTGCCACATGTCAACAATGGGTCTGACTGAGGGCCTCCAGGAGAGAAGCCCAAGCAAGACGCGCCCCGTGGAGCGTCTTGCCACATGTCAACACTGGGTCTGACAGAGGGCCTCCATGAGAGAGGCCCAAGCAAGACGCGCCCCGAGGAGCGTCTTGCGACATGTCACTACTCGGTCTAACTGAGCGCCTCCAGGAGAGAGGTCCAAGCAAGACGCGCCCCGAGGAGCGTCTTGCCACATGTCAAAAATGGGTCTGACTGAGGGCCTCCAGGAGAGAAGCCCAAGCAAGAAGCGCCCCGAGGAGCGTCTTGCCACATGTCAACACTGGGTCTGACTGAGCGCCTCCAGGAGAGAGGCCCAAGCAAGACACGCCCCGAGGAGCGTCTTGACACATGTCAACACTGGGTCTGACTGAGGGCCTCCATGAGAGAAGCCCAAGCAAGACGCGCCCCGAGGAGTAATTTGCCACATGTCAACACTGGGTCTGACAGAGGGCATCCAGGAGAGAGGCCCAAGCAATACGCGCCCCGAGGAGCGTCTTGCCACATGTCTACAATGGGTCTGACTGAGGGCCTCCAGGAGAGAAGCCAAAGCAAGACGCGCCCCGAGGAGCTTCTTTCCACATGTCAACAATGGGTCTTACTGAGGGCCTCCATGAGAGAAGCCCAAGCAAGACGCGCCCCGAGGAGTGTCTTGCCACATGTCAACACTGTGTCTGACTGAGCGCCTCCAGGAGAGAGGCCCAAGCAAGACGCGCCCCGAGGAGCGTCTTGCCACGTGTCAACACTGGGTCTGACTTAGCGCCTCCAGGAGAGAGGCCCAAGCAAGATGCGCCTCGAGGAGCGTCTTGCCACGTGTCACCACTGGGTCTGACTGAGCTCCTCCAGGAGAGAGGCCCAAGCAAGACGCGCCCCGAGGAGCGTCTTGCCACATTTCACTACTCGGTCTGACTGAGCGCCTCCAGGATAGAGGCCCAAGCAAGACGTGCCCCGAGGAGCGTCTTGCCACATGTCAACAATGGGTCTGACTGAGGGCCTCCAGGAGAGAAGCCCAAGCAAGACGCGCCCAGAGGAGCGTCTTGCCACATGTCAACACTGGGTCTGACTGAGCGCCTCCAGGAGAGAGGCCCAAGCAAGACACGCCCCGAGGAGCGTCTTGACACATGTCAACACTGGGTCGGACTGAGGGCCTCCATGAGAGAAGCCCAAGCAAGACGCGCCCCGAGGAGAGTCTTGCCACATGTCAACACTCGGTCTGACAGAGGGCATTCAGGAGAGAGGCCCAAGCAATGAGCGCCCCGAGGAGCGTCTTGCCTTCTGTCAGCACTCGGTCTTACTGTGCGCCTCCAGGAGAGAGGCCCAAGCAAGACGCGCCCCGAGGAGCGTCTTGCCACATGTCAACAATGGGTCTGACTGAGGGCCTCCAGGAGAGAGGCCCAAGCAAGATGCGCCCGGAGGAGCGTCTTGCCACATGTCAACACTGGGTCTGACAGAGGGCCTCCAGGAGAGAGGCCCAAGCAAGACGCGCCCCGAGGAGCGTCTTGCCACATGTCACCTCTGGTTCTGACTGAGCGCCTCCAGGAGAGAGGCCCAAGCAAGACGCGCCCCGAGGAGCGTCTTGTCACATGTCAACACTGGGTCTGTCTGAGCGCCTCCAGGAGAGAAGCCCAAGCAAGACGCGCCCCGAGGAGCGTCTTGCCAAATGTCAGCACTCGGTCTGACTGAGCGCCTCCAGGAGAGAGGCCCAAGCAAGACGCGCCCCGAGGAGCGTCTTGCCACATGTCAACAATGGGTCTGACTGAGGGCCTCCAGGAGAGAAGCCCAAGCAACACGCGGCCCGAGGAGCGTCTTGCCACATGTCAGCACTCGGTCTGACTGAGCGCCTCCAGGAGAGAGGCCAAAGCAAGACGCGCCCCGAGGAGCGTCTTGACACATGTCAACACTGGGTCTGACAGAGGGCCTCCATGAGAGAGGCCCAAGCAAGACGCGCCCCGAGGAGTGTCTTGCCACATGTCAACACTGGGTCTGACAGAGGGCCTCCAGGAGAGAGGCCCAAGCAAGACGCGCCCCGAGAAGTGTCTTGCCACATGTCACCACTTGGTCTGACTGAGCGCCTCCAGGAGAGAGGCCCAAGCAACACGCGCCCCGAGGAGCGTCAGACCGCATGTCACTACTCATTCTGACTGAGCGCCTCCAGGAGAGAGGCCCAAGCAAGACGCGCCCCGAGGAGCGTCTTGCCACTTGTCAACACTGGGTCTGATTGAGGGCCTTCTGGAGAGAGGCCCAAGCAAGACGCGCCCCGAGGAGCGTCTTGCCACATGTCACCACTTGGTCTGACTGAGCGCCTCCAGGAGAGAGGCCCAAGCAACACGCGCCCCGAGGAGCGTCAGGCCACATTTCACTACTCAGTCTGACTGAGCGCCTCCAGGAGAGAGGCCCAAGCAAGACGCGCCCCGAGGAGCGTCTTGCCACATGTCAACAATGGGTCTTACTGAGGGCCTCCAGGAGAGAAGCCCAAGCAAGACGCGCTCCGAGGAGCTTCTTGCCACCTGTCAGCACTGGGTCTGACTGAGCGCCTCCAGGAGAGAGGCCAAAGCAAGACGCGCCCCGAGGAGCGTCTTGACACATGTCAACACTGGGTCTGACAGAGGGCCTCCATGAGAGAGGCCCAAGCAAGACACGCCCCGAGGAGTGTCTTGCCCTATGTCACCACTTGGTCTGACTGAGCGCCTCCAGGAGAGAGGCCCAAGCAAGACGCGCCCCGAGGAGCGTCTTGCCACGTGTCAACACTGGGTCTGATTGAGGGCCTTCTGGAGAGAGGCCCAAGCAAGACGCGCCCCGAGGAGCGTCTTGCCACATGTCAACAATGGTTCTAACTGAGGGCCTCCAGGTGAGAAGCCCAAGCAAGACGCGCCCCGAGGAGCTTCTTGCCACATGTCAGCACTCGGTCAGACTGAGCGCCTCCAGGAGAGAGGCCAAAGCAAGACGCCCCCCGAGGAGCGTCTTGACACATGTCAACACTGGGTCTGACAGAGGGCCTCCATGAGAGAGGCCCAAGCAAGACGCGCCCCGAGGAGTGTCTTGCCAAATGTCAACACTGGGTCTGACTGAGCGCCTCAGGGAGAGAGGTCCAAGCAAGACGCGCCCCGAGGAGCGTCTTGCCACATGTCACTAATCGGTCTGACTGAGCGCCTCAGGGAGAGAGGTCCAAGCAAGACGCGCCCCGAGGAGAGTCTTGCCACATGTCAACACTGGATCTGACTGAGTGCCTCCATGAGAGAAGCCCCAGCAAGAAGCGCCCCGAGGAGCGTCTTGCCACATGTCACTACTCGGTCTGTTTGAGCGCCTCCAGGAGAGAGGCCCAAGCAAGACACGCCCCGAGGAGCGTCTTGACACATGTCAACACTGGGTCTGACTGAGGGCCTCCATGAGAGAAGCCCAAGAAAGACGCGCCCCGAGGAGCGTCTTGCCACATGTCAACACTGGGTCTGATTGAGGGCCTTCTGGAGAGAGGCCCAAGCAAGACGCGCCCCGAGGAGCGTCTTGCCACATGTATACAATGGGTCTTACTGAGGGCCTCCAGGAGAGAGGCCCAAGCAAGATGCGCTCAGAGGAGCGTTTTGCCACATGTCAACACTTTGTCTGACAGAGGGCCTCCAGGAGAGAGGCCCAAGCAAGACGCACCCCGAGGAGCGTCTTGCCACATGTCACCTCTGGTTCTGACTGAGCGCCTCCAGGAGAGAGGCCCAAGCAAGACGCGCCCCGAGGAGCGTCTTGCCACATGTCAACACTGGGTCTGACAGAGGGCCTCCATGAGAGAGGCCCAAGCAAGACGCGCCCCGAGGAGCGTCTTGCGACATGTCACTACTCGGTCTAACTGAGCGCCTCCAGGAGAGAGGTCCAAGCAAGACGCGCCCCGAGGAGCGTCTTGCCACATGTCACTACTCGGTCTGACTGAGCGCCTCCAGGAGAGAGGCCCAAGCAAGACGTGCCCCGAGGAGCGTCTTGCCACATGTCAACAATGGGTCTGACTGAGGGCCTCCAGGAGAGAAGCCCAAGCAAGACGCGCCCCGTGGAGCGTCTTGCCACATGTCAACACTGGGTCTGACTGAGCGCCTCCAGGAGAGAGGCCCAAGCAAGACGCGCCCCGAGGAGCGTCTTGCCACATGTCAACAATGGGTCTGACTGAGGGCCTCCAGGAGAGAAGCCCAAGCAAGACGCGCTCCGTGGAGCGTCTTGCCACATGTCAACACTGGGTCTTATTGAGGGCCTTCTGGAGAGAGGCCCAAGCAATACGCGCCCCGAGGAGCGTCTTGCCACATGTCAACAATGGGTCTTACTGAGGGCCTCCAGGAGAGAGGCCCAAGCAAGATGCGCCCGGAGGAGCGTCTTGCCACATGTCAACACTGGGTCTGACAGAGGGCCTCCAGGAGAGAGGCCCAAGCAAGACGCGCCCCGAGGAGCGTCTTGCCACATGTCACCTCTGGTTCTGACTGAGCGCCTCCAGGAGAGAGACCCAAGCAAGACGCGCCCCGAGGAGCGTCTTGACACATGTCAACACTGGGTCTGACAGAGGGCCTCCAGGAGAGGGGCCCAAGAAAGACGCGCCCCGAGGAGTGTCTTGCCACATGTCACCACTGGGTCTGACTGAGCGCCTCCAGGAGAGAGGCCCAGGCAAGACGCGCCCCGAGGAGCGTCAGGCCACATGTCACTACTCAGTCTGACTGAACGCCTCAAGGAGAGAGGCCCAAGCAAGACGCGCCCCGAGGAGCGTCTTGCCACGTGTCAACACTGGGTCTGATTGAGGGCCTTCTGGAGAGAGGCCCAAGCAAGACGCACCACGAGGAGCGTCTTGCCACATGTCAACAATGGGTCTTACTGAGGGCCTCCAGGAGAGAAGCCCAAGCAAGACGCGCTCCGAGGAGCTTCTTGTCGCATGTCAGCACTCGGTCTGACTGAGCGCCTCCAGGAGAGAGGCCAAAGCAAGACGCGCCACGAGGAGCGTCTTGACACATGTCAACACTGGGTCTGACAGAGGGCCTCCATGAGAGAGGCCCAAGCAAGACGCGCCCCGAGGAGTGTCTTGCCACATGTCAACACTGGGTCTGACAGAGGGCCTCCATGAGAGAAGCCCCAGCAAGACGCGCCCCGAGGAGCGTCTTGCCACATGTCACTACTCGGTCTGTTTGAGCGCCTCCAGGAGAGAGGCCCAAGCAAGACACGCCCCGAGGAGCGTCTTGACACATGTCAACACTGGGTCTGACTGAGTGCCTCCATGAGAGAAGCCCAAGCAAGACGCGCCCCGAGGAGCGTCTTGCCACATGTCAACACTGGGTCTGATTGAGGGCCTTCTGGAGAGAGGCCCAAGCAAGACGCGCCCCGAGGAGCGTCTTGCCACATGTATACAATGGGTCTTACTGAGGGCCTCCAGGAGAGAGGCCCAAGCAAGATGCGCCCGGAGGAGCGTTTTGCCACATGTCAACACTGTGTCTGACAGAGGGCCTCCAGGAGAGAGGCCCAAGCAAGACGCACCCCGAGGAGCGTCTTGCCACATGTCACCTCTGGTTCTGACTGAGCGCCTCCAGGAGAGAGGCCCAAGCAAGACGCGCCCCGAGGACCGTCTTGCCACATGTCAACACTGGGTCTGACAGAGGGCCTCCATGAGAGAGGCCCAAGCAAGACGCGCCCCGAGGAGCGTCTTGCGACATGTCACTACTCGGTCTAACTGAGCGCCTCCAGGAGAGAGGTCCAAGCAAGACGCGCCCCGAGGAGCGTCTTGCCACATGTCACTACTCGGTCTGACTGAGCGCCTCCAGGAGAGAGGCCCAAGCAAGACGTGCCCCGAGGAGCGTCTTGCCACATGTCAACAATGGGTCTGACTGAGGGCCTCCAGGAGAGAAGCCCAAGCAAGACGCGCCCCGTGGAGCGTCTTGCCACATGTCAACACTGGGTCTGACTGAGCGCCTCCAGGAGAGAGGCCCAAGCAAGACGCGCCCCGAGGAGCGTCTTGCCACATGTCAACAATGGGTCTGACTGAGGGCCTCCAGGAGAGAAGCCCAAGCAAGACGCGCCCCGTGGAGCGTCTTGCCACATGTCAACACTGGGTCTTATTGAGGGCCTTCTGGAGAGAGGCCCAAGCAATACGCGCCCCGAGGAGTGTCTTGCCACATGTCAACAATGGGTCTTACTGAGGGCCTCCAGGAGAGAGGCCCAAGCAAGATGCGCCCGGAGGAGCGTCTTGCCACATGTCAACACTGGGTCTGACAGAGGGCCTCCAGGAGAGAGGCCCAAGCAAGACGCGCCCCGAGGAGCGTCTTGCCACATGTCACCTCTGGTTCTGACTGAGCGCCTCCAGGAGAGAGGCCCAAGCAAGACGCGCCCCGAGGAGCGTCTTGCCACATGTCAACAATGGGTCTGACTGAGGGCCTCCAGGAGAGAAGCCCAAGCAAGACGCGCCCCGTGGAGCGTCTTGACACATGTCAACACTGGGTCTGACAGAGGGCCTCCAGGAGAGGGGCCCAAGAAAGACGCGCCCCGAGGAGTGTCTTGCCACATGTCACCACTGGGTCTGACTGAGCGCCTCCAGGAGAGAGGCCCAGGCAAGACGCGCCCCGAGGAGCGTCAGGCCACATGTCACTACTCAGTCTGACTGAACGCCTCAAGGAGAGAGGCCCAAGCAAGACGCGCCCCGAGGAGCTTCTTTCCAGATGTCAACAATGGGTCTTACTGTGGGCCTCCATTAGATAGGACCAAGCAAGACGCGCCCCGAGGAGCGTCTTGCCACATGTCACCTCTGGTTCTGACTGAGCGCCTCCAGGAGAGAGGCCCAAGCAAGACGCGCCCCGAGGAGCGTCTTGTCACATGTCAACACTGGGTCTGTCTGAGCGCCTCCAGGAGAGAAGCCCAAGCAAGACGCGCCCCGAGGAGCGTCTTGCCACATGTCAACAATGGGTCTGACTGAGGGCCTCCAGGAGAGAAGCCCAAGCAAGACGCGCCCCGAGGAGCGTCTTGACACATGTCAAAACTGGGTCTGACAGAGGGCCTCCACGAGAGAGGCCCAAGCAAGACGCGCCCCGAGGAGTGTCTTGCCACATGTCACCACTGGGTCTGACTGAGCGCCTCCAGGAGAGAGGCCCAAGCAAGACGTGCCCCGAGGATCGTCAGGCCACATGTCACTACTCAGTCTGACTGAGCGCCTCCAGGAGAGAGGCCCAAGCAAGACGCGCCCCGAGGAGCGTCTTGCCACATGTCAACAATGGGTCTGACTGAGGGCCTCCAGGAGAGAAGCCCAAGCAACACGCGGCCCGAGGAGCGTCTTGCCACATGTCAGCACTCGGTCTGACTGAGCGCCTCCAGGAGAGAGGCCCAAGCAAGACGCGCCCCGAGGAGCGTCTTGCCACATGCCAACAATGGGTCTGACTGAGGGCCTCCAGGAGAGAAGCCCAAGCAAGACGCGCCCCGAGGAGTGTCTTGACACATGTCAACACTGGGTATGACAGAGGGCCTCCAGGAGAGAGGCCCAAGCAAGACGCGCCCCGAGGAGTGTCTTGCCACATGTCACCACTTGGTCTGACTGAGCGCCTCCAGGAGAGAGGCCCAAGCACCACGCGCCCCGAGGAGCGTCAGGCCACATGTCAACAATGGGTCTGACTGAGGGCCTCCAGGAGAGAAGCCCAAGCAACACGCGGCCCGAGGAGCGTCTTGCCACATGTCAGCACTCGGTCTGACTGAGCGCCTCCAGGAGAGAGGCCCAATCAGGACGCGCCCCGAGGAGCGTCTTGCCACACGTCAACAATGGGTCTTACTGAGGGCCTCCAGGAGAGAAGCCCAAGCAAGACGCGCCCCGAGGAGCTTCTTGCCACATGTCAGCACTCGGTCTGACTGAGCGCCTCCAGGAGAGAGGCCAAAGCAAGACGCGCCCCGAGGAGCGTCTTGACACATGTCAACACTGGGTCTGACTGAGGGCCTCCAGGAGAGAAGCCCAAGCAAGACGCGCCCCGAGGAGCGTCTTGACACATGTCAAAACTGGGTCTGACAGAGGGCCTCAACGAGAGAGGCCCAAGCAAGACGCGCCCCGAGGAGTGTCTTGCCACATGTCACCACTGGGTCTGACTGAGCGCCTCCAGGAGAGAGGCCCAAGCAAGACGTGCCCCGAGGATCGTCAGGCCACATGTCACTACTCAGTCTGACTGAGCGCCTCCAGGAGAGAGGCCCAAGCAAGACGCGCCCCGAGGAGCGTCTTGCCACATGTCAGCACTCGGTCTGACTGAGCGCCTCCAGGAGAGAGGCCCAAGCAAGACGCACCCCGAGGAGCGTCTTGCCACATGTCAACAATGGGTCTGACTGAGGGCCTCCAGGAGAGAAGCCCAAGCAAGACGCGCCCCGAGGAGCTTCTTGCCACATGTCAGCACTCGGTCTGACTGAGCGCCTCCAGGAGAGAGGCCAAAGCAAGACGCGCCCCGAGGAGCGTCTTGACACATGTCAACACTGGGTCTGACAGAGGGCCTCCATGAGAGAGGCCCAAGCAAGACGCGCCCCGAGGAGTGTCTTGCCACATGTCAACACTGGGTCTGACAGAGAGCCTCCAGGAGAGAGGCCCAAGCAAGATGCGCCCCGAGGATTGTCTTGCCACATGTCACCACTTGGTCTGACTGAGCGCCTCCAGGAGAGAGGCCCAAGCAACACGCGCCCCGAGGAGCGTCAGGCCACATGTCACTACTCAGTCTGACTGAGCGCCTCCAGGAGAGAGGCCCAAGCAAGACGCGCCCCGAGGAGCGTCTTGCCACGTGTCAACACTGGGTCTGATTGAGGGCCTTCTGGAGAGAGGCCCAAGCAAGACGCGTCCCGAGGAGCGTCTTGCCACATGTCAACAATGGTTCTTACTGAGGGCCTCCGGGAGAGAAGTCCAAGCAAGACGCGCCCCGAGGAGCTTCTTGCCACATGTCAGCACTCGGTCTGACTGAGTGCCTCCAGGAGAGAGGCCAAAGCAAGACGCCCCCCGAGGAGCGTCTTGACACATGTCAACACTGGGTCTGACAGAGGGCCTCCATGAGAGAGGCCCAAGCAAGACGCGCCCCGAGGAGCGTCTTGCCACATGTCACTACTCGGTCTTACTGAGCGCCTCAGGGAGAGAGGTCCAAGCAAGACGCGCCCCGAGGAGCGTCTTGCCACATGTCAACACTGGGTCTGACTGAGTGCCTCCATGAGAGAAGCCCCAGCAAGACGCGCCCAGAGGAGCGTCTTGCCACATGTCACTACTCGGTCTGTTTGAGCGCCTCCAGGAGAGAGGCCCAAGCAAGACGTGCCCCGAGGAGCGTCTTTCCACATGTCAACAATGGGTCTGACTGAGGGCCTCCAGGAGAGAAGCCCAAGCAAGACGCGCCCCGAGGAGCGTCTTGCCACGTGTCAACACTGGGTCTGATTGAGGGCCTTCTGGAGAGGGGCCCAAGCAAGACGCGTCCCGAGGAGCGTCTTGCCACATGTCAACAATGGTTCTTACTGAGGGCCTCCGGGAGAGAAGTCCAAGCAAGACGCGCCCCGAGGAGCTTCTTGCCACATGTCAGCACTCGGTCTGACTGAGTGCCTCCAGGAGAGAGGCCAAAGCAAGACGCCCCCCGAGGAGCGTCTTGACACATGTCAACACTGGGTCTGACAGAGGGCCTCCATGAGAGAGGCCCAAGCAAGACGCGCCCCGAGGAGCGTCTTGCCACATGTCACTACTCGGTCTTACTGAGCGCCTCAGGGAGAGAGGTCCAAGCAAGACGCGCCCCGAGGAGCGTCTTGCCACATGTCAACACTGGGTCTGACTGAGTGCCTCCATGAGAGAAGCCCCAGCAAGACGCGCCCAGAGGAGCGTCTTGCCACATGTCACTACTCGGTCTGTTTGAGCGCCTCCAGGAGAGAGGCCCAAGCAAGACGTGCCCCGAGGAGCGTCTTTCCACATGTCAACAATGGGTCTGACTGAGGGCCTCCAGGAGAGAAGCCCAAGCAAGACGCGCCCCGAGGAGCATCTTGCCACATGTCAACACTGGGTCTGACTGACGGCCTCCATGAGAGAAGCCCAAGCAAGACGCGCCCCGAGGAGAGTCTTGCCACATGTCAACACTCGGTCTGACAGAGGGCATCCAGGAGAGAGGCCCAAGCAATATGCGCCCCGAGGAGCGTCTTGCCACTTAAACCCACAACCTAGCACTGAGGACAGAGGGACTTTATTTAAATTAGTACTTAATGGAAACGATACATAATGATACATAAGAGCCATGTCACACATTCAGCCTAGGAATAGTAGCATTGTGCACTATTAAAAATATACACATCAATTGCTCGAATCCCATTGTTGCAAAGTAAAACTCTAATAAAACTCTAGTCTGACATCAACAGAGAAGACTTAGTGTATGTACTACAAATACAGCATTAGGATTTAGAGTGGACCGTGCACCTTGTGAACCATCAGAGGCTTATGACGCAACATATCTTCCAGTTGCTATTAGACAAGTTATAATTCTCGACCATTTTTCGGAACTGGTTTCTTGGGTCCGTGAGTAAATGCCATTAGTACTTAATGGAAACGATACATAATGATACATAAGAGCCATGTCGTACATTCAGCCTAGGAATAGTAGCATTGTGCACTATTAAAAATATACACATCAATTGCTCGAATCCCATTGTTGCAAAGTAAAACTCTAATAAAACTCTAGTCTGACATCAACAGAGAAGACTTAGTGTATGTACTACAAATACAGCATTAGGATTTCGAGTGGACCATGCACCTTGTGAACCATCAGAGGCTTATGACGCAACATATCTTCCAGTTGCTATTAGACAAGTTATAATTCTCGACCATTTTTCGGAACTGGTTTCTTGGGTCCGTGAGTAAATGCCAAATGAGATGATAGTCCTTAAGTAAGTTCCTGGCGATCCCATGTCACGCTCTTGCCCATCAGCCGGTGAATGCTGAGACGGAACTCGATGAGAGCGATGTATTTTTTAAGTGCTCCGAATAGACTTCTAACAAGCGTGCGATTCACTTCGTGAGTAAACCGCAGCTGCAGCTGATTCAAACAGTCGAGCCAACTTTCTACATCACAATATGCGTTTTGTAGTTAGTCGAGTTACCTTTTGTGTGGCGCATGCACGGGTCGTTAGCGTCCAGCTCCCAGCTTAGAGAGTCCTGTATTGACACAGACGTCAATACATCTCGATGTCATGCAACACACAAAGTCTGTCGCATACAGGTGGGTTAACACATGTACGATACCTTTTGTGTGGCGCATGCACGGGTGGTTAGCGTCCAGCTCCTGGCTTATAGAGAGTCCTGTATTGACACAGACGTCAATACATCTCGATGTCATGCAACACACAAAGTCTGTCGCATACAGGTGGGTTAACACACATGTACGATGTGTGCGATGGCGCGCCCGTTTACAATGGGACACGGCGATGATCATTGTTAACCAAACTCTTGTTTCTCACGACAGGTGGTAGCGTTGTCTCCTGCACCTGGTCTTCGTGCACAGAGGGTGTTGTAATGTGCTCGTCAAAGTCGCGATCGTTGTCACTCGAATCCGTTGTTCTCACGACAGGTGGTAGCGTTGTCTCCTGCATGTTGTCTTCGCGTGCGGCAAGCGTTGTGCTGTGCTCGTTATAATGGTTGTCTTCGTACAAAGGGGGTGTTGAATACTCCTTCGCGAGTAGTCTAGGAGGTGGTGTGATGGAACGTATCTCAGAGGCGTTATGTGAGCGTACCACCATGGCCTGAGCAACTGCGACTACTGAGAGTACACCCAGTATAGACAGCGAGATCAATTTTTTTTCTTGGGTGTTGTACGTGTGGGTACAGCCGCTTTATTGGCAGTGAGAGCAAGTGGGCAAATGTATTTATAGGTCACTTGCAGAAACTAAGGCACGTGGTCAGAGTGTAATCGTAACCACCTAAAGTAGCTCTTGTCATAATTTAATATAGATAGAAATCAGAAACGGGTATGTCAGGATAGACATCGCGAGTGATAATGCGGCCAGTATCTGTGTGCGCTTGAGAGCACCTTGTTGTTCTACTGTGGTGCCCACGCCGCCGGGTCTTTAAATGTCATCGACCTTCTTTATATACGCATACGCTAAAGACCGTATATTCTCTATGGATTTGAACACGTCCTTTGTTTCGCGTAACGCTTGAGCTGTCTCGAGCGTGATGTTGTGAGTGTACACCAGTGTTTCGCGTGCACCGAGGTCCGAAAAGGCGTGCGCTACAACTATTAACCTTGGTTTGGGAGTGTGGCGAAACGCTCGCTCCGCTGTAATGGGCAGATGCAATGTTATCACCTGGTACGTTTCGTTAGTCGGGTCGTAACACACCGGTCCGTCACACGGACCGTCACATTGTATGGGGCTTATACTATTCAACAGGTTGATCATAATAATGTGTATTAAACCCACAACCTAGCACTGAGGACAGAGGGACTTTATTTAAATTAGTACTTAATGGAAACGATACATAATGATACATAAGAGCCATGTCATACATTCAGCCTAGGAATAGTAGCATTGTGCACTATTAAAAATATACACATCAATTGCTCGAATCCCATTGTTGCAAAGTAAAACTCTAATAAAACTCTAGTCTGACATCAACAGAGAAGACTTAGTGTATGTACTACAAATACAGCATTAGGATTTCGAGTGGACCGTGCACCTGGTGAACCATCAGAGGCTTATGACGCAACATATCTTCCAGTTCTGACTGAGCGCCTCCAGGAGAGAGGCCCAAGCAAGACCCGCCCCGACGAGCGTCTTGCCACATGTCACTACTCGGTCTAACTGAGCGCCTCCAGGAGAGAGGTCCAAGCAAGACACGCCCCGAGGAGCGTCTTGCCACATGTCACTACTCGGTCTGACTGAGCGCCTCCAGGAGGGAGGTCCAAGCAAGACGTGCCCCGAGGAGCGTCTTGCCACATGTCACTACTAGGTCTGACTGAGCGCCTCCAGGAGAGAGGCCCAAGCAAGACGTGCCCCGAGGAGCGTCTTGCCACATGTCAACAATGGGTCTGACTGAGCGCCTCCAGGAGAGAGGCCAAAGCAAGACGCGCCCCGAGGAGCGTCTTGACACATGTCAACACTGGGTCTGACAGAGGGCCTCCATGAGAGAGGCCCAAGCAAGACGCGCCCCGAGGAGTGTCTTGCCACATGTCAACACTGGGTCTGACTGAGCACCTCCAGGAGAGAGGCCCAAGCAAGACGTGCCCCGAGGAGCGTCTGGCCACATGTCAACACTGGGTCTGACTGAGCGCCTCCAGGAGAGAGGCCCAAGGAGCGTCTTGCCACATGTCACCTCTGGGTCTGACTGAGCGCCTCCAGGAGAGAGGCGCAAGCAAGAAACGCCCGAGGAGCGTCTTGACACATGTCAACACTGGGTCTGACTGAGCGCCTCCAGGAGAGAGGCCCCAGCAAGACGCGCCCCGAGGAGCGTCTTGCCACATGTCACTACTCGGTCTGACTAAGCGCCTCCAGGAGAGAGGTTCAAGCAACACGCGCCCCGAGGAGCGTCTTGCCACATGTCAACACTGGGTCTGACTGAGTGCCTCCATGAGAGAAGCCCCAGCAAGACGCGCCCCGAGGAGCGTCTTGCCACATGTCAACAATGGGTCTGACTGAGGGCCTCCAGGAGAGAAGCCAAAGCAAGACGCGCCCCGAGGAGCTTCTTTCCAGATGTCAACAATGGGTCTTACTGTGGGCCTCCATTAGATAGGACCAAGCAAGACGCGCCCCGAGGAGCGTCTTGCCACATGTCACCTCTGGTTCTGACTGAGCGCCTCCAGGAGAGAGGCCCAAGCAAGACGCGCCCCGAGGAGCGTCTTGTCACATGTCAACACTGGGTCTGTCTGAGCGCCTCCAGGAGAGAAGCCCAAGCAAGACGCGCCCCGAGGAGCGTCTTGCCACATGTCAACAATGGGTCTGACTGAGGGCCTCCAGGAGAGAAGCCCAAGCAAGACGCGCCCCGAGGAGCGTCTTGACACATGTCAAAACTGGGTCTGACAGAGGGCCTCCACGAGAGAGGCCCAAGCAAGACGCGCCCCGAGGAGTGTCTTGCCACATGTCACCACTGGGTCTGACTGAGCGCCTCCAGGAGAGAGGCCCAAGCAAGACGTGCCCCGAGGATCGTCAGGCCACATGTCACTACTCAGTCTGACTGAGCGCCTCCAGGAGAGAGGCCCAAGCAAGACGCGCCCCGAGGAGCGTCTTGCCACATGTCAACAATGGGTCTGACTGAGGGCCTCCAGGAGAGAAGCCCAAGCAACACGCGGCCCGAGGAGCGTCTTGCCACATGTCAGCACTCGGTCTGACTGAGCGCCTCCAGGAGAGAGGCCCAAGCAAGACGCGCCCCGAGGAGCGTCTTGCCACATGCCAACAATGGGTCTGACTGAGGGCCTCCAGGAGAGAAGCCCAAGCAAGACGCGCCCCGAGGAGTGTCTTGACACATGTCAACACTGGGTATGACAGAGGGCCTCCAGGAGAGAGGCCCAAGCAAGACGCGCCCCGAGGAGTGTCTTGCCACATGTCACCACTTGGTCTGACTGAGCGCCTCCAGGAGAGAGGCCCAAGCACCACGCGCCCCGAGGAGCGTCAGGCCACATGTCAACAATGGGTCTGACTGAGGGCCTCCAGGAGAGAAGCCCAAGCAACACGCGGCCCGAGGAGCGTCTTGCCACATGTCAGCACTCGGTCTTACTGAGCGCCTCCAGGAGAGAGGCCCAATCAGGACGCGCCCCGAGGAGCGTCTTGCCACATGTCAACAATGGGTCTTACTGAGGGCCTCCAGGAGAGAAGCCCAAGCAAGACGCGCCCCGAGGAGCTTCTTGCCACATGTCAGCACTCGGTCTGACTGAGCGCCTCCAGGAGAGAGGCCAAAGCAAGACGCGCCCCGAGGAGCGTCTTGACACATGTCAACACTGGGTCTGACTGAGGGCCTCCAGGAGAGAAGCCCAAGCAAGACGCGCCCCGAGGAGCGTCTTGACACATGTCAAAACTGGGTCTGACAGAGGGCCTCAACGAGAGAGGCCCAAGCAAGACGCGCCCCGAGGAGTGTCTTGCCACATGTCACCACTGGGTCTGACTGAGTGCCTCCAGGAGAGAGGCCCAAGCAAGACGTGCCCCGAGGATCGTCAGGCCACATGTCACTACTCAGTCTGACTGAGCGCCTCCAGGAGAGAGGCCCAAGCAAGACGCGCCCCGAGGAGCGTCTTGCCACATGTCAGCACTCGGTCTGACTGAGCGCCTCCAGGAGAGAGGCCCAAGCAAGACGCACCCCGAGGAGCGTCTTGCCACATGTCAACAATGGGTCTGACTGAGGGCCTCCAGGAGAGAAGCCCAAGCAACACGCGGCCCGAGGAGCGTCTTGCCACATGTCAGCACTCGGTCTGACTGAGCGCCTCCAGGAGAGAGGCCCAAGCAAGACGCGCCCCGAGGAGCGTCTTGCCACATGCCAACAATGGGTCTGACTGAGGGCCTCCAGGAGAGAAGCCCAAGCAAGACGCGCCCCGAGGAGCGTCTTGACACATGTCAACACTGGGTATGACAGAGGGCCTCCAGGAGAGAGGCCCAAGCAAGACGCGCCCCGAGGAGTGTCTTGCCACATGTCACCACTTGGTCTGACTGAACGCCTCCAGGAGAGAGGCCCAAGCAACACGCGCCCCGAGGAGCGTCAGGCCACATGTCAACAATGGGTCTGACTGAGGGCCTCCAGGAGAGAAGCCCAAGCAACACGCGGCCCGAGGAGCGTCTTGCCACATGTCAGCACTCGGTCTGACTGAGCGCCTCCAGGAGAGAGGCCCAAGCAAGACGCACCCCGAGGAGCGTCTTGCCACATGCCAACAATGGGTCTGACTGAGGGCCTCCAGGAGAGAAGCCCAAGCAAGACACGCCCCGAGGAGCGTCTTGACACATGTCAACACTGGGTATGACAGAGGGCCTCCAGGAGAGAAGTCCAAGCAAGACGCGCCCCGAGGAGTGTCTTGCCACATGTCACCACTTGGTCTGACTGAGCGCCTGCAGGAGAGAGGCCCAAGCAACACGCGCCCCGAGGAGCGTCAGGCCACATGTCACTACTCAGTCTGACTGAGCGCCTCCAGGAGAGAGGCCCAATCAGGACGCGCCCCGAGGAGCGTCTTGCCACATGTCAACAATGGGTCTTACTGAGGGCCTCCAGGAGAGAAGCCCAAGCAAGACGCGCCCCGAGGAGCTTCTTGCCACATGTCAGCACTCGGTCTGACTGAGCGCCTCCAGGAGAGAGGCCAAAGCAAGACGCGCCCCGAGGAGCGTCTTGACACATGTCAACACTGGGTCTGACAGAGGGCCTCCATGAGAGAGGCCCAAGCAAGACGCGCCCCGAGGAGTGTCTTGCCACATGTCAACACTGGGTCTGACAGAGAGCCTCCAGGAGAGAGGCCCAAGCAAGATGCGCCCCGAGGATTGTCTTGCCACATGTCACCACTTGGTCTGACTGAGCGCCTCCAGGAGAGAGGCCCAAGCAACACGCGCCCCGAGGAGCGTCAGGCCACATGTCACTACTCAGTCTGACTGAGCGCCTCCAGGAGAGAGGCCCAAGCAAGACGCGCCCCGAGGAGCGTCTTGCCACGTGTCAACACTGGGTCTGATTGAGGGCCTTCTGGAGAGAGGCCCAAGCAAGACGCGTCCCGAGGAGCGTCTTGCCACATGTCAACAATGGTTCTTACTGAGGGCCTCCGGGAGAGAAGTCCAAGCAAGACGCGCCCCGAGGAGCTTCTTGCCACATGTCAGCACTCGGTCTGACTGAGTGCCTCCAGGAGAGAGGCCAAAGCAAGACGCCCCCCGAGGAGCGTCTTGACACATGTCAACACTGGGTCTGACAGAGGGCCTCCATGAGAGAGGCCCAAGCAAGACGCGCCCCGAGGAGCGTCTTGCCACATGTCACTACTCGGTCTTACTGAGCGCCTCAGGGAGAGAGGTCCAAGCAAGACGCGCCCCGAGGAGCGTCTTGCCACATGTCAACACTGGGTCTGACTGAGTGCCTCCATGAGAGAAGCCCCAGCAAGACGCGCCCAGAGGAGCGTCTTGCCACATGTCACTACTCGGTCTGTTTGAGCGCCTCCAGGAAAGAGGCCCAAGCAAGACGTGCCCCGAGGAGCGTCTTTCCACATGTCAACAATGGGTCTGACTGAGGGCCTCCAGG
This sequence comes from Nothobranchius furzeri, assembly GCF_043380555.1. Taxonomy (NCBI): domain Eukaryota; kingdom Metazoa; phylum Chordata; class Actinopteri; order Cyprinodontiformes; family Nothobranchiidae; genus Nothobranchius; species Nothobranchius furzeri. The sequence goes on from NC_091741.1 coordinate 2,740,160, forward strand.
AGAGAAGCCCAAGCAAGACGCGCCCCGAGGAGCATCTTGCCACATGTCAACACTGGGTCTGACTGAGCGCCTCCAGGAGAGAGGCCCAAGCAATACACGCCCCGAGGAGCGTCTTGACATATGTCAACACTGGGTCTGACTGACGGCCTCCATGAGAGAAGCCCAAGCAAGACGCGCCCCGAGGAGAGTCTTGCCACATGTCAACACTCGGTCTGACAGAGGGCATCCAGGAGAGAGGCCCAAGCAATATGCGCCCCGAGGAGCGTCTTGCCACTTAAACCCACAACCTAGCACTGAGGACAGAGGGACTTTATTTAAATTAGTACTTAATGGAAACGATACATAATGATACATAAGAGCCATGTCACACATTCAGCCTAGGAATAGTAGCATTGTGCACTATTAAAAATATACACATCAATTGCTCGAATCCCATTGTTGCAAAGTAAAACTCTAATAAAACTCTAGTCTGACATCAACAGAGAAGACTTAGTGTATGTACTACAAATACAGCATTAGGATTTAGAGAGGACCGTGCACCTTGTGAACCATCAGAGGCTTATGACGCAACATATCTTCCAGTTGCTATTAGACAAGTTATAATTCTCGACCATTTTTCGGAACTGGTTTCTTGGGTCCGTGAGTAAATGCCATTAGTACTTAATGGAAACGATACATAATGATACATAAGAGCCATGTCGTACATTCAGCCTAGGAATAGTAGCATTGTGCACTATTAAAAATATACACATCAATTGCTCGAATCCCATTGTTGCAAAGTAAAACTCTAATAAAACTCTAGTCTGACATCAACAGAGAAGACTTAGTGTATGTACTACAAATACAGCATTAGGATTTCGAGTGGACCATGCACCTTGTGAACCATCAGAGGCTTATGACGCAACATATCTTCCAGTTGCTATTAGACAAGTTATAATTCTCGACCATTTTTCGGAACTGGTTTCTTGGGTCCGTGAGTAAATGCCAAATGAGATGATAGTCCTTAAGTAAGTTCCTGGCGATCCCATGTCACGCTCTTGCCCATCAGCCGGTGAATGCTGAGACGGAACTCGATGAGAGCGATGTATTTTTTAAGTGCTCCGAATAGACTTCTAACAAGCGTGCGATTCACTTCGTGAGTAAACCGCAGCTGCAGCTGATTCAAACAGTCGAGCCAACTTTCTACATCACAATATGCGTTTTGTAGTTAGTCGAGTTACCTTTTGTGTGGCGCATGCACGGGTCGTTAGCGTCCAGCTCCCAGCTTAGAGAGTCCTGTATTGACACAGACGTCAATACATCTCGATGTCATGCAACACACAAAGTCTGTCGCATACAGGTGGGTTAACACATGTACGATACCTTTTGTGTGGCGCATGCACGGGTGGTTAGCGTCCAGCTCCTGGCTTATAGAGAGTCCTGTATTGACACAGACGTCAATACATCTCGATGTCATGCAACACACAAAGTCTGTCGCATACAGGTGGGTTAACACACATGTACGATGTGTGCGATGGCGCGCCCGTTTACAATGGGACACGGCGATGATCATTGTTAACCAAACTCTTGTTTCTCACGACAGGTGGTAGCGTTGTCTCCTGCACCTGGTCTTCGTGCACAGAGGGTGTTGTAATGTGCTCGTCAAAGTCGCGATCGTTGTCACTCGAATCCGTTGTTCTCACGACAGGTGGTAGCGTTGTCTCCTGCATGTTGTCTTCGCGTGCGGCAAGCGTTGTGCTGTGCTCGTTATAATGGTTGTCTTCGTACAAAGGGGGTGTTGAATACTCCTTCGCGAGTAGTCTAGGAGGTGGTGTGATGGAACGTATCTCAGAGGCGTTATGTGAGCGTACCACCATGGCCTGAGCAACTGCGACTACTGAGAGTACACCCAGTATAGACAGCGAGATCAATTTTTTTTCTTGGGTGTTGTACGTGTGGGTACAGCCGCTTTATTGGCAGTGAGAGCAAGTGGGCAAATGTATTTATAGGTCACTTGCAGAAACTAAGGCACGTGGTCAGAGTGTAATCGTAACCACCTAAAGTAGCTCTTGTCATAATTTAATATAGATAGAAATCAGAAACGGGTATGTCAGGATAGACATCGCGAGTGATAATGCGGCCAGTATCTGTGTGCGCTTGAGAGCACCTTGTTTTTCTACTGTGGTGCCCACGCCGCCGGGTCTGTAAATGTCATCGACCTTCTTTATATACGCATACGCTAAAGACCGTATATTCTCTATGGATTTGAACACGTCCTTTGTTTCGCGTAACGCTTGAGCTGTCTCGAGCGTGATGTTGTGAGTGTACACCAGTGTTTCGCGTGCACCGAGGTCCGAAAAGGCGTGCGCTACAACTATTAACCTTGGTATGGGAGTGTGGCGAAACGCTCGCTCCGCTGTAATGGGCAGATGCAATGTTATCACCTGGTACGTTTCGTTAGTCGGGTCGTAACACACCGGTCCGTCACACGGACCGTCACATTGTATGGGGCTTATACTATTCAACAGGTTGATCATAATAATGTGTATTAAACCCACAACCTAGCACTGAGGACAGAGGGACTTTATTTAAATTAGTACTTAATGGAAACGATACATAATGATACATAAGAGCCATGTCATACATTCAGCCTAGGAATAGTAGCATTGTGCACTATTAAAAATATACACATCAATTGCTCGAATCCCATTGTTGCAAAGTAAAACTCTAATAAAACTCTAGTCTGACATCAACAGAGAAGACTTAGTGTATGTACTACAAATACAGCATTAGGATTTCGAGTGGACCGTGCACCTGGTGAACCATTCAGAGGCTTATGACGCAACATATCTTCCAGTTCTGACTGAGCGCCTCCAGGAGAGAGGCCCAAGCAAGACCCGCCCCGACGAGCGTCTTGCCACATGTCACTACTCGGTCTAATTGAGCGCCTCCAGGAGAGAGGTCCAAGCAAGACACGCCCCGAGGAGCGTCTTGCCACATGTCACTACTCGGTCTGACTGAGCGCCTCCAGGAGGGAGGTCCAAGCAAGACGCGCCCCGAGGAGCGTCTTGCCACATGTCACTACTAGGTCTGACTGAGCGCCTCCAGGAGAGAGGCCCAAGCAAGACGTGCCCCGAGGAGCGTCTTGCCACATGTCAACAATGGGTCTGACTGAGCGCCTCCAGGAGAGAGGCCAAAGCAAGACGCGCCCCGAGGAGCGTCTTGACACATGTCAACACTGGGTCTGACAGAGGGCCTCCATGAGAGAGGCCCAAGCAAGACGCGCCCCGAGGAGTGTCTTGCCACATGTCAACACTGGGTCTGACAGAGAGCCTCCAGGAGAGAGGCCCAAGCAAGATGCGCCCCGAGGATTGTCTTGCCACATGTCACCACTTGGTCTGACTGAGCGCCTCCAGGAGAGAGGCCCAAGCAACACGCGCCCCGAGGAGCGTCAGGCCACATGTCACTACTCAGTCTGACTGAGCGCCTCCAGGAGAGAGGCCCAAGCAAGACGCGCCCCGAGGAGCGTCTTGCCACGTGTCAACACTGGGTCTGATTGAGGGCCTTCTGGAGAGAGGCCCAAGCAAGACGCGTCCCGAGGAGCGTCTTGCCACATGTCAACAATGGTTCTTACTGAGGGCCTCCGGGAGAGAAGTCCAAGCAAGACGCGCCCCGAGGAGCTTCTTGCCACATGTCAGCACTCGGTCTGACTGAGTGCCTCCAGGAGAGAGGCCAAAGCAAGACGCCCCCCGAGGAGCGTCTTGACACATGTCAACACTGGGTCTGACAGAGGGCCTCCATGAGAGAGGCCCAAGCAAGACGCGCCCCGAGGAGCGTCTTGCCACATGTCAACACTGGGTCTGACTGAGCGCCTCCAGGAGAGAGGCCCAAGCAAGACACGCCCCGAGGAGCGTCTTGACATATGTCAACACTGGGTCTGACTGACGGCCTCCATGAGAGAAGCCCAAGCAAGACGCGCCCCGAGGAGAGTCTTGCCACATGTCAACACTCGGTCTGACAGAGGGCATCCAGGAGAGAGGCCCAAGCAATATGCGCCCCGAGGAGCGTCTTGCCACTTAAACCCACAACCTAGCACTGAGGACAGAGGGACTTTATTTAAATTAGTACTTAATGGAAACGATACATAATGATACATAAGAGCCATGTCACACATTCAGCCTAGGAATAGTAGCATTGTGCACTATTAAAAATATACACATCAATTGCTCGAATCCCATTGTTGCAAAGTAAAACTCTAATAAAACTCTAGTCTGACATCAACAGAGAAGACTTAGTGTATGTACTACAAATACAGCATTAGGATTTAGAGTGGACCGTGCACCTTGTGAACCATCAGAGGCTTATGACGCAACATATCTTCCAGTTGCTATTAGACAAGTTATAATTCTCGACCATTTTTCGGAACTGGTTTCTTGGGTCCGTGAGTAAATGCCATTAGTACTTAATGGAAACGATACATAATGATACATAAGAGCCATGTCGTACATTCAGCCTAGGAATAGTAGCATTGTGCACTATTAAAAATATACACATCAATTGCTCGAATCCCATTGTTGCAAAGTAAAACTCTAATAAAACTCTAGTCTGACATCAACAGAGAAGACTTAGTGTATGTACTACAAATACAGCATTAGGATTTCGAGTGGACCATGCACCTTGTGAACCATCAGAGGCTTATGACGCAACATATCTTCCAGTTGCTATTAGACAAGTTATAATTCTCGACCATTTTTCGGAACTGGTTTCTTGGGTCCGTGAGTAAATGCCAAATGAGATGATAGTCCTTAAGTAAGTTCCTGGCGATCCCATGTCACGCTCTTGCCCATCAGCCGGTGAATGCTGAGACGGAACTCGATGAGAGCGATGTATTTTTTAAGTGCTCCGAATAGACTTCTAACAAGCGTGCGATTCACTTCGTGAGTAAACCGCAGCTGCAGCTGATTCAAACAGTCGAGCCAACTTTCTACATCACAATATGCGTTTTGTAGTTAGTCGAGTTACCTTTTGTGTGGCGCATGCACGGGTCGTTAGCGTCCAGCTCCCAGCTTAGAGAGTCCTGTATTGACACAGACGTCAATACATCTCGATGTCATGCAACACACAAAGTCTGTCGCATACAGGTGGGTTAACACATGTACGATACCTTTTGTGTGGCGCATGCACGGGTGGTTAGCGTCCAGCTCCTGGCTTATAGAGAGTCCTGTATTGACACAGACGTCAATACATCTCGATGTCATGCAACACACAAAGTCTGTCGCATACAGGTGGGTTAACACACATGTACGATGTGTGCGATGGCGCGCCCGTTTACAATGGGACACGGCGATGATCATTGTTAACCAAACTCTTGTTTCTCACGACAGGTGGTAGCGTTGTCTCCTGCACCTGGTCTTCGTGCACAGAGGGTGTTGTAATGTGCTCGTCAAAGTCGCGATCGTTGTCACTCGAATCCGTTGTTCTCACGACAGGTGGTAGTGTTGTCTCCTGCATGTTGTCTTCGCGTGCGGCAAGCGTTGTGCTGTGCTCGTTATAATGGTTGTCTTCGTACAAAGGGGGTGTTGAATACTCCTTCGCGAGTAGTCTAGGAGGTGGTGTGATGGAACGTATCTCAGAGGCGTTATGTGAGCGTACCACCATGGCCTGAGCAACTGCGACTACTGAGAGTACACCCAGTATAGACAGCGAGATCAATTTTTTTTCTTGGGTGTTGTACGTGTGGGTACAGCCGCTTTATTGGCAGTGAGAGCAAGTGGGCAAATGTATTTATAGGTCACTTGCAGAAACTAAGGCACGTGGTCAGAGTGTAATCGTAACCACCTAAAGTAGCTCTTGTCATAATTTAATATAGATAGAAATCAGAAACGGGTATGTCAGGATAGACATCGCGAGTGATAATGCGGCCAGTATCTGTGTGCGCTTGAGAGCACCTTGTTGTTCTACTGTGGTGCCCACGCCGCCGGGTCTGTAAATGTCATCGACCTTCTTTATATACGCATACGCTAAAGACCGTATATTCTCTATGGATTTGAACACGTCCTTTGTTTCGCGTAACGCTTGAGCTGTCTCGAGCGTGATGTTGTGAGTGTACACCAGTGTTTCGCGTTTACCGAGGTCCGAAAAGGCGTGCGCTACAACTATTAACCTTGGTTTGGGAGTGTGGCGAAACGCTCGCTCCGCTGTAATGGGCAGATGCAATGTTATCACCTGGTACGTTTCGTTAGTCGGGTCGTAACACACCGGTCCGTCACACGGACCGTCACATTGTATGGGGCTTATACTATTCAACAGGTTGATCATAATAATGTGTATTAAACCCACAACCTAGCACTGAGGACAGAGGGACTTTATTTAAATTAGTACTTAATGGAAACGATACATAATGATACATAAGAGCCATGTCATACATTCAGCCTAGGAATAGTAGCATTGTGCACTATTAAAAATATACACATCAATTGCTCGAATCCCATTGTTGCAAAGTAAAACTCTAATAAAACTCTAGTCTGACATCAACAGAGAAGACTTAGTGTATGTACTACAAATACAGCATTAGGATTTCGAGTGGACCGTGCACCTGGTGAACCATCAGAGGCTTATGACGCAACATATCTTCCAGTTCTGACTGAGCGCCTCCAGGAGAGAGGCCCTAGCAAGACCCGCCCCGACGAGCGTCTTGCCACATGTCACTACTCGGTCTAACTGAGCGCCTCCAGGAGAGAGGTCCAAGCAAGACACGCCCCGAGGAGCGTCTTGCCACATGTCACTACTCGGTCTGACTGAGCGCCTCCAGGAGGGAGGTCCAAGCAAGACGCGCCCCGAGGAGCGTCTTGCCACATGTCACTACTAGGTCTGACTGAGCGCCTCCAGGAGAGAGGCCCAAGCAAGACGTGCCCCGAGGAGCGTCTTGCCACATGTCAACAATGGGTCTGACTGAGCGCCTCCAGGAGAGAGGCCAAAGCAAGACGCGCCCCGAGGAGCGTCTTGACACATGCCAACACTGGGTCTGACAGAGGGCCTCCATGAGAGAGGCCCAAGCAAGACGCGCCCCGAGGAGTGTCTTGCCACATGTCAACACTGGGTCTGACAGAGAGCCTCCAGGAGAGAGGCCCAAGCAAGATGTGCCCCGAGGATTGTCTTGCCACATGTCACCACTTGGTCTGACTGAGCGCCTCCAGGAGAGAGGCCCAAGCAACACGCGCCCCGAGGAGCGTCAGGCCACATGTCACTACTCAGTCTGACTGAGCGCCTCCAGGAGAGAGGCCCAAGCAAGACGCGCCCCGAGGAGCGTCTTGCCACGTGTCAACACTGGGTCTGATTGAGGGCCTTCTGGAGAGAGGCCCAAGCAAGACGCGTCCCGAGGAGCGTCTTGCCACATGTCAACAATGGTTCTTACTGAGGGCCTCCGGGAGAGAAGTCCAAGCAAGACGCGCCCCGAGGAGCTTCTTGCCACATGTCAGCACTCGGTCTGACTGAGTGCCTCCAGGAGAGAGGCCAAAGCAAGACGCCCCCCGAGGAGCGTCTTGACACATGTCAACACTGGGTCTGACAGAGGGCCTCCATGAGAGAGGCCCAAGCAAGACGCGCCCCGAGGAGCGTCTTGCCACATGTCACTACTCGGTCTTACTGAGCGCCTCAGGGAGAGAGGTCCAAGCAAGACGCGCCCCGAGGAGCGTCTTGCCACATGTCAACACTGGGTCTGACTGAGTGCCTCCATGAGAGAAGCCCCAGCAAGACGCGCCCAGAGGAGCGTCTTGCCACATGTCACTACTCGGTCTGTTTGAGCGCCTCCAGGAGAGAGGCCCAAGCAAGACGTGCCCCGAGGAGCGTCTTGCCACATGTCAACAATGGGTCTGACTGAGGGCCTCCAGGAGAGAAGCCCAAGCAAGACGCGCCCCGAGGAGCGTCTTGCCACATGTCAACACTGGGTCTGACTGAGCGCCTCCAGGAGAGAGGCCCAAGCAAGACACGCCCCGAGGAGCGTCTTGACATATGTCAACACTGGGTCTGACTGACGGCCTCCATGAGAGAAGCCCAAGCAAGACGCGCCCCGAGGAGAGTCTTGCCACATGTCAACACTCGGTCTGACAGAGGGCATCCAGGAGAGAGGCCCAAGCAATATGCGCCCCGAGGAGCGTCTTGCCACTTAAACCCACAACCTAGCACTGAGGACAGAGGGACTTTATTTAAATTAGTACTTAATGGAAACGATACATAATGATACATAAGAGCCATGTCACACATTCAGCCTAGGAATAGTAGCATTGTGCACTATTAAAAATATACACATCAATTGCTCGAATCCCATTGTTGCAAAGTAAAACTCTAATAAAACTCTAGTCTGACATCAACAGAGAAGACTTAGTGTATGTACTACAAATACAGCATTAGGATTTAGAGTGGACCGTGCACCTTGTGAACCATCAGAGGCTTATGACGCAACATATCTTCCAGTTGCTATTAGACAAGTTATAATTCTCGACCATTTTTCGGAACTGGTTTCTTGGGTCCGTGAGTAAATGCCATTAGTACTTAATGGAAACGATACATAATGATACATAAGAGCCATGTCGTACATTCAGCCTAGGAATAGTAGCATTGTGCACTATTAAAAATATACACATCAATTGCTCGAATCCCATTGTTGCAAAGTAAAACTCTAATAAAACTCTAGTCTGACATCAACAGAGAAGACTTAGTGTATGTACTACAAATACAGCATTAGGATTTCGAGTGGACCATGCACCTTGTGAACCATCAGAGGCTTATGACGCAACATATCTTCCAGTTGCTATTAGACAAGTTATAATTCTCGACCATTTTTCGGAACTGGTTTCTTGGGTCCGTGAGTAAATGCCAAATGAGATGATAGTCCTTAAGTAAGTTCCTGGCGATCCCATGTCACGCTCTTGCCCATCAGCCGGTGAATGCTGAGACGGAACTCGATGAGAGCGATGTATTTTTTAAGTGCTCCGAATAGACTTCTAACAAGCGTGCGATTCACTTCGTGAGTAAACCGCAGCTGCAGCTGATTCAAACAGTCGAGCCAACTTTCTACATCACAATATGCGTTTTGTAGTTAGTCGAGTTACCTTTTGTGTGGCGCATGCACGGGTCGTTAGCGTCCAGCTCCCAGCTTAGAGAGTCCTGTATTGACACAGACGTCAATACATCTCGATGTCATGCAACACACAAAGTCTGTCGCATACAGGTGGGTTAACACATGTACGATACCTTTTGTGTGGCGCATGCACGGGTGGTTAGCGTCCAGCTCCTGGCTTATAGAGAGTCCTGTATTGACACAGACGTCAATACATCTCGATGTCATGCAACACACAAAGTCTGTCGCATACAGGTGGGTTAACACACATGTACGATGTGTGCGATGGCGCGCCCGTTTACAATGGGACACGGCGATGATCATTGTTAACCAAACTCTTGTTTCTCACGACAGGTGGTAGCGTTGTCTCCTGCACCTGGTCTTCGTGCACAGAGGGTGTTGTAATGTGCTCGTCAAAGTCGCGATCGTTGTCACTCGAATCCGTTGTTCTCACGACAGGTGGTAGCGTTGTCTCCTGCATGTTGTCTTCGCGTGCGGCAAGCGTTGTGCTGTGCTCGTTATAATGGTTGTCTTCGTACAAAGGGGGTGTTGAATACTCCTTCGCGAGTAGTCTAGGAGGTGGTGTGATGGAACGTATCTCAGAGGCGTTATGTGAGCGTACCACCATGGCCTGAGCAACTGCGACTACTGAGAGTACACCCAGTATAGACAGCGAGATCAATTTTTTTTCTTGGGTGTTGTACGTGTGGGTACAGCCGCTTTATTGGCAGTGAGAGCAAGTGGGCAAATGTATTTATAGGTCACTTGCAGAAACTAAGGCACGTGGTCAGAGTGTAATCGTAACCACCTAAAGTAGCTCTTGTCATAATTTAATATAGATAGAAATCAGAAACGGGTATGTCAGGATAGACATCGCGAGTGATAATGCGGCCAGTATCTGTGTGCGCTTGAGAGCACCTTGTTGTTCTACTGTGGTGCCCACGCCGCCGGGTCTGTAAATGTCATCGACCTTCTTTATATACGCATACGCTAAAGACCGTATATTCTCTATGGATTTGAACACGTCCTTTGTTTCGCGTAACGCTTGAGCTGTCTCGAGCGTGATGTTGTGAGTGTACACCAGTGTTTCGCGTTTACCGAGGTCCGAAAAGGCGTGCGCTACAACTAATCACCTTGGTTTGGGAGTGTGGCGAAACGCTCGCTCCGCTGTAATGGGCAGATGCAATGTTATCACCTGGTACGTTTCGTTAGTCGGGTCGTAACACACCGGTCCGTCACACGGACCGTCACATTGTATGGGGCTTATACTATTCAACAGGTTGATCATAATAATGTGTATTAAACCCACAACCTAGCACTGAGGACAGAGGGACTTTATTTAAATTAGTACTTAATGGAAACGATACATAATGATACATAAGAGCCATGTCATACATTCAGCCTAGGAATAGTAGCATTGTGCACTATTAAAAATATACACATCAATTGCTCGAATCCCATTGTTGCAAAGTAAAACTCTAATAAAACTCTAGTCTGACATCAACAGAGAAGACTTAGTGTATGTACTACAAATACAGCATTAGGATTTCGAGTGGACCGTGCACCTGGTGAACCATCAGAGGCTTATGACGCAACATATCTTCCAGTTCTGACTGAGCGCCTCCAGGAGAGAGGCCCAAGCAAGACCCGCCCCGACGAGCGTCTTGCCACATGTCACTACTCGGTCTAACTGAGCGCCTCCAGGAGAGAGGTCCAAGCAAGACACGCCCCGAGGAGCGTCTTGCCACATGTCACTACTCGGTCTGACTGAGCGCCTCCAGGAGGGAGGTCCAAGCAAGACGCGCCCCGAGGAGCGTCTTGCCACGTGTCACTACTAGGTCTGACTGAGCGCCTCCAGGAGAGAGGCCCAAGCAAGACGTGCCCCGAGGAGCGTCTTGCCACATGTCAACAATGGGTCTGACTGAGCGCCTCCAGGAGAGAGGCCAAAGCAAGACGCGCCCCGAGGAGCATCTTGACACATGTCAACACTGGGTCTGACAGAGGGCCTCCATGAGAGAGGCCCAAGCAAGACGCGCCCCGAGGAGTGTCTTGCCACATGTCAACACTGGGTCTGACAGAGAGCCTCCAGGAGAGAGGCCCAAGCAAGATGCGCCCCGAGGATTGTCTTGCCACATGTCACCACTTGGTCTGACTGAGCGCCTCCAGGAGAGAGGCCCAAGCAACACGCGCCCCGAGGAGCGTCAGGCCACATGTCACTACTCAGTCTGACTGAGCGCCTCCAGGAGAGAGGCCCAAGCAAGACGCGCCCCGAGGAGCGTCTTGCCACGTGTCAACACTGGGTCTGATTGAGGGCCTTCTGGAGAGAGGCCCAAGCAAGACGCGTCCCGAGGAGCGTCTTGCCACATGTCAACAATGGTTCTTACTGAGGGCCTCCGGGAGAGAAGTCCAAGCAAGACGCGCCCCGAGGAGCTTCTTGCCACATGTCAGCACTCGGTCTGACTGAGTGCCTCCAGGAGAGAGGCCAAAGCAAGACGCCCCCCGAGGAGCGTCTTGACACATGTCAACACTGGGTCTGACAGAGGGCCTCCATGAGAGAGGCCCAAGCAAGACGCGCCCCGAGGAGCGTCTTGCCACATGTCACTACTCGGTCTTACTGAGCGCCTCAGGGAGAGAGGTCCAAGCAAGACGCGCCCCGAGGAGCGTCTTGCCACATGTCAACACTGGGTCTGACTGAGTGCCTCCATGAGAGAAGCCCCAGCAAGACGCGCCCAGAGGAGCGTCTTGCCACATGTCACTACTCGGTCTGTTTGAGCGCCTCCAGGAGAGAGGCCCAAGCAAGACGTGCCCCGAGGAGCGTCTTGCCACATGTCAACAATGGGTCTGACTGAGGGCCTCCAGGAGAGAAGCCCAAGCAAGACGCGCCCCGAGGAGCGTCTTGCCACATGTCAACACTGGGTCTGACTGAGCGCCTCCAGGAGAGAGGCCCAAGCAAGACACGCCCCGAGGAGCGTCTTGACATATGTCAACACTGGGTCTGACTGACGGCCTCCATGAGAGAAGCCCAAGCAAGACGCGCCCCGAGGAGAGTCTTGCCACATGTCAACACTCGGTCTGACAGAGGGCATCCAGGAGAGAGGCCCAAGCAATATGCGCCCCGAGGAGCGTCTTGCCACTTAAACCCACAACCTAGCACTGAGGACAGAGGGACTTTATTTAAATTAGTACTTAATGGAAACGATACATAATGATACATAAGAGCCATGTCACACATTCAGCCTAGGAATAGTAGCATTGTGCACTATTAAAAATATACACATCAATTGCTCGAATCCCATTGTTGCAAAGTAAAACTCTAATAAAACTCTAGTCTGACATCAACAGAGAAGACTTAGTGTATGTACTACAAATACAGCATTAGGATTTAGAGTGGACCGTGCACCTTGTGAACCATCAGAGGCTTATGACGCAACATATCTTCCAGTTGCTATTAGACAAGTTATAATTCTCGACCATTTTTCGGAACTGGTTTCTTGGGTCCGTGAGTAAATGCCATTAGTACTTAATGGAAACGATACATAATGATACATAAGAGCCATGTCGTACATTCAGCCTAGGAATAGTAGCATTGTGCACTATTAAAAATATACACATCAATTGCTCGAATCCCATTGTTGCAAAGTAAAACTCTAATAAAACTCTAGTCTGACATCAACAGAGAAGACTTAGTGTATGTACTACAAATACAGCATTAGGATTTCGAGTGGACCATGCACCTTGTGAACCATCAGAGGCTTATGACGCAACATATCTTCCAGTTGCTATTAGACAAGTTATAATTCTCGACCATTTTTCGGAACTGGTTTCTTGGGTCCGTGAGTAAATGCCAAATGAGATGATAGTCCTTAAGTAAGTTCCTGGCGATCCCATGTCACGCTCTTGCCCATCAGCCGGTGAATGCTGAGACGGAACTCGATGAGAGCGATGTATTTTTTAAGTGCTCCGAATAGACTTCTAACAAGCGTGCGATTCACTTCGTGAGTAAACCGCAGCTGCAGCTGATTCAAACAGTCGAGCCAACTTTCTACATCACAATATGCGTTTTGTAGTTAGTCGAGTTACCTTTTGTGTGGCGCATGCACGGGTCGTTAGCGTCCAGCTCCCAGCTTAGAGAGTCCTGTATTGACACAGACGTCAATACATCTCGATGTCATGCAACACACAAAGTCTGTCGCATACAGGTGGGTTAACACATGTACGATACCTTTTGTGTGGCGCATGCACGGGTGGTTAGCGTCCAGCTCCTGGCTTATAGAGAGTCCTGTATTGACACAGACGTCAATACATCTCGATGTCATGCAACACACAAAGTCTGTCGCATACAGGTGGGTTAACACACATGTACGATGTGTGCGATGGCGCGCCCGTTTACAATGGGACACGGCGATGATCATTGTTAACCAAACTCTTGTTTCTCACAACAGGTGGTAGCGTTGTCTCCTGCACCTGGTCTTCGTGCACAGAGGGTGTTGTAATGTGCTCGTCAAAGTCGCGATCGTTGTCACTCGAATCCGTTGTTCTCACGACAGGTGGTAGCGTTGTCTCCTGCATGTTGTCTTCGCGTGCGGCAAGCGTTGTGCTGTGCTCGTTATAATGGTTGTCTTCGTACAAAGGGGGTGTTGAATACTCCTTCGCGAGTAGTCTAGGAGGTGGTGTGATGGAACGTATCTCAGAGGCGTTATGTGAGCGTACCACCATGGCCTGAGCAACTGCGACTACTGAGAGTACACCCAGTATAGACAGCGAGATCAATTTTTTTTCTTGGGTGTTGTACGTGTGGGTACAGCCGCTTTATTGGCAGTGAGAGCAAGTGGGCAAATGTATTTATAGGTCACTTGCAGAAACTAAGGCACGTGGTCAGAGTGTAATCGTAACCACCTAAAGTAGCTCTTGTCATAATTTAATATAGATAGAAATCAGAAACGGGTATGTCAGGATAGACATCGCGAGTGATAATGCGGCCAGTATCTGTGTGCGCTTGAGAGCACCTTGTTGTTCTACTGTGGTGCCCACGCCGCCGGGTCTGTAAATGTCATCGACCTTCTTTATATACGCATACGCTAAAGACCGTATATTCTCTATGGATTTGAACACGTCCTTTGTTTCGCGTAACGCTTGAGCTGTCTCGAGCGTGATGTTGTGAGTGTACACCAGTGTTTCGCGTGCACCGAGGTCCGAAAAGGCGTGCGCTACAACTATTAACCTTGGTTTGGGAGTGTGGCGAAACGCTCGCTCCGCTGTAATGGGCAGATGCAATGTTATCACCTGGTACGTTTCGTTAGTCGGGTCGTAACACACCGGTACGTCACACGGACCGTCACATTGTATGGGGCTTATACTATTCAACAGGTTGATCATAATAATGTGTATTAAACCCACAACCTAGCACTGAGGACAGAGGGACTTTATTTAAATTAGTACTTAATGGAAACGATACATAATGATACATAAGAGCCATGTCATACATTCAGCCTAGGAATAGTAGCATTGTGCACTATTAAAAATATACACATCAATTGCTCGAATCCCATTGTTGCAAAGTAAAACTCTAATAAAACTCTAGTCTGACATCAACAGAGAAGACTTAGTGTATGTACTACAAATACAGCATTAGGATTTCGAGTGGACCGTGCACCTGGTAAACCATCAGAGGCTTATGACGCAACATATCTTCCAGTTCTGACTGAGCGCCTCCAGGAGAGAGGCCCAAGCAAGACCCGCCCCGACGAGCGTCTTGCCACATGTCACTACTCGGTCTAACTGAGCGCCTCCAGGAGAGAGGTCCAAGCAAGACACGCCCCGAGGAGCGTCTTGCCACATGTCACTACTCGGTCTGACTGAGCGCCTCCAGGAGGGAGGTCCAAGCAAGACGCGCCCCGAGGAGCGTCTTGCCACATGTCACTACTAGGTCTGACTGAGCGCCTCCAGGAGAGAGGCCCAAGCAAGACGTGCCCCGAGGAGCGTCTTGCCACATGTCAACAATGGGTCTGACTGAGGGCCTCCAGGAGAGAAGCCCAAGCAAGACGCGCCCCGAGGAGCGTCTTGCCACATGTCAACACTGGGTCTGACTGAGGGCCCCCAGGAGAGAGGCCCAAATAAGACGCGCCCCGAGGAGCGTTTTGCCACATGTCAACACTGGGTCTGACTGAGGGCCTCCAGGAGAGAAGCCCAAGCAAGATGCGCCCCGAGGAGCGTCTTGCCACATGTCAGCACTCGGTCTGACTGAGCGCCTCCAGGAAGGAGGCCCAAGCAAGACGCGCCCCGAGGAGCGTCTTGCCACATGTCAACACTGGGTCTGACTGAGCGCCTCCAGGAGAGAGGCCCAAGCAAGACGCGCCCCGAGGAGCGTCTTGCCACATGTGAACACTGGGTCTGACTGAGCGCCTCCAGGAGAGAGGCCCAAGCAACACGCGCCCCGAGGAGCGTCAGACCGCATGTCACTACTCATTCTGACTGAGCGCCTCCAGGAGAGAGGCCCAAGCAAGACGCGCCCCGAGGAGCGTCTTGCCACTTGTCAACACTGGGTCTGATTGAGGGCCTTCTGGAGAGAAGCCCAAGCAAGACGCGCCCCGAGGAGCGTCTTGCCACATGTCACCACTTGGTCTGACTGAGCGCCTCCAGGAGAGAGGCCCAAGCAACACGCGCCCCGAGGAGCGTCAGGCCACATGTCACTACTCAGTCTGACTGAGCGCCTCCAGGAGAGAGGCCCAAGCAAGACGCGCCCCGAGGAGCGTCTTGCCACATGTCAACAATGGGTCTTACTGAGGGCCTCCAGGAGAGAAGCCCAAGCAAGACGCGCCCTGAGGAGCTTCTTGCCACATGTCAGCACTCGGTCTGACTGAGCGCCTCCAGGAGAGAGGCCAAATTAAGACGCGCCCCGAGGAGCGTCTTGACACATGTCAACACTGGGTCTGACAGAGGGCCTCCATGAGAGAGGCCCAAGCAAGACGCGCCCCGAGGAGTGTCTTGCCACATGTCAACACTGGGTCTGACAGAGGGCCTCCAGGAGAGAGGCCCAAGCAAGACGCGCCCCGAGGAGTGTCTTGCCACATGTCACCACTTGGTCTGACTGAGCGCCTCCAGGAGAGAGGCCCAAGCAAGACGCGCCCCGAGGAGCGTCTTGCCACGTGTCAACACTGGGTCTGATTGAGGGCCTTCTGGAGAGAGGCCCAAGCAAGACGCGCCCCGAGGAGCGTCTTGCCACATGTCAACAATGGTTCTTACTGAGGGCCTCCAGGTGAGAAGCCCAAGCAAGACGCGCCCCGAGGAGCTTCTTGCCACATGTCAGCACTCGGTCAGACTGAGCGCCTCCAGGAGAGAGGCCAAAGCAAGACGCCCCCCGAGGAGCGTCTTGACACATGTCAACACTGGGTCTGACAGAGGGCCTCCATGAGAGAGGCCCAAGCAAGACGCGCCCCGAGGAGTGTCTTGCCAAATGTCAACACTGGGTCTGACTGAGCGCCTCAGGGAGAGAGGTCCAAGCAAGACGCGCCCCGAGGAGCGTCTTGCCACATGTCACTACTCGGTCTGACTGAGCGCCTCAGGGAGAGAGGTCCAAGCAAGACGCGCCCCGAGGAGCGTCTTGCCACATGTCACTACTCGGTCTGACTGAGCGCCTCAGGGAGAGAGGTCCAAGCAAGACGCGCCCCGAGGAGCGTCTTGCCACATGTCAACACTGGATCTGACTGAGTGCCTCCATGAGAGAAGCCCCAGCAAGACGCGCCCCGAGGAGCGTCTTGCCACATGTCACTACTCGGTCTGTTTGAGCGCCTCCAGGAGAGAGGCCCAAGCAAGACACGCCCCGAGGAGCGTCTTGACACATGTCAACACTGGGTCTGACTGAGGGCCTCCATGAGAGAAGCCCAAGCAAGACGCGCCCCGAGGAGCGTCTTGCCACATGTCAACACTGGGTCTGATTGAGGGCCTTCTGGAGAGAGGCCCAAGCAAGACGCGCCCCGAGGAGCGTCTTGCCACATGTATACAATGGGTCTTACTGAGGGCCTCCAGGAGAGAGGCCCAAGCAAGATGCGCCCGGAGAAGCGTTTTGCCACATGTCAACACTGGGTCTGACAGAGGGCCTCCAGGAGAGAGGCCCAAGCAAGACGCGCCCCGAGGAGTGTCTTGCCACATGTCAACACTGGGTCTGATAGAGGGCCTCCATGAGAGAGGCCCAAGCAAGACGCGCCCCGAGGAGCGTCTTGCGACATGTCACTACTCGGTCTAACTGAGCGCCTCCAGGAGAGAGGTCCAAGCAAGACGCGCCCCGAGGAGCGTCTTGCCACATGTCACAACTCGGTCTGACTGAGCGCCTCCAGGAGAGAGGCCCAAGCAAGACGTGCCCCGAGGAGCGTCTTGCCACATGTCAACAATGGGTCTGACTGAGGGCCTCCAGGAGAGAAGCCCAAGCAAGACGCGCCCCGTGGAGCGTCTTGACACATGTCAACACTGGGTCTGACAGAGGGCCTCCATGAGAGAGGCCCAAGCAAGACGCGCCCCGAGGAGCGTCTTGCCAAATGTCAGCACTCGGTCTGACTGAGCGCCTCCAGGAGAGAGGCCCAAGCAAGACGCGCCCCGAGGAGCGTCTTGCCACATGTCAACAATGGGTCTGACTGAGGGCCTCCAGGAGAGAAGCCCAAGCAACACGCGGCCCGAGGAGCGTCTTGCCACATGTCAGCACTCGGTCTGACTGAGCGCCTCCAGGAGAGAGGCCAAAGCAAGACGCGCCCCGAGGAGCGTCTTGACACATGTCAACACTGAGTCTGACAGAGGGCCTCCATGAGAGAGGCCCAAGCAAGACGCGCCCCGAGGAGTGTCTTGCCACATGTCAACACTGGGTCTGACAGAGGGCCTCCAGGAGAGAGGCCCAAGCAAGACGCGCCCCGAGAAGTGTCTTGCCACATGTCACCACTTGGTCTGACTGAGCGCCTCCAGGAGAGAGGCCCAAGCAACACGCGCCCCGAGGAGCGTCAGACCGCATGTCACTACTCATTCTGACTGAGCGCCTCCAGGAGAGAGGCCCAAGCAAGACGCGCCCCGAGGAGCGTCTTGCCACTTGTCAACACTGGGTCTGATTGAGGGCCTTCTGGAGAGAAGCCCAAGCAAGACGCGCCCCGAGGAGCGTCTTGCCACATGTCACCACTTGGTCTGACTGAGCGCCTCCAGGAGAGAGGCCCAAGCAACACGCGCCCCGAGGAGCGTCAGGCCACATGTCACTACTCAGTCTGACTGAGCGCCTCCAGGAGAGAGGCCCAAGCAAGACGCGCCCCGAGGAGCGTCTTGCCACATGTCAACAATGGGTCTTACTGAGGGCCTCCAGGAGAGAAGCCCAAGCAAGACGCGCCCTGAGGAGCTTCTTGCCACATGTCAGCACTCGGTCTGACTGAGCGCCTCCAGGAGAGAGGCCAAATTAAGACGCGCCCCGAGGAGCGTCTTGACACATGTCAACACTGGGTCTGACAGAGGGCCTCCATGAGAGAGGCCCAAGCAAGACGCGCCCCGAGGAGCGTCTTGCCACATGTCAACACTGGGTCTGACAGAGGGCCTCCATGAGAGAGGCCCAAGCAAGACGCGCCCCGAGGAGCGTCTTGCCACATGTCAACAATGGGTCTGACTGAGGGCCTCCAGGTGAGAAGCCCAAGCAAGACGCGCCCCGAGGAGCTTCTTGCCACATGTCAGCACTCGGTCAGACTGAGCGCCTCCAGGAGAGAGGCCAAAGCAAGACGCCCCCCGAGGAGCGTCTTGACACATGTCAACACTGGGTCTGACAGAGGGCTTCCATGAGAGAGGCCCAAGCAAGACGCGCCCCGAGGAGTGTCTTGCCAAATGTCAACACTGGGTCTGACTGAGCGCCTCAGGGAGAGAGGTCCAAGCAAGACGCGCCCCGAGGAGCGTCTTGCCACATGTCACTACTCGGTCTGACTGAGCGCCTCAGGGAGAGAGGTCCAAGCAAGACGCGCCCCGAGGAGCGTCTTGCCACATGTCACTACTCGGTCTGACTGAGCGCCTCAGGGAGAGAGGTCCAAGCAAGACGCGCCCCGAGGAGCGTCTTGCCACATGTCAACACTGGATCTGACTGAGTGCCTCCATGAGAGAAGCCCCAGCAAGACGCGCCCCGAGGAGCGTCTTGCCACATGTCACTACTCGGTCTGTTTGAGCGCCTCCAGGAGAGAGGCCCAAGCAAGACACGCCCCGAGGAGCGTCTTGACACATGTCAACACTGGGTCTGACTGAGGGCCTCCATGAGAGAAGCCCAAGCAAGACGCGCCCCGAGGAGCGTCTTGCCACATGTCAACACTGGGTCTGATTGAGGGCCTTCTGGAGAGAGGCCCAAGCAAGACGCGCCCCGAGGAGCGTCTTGCCACATGTATACAATGGGTCTTACTGAGGGCCTCCAGGAGAGAGGCCCAAGCAAGATGCGCCCGGAGAAGCGTTTTGCCACATGTCAACACTGGGTCTGACAGAGGGCCTCCAGGAGAGAGGCCCAAGCAAGACGCACCCCGAGGAGCGTCTTGCCACATGTCACCTCTGGTTCTGACTGAGCGCCTCCAGGAGAGAGGCCCAAGCAAGACGCGCCCCGAGGAGTGTCTTGCCACATGTCAACACTGGGTCTGACAGAGGGCCTCCATGAGAGAGGCCCAAGCAAGACGCGCCCCGAGGAGCGTCTTGCGACATGTCACTACTCGGTCTTACTGAGCGCCTCCAGGAGAGAGGTCCAAGCAAGACGCGCCCCGAGGAGCGTCTTGCCACATGTCACAACTCGGTCTGACTGAGCGCCTCCAGGAGAGAGGCCCAAGCAAGACGTGCCCCGAGGAGCGTCTTGCCACATGTCAACAATGGGTCTGACTGAGGGCCTCCAGGAGAGAAGCCCAAGCAAGACGCGCCCCGTGGAGCGTCTTGACACATGTCAACACTGGGTCTGACTGAGCGCCTCCAGGAGAGAGGCCCAAGCAAGACGCGCCCCGAGGAGCGTCTTGCCACATGTCAACAATGGGTCTGACTGAGGGCCTCCAGGAGAGAAGCCCAAGCAAGACGCGCCCCGTGGAGCGTCTTGCCACATGTAAACACTGGGTCTTATTGAGGGCCTTCTGGAGAGACGCCCAAGCAATACGCGCCCCGAGGAGCGTCTTGCCACATGTCAACAATGGGTCTTACTGAGGGCCTCCAGGAGAGAGGCCCAAGCTAGATGCGCCCGGAGGAGCGTCTTGCCACATGTCAACACTGGGTCTGACAGAGGGCCTCCAGGAGAGAGGCCCAAGCAAGACGCGCCCCGAGGAGCGTCTTGCCACATGTCACCTCTGGTTCTGACTGAGCGCCTCCAGGAGAGAGGTCCAAGCAAGACGCGCCCCGAGGAGCGTCTTGCCACATGTCAACAATGGGTCTGACTGAGGGCCTCCAGGAGAGAAGCCCAAGCAAGACGCACCCCGTGGAGCGTCTTGACACATATCAACACTGGGTCTGACAGAGGGCCTCCATGAGAGAAGCTCAAGCAAGACGCGCCCCGAGGAGCGTCTTGCCACATGTCAACACTGGGTCTGATTGAGGGCCTTCTGGAGAGAGGCCCAAGCAAGACGCGCCTCGAGGAGCGTCTTGCCACACGTATACAATGGGTCTTACTGAGGGCCTCCAGGAGAGAGGCCCAAGCAAGATGCGCCCGGAGGAGCGTTTTGCCACATGTCAACACTGGGTCTGACAGAGGGCCTCCAGGAGAGAGGCCCAAGCAAGACGCACCCCGAGGAGCGTCTTGCCACATGTCACCTCTGGTTCTGACTGAGCGCCTCCAGGAGAGAGGCCCAAGCAAGACGCGCCCCGAGGAGCGTCTTGCCACATGTCAACACTGGGTCTGACAGAGGGCCTCCATGAGAGAGGCCCAAGCAAGACGCGCCCCGAGGAGCGTCTTGCCACATGTCACTACTCGGTCTGACTGAGCGCCTCCAGGAGAGAGGCCCAAGCAAGACGTGCCCCGAGGAGCGTCTTGCCACATGTCAACAATGGGTCTGACTGAGGGCCTCCAGGAGAGAGGCCCAAGCAAGACGCGCCCCGAGGAGCGTCTTGCCACATGTCAACAATGGGTCTGACTGAGGGCCTCCAGGAGAGAAGCCCAAGCAAGACGCGCCCCGTGGAGCTTCTTGCCACATGTCAGCACTCGGTCTGACTGAGCGCCTCCAGGA
This sequence comes from Nothobranchius furzeri, assembly GCF_043380555.1. Classification (NCBI taxonomy): domain Eukaryota; kingdom Metazoa; phylum Chordata; class Actinopteri; order Cyprinodontiformes; family Nothobranchiidae; genus Nothobranchius; species Nothobranchius furzeri. The sequence continues at coordinate 2,761,442 of NC_091741.1, forward strand.
GAGAGGCCAAAGCAAGACGCGCCCCGGGGAGCGTCTTGACACATGTCAACACTGGGTCTGACAGAGGGCCTCCATGAGAGAGGCCCAAGCAAGACGCGCCCCGAGGAGTGTCTTGCCACATGTCAACACTGGGTCTGACAGAGGGCCTCCAGGAGAGAGGCCCAAGCAATACGCGCCCCGAGGAGTGTCTTGCCACATGTCACCACTTGGTCTGACTGAGCGCCTCCAGGAGAGAGGCCCAAGCAAGACGCGCCCCGAGGAGCGTCTTGCCACGTGTCAACACTGGGTCTGATTGAGGGCCTTCTGGAGAGAGGCCCAAGCAAGACGCGCCCCGAGGAGCGTCTTGCCACATGTCAACAATGGTTCTTACTGAGAGCCTCCAGGTGAGAAGCCCAAGCAAGACGCGCCCCGAGGAGCTTCTTGCCACATGTCAGCACTCGGTCAGACTGAGCACCTCCAGGAGAGAGGCCAAAGCAAGACGCCCCCCGAGGAGCGTCTTGACACATGTCAACACTGGGTCTGACAGAGGGCCTCCATGAGAGAGGCCCAAGCAAGACGCGCCCCGAGGAGTGTCTTGCCAAATGTCAACACTGGGTCTGACTGAGCGCCTCAGGGAGAGAGGTCCAAGCAAGACGCGCCCCGAGGAGCGTCTTGCCACATGTCACTACTCGGTCTGACTGAGCGCCTCAGGGAGAGAGGTCCAAGCAAGACGCGCCCCGAGGAGCGTCTTGCCACATGTCAACACTGGGTCTGACTGAGTGCCTCCATGAGAGAAGCCCCAGCAAGACGCGCCCCGAGGAGCGTCTTGCCACATGTCACTACTCGGTCTGTTTGAGCGCCTCCAGGAGAGAGGCCCAAGCAAGACACGCCCCGAGGAGCGTCTTGACACATGTCAACACTGGGTCTGACTGAGGGCCTCCATGAGAGAAGCCCAAGCAAGACGCGCCCCGAGGAGCGTCTTGCCACATGTCAACACTGGGTCTGATTGAGGGCCTTCTGGAGAGAGGCCCAAGCAAGACGCGCCCCGAGGAGCGTCTTGCCACATGTATACAATGGGTCTTACTGAGGGCCTCCAGGAGAGAGGCCCAAGCAAGATGCGCCCGGAGGAGCGTTTTGCCACATGTCAACACTGGGTCTGACAGAGGGCCTCCAGGAGAGAGGCCCAAGCAAGACGCACCCCGAGGAGTGTCTTGCCACATGTCACCTCTGGTTCTGACTGAGCGCCTCCAGGAGAGAGGCCCAAGCAAGACGCGCCCCGAGGAGCGTCTTGCCACTTGTCAACACTGGGTCTGACAGAGGGCCTCCATGAGAGAGGCCCAAGCAAGACGCGCCCCGAGGAGCGTCTTGCGACATGTCACTACTCGGTCTAACTGAGCGCCTCCAGGAGAGAGGTCCAAGCAAGACGCGCCCCGGGGAGCGTCTTGCCACATGTCACAACTCGGTCTGACTGAGCGCCTCCAGGAGAGAGGCCCAAGCAAGACGTGCCCCGAGGAGCGTCTTGTCACATGTCAACAATGGGTCTGACTGAGGGCCTCCAGGAGAGAAGCCCAAGCAAGACGCGCCCCGTGGAGCGTCTTGCCACATGTCAACACTGGGTCTGACTGAGCGCCTCCAGGAGAGAGGCCCAAGCAAGACGCGCCCCGAGGAGCGTCTTGCCACATGTCAACAATGGGTCTGACTGAGGGCCTTCTGGAGAGACGCCCAAGCAATACGCGCCCCGAGGAGCGTCTTGCCACATGTCAACAATGGGTCTTACTGAGGGCCTCCAGGAGAGAGGCCCAAGCAAGATGCGCCCGGAGGAGCGTCTTGCCACATGTCAACACTGGGTCTGACAGAGGGCCTCCAGGAGAGAGGACCAAGCAAGACGCGCCCCGAGGAGCGTCTTGCCACATGTCACCTCTGGTTCTGACTGAGCGACTCCAGGAGAGAGGTCCAAGCAAGACGCGCCCCGAGGAGCGTCTTGCCACATGTCAACAATGGGTCTGACTGAGGGCCTCCAGGAGAGAAGCCCAAGCAAGACGCGCCCCGTGGAGCGTCTTGACACATGTCAACACTGGGTCTGACAGAGGGCCTCCATGAGAGAAGCTCAAGCAAGACGCGCCCCGAGGAGCGTCTTGCCACATGTCAACACTGGGTCTGATTGAGGGCCTTCTGGAGAGAGGCCCAAGCAAGACGCGCCTCGAGGAGCGTCTTGCCACACGTATACAATGGGTCTTACTGAGGGCCTCCAGGAGAGAGGCCCAAGCAAGATGCGCCCGGAGGAGCGTTTTGCCACATGTCAACACTGGGTCTGACAGAGGGCCTCCAGGAGAGAGGCCCAAGCAAGACGCACCCCGAGGAGCGTCTTGCCACATGTCACCTCTGGTTCTGACTGAGCGCCTCCAGGAGAGAGGCCCAAGCAAGACGCGCCCCGAGGAGCGTCTTGCCACATGTCAACACTGGGTCTGACAGAGGGCCTCCATGAGAGAGGCCCAAGCAAGACGCGCCCCGAGGAGCGTCTTGCCACATGTCACTACTCGGTCTGACTGAGCGCCTCCAGGAGAGAGGCCCAAGCAAGACGTGCCCCGAGGAGCGTCTTGCCACATGTCAACAATGGGTCTGACTGAGGGCCTCCAGGAGAGAAGCCCAAGCAAGACGCGCCCCGTGGAGCGTCTTGCCACATGTCAACACTGGGTCTGACTGAGCGCCTCCAGGAGAGAGGCCCAAGCAAGACGCGCCCCGAGGAGCGTCTTGCCACATGTCAACAATGGGTCTGACTGAGGGCCTCCAGGAGAGAAGCCCAAGCAAGACGCGCCCCGTGGAGCTTCTTGCCACATGTCAGCACTCGGTCTGACTGAGCGCCTCCAGGAGAGAGGCCAAAGCAAGACGCGCCCCGGGGAGCGTCTTGACACATGTCAACACTGGGTCTGACAGAGGGCCTCCATGAGAGAGGCCCAAGCAAGACGCGCCCCGAGGAGTGTCTTGCCACATGTCAACACTGGGTCTGACAGAGGGCCTCCAGGAGAGAGGCCCAAGCAAGACGCGCCCCGAGGAGTGTCTTGCCACATGTCACCACTTGGTCTGACTGAGCGCCTCCAGGAGAGAGGCCCAAGCAAGACGCGCCCCGAGGAGCGTCTTGCCACGTGTCAACACTGGGTCTGATTGAGGGCCTTCTGGAGAGAGGCCCAAGCAAGACGCGCCCCGAGGAGCGTCTTGCCACATGTCAACAATGGTTCTTACTGAGAGCCTCCAGGTGAGAAGCCCAAGCAAGACGCGCCCCGAGGAGCTTCTTGCCACATGTCAGCACTCGGTCAGACTGAGCACCTCCAGGAGAGAGGCCAAAGCAAGACGCCCCCCGAGGAGCGTCTTGACACATGTCAACACTGGGTCTGACAGAGGGCCTCCATGAGAGAGGCCCAAGCAAGACGCGCCCCGAGGAGTGTCTTGCCAAATGTCAACACTGGGTCTGACTGAGCGCCTCAGGGAGAGAGGTCCAAGCAAGACGCGCCCCGAGGAGCGTCTTGCCACATGTCACTACTCGGTCTGACTGAGCGCCTCAGGGAGAGAGGTCCAAGCAAGACGCGCCCCGAGGAGCGTCTTGCCACATGTCAACACTGGATCTGACTGAGTGCCTCCATGAGAGAAGCCCCAGCAAGACGCGCCCCGAGGAGCGTCTTGCCACATGTCACTACTCGGTCTGTTTGAGCGCCTCCAGGAGAGAGGCCCAAGCAAGACACGCCCCGAGGAGCGTCTTGACACATGTCAACACTGGGTCGGACTGAGGGCCTCCATGAGAGAAGCCCAAGCAAGACGCGCCCCGAGGAGCGTCTTGCCACATGTCAACACTGGGTCTGATTGAGGGCCTTCTGGAGAGAGGCCCAAGCAAGACGCGCCCCGAGGAGCGTCTTGCCACATGTATACAATGGGTCTTACTGAGGGCCTCCAGGAGAGAGGCCCAAGCAAGATGCGCCCGGAGGAGCGTTTTGCCACATGTCAACACTGGGTCTGACAGAGGGCCTCCAGGAGAGAGGCCCAAGCAAGACGCACCCCGAGGAGCGTCTTGCCACATGTCACCTCTGGTTCTGACTGAGCGCCTCCAGGAGAGAGGCCCAAGCAAGACGCGCCCCGAGGAGCGTCTTGCCACTTGTCAACACTGGGTCTGACAGAGGGCCTCCATGAGAGAGGCCCAAGCAAGACGCGCCCCGAGGAGCGTCTTGCGACATGTCACTACTCGGTCTAACTGAGCGCCTCCAGGAGAGAGGTCCAAGCAAGACGCGCCCCGGGGAGCGTCTTGCCACATGTCACAACTCGGTCTGACTGAGCGCCTCCAGGAGAGAGGCCCAAGCAAGACGTGCCCCGAGGAGCGTCTTGCCACATGTCAACAATGGGTCTGACTGAGGGCCTCCAGGAGAGAAGCCCAAGCAAGACGCGCCCCGTGGAGCGTCTTGCCACATGTCAACACTGGGTCTGACTGAGCGCCTCCAGGAGAGAGGCCCAAGCAAGACGCGCCCCGAGGAGCGTCTTGCCACATGTCAACAATGGGTCTGACTGAGGGCCTCCAGGAGAGAAGCCCAAGCAAGACGCGCCCCGTGGAGCGTCTTGCCACATGTAAACACTGGGTCTTATTGAGGGCCTTCTGGAGAGACGCCCAAGCAATACGCGCCCCGAGGAGCGTCTTGCCACATGTCAACAATGGGTCTTACTGAGGGCCTCCAGGAGAGAGGCCCAAGCAAGATGCGCCCGGAGGAGCGTCTTGCCACATGTCAACACTGGGTCTGACAGAGGGCCTCCAGGAGAGAGGCCCAAGCAAGACGCGCCCCGAGGAGCGTCTTGCCACATGTCACCTCTGGTTCTGACTGAGCGCCTCCAGGAGAGAGGTCCAAGCAAGACGCGCCCCGAGGAGCGTCTTGCCACATGTCAACAATGGGTCTGACTGAGGGCCTCCAGGAGAGAAGCCCAAGCAAGACGCGCCCCGTGGAGCGTCTTGACACATGTCAACACTGGGTCTGACAGAGGTCCTCCATGAGAGAAGCTCAAGCAAGACGCGCCCCGAGGAGCGTCTTGCCACATGTCAACACTGGGTCTGATTGAGGGCCTTCTGGAGAGAGGCCCAAGCAAGACGCGCCCCGAGGAGCGTCTTGCCACATGTCAACACTGGGTCTGACAGAGGGCCTCCATGAGAGAGGCCCAAGCAAGACGCGCCCCGAGGAGCGTCTTGCCACATGTCACTACTCGGTCTGACTGAGCGCCTCCAGGAGAGAGGCCCAAGCAAGACGTGCCCCGAGGAGCGTCTTGCCACATGTCAACAATGGGTCTGACTGAGGGCCTCCAGGAGAGAAGCCCAAGCAAGACGCGCCCCGTGGAGCGTCTTGCCACATGTCAACACTGGGTCTGACTGAGCGCCTCCAGGAGAGAGGCCCAAGCAAGACGCGCCCCGAGGAGCGTCTTGCCACATGTCAACAATGGGTCTGACTGAGGGCCTCCAGGAGAGAAGCCCAAGCAAGACGCGCCCCGTGGAGCGTCTTGCCACATGTCAACACTGGGTCTTATTGAGGGCCTTCTGGAGAGAGGCCCAAGCAATACGCGCCCCGAGGAGCGTCTTGCCACATGTCAACAATGGGTCTTACTGAGGGCCTCCAGGAGAGAGGCCCAAGCAAGATGCGCCCGGAGGAGCGTCTTGCCACATGTCAACACTGGGTCTGACAGAGGGCCTCCAGGAGAGAGGCCCAAGCAAGACGCGCCCCGAGGAGCGTCTTGCCACATGTCACCTCTGGTTCTGACTGAGCGCCTCCAGGAGAGAGGCCCAAGCAAGACGCGGCCCGAGGAGCGTCTTGCCACATGTCAACAATGGGTCTGACTGAGGGCCTCCAGGAGAGAAGCCCAAGCAAGACGCGCCCCGTGGAGCGTCTTGACATATGTCAACACTGGGTCTGACAGAGGGCCTCCAGGAGAGGGGCCCAAGAAAGACGCGCCCCGAGGAGTGTCTTGCCACATGTCACCACTGGGTCTGACTGAGCGCCTCCAGGAGAGAGGCCCAGGCAAAACGCGCCCCGAGGAGCGTCAGGCCACATGTCACTACTCAGTCTGACTGAGCCCCTCCAGGAGAGAGGCCCAAGCAAGACGCGCCCCGAGGAGCGTCTTGCCACGTGTCAACACTGGGTCTGATTGAGGGCCTTCTGGAGAGAGGCCCAAGCAAGACGCACCACGAGGAGCGTCTTGCCACATGTCAACAATGGGTCTTACTGAGGGCCTCCAGGAGAGAAGCCCAAGCAAGACGCGCCCCGAGGAGCTTCTTGCCACATGTCAGCACTCGGTCTGACTGAGCGCCTCCACGAGAGAAGCCAAAGCAAGACGCGCCCCGAGGAGCGTCTTGACACATGTCAACACTGGGTCTGACAGAGGGCCTCCATGAGAGAGGCCCAAGCAAGACGCGCCCCGAGGAGTGTCTTTCCACATGTCAACACTGGGTCTGACTGAGCGCCTCCAGGAGAGAGGCCCAAGCAAGACGCGCCACAAAGAGCTTCTTGCCACGTGTCACCACTTGGTCTGACTGAGCGCCTCCAGGAGAGAGGCCCAAGCAAGACGCGCCCCGAGGAGCGTCTTGCCACGTGTCACCACTGGGTCTGATTGAGCGCCTCCAGGAGAGAGGCCCCAGCAAGACCGGTCAGGCCTGCAGTGTACACATCAGAGACATGATGTTCTTTCACAGAACTGAGGTTGTTCATTACTAAATGACTTTTACAGGAATATTGTTATTATACTATTCAACAGGTTGATCATAATAATGTGTATTAAACCCACAACCTAGCACTGAGGACAGAGGGACTTTATTTAAATTAGTACTTAATGGAAACGATACATAATGATACACAAGAGCCATGTCATACATTCAGCCTAGGAATAGTAGCATTGTGCACTATTAAAAATATACACATCAATTGCTCGAATCCCATTGTTGCAAAGTAAAACTCTAATAAAACTCTAGTCTGACATCAACAGAGAAGACTTAGTGTATGTACTACAAATACAGCATTAGGATTTCGAGTGGACCGTGCACCTGGTGAACCATCAGAGGCTTATGACGCAACATATCTTCCAGTTCTGACTGAGCGCCTCCAGGAGAGAGGCCCAAGCAAGACCCGCCCCGAGGAGCGTCTTGCCACATGTCACTACTCGGTCTAACTGAGCGCCTCCAGGAGAGAGGTCCAAGCAAGACACGCCCCGAGGAGCGTCTTGCCACATGTCACTACTCGGTCTGACTGAGCGCCTCCAGGAGGGAGGTCCAAGCAAGACGCGCCCCGAGGAGCGTCTTGCCACATGTCACTACTCGGTCTGACTGAGCACCTCCAGGAGAGAGGCCCAAGCAAGACGTGCCCCGAGGAACGTCTTCCCACATGTCAACAATGGGTCTGACTGAGGGCCTCCAGGAGAGAAGCCCAAGCAAGATGCGCCCCGAGGAGCGTCTTGCCACATGTCAACACTGGGTCTGACTGAGGGCCCCCAGGAGAGAGGCCCAAATAAGACGCGCCCCGAGGAGCGTCTTGCCACATGTCAACACTGGGTCTGACTGAGGGCCTCCAGGAGAGAAGCCCAAGCAAGATGCGCCCCGAGGATGTTCTTGCCACATGTCAGCACTCGGTCTGACTGAGCGCCTCCAGGAGAGAGGCCCAAGCACGACGCGCCCCGAGGAGCGTCTTGCCACATGTCAACACTGGGTCTGACTGAGCGCCTCCAGGAGAGAGGCCCAAGCAAGACGCGCCCGGAGGAGCGTCTTGCAACATGTCAGCACTCGGTCTGACTGAGCGCCTCCAGGCGAGAGGCCCAAGCAAGACGCGCCCCGAGGAACGTCTTGCCACATGTCAACACTGGGTCTGACTGAGCGCCTCCAGGAGAGAGGCCCGAGGAGCGTCTTGCCACATGTCGCCTCTGGGTCTGACTGAGCGCCTCCAGGAGAGAGGCGCAAGCAAGAAACCCCCGAGGAGCGTCTTGACACATGTCAACACTGGGTCTGACTGAGCGCCTCCAGGAGAGAGGCCCCAGCAAGACGCGCCCCGAGGAGCGTCTTGCCACATGTCACTACTCGGTCTGACTGAGCGCCTCCAGGAGAGAGGTCCAAGCAACACGCGCCCCGAGGAGCGTCTTGCCACATGTCAACACTGGGTCTGACTGAGTGCCTCCATGAGAGAAGCCCCAGCAAGACGCGCCCCGAGGAGCGTCTTGCCACATGTCAACAATGGGTCTGACTGAGGGCCTCCAGGAGAGAAGCCAAAGCAAGACGCGCCCCGAGGACCTTCTTTCCACATGTCAACAATGGGTCTTACTGTGGGCCTCCATGAGAGAAGCCCAGGCAAGACGCGCCCCGAGGAGTGTCTTGCCACATGTCAACACTGGGTCTGACTGAGCGCCTCCAGGAGAGAGGTCCAAGCAACACGCGCCCCGAGGAGCGTCTAGCCACATGTCAACACTGGGTCTGACTGAGTGCCTCCATGAGAGAAGCCCCAGCAAGACGCGCCCCGAGGAGCGTCTTGCCACATGTCACTACTCGGTCTGACTGAGCGCCTCCAGGAGAGAGGCCCAAGCAAGACGTGCCCCGAGGAGCGTCTTGCCACATGTCAACAATGGGTCTGACTGAGGGCCTCCAGGAGAGAAGCCCAAGCAAGAAGCGCCCCGAGGAGCGTCTTGCCACATGTCAACACTGGGTCTGACTGAGCGCTTCCAGGAGAGAGGCCCAAGCAAGACAAGGCCCGAGGAGCGTCTTGACACATGTCAACACTGGGTCTGACTGAGGGCCTCCATGAGAGAAGCCCAAGCAAGACGCGCCCCGAGGAGAGTCTTGCCACATGTCAACACTGGGTCTGACAGAGGGCATCCAGGAGAGAGGCCCAGGCAAGACGCGCCCCGAGGAGTGTCTTGCCACATGTCAACACTGTGTCTGACTGAGCGCCTCCAGGAGAGAGGCCCAAGCAAGACGCGCCCCGAGGAGCGTCTTGCCACGTGTCACCACTGGGTCTGACTGAGCTCCTCCAGGAGAGAGGCCCAAGCAAGACGCGCCCAGAGGAGCGTCTTGCCACGTGTCACCACTGGGTCTGATTGAGCACCTCCAGGAGAGAGGCCCCAGCAAGACGCGCCCCGAGGAGCGTCTTGCCTTATGTCAGCACTCGGTCTGACTGAGCGCCTCCAGGAGAGAGGCCCAAGCAAGACGCGCCCCGAGGAGCGTCTTGCCACATGTCACTACTCGATCTAACTGAGCTCCTCCAGGAGAGAGGTCCAAGCAAGACGCGCCCCGAGGAGCGTCTTGCCAAATGTCACTACTCGGTCTGACTGAGCGCCTCCAGGAGGGAGGTCCAAGCAAGACGCGCCCCGAGGAGCGTCTTGCCACATGTCACTACTCGGTCTGACTGAGCGCCTCCAGGAGAGAGGCACAAGCAAGACATGCCCCGAGGAGCGTTTTGCCACATGTCAACAATGGGTCTGACTGAGGGCCTCCAGGAGAGAAGCCCAAGCAAGACGCGCCCAAAGGAGCGTCTTGCCACATGTCAACACTGGGTCTGACTGAGCGCCTCCAGGAGAGAGGCCCAAGCAAGACACGCCCCGAGGAGCGTCTTGACACATGTCAACACTGGGTCGGACTGAGGGCCTCCATGAGAGAAGCCCAAGCAAGACGCGCCCCGAGGAGAGTCTTGCCACGTGTCACCACTTGGTCTGACTGAGCGCCTCCAGGAGAGAGGCCCAAGCAAGACGCGCCCCGAGGAGCGTCTTGCCACGTGTCACCACTGGGTCTGATTGAGCGCCTCCAGGAGAGAGGCCCCAGCAAGACCGGTCAGGCCTGCAGTGTACACATCAGAGACATGATGTTCTTTCACAGAACTGAGGTTGTTCATTACTAAATGACTTTTACAGGAATATTGTTATTATACTATTCAACAGGTTGATCGTAATAATGTGTATTAAACCCACAACCTAGCACTGAGGACAGAGGGACTTTATTTAAATTAGTACTTAATGGAAACGATACATAATGATACACAAGAGCCATGTCATACATTCAGCCTAGGAATAGTAGCATTGTGCACTATTAAAAATATACACATCAATTGCTCGAATCCCATTGTTGCAAAGTAAAACTCTAATAAAACTCTAGTCTGACATCAACAGAGAAGACTTAGTGTATGTACTACAAATACAGCATTAGGATTTCGAGTGGACCGTGCACCTGGTGAACCATCAGAGGCTTATGACGCAACATATCTTCCAGTTCTGACTGAGCGCCTCCAGGAGAGAGGCCCAAGCAAGACCCGCCCCGAGGAGCGTCTTGCCACATGTCACTACTCGGTCTAACTGAGCGCCTCCAGGAGAGAGGTCCAAGCAAGACACGCCCCGAGGAGCGTCTTGCCACATGTCACTACTCGGTCTGACTGAGCGCCTCCAGGAGGGAGGTCCAAGCAAGACGCGCCCCGAGGAGCGTCTTGCCACATGTCACTACTCGGTCTGACTGAGCACCTCCAGGAGAGAGGCCCAAGCAAGACGTGCCCCGAGGAACGTCTTCCCACATGTCAACAATGGGTCTGACTGAGGGCCTCCAGGAGAGAAGCCCAAGCAAGATGCGCCCCGAGGAGCGTCTTGCCACATGTCAACACTGGGTCTGACTGAGGGCCCCCAGGAGAGAGGCCCAAATAAGACGCGCCCCGAGGAGCGTCTTGCCACATGTCAACACTGGGTCTGACTGAGGGCCTCCAGGAGAGAAGCCCAAGCAAGATGCGCCCCGAGGATGTTCTTGCCACATGTCAGCACTCGGTCTGACTGAGCGCCTCCAGGAGAGAGGCCCAAGCACGACGCGCCCCGAGGAGCGTCTTGCCACATGTCAACACTGGGTCTGACTGAGCGCCTCCAGGAGAGAGGCCCAAGCAAGACGCGCCCGGAGGAGCGTCTTGCAACATGTCAGCACTCGGTCTGACTGAGCGCCTCCAGGCGAGAGGCCCAAGCAAGACGCGCCCCGAGGAACGTCTTGCCACATGTCAACACTGGGTCTGACTGAGCGCCTCCAGGAGAGAGGCCCGAGGAGCGTCTTGCCACATGTCGCCTCTGGGTCTGACTGAGCGCCTCCAGGAGAGAGGCGCAAGCAAGAAACCCCCGAGGAGCGTCTTGACACATGTCAACACTGGGTCTGACTGAGCGCCTCCAGGAGAGAGGCCCCAGCAAGACGCGCCCCGAGGAGCGTCTTGCCACATGTCACTACTCGGTCTGACTGAGCGCCTCCAGGAGAGAGGTCCAAGCAACACGCGCCCCGAGGAGCGTCTTGCCACATGTCAACACTGGGTCTGACTGAGTGCCTCCATGAGAGAAGCCCCAGCAAGACGCGCCCCGAGGAGCGTCTTGCCACATGTCAACAATGGGTCTGACTGAGGGCCTCCAGGAGAGAAGCCAAAGCAAGACGCGCCCCGAGGACCTTCTTTCCACATGTCAACAATGGGTCTTACTGTGGGCCTCCATGAGAGAAGCCCAGGCAAGACGCGCCCCGAGGAGTGTCTTGCCACATGTCAACACTGGGTCTGACTGAGCGCCTCCAGGAGAGAGGTCCAAGCAACACGCGCCCCGAGGAGCGTCTAGCCACATGTCAACACTGGGTCTGACTGAGTGCCTCCATGAGAGAAGCCCCAGCAAGACGCGCCCCGAGGAGCGTCTTGCCACATGTCACTACTCGGTCTGACTGAGCGCCTCCAGGAGAGAGGCCCAAGCAAGACGTGCCCCGAGGAGCGTCTTGCCACATGTCAACAATGGGTCTGACTGAGGGCCTCCAGGAGAGAAGCCCAAGCAAGAAGCGCCCCGAGGAGCGTCTTGCCACATGTCAACACTGGGTCTGACTGAGCGCTTCCAGGAGAGAGGCCCAAGCAAGACACGGCCCGAGGAGCGTCTTGACACATGTCAACACTGGGTCTGACTGAGGGCCTCCATGAGAGAAGCCCAAGCAAGACGCGCCCCGAGGAGAGTCTTGCCACATGTCAACACTGGGTCTGACAGAGGGCATCCAGGAGAGAGGCCCAGGCAAGACGCGCCCCGAGGAGTGTCTTGCCACATGTCAACACTGTGTCTGACTGAGCGCCTCCAGGAGAGAGGCCCAAGCAAGACGCGCCCCGAGGAGCGTCTTGCCACGTGTCACCACTGGGTCTGACTGAGCTCCTCCAGGAGAGAGGCCCAAGCAAGACGCGCCCAGAGGAGCGTCTTGCCACGTGTCACCACTGGGTCTGATTGAGCACCTCCAGGAGAGAGGCCCCAGCAAGACGCGCCCCGAGGAGCGTCTTGCCTTATGTCAGCACTCGGTCTGACTGAGCGCCTCCAGGAGAGAGGCCCAAGCAAGACGCGCCCCGAGGAGCGTCTTGCCACATGTCACTACTCGATCTAACTGAGCTCCTCCAGGAGAGAGGTCCAAGCAAGACGCGCCCCGAGGAGCGTCTTGCCAAATGTCACTACTCGGTCTGACTGAGCGCCTCCAGGAGGGAGGTCCAAGCAAGACGCGCCCCGAGGAGCGTCTTGCCACATGTCACTACTCGGTCTGACTGAGCGCCTCCAGGAGAGAGGCACAAGCAAGACATGCCCCGAGGAGCGTTTTGCCACATGTCAACAATGGGTCTGACTGAGGGCCTCCAGGAGAGAAGCCCAAGCAAGACGCGCCCAAAGGAGCGTCTTGCCACATGTCAACACTGGGTCTGACTGAGCGCCTCCAGGAGAGAGGCCCAAGCAAGACACGCCCCGAGGAGCGTCTTGACACATGTCAACACTGGGTCGGACTGAGGGCCTCCATGAGAGAAGCCCAAGCAAGACGCGCCCCGAGGAGAGTCTTGCCACATGTCAACACTCGGTCTGACAGAGGGCATTCAGGAGAGAGGCCAAAGCAATACGCGCCCCGAGGAGCGTCTTGCCACATGTCACCACTGGGTCTGAATGAGCGCCTCCAGGAGAGAGGCCCAACCAAGACGCGCCCCGAGGAGTGTCTTGCCACATGTCACTACTCAGTCTGACTGAGCGCCTCCAGGAGAGAGGCCCAAGCAAGATGCGCCCGGAGGAGCGTCTTGCCACATGTCAACACTGGGTCTGACAGAGGGCCTCCAGGAGAGAGGCCCAAGCAAGACGCGCCCCGAGGAGCGTCTTGCCACATGTCACCTCTCGTTCTGACTGAGCGCCTCCAGGAGAGAGGCGCAAGCAAGACGCGCCCCGAGGAGCGTCTTGTCACATGTCAACACTGGGTCTGTCTGAGCGCCTCCAGGAGAGAAGCCCAAGCAAGACGCGCCCCGAGGAGCGTCTTGCCACATGTCAACAATGGGTCTGACTGAGGGCCTCCAGGAGAGAAGCCCAAGCAAGACGCGCCCCGAGGAGCGTCTTGACACATGTCAACACTGGGTCTGACAGAGGGCCTCCACGAGAGAGGCCCAAGCAAGACGCGCCCCGAGGAGTGTCTTGCCACATGTCACCACTGGGTCTGACTGAGCACCTCCAGGAGAGAGGCCCAAGCAAGACGTGCCCCGAGGATCGTCAGGCCACATGTCACTACTCAGTCTGACTGAGCGCCTCCAGGAGAGAGGCCCAAGCAAGACGCACCCCGAGAAGCGTCTTGCCACATGTCAACAATGGGTCTGACTGAGGGCCTCCAGGAGAGAGGCCCAAGCAAGATGCGCCCGGAGGAGCGTCTTGCCACATGTCAACACTGGGTCTTTCTGAGCGCCTCCAGGAGAGAAGCCCAAGCAAGACGCGCCCCGAGGAGCGTCTTGCCACATGTCAGCACTCGGTCTGACTGAGCGCCTCCAGGAGAGAGGCCCAAGCAAGACGCGCCCCGAGGAACGTCTTGCCACATGTCAACAATGGGTCTGACTGAGGGCCTCCAGGAGAGAAGCCCAAGCAACACGCGGCCCGAGGAGCGTCTTGCCACATGTCAGCACTCGGTCTGACTGAGCGCCTCCAGGAGAGAGGCCCAAGCAAGACGCGCCCCGAGGAGCGTCTTGCCACATGCCAACAATGGGTCTGACTGAGGGCCTCCAGGAGAGAAGCCCAAGCAAGACGCGCCCCGAGGAGCGTCTTGACACATGTCAACACTGGGTATGACAGAGGGCCTCCAGGAGAGAGGCCCAAGCAAGACGCGCCCCGAGGAGTGTCTTGCCACATGTCACCACTTGGTCAGACTGAGCGCCTCCAGGAGAGAGGCCCAAGCAACACGCGCCCCGAGGAGCGTCAGGCCACATGTCACTACTCAGTCTGACTGAGCGCCTCCAGGAGAGAGGCCCAAGCAAGACGCGCCCCGAGGAGCGTCTTGCAACATGTCACTACTCAGTCTGACTGAGCGCCTCCAGGAGAGAGGCCCAAGCAAGATGCGCTCGGAGGAGCGTCTTGCCACATGTCAACACTGGGTCTGACAGAGGGCCTCCAGGAGAGAGGCCCAAGCAAGACGCGCCCCGAGGAGCGTCTTGCCACATGTCACCTCTGGTTCTGACTGAGCGCCTCCAGGAGAGAGGCCCAAGCAAGACGCGCCCCGAGGAGCGTCTTGTCACATGTCAACACTGGGTCTGTCTGAGCGCCTCCAGGAGAGAAGCCCAAGCAAGACGCGCCCCGAGGAGCGTCTTGCCACATGTCAACAATGGGTCTCACTGAGGGCCTCCAGGAGAGAAGCCCAAGCAAGACGCGCCCCGAGGAGCGTCTTGACACATGTCAACACTGGGTCTGACAGAGGGCCTCCACGAGAGAGGCCCAAGCAAGACGCGCCCCGAGGAGTGTCTTGCCACATGTCACCACTGGGTCTGACTGAGCGCCTCCTGGAGAGAGGCCCAAGCAAGACGTGCCCCAAGGATCGTCAGGCCACATGTCACTACTCAGTCTGACTGAGCGCCTCCAGGAGAGAGGCCCAAGCAAGACGCGCCCCGAGGAGCGTCTTGCCACATGTCAGCACTGGGTCTGACTGAGCGCCTCCAGGAGAGAGGCCCCAGCAAGACGCGCCCCGAGGAGCGTCTTGCCTTAGGTCAGCACTCGGTCTGACTGAGGGCCTCCAGGAGAGAGGCCCAAGCAAGACGCGCCCCGAGGAGCGTCTTGCCACATGTCAACAATGGGTCTGACTGAGGGCCTCCAGGAGAGAGGCCCAAGCAAGATGCGCCCGGAGGAGCGTCTTGCCACATGTCAACACTGGGTCTGACAGAGGGCCTCCAGGAGAGAGGCCCAAGCAAGACGCGCCCCGAGGAGCGTCTTGCCACATGTCACCTCTGGTTCTGACTGAGCGCCTCCAGGAGAGAGGCCCAAGCAAGACGCGCCCCGAGGAGCGTCTTGTCACATGTCAACACTGGGTATTTCTGAGCGCCTCCAGGAGAGAAGCCCAAGCAAGACGCGCCCCGAGGAACGTCTTACCACATGTCAGCACTCGGTCTGACTGAGCGCCTCCAGGAGAGAGGCCCAAGCAAGACGCGCCCCGAGGAGCGTCTTGCCACATGCCAACAATGGGTCTGACTGAGGGCCTCCAGGAGAGAAGCCCAAGCAAGATGCGCCCCGAGGAGCGTCTTGACACATGTCAACACTGGGTATGACAGAGGGCCTGCAGGAGAGAGGCCCAAGCAAGACGCGCCCCGAGGAGTGTCTTGCCACGTGTCAACACTGGGTCTGATTGAGGGCCTTCTGGAGAGAGGCCCAAGCAAGACGCGCCCCGAGGAGCGTCTTGCCACATGTCAACAATGGTTCTTAATGAGGGCCTCCGGGAGAGAAGTCCAAGCAAGACGCGCCCCGAGGAGCTTCTTGCCACATGTCAGCACTCGGTCAGACTGAGTGCCTCCAGGAGAGAGGCCAAAGCAAGACGCCCCCCGAGGAGCGTCTTGACACATGTCAACACTGGGTCTGACAGAGGGCCTCCATGAGAGAGGCCCAAGCAAGATGCGCCCCGAGGAGCGTCTTGCCACATGTCACTACTCGGTCTTACTGAGCGCCTCAGGGAGAGAGGTCCAAGCAAGACGCGCCCCGAGGAGCGTCTTGCCACATGTCAACACTGGGTCTGACTGAGTGCCTCCATGAGAGAAGCCCCAGCAAGACGCGCCCCGAGGAGCGTCTTGCCACATGTCACTACTCGGTCTGTTTGAGCGCCTCCAGGAGAGAGGCCCAAGCAAGACGTGCTCCGAGGAGCGTCTTGCCACATGTCAACAATGGTTCTTACTGAGGGCCTCCGGGAGAGAAGTCCAAGCAAGACGCGCCCCGAGGAGCTTCTTGCCACATGTCAGCACTCGGTCTGACTGAGTGCCTCCAGGAGAGAGGCCAAAGCAAGACGCCCCCCGAGGAGCGTCTTGACACATGTCAACACTGGGTCTGACAGAGGGCCTCCATGAGAGAGGCCCAAGCAAGACGCGCCCCGAGGAGCGTCTTGCCACAAGTCACTACTCGGTCTTACTGAGCGCCTCAGGGAGAGAGGTCCAAGCAAGACGCGCCCCGAGGAGCGTCTTGCCACATGTCAACACTGGGTCTGACTGAGTGCCTCCATGAGAGAAGCCCCAGCAAGACGCGCCCAGAGGAGCGTCTTGCCACATGTCACTACTCGGTCTGTTTGAGCGCCTCCAGGAGAGAGGCCCAAGCAAGACGTGCCCCGAGGAGCGTCTTTCCACATGTCAACAATGGGTCTGACTGAGGGCCTCCAGGAGAGAAGCCCAAGCAAGACGCGCCCCGAGGAGCGTCTTGCCACGTGTCAACACTGGGTCTGATTGAGGGCCTTCTGGAGAGAGGCCCAAGCAAGACGCGTCCCGAGGAGCGTCTTGCCACATGTCAACAATGGTTCTTACTGAGGGCCTCCGGGAGAGAAGTCCAAGCAAGACGCGCCCCGAGGAGCTTCTTGCCACATGTCAGCACTCGGTCTGACTGAGTGCCTCCAGGAGAGAGGCCAAAGCAAGACGCCCCCCGAGGAGCGTCTTGACACATGTCAACACTGGGTCTGACAGAGGGCCTCCATGAGAGAGGCCCAAGCAAGACGCGCCCCGAGGAGCGTCTTGCCACATGTCACTACTCGGTCTTACTGAGCGCCTCAGGGAGAGAGGTCCAAGCAAGACGCGCCCCGAGGAGCGTCTTGCCACATGTCAACACTGGGTCTGACTGAGTGCCTCCATGAGAGAAGCCCCAGCAAGACGCGCCCAGAGGAGCGTCTTGCCACATGTCACTACTCGGTCTGTTTGAGCGCCTCCAGGAGAGAGGCCCAAGCAAGACGTGCCCCGAGGAGCGTCTTTCCACATGTCAACAATGGGTCTGACTGAGGGCCTCCAGGAGAGAAGCCCAAGCAAGACGCGCCCCGAGGAGCATCTTGCCACATGTCAACACTGGGTCTGACTGACGGCCTCCATGAGAGAAGCCCAAGCAAGACGCGCCCCGAGGAGAGTCTTGCCACATGTCAACACTCGGTCTGACAGAGGGCATCCAGGAGAGAGGCCCAAGCAATATGCGCCCCGAGGAGCGTCTTGCCACTTAAACCCACAACCTAGCACTGAGGACAGAGGGACTTTATTTAAATTAGTACTTAATGGAAACGATACATAATGATACATAAGAGCCATGTCACACATTCAGCCTAGGAATAGTAGCATTGTGCACTATTAAAAATATACACATCAATTGCTCGAATCCCATTGTTGCAAAGTAAAACTCTAATAAAACTCTAGTCTGACATCAACAGAGAAGACTTAGTGTATGTACTACAAATACAGCATTAGGATTTAGAGTGGACCGTGCACCTTGTGAACCATCAGAGGCTTATGACGCAACATATCTTCCAGTTGCTATTAGACAAGTTATAATTCTCGACCATTTTTCGGAACTGGTTTCTTGGGTCCGTGAGTAAATGCCATTAGTACTTAATGGAAACGATACATAATGATACATAAGAGCCATGTCGTACATTCAGCCTAGGAATAGTAGCATTGTGCACTATTAAAAATATACACATCAATTGCTCGAATCCCATTGTTGCAAAGTAAAACTCTAATAAAACTCTAGTCTGACATCAACAGAGAAGACTTAGTGTATGTACTACAAATACAGCATTAGGATTTCGAGTGGACCATGCACCTTGTGAACCATCAGAGGCTTATGACGCAACATATCTTCCAGTTGCTATTAGACAAGTTATAATTCTCGACCATTTTTCGGAACTGGTTTCTTGGGTCCGTGAGTAAATGCCAAATGAGATGATAGTCCTTAAGTAAGTTCCTGGCGATCCCATGTCACGCTCTTGCCCATCAGCCGGTGAATGCTGAGACGGAACTCGATGAGAGCGATGTATTTTTTAAGTGCTCCGAATAGACTTCTAACAAGCGTGCGATTCACTTCGTGAGTAAACCGCAGCTGCAGCTGATTCAAACAGTCGAGCCAACTTTCTACATCACAATATGCGTTTTGTAGTTAGTCGAGTTACCTTTTGTGTGGCGCATGCACGGGTCGTTAGCGTCCAGCTCCCAGCTTAGAGAGTCCTGTATTGACACAGACGTCAATACATCTCGATGTCATGCAACACACAAAGTCTGTCGCATACAGGTGGGTTAACACATGTACGATACCTTTTGTGTGGCGCATGCACGGGTGGTTAGCGTCCAGCTCCTGGCTTATAGAGAGTCCTGTATTGACACAGACGTCAATACATCTCGATGTCATGCAACACACAAAGTCTGTCGCATACAGGTGGGTTAACACACATGTACGATGTGTGCGATGGCGCGCCCGTTTACAATGGGACACGGCGATGATCATTGTTAACCAAACTCTTGTTTCTCACGACAGGTGGTAGCGTTGTCTCCTGCACCTGGTCTTCGTGCACAGAGGGTGTTGTAATGTGCTCGTCAAAGTCGCGATCGTTGTCACTCGAATCAGTCAGACCCATTGTTGACATGTGGCCTGACGCTCCTCGGGGCGCGTGTTGCTTGGGCCTCTCTCCTGGAGGCGTTCAGTCAGACCAAGTGGTGACATGTGGCAAGACACTCCTCGGGGCGCGTCTTGCTTGGGCCTCTCTCCTGGAGGCCCTCTGTCATACCCAGTGTTGACATGTGTCAAGACGCTCCTCGGGGCGCGTCTTGCTTGGGCTTCTCTCCTGGAGGCCCTCAGTCAGACCCATTGTTGGCATGTGGCAAGACGCTCCTCGGGGCGCGTCTTGCTTGGGCCTCTCTCCTGGAGGCGCTCAGTCAGACCGAGTGCTGACATGTGGCAAGACGCTCCTCGGGCCGCGTGTTGCTTGGGCTTCTCTCCTGGAGGCCCTCAGTCAGACCCATTGTTGACATGTGGCAAGACGCTCCTCGGGGTGCGTCTTGCTTGGGCCTCTCTCCTGGAGGCGCTCAGTCAGACCGAGTGCTGACATGTGGCAAGACGCTCCTCGGGGCGCGTCTTGCTTGGGCCTCTCTCCTGGAGGCGCTCAGTCAGACTGAGTAGTGACATGTGGCCTGACGATCCTCGGGGCACGTCTTGCTTGGGCCTCTCTCCTGGAGGCGCTCAGTCAGACCCAGTGGTGACATGTGGCAAGACACTCCTCGGGGCGCGTCTTGCTTGGGCCTCTCTCGTTGAGGCCCTCTGTCAGACCCAGTTTTGACATGTGTCAAGACGCTCCTCGGGGCGTGTCTTGCTTGGGCCTCTCTCCTGGAGGCGCTCAGTCAGACCCAGTGTTGGCATGTGGCAAGACACTCCTCGGGGCGCGTCTTGGTTGGGCCTCTCTCCTGGAGGCGCTCATTCAGACCCAGTGGTGACATGTGGCAAGACGCTCCCCGGGGCGCGTATTGCTTCGGCCTCTCTCCTGAATGCCCTCTGTCAGACCGAGTGTTGACATGTGGCAAGACTCTCCTCGGGGCGCGTCTTGCTTGGGCTTCTCTCATGGAGGCCCTCAGTCCGACCCAGTGTTGACATGTGTCAAGACGCTCCTCGGTGCGTGTCTTGCTTGGGCCTCTCTCCTGGAGGCGCTCAGTCAGACCGAGTAGTGACCTGTGGCAAGACGCTCCTCGGGGTGCGTCTTGCTTGGACCTCTCTCCTGGAGGCGCTCAGTTAGACCGAGTAGTGTCATGTCGCAAGACGCTCCTCGGTGCGCGTCTTGCTTGGGCCTCTCTCCTGGAGCCGCTCAGTCAGACCCAGTGTTGACATATGGCAAGACACTCCTCGGGGCGCGTCTTGCTTTGGCCTCTCTCATGGAGGCCCGCTGTCAGACCCAGTGTTGACATGTGTCAAGACGCTCCTCGGGGCGCGTCTTGCTTTGGCCTCTCTCCTGGAGGCGCTCAGTCAGACCGAGTGCTGACATGTGGCAAGAAGCTCCTCGGGGCGCGTGTTGCTTGGGCTTCTCTCCTGGAGGCCCTCAGTAAGACCCATTGTTGACATGTGGCAAGACGCTCCTCGGGGCGCGTCTTGCTTGGGCCTCTCTCCAGAAGGCCCTCAATCAGACCCAGTGTTGACACGTGGCAAGACGCTCCTCGGGGCGCGTCTTGCTTGGGCCTCTCTCCTGGAGGCGCTCAGTCAGACTGAGTAGTGACATGTGGCCTGACGCTCCTCGGGGCGCGTGTTGCTTGGGCCTCTCTCCTGGAGGCGCTCAGTCAGACCCATTGTTGACATGTTGCAAGACGCTCCTTTGGGCGCGTCTTGCTTGGGCCTCTCTCCTGGAGGCGCTCAGTCAGACCGAGTGCTGACATGTGGAAAGACGCTCCTCGGGGCGCGTCTTGCTTGGGCCTCTCTCCTGGAGGCCCTCTGTCAGACCCAGTGTTGACATGTGTCAAGACGCTCCTCAGGGCGCGTCTTGCTTGGGCCTTTCTCCTGGAGGCGCTCAGTCAGACCGAGTGCTGACATGTGGCAAGATGCTCTTCGGGGCGCGTCTTGCTTGGGCCTCTCCCCTGGAGGCGCTCAGTCAGACTGAGTAGTGACATGTGGCCTGACGCTCCCCGGGGCGCGTCTTGCTTGGGCCTCTCTCCTGGAGGCGCTCAGTCAGACCCAGTGGTGACATGTGGCAAGACACTCCTCGGGGCGCGTCTTGCTTGAGCCTCTCTCCTGGAGGCCCTCAGTCATACCCAGTGTTGACATGTGTCAAGACGCTCCTCGGGGCGCGTCTTGCTTGGGCCTCTCTCCTGGTGGCCCTCAGTCAGACCCATTGTTGACATGTGGCAAGACGCTCCTCGGGCCGCGTCTTGCTTGGGCTTCTCTCCTGGAGGCGCTGAGACAGACCCAGTGTTGACATGTGACAAGACGCTCCTCGGGGCGCGTCTTGCTTGGGCCTCTCTCCTGGAGGCGCTCAGTCAGAACCAGAGGTGACATGTGGCAAGACGCTCCTCGGGGCGCGTCTTGCTTGGGCCTCTCTCCTGGAGGCCCTCTGTCAGACCCAGTGTTGACATGTGGCAAGACGCTCCTCCGGGCGCATCTTGCTTGGGCCTCTCTCCTGGAGGCCCTCAGTCAGACACATTGTTGACATGTGGCAAGACGCTCCTCAGGGCGCGTCTTGCTTGGGCCTCTCTCCTGGAGGCGCTCAGTCAGACCCAGTGTTGACATGTGGCAAGACGCTCCTCGGGGCGCGTCTTGCTTGGGCCTCTCTCCTGGAGGCGCTCAGTCAGACCCAGTGTTGACATGTGGCAAGACGCTCCTCGGGGCGTGTCTTGCTTGGGCCTCTCTCCTGGAGGCGCTCAGTCAGACCCAGTGTTGGCATGTGGCAAGACACTCCTCGGGGCGCGTCTTGGTTGGGCCTCTCTCCTGGAGGCGCTCATTCAGACCCAGTGGTGACATGTGGCAAGACGCTCCCCGGGGCGCGTATTGCTTCGGCCTCTCTCCTGAATGCCCTCTGTCAGACCGAGTGTTGACATGTGGCAAGACTCTCCTCGGGGCGCGTCTTGCTTGGGCTTCTCTCATGGAGGCCCTCAGTCCGACCCAGTGTTGACATGTGTCAAGACGCTCCTCGGTGCGTGTCTTGCTTGGGCCTCTCTCCTGGAGGCGCTCAGTCAGACCGAGTAGTGACCTGTGGCAAGACGCTCCTCGGGGTATGTCTTGCTTGGGCCTCTCTCCTGGAGGCGCTCAATTAGACCCAGTGTTGACATGTGGCAAGACGCTCCTCGGGGCGCGTCTTGCTTGGGCTTCTCTCCTGGAGGCCCTCAGTGAGACCCATTGTTGACATGTGGCAAGAAGCTCCTCGGGGCGCTTCTTGCTTGGGCCTCTCTCCTGGAGGCGCTCAGTCAGACCGAGTGCTGACATGTGGCAAGACGCTCCTCGGGGTGCGTCTTGCTGGGGCCTCTCTCCTGGAGGCGCTCAGTCAGACCCAGTGTTGACATGTGGCCTGACGCTCCTCGGGGCGCGTCTTGCTTGGGCTTCTCTCCTGGAGGCCCTCAGTCAGACCCATTGTTGACATGTGGCAAGACGCTCCTCGGGGCACGTCTTGCTTGGGCCTCTCTCCTGGAGGCGCTCAGTCAGACCGAGTAGTGACATGTGGCAAGACGCTCCTCGGGGTGCGTCTTGCTTGGACCTCTCTCCTGGAGGCGCTCAGTTAGACCGAGTAGTGACATGTCGCAAGACGCTCCTCAGTGCGCGTCTTGCTTGGGCCTCTCTCCTGGAGGCGCTCAGTCAGACCGAGTGCTGACATACGGCAAGACGCTCCTCGGGGCGCGTCTTGCTTGGACCTCTCTCCTGGAGGCGCTCAGTTAGACCGAGTAGTGACATGTCGCAAGACGCTCCTCGGTGCGCGTCTTGCTTGGGCCTCTCTCCTGGAGGCGTTCAGTCAGACCCAGTGTTGACCCGTGGCAAGACGCTCCTCGGGGCGCGTCTTGCTTGGGCCTCTCTCCTGGAGCCGCTCAGTCAGACCCAGTGTTGACATATGGCAAGACACTCCTCGGGGCACGTCTTGCTTGGGCCTCTCTCCTGGAGGCGCTCAGTCAGACCGAGTAGTGACATGTGGCAAGACGCTCCTCGGGGTGCGTCTTGCTTGGACCTCTCTCCTGGAGGCGCTCAGTTAGACCGAGTAGTGACATGTCGCAAGACGCTCCTCGGTGCGCGTCTTGCTTGGGCCTCTCTCCTGGAGGCGCTCAGTCAGACCGAGTGCTGACATAAGGCAAGACGCTCCTCGGGGCGCGTCTTGCTTGGACCTCTTTCCTGGAGGCGCTCAGTTAGACCGAGTAGTGACATGTGGCAAGACGCTCCTCGGGGTGCGTCTTGCTTGGACCTCTCTCCTGGAGGCGCTCAGTTAGACCGAGTAGTGACATGTCGCAAGACGCTCCTCGGTGCGCGTCTTGCTTGGGCCTCTCTCCTGGAGGCGCTCAGTCAGACCGAGTGCTGACATAAGGCAAGACGCTCCTCGGGGCGCGTCTTGCTTGGACCTCTCTCCTGGAGGCGCTCAGTTAGACCGAGTAGTGACATGTCGCAAGACGCTCCTCGGTGCGCGTCTTGCTTGGGCCTCTCTCCTGGAGGCGCTCAGTCAGACCCAGTGTTGACCCGTGGCAAGACGCTCCTCGGGGCGTGTCTTGCTTGGGCCTCTCTCCTGGAGCCGCTCAGTCAGACCCAGTGTTGACATATGGCAAGACACTCCTCGGGGCGCGTCTTGCTTGGGCCTCTCTCATGGAGGCCCGCTGTCAGACCCAGTGTTGACATGTGTCAAGACGCTCCTCGGGGCGCGTCTTGCTTGGGCCTCTCTCCAGAAGGCCCTCAATCAGACCCAGTGTTGACACGTGGCAAGACGCTCCTCGGGGCGCGTCTTGCTTGGGCCTCTCTCCTGGAGGCGCTCAGTCAGACTGAGTAGTGACATGTGGCCTGACGCTCCTCGGGGCGCGTGTTGCTTGGGCCTCTCTCCTGGAGGCGCTCAGTCAGACCCATTGTTGACATGTTGCAAGACGCTCCTTTGGGCGCGTCTTGCTTGGGCCTCTCTCCTGGAGGCGCTCAGTCAGACCGAGTGCTGACATGTGGAAAGACGCTCCTCGGGGCGCGTCTTGCTTGGGCCTCTCTCCTGGAGGCCCTCTGTCAGACCCAGTGTTGACATGTGGCAAGACGCTCCTCCGGGCGCATCTTGCTTGGGCCTCTCTCCTGGAGGCCCTCAGTCAGACCCATTGTTGACATGTGGCAAGACGCTCCTCAGGGCGCGTCTTGCTTGGGCCTTTCTCCTGGAGGCGCTCAGTCAGACCGAGTGCTGACATGTGGCAAGATGCTCCTCGGGGCGCGTCTTGCTTGGGCCTCTCTCCTGGAGGCGCTCAGTCAGACTGAGTAGTGACATGTGGCAAGACACTCCTCGGGGCGCGTCTTGCTTGGGCCTCTCTCCTGGAGGCCCTCAGTCATACCCAGTGTTGACATGTGTCAAGACGCTCCTCGGGGCGCGTCTTGCTTGGGCCTCTCTCTTGGAGGCCCTCAGTCAGACCCATTGTTGACATGTGGCAAGACGCTCCTCGGGCCGCGTCTTGCTTGGGCTTCTCTCCTGGAGGCGCTGAGACAGACCCAGTGTTGACATGTGACAAGACGCTCCTCGGGGCGCGTCTTGCTTGGGCCTCTCTCATGGAGGCGCTCAGTCAGAACCAGAGGTGACATGTGGCAAGACGCTCCTCGGGGCGCGTCTTGCTTGGGCCTCTCTCCTGGAGGCCCTCTGTCAGACCCAGTGTTGACATGTGGCAAGACGCTCCTCCGGGCGCATCTTGCTTGGGCCTCTCTCCTGGAGGCCCTCAATCAGACACATTGTTGACATGTGGCAAGACGCTCCTCAGGGCGCGTCTTGCTTGGGCCTCTCTCCTGGAGGCGCTCAGTCAGACCCAGTGTTGACATGTGGCAAGACGCTCCTCGGGGCGCGTCTTGCTTGGGCCTCTCTCCTGGAGGCGCTCAGTCAGACCCAGTGTTGACATGTGGCAAGACGCTCCTCGGGGCGCGTCTTGCTTGGGCCTCTCTCCTGGAGGCGCTCAGTCAGACCCAGTGTTGGCATGTGGCAAGACACTCCTCGGGGCGCGTCTTGGTTGGGCCTCTCTCCTGGAGGCGCTCATTCAGACCCAGTGGTGACATGTGGCAAGACGCTCCTCGGGGCGCGTATTGCTTCGGCCTCTCTCCTGAATGCCCTCTGTCAGACCGAGTGTTGACATGTGGCAAGACTCTCCTCGGGGCGCGTCTTGCTTGGGCTTCTCTCATGGAGGCCCTCAGTCCGACCCAGTGTTGACATGTGTCAAGACGCTCCTCGGGGCGTGTCTTGCTTGGGCCTCTCTCCTGGAGGCGCTCAGTCAGACCCAGTGTTGACATGTGGCAAGACGCTCCTCTGGGCGCGTCTTGCTTGGGCCTCTCTCCTGGAGGCGCTCAGTCAGACCCAGTGTTGACACGTGGCAAGACGCTCCTCGGGGCGCGTCTTGCTTGGGCCTCTCTCCTGGAGGCGCTCAGTCAGACCCAGTGTTGGCATGTGGCAGCAAATGACAAACGATGTTGCGAGCGATATATCGGAAAAACTTTGCACTGACGCCACGGTCGCCACTGCAGGTTGTGCGAGTCTCGCGCAAAGTGCCATATCAAACGTGCGCAAGCTAGTGACAAGCAACTTCACCAGATCCGTAGATTCTGCATACGCTCGGATACGAATGAAAGTATCGAGAGATAACACCGACACAAGTTGCGCGACGGCGCTGGCTGCAGTCGCTACAACACTGGATTTAATAATCAACATAATTGTGATCGTAATGGCGTTTCGAGTGTGCACCAGAAACTACAACCAGTACTACAGAAAACTGGCATGAGGTTCGCAGTCTAACGTTATGTTGGTGTCTCGCATCGACCGTCGACGGCCGTTTGCCAGCGGCTGAAAATGGCAGTTGACGAAATGGAAACGCCGACCGTCGATAGTGCACTCTCGCAAGTTCCAACCGCACCATCTCAGGAGACAGACCACAGAGTCATATTAGCGGAGGGTAGATAGAAAATGCGCAAACCGCCGCAACCGCCCATATACATACTATACGAGTTCAACATAGAGTGGAGTAAGAAGTTACTACCGATTGTATTTCCAACGTGCAAGCAGCTGGTGTTTGACGCTTTACTTGAGTATCACAGAGGTTGCGATGTCCTGTGTTCCACGAGCGCATGGAAACAAGTGAACAAACTTCTACGGACCGTACTGTTGGGGTATGAGCGAGCTGTAAAATCAATACACGCTAGACACGCGGACTTTGCCGCGTTACTGGACACGCATATCGCCACAACAAAACCGGGTCAAGTGTTCGGGGCATCACCGCGCTCGACTATACACGTCTTGGCCTACCACGAGTACATGAGCCCACAGATCCTAAGCGAGGTCGAAGCCGTTGTGTCTACCCAACGCAAATTCAGCACAGCCGTGCGCGCTAAGACAAGTCCCTCTAGACTGCTGGAAATTTTGGAAATGTGGAAGGCTGGCGTGTACGCGCTTTCTACACATCTCAACGGTATGATCGCGATACTCTCGGCCGCACAACAACTAATGGTCATGTGTTCGGAAGGTCTGATCAGGTCTGACATGACCGGTTGTCAATCGACGTCGAGCGTGCACTCACACACGGATATCCTGGCGTACAGTAAAGCGACGTCGACCTCTAAGCTCACTTTGATCGCCGATGTTTCGAAGGGCAATCGAGTGTGTTGGCTGACGAAAGCTATGGTGACCGACGGTCGCGTCGACTACAATGTGCCTCATTGCGACCGGAGAGGCGTATGTGATCCTTTGCAAATCGATAACACCACCGCGGTCGAGTGCGAAGTCACGGTCGCCGGCGTGTTGTCCTTACTGTGCCCCATACAATGTGACGGTCCGTGTGACGGACCGGTGTGTTACGACCCGACTAACGAAACGTACCAGGTGATAACATTGCATCCGCCCATTACAGCGGAGCGAGCGTTTCGCCACACTCCCAAACCAAGGTTAATAGTTGTAGCGCACGCCCTTTCGGACCTCGGTGCACGTGAAACACTGGCGTACACTCACAACATCACGCTCGAGACAGCTCAAGCGTTACGCGAAACAAAGGACGTGTTCAAATCCATAGAGAATATACGGTCTTTAGCGTATGCGTATATAAAGGAGGTCGATGACATTTACAGACCTGGCGGCGTGGGCACCACAGTAGAACAACAAGGTGCTCTCAAGCGCACACAGATACTGGCCGCATTATCACTCGCGATGTCTATCCTGACATGCCCGTTTCTGATTTCTATGTATATTAAATTATGACAAGAGCTACGGTGGTTACGATTACACTCTGACCACATGCCTTAGTTTCTGCTAGTGACCTATAAATACATTTGCCCACTTGCTCTCACTGCCATTAAAGCGGCTGTACCCACACGTACAACACCCAAGAAAAAAAAAGATCTCGCTGTCTGTACTGGGTGTACTCTCAGTAGTCGCAGTTGCTCAGGCCATGGTGGTACGCTCACATAACGCCTCTGAGATACGTCCCATCACACCACCTCCTACACTACTCGCGAAGGAGTATTCAACACCCCCTTTGTTCGAAGACAACCATTATAACGAGCACAGCACAACGCTTGCCGCACGCGAAGACAACATGCAGGAGACAACGCTACCACCTGTCGTGAGAACAACGGATTCGAGTGACAACGATCGCGACTATGACGAGCACATTACAGCACCCTCTGTGCACGAAGACCAGGTGCAGGAGACAACGCTACCACCTGTCGTGAGAAACAAGAGTTTGGTTAACAATGATCATCGTCGTGTCCCATTGTAAACTGGGCGTGCCATCGCACACATCGTACATGTGTGTTAACCCACCTGTATGCGACAGACTTTGTGTGTTGCATGACATCGAGATGTATTGACGTCTGTGTCAATACAGGACTCTCTATAAGCCGGGAGCTGGACGCTAACGACCCGTGCATGCGCCACACAAAAGGTATCGTACATGTGTTAACCCACCTGTATGCGACAGACTTTTTGTGTTGCATGACATCGAGATGTATTGACGTCTGTGTCAATACAGGACTCTCTAAGCTGGGAGCTGGACGCTAACAACCCGTGCATGCGCCACACAAAAGGTATCGTACATGTGTTAACCCACCTGTATGCGACAGACTTTGTGTGTTGCATGACATCGAGATGTATTGACGTCTGTGTCAATACAGGACTCTCTAAGCTGGGAGCTGGACGATAACGACCCGTGCATGCGCCACACAAACGGTAACTCGACTAACTACAAAACGCATATTGTGATGTAGAAAGTTGGCTCGACTGTTTGAATCAGCTGCAGCTGCGGTTTACTCACAAAGTGAATCGCACGCTTGTTAGAAGTACATTCGGAGCACTTAAAAAATACATCGCTCTCATCGAGTTCCGTCTCAGCGTTCACCGGCTGATGGGCAAGAGCGTGACATGGGATCGCCAGGAACTTACTTAAGGACTATCATCTCATTTGGCATTTACTCACGGACCCAAGAAACCAGTTCCGAAAAATGGTCGAGAATTATAACTTGTCTAATAGCAACTGGAAGATATGTTGCGTCATAAGCCTCTGATGGTTCACAAGGTGCACGGTCCACTCGAAATCCTAATGCTGTATTTGTAGTACATACACTAAGTCTTCTCTGTTGATGTCAGACTAGAGTTTTATTAGAGTTTTACTTTGCAACAATGGGATTCGAGCAATTGATGTGTATATTTTTAATAGTGCACAATGCTACTATTCCTAGGCTGAATGTACGACATGGCTCTTATGTATCATTATGTATCGTTTCCATTAACTACAAATTTAAATAAAGTCCCTCTGTCCTCAGTGCTAGGTTGTGGGTTTAATACACATTATTATGATCAACCTGTTGAACAGTATAATAACAATATTCCTGTAAAAGTCATTTAGTAATG
This sequence comes from Nothobranchius furzeri, assembly GCF_043380555.1. Taxonomy (NCBI): domain Eukaryota; kingdom Metazoa; phylum Chordata; class Actinopteri; order Cyprinodontiformes; family Nothobranchiidae; genus Nothobranchius; species Nothobranchius furzeri. The sequence goes on from NC_091741.1 coordinate 2,790,216, forward strand.
AACAACCTCAGTTCTGTGAAAGAACATCATGTCTCTGATGTGTACACTGCAGGCCTGACCGGGGTTTGCATGCAAGGGCCTGTGTGTGTGTGTGTGTGTGTGTGTGTGTGTGTGTGTGTGTGTGTGTGTGTGTGTGTGTGTGTGTGTGTGTGTGTGAAACAAATAAAGATAAATATAGCTAGTGCGGCCACGAGCGGTCGTGCAGGGTAGAGGCTGCGCGAAAACGCCTCTAAAAACAAGCGCGTGCCCACGCCCGATCCGTGGAAGCACGTAGACCTAACAAACGTACTAGCAGAAATCAACGATCGCACACGGGTCATTGAGTGTGTACAGGGTTCGTGTGCGTGTGTGGCATTGGGCAATCTAGCGGCAAACGTGTGGCCTGAAGGCGGAACCGGCCAACCCGTCGCCCTCACCATCGTTGCGCTTCGAGATGAACTATTGCTAAAGATTATCGTCCTCATCAACCACGGCGCTACCAGAGTAGCTCGTAACAAAGACCCTCTCTGCGACCTCGCGGCCAGTGTGCGCAGTGTACAGCAAATGACAAACGATGTTGCGAGCGATATATTGGAAAAACTTTGCACTGACGCGACGGTCGCCACTGCAGGTTGTGCGAGTCTCGCGCAAAGTGCCATATCAAACGTGCGCAAGCTAGTGACAAGCAACTTCACCAGATCCGTAGATTCTGCATACGCTCGGATACGAATGAAAGTATCGAGAGATAACACCGACACAAGTTGAGCGACGGCGCTGGCTGCAGTCGCTACAACACTGTATTTATTAATCAACGTAATTGTGATCGTAATGGCGTTTCGAGTGTGCACCAGAAACTAAAACCAGTCCTACAGAAAACTGGCTGAGGTTCGCGGTCTAACGTTATGTTGGTGTCTCGCATCGACCGTCGACGGCCGTTTGCCAGCGGCTGAAAATGGCAGTTGACGAAATGGAAACGCCGACCGTCGATAGTGCACTCTCGCAAGTTCCAACCGCACCATCTCAGGAGACAGACCACAGAGTCATATTAGCGGAGGGTAGATAGAAAATGCGCAAACCGCCGCAACCGCCCATATACATACTATACGAGTTCAACATAGAGTGGAGTAAGAAGTTACTACCGATTGTATTTTCAACGTGCAAGCAGCTGGTGTTTGACGCTTTACTTGAGTATCACAGAGGTTGCGATGTCCTGTGTTCCACGAGCGCATGGAAACAAGTGAACGAACTTCTACGGACCGTACTGTTGGGTATGAGCGAGCTGTAAAATCAATACATGCTAGACACGCGAACTTTGCCGCGTTACTGGACACACATATCGCCACAACAAAACCGGGTCAAGTGTTCGGGGCGTCACCGCGCTCGACTATACACATCTTGGCCTACCACGAGTACATGAGCCCACAGATCCTAAGCGAGGTAGAAGCCGTTGTGTCTACCCAACGCAAATTCAGCACAGCCGTGCGCGCTAAGACAAGTCCCTCTAGACTGCTGGAAATTTTGGAAACGTGGAAGGCTGGCGTGTACGCGCTTTCTACACATCTCAACGGTATGATCGCGATACTCTCGGCCGCACAACAACTAATGGTCATGTGTTCGGAAGGTCTGATCAGGTCTGACATGACCGGTTGTCAATCGACGTCGAGCGTGCACTCACACACGGATATCCTGGCGTACAGTAAAGCGACATCGACCTCTAAGCTCACGTTGATCGCCGATGTTTCGAAGGGCAATCGAGTGTGTTGGCTGACGAAAGCTATGGTGACCGACGGTCGCGTCGACTACAATGTGCCTCATTGCGACTGGAGAGGCGTATGTGATCCTTTGCAAATCGATAACACCACCGCGGTCGAGTGCGAAGTCACGGTCGGCGGCGTGTTGTCCTTACTGTGCCCCATACAATGTGACGGTCCGTTTCACGGACCGGTGTGTTACGACCCGACTAACGAAACGTACCAGGTGATAACATTGCATCCGCCCATTACAGCGGAGCGAGCGTTTTGCCACACTCCCAAACCAAGGTGAATAGTTGTAGCGCACGCCCTTTCGGACCTCGGTGCACGTGAAACACTGGCGTACACTCACAACATCACGCTCGAGACAGCTCAAGCGTTACGCGAAACAAAGGACGTGCTCAAATCCATAGAGAATATACGGTCTTTAGCGTATGCGTATATAAAGGAGGTCGATGACATTTACAGACCTGGCGGCGTGGGCACCACAGTAGAACAACAAGGTGCTCTCAAGCGCACACAGATACTGGCCGCATTATCACTCGCGATGTCTATCCTGACATGCCCGTTTCTGATTTCTATGTATATTAAATTATGACAAGAGCTACGGTGGTTACGATTACACTCTGACCACGTGCCTTAGTTTCTGCTAGTGACCTATAAATACATTTGCCCACTTGCTCTCACTGCCATTAAAGCGGCTGTACCCACACGTACAACACCCAAGAAAAAAAAAGATCTCGCTGTCTGTAGTGGGTGTACTCTCAGTAGTCGCAGTTGCTCAGGCCATGGTGGTACGCTCACATAACGCCTCTGAGATACGTCCCATCACACCACCTCCTACACTACTCGCGAAGGAGTATTCAACACCCCCTTTGTACGAAGACAACCATTATAACGAGCACAGCACAACGCTTGCCGCACGTGAAGACAACATGCAGGAGACAAAGCTACCACCTGTCGTGAGAACAACGGATTCGAGTGACAACGATCGCGACTATGACGAGCACATTACAGCACCCTCTGTGCACGAAGACCAGGTGCAGGAGATAACGCTACCACCTGTCGTGAGAAACAAGAGTTTGGTAAACAATGATCATCGTCATGTCCCATTGTAAACTGGGCGTGCCATCGCACACATCGTACATGTGTGTTAACCCACCTGTATGCGACAGACTTTGTGTGTTGCATGACATCGAGATGTATTGACGTCTGTGTCAATACAGGACTCTCTATAAGCCGGGAGCTGGACGCTAACGACCCGTGCATGCGCCACACAAAAGGTATCGTACATGTGCTAACCCACCTGTATGCGACAGACTTTGTGTGTTGCATGACATCGAGATGTATTGACGTCTGTGTCAATACAGGACTCTCTAAGCTGGGAGCTGGACGCTAACAACCCGTGCATGCGCCACACAAAAGGTATCGTACATGTGTTAACCCACCTGTATGCGACAGACTTTGTGTGTTGCATGACATCGAGATGTATTGACGTCTGTGTCAATACAGGACTCTCTAAGCTGGGAGCTGGACGCTAACGACCCGTGCATGCGCCACACAAAAGGTAACTCGACTAACTACAAAACGCATATTGTGATGTAGAAAGTTGGCTCGACTGTTTGAATCAGCTGCAGCTGCGGTTTACTCACGAAGTGAATCGCACGCTTGTTAGAAGTCTATTCGGAGCACTTAAAAAATACATCGCTCTCATCGAGTTCCGTCTCAGCATTCACCGGCTGATGGGCAAGAGCGTGACATGGGATCGCCAGGAACTTACTTAAGGACTATCATCTCATTTGGCATTTACTCACGGACCCAAGAAACCAGTTCCGAAAAATGGTCGAGAATTATAACTTGTCTAATAGCAACTGGAAGATATGTTGCGTCATAAGCCTCTGATGGTTCACAAGGTGCACGGTCCACTCTAAATCCTAATGCTGTATTTGTAGTACATACACTAAGTCTTCTCTGTTGATGTCAGACTAGAGTTTTATTAGAGTTTTACTTTGCAACAATGGGACTCATTTGGCATTTACTCACGGACCCAAGAAACCAGTTCCGAAAAATGGTCGAGAATTATAACTTGTCTAATAGCAACTGGAAGATATGTTGCGTCATAAGCCTCTGATGGTTCACAAGGTGCACGGTCCACTCGAAATCCTAATGCTGTATTTGTAGTACATACACTAAGTCTTCTCTGTTGATGTCAGACTAGAGTTTTATTAGAGTTTTACTTTGCAACAATGGGATTCGAGCAATTGATCTGTATATTTTTAATAATGCACAATGCTACTATTCCTAGGCTGAATGTATGACATGGCTCTTATGTATCATTATGTATCGTTTCCATTAAGTACTAATTTAAATAAAGTCCCTCTGTCCTCAGTGCTAGGTTGTGGGTTTAATACACATTATTATGATCAACCTGTTGAATAGTATAATAACAATATTCCTGTAAAAGTCATTTAGTAATGAACAACCTCAGTTCTGTGAAAGCACATCATGTCTCTGATGTGTACACTGCAGGCCTGACCGGGGTTTGCATGCAAGGTCCTGTGTGTGTGTGTGTGTGTGTGTGTGCGTGCGTGTGTGTGTGTGTGTGTGTGTGTGTGTGTGTGTGTGTGTGTGTGTGTGTGTGTGTGTGTGTGTGTGTGTGTGTGTGTGTGTGAAACAAATAAAGATAAATATAGCTAGTGCGGCCACGAGCGGTCGTGCAGGGTAGAGGCTGCGCGAAAACGCCTCTAAAAACAAGCGCGTGCCCACGCCCGATCCGTGGAAGCACGTAGACCTAGCAAACGTACTAGCAGAAATCAACGATCGCACACGGGTCATTGAGTGTGTACAGGGTTCGTCTGCGTGTGTGGCATTGGGCAATCTAGCGGCAACCGTGTGGCCTGAAGGCGGAACCGGCCAACCCGTCGCCCTCACCATCGTTGCGCTTCGAGATGAACTATTGCTAAAGATGATCGTCCTCATCAACCACGGCGCTACCAGAGTAGCTCGTAACGAAGACCCTCTCCGCGACCTCGCGGCCAGTGTGCGCAGTGTACAGCAAATGACAAACGATGTTGCGAGCGATATATCGAAAAAACTTTGCACTGACGCGACGGTCGCCACTGCAGGTTGTGTGAGTCTCGCGCAAAGTGCCATATCAAACGTGCGCAAGCTAGTGACAAGCAACTTCACCAGATCCGTAGATTCTGCATACGCTTGAATACCAACGAAAGTATCGAGAGATAACACCGACACGAGTTGCGCGACGGCGCTGGCTGCAGTCGCTACAACACTGGATTTATTAATCAACGTAATTGTGATCGTAATGGCGTATCGAGTGTGCACCAGAAACTACAACCATTACTACAGAAAACTGGCATGAGGGTCGCGGTCTAACGTTATGTTGGTGTCTCGCATCGACCGTCGACGGCCGTTTTCCAGCGGCTGAAAATGGCACAGTTGACGAAATGGAAACGCCGACCGTCCATAGTGCACTCTCGCAAGTTCCAACCGCACCATCTCAGGAGACAGACCACAGAGTCATATTAGCGGAGGGTAGATAGAAAATGCGCAAACCGCCGCAACCGCCCATATACATACTATACGAGTTCAACATAGAGTGGAGTAAGAAGTTACTACCGATTGTATTTACAACGTGCAAGCAGCTGGTGTGTGACGCTTTACTTGATTATCACAGAGGTTGCGATGTCCTGTGTTCCACGAGCGCATGGAAACAAGTGAACGAACTTCTACGGACCGTACTGTTGGGGTATGAGCGAGCTGTAAAATCAATACACGCTAGACACGCGGACTTTGCCGCATTACTGGACACGCATATCGCCACAACAAAACCGGGTCAAGTGTTCGGGGCGTCACCGCGCTCGACTATACACGTCTTGGCCTACCACGAGTACATGAGCCCACAAGATCCTAAGCGAGGTAGAAGCCGTTGTGTCTACCCAACGCAAATTCAGCACAGCCGTGCGCGCTAAGACAAGTCCCTCTAGATTGCTGGAAACTTTGGAAACGTGGAAGGCTGGCGTGTACGCGCTTTCTACACATCTCAACGGTATGATCGCGATACTCTCGGCCGCACAACAACTAATGGTCATGTGTTCGGAAGGTCTGATCAGGTCTGACATGACCGGTTGTCAATCGACGTCGAGCGTGCACTCACACACGGATATCCTGGCGTACAGTAAAGCGACAGCGACCTCTACGCTCACGTTGATCGCCGATGTTTCGAAGGGCAATCGAGTGTGTTGGCTGACGAAAGCTATGGTGACCGACGGTCGCGTCGACTACAATGTGCCTCATTGCGACTGGAGAGGCGTATGTGATCCTTTGCAAATCGACAACACCACCGCGGTCGAGTGCGAAGTCACGGTCGGTGGCGTGTTGTCCTTACTGTGCCCCATACAATGTGACGGTCCGTGTCACGGACCGGTGTGTTACGACCCGACTAACGAAACGTACCAGGTGATAACATTGCATCTGCCCATTACAGCGGAGCGAGCGTTTCGCCACACTCCCACACCAAGGTTAATAGTTGTAGCGCACGCCCTTTCGGACCTCGGTGCACGCGAAACACTGGCGTACACTCACAAAATCACGCTCGAGACAGCTCAAGTGTTACGCAAAACAAAGGACGTGTTCAAATCCATAGAGAATATACGGTCTTTAGCGTATGCGTATATAAAGAAGGTCGATGACATTTACAGACCCGGCGGCGTGGGCACCACAGTAGAACAACAAGGAGCTCTCAAGCGCACACAGATACTGGCCGCATTATCACTCGCGATGTCTATCCTGACATGCCCGTTTCTGATTTCTATGTTAATTAAATTATGACAAGAGCTACGGTGGTTACGATTACACTCTGACCACGTGCCTTAGTTTCTGCTAGTGACCTATAAATACATTTGACCACTTGCTCTCACTGCCATTAAAGCGGCTGTACCCACACGTACAACACCCAAGTAAAAAAATGATCTCGCTGTCTGTACTGGGTGTACTCTCAGTAGTCGCAGTTGCTCAGGCCATGGTGGTACGCTCACATAACGCCTCTGAGATACGTCCCATCACACCACCTCCTACACTACTCGCGAAGGAGTATTCAACACCCCCTTTGTACGAAGACAACCATTATAACGAGCACAGCACAACGCTTGCCGCACGCGAAGACAACATGCAGGAGACAACGCTACCACCTGTCGTGAGAACAACGGATTCGAGTGACAACGATCGCAACTATGACGAGCACATTACAGCACCCTCTGTGCACGAAGACCAGGTGCAGGAGACAACGCTACCACCTGTCGTGAGAAACAAGAGTTTGGTTAACAATGATCATCGTCGTGTCCCATTGTAAACTGGGCGTGCCATCGCACACATCGTACATGTGTGTTAACCCACCTGTATGCGACAGACTTTGTGTGTTGCATGACATCGAGATGTATTGACGTCTGTGTCAATACAGGACTCTCTATAAGCCGGGAGCTGGACGCTAACGACCCGTGCATGCGCCACACAAAAGGTATCGTACATGTGTTAACCCACCTGTATGCGACAGACTTTGTGTGTTGCATGACATCGAGATGTATTGACATCTGTGTCAATACAGGACTCTCTAAGCTGGGAGCTGGACGCTAACGACCCGTGCATGCACCACACAAAAGGTAACTCGACTAACTACAAAACGAATATTGTGATGTAGAATGTTGGCTCGACTGTTTGAATCAGCTGCAGCTGCGGTTTACTCACGAAGTGAATCGCACGCTTGTTAGAAGTACATTCGGAGCACTTAAAAAATACATCGCTCTCATCGAGTTCCGTCTCAGCGTTCACCGGCTGATGGGCAAGAGCGTGACATGGGATCGCAAGGAACTTACTTAAGGACTATCATCTCATTTGGCATTTACTCACAGACCCAAGAAACCAGTTCCAAAAAATGGTCCAGAATTATAACTTGTCTAATAGCAACTGGAAGATATGTTGCGTCATAAGCCTCTGATGGTTCACAAGGTGCACGGTCCACTCGAAATCCTAATGCTGTATTTGTAGTGCATACACTAAGTCTTCTCTGTTGATGTCAGACTAGAGTTTTATTAGAGTTTTACTTTGCAACAATGGGATTCGAGCAATTGATGTGTATATTTTCAAGACGCGCCCCGAGGAGCGTCTTGCCACATGTCACTACTCGGTCTGACTGAGCGCCTCCAGGAGAGAGGCCCAAGCAAGACGTGCCCCGAGGAGCGTCTTGCCACATGTCAACAATGGGTCTGACTGAGGGCCTCCAGGAGAGAAGCCCAAGCAAGAAGCGCCCCGAGGAGCGTCTTGCCACATGTCAACACTGGGTCTGACTGAGCGCTTCCAGGAGAGAAGCTCAAGCAAGACACGGCCCGAGGAGCGTCTTGACACATGTCAACACTGGGTCTGACTGAGGGCCTCCATGAGAGAAGCCCAAGCAAGACGCGCCCCGAGGAGAGTCTTGCCACATGTCAACACTGGGTCTGACAGAGGGCATCCAGGAGAGAGGCCCAAGCAATACGCGCCCCGAGGAGCGTCTTGCCACATGTCAACAATGGGTCTGACTGAGGGCCTCCAGCAGAGAAGCCAAAGCAAGACGCGCCCCGAGGACCTTCTTTCCACATGTCAACAATGGGTCTGACTGAGGGCCTCCAGCAGAGAAGCCCAGGCAAGACGCGCCCCGAGGAGTGTCTTGCCACATGTCACCACTGGGTCTGACTGAGCTCCTCCAGGAGAGAGGCCCAAGCAAGACGCGCCCAGAGGAGCGTCTTGCCACGTGTCACCACTGGGTCTGATTGAGCACCTCCAGGAGAGAGGCCCCAGCAAGACGCGCCCCGAGGAGCGTCTTGCCTTATGTCAGCACTCGGTCTGACTGAGCGCCTCCAGGAGAGAGGCCCGAGGAGCGTCTTGCCACATGTCACCTCTGGGTCTGACTGAGCGCCTCCAGGAGAGCCTCTCTCCTGGAGGCGCTCAGTCAGACCGAGTAGTGACATGTGGCAAGACGCTCCTCGGGGCGCGTCTTGCTGGGGCTTCTCTCATGGAGGCACTCAGTCAGACCCAGTGTTGACATGTGGCAAGACGCTCCTCGGGGCGCGTGTTGCTTGGACCTCTCTCCTGGAGGCGCTCAGTCAGACCGAGTAGTGACATGTGGCAAGACGCTCCTCGGGGCGCGTCTTGCTTGGGCCTCTCTCCTGGAGGCGCTCAATCAGACCCAGTGTTGACATGTGTCAAGACGCTCCTCGGGCGTTTCTTGCTTGCGCCTACATGCAGGAGACAACGCTACCACCTGTCGTGAGAACAATGGATTCGAGTGACAACGATCGCGACTATGACGAGCACATTACAACACCCTCTGTGCACGAAGACCAGGTGCAGGAGACAACGCTACCACCTGTCGTGAGAAACAAGAGTTTGGTTAACAATGATCATCGTCGTGTCCCATTGTAAACGGGCGCGCCATCGCACACATCGTACATCTGTGTTAACCCACCTGTATGCGACAGACTTTGTGTGTTGCATGACATCGAGATGTATTGACGTCTGTGTCAATACAGGACTCTCTATAAGCCAGGAGCTGGACGCTAACGACCCGTGCATGCGCCACACAAAAGGTATCGTACATGTGTTAACCCACCTGTATGCGACAGACTTTGTGTGTTGCATGACATCGAGATGTATTGACGTCTGTGTCAATACAGGACTCTCTAAGTTGGGAGCTGGACGCTAACGACCCGTGCATGCGCCACACAAAAGGTAACTTGACTAACTACAAAACGCATATTGTGATGTAGAAAGTTGGCTCGACTGTTTGAATCAGCTGCAGCTGCGGTTTACTCACGAAGTGAATCGCACGCTTGTTAGAAGTACATTCGGAGCACTTAAAAAATACATCGCTCTCATCGAGTTCCGTCTCAGCATTCACCGGCTGATGGGCAAGAGCGTGACATGGGATCGCCAGGAACTTACTTAAGGACTATCATCTCATTTGGCATTTACTCACGGACCCAAGAAACCAGTTCCGAAAAATGGTCGAGAATTATAAATTGTCTAATAGCAACTGGAAGATATGTTGCGTCATAAGCCTCTGATGGTTCACAAGGTGCACGGTCCACTCGAAATCCTAATGCTGTATTTGTAGTACATACACTAAGTCTTCTCTGTTGATGTCAGACTAGAGTTTTATTAGAGTTTTACTTTGCAACAATGGGATTCGAACAATTGATCTGTATATTTTTAATAATGCACAATGCTACTATTCCTAGGCTGAATGTATGACATGGCTCTTATGTATCATTATGTATCGTTTCCATTAAGTACTAATTTAAATAAAGTCCCTCTGTCCTCAGTGCTAGGTTGTGGGTTTAATACACATTATTATGATCAACCTGTTGAATAGTATAATAACAATATTCCTGTAAAAGTCATTTAGTAATGAACAACCTCAGTTCTGTGAAAGCACATCATGTCTCTGATGTGTACACTGCAGACCTGACCGGGGTTTGCACGCAAGGGCCTGTATGTGTGTGTGTGTGTGTGTGTGTGTGTGTGTGTGTGTGTGTGTGTGTGTGTGTGTGTGTGTGTGTGTGTGTATGTATGTGTGTGTGTGTGTGTGTGTGTGTGTGTGTGTGTGTGTGTGTGTGTGTGTGTGTGTGTGTGTGTGTGTGTGTGTGTGAAACAAAATAGATAAATATAGCTAGTGTGGCCACGAGCGGTCGTGCAGGGTAGAGGCTGCGCGAAAACGCCTCTAAAACAAGCGCGTGCCCACGCCCGATCCGTGGAAGCACTTAGAACTAGCAAACGTACTAGCAGAAATCAACGATCGCACACGGGTCATTGAGTGTGTACAGGGTTCGTCTGCGTGTGTGGCATTGGGCAATCTACCGGCAACCGAGTGGCCTGAAGGCGGAACCGGCCAACCCGTCGCCCTCACCATCGTTGTGCTTCGAGATGAACTATTGCTAAAGATGATCGTCCTCGTCAACCACGGCGCTACCAGAGTTACCACGACATGCGCCTTAAAAGCGTTCTCGTTTGGGTCAGCGCCACCAGAATTGAATCGGCAAGTCAGCGGATATTACACAACTCGTAACGAAGACCCTCTCCGCGACCTCGCGGCCAGTGTGCGCAGTGTACAGCAAATGACAAACGATGTTGCGAGCGATATATCGGAAAAACTTTGCACTGACGCGACGGTCGCCACTGCAGGTTGTGCGAGTCTCGCGCAAAGTGCCATATCAAACGTGCGCAAGCTAGTGACAAGCAACTTCACCAGATCCGTAGATTCTGCATACGCTCGGATACGAATGAAAGTATCGAGAGATAACACCGACACAAGTTGCGCGACGGCGCTGGCTGCAGTCGCTACAACACTGGATTTATTAATCAACGTAATTGTGATCGTAATGGCGTTTCGAGTGTGCACCAGAAACTACAACCAGTACTACAGAAAACTGGCATGAGGGTCGCGGTCTAACGTTATGTTGGTGTCTCGCATCGACCGTCGACGGCCGTTTGCCAGCGGCTGAAAATGACAGTTGACGAAATGGAAACGCCGACCGTCGATAGTGCACTCTCGCAAGTTCCAACCGCACCATCTCAGGAGACAGACCACAGAGTGATATTAGCGGAGGGTAGATAGAAAATGCGCAAACCGCCGCAACCGCCCATATACATACTATACGAGTTCAACATAGAGTGGAGTAAGAAGTTACTACCGATTGTATTTCCAACGTGCAAGCAGCTGGTGTTTGACGCTTTACTTGAGTATCACAGAGGTTGCGATGTCCTGTGTTCCACGAGCGCATGGAAACAAGTGAACAAACTTCTACGGACCGTACTGTTGGGGTATGAGCGAGCTGTAAAATCAATACACGCTAGACACGCGGACCTTGCCACGTTACTGGACACGCATATCGCCACAAAAAAACCGGGTCAAGTGTTCGGGGCGTCACCGCGCTCGACTATACACGTCTTGGCCTACCACGAGTACATGAGCCCACAGATCCTAAGCGAGGTCGAAGCCGTTGTGTCTACCCAACGCAAATTCAGCACAGCCGTGCGCGCTAAGACAAGTCCCTCTAGACTGCTGGAAATTTTGGAAACGTGGAAGGCTGGCGTGTACGCGCTTTCTACACATCTCAACGGTATGATCGCGATACTCTCGGCCGCACAACAACTAATGGTCATGTGTTCGGAAGGTCTGATCAGGTCTGACATGACCGGTTGTCAATCGACGTCGAGCGTGCACTCACACACGGATATCCTGGCGTACAGTAAAGCGACGTCGACCTCTAAGCTCACGTTGATCGCCGATGTTTCGAAGGGCAATCGAGTGTGTTGGCTGACGAAAGCTATGGTGACCGACGGTCGCGTCGACTACAATGTGCCTCATTGCGACTGGAGAGGCGTATGTGATCCTTTGCAAATCGATAACACCACCGCGGTCGAGTGCGAAGTCACGGTCGGCGGCGTGTTGTCCTTACTGTGCCCCATACAATGTGACGGTCCGTGTGACGGACCGGTGTGTTACGACCCGACTAACGAAACGTACCAGGTGATAACATTGCATCCGCCCATTACAGCGGAGCGAGCGTTTCGCCACACTCCCAAACCAAGGTTAATAGTTGTAACGCACGCCCTTTCGGACCTCGGTGCACGTGAAACACTGGCGTACACTCACAACATCACGCTCGAGACAGCTCAAGCGTTACGCGAAACAAAGGACGTGTTCAAATCCATAGAGAATATACGGTCTTTAGCGTATGCGTATATAAAGGAGGTCGATGACATTTACAGACCTGGCGGCGTGGGCACCACAGTAGAACAACAAGGTGCTCTCAAGCGCACACAGATACTGGCCGCATTATCACTCGCGATGTCTATCCTGACATGCCCGTTTCTGATTTCTATGTATATTAAATTATGACAAGAGCTACGGTGGTTACGATTACACTCTGACCACGTGCCTTAGTTTCTGCTAGTGACCTATAAATACATTTGCCCACTTGCTCTCACTGCCATTAAAGCGGCTGTACCCACACGTACAACACCCAAGAAAAAAAAAGATCTCGCTGTCTGTACTGGGTGTACTCTCAGTAGTCGCAGTTGCTCAGGCCATGGTGGTACGCTCACATAACGCCTCTGAGATACGTCCCATCACACCACCTCCTACACTACTCGCGAAGGAGTATTCAACACCCCCTTTGTTCGAAGACAACCATTATAACGAGCACAGCACAACGCTTGCCGCACGCGAAGACAACATGCAGGAGACAACGCTACCACCTGTCGTGAGAACAACGGATTCGAGTGACAACGATCGCGACTATGACGAGCACATTACAGCACCCTCTGTGCACGAAGACCAGGTGCAGGAGACAACGCTACCACCTGTCGTGAGAAACAAGAGTTTGGTTAACAATGATCATCGTCGTGTCCCATTGTAAACTGGGCGTGCCATCGCACACATCGTACATGTGTGTTAACCCACCTGTATGCGACAGACTTTGTGTGTTGCATGACATCGAGATGTATTGACGTCTGTGTCAATACAGGACTCTCTATAAGCCGGGAGCTGGACGCTAACGACCCGTGCATGCGCCACACAAAAGGTATCGTACATGTGTTAACCCACCTGTATGCGACAGACTTTGTGTGTTGCATGACATCGAGATGTATTGACGTCTGTGTCAATACAGGACTCTCTAAGCTGGGAGCTGGATGCTAACAACCCGTGCATGCGCCACACAAAAGGTATCGTACATGTGTTAACCCACCTGTATGTGACAGACTTTGTGTGTTGCATGACATCGAGATGTATTGACGTCTGTGTCAATACAGGACTCTCTAAGCTGGGAGCTGGACGATAACGACCCGTGCATGCGCCACACAAAAGGTAACTCGACTAACTACAAAACGCATATTGTGATGTAGAAAGTTGGCTCGACTGTTTGAATCAGCTGCAGCTGCGGTTTACTCACAAAGTGAATCGCACGCTTGTTAGAAGTACATTCGGAGCACTTAAAAAATACATTGCTCTCATCGAGTTCCGTCTCAGCGTTCACCGGCTGATGGGCAAGAGCGTGACATGGGATCGCCAGGAACTTACTTAAGGACTATCATCTCATTTGGCATTTACTCACGGACCCAAGAAACCAGTTCCGAAAAATGGTCGAGAATTATAACTTGTCTAATAGCAACTGGAAGATATGTTGCGTCATAAGCCTCTGATGGTTCACAAGGTGCACGGTCCACTCGAAATCCTAATGCTGTATTTGTAGTACATACACTAAGTCTTCTCTGTTGATGTCAGACTAGAGTTTTATTAGAGTTTTACTTTGCAACAATGGGATTCGAGCAATTGATGTGTATATTTTTAATAGTGCACAATGCTACTATTCCTAGGCTGAATGTACGACATGGCTCTTATGTATCATTATGTATCGTTTCCATTAAGTACAAATTTAAATAAAGTCCCTCTGTCCTCAGTGCTAGGTTGTGGGTTTAATACACATTATTATGATCAACCTGTTGAACAGTATAATAACAATATTCCTGTAAAAGTCATTTAGTAATGAACAACCTCAGTTCTGTGAAAGAACATCATGTCTCTGATGTGTACACTGCAGGCCTGACCGGGGTTTGCACGCAAGGGCCTGTGTGTGTGTGTGTGTGTGTGTGTGTGTGTGTGTGTGTGTGTGTGTGTGTGTGTGTGTGTGTGTGTGTGTGTGTGTGTGTGAAACAAATAAAGATAAATATAGCTAGTGCGGCCACGAGCGGTCGTGCAGGGTAGAGGCTGCACAAAAACGCCTCTAAAAACAAGCGCGTGCCCACGCCCGATCCGTGGAAGCACGTAGACCTAGCAAACGTACTAGCAGAAATCAACGATCGCACACGGGTCATTGAGTGTGTACAGGGTTCGTCTGCGTGTGTGGCATTGGGCAATCTAGCGGCAACCGTGTGGCCTGAAGGCGGAACCGGCCAACCCGTCGCCCTCACCATCGTTGCGCTTCGAGATGAACTATTGCTAAAGATGATCGTCCTCATCAACCACGGCGCTACCAGAGTAGCTCGTAACGAAGACCCTCTCCGCGACCTCGCGGCCAGTGTGCGCAGTGTACAGCAAATGACAAACGATGTTGCGAGCGATATATTGGAAAAACTTTGCACTGATGCGACGATCGCCACTGCAGGTTGTGCGAGTCTCGCGCAAAGTGCCATATCAAACGTGCGCAAGCTAGTGACAAGCAACTTCACCAGATCCGTAGATTCTGCATACGCTCGGATACGAATGAAAGTATCGAGAGATAACACCGACACAAGTTGCGCGACGGCGCTGACAGGAGTCGCTACAACACTGGATTTATTAATCAACGTAATTGTGATCGTAATGGCGTTTCGAGTGTGCACCAGAAACTACAACCAGTACTACAGAAAACTGGCATGAGGGTCACGGTTTAACGTTATGTTGGTGTCTCGCATCGACCGTCGACGGCCGTTTGCCAGCGGCTGAAAATGGCAGTTGACGAAATGGAAACGCCGACCGTCGATAGTGCACTCTCGCAAGTTCCAACCGCACCATCTCAGGAGACAGACCACAGAGTCATATTAGCGGAGGGTAGATAGAAAATGCGCAAACCGCCGCAACCGCCCATATACATACTATACGAGTTCAACATAGAGTGGAGTAAGAAGTTACTACCGATTGTATTTCCAACGTGCAAGCAGCTGGTGTTTGACGCTTTACTTGAGTATCACAGAGGTTGCGATGTCCTGTGTTCCACGAGCGCATGGAAACAAGTGAACGAACTTCTACGGACCGTACTGTTGGGGTATGAGCGAGCTGTAAAATCAATACACGCTAGACACGCGGACTTTGCCACGTTACTGGACACGCATATCGCCACAACAAAACCGGGTCAAGTGTTCGGGGCGTCACCGCGCTCGACTATACACGTCTTGGCCTACCACGAGTACATGAGCCCACAGATCCTAAGCGAGGTAGAAGCCGTTGTGTCTACCCAACACAAATTCAGCACAGCCGTGCGCGCTAAGACAAGTCCCTCTAGACTGCTGGAAATTTTGGAAACGTGGAAGGCTGGCGTGTACGCGCTTTCTACACATCTCAACGGTATGATCGCGATACTCTCGGCCGCACAACAACTAATGGTCATGTGTTCGGAAGGTCTGATCAGGTCTGACATGACCGGTTGTCAATCGACGTCGAGCGTGCACTCACACACGGATATCCTGGCGTACAGTAAAGCGACGTCGACCTCTAAGCTCACGTTGATCGCCGATGTTTCGAAGGGCAATCGAGTGTGTTGGCTGATGAAAGCTATGGTGACCGACGGTCGCGTCGACTACAATGTGCCTCATTGCGACTGGAGAGGCGTATGTGATCCTTTGCAAATCGATAACACCACCGCGGTCGAGTGCGAAGTCACGGTCGGCGGCGTGTTGTCCTTACTGTGCCCCATACAATGTGACGGTCCGTTTCACGGACCGGTGTGTTACGACCCGACTAACGAAACGTACCAGGTGATAACATTGCATCCGCCCATTACAGCGGAGCGAGCGTTTTGCCACACTCCCAAACCAAGGTTAATAGTTGTAGCGCACGCCCTTTCGGACCTCGGTGCACGTGAAAAACTGGCGTACACTCACAACATCACGATCGAGACAGCTCAAGCGTTACGCGAAACAAAGGACGTGTTCAAATCCATAGAGAATATACGGTCTTTAGCGTATGCGTATATAAAGGAGGTCGATGACATTTACAGACCTGGCGGCGTGGGCACCACAGTAGAACAACAAGGTGCTCTCAAGCGCACACAGATACTGGCTGCATTATCACTCGCGATGTCTATCCTGACATGCCCGTTTCTGATTTCTATGTATATTAAATTATGACAAGAGCTACGGTGGTTACGATTACACTCTGACCACGTGCCTTAGTTTCTGCTAGTGACCTATAAATACATTTGCCCACTTGCTCTCACTGCCATTAAAGCGGCTGTACCCACACGTACAACACCCAAGAAAAAAAAAGATCTCGCTGTCTGTACTGGGTGTACTCTCAGTAGTCGCAGTTGCTCAGGCCATGGTGGTACGCTCACATAACGCCTCTGAGATACGTCCCATCACACCACCTCCTAAACTACTCGCGAAGGAGTATTCAACACCCCCTTTGTACGAAGACAACCATTATAACGAGCACAGCACAACGCTTGCCGCACGTGAAGACAACATGCAGGAGACAACGCTACCACCTGTCGTGAGAACAACGGATTCGAGTGACAACGATCGCGACTATGAAGAGCACATTACAGCACCCTCTGTGCACGAAGACCAGGTGCAGGAGACAACGCTACCACCTGTCGTGAGAAACAAGAGTTTGGTTAACAATGATCATCGTCGTGTCCCATTGTAAACTGGGCGTGCCATCGCACACATCGTACATGTGTGTTAACCCACCTGTATGCGACAGACTTTGTGTGTTGCATGACATCGAGATGTATTGACGTCTGTGTCAATACAGGACTCTCTATAAGCCGGGAGCTGGACGCTAACGACCCGTGCATGCGCCACACAAAAGGTATCGTACATGTGCTAACCCACCTGTATGCGACAGACTTTGTGTGTTGCATGACATTGAGATGTATTGACGTCTGTGTCAATACAGGACTCTCTAAGCTGGGAGCTGGACACTAACAACCCGTGCATGCGCCACACAAAAGGTATCGTACATGTGTTAACCCACCTGTATGCGACAGACTTTGTGTGTTGCATGACATCGAGATGTATTGACGTCTGTGTCAATACAGGACTCTCTAAGCTGGGAGCTGGACGATAACGACCCGTGCATGCGCCACACAAAAGGTAACTCGACTAACTACAAAACGCATATTGTGATGTAGAAAGTTGGCTCGACTGTTTGAATCAAATGCAGCTGCGGTTTACTCACAAAGTGAATCGCACGCTTGTTAGAAGTACATTCGGAGCACTTAAAAAATACATCGCTCTCATCGAGTTCCGTCTCAGCGTTCACCGGCTGATGGGCAAGAGCGTGACATGGGATCGCCAGGAACTTACTTAAGGACTATCATCTCATTTGGCATTTACTCACGGACCCAAGAAACCAGTTCCGAAAAATGGTCGAGAATTATAACTTGTCTAATAGCAACTGGAAGATATGTTGCGTCATAAGCCTCTGATGGTTCACAAGGTGCACGGTCCACTCGAAATCCTAATGCTGTATTTGTAGTACATACACTAAGTCTTCTCTGTTGATGTCGGACTAGAGTTTTATTAGAGTTTTACTTTGCAACAATGGGATTCGAGCAATTGATGTGTATATTTTTAATAGTGCACAATGCTACTATTCCTAGGCTGAATGTACGACATGGCTCTTATGTATCATTATGTATCGTTTCCATTAAGTACTAATGGCATTTACTCACGGACCCAAGAAACCAGTTCCGAAAAATGGTCGAGAATTATAACTTGTCTAATAGCAACTGGAAGATATGTTGCGTCATAAGCCTCTGATGGTTCACAAGGTGCACGGTCCACTCTAAATCCTAATGCTGTATTTGTAGTACATACACTAAGTCTTCTCTGTTGATGTCAGACTAGAGTTTTATTAGAGTTTTACTTTGCAACAATGGGATTCGAGCAATTGATGTGTATATTTTTAATAGTGCACAATGCTACTATTCCTAGGCTGAATGTGTGACATGGCTCTTATGTATCATTATGTATCGTTTCCATTAAGTACTAATTTAAATAAAGTCCCTCTGTCCTCAGTGCTAGGTTGTGGGTTTAAGTGGCAAGACGCTCCTCGGGGCGCATATTGCTTGGGCCTCTCTCCTGGATGCCCTCTGTCAGACCGAGTGTTGACATGTGGCAAGACTCTCCTCGGGGAGCGTCTTGCTTGGGCTTCTCTCATGGAGGCCGTCAGTCAGACCCAGTGTTGACATGTGTCAAGACGCTCCTCGGGGCGTGTCTTGCTTGGGCCTCTCTCCTGGAGGCGCTCAGTCAGACCCAGTGTTGACATGTGGCAAGACGCTCCTCGGGGCGCGTCTTGCTGGGGCTTCTCTCATGGAGGCACTCAGTCAGACCCAGTGTTGACATGTGTCAAGACGCTCCTCGGGGGGCGTCTTGCTTTGGCCTCTCTCCTGGAGGCACTCAGTCAGACCGAGTGCTGACATGTGGCAAGAAGCTCCTCGGGGCGCGTCTTGCTTGGACTTCTCTCCCGGAGGCCCTCAGTAAGAACCATTGTTGACATGTGGCAAGACGCTCCTCGGGACGCGTCTTTCTTGGGCCTCTCTCCAGAAGGCCCTCAATCAGACCCAGTGTTGACACGTGGCAAGACGCTACTCAGGGCGCGTCTTGCTTGGGCCTCTCTCCTGGAGGCGCTCAGTCAGACTGAGTAGTGACATGTGGCCTGACGCTCCTCGGGGCGCGTGTTGCTTGGGCCTCTCTCCTGGAGGCGCTCAGTCAGACCAAGTGGTGACATGTGGCAAGACAATCCTCGGGGCGCATCTTGCTTGGGCCTCTCTCCTGGAGGCTCTCTGTCAGACCCAGTGTTGACATGTGGCAAGACACTCCTCGGGGCGCGTCTTGCTTGGGCCTCTCTCATGGAGGCCCTCTGTCAGACCCAGTGTTGACATGTGTCAAGACGCTCCTCGGGGCGCGTCTTGCTTTGGCCTCTCTCCTGGAGGCGCTCAGTCAGACCGAGTGCTGACATGTGGCAAGAAGCTCCTCGGGGCGCGTCTTGCTTGGGCTTCTCTCCTGGAGGCCCTCAGTAAGACCCATTGTTGACATGTGGCAAGACGCTCCTCGGGGCGCGTCCTGCTTGGGCCTCTCTCCTGGAGGCGCTCAGTCAGACTGAGTAGTGACATGTGTTCTGACGCTCCTCGGGGCGCGTGTTGCTTGGGCCTCTCTCCTGCAGGCGCTCAGTCAAACCAAGTGGTGACATGTGGCAAGACACTCCTCGGGGCGCTTCTTGCTTGGGCCTCTCTCCTGGAGGCCCTCTGTCATACCCAGTGTTGACATGTGTCAAGACGCTCCTCGGGGCGCGTCTTGCTTGGGCTTCTCTCCTGGAGGCCCTCAGTCAGACCCATTGTTGGCATGTGGCAAGACGCTCCTCGGGGCGCGTCTTGCTTGGGCCTCTCTCCTGGAGGCGCTCAGTCAGACCGAGTGCCTACATGTGGCAAGACGCTCCTCGGGCCGCGTGTTGCTTGGGCTTCTCTCCTGGAGGCCCTCAGTCAGACCCATTGTTGACATGTGGCCTGACGCTCCTCGGGGCGCGTGTTGCTTGGGCCTCTCTCCTGGAGGCGCTCAGTCAGACCAAGTGGTGACATGTGGCAAGACACTCCTCGGGGCGCGTCTTGCTTGGGCCTCTCTCCTGGAGGCCCTCTGTCATACCCAGTGTTGACATGTGTCAAGACGCTCCTCGGGGCGCGTCTTGCTTGGGCTTCTCTCCTGGAGGCCCTCAGTCAGACCCATTGTTGGCATGTGGCAAGACGCTCCTCGGGGCGCGTCTTGCTTGGGCCTCTCTCCTGCAGGCGCTCAGTCAGACCGAGTGCTGACATGTGGCAAGACGCTCCTCGGGCCGCGTGTTGCTTGGGCTTCTCTCCTGGAGGCCCTCAGTCAGACCCATTGTTGACATGTGGCAAGACGCTTCTCGGGGCGCGTCTTGCTTGGGCCTCTCTCCTGGAGGCGCTCAGTCAGACCGAGTGCTGACATGTGGCAAGACGCTCCTCGGGGCGCGTCTTGATTGGGCCTCTCTCCTGGAGGCGCTCAGTCAGACTGAGTAGTGACATGTGGCCTGACGATCCTCGGGGCACGTCTTGCTTGGGCCTCTCTCCTGGAGGCGCTCAGTCAGACCCAGTGGTGACATGTGGCAAGACACTCCTCGGGGCGCGTCTTGCTTGGGCTTCTCTCCTGGAGGCGCTCAGACAGACCCAGTGTTGACATGTGGCAAGACGCTCCTCGGGGCGCGTCTTGCTTGGACCTCCCTCCTGGAGGCGCTCAGTCAGACCGAGTAGTGACATTTGGCAAGACGCTCCTCGGGGCGCGTCTTGCTTGGACCTCTCTCCTGGAGGCGCTCAGTTAGACCGAGTAGTGACATGTGGCAAGACGCTCCTCGGGGCGCGTCTTGCTTGGGCCTCTCTCCTGGAGGCGCTCAGTCAGACCGAGTGCTGACATAAGGCAAGACGCTCCTCGGGGCGCATCTTGCTTGGGCTCTCTCCTGGAGGCGCTAAGTCAGACCCAGTGTTGACACGTGGCAAGACGCTCCTCGGGGCGCGTCTTGCTTGGGCCTCTCTCCTGGAGGCGCTCAGTCAGACACAGTGTTGACATGTGGCAAGACACTCCTCGGGGCGCGTCTTGCTTGGGCTTCTCTAATGGAGGCCCACAGTAAGACCCATTGTTGACATCTGGAAAGAAGCTCCTCGGGGCGCGTCTTGCTTTGGCTTCTCTCCTGGAGGCCCTCAGTCAGACCCATTGTTGACATGTGGCAAGACGCTCCTCGGGGCGCGTATTGCTTGGGCCTCTCTCATGGAGGCCCTCAGTCAGACCCAGTGTTGACATGTGTCAAGACGCTCCTCGGGGCGTGTCTTGCTTGGGCCTCTCTCCTGGAGGCGCTCAGTCAGACCCAGTGTTGACATGTGGCAAGACGCTCCTCGGGGCGCTTCTTGCTTGGGCTTCTCTCCTGGAGGCCCTCAGTAAGACCCATTGTTGACATGTGGCAAGACGCTCCTCGGGGCACGTCTTGCTTGGGCCTCTCTCCTGGAGGCGCTCAGTCAGACCGAGTAGTGACATGTGGCAAGACGCTCCTCGGGGCGCGTCTTGCTGGGGCTTCTCTCATGGAGGCACTCAGTCAGACCCAGTGTTGACATGTGGCAAGACGCTCCTCGGGGCGCGTGTTGCTTGGACCTCTCTCCTGGAGGCGCTCAGTCAGACCGAGTAGTGACATGTGGCAAGACGCTCCTCGGGGCGCGTCTTGCTGGGGCCTCTCTCCTGGAGGCGCTCAGTCAGACCCAGTGTTGACATGTGTCAAGACGCTCCTCGGGCGTTTCTTGCTTGCGCCTCTCTCCTGGAGGCGCTCAGTCAGACCCAGAGGTGACATGTGGCAAGACGCTCCTCGGGCCTCTCTCCTGGAGGCGCTCAGTCAGACCCAGTGTTGACATGTGGCAAGACGCTCCTCGGGGCGCGTCTTGCTTGGGCCTCTCTCCTGGAGGTGCTCAGTCAGACCCAGTGTTAACATGTGGCAAGACGCTCCTCGGGGCGCGTCTTGCTGGGGCTTCTCTCATGGAGGCACTCAGTCAGACCCAGTGTTGACATGTGGCAAGATGCTCCTCGGGGCACGTCTTGCTTGGGCCTCTCTCCTGGAGGCGCTCAGTCAGACCCAGAGGAGACATGGGTCAAGACGCTCCTCGGGGAGCGTCTTGCTTGGGCCTCTCTCCTGAAGGCGCTCAGTCAGACCGAGTGCTGACATGTTGCAAGACGCTCCTCCGGGCGCGTCTTGCTTGGGCCTCTCTCCTGGAGGCGCTCAGTCAGACCCAGTGTTCACATTTGGCAAGACGCTCCTCGGGGCGCGTCTTGCTTGGGCCTCCTTCCTGGAGGCGCTCAGTCAGACCGAGTGCTGACATGTGGCAAGACGCTCCTCGGGGCGCATCTTGCTTGGGCTTCTCTCCTGGAGAACCTCAGTCAGACCCAGTGTTGACATGTGGCAAAACGCTCCTCGGGGCGCGTCTTATTTGGGCCTCTCTCCTGGGGGCCCTCAGTCAGACCCAGTGTTGACATGTGGCAAGACGCTCCTCGGGGCGCGTCTTGCTCGGGCATCTCTCCTGGAGGCCCTCAGTCAGACCCATTGTTGACATGTGGCAAGACGCTCCTCGGGGCACGTCTTGCTTGGGCCTCTCTCCTGGAGGCGCTCAGTCAGACCGAGTATTGACATGTGGCAAGACGCTCCTCGGGGCGCGTCTTGCTTGGACCTCCCTCCTGGAGGCGCTCAGTCAGACCGAGTAGTGACATGTGGCAAGACGCTCCTCGGGGCGTGTCTTGCTTGGACCTCTCTCCTGCAGGCGCTCAGTTAGACCGAGTAGTGACATGTGGCAAGACGCTCGTCGGGGCGGGTCTTGCTTGGGCCTCTCTCCTGGAGGCGCTCATTCAGAACTGGAAGATATGTTGCGTCATAAGCCTCTGATGGTTCACCAGGTGCACGGTCCACTCGAAATCCTAATGCTGTATTTGTAGTACATACACTAAGTCTTCTCTGTTGATGTCAGACTAGAGTTTTATTAGAGTTTTACTTTGCAACAATGGGATTCGAGCAAATGATGTGTATATTTTTAATAGTGCACAATGCTACTATTCCTAGGCTGAATGTATGACATGGCTCTTATGTATCATTATGTATCGTTTCCATTAAGTACTAATTTAAATAAAGTCCCTCTGTCCTCAGTGCTAGGTTGTGGGTTTAATACACATTATTATGATCAACCTGTTGAATAGTATAAGCCCCATACAATGTGACGGTCCGTGTGACGGACCGGTGTGTTACGACCCGACTAACGAAACGTACCAGGTGATAACATTGCATCTGCCCATTACAGCGGAGCGAGCGTTTCGCCACACTCCCAAACCAAGGTTAATAGTTGTAGCGCACGCCTTTTCGGACCTCGGTGCACGCGAAACACTGGTGTACACTCACAACATCACGCTCGAGACAGCTCAAGCGTTACGCGAAACAAAGGACGTGTTCAAATCCATAGAGAATATACGGTCTTTAGCGTATGCGTATATAAAGAAGGTCGATGACATTTACAGACCCGGCGGCGTGGGCACCACAGTAGAACAACAAGGTGCTCTCAAGCGCACACAGAAACTGGCCGCATTATCACTCGCGATGTCTATCCTGACATACCCGTTTCTGATTTCTATGTATATTAAATTATGACAAGAGCTACTTTAGGTGGTTACGATTACACTCTGACCACGTGCCTTAGTTTCTGCTAGTGACCTATAAATACAATTGCCCACTTGCTCTCACTGCCATTAAAGCGGCTGTACCCACACGTACAACACCCAAGAAAAAAAATTGATCTCGCTGTCTGTACTGGGTGTACTCTCAGTAGTCGCAGTTGCTCAGGCCATGGTGGTACGCTCACATAACGCCTCTGAGATACGTTCCATCACACCACCTCCTAGACTACTCGCGAAGGAGTATTCAACACCCCCTTTGTACGAAGACAACCATTATAACGAGCACAGCACAACGCTTGCCGCACGCGAAGACAACATGCAGAAGACAACGCTACCACCTGTCGTGAGAACAACGGATTCGAGTGACAACGATCGCGACTATGACGAGCACATTACAACACACTCTGTGCACGAAGACCAGGTGCAGGAGACAACGCTACCACCTGTCGTGAGAAACAAGAGTTTGGTTAACAATGATCATCGCCGTGTCCCATTGTAAACGGGCGCGCCATCGCACACATCGTACATGTGTGTTAACCCACCTGTATGCGACAGACTTTGTGTGTTGCATGACATCGAGATGTATTGACGTCTGTGTCAATACAGGACTCTCTATAAGCCAGGAGCTGGACGCTAACGACCCGTGCATGCGCCACACAAAAGGTATCGTACATGTGTTAACCCACCTGTATGCGACAGACTTTGTGTGTTGCATGACATCGAGATGTATTGACGTCTGTGTCAATACAGGACTCTCTAAGCTGGGAGCTGGACGCTAACGACCCGTGCATGCGCCACACAAAAGGTAACTCGACTAACTACAAAACGCATATTGTGATGTAGAAAGTTGGCTCGACTGTTTGAATCAGCTGCAGCTGCGGTTTACTCACGAAGTGAATCGCACGCTTGTTAGAAGTCTATTCGGAGCACTTAAAAAATACATCGCTCTCATCGAGTTCCGTCTCAGCATTCACCGGCTGATGGGCAAGAGCGTGACATGGGATCGCCAGGAACTTACTTAAGGACTATCATCTCATTTGGCATTTACTCACGGACCCAAGAAACCAGTTCCGAAAAATGGTCGAGAATTATAACTTGTCTAATAGCAACTGGAAGATATGTTGCGTCATAAGCCTCTGATGGTTCACAAGGTGCACGGTCCACTCGAAATCCTAATGCTGTATTTGTAGTACATACACTAAGTCTTCTCTGTTGATGTCAGACTAGAGTTTTATTAGAGTTTTACTTTGCAACAATGGGATTCGAGCAATTGATCTGTATATTTTTAATAATGCACAATGCTACTATTCCTAGGCTGAATGTATGACATGGCTCTTATGTATCATTATGTATCGTTTCCATTAAGTACTAATTTAAATAAAGTCCCTCTGTCCTCAGTGCTAGGTTGTGGGTTTAATACACATTATTATGATCAACCTGTTGAATAGTATAATAACAATATTCCTGTAAAAGTCATTTAGTAATGAACAACCTCAGTTCTGTGAAAGCACATCATGTCTCTGATGTGTACACTGCAGGCCTGACCGGGGTTTGCATGCAAGGTCCTGTGTGTGTGTGTGTGTGTGTGTGTGCGTGCGTGTGTGTGTGTGTGTGTGTGTGTGTGTGTGTGTGTGTGTGTGTGTGTGTGTGTGTGTGTGAAACAAATAAAGATAAATATAGCTAGTGCGGCCACGAGCGGTCGTGCAGGGTAGAGGCTGCGCGAAAACGCCTCTAAAAACAAGCGCGTGCCCACGCCCGATCCGTGGAAGCACGTAGACCTAGCAAACGTACTAGCAGAAATCAACGATCGCACACGGGTCATTGAGTGTGTACAGGGTTCGTCTGCGTGTGTGGCATTGGGCAATCTAGCGGCAACCGTGTGGCCTGAAGGCGGAACCGGCCAACCCGTCGCCCTCACCATCGTTGCGCTTCGAGATGAACTATTGCTAAAGATGATCGTCCTCATCAACCACGGCGCTACCAGAGTAGCTCGTAACGAAGACCCTCTCCGCGACCTCGCGGCCAGTGTGCGCAGTGTACAGCAAATGACAAACGATGTTGCGAGCGATATATCGAAAAAACTTTGCACTGACGCGACGGTCGCCACTGCAGGTTGTGTGAGTCTCGCGCAAAGTGCCATATCAAACGTGCGCAAGCTAGTGACAAGCAACTTCACCAGATCCGTAGATTCTGCATACGCTTGAATACCAACGAAAGTATCGAGAGATAACACCGAAACGAGTTGCGCGACGGCGCTGGCTGCAGTCGCTACAACACTGGATTTATTAATCAACGTAATTGTGATCGTAATGGCGTATCGAGTGTGCACCAGAAACTACAACCATTACTACAGAAAACTGGTATGAGGGTCGCGGTCTAACGTTATGTTGGTGTCTCGCATCGACCGTCGACGGCCGTTTTCCAGCGGCTGAAAATGGCACAGTTGACGAAATGGAAACGCCGACCGTCCATAGTGCACTCTCGCAAGTTCCAACCGCACCATCTCAGGAGACAGACCACAGAGTCATATTAGCGGAGGGTAGATAGAAAATGCGCAAACCGCCGCAACCGCCCATATACATACTATACGAGTTCAACATAGAGTGGAGTAAGAAGTTACTACCGATTGTATTTACAACGTGCAAGCAGCTGGTGTGTGACGCTTTACTTGATTATCACAGAGGTTGCGATGTCCTGTGTTCCACGAGCGCATGGAAACAAGTGAACGAACTTCTACGGACCGTACTGTTGGGGTATGAGCGAGCTGTAAAATCAATACACGCTAGACACGCGGACTTTGCCGCATTACTGGACACGCATATCGCCACAACAAAACCGGGTCAAGTGTTCGGGGCGTCACCGCGCTCGACTATACACGTCTTGGCCTACCACGAGTACATGAGCCCACAAGATCCTAAGCGAGGTAGAAGCCGTTGTGTCTACCCAACGCAAATTCAGCACAGCCGTGCGCGCTAAGACAAGTCCCTCTAGATTGCTGGAAACTTTGGAAACGTGGAAGGCTGGCGTGTACGCGCTTTCTACACATCTCAACGGTATGATCGCGATACTCTCGGCCGCACAACAACTAATGGTCATGTGTTCGGAAGGTCTGATCAGGTCTGACATGACCGGTTGTCAATCGACGTCGAGCGTGCACTCACACACGGATATCCTGGCGTACAGTAAAGCGACAGCGACCTCTACGCTCACGTTGATCGCCGATGTTTCGAAGGGCAATCGAGTGTGTTGGCTGACGAAAGCTATGGTGACCGACGGTCGCGTCGACTACAATGTGCCTCATTGCGACTGGAGAGGCGTATGTGATCCTTTGCAAATCGACAACACCACCGCGGTCGAGTGCGAAGTCACGGTCGGTGGCGTGTTGTCCTTACTGTGCCCCATACAATGTGACGGTCCGTGTCACGGACCGGTGTGTTACGACCCGACTAACGAAACGTACCAGGTGATAACATTGCATCTGCCCATTACAGCGGAGCGAGCGTTTCGCCACACTCCCAAACCAAGGTTAATAGTTGTAGCGCACGCCCTTTCGGACCTCGGTGCACGCGAAACACTGGCGTACACTCACAAAATCACGCTCGAGACAGCTCAAGTGTTACGCAAAACAAAGGACGTGTTCAAATCCATAGAGAATATACGGTCTTTAGCGTATGCGTATATAAAGAAGGTCGATGACATTTACAGACCCGGCGGCGTGGGCACCACAGTAGAACAACAAGGAGCTCTCAAGCGCACACAGATACTGGCCGCATTATCACTCGCGATGTCTATCCTGACATGCCCGTTTCTGATTTCTATGTTAATTAAATTATGACAAGAGCTACGGTGGTTACGATTACACTCTGACCACGTGCCTTAGTTTCTGCTAGTGACCTATAAATACATTTGACCACTTGCTCTCACTGCCATTAAAGCGGCTGTACCCACACGTACAACACCCAAGTAAAAAAATGATCTCGCTGTCTGTACTGGGTGTACTCTCAGTAGTCGCAGTTGCTCAGGCCATGGTGGTACGCTCACATAACGCCTCTGAGATACGTCCCATCACACCACCTCCTACACTACTCGCGAAGGAGTATTCAACACCCCCTTTGTACGAAGACAACCATTATAACGAGCACAGCACAACGCTTGCCGCACGCGAAGACAACATGCAGGAGACAACGCTACCACCTGTCGTGAGAACAACGGATTCGAGTGACAACGATCGCGACTATGACGAGCACATTACAGCACCCTCTGTGCACGAAGACCAGGTGCAGGAGACAACGCTACCACCTGTCGTGAGAAACAAGAGTTTGGTTAACAATGATCATCGTCGTGTCCCATTGTAAACTGGGCGTGCCATCGCACACATCGTACATGTGTGTTAACCCACCTGTATGCGACAGACTTTGTGTGTTGCATGACATCGAGATGTATTGACGTCTGTGTCAATACAGGACTCTCTATAAGCCGGGAGCTGGACGCTAACGACCCGTGCATGCGCCACACAAAAGGTATCGTACATGTGTTAACCCACCTGTATGCGACAGACTTTGTGTGTTGCATGACATCGAGATGTATTGACGTCTGTGTCAATACAGGACTCTCTAAGCTGGGAGCTGGACGCTAACGACCCGTGCATGCACCACACAAAAGGTAACTCGACTAACTACAAAACGAATATTGTGATGTAGAATGTTGGCTTGACTGTTTGAATCAGCTGCAGCTGCGGTTTACTCACGAAGTGAATCGCACGCTTGTTAGAAGTACATTCGGAGCACTTAAAAAATACATCGCTCTCATCGAGTTCCGTCTCAGCGTTCACCGGCTGATGGGCAAGAGCGTGACATGGGATCGCAAGGAACTTACTTAAGGACTATCATCTCATTTGGCATTTACTCACAGACCCAAGAAACCAGTTCCAAAAAATGGTCCAGAATTATAACTTGTCTAATAGCAACTGGAAGATATGTTGCGTCATAAGCCTCTGATGGTTCACAAGGTGCACGGTCCACTCGAAATCCTAATGCTGTATTTGTAGTGCATACACTAAGTCTTCTCTGTTGATGTCAGACTAGAGTTTTATTAGAGTTTTACTTTGCAACAATGGGATTCGAGCAATTGATGTGTATATTTTCAAGACGCGCCCCGAGGAGCGTCTTGCCACATGTCACTACTCGGTCTGACTGAGCGCCTCCAGGAGAGAGGCCCAAGCAAGACGTGCCCCGAGGAGCGTCTTGCCACATGTCAACAATGGGTCTGACTGAGGGCCTCCAGGAGAGAAGCCCAAGCAAGAAGCGCCCCGAGGAGCGTCTTGCCACATGTCAACACTGGGTCTGACTGAGCGCTTCCAGGAGAGAAGCCCAAGCAAGACACGGCCCGAGGAGCGTCTTGACACATGTCAACACTGGGTCTGACTGAGGGCCTCCATGAGAGAAGCCCAAGCAAGACGCGCCCCGAGGAGAGTCTTGCCACATGTCAACACTGGGTCTGACTGAGGGCCTCCAGCAGAGAAGCCAAAGCAAGACGCGCCCCGAGGACCTTCTTTCCACATGTCAACAATGGGTCTTACTGTGGGCCTCCATGAGAGAAGCCCAGGCAAGACGCGCCCCAAGGAGTGTCTTGCCACATGTCACCACTGGGTCTGACTGAGCTCCTCCAGGAGAGAGGCCCAAGCAAGACGCGCCCAGAGGAGCGTCTTGCCACGTGTCACCACTGGGTCTGATTGAGCACCTCCAGGAGAGAGGCCCCAGCAAGACGCGCCCCGAGGAGCGTCTTGCCTTATGTCAGCACTCGGTCTGACTGAGCGCCTCCAGGAGAGAGGCCCGAGGAGCGTCTTGCCACATGTCACCTCTGGGTCTGACTGAGCGCCTCCAGGAGAGAGGCGCAAGCAAGAAACGCCCGAGGAGCGTCTTGACACATGTCAACACTGGGTCTGATTGAGCGCCTCCAGGAGAGAGGCCCAAGCAAGACGCGCCCCGAGGAGCGTCTTGCCACATGTCACTACTCGGTCTGACTGAGCGCCTCCAGGAGAGAGGTCCAAGCAACACGCGCCCCGAGGAGCGTCTTGCCACATGTCAACACTGGGTCTGACTGAGTGCCTCCATGAGAGAAGCCCCAGCAAGACGCGCCCCGAGGAGCGTCTTGCCACATGTCACTACTCGGTCTGACTGAGCGCCTCCAGGAGAGAGGCCCAAGCAAGACGTGCCCCGAGGAGCGTCTTGCCACATGTCAACAATGGGTCTGACTGAGGTCCTCCAGGAGAGAAGCCCAAGCAAGAAGCGCCCCGAGGAGCGTCTTGCCACATGTCAACACTGGGTCTGACTGAGCGCTTCCAGGAGAGAAGCCCAAGCAAGACACGGCCCGAGGAGCGTCTTGACACATGTCAACACTGGGTCTGACTGAGGGCCTCCATGAGAGAAGCCCAAGCAAGACGCGCCCCGAGGAGAGTCTTGCCACATGTCAACACTGGGTCTGACAGAGGGCATCCAGGAGAGAGGCCCAAGCAATACGCGCCCCGAGGAGCGTCTTGCCACATGTCAACAATGGGTCTGACTGAGGGCCTCCAGCAGAGAAGCCAAAGCAAGACGCGCCCCGAGGACCTTCTTTCCACATGTCAACAATGGGTCTTACTGTGGGCCTCCATGAGAGAAGCCCAGGCAAGACGCGCCCCGAGGAGTGTCTTGCCACATGTCACCACTGGGTCTGACTGAGCTCCTCCAGGAGAGAGGCCCAAGCAAGACGCGCCCAGAGGAGCGTCTTGCCACGTGTCACCACTGGGTCTGATTGA
Source organism: Nothobranchius furzeri (assembly GCF_043380555.1). Lineage (NCBI taxonomy): Eukaryota > Metazoa > Chordata > Actinopteri > Cyprinodontiformes > Nothobranchiidae > Nothobranchius > Nothobranchius furzeri. The sequence continues at coordinate 2,820,762 of NC_091741.1, forward strand.
GCACCTCCAGGAGAGAGGCCCCAGCAAGACGCGCCCCGAGGAGCGTCTTGCCTTATGTCAGCACTCGGTCTGACTGAGCGCCTCCAGGAGAGAGGCCCAAGCAAGACGCGCCCCGAGGAGCGTCTTGCCACATGTCACTACTCGATCTAACTGAGCTCCTCCAGGAGAGAGGTCCAAGTAAGACGCGCCCCGAGGAGCGTCTTGCCCAATGTCACTACTCGGTCTGACTGAGCGCCTCCAGGAGGGAGGTCCAAGCAAGACGCGCCCCGAGGAGCGTCTTGCCACATGTCACTACTCGGTCTGACTGAGCGCCTCCAGGAGAGAGGCACAAGCAAGACGTGCCCCGAGGAGCGTTTTGCCACATGTCAACACTGGGTCGGACTGAGGGCCTCCATGAGAGAAGCCCAAGCAAGACGCGCCCCGAGGAGAGTCTTGCCACATGTCAACACTCGGTCTGACAGAGGGCATTCAGGAGAGAGGCCGAAGCAATACGCGCCCCGAGGAGCGTCTTGCCACATGTCACCACTGGGTCTGAATGAGCGCCTCCAGGAGAGAGGCCCAACCAAGACGCGCCCCGAGGAGTGTTTTGCCACATGCCAACACTGGGTCTGACTGAGCGCCTCCAGGAGAGAGGCCCAAGCAAGACGCGCCCCGAGGAGCGTCTTGCCACGTGTCAACACTGGGTCTGACTGAGCGCCTCCAGGAGAGAGGCCCAAGCAAGACGCGCCCCGAGGAGCGTCTTGCCACATGTCAGCACTGGGTCTGACTGAGCGCCTCCAGGAGAGAGGCCCCAGCAAGACGCGCCCCGAGGAGCGTCTTGCCTTATGTCAGCACTCGGTCTGACTGAGCGCCTCCAGGAGAGAGGCCCAAGCAAGACGCGCCCCGAGGAGCGTCTTGCCACATGTCAACAATGGGTCTGACTGAGGGCCTAAAGGAGAGAGGCCCAAGCAAGATGCGCCCAGAGGAGCGTCTTGCCACATGTCAACACTGGGTCTGACAGAGGGCCTCCAGGAGAGAGGCCCAAGCAAGACGAGCCCCGAGGAGCGTCTTGCCACATGTCACCTCTGGTTCTGACTGAGCGCCTCCAGGAGAGAGGCCCAAGCAAGACGCGCCCCGAGGAGCGTCTTGTCACATGTCAACACTGGGTCTGTCTGAGCGCCTCCAGGAGAGAAGCCCAAGCAAGACGCGCCCCGAGCAGCGTCTTGCCACATGTCAACAATGGGTCTGACTGAGGGCCTCCAGGAGAGAAGCCCAAGCAAGACGCGCCCCGAGGAGCGTCTTGACACATGTCAACACTGGGTCTGACAGAGGGCCTCCAGGAGAGAGGCCCAAGCAAGACGCGCCCCGAGGAGTGTCTTGCCACATGTCACCACTGGGTCTGACTGAGCGCCTCCAGGAGAGAGGCCCAAGCAAGACGCGCCCCGAGGAGCGTCAGGCCACATGTCACTACTCAGTCTGACTGAGCGCCTCCAGGACAGAGGCCCAAGCAAGACGCGCCCCGAGGAGCGTCTTGCCACATGTCAGCACTGGGTCCGACTGAGCGCCTCCAGGAGAGAGGCCCCAGCAAGACGCGCCCCGAGGAGAGTCTTGCCACATGTCAACACTCGGTCTGACAGAGGGCATTCAGGAGAGAGGTCCAAGCAATACGCTCCCCGAGGAGCGTCTTGCCACATGTCACCACTGGGTCTGAATGAGCGCCTCCAGGAGAGAGGCCCAACCAAGACGCGCCCCGAGGAGCGTCTTGCCACGTGTCAACACTGGGTCTGACTGAGCGCCTCCAGGAGAGAGGCCCAAGCAAGACGCGCCCCGAGGAGCGTCTTGCCACATGTGAACACTGGGTCTGACTGAGCGCCTCCAGGAGAGAGGCCCAAGCAAGACGCGCCCCGAGGAGCATCTTGACACATGTCTCCTTTGGGTCTGACTGAGCGCCTCCAGGAGAGAGGCCCAAGCAAGACGTGCCCCGACGAGCATCTTGCCACATGTCAACACTGGGTCTGACTGAGTGCCTCCATGAGAGAAGCCCCAGCAAGACGCGCCCCGAGGAGCATCTTGCCACATGTCAACACTGGGTCTGACTGAGCACCTCCAGGAGAGAGGCCCAAGCAAGAAGCGCCCCAAGGAGCGTCTTGCCACATGTCAACACTGGGTCTGACCGAGCGCCTCCAGGAGAGAGGCCCGAGGAGCGTCTTGCCACATGTCACCTCTGGGTCTGACTGAGCGCCTCCAGGAGAGAGGCGCAAGCAAGAAACGCCCGAGGAGCGTCTTGACACATGTCAACACTGGGTCTGACTGAGCGCCTCCAGGAGAGAGGCCCCAGCAAGACGCGCCCCGAGGAGCGTCTTGCCACATGTCAACAATGGGTCTGACTGAGGGCCTCCAGGAGAGAAGCCCAAGCAAGACGCGCCCCGAGGAGCGTCTTGCCACATTTCAACACTGGGTCTAATTGAGCGCCTCCAGGAGAGAGGCCCAAGCAAGACGCGCCCCGAGGAGCGTCTTGCCACATGTCACTACTCGGTCTGACTGAGCGCCTCCAGGAGAGAGGTCCAAGCAAGACGCGCCCCGAGGAGCGTCTTGCCACATGTCACTACTCGGTCTGACTGAGCGCCTCCAGGAGAGAGGTCCAAGCAATACGCGCCCCGAGGAGCGTCTTGCCACATGTCAACAATGGGTCTGACTGAGGGGCTTCAGGAGAGAAGCCAAAGCAAGACGCGCCCCGAGGAGCTTCTTTCCACATGTCAACAATGGGTCTTACTGAGGGCCTCCATGAGAGAAGCCCAAGCAAGACGCGCCCCGAGGAGTGTCTTGCCACATGTCAACACTGTGTCTGACTGAGCGCCTCCAGGAGAGAGGCCCAAGCAAGACGCGCCCCGAGGAGCGTCTTGCCACGTGTCAACACTGGGTCTGACTAAGTGCCTCCAGGAGAGAGGCCCAAGCAAGATGCGCCCCGAGGAGCGTCTTGCCACGTGTCACCACTGGGTCTGACTGAGCTCCTCCAGGAGAGAGGCCCAAGCAAGACGCGCCCAGAGGAGCGTCTTGCCACGTGTCACCACTGGGTCTGATTGAGCACCTCCAGGAGAGAGGCCCCAGCAAGACGCGCCCCGAGGAGCGTCTTGCCTTATGTCAGCACTCAGTCTGACTGAGCGCCTCCAGGAGAGAGGCCGAAGCAAGACGCGCCCCGAGGAGCGTCTTGCCACATGTCACTACTCGGTCTAACTGAGCGCCTCCAGGAGAGAGGTCCAAGCAAGGCGCGCCCCGAGGAGCGTCTTGCCAAATGTTACTACTCAGTCTGACTGAGCGCCTCCAGGAGGGAGGTCCAAGCAAGACGCGCCCCGAGGAGCGTCTTGCCACATGTCACTACTCGGTCTGACTGAGCGCCTCCAGGAGAGAGGCCCAAGCAAGACTTGCCCAGAGGAGCGTCTTGCCACATGTCAACACTGGGTCTGACCGAGCGCCTCCAGTAGAGAGGCCCAAGCAAGACACGCCCCGAGGAGCGTCTTGACATATGTCAACACTGGGTCCGACTGAGGGCCTCCATGAGAGAAGCCCAAGCAAGACGCGCCCCGAGGAGAGTCTTGCCACATGTCAACACTCGGTCTGACAGAGGGCATTCAGGAGAGAGGCCGAAGCAATACGCGCCCCGAGGAGCGTCTTGCCACATGTCACCACTGGGTCTGAATGAGCGCCTCCAGGAGAGAGGCCCAACCAAGACGCGCCCCGAGGAGTGTCTTGCCACATGCCAACACTGGGTCTGACTGAGCGCCTCCAGGAGAGAGGCCCAAGCAAGATGTGCCCCGAGGAGCGTCTTTCCACGTGTCACCACTGGGTCTGACTGAGTGCCTCCAGGAGAGAGGCCCAAGCAAGACGCGCCCCGAGGAGCGTCTTGCCACATGTCAGCACTGGGTCTGACTGAGCGCCTCCAGGAGAGAGGCCCCTGCAAGACGCGCCCCGAGGAGCGTCTTGCCTTATGTCAGCACTCGGTCTGACTGAGCGCCTCCAGGAGAGAGGCCCAAGCAAGACGCGCCCCGAGGAGCGTCTTGCCACATGTCAACAATGGGTCTGACTGAGGGCCTCCAGGAGAGAGGCCCAAGCAAGATGCGCCCGGAGGAGCGTCTTGCCACATGTCAACACTGGGTCTGACAGAGGGCCTCCAGGAGAGAGGCCCAAGCAAGACGCGCCCCGAGGAGCATCTTGCCACATGTCACCTCTGGTTCTGACTGAGCGCCTCCAGGAGAGAGGCCCAAGCAAGACGTGCCCCGAGGAGCCTCTTGTCACATGTCAACACTGGGTCTGTCTGAGCGCCTCCAGGAGAGAAGCCCAAGCAAGACGCGCCCCGAGGAGCGTCTTGCCACATGTCAACAATGGGTCTGACTGAGGGCCTCCAGGAGAGAAGCCCAAGCAAGACGCGCCCCGAGGAGCGTCTTGACACATGTCAACACTGGGTCTGACAGAGGGCCTCCAGGAGAGAGGCCCAAGCAAGACGCGCCCAGAGGAGTGTCTTGCCACATGTCACCACTGGTAGACCCGTTGCCCTCACCATCGTTGCGCTTCGAGATGAACTATTGCTAAAGATGATCGTCCTCATCAACCACGGCGCTACCAGAGTAGCTCGTAACGAAGACCCTCTCCGCGACCTCGCGGCCAGTGTGCGCAGTGTACAGCAAATGACTAACGATGTTGTGAGCGATATATCGGAAAAACTTTGCACTGACGCGACGGTCGCCACTGCAGGTTGTGTGAGTCTCGCGCAAAGTGCCATATCAAACGTGCGCAAGCTAGTGACAAGCAACTTCACCAGATCCGTAGATTCTGCATACGCTTGAATACCAACGAAAGTATCGAGAGATAACACCAACACGAGTTGCGCGACGGCGCTGGCTGCAGTCGCTACAACACTGGATTTATTAATCAACGTAATTGTGATCGTAATGGCGTATCGAGTGTGCACCAGAAACTACAACCAGTACTACAGAAAACACGCATGAGGGTCGCGGTCTAACGTTATGTTGGTGTCTCGCATCGACCGTCGACGGCCGTTTGCCAGCGGCTGAAAATGGCACAGTTGACGAAATGGAAACGCCGACCGTCCATAGTGCACTCTCGCAAGTTCCAACCGCACCATCTCAGGAGACAGACCACAGAGTCATATTAGCGGAGGGTAGATAGAAAATGCGCAAACCGCCGCAACCGCCCATATACATACTATACGAGTTCAACATAGAGTGGAGTAAGAAGTTACTACCGATTGTATTTACAACGTGCAAGCAGCTGGTGTGTGACGCTTTACTTGATTATCACAGAGGTTGCGATGTCCTGTGTTCCACGAGCGCATGGAAACAAGTGAACGAACTTCTACGGACCGTACTGTTGGGGTATGAGTGAGCTGTAAAATCAATACACGCTAGACACGCGGACTTTGCCGCATTACTGGACACGCATATCGCCACAACAAAACCGGGTCAAGTGTTCGGGGCGTCACCGCGCTCGACTATACACGTCTTGGCCTACCACGAGTACATGAGCCCACAAGATCCTAAGCAAGGTAGAAGCCGTTGTGTCTACCCAACGCAAATTCAGCACAGCCGTGCGCGCTAAGACAAGTCCCTCTAGATTGCTGGAAACTTTGGAAACGTTGAAGGCTGGCGTGTACGCGCTTTCTACACATCTCAACGGTATGATCGCGATACTCTCGGCCGCACAACAACTAATGGTCATGTGTTCGGAAGGTCTGATCAGGTCTGACATGACCGGTTGTCAATCGACGTCGAGCGTGCACTCACACACGGATATCCTGGCGTACAGTAAAGCGACAGCGACCTCTACGCTCACGTTGATCGCCGATGTTTCGAAGGGCAATCGAGTGTGTTGGCTGACGAAAGCTATGGTGACCGACGGTCGCGTCGACTACAATGTGCCTCATTGCGACTTTAGAGGCGTATGTGATCCTTTGCAAATCGACAACACCACCGCGGTCGAGTGCGAAGTCACGGTCGGTGGCGTGTTGTCCTTACTGTGCCCCATACAATGTGACGGTCAGTGTCACGGACCGGTGTGTTACGACCCGACTAACGAAACGTACCAGGTGATAACATTGCATCCGCCCATTACAGCGGAGCGAGCGTTTCGCCACACTCCCAAACCAAGGTTAATAGTTGTAGCGCACACTCTTTCGGACCTCGGTGCACGTGAAACACTGGCTTACACTCACAACATCACGCTCGAGACAGCTCAAGCGTTACGCGAAACAAAGGACGTGTTCAAATCCATAGAGAATATACGGTCTTTTGCGTATGCGTATATAAAGGAGGTCGATGACATTTACAGACCTGGCGGCGTGGGCACCACAGTAGAACAACAAGGTGCTCTCAAGCGCACACAGATACTGGCCGCATTATCACTCGCCATGTCTATCCTGACATGCCCGTTTCTGATTTCTATGTATATTAAATTATGACAAGAGCTACGGTGGTTACGATTACACTCTGACCACGTGCCTTAGTTTCTGCTAGTGACCTATAAATACATTTGCCCACTTGCTCTCACTGCCATTAAAGGGGCTGTACCCACACGTACAACACCCAAGAAAAAAAAAGATCTCGCTGTCTGTACTGGGTGTACTCTCAGTAGTCGCAGTTGCTCAGGCCATGGTGGTACGCTCACATAACGCCTCTGAGATACGTCCCATAACACCACCTCCTACACTACTCGCGAAGGAGTATTCAACACCCCCTTTGTACGAAGACAACCATTATAACGAGCACAGCACAACGCTTGCCGCACGCGAAGACAACATGCAGGAGACAACGCTACCACCTGTCGTGAGAACAACGGATTCGAGTGACAACGATCGCGACTATGACGAGCACATTACAGCACCCTCTGTGCACGAAGACCAGGTGCAGGAGACAACGCTACCACCTGTCGTGAGAAACAAGAGTTTGGTTAACAATGATCATCGTCGTGTCCCATTGTAAACTGGGCGTGCCATCGCACACATCGTACATGTGTGTTAACCCACCTGTATGCGACAGACTTTGTGTGTTGCATGACATCGAGATGTATTGACGTCTGTGTCAATACAGGACTCTCTATAAGCCGGGAGCTGGACGCTAACGACCCGTGCATGCGCCACACAAAAGGTATCGTACATGTGTTAACCCACCTGTATGCGACAGACTTTGTGTGTTGCATGACATCGAGATGTATTGACGTCTGTGTCAATACAGGACTCTCTAAGCTGGGAGCTGGACGCTAACAACCCGTGCATGCGCCACACAAAAGGTATCGTACATGTGTTAACCCACCTGTATGCGACAGACTTTGTGTGTTGCATGACATCGAGATGTATTGACGTCTGTGTCAATACAGGACTCTCTAAGCTGGGAGCTGGACGATAACGACCCGTGCATGCGCTACACAAAAGGTAACTCGACTAACTACAAAACGCATATTGTGATGTAGAAAGTTGGCTCGACTGTTTGAATCAGCTGAAGCTGCGGTTTACTCACAAAGTGAATCGCACGCTTGTTAGAAGTACATTCGGAGCACTTAAAAAATACATCGCTCTCATCGAGTTCCGTCTCAGCGTTCACCGGCTGATGGGCAAGAGCGTGACATGGGATCGCCAGGAACTTACTTAAGGACTATCATCTCATTTGGCATTTACTCACGGACCCAAGAAACCAGTTCCGAAAAATGGTAGAGAATTATAACTTGTCTAATAGCAACTGGAAGATATGTTGCGTCATAAGCCTCTGATGGTTCACAAGGTGCACGGTCCACTCTAAATCCTAATGCTGTATTTGTAGTACATACACTAAGTCTTCTCTGTTGATGTCAGACTAGAGTTTTATTAGAGTTTTACTTTGCAACAATGGGATTCGAGCAATTGATGTGTATATTTTTAATAGTGCACAATGCTACTATTCCTAGGCTGAATGTACGACATGGCTCTTATGTATCATTATGTATCGTTTCCATTAAGTACAAATTTAAATAAAGTCCCTCTGTCCTCAGTGCTAGGTTGTGGGTTTAATACACATTATTATGATCAACCTGTTGAACAGTATAATAACAATACTCCTGTAAAAGTCATTTAGTAATGAACAACCTCAGTTCTGTGAAAGAACATCATGTCTCTGATGTGTACACTGCAGGCCTGACCGGGGTTTGCACGCAAGGGCCTGTGTGTGTGTGTGTGTGTGTGTGTGTGTGTGTGTGTGTGTGTGTGTGTGTGTGTGTGTGTGTGTGTGTGTGTGTGTGTGTGTGTGTGAATCAAATAAAGATAAATATAGCTAGTGCGGCCACGAGCGGTCGTGCAGTGTAGAGGATGCGCGAAAACGCCTCTAAAAACAAGCGCGTGCCCACGCCCGATCCGTGGAAGCACGTAGACCTAGCAAACGTACTAGCAGAAATCAACGATCGCACACGGGTCATTGAGTGTGTACAGGGTTCGTCTGCGTGTCCACTTTCCTAAGGGGGTCAAACCATGTCCCAAAGATCACCGGATCTGGTGTCAATTTTAAAGAAGTAGTCCAGTTACACATTTGTGGGCTTATAACTTGGCTTCTGAATGTCCTAGAGAGATCAGGTATTTTTTAATGTACTCCAATCAACAGCCCCTACAACCACAAAAAGGAATGGAGTCATTAGCACTTATGGTTTGTAAATGGCACCCAGAATTATGTTGCACGAAGCACAATTTCACATCATTCTGGGTTCATTTGTGTGAAAACAAGGTCCAATCAGGCTGAAACGTTACAGGAAGGTAGAATCTACTGAGTTGTAAGTGATCTGAACATTTCATGATGATAGCCCTTTCCTAAGGGGGTCAAACCATGTCCCAAAGGTCACCGGATCTGGTGTCAATTTAAAGAAGTAGTCCAGTTACACATTTGTGGGCTTATAACTTGGCTTCTGAATGTCCTAGAGAGATCAGGTTTGTTTTAGTGTACTCCAATCAACAGCCCCTATAGCCACAAAAAGGAATGGAGTCATTAGCCCTTACGGTTTTTAAATGGCACCCAGAATTATGTTGCACGAAGCACAATTTCACATCATTCTGGGTTCATTTGTGTGAAAACAAGGTCCAATCAGGCTGAAACGCTACAAGAAGGTAGAATCTATTGAGTTGTAAGTGATCTGAACATTTCATGATGATAGCACTTTCCTAAGGGGGTCAAACCATGTCCCAAAGGTCACCGGATCTGGTGTCAATTTAAAGAAGTAGTCCAGTTACACATTTGTGGACTTATAACGTGGCTTCTGAATGTCCTAGAGAGATCAGGTTTGTTTTAATATACTCCAATCAACAGCCCCTACAACCACAAAAAGGAATGGAGTCATTAGCACTTATGGTTTTTAAATGGCACCCAGAATTATGTTGCACGAAGCACAATTTCACATCATTCTGGGTTCATTTGTGTGAAAACAAGGTCCAATCAGGCTGAAACGTTACAGGAAGGTAGAATCTATTGAGTTGTAAGTAATCTGAACGTTTCATGATGATAGCACTTTCCTAGGGGATCAAACCATGTCCCAAAGGTCACCGGATCTGGTGTCAATTTAAAGAAGTAGTCCAGTTACACATTTGTGGGCTTATAACTTGGCTTCTGAATGTCCTAGAGAGATCAGGTTTGTTTTAGTGTACTCCAATCAGCAGGCCCTACAACCACAAAAAGGAATGGAGTCATTAGCACTTATGGTTTGTAAATGGCACCCAGAATTATGTTGCACGAAGCACATTTTCACATCATTCTGGGTTCATTTGTGTGAAAACAAGGTCCAATCAGGCTGAAACGTTACAGGAAGGTAGAATCTATTGAGTTGTAAGTTATCTGAACGTTTCATGATGATAGCACTTTCCTAAGGGGGTCAAACCATGTCCCAAAGGTCACCGGGCCTGGTGTCACTTTAAAGATGTAGTCCAGTTACACCTTTGTGGGCTTATAACTTGGCTTCTAAATGCCCTAGAGAGGTTAGGTTTGTTTTAGTGTACTCCAATCAAAAGCCCCTACAACCACAAAAAGGAATGGAGTCATTAGCACTTATGGTTTGTAAATGGCACCCAGAATTATGTTGCACGAAGCACAATTTCACATCATTCTGGGTTCATTTGTGTGAAAACAAGGTCCAATCAGGCTGAAACGTTACAGGAAGGTAGAATCTATTGAGTTGTAAGTGATCTGAACGTTTCATGATGATAGCACTTTCCTAAGGGGGTCAAACCATGTCCCAAAGGTCACCGGATCTGGTGTCAATTTAAAGAAGTAGTCCAGTTAGAAATTTGTGGGCTTATAACTTGGCTTCTGAATGTCCTAGAGAGATCAGGTTTGTTTTAGTGTACTCCAATCAACAGCCCCTACAACCACAAAAAGGAATGGAGTCATTAGCACTTATGGATTGTAAATGGCACCCAGAATTATGTTGCACGAAGCACTATTTCACATCATTCTGGGTCCATTTGTGTGAAAACAAGGTGCAATCAGGCTGAAACGTTACAGGAAGGTAGAATCTATTGAGTTGTAAGTGATCTGAACGTTTCATGATGATAGCACTTTCCTAAGGGGGTCAAACCATGTCCCAAAGGTCACCGGATCTGGTGTCAATTTAAAGAAGTAGTCCAGTTAGACATTTGTGGGCTTATAACTTGGCTTCTGAATGTCCTAGAGAGATCAGGTTTGTTTTAGTATACTCCAATCAACAGCCCCTACAACCACAAAAAGGAATGGAGTCATTAGCACTTATGGTTTTTAAATTGCACCCAGAATTATGTTGCACGAAGCACAATTTCACATCATTCTGGGTTCATTTGTGTGAAAACAAGGTCCAATCAGGCTGAAACGTTACAGGAAGGTAGAATCTATTGAGTTGTAAGTGATCTGAACGTTTCATGATGATAGCACTTTCCTAAGGAGGTCAAACCATGTCCCAAAAGTCACCGGATCTGGTGTCAATTTAAAGAAGTAGTGCAGTTACACATTTGTGGGCTTATAACTTGGCTTCTGAATGTCCTAGAGAGATCAGGTTTGTTTTAATGTTTTCCAATCAACAGCCCCTACAACCACAAAAAGGAATGGAGTCATTAGCACTTATGGTTTGTAAATGGCACCCAGAATTATGTTGCACGAAGCACAATTTCACATCATTCTGGGTTCATTTGTGTGAAAACAAGGCCCAATCAGGCTGAAACGTTACAGGAACGTAGAATCTACTGAGTTGTAAGTGATCTGAACGTTTCATGATGATAGCACTTTCCTAAGGGGGTCAAACCATGTCCCAAAGGTCACCGGATCTGGTGTCAATTTAAAGAAGTAGTCCAGTTACACATTTGTGGGCTTATAACTTGGCTTCTGAATGTCCTAGAGAGATCAGGTTTGTTTTAGTGTACTCCAATCAACAGCCCCTACAACCACAAAAAGGAATGGAGTCATTAGCACTTATGGTTTGTAAATGGCACCCAGAATTATGTTGCACGAAGCACAATTTCACATCATTCTGGGTCCATCTGTGTGAAAACAAGGTCCAATCAGGCTGAAACGCTACAAGAAGGTAGAATCTATTGAGTTGTAAGTGATCTGAACGTTTCAAGATGATCGCGCATTCCTATAGGGGGTAAAACCATGTCCCAAAGGTCACCGGATCTGGTGTTAATTTAAAGAAGTAATCCAGTTACACATTTGTGGGCTTATAACTTGGCTTCTTAATGTCCTAGAGAGATCAGGTTTGTTTTAGTGTACTCCAATCAACAGCCCCTACAACCACAAAAAGGAATGGAGTCATTAGCACTTATGGTTTGTAAATGGCACCCAGAATTATGTTGCACGAAGCACAATTTCACATCATTCTGGGTCCATTTGTGTGAAAACAAGGTCCAATCCGGCTGAAACGTTACAGGAAGGTAGAATCTATTGAGTTGTAAGTGATCTGAACGTTTCATGATGATAGCACTTTCCTAAGGGGGTCAAACCATGTCCCAAAGGTCACCGGATCTGGTGTCAATTTAAAGAAGTAGTCCAGTTACACATCTGTGGGCTTATAACTTGGCTTCTGAATGTCCTAGAGCGATCAGGTTTGTTTTAGTGTACTCCAATCAACAGCCCATACAACCACAAAAAGGAATGGAGACATTAGCACTTATGGTTTTTAAATGGCACCCAGAATTATGTTGCACTAAGCACAATTTCACATCATTCTGGGTTCATTTGTGTGAAAACAAGGTCCAATCAGGCTGAAACGTTACAGGAAGGTAGAATCTATTGAAATGTAAGTGATCTGAACGTTTCATGATGATAGCACTTTCCTAAGGGGGTCAAACCATGTCCCAAAGGTCACCGGATCTGGTGTCAATTTAAAGAAGTAGTCCAGTTACACCTTTGTGGGCTTATAACTTGGCTTCTGAATGTCCTAGAGAGATCAGGTTTGTTTTATTATACTCCAATCAACAGCCCCTACAACCACAAAAAGGAATGGAGTCATTAGCACTTATGGTTTGTAAATGGCACCCAGAATTATGTTGCACGAAGCACAATTTCACATCATTCTGGGTCCATTTGTGTGAAAACAAGGTCCAATCAGGCTGAAACGCTACAAGAAGGTAGAATCTATTGAGTTGTAAGTGATCTGAACGTTTCAAGATGATCGCACATTCCTATAGGGGGTAAAACCATGTCCCAAAGGTCACCGGGCCTGGTGTCTCTTTAAAGAAGTAGTCCAGTTACACATTTGTGGGCTTATAACTTGGCTTCTGAATGTCCTAGAGAGATCAGGTTTGTTTTAGTATACTCCAATCAACAGCCCCTACAACCACAAAAAGGAATGGAGTCATTAGCACTTATGGTTTTTTAATGGCACCCAGAATTATGTTGCACGAAGCACAATTTCACATCATTCTGGGTTCATTTGTGTGAAAACAAGGTCCAATCAGGCTGAAACGTTACAGGAAGGTAGAATCTATTGAGTTGTAAGTGATCTGAACGTTTCATCATGATATCACTTTCCTAAGGGGGTCAAACCATTTCCCAAAGGTCACCGGATCTGGTGTCAATTTAAAGAAGTAGTCCAGTTACACATTTGTGGGCTTATAACTTGGCTTCTGAATGTCCTAGAGAGATCAGGTTTGTTTTAATGTACTCCAATCAACAGCCCCTACAACCACAAAAAGGAATGGAGTCATTAGCACTTATGGTTTGTAAATGGCACCCAGAATTATGTTGCACGAAGCACAATTTCACATCATTCTGGGTTCATTTGTGTGAAAACAAGGTCCAATCAGGCTGAAACGCTACAAGAAGGTAGAATCTATTGAGTTGTAAGTGATCTGAACGTTTCATGATGATAGCACTTTCCTAAGGGGGTCAAACCATGTCCCAAAGGTCACCGGATCTGGTGTCAATTCAAAGAAGTAGTACAGTTACACCTTTGTGGGCTTATAACTTGGCTTCTGAATGTCCTAGAGAGATCAGGTTTGTTTTAATGTACTCCAATCAACAGCCCCTACAACCACAAAAAGGAATGGAGTCATTAGCACTTATGGTTTGTAAATGGCACCCAGAATTATGTTGCACGAAGCACAATTTCACATCATTCTGGGTTCATTTGTGTGAAAACAAGGTCCAATCAGGCTGAAACGCTACAAGAAGGTAGAATCTATTGAGTTGTAAGTGATCTGAACGTTTCATGATGATAGCACTTTCCTAAGGGGGTCAAACCATGTCCCAAAGGTCACCGGATCTGGTGTCAATTCAAAGAAGTAGTCCAGTTACACCTTTGTGGGCTTATAACTTGGCTTCTGAATGTCCTAGAGAGATCATGTTTGTTTTAATGTACTCCAATCAACAGCCCCTACAACCACAAAAAGGAATGGAGTCATTAGCACTTATGGTTTGTAAATGGCACCCAGAATTACGTTGCACAGAACACAATTTCACATCATTCTGGGTTCATTTGTGTGAAAACAAGGTCCAATCAGGCTGAAACGCTACAAGAAGGTAGAATCTATTGAGTTGTAAGTGATCTGAACGTTTCAAGATGATCGCACATTCCTATAGGGGGTAAAACCATGTCCCAAAGGTCACCGGGCCTGGTGTCTCTTTAAAGAAGTAGTCCAGTTACACATTTGTGGGCTTATAACTTGGCTTCTGAATTTCCCTGAGAGATCAGGTTTGTTTTAGTATACTCCAATCAACAGCCCCTACAACCACAAAAAGGAATGGAGTCATTAGCACTTATGGTTTTTAAATGGCACCCAGAATTATGTTGCACGAAGCACAATTTCACATTATTCTGGGTTCATTTGTGTGAAAACAAGGTCCAATCAGGCTGAAACGTTACAGGAAGGTAGAATCTATTGAGTTGTAAGTGATCTGAACGTTTCATGATGATAGCACTTTCCTAAGGGGGTCAAACCATGTCCCAAATGTCACCGGATCTGGTGTCAATTCAAAGAAGTAGTCCAGTTACACATTTGTGGGCTTATAACTTGGCTTCTGAATGTCCTAGAGAGATCAGGTTTGTTTTAATGTACTCCAATCAACAGCCCCTACAACCACAAAAAGGAATGGAGTCATTAGCACTTATGGTTTTTAAATGGCACCCAGAATTATGTTGCACGAAGCACAATTTCACATCATTCTGGGTTCATTTGTGTGAAAACAAGGTCCAATCAGGCTGAAACGTTACAGGAAGGTAGAATCTATTGAGTTGTAAGTGATCTGAACGTTTCATGATGATAGCACATTCCTATAGGGGGTCAAACCATGTCCCAAAGGTCACCGGGCCTGGTGTCACTTTAAAGAAGTAGTCCAGTTACACCTTTGAGGGCTTATAACTTGGCTTCTGAATGTCCTAGAGAGATCAGGTTTGTTTTAGTGTACTCCAATCAACAGCCCCTACAGCCTCAAAAAGGAATGGAGTCATTAGCACTTATGGTTTTTAAATGGCACCCAGAATTATGTTGCACGAAGCACAATTTCACATCATTCTGGGTTCATTTGTGTGAAAACAAGGTCCAATCAGGCTGAAACGTTACAGGAAGGTAGAATCTATTGAGTTGTAAGTGATCTGAACGTTTCATGATGATAGCACTTTCCTAAGGGGGTCAAACCATGTCCCAAAGGTCACCGGATCTGGTGTCAATTTAAAGAAGTAATCCAGTTACACATTTGTGGGCTTATAACTTGGCTTCTGAATGTCCTAGAGAGATCAGGTTTGTTTTAGTGTACTCCAATCAACAGCCCCTACAACCACAAAAAGGAATGGAGTCATTAGCACTTAAGGTTTGTAAATGGCACCCAGAATTATGTTGCACGAAGCACAATTTCACATCATTCTGGGTCCATTTGTGTGAAAACAAGGTCCAATCAGGCTGAAACGCTACAAGAAGGTGGAACCTATTGAGTTGTAAGTGATCTGAACGTTTCAAGATGATCGCACATTCCTATAGGGGGTAAAACCATGTCCCAAAGGTCACCGGGCCTGGTGTCTCTTTAAAGAAGTAGTCCAGTTACACATTTGTGGGCTTATAACTTGGCTTCTGAATGTCCCTGAGAGATCAGGTTTGTTTTAGTATACTCCAATCAACAGCCCCTACAACCACAAAAAGGAATGGAGTCATTAGCACTTATGGTTTTTAAATGGCACCCAGAATTATGTTGCACGAAGCACAATTTCACATCATTCTGGGTTCATTTGTGTGAAAACAAGGTCCAATCAGGCTGAAACGCTACAAGAAGGTAGAATCTATTGAGTTGTAAGTGATCTGAACGTTTCATGATGATAGCACTTTCCTAAGGGGGTCAAACCATGTCCCAAAGGTCACCGGATCTGGTGTCAATTCAAAGAAGTAGTACAGTTACACCTTTGTGGGCTTATAACTTGGCTTCTGAATGTCCTAGAGAGATCAGGTTTGTTTTAATGTACTCCAATCAACAGCCCCTACAACCACAAAAAGGAATGGAGTCATTAGCACTTATGGTTTGTAAATGGCACCCAGAATTATGTTGCACGAAGCACAATTTCACATCATTCTGGGTTCATTTGTGTGAAAACAAGGTCCAATCAGGCTGAAACGCTACAAGAAGGTAGAATCTATTGAGTTGTAAGTGATCTGAACGTTTCATGATGATAGCACTTTCCTAAGGGGGTCAAACCATGTCCCAAAGGTCACCGGATCTGGTGTCAATTCAAAGAAGTAGTCCAGTTACACCTTTGTGGGCTTATAACTTGGCTTCTGAATGTCCTAGAGAGATCATGTTTGTTTTAATGTACTCCAATCAACAGCCCCTACAACCACAAAAAGGAATGGAGTCATTAGCACTTATGGTTTGTAAATGGCACCCAGAATTACGTTGCACAGAACACAATTTCACATCATTCTGGGTTCATTTGTGTGAAAACAAGGTCCAATCAGGCTGAAACGCTACAAGAAGGTAGAATCTATTGAGTTGTAAGTGATCTGAACGTTTCAAGATGATCGCACATTCCTATAGGGGGTAAAACCATGTCCCAAAGGTCACCGGGCCTGGTGTCTCTTTAAAGAAGTAGTCCAGTTACACATTTGTGGGCTTATAACTTGGCTTCTGAATTTCCCTGAGAGATCAGGTTTGTTTTAGTATACTCCAATCAACAGCCCCTACAACCACAAAAAGGAATGGAGTCATTAGCACTTATGGTTTTTAAATGGCACCCAGAATTATGTTGCACGAAGCACAATTTCACATTATTCTGGGTTCATTTGTGTGAAAACAAGGTCCAATCAGGCTGAAACGTTACAGGAAGGTAGAATCTATTGAGTTGTAAGTGATCTGAACGTTTCATGATGATAGCACTTTCCTAAGGGGGTCAAACCATGTCCCAAAGGTCACCGGGCCTGGTGTCTCTTTAAAGAAGTAGTCCAGTTACACATTTGTGGGCTTATAACTTGGCTTCTGAATTTCCCTGAGAGATCAGGTTTGTTTTAGTATACTCCAATCAACAGCCCCTACAACCACAAAAAGGAATGGAGTCATTAGCACTTATGGTTTTTAAATGGCACCCAGAATTATGTTGCACGAAGCACAATTTCACATTATTCTGGGTTCATTTGTGTGAAAACAAGGTCCAATCAGGCTGAAACGTTACAGGAAGGTAGAATCTATTGAGTTGTAAGTGATCTGAACGTTTCATGATGATAGCACTTTCCTAAGGGGGTCAAACCATGTCCCAAATGTCACCGGATCTGGTGTCAATTCAAAGAAGTAGTCCAGTTACACATTTGTGGGCTTATAACTTGGCTTCTGAATGTCCTAGAGAGATCAGGTTTGTTTTAATGTACTCCAATCAACAGCCCCTACAACCACAAAAAGGAATGGAGTCATTAGCACTTATGGTTTTTAAATGGCACCCAGAATTATGTTGCACGAAGCACAATTTCACATCATTCTGGGTTCATTTGTGTGAAAACAAGGTCCAATCAGGCTGAAACGTTACAGGAAGGTAGAATCTATTGAGTTGTAAGTGATCTGAACGTTTCATGATGATAGCACATTCCTATAGGGGGTCAAACCATGTCCCAAAGGTCACCGGGCCTGGTGTCACTTTAAAGAAGTAGTCCAGTTACACCTTTGAGGGCTTATAACTTGGCTTCTGAATGTCCTAGAGAGATCAGGTTTGTTTTAGTGTACTCCAATCAACAGCCCCTACAGCCTCAAAAAGGAATGGAGTCATTAGCACTTATGGTTTTTAAATGGCACCCAGAATTATGTTGCACGAAGCACAATTTCACATCATTCTGGGTTCATTTGTGTGAAAACAAGGTCCAATCAGGCTGAAACGTTACAGGAAGGTAGAATCTATTGAGTTGTAAGTGATCTGAACGTTTCATGATGATAGCACTTTCCTAAGGGGGTCAAACCATGTCCCAAAGGTCACCGGATCTGGTGTCAATTTAAAGAAGTAATCCAGTTACACATTTGTGGGCTTATAACTTGGCTTCTGAATGTCCTAGAGAGATCAGGTTTGTTTTAGTGTACTCCAATCAACAGCCCCTACAACCACAAAAAGGAATGGAGTCATTAGCACTTAAGGTTTGTAAATGGCACCCAGAATTATGTTGCACGAAGCACAATTTCACATCATTCTGGGTCCATTTGTGTGAAAACAAGGTCCAATCAGGCTGAAACGCTACAAGAAGGTGGAACCTATTGAGTTGTAAGTGATCTGAACGTTTCAAGATGATCGCACATTCCTATAGGGGGTAAAACCATGTCCCAAAGGTCACCGGGCCTGGTGTCTCTTTAAAGAAGTAGTCCAGTTACACATTTGTGGGCTTATAACTTGGCTTCTGAATGTCCCTGAGAGATCAGGTTTGTTTTAGTATACTCCAATCAACAGCCCCTA
The DNA here is from genome assembly GCF_043380555.1 of Nothobranchius furzeri. NCBI lineage: Eukaryota > Metazoa > Chordata > Actinopteri > Cyprinodontiformes > Nothobranchiidae > Nothobranchius > Nothobranchius furzeri. The sequence goes on from NC_091741.1 coordinate 2,839,134, forward strand.
CAACCACAAAAAGGAATGGAGTCATTAGCACTTATGGTTTTTAAATGGCACCCAGAATTATGTTGCACGAAGCACAATTTCACATCATTCTGGGTTCATTTGTGTGAAAACAAGGTCCAATCAGGCTGAAACGCTACAAGAAGGTAGAATCTATTGAGTTGTAAGTGATCTGAACGTTTCATGATGATAGCACTTTCCTAAGGGGGTCAAACCATGTCCCAAAGGTCACCGGATCTGGTGTCAATTCAAAGAAGTAGTACAGTTACACCTTTGTGGGCTTATAACTTGGCTTCTGAATGTCCTAGAGAGATCAGGTTTGTTTTAATGTACTCCAATCAACAGCCCCTACAACCACAAAAAGGAATGGAGTCATTAGCACTTATGGTTTGTAAATGGCACCCAGAATTATGTTGCACGAAGCACAATTTCACATCATTCTGGGTTCATTTGTGTGAAAACAAGGTCCAATCAGGCTGAAACGCTACAAGAAGGTAGAATCTATTGAGTTGTAAGTGATCTGAACGTTTCATGATGATAGCACTTTCCTAAGGGGGTCAAACCATGTCCCAAAGGTCACCGGATCTGGTGTCAATTCAAAGAAGTAGTCCAGTTACACCTTTGTGGGCTTATAACTTGGCTTCTGAATGTCCTAGAGAGATCATGTTTGTTTTAATGTACTCCAATCAACAGCCCCTACAACCACAAAAAGGAATGGAGTCATTAGCACTTATGGTTTGTAAATGGCACCCAGAATTACGTTGCACAGAACACAATTTCACATCATTCTGGGTTCATTTGTGTGAAAACAAGGTCCAATCAGGCTGAAACGCTACAAGAAGGTAGAATCTATTGAGTTGTAAGTGATCTGAACGTTTCAAGATGATCGCACATTCCTATAGGGGGTAAAACCATGTCCCAAAGGTCACCGGGCCTGGTGTCTCTTTAAAGAAGTAGTCCAGTTACACATTTGTGGGCTTATAACTTGGCTTCTGAATTTCCCTGAGAGATCAGGTTTGTTTTAGTATACTCCAATCAACAGCCCCTACAACCACAAAAAGGAATGGAGTCATTAGCACTTATGGTTTTTAAATGGCACCCAGAATTATGTTGCACGAAGCACAATTTCACATTATTCTGGGTTCATTTGTGTGAAAACAAGGTCCAATCAGGCTGAAACGTTACAGGAAGGTAGAATCTATTGAGTTGTAAGTGATCTGAACGTTTCATGATGATAGCACTTTCCTAAGGGGGTCAAACCATGTCCCAAATGTCACCGGATCTGGTGTCAATTCAAAGAAGTAGTCCAGTTACACATTTGTGGGCTTATAACTTGGCTTCTGAATGTCCTAGAGAGATCAGGTTTGTTTTAATGTACTCCAATCAACAGCCCCTACAACCACAAAAAGGAATGGAGTCATTAGCACTTATGGTTTTTAAATGGCACCCAGAATTATGTTGCACGAAGCACAATTTCACATCATTCTGGGTTCATTTGTGTGAAAACAAGGTCCAATCAGGCTGAAACGTTACAGGAAGGTAGAATCTATTGAGTTGTAAGTGATCTGAACGTTTCATGATGATAGCACATTCCTATAGGGGGTCAAACCATGTCCCAAAGGTCACCGGGCCTGGTGTCACTTTAAAGAAGTAGTCCAGTTACACCTTTGAGGGCTTATAACTTGGCTTCTGAATGTCCTAGAGAGATCAGGTTTGTTTAAGTGTACTCCAATCAACAGCCCCTACAGCCTCAAAAAGGAATGGAGTCATTAGCACTTATGGTTTTTAAATGGCACCCAGAATTATGTTGCACGAAGCACAATTTCACATCATTCTGGGTTCATTTGTGTGAAAACAAGGTCCAATCAGGCTGAAACGTTACAGGAAGGTAGAATCTATTGAGTTGTAAGTGATCTGAACGTTTCATGATGATAGCACTTTCCTAAGGGGGTCAAACCATGTCCCAAAGGTCACCGGATCTGGTGTCAATTTAAAGAAGTAATCCAGTTACACATTTGTGGGCTTATAACTTGGCTTCTGAATGTCCTAGAGAGATCAGGTTTGTTTTAGTGTACTCCAATCAACAGCCCCTACAACCACAAAAAGGAATGGAGTCATTAGCACTTAAGGTTTGTAAATGGCACCCAGAATTATGTTGCACGAAGCACAATTTCACATCATTCTGGGTCCATTTGTGTGAAAACAAGGTCCAATCAGGCTGAAACGCTACAAGAAGGTGGAACCTATTGAGTTGTAAGTGATCTGAACGTTTCAAGATGATCGCACATTCCTATAGGGGGTAAAACCATGTCCCAAAGGTCACCGGGCCTGGTGTCTCTTTAAAGAAGTAGTCCAGTTACACATTTGTGGGCTTATAACTTGGCTTCTGAATGTCCCTGAGAGATCAGGTTTGTTTTAGTATACTCCAATCAACAGCCCCTACAACCACAAAAAGGAATGGAGTCATTAGCACTTATGGTTTTTAAATGGCACCCAGAATTATGTTGCACGAAGCACAATTTCACATCATTCTGGGTTCATTTGTGTGAAAACAAGGTCCAATCAGGCTGAAACGTTACAGGAAGGTAGAATCTATTGAGTTGTAAGTGATCTGAACGTTTCATGATGATAGCACTTTCCTAAGGGGGTCAAACCATGTCCCAAAGGTCACCGGATCTGGTGTCAATTCAAAGAAGTAGTCCAGTTACATATTTGTGGGCTTATAACTTGGCTTCTGAATGTCCTAGAGAGATCAGGTTTGTTTTAATGTACTCCAATTAACAGCCCCTACAACCACAAAAAGGAATGGAGTCATTAGCACTTATGGTTTGTAAATGGCACCCAGAATTACGTTGCACGAAGCACAATTTCACATCATTCTGGGTCCATTTGTGTGAAAACAAGGTCCAATCAGGCTGAAACGCTTTAAGAAGGTAGAATCTATTGAGTTGTAAGTGATCTGAACGTTTCAAGATGATCGCACATTCCTATCGGGGGTAAAACCATGTCCCAAAGGTCACCGGGCCTGGTGTCTCTTTAAAGAAGTAGTCCAGTTACACATTTGTGGGCTTATAACTTGGCTTCTGAATGTCCTAGAGAGATCAGGTTTGTTTTAGTGTACTCCAATCAACAGCCCCTACAACCACAAAAAGGAATGGAGTCATTAGCACTTATGGATTGTAAATGGCACCCAGTATTATGTTGCACGAAGCACTATTTCACAACATTCTGGGTCCATTTGTGTGAAAACAAGGTCCAATCAGGCTGAAACGTTACAGGAAGGTAGAATCTATTGAGTTGTAAGTGATCTGAACGTTTCATGATGATAGCACTTTCCTAAGGGGATCAAACCATGTCCCAAAGGTCACCGGATCTGGTGTCAATTTAAAGAAGTAGTCCAGTTAGACATTTGTGGGCTTATAACTTGGCTTCTGAATGTCCTAGAGAGATCAGGTTTGTTTTAGTATACTCCAATCAACAGCCCCTACAACCACAAAAAGGAATGGAGTCATTAGCACTTATGGTTTTTAAATGGCACCCAGAATTATGTTGCACGAAGCACAATTTCACATCATTCTGGGTTCATTTGTGTGAAAACAAGGTCCAATCAGGCTGAAACGTTACAGGAAGGTAGAATCTATTGAGTTGTAAGTGATCTGACCGTTTCATGATGATAGCACTTTCCTAAGGGGGTCAAACCATGTCCCAAAAGTCACCGGATCTGGTGTCAATTTAAAGAAGTAGTCCAGTTACACATTTGTGGGCTTATAACTTGGCTTCTGAATGTCCTAGAGAGATCAGGTTTGTTTTAGTATACTCCAATCAACAGCCCCTACAACCACAAAAAGGAATGGAGTCATTAGCACTTATGGTTTTTTAATGGCACCCAGAATTATGTTGCACGAAGCACAATTTCATATCATTCTGGGTTCATTTGTGTGAAAACAAGGTCCAATCAGGCTGAAACGTTACAGGAAGGTAGAATCTATTGAGTTGTAAGTGATCTGAACGGTTCATCATGATATCACTTTCCTAAGGGGGTCAAACCATGTCCCAAAGGTCACCGGATCTGGTGTCAATTTAAAGAAGTAGTCCAGTTACACATTGGTGGGCTTATAACTTGGCTTCTGAATGTCCTAGAGAGATCATGTTTGTTTTAGTGTACTCCAATCAACAGCCCCTACAACCACAAAAAGGAATGGAGTCATTAGCACTTATGGTTTGTAAATGGCACCCAGAATTATGTTGCACGAAGCACAATTTCACATCATTCTGGGTCCATTTGTGTGAAAACAAGGTCCAATCAGGCTGAAACGCTACAAGAAGGTAGAATCTATTGAGTTGTAAGTGATCTGAACGTTTCAAGATGATCGCACATTCCTATAGGCAGTAAAACCATGTCCCAAAGGTCACCGGGCCTGGTGTCACTTTAAAGATGTAGTCCAGTTACACCTTTGTGGGCTTATAACTTGGCTTCTGAATGTCCTAGAGAGGTTAGGTTTGTTTTAGTGTACTCCAATCAAAAGCCCCTACAACCACAAAAAGGAATGGAGTCATTAGCACTTATGGTTTGTAAATGGCACCCAGAATTATGTTGCACAAAGCACAATTTCACATCATTCTGGGTTCATTTGTGTGAAAACAAGGTCCAATCAGGCTGAAACGTTACAGGAAGGTAGAATCTATTGAGTCGTAAGTGATCTGAACGTTTCATGATGATAGCACTTTCCTAAGGGGGTCAAACCATGTCCCAAAGGTCACCGGATCTGGTGTCACTTTAAAGAAGTAGTCCAGTTACACATTTATAACTTGGCTTCTGAATGTCCCAGAGAGGTCAGGTTTGTTTTAGGGTACTCCAATCAACAGCCCCTACAACCACAAAAAGGAATGGAGTCATTAGCACTTATGGTTTTTAAATGGCACCCAGAATTATGTTGCACGAAGCACAATTTCACATCATTCTGGGTTCATTTGTGTGAAAACAAGGTCCAATCAGGCTGAAACGTTACAGGAAGGTAGAATCTATTGAGTTGTAAGTGATCTGAAAGTTTCATGATGATAGCACTTTCCTGAGGGGGTCAAACCATGTCCCAAAAGTCACCGGATCTGGTGTCATTTTAAAGAAGTAGTCCAGTTACACATTTGTGGCCTTATAACTTGGCTTCTGAATGTCCTAGAGAGATCAGGTTTGTTTTAATGTACTCCAATCAACAGCCCCTACAACAACAAAAAGGAATGGAGTCATTAGCACTTATGGTTTGTAAATGGCACCCAGAATTATGTTGCACGAAGCACAATTTCACATCATTCTGGGTTCATTTGTGTGAAAACAAGGCCCAATCAGGCTGAAATGTTACAGGAAGGTAGAATCTACTGAGTTGTAAGTGATCTGAACGTTTCATGATGATAGCACTTTCCTAAGGGGGTCAAACCATGTCCCAAAGGTCACCGGATCTGGTGTCAATTTAAAGAAGTAGTCCAGTTACACATTTGTGGGCTTATAACTTGGCTTCTGAATGTCCTAGAGAGATCAGGTTTGTTTTAGTGTACTCCAATCAACAGCCCCTACAACCACAAAAAGGAATGGAGTCATTAGCACTTATGGTTTGTAAATGGCACCCAGAATTATGTTGCACGAAGCACAATTTCACATCATTCTGGGTCCCTTTGTGTGAAAACAAGGTCCAATCAGGCTGAAACGCTACAAGAAGGTAGAATCTATTGAGTTGTAGGTGATCTGAACGTTTCAAGATGATCGCACATTCTTATAGGGGGTAAAACCATGTCCCAAAGGTCACCGGATCTGGTGTCAATTTAAAGAAGTAATCCAGTTACACATTTGTGGGCTTATAACTTGGCTTCTTAATGTCCTAGAGAGATCAGGTTTGTTTTAGTGTACTCCAATCAACAGCCCCTACAACCACAAAAAGGAATGGAGTCATTAGCACTTATGGTTTGTAAATGGCACCCAGAATTATGTTGCACGAACACAATTTCACATCATTCTGGGTCCATTTGTGTGAAAACAAGGTCCAATCAGGCTGAAACGTTACAGGAAGGTAGAATCTATTGAGTTGTAACTGATCTGAACGTTTCATGATGATAGCACTTTCCTAAGGGGGTCAAACCATGTCCCAAAGGTCACCGGATCTGGTGTCAATTTAAAGAAGTAGTCCAGTTACACATTTGTGGGCTTATAACTTGGCTTCTGAATGTCCTAGAGCGATCAGGTTTGTTTTGGTGTACTCCAATCAACAGCCCCTACAACCACAAAAAGGAATGGAGACATTAGCACTTATGGATTTAAATGGCACCCAGAATTATGTTGCACGAAGCACAATTTCACATCATTCTGGGTCCATTTGTGTGAAAACAAGGTCCAATCAGGCTGAAACGTTACAGGAAGGTAGAATCTACTGAGTTGTAAGTGATCTGAACGTTTCATGATGATAGCACTTTCCTAAGGGGGTCAAACCATGTCCCAAAGGTCACCGGATCTGGTGTCACTTTAAAGAAGTGGTCCAGTTACACATTTGTGGGCTTATAACTTGGCTTCTGAATGTCCTAGAGAGATCATGTTTGTTTTAGGTTACTCCAATCAACAGCCCCTACAACCACAAAAAGGAATGGAGTCATTAGCACTTATGGTTTGTAAATGGCACCCAGAATTATGTTGCACGAACACAATTTCACATCATTCTGGGTCCATTTGTGTGAAAACAAGGTCCAATCAGGCTGAAACGTTACAGGAAGGTAGAATCTATTGAGTTGTAAGTGATCTGAACGTTTCATGATGATAGCACTTTCCTAAGGGGGTCAAACCATGTCCCAAAGGTCACCGGATCTGGTGTCAATTTAAAGAAGTAGTCCAGTTACACATTTGTGGGCTTATAACTTGGCTTCTGAATGTCCTAGAGCGATCAGGTTTGTTTTGGTGTACTCCAATCAACAGCCCCTACAACCACAAAAAGGAATGGAGACATTAGCACTTATGGATTTAAATGGCACCCAGAATTATGTTGCACGAAGCACAATTTCACATCATTCTGGGTCCATTTGTGTGAAAACAAGGTCCAATCAGGCTGAAACGTTACAGGAAGGTAGAATCTACTGAGTTGTAAGTGATCTGAACGTTTCATGATGATAGTACTTTCCTAAGGGGGTCAAACCATGTCCCAAAGGTCACCGGATCTGGTGTCACTTTAAAGAAGAAGTCCAGTTACACATTTGTGGGCTTATAACTTGGCTTCTGAATGTCCTAGAGAGATCATGTTTGTTTTAGGGTACTCCAATCAACAGCCCCTACAACCACAAAAAGGAATGGAGTCATTAGCATTTATGGTTTTTAAATGGCACCCAGAATTATGTTGCACGAAGCACAATTTCACATCATTCTGGGTTCATTTGTGTGAAAACAAGGTCCAATCAGGCTGAAACGTTACAGGAAGGTAGAATCTATTGAGTTGTAAGTGATCTGAACGTTTCATGATGATAGCACTTTCCTAAGGGGGTCAAACCATGTCCCAAAGATCACCGGATCTGGTGTCAATTTTAAAGAAGTAGTCCAGTTACACATTTGTGGGCTTATAACTTGGCTTCTGAATGTCCTAGAGAGATCAGGTTTGTTTTAGTGTACTCCAATCAACAGCCCCTACAACCACAAAAAGGAATGGAGTCATTAGCCCTTATGGTTTTTAAATGGCACCCAGAATTATGTTGCACGAAGCACAATTTCACATCATTCTGGGTTCATTTGTGTGAAAACAAGGTCCAATCAGGCTGAAACGCTACAAGAAGGTAGAATCTATTGAGTTGTAAGTGATCTGAACGTTTCAAGATGATCGCACATTCCTATAGGGGGTAAAACCATGTCCCAAAGGTCACCGGGCCTGGTGTCACTTTAAAGATGTAGTCCAGTTACACCTTTGTGGGCTTATAACTTGGCTTCTAAATGTCCTAGAGAGGTTAGGTTTGTTTTGGTGTACTCCAATCAAAAGCCCCTACAACCACAAACAGGAATGGAGTCATTAGCACTTATGGTTTGTAAATGGCACCCAGAATTATGTTGCACGAAGCACAATTTCACATCATTCTGGGTTCATTTGTGTGAAAACAAGGTCCAATCAGGCTGAAACGTTACAGGAAGGTAGAATCTATTGAGTTGTAAGTGATCTGAACGTTTAATGATGATAGCACTTTCCTAGGGGATCAAACCATGTCCCAAAGGTCACCGGATCTGGTGTCAATTTAAAGAAGTAGTCCAGTTACACATTTGTGGGCTTATAACTTGGCTTCTGAATGTCCTAGAGAGATCAGGTTTGTTTTAGTATACTCCAATCAACAGCCCCTACAACCACATAAAGGAATGGAGTCATTAGCACTTATGGTTTTTAAATGGCACCCAGAATTATGTTGCACGAAGCACAATTTCACATCATTCTGGGTTCATTTGTGTGAAAACAAGGTCCAATCAGGCTGAAACGTTACAGAAAGGTAGAATCTATTGAGTTGTAAGTGATCTGAACGTTTCATGATGATATCACTTTCCTAAGGGGGTCAAACCATGTCCCAAAAGTCACCGGATCTGGTGTCAATTTAAAGAAGTAGTCCAGTTACACATTTGTGGGCTTATAACTTGGCTTCTGAATGTCCTAGAGAGATCAGGTTTGTTTTAATGTACTCCAATCAACAGCCCCTACAACCACAAAAAGGAATGGAGTCATTAGCACTTATGGTTTTTAAATGGCACCCAGAATTATGTTGCACGAAGCACAATTTCACATCATTCTGGGTTCATTTGTGTGAAAACAAGGCCCAATCAGGCTGAAACGTTACAGGAAGGTAGAATCTACTGAGTTGTAAGTGATCTGAACGTTTCATGATGATAGCACTTTCCTAAGGGGGTCAAACCATGTCCCAAAGGTCACCGGATCTGGTGTCAATTTAAAGAAGTAGTCCAGTTACACATTTGTGGGCTTATAACTTGGCTTCTGAATGTCCTAGAGCGATCAGGTTTGTTTTAGTGTACTCCAATCAACAGCCCCTACAACCACAAAAAGGAATGGAGTCATTAGCACCTATGGTTTGTAAATGGCACCCAGAATTATGTTGCACGAACACAATTTCACATCATTCTGGGTCCATTTGTGTGAAAACAAGGCCCAATAAGGCGGAAACGTTACAGGAAGGTAGAATCTATTGAGTTGTAAGTGATCTGAACGTTTCATGATGATAGCACTTTCCTAAGGGGGTCAAACCATGTCCCAAAGGTCACCGGATCTGGTGTCAATTTAAAGAAGTAGTCCAGTTACACATTTGTGGGCTTATAACTTGGCTTCTGAATGTCCTAGAGCGATCAGGTTTGTTTTAGTGTACTCCAATCAACAGCCCCTACAACCACAAAAAGGAATGGAGACATTAGCACTTATGGTTTTTAAATGGCACCCAGAATTATGTTGCACGAAGCACAATTTCACATCATTCTGGGTCCATTTGTGTGAAAACAAGGTCCAATCAGGCAGATCACTTACAACTCAATAGATTCTACCTTCCTGTAACGTTTCAGCCTGATTGGACCTTGTTTTCACACAAATGAACCCAGAATGATGTGAAATTGTGCTTAGTGCAGCATAATTCTGGGTGCCATTTAAAAACCATAAGTGCTAATGACTCCATTCCTTTTTGTGGTTGTAGGGGCTGTTGATTGGAGTATACTAAAACAAACCTGATCTCTCAGGGACATTCAGAAGCCAAGTTATAAGCCCACAAATGTGTAACTGGACTACTTCTTTAAAGAGACACCAGGCCCGGTGACCTTTGGGACATGGTTTTACCCCCTATAGGAATGTGCGATCATCTTGAAACGTTCAGATCACTTACAACTCAATAGGTTCCACCTTCTTGTAGCGTTTCAGCCTGATTGGACCTTGTTTTCACACAAATGGACCCAGAATGATGTGAAATTGTGCTTCGTGCAACATAATTCTGGGTGCCATTTACAAACCTTAAGTGCTAATGACTCCATTCCTTTTTGTGGTTGTAGGGGCTGTTGATTGGAGTACACTAAAACAAACCTGATCTCTCTAGGACATTCAGAAGCCAAGTTATAAGCCCACAAATGTGTAACTGGACTACTTCTTTAAATTGACACCAGATCCGGTGACCTTTGGGACATGGTTTGACCCCCTTAGGAAAGTGCTATCATCATGAAACGTTCAGATCACTTACAACTCAATAGATTCTACCTTCCTGTAACGTTTCAGCCTGATTGGACCTTGTTTTCACACAAATGAACCCAGAATGATGTGAAATTGTGCTTCGTGCAACATAATTCTGGGTGCCATTTAAAAACCATAAGTGCTAATGACTCCATTCCTTTTTGAGGTTGCAGGGGCTGTTGATTGGAGTACACTAAAACAAACCTGATCTCTCTAGGACATTCAGAAGCCAAGTTATAAGCCCTCAAAGGTGTAACTGGACTACTTCTTTAAAGTGACACCAGGCCCGGTGACCTTTGGGACATGGTTTGACCCCCTATAGGAATGTGCGATAATCACGAAACGTTCAGATCACTTACAACTCAATAGATTCTACCTTCTTGTAACGTTTCAGCCTGATTGGACCTTGTTTTCACACAAATGGACCCAGAATTATGTGAAATTGTGCTTCGTGCAACATAATTCTGGGTGCCATTTACAAACCATAAGTGCTAATGACTCCATTCCTTTTTGTGGTTGTAGGGGCTGTTGATTGGAGTACACTAAAACACACCTAACCTCTCTAGGACATTCAGAAGCCAAGTTATAAGCCCACAAATGTGTAACTGGACTACTTCTTTAAATGAGACACCAGGCCCGGTGACCTTTGGGACATGGTTTGACCCCCTTAGGAAAGTGCTATCATCATGAAACGTTCAGATCACTTACAACTCAGTAGATTCTACCTTCCTGTAACGTTTCAGCCTGATTGGACCTTGTTTTCACAAAAATGGACCCAGAATGATGTGAAATTGTGCTTCGTGCAACATAATTCTGGGTGCCATTTACAAACCTTAAGTGCTAATGACTCCATTCCTTTTTGTGGTTGTAGGGGCTGTTGATTGGAGTACACTAAAACAAACCTGATCTCTCTAGGACATTCAGAAGCCAAGTTATATGCCCTCAAAGGTGTAACTGGACTACATCTTTAAAGTGACACCAGGCCCGGTGACCTTTGGGACATGGTTTTACCCCCTATAGGAATGTGCGATCATCTTGAAACGTTCAGATCACTTACAACTCAATAGATTCTACCTTTTTGTAGCGTTTCAGCCTGATTGGACCTTGTTTTCACACAAATGGACCCAAAATGATGTGAAATTGTGCTTCGTGGAACATAATTCTGGGTGCCATTTACAAACCATAAGTGCTAATGACTCCATTCCTTTTTGTGGTTGTAGGGGCTGTTGATTGGAGTACACTAAAACAAACATGATCTCTCTAGGACATTCAGAAGCCAAGTTATAAGCCCACCAATGTGTAACTGGACTACTTCTTTAAATTGACACCAGATCCGGTGACCTTTGGGACATGGTTTGAACCCTTAGGAAAGTGCTATCATCATGAAACGTTCAGATCACTTACAACTCAATAGATTCTACCTTCCTGTAACGTTTCAGCCTGATTGGTCCTTGTTTTCACACAAATGAACCCAGAATGATGTGAAATTGTGCTTCGTGCAACATAATTCTAGGTGCCATTTAAAAACCATAAGTGCTAATGTCTCCATTCCTTTTTGTGGTTGTAGGGGCTGTTGATTGGAGTACACTAAAACAAACCTGACCTCTCTAGGACATTCAGAAGCCAAGTTATAAGCCCACAAATGTGTAACTGGACTACTTCTTTAAAGTGACACCAGATCCGGTGACCTTTGGGACATGGTTTGAACCCTTAGGAAAGTGCTATCATCATGAAACGTTCAGATCACTTACAACTCAATAGATTCTACCTTCCTGTAACGTTTCAGCCTGATTGGACCTTGTTTTCACACAAATGGACCCAGAATGATGTGAAATAGTGCTTCGTGCAACATAATTCTGGGTGCCATTTACAAACCATAAGTGCTAATGACTCCATTCCATTTTTAGCTTGTAGGGGCTGTTGATTAGAGTACACTAAAACAAACCTGATCTCTCTAGGATATTCAGAAGCCAAGTTATAAGCCCTCAAAGGTGTAACTGGACTAATTCTTTAAAGTGACACCAGGCCCGGTGACCTTTGGGACATGGTTTGACCCCCTATAGGAATGTGCGATCATCATGAAATGTTCAGATCACTTACAACTCAATAGATTCTACCTTCTTGTAACGTTTCAGCCTTATTGGACCTTGTTTTCACCTAAATGAACCCAGAATGATGTGAAATTGTGCTTCGTGCAACATAATTCTGGGTGCCATTTACAAACCATAAGTGCTAATGACTCCATAAGTGCTAATGACTCCATTCCTTTTTGAGGTTGTAGGGGATGTTGATTGGAGTACACTAAAACAAACATGATCTCTCTAGGACATTCAGAAGCCAAGTTATAAGCCCACCAATGTGTAACTGGACTACTTCTTTAAATTGACAGATCCGGTGACCTTTGGGACATGGTTTGAACCCCTTAGGAAAGTGCTATCATCATGAAACGTTCAGATCACTTACAACTCAATAGATTCTACCTTCCTGTAATGTTTCAGCCTGATTGGACCTTGTTTTCACACAAATGAACCCAGAATGATGTGAAATTGTGCATTGTGCAACATAATTCTGGGTGCCATTTACAAACCATAAGTGCTAATGACTCCATTCCTTTTTGTGGTTGTAGGGGCTGTTGATTGGAGTACACTAAAACAAACCTAACCTCTCTAGGACATTCAGAAGCCAAGTTATAAGCCCACAAAGGTGTAACTGGACTACTTGTTTAAAGTGACACCAGGCCCGGTGACCTTTGGGACATGGTTTTACCCCCTATAGGAATGTGCGATCATCTTGAAACGTTCAGATCACTTACAACTCAATAGATTCTACCTTCTTGTAGCGTTTCAGCCTGATAGGACCTTGTTTTCACACAAATGGACCCAGAATGATGTGAAATTGTGCTTCGTGCAACATAATTCTGGGTGCCATTTACAAACCATAAGTGCTAATGACTCCATTCCTTTTTGTGGTTGTAGGGGCTGTAGGTTGGAGTACATTAAAACAAACCTGATCTCTCAAGGACATTCAGAAGCCAAGTTATAAGTCCACAAATGTGTAACTGGACTACTTCTTTAAATTGACACCAGATCCGGTGACCTTTGGGACATGGTTTGACCCCCTAAGGAAAGGGCTATCATCATGAAACGTTCAGATCAATTACAACTCAATAGATTCTACCTTCCTGTAACGTTTCAGCCTGATTGGACCTTGTTTTCACACAAATGAACCCAGAATGATGTGAAATTGTGCTTAGTGCAGCATAATTCTGGGTGCCATTTAAAAACCATAAGTGCTAATGACTCCATTCCTTTTTGAGGTTGTAGGGGATGTTGATTGGAGTACACTAAAACAAACCTGATCTCTCTAGGACATTCAGAAGCCAAGTTATAAGCCCACCAATGTGTAACTGGACTACTTCTTTAAATTGACACCAGATCCGGTGACCTTTGGGACATGGTTTGAACCCCTTAGGAAAGTGCTATCATCATGAAACGTTCAGATCACTTACAACTCAATAGATTCTACCTTCCTGTAATGTTTCAGCCTGATTGGACCTTGTTTTCACACAAATGAACCCAGAATGATGTGAAATTGTGCATTGTGCAACATAATTCTGGGTGCCATTTAAAAACCATAAGTGCTAATGACTCCATTCCTTTTTGTGGTTGTAGGGGCTGTTGATTGGAGTACACTAAAACAAACCTAACCTCTCTAGGACATTCAGAAGCCAAGTTATAAGCCCACAAAGGTGTAACTGGACTACTTGTTTAAAGTGACACCAGGCCCGGTGACCTTTGGGACATGGTTTTACCCCCTATAGGAATGTGCGATCATCTTGAAACGTTCAGATCACTTACAACTCAATAGATTCTACCTTCTTGTAGCGTTTCAGCCTGATTGGACCTTGTTTTCACACAAATGGACCCAGAATGATGTGAAATTGTGCTTCGTGCAACATAATTCTGGGTGCCATTTACAAACCATAAGTGCTAATGACTCCATTCCTTTTTGTGGTTGTAGGGGCTGTTGATTGGAGTACATTAAAACAAACCTGATCTCTCTAGGACATTCAGAAGCCAAGTTATAAGCCCACAAAGGTGTAACTGGACTACTTCTTTAAAGTGACACCAGGTCCGGTGACCTTTGGGACATGGTTTGACCCCCTTAGGAAAGGGCTATCATCATGAAACGTTCAGATCACTTACAACTCAATAGATTCTACCTTCTTGTAGCGTTTCAGCCTGATTGGACCTTGTTTTCACACAAATGAACCCAGAATGATGTGAAATTGTGCTTCGTGCAACATAATTCTGGGTGCCATTTACAAACCATAAGTGCTAATGACTCCATTCCTTTTTGTGGTTGTAGGGGCTGTTGATTGGAGTATATTAAAACAAACCTGATCTCTCTAGGACATTCAGAAGCCAAGTTATAAGCCCACAAATGTGTAACTGGACTACTTCTTTAAATTGACACCAGATCCGGTGACCTTTGGGACATGGTTTGACCCCCTTAGGAAAGTGATATCATGATGAACCGTTCAGATCACTTACAACTCAATAGATTCTACCTTCCTGTAACGTTTCAGCCTGATTGGACCTTGTTTTCACACAAATGAACCCAGAATGATGTGAAATTGTGCTTCGTGCAACATAATTCTGGGTGCCATTAAAAAACCATAAGTGCTAATGACTCCATTCCTTTTTGTGGTTGTAGGGGCTGTTGATTGGAGTATACTAAAACAAACCTGATCTCTCTAGGACATTCAGAAGCCAAGTTATAAGCCCACAAATGTGTAACTGGACTACTTCTTTAAAGAGACACCAGGCCCGGTGACCTTTGGGACATGGTTTTACCCCCTATAGGAATGTGCGATCATCTTGAAACGTTCAGATCACTTACAACTCAATAGATTCTACCTTCCTGTAACGTTTCAGCCTGATTGGACCTTGTTTTCACACAAAAGAACCCAGAATGATGTGAAATTGTGCTTCGTGCAACATAATTCTGGGTGCCATTAAAAAACCATAAGTGCTAATGACTCCATTCCTTTTTGTGGTTGTAGGGGCTGTTGATTGGAGTATAATAAAACAAACCTTCTTCTCTCTAGGACATTCAGAAGCCAAGTTATAAGCCCACAAAGGTGTAACTGTACTACTTCTTTAAATTGACACCAGATCCTGTGACCTTTGGGACATGGTTTGACCCCCTTAGGAAAGTGCTATCATCATGAAACGTTCAGATCACTTACAACTCAATAGATTCTACCTTCCTGTAACATTTCAGCCTGATTGGACCTTGTTTTCACACAAATGAACCCAGAATGATGTGAAATTGTGCTTCGTGCAACATAATTCTGGGTGCCATTTAAAAACCATAAGTGCTAATAACTCCATTCCTGTTTGAGGTTGTAGGGGCTGTTGTTTGGAGTACAATAAAACAAACCTGATCTCTCTAGGACATTTAGAAGCCAAGTTATAAGCCCACAAATGTGTAACTGGACTACTTCTTTAAATTGACACCAGATCCGGTGACCTTTGGGACATGGTTTGACCCCCTTAGGAAAGTGCTATCATCATGAAACGTTCAGATCCCTTACAACTCAATAGATTCTACCTTCCTGCAACGTTTCACCCTGATTGGACCTTGTTTTCACACAAAGGAACCCAGAATGATGTGAAATTGTGCTTCGTGCAACATAAGTCTGGGTGCCATTTACAAACCATAAGTGCTAATGACTCCATTCCTTTTTGTGGTTGTAGGGGCTGTTGATTGGAGTACATTAAAACAAACCTGATCTCTCTAGGACATTCAGAAGCCAAGTTATAAGCCCACAAAGGTGTAACTGGACTACTTCTTTAAAGTGACACCAGGTCCGGTGACCTTTGGGACATGGTTTGACCCCCTTAGGAAAGGGCTATCATCATGAAACGTTCAGATCACTTACAACTCAATAGATTCTACCTTCTTGTAGCGTTTCAGCCTGATTGGACCTTGTTTTCACACAAATGAACCCAGAATGATGTGAAATTGTGCTTCGTGCAACATAATTCTGGGTGCCATTTACAAACCATAAGTGCTAATGACTCCATTCCTTTTTGTGGTTGTAGGGGCTGTTGATTGGAGTATATTAAAACAAACCTGATCTCTCTAGGACATTCAGAAGCCAAGTTATAAGCCCACAAATGTGTAACTGGACTACTTCTTTAAATTGACACCAGATCCGGTGACCTTTGGGACATGGTTTGACCCCCTTAGGAAAGTGATATCATGATGAACCGTTCAGATCACTTACAACTCAATAGATTCTACCTTCCTGTAACGTTTCAGCCTGATTGGACCTTGTTTTCACACAAATGAACCCAGAATGATGTGAAATTGTGCTTCGTGCAACATAATTCTGGGTGCCATTAAAAAACCATAAGTGCTAATGACTCCATTCCTTTTTGTGGTTGTAGGGGCTGTTGATTGGAGTATACTAAAACAAACCTGATCTCTCTAGGACATTCAGAAGCCAAGTTATAAGCCCACAAATGTGTAACTGGACTACTTCTTTAAAGAGACACCAGGCCCGGTGACCTTTGGGACATGGTTTTACCCCCTATAGGAATGTGCGATCATCTTGAAACGTTCAGATCACTTACAACTCAATAGATTCTACCTTCCTGTAACGTTTCAGCCTGATTGGACCTTGTTTTCACACAAAAGAACCCAGAATGATGTGAAATTGTGCTTCGTGCAACATAATTCTGGGTGCCATTAAAAAACCATAAGTGCTAATGACTCCATTCCTTTTTGTGGTTGTAGGGGCTGTTGATTGGAGTATAATAAAACAAACCTTCTTCTCTCTAGGACATTCAGAAGCCAAGTTATAAGCCCACAAAGGTGTAACTGTACTACTTCTTTAAATTGACACCAGATCCTGTGACCTTTGGGACATGGTTTGACCCCCTTAGGAAAGTGCTATCATCATGAAACGTTCAGATCACTTACAACTCAATAGATTCTACCTTCCTGTAACATTTCAGCCTGATTGGACCTTGTTTTCACACAAATGAACCCAGAATGATGTGAAATTGTGCTTCGTGCAACATAATTCTGGGTGCCATTTAAAAACCATAAGTGCTAATAACTCCATTCCTGTTTGAGGTTGTAGGGGCTGTTGTTTGGAGTACAATAAAACAAACCTGATCTCTCTAGGACATTTAGAAGCCAAGTTATAAGCCCACAAATGTGTAACTGGACTACTTCTTTAAATTGACACCAGATCCGGTGACCTTTGGGACATGGTTTGACCCCCTTAGGAAAGTGCTATCATCATGAAACGTTCAGATCCCTTACAACTCAATAGATTCTACCTTCCTGCAACGTTTCACCCTGATTGGACCTTGTTTTCACACAAAGGAACCCAGAATGATGTGAAATTGTGCTTCGTGCAACATAAGTCTGGGTGCCATTTACAAACCATAAGTGCTAATGACTCCATTCCTTTTTGTGGTTGTAGGGGCTGTTGATTGGAGAACACTAAAACAAACCTAACCTCTCTAGGACATTCAGAAGCCAAGTTATAAGCCCACAAAGGTGTAACTGGACTACTTCTTTAAAGTGACACCAGGCCCGGTGACCTTTGGGACATGGTTTTACCCCTATAGGAATGTGCGATCATCTTGAAACGTTCAGATTACTTACAACTCAATAGATTCTACCTTCCTGTAACGTTTCAGCCTGAATGGACCTTGTTTTCACACAAATGGACCCAGAATGATGTGAAATTGTGCTTTGTGCAACATAATTCTGGGTGCCATTTACAAACCATAAGTGCTAATGACTCCATTCCTTTTTGTGGTTGTAGGGGCCTTTGATTGGAGTACACTAAAACAAACCTGATCTCTCTAGGACATTCAGAAGCCAAGTTATAAGCCCACAAATGTGTAACTGGACTACTTCTTTAAATTGACACCAGATCCGGTGACCTTAGGGACATGGTTTGACCCCCTTAGGAAAGTGCTATCATCATGAAACGTTCAGATCACTTACAACTCAATAGATTCTACCTTCCTGTAACGTTTCAGCCTGATTGGACCTTGTTTTCACACAAATGAACCCAGAATGATGTGAAATTGTGCTTCGTGCAACATAATTCTGGGTGCCATTTACAAACCATAAGTGCTAATGACTCCATTCCTTTTTGTGGTTGTAGGGGCTGTTGATTGGAGTACACTAAAACAAACCTGATCTCTCTAGGACATTCAGAAGCCAAGTTATAAGTCCTCAAAGGTGTAACTGGACTACTTCTTTAAAGTGACACCAGGCCGGGTGACCTTTGGGACATGGTTTGACCCCCTATAGGAATGTGCGATCATCTTGAAACGTTCAGATCACTTACAACTCAATAGGTTCTACCTTCTTGTAGCGTTTCAGCCTTATTGGACCTTGTTTTCACACAAATGGACCCAGAATGATGTGAAATTGTGCTTCGTGCAACATAATTCTGGGTGCCATTTACAAACCTTAAGTGCTAATGACTCCATTCCTTTTTGTGTTTGTAGGGGCTGTTGATTGGAGTACACTAAAACAAACCTGATCTCTCTAGGACATTCAGAAGCCAAGTTATAAGCCCACAAATGTGTAACTGGACTACTTCTTTAAATTGACACCAGATCCAGTGACCTTTGGGACATGGTTTGACCCCCTTAGGAAAGTGCTATCATCATGAAACGTTCAGATCACTTACAACTCAATAGATTCTACCTTCCTGTAACGTTTCAGCCTGATTGGACCTTGTTTTCACACAAATGAACCCAGAATGATGTGAAATTGTGCTTCGTGCAACATAATTCTGGGTGCCATTTAAAAACCATAAGTGCTAATGACTCCATTCCTTTTGGAGGTTGTAGGGGCTGTTGATTGGAGTACACTAAAACAAACCTGATCTCTCTAGGACATTCAGAAGCCAAGTTATAAGCCCTCAAATGTGTAACTGGACTACTTCTTTAAAGTGACACCAGGCCGGGTGACCTTTGGGACATGGTTTGACCCCCTATAGGAATGTGCGATCATCATGAAACGTTCAGATCACTTACAACTCAATAGATTCTACCTTCTTGTAATGTTTCAGCCTGATTGGACCTTGTTTTCACACAAATGGACCCAGAATGATGTGGAATTGTGCTTCGTGCAACATAATTCTGGGTGCCATTTACAAACCATAAGTGCTAATGACTCCATTCCTTTTTGTGGTTGTAGGGGCTGTTGGTTGGAGTACATTAAAACAAACCTGATCTCTCTAGGACATTCAGAAGCCAAGTTATAAGCCCACAAATGTGTAACTGGACTACTTCTTTAAATTGACACCAGATCCGGTGACCTTTGGGACATGGTTTGACCCCCTTAGGAAAGCGCTATCATCATGAAACGTTCAGATCACTTACAACTCAATAGATTCTACCTTCTTGTAGCGTTTCAGCCTGAATTGACCTTGTTTTAACACAAATGAACCCAGAATGATGTGAAATTGTGCTTTGTGCAACGTAATTCTGGGTGCCATTTAAAAACCATAAGTGCTAATGACTCCATTCCTTTTTGTGGTTGTAGGGGCTGTTGATTGGAGTATACTAAAACAAACCTGATCTCTCAGGGACATTCAGAAGCCAAGTTATAAGCCCACAAATGTGTAACTGGACTACTTCTTTAAAGAGACACCAGTCCCGGTGACCTTTGGGACATGGTTTTACCCCCTATAGGAATGTGTGATCATCTTGAAACGTTCAGATCACTTACAACTCAATAGGTTCCACCTTCTTGTAGCGTTTCAGCCTGATTGGACCTTGTTTTCACACAAATGGACCCAGAATGATGTGAAATTGTGCTTC
The DNA here is from genome assembly GCF_043380555.1 of Nothobranchius furzeri. NCBI lineage: Eukaryota > Metazoa > Chordata > Actinopteri > Cyprinodontiformes > Nothobranchiidae > Nothobranchius > Nothobranchius furzeri. The sequence continues at coordinate 2,859,220 of NC_091741.1, forward strand.
GTGCAACATAATTCTGGGTGCCATTTACAAACCTTAAGTGCTAATGACTCCATTCCTTTTTGTGGTTGTAGGGGCTGTTGATTGGAGTACACTAAAACAAACCTGATCTCTCTAGGACATTCAGAAGCCAAGTTATAAGCCCACAAATGTGTAACTGGACTACTTCTTTAAATTGACACCAGATCCGGTGACCTTTGGGACATGGTTTGACCCCCTTAGGAAAGTGCTATCATCATGAAACATTCAGATCACTTACAACTCAATAGATTCTACCTTCCTGTAACGTTTCAGCCTGATTGGACCTTGTTTTCACACAAATGAACCCAGAATGATGTGAAATTGTGCTTCGTGCAACATAATTCTGGGTGCCATTTAAAAACCATAAGTGCTAATGACTCCATTCCTTTTTGAGGTTGCAGGGGCTGTTGATTGGAGTACACTAAAACAAACCTGATCTCTCTAGGACATTCAGAAGCCAAGTTATAAGTCCTCAAAGGTGTAACTGGACTACATCTTTAAAGTGACACCAGGCCCGGTGACCTTTGGGATATGGTTTGACCCCCTATAGGAATGTGCAATAATCACGAAACTTTCAGATCACTTACAACTCAATAGATTCTACCTTCTTGTAACGTTTCAGCCTGATTGGACCTTGTTTTCACACAAATGGACCCAGAATGATGTGAAATTGTGCTTCGTGCAACATAATTCTGGGTGCCATTTACAAACCATAAGTGCTAATGACTCCATTCCTTTTTGTGGTTGTAGGGGCTGTTGATTGGAGTACACTAAAACAAACCTAACCTCTCTAGGACATTCAGAAGCCAAGTTATAAGCCCACAAATGTGTAACTGGACTACTTCTTTAAAGAGACACCAGGCCCGGTGACCTTTGGGACATGGTTTGACCCCCTTAGGAAAGTGCTATCATCATGAAACGTTCAGATCACTTACAACTCAGTAGATTCTACCTTCTTGTAACGTTTCAGCCTGATTGGACCTTGTTTTCACAAAAATGGACCCAGAATGATGTGAAATTGTGCTTCGTGCAACATAATTCTGGGTGCCATTTACAAACCATAAGTGCTAATGACTCCATTCCTTTTTGTGGTTGTAGGGGCTGTTGATTGGAGTACACTAAAACAAACCTAACCTCTCTAGGACATTCAGAAGCCAAGTTATAAGCCCACAAATGTGTAACTGGACAACTTCTTTAAAGAGACACCAGGCCCGGCGACCTTTGGGACATGGTTTGACCCCCTTAGGAAAGTGCTATCATCATGAAACGTTCAGATCACTTACAACTCAGTAGATTCTACCTTCCTGTAATGTTTCAGCCTGATTGGACCTTGTTTTCACAAAAATGGACCCAGAATGATGTGAAATTGTGCTTCGTGCAACATAATTCTGGGTGCCATTTACAAACCTTAAGTGCTAATGACTCCATTCCTTTTTGTGGTTGTAGGGGCTGTTTATTGGAGTACACTAAAACAAACCTGATCTCTCTAGGACATTCAGAAGCCAAGTTATAAGCCCACAAATGTGTAACTGGACTACTTCTTTAAATTGACACCAGGCCCGGTGACCTTTGGGACATGGTTTGACCCCCTATTGGAATGTGCGATCATCATGAAACGTTCAGATCACTTACAACTCAATAGATTCTACCTTCTTGTAACGTTTCAGCCTGATTGGACCTTGTTTTCACACAAATGGACCCAGAATGATGGGAAATTGTGCTTCGTGCAACATAATTCTGGGTGCCATTTACAAACCATGAGTGCTAATGACTCCATTCCTTTTTGTGGTTGTAGGGGCTGTTGGATGGAGTACATTAAAACAAACCTGATCTCTCTAGGACATTCAGAAGCCAAGTTATAAGCCCACAAATGTGTAACTGGACTACTTCTTTAAATTGACACCAGATCCGGTGACCTTTGGGACATGGTTTGACCCCCTAAGGAAAGGGCTATCATCATGAAACGTTCAGATCACTTACAACTCAATAGATTCTACCTTCCTGTAACGTTTCAGCCTGATTGGACCTTGTTTTCACACAAATGAACCCAGAATGATGTGAAATTGTGCTTAGTGCAGCATAATTCTGGGTGCCATTTAAAAACCATAAGTGCTAATGACTCCATTCCTTTTTGAGGTTGTAGGGGATGTTGATTGGAGTACACTAAAACAAACCTGATCTCTCTAGGACATTCAGAAGCCAAGTTATAAGCCCACCAATGTGTAACTGGACTACTTCTTTAAATTGACACCAGATCCAGTGACCTTTGGGACATGGTTTGAACCCCTTAGGAAAGTGCTATCATCATGAAACGTTCAGATCACTTACAACTCAATAGATTCTACCTTCCTGTAATGTTTCAGCCTGATTGGACCTTGTTTTCACACAAATGAACCCAGAATGATGTGAAATTGTGCATTGTGCAACATAATTCTGGGTGCCATTTACAAACCATAAGTGCTAATGACTCCATTCCTTTTTGTGGTTGTAGGGGCTGTTGATTGGAGTACACTAAAACAAACCTAACCTCTCTAGGACATTCAGAAGCCAAGTTATAAGCCCACAAAGGTGTAACTGGACTACTTGTTTAAAGTGACACCAGGCCCGGTGACCTTTGGGACATGGTTTTACCCCCTATAGGAATGTGCGATCATCTTGAAACGTTCAGATCACTTACAACTCAATAGATTCTACCTTCTTGTAGCGTTTCAGCCTGATTGGACCTTGTTTTCACACAAATGGACCCAGAATGATGTGAAATTGTGCTTCGTGCAACATAATTCTGGGTGCCATTTACAAACCATAAGTGCTAATGACTCCATTCCTTTTTGTGGTTGTAGGGGCTGTTGATTGGAGTACATTAAAACAAACCTGATCTCTCTAGGACATTCAGAAGCCAAGTTATAAGCCCACAAAGGTGTAACTGGACTACTTCTTTAAAGTGACACCAGGTCCGGTGACCTTTGGGACATGGTTTGACCCGCTTAGGAAAGGGCTATCATCATGAAACGTTCAGATCACTTACAACTCAATAGATTCTACCTTCTTGTAGCGTTTCAGCCTGATTGGACCTTGTTTTCACACAAATGAACCCAGAATGATGTGAAATTGTGCTTCGTGCAACATAATTCTGGGTGCCATTTACAAACCATAAGTGCTAATGACTCCATTCCTTTTTGTGGTTGTAGGGGCTGTTGATTGGAGTATATTAAAACAAACCTGATCTCTCTAGGACATTCAGAAGCCAAGTTATAAGCCCACAAATGTGTAACTGGACTACTTCTTTAAATTGACACCAGATCCGGTGACCTTTGGGACATGGTTTGACCCCCTTAGGAAAGTGATATCATGATGAACCGTTCAGATCACTTACAACTCAATAGATTCTACCTTCCTGTAACGTTTCAGCCTGATTGGACCTTGTTTTCACACAAATGAACCCAGAATGATGTGAAATTGTGCTTCGTGCAACATAATTCTGGGTGCCATTAAAAAACCATAAGTGCTAATGACTCCATTCCTTTTTGTGGTTGTAGGGGCTGTTGATTGGAGTATACTAAAACAAACCTGATCTCTCTAGGACATTCAGAAGCCAAGTTATAAGCCCACAAAGGTGTAACTGTACTACTTCTTTAAATTGACACCAGATCCTGTGACCTTTGGGACATGGTTTGACCCCCTTAGGAAAGTGCTATCATCATGAAACGTTCAGATCACTTACAACTCAATAGATTCTACCTTCCTGTAACATTTCAGCCTGATTGGACCTTGTTTTCACACAAATGAACCCAGAATGATGTGAAATTGTGCTTCGTGCAACATAATTCTGGGTGCCATTTAAAAACCATAAGTGCTAATAACTCCATTCCTGTTTGAGGTTGTAGGGGCTGTTGTTTGGAGTACAATAAAACAAACCTGATCTCTCTAGGACATTTAGAAGCCAAGTTATAAGCCCACAAATGTGTAACTGGACTACTTCTTTAAATTGACACCAGATCCGGTGACCTTTGGGACATGGTTTGACCCCCTTAGGAAAGTGCTATCATCATGAAACGTTCAGATCCCTTACAACTCAATAGATTCTACCTTCCTGCAACGTTTCACCCTGATTGGACCTTGTTTTCACACAAAGGAACCCAGAATGATGTGAAATTGTGCTTCGTGCAACATAATTCTGGGTGCCATTTACAAACCATAAGTGCTAATGACTCCATTCCTTTTTGTGGTTGTAGGGGCTGTTGATTGGAGAACACTAAAACAAACCTAACCTCTCTAGGACATTCAGAAGCCAAGTTATAAGCCCACAAAGGTGTAACTGGACTACTTCTTTAAAGTGACACCAGGCCCGGTGACCTTTGGGACATGGTTTTACCCCTATAGGAATGTGCGATCATCTTGAAACGTTCAGATCACTTACCACTCAATAGATTCTACCTTCTTGTAGCGTTTCAGCCTGATTGGACCTTGTTTTCACACAAATGGACCCAGAATGATGTGAAATTGTGCTTCGTGCAACATAATTCTGGGTGCCATTTACAAACCTTAAGTGCTAATGACTCCATTCCTTTTTGTGGTTGTAGGGGCTGTTGATTGGAGTACACTAAAACAAACCTGATCTCTCTAGGACATTCAGAAGCCAAGTTATAAGCCCACAAATGTGTAACTGGATTACTTCTTTAAATTGACACCAGATCCGGTGACCTTTGGAAAATGGTTTGACCCCCTTAGAAATGTGCGATCATCATGAAACGTTCAGATTACTTACAACTCAATAGATTCTACCTTCCTGTAACGTTTCAGCCTGAATGGACCTTGTTTTCACACAAATGGACCCAGAATGATGTGAAATTGTGCTTTGTGCAACATAATTCTGGGTGCCATTTACAAACCATAAGTGCTAATGACTCCATTCCTTTTTGTGGTTGTAGGGGCCTTTGATTGGAGTACACTAAAACAAACCTGATCTCTCTAGGACATTCAGAAGCCAAGTTATAAGCCCACAAATGTGTAACTGGACTACTTCTTTAAATTGACACCAGATCCGGTGACCTTAGGGACATGGTTTGACCCCCTTAGGAAAGTGCTATCATCATGAAACGTTCAGATCACTTACAACTCAATAGATTCTACCTTCCTGTAACGTTTCAGCCTGATTGGACCTTGTTTTCACACAAATGAACCCAGAATGATGTGAAATTGTGCTTCGTGCAACATAATTCTGGGTGCCATTTACAAACCATAAGTGCTAATGACTCCATTCCTTTTTGTGGTTGTAGGGGCTGTTGATTGGAGTACACTAAAACAAACCTGATCTCTCTAGGACATTCAGAAGCCAAGTTATAAGTCCTCAAAGGTGTAACTGGACTACTTCTTTAAAGTGACACCAGGCCGGGTGACCTTTGGGACATGGTTTGACCCCCTATAGGAATGTGCGATCATCTTGAAACGTTCAGATCACTTACAACTCAATAGGTTCTACCTTCTTGTAGCGTTTCAGCCTTATTGGACCTTGTTTTCACACAAATGGACCCAGAATGATGTGAAATTGTGCTTCGTGCAACATAATTCTGGGTGCCATTTACAAACCTTAAGTGCTAATGACTCCATTCCTTTTTGTGTTTGTAGGGGCTGTTGATTGGAGTACACTAAAACAAACCTGATCTCTCTAGGACATTCAGAAGCCAAGTTATAAGCCCACAAATGTGTAACTGGACTACTTCTTTAAATTGACACCAGATCCAGTGACCTTTGGGACATGGTTTGACCCCCTTAGGAAAGTGCTATCATCATGAAACGTTCAGATCACTTACAACTCAATAGATTCTACCTTCCTGTAACGTTTCAGCCTGATTGGACCTTGTTTTCACACAAATGAACCCAGAATGATGTGAAATTGTGCTTCGTGCAACATAATTCTGGGTGCCATTTAAAAACCATAAGTGCTAATGACTCCATTCCTTTTGGAGGTTGTAGGGGCTGTTGATTGGAGTACACTAAAACAAACCTGATCTCTCTAGGACATTCAGAAGCCAAGTTATAAGCCCTCAAATGTGTAACTGGACTACTTCTTTAAAGTGACACCAGGCCGGGTGACCTTTGGGACATGGTTTGACCCCCTATAGGAATGTGCGATCATCATGAAACGTTCAGATCACTTACAACTCAATAGATTCTACCTTCTTGTAATGTTTCAGCCTGATTGGACCTTGTTTTCACACAAATGGACCCAGAATGATGTGGAATTGTGCTTCGTGCAACATAATTCTGGGTGCCATTTACAAACCATAAGTGCTAATGACTCCATTCCTTTTTGTGGTTGTAGGGGCTGTTGGTTGGAGTACATTAAAACAAACCTGATCTCTCTAGGACATTCAGAAGCCAAGTTATAAGCCCACAAATGTGTAACTGGACTACTTCTTTAAATTGACACCAGATCCGGTGACCTTTGGGACATGGTTTGACCCCCTTAGGAAAGCGCTATCATCATGAAACGTTCAGATCACTTACAACTCAATAGATTCTACCTTCTTGTAGCGTTTCAGCCTGAATTGACCTTGTTTTAACACAAATGAACCCAGAATGATGTGAAATTGTGCTTTGTGCAACGTAATTCTGGGTGCCATTTACAAACCATAAGTGCTAATGACTCCATTCCTTTTTGTGGTTGTAGGGGCTGTTAATTGGAGTACATTAAAACAAACCTGCTCTCTCTAGGACATTCAGAAGCCAAGTTATAAGCCCACAAATATGTAACTGGACTACTTCTTTGAATTGACACCAGATCCGGTGACCTTTGGGACATGGTTTGACCCCCTTAGGAAAGTGCTATCATCATGAAACGTTCAGATCACTTACAACTCAATAGATTCTACCTTCCTGTAACGTTTCAGCCTGATTGGACCGTGTTTTCACACAAATGAACCCAGAATGATGTGAAATTGTGCTTCGTGCAACATAATTCTGGGTGCCATTTAAAAACCATAAGTGCTAATGACTCCATTCCTTTTTGTGGTTGTAGGGGCTGTTGATTGGAGTATACTAAAACAAACCTGATCTCTCAGGGACATTCAGAAGCCAAGTTATAAGCCCACAAATGTGTAACTGGACTACTTCTTTAAAGAGACACCAGTCCCGGTGACCTTTGGGACATGGTTTTACCCCCTATAGGAATGTGTGATCATCTTGAAACGTTCAGATCACTTACAACTCAATAGGTTCCACCTTCTTGTAGCGTTTCAGCCTGATTGGACCTTGTTTTCACACAAATGGACCCAGAATGATGTGAAATTGTGCTTCGTGCAACATAATTCTGGGTGCCATTTACAAACCTTAAGTGCTAATGACTCCATTCCTTTTTGTGGTTGTAGGGGCTGTTGATTGGAGTACACTAAAACAAACCTGATCTCTCTAGGACATTCAGAAGCCAAGTTATAAGCCCACAAATGTGTAACTGGACTACTTCTTTAAATTGACACCAGATCCGGTGACCTTTGGGACATGGTTTGACCCCCTTAGGAAAGTGCTATCATCATGAAACGTATAGATCACTTACAACTCAATAGATTCTACCTTCCTGTAACGTTTCAGCCTGATTGGACCTTGTTTTCACACAAATGAACCCAGAATGATGTGAAATTGTGCTTCGTGCAACATAATTCTGGGTGCCATTTAAAAACCATAAGTGCTAATGACTCCATTCCTTTTTGAGGTTGCAGGGGCTGTTGATTGGAGTACACTAAAACAAACCTGATCTCTCTAGGACATTCAGAAGCCAAGTTATAAGCCCTCAAAGGTGTAACTGGACTACATCTTTAAAGTGACACCAGGCCCGGTGACCTTTGGGATATGGTTTGACCCCCTATAGGAATGTGCAATAATCACGAAACTTTCAGATCACTTACAACTCAATAGATTCTACCTTCTTGTAACGTTTCAGCCTGATTGGACCTTGTTTTCACACAAATGGACCCAGAATGATGTGAAATTGTGCTTCGTGCAACATAATTCTGGGTGCCATTTACAAACCATAAGTGCTAATGACTCCATTCCTTTTTGTGGTTGTAGGGGCTGTTGATTGGAGTACACTAAAACAAACCTAACCTCTCTAGGACATTCAGAAGCCAAGTTATAAGCCCACAAATGTGTAACTGGACTACTTCTTTAAAGAGACACCAGGCCCGGTGACCTTTGGGACATGGTTTGACCCCCTTAGGAAAGTGCTATCATCATGAAACGTTCAGATCACTTACAACTCAGTAGATTCTACCTTCCTGTAACGTTTCAGCCTGATTGGACCTTGTTTTCACAAAAATGGACCCAGAATGATGTGAAATTGTGCTTCGTGCAACATAATTCTGGGTGCCATTTACAAACCATAAGTGCTAATGACTCCATTCCTTTTTGTGGTTGTAGGGGCTGTTGATTGGAGTACACTAAAACAAACCTGATCTCTCTAGGACATTCAGAAGCCAAGTTATAAGCCCACAAATGTGTAACTGGACTACTTCTTTAAATTGACACCAGATCCGGTGACCTTTGGGACATGGTTTGACCCCCTTAGGAAAGTGCTATCATCATGAAACGTTCAGATCACTTACAACTCAGTAGATTCTACCTTCCTGTAACGTTTCAGCCTGTTTGGACCTTGTTTTCACACAAATGAACCCAGAATGATGTGAAATTGTGCTTCGTGCAACATAATTCTGGGTGCCATTTACAAACCATAAGTGCTAATGACTCCATTCCTTTTTGAGGTTGTAGGGGCTGTTGATTGGAGTACACTAAAACAAACCTGATCTCCCTAGGACATTCAGAAGCCAAGTTATATGCCCTCAAAGGTGTAACTGGACTACTTCTTTAAATTGACACCAGGCCCGGTAACCTTTGGGACATGGTTTGACCCCCTATTGGAATGTGCGATCATCATGAAACGTTCAGATCACTTACAACTCAATAGATTCTACCTTCTTGTAACGTTTCAGCCTGATTGGACCTTGTTTTCACACAAATGGACCCAGAATGATGTGAAATTGTGCTTCGTGCAACATAATTCTGGGTGCCATTTAAAAACCATAAGTGCTAATGACTCCATTCCTTTTTGAGGTTGCAGGGGCTGTTGATTGGAGTACACTAAAACAAACCTGATCTCTCTAGGACATTCAGAAGCCAAGTTATAAGCCCTCAAAGGTGTAACTGGACTACTTCTTTAAGGTGACACCAGGCCCGGTGACCTTTGGGACATGGTTTGACCCCCTATAGGAATGTGCGATAATCACGAAACGTTCAGATCACTTACAACTCAATAGATTCTACCTTCTTGTAACGTTTCAGCCTGATTGGACCTTGTTTTCACACAAATGGACCCAGAATGATGTGAAATTGTGCTTCGTGCAACATAATTCTGGGTGCCATTTACAAACCTTAAGTGCTAATGACTCCATTCCTTTTTGTGGTTGTAGGGGCTGTTTATTGGAGTACACTAAAACAAACCTGATCTCTCTAGGACATTCAGAAGCCAAGTTATAAGCCCACAAATGTGTAACTGGACTACTTCTTTAAATTGACACCAGGCCCGGTGACCTTTGGGACATGGTTTGACCCCCTATTGGAATGTGCGATCATCATGAAACGTTCAGATCACTTACAACTCAATAGATTCTACCTTCTTGTAACGTTTCAGCCTGATTGGACCTTGTTTTCACACAAATGGACCCAGAATGATGGGAAATTGTGCTTCGTGCAACATAATTCTGGGTGCCATTTACAAACCATGAGTGCTAATGACTCCATTCCTTTTTGTGGTTGTAGGGGCTGTTGGATGGAGTACATTAAAACAAACCTGATCTCTCTAGGACATTCAGAAGCCAAGTTATAAGCCCACAAATGTGTAACTGGACTACTTCTTTAAATTGACACCAGATCCGGTGACCTTTGGGACATGGTTTGACCCCCTTAGGAAAGTGCTATCATCATGAAACGTTCAGATCACTTACAACTCAATAGATTCTACCTTCCTGTAACGTTTCAGCCTGATTGGACCTTGTTTTCACACAAATGAACCCAGAATGATGTGAAATTGTGCTTAGTGCAGCATAATTCTGGGTGCCATTTAAAAACCATAAGTGCTAATGACTCCATTCCTTTTTGAGGTTGTAGGGGATGTTGATTGGAGTACACTAAAACAAACCTGATCTCTCTAGGATATTCAGAAGCCAAGTTATAAGCCCACAAAGGTGTAACTGGACTACTTCTTTAAATTGACACCAGATCAGGTGACCTTTGGGACATGGTTTGACCCCCTTAGGAAAGTGCTATCATCATGAAATGTTCAGATCACTTACAACTCAATAGATTCTACCTTCTTGTAGCGTTTCAGCCTGATTGGACCTTGTTTTCACACAAATGAACACAGAATGATGTGAAATTGTGCTTCGTGCAACACAATTCCTTTTGGGCTACTTTTACAACATTCAAAAGTAGCCCAAAATGAATGCTTCATTAATTGAAGAATTCAGTTTGGGTTACTTTAGAAGAAAACCCAAATTGGAGACCTCCATTTTGGGTTACTTTTGAAGAAGCCCCAAAATGGAGGCCTCCATTTCCTCCATTTTGGGTTACTTTAGAAGAAGACCCAAATTGGAGGCCTCCATTTTGGGCTACTTTTGAAGAAGCCCCAAAATGGAGGCCTCCATTTCCTCCATTTTGGGATACTTTAGAAGAAGACCCAAATTGGAGGCCTCCATTTTGGGTTACTTTTGAAGAAGCCCCAAAATGAAGGCCTCCATTTCCTCCATTTTGGGTTACTTTAGAAGAAGACCCAAATTGGAGGCCTCCATTTTGGGTTACTTTTGAAGAAGCCCCAAAATGAAGGCCTCCACTTCCTCCATTTTGGGTTACTTTAGAAGAAGACCCAAATTGGAGGCCTCCATTTTGGGTTACTTTTGAAGAAGCACCAAAATGGAGGCCTACATTTCGGGCTTCTTTTGCATGTAGTTGAAAGTAACCCAAATTGAAGGCTTCCTTAATTGAAAAATTCAGTTTGGGTTACTTTAGAAGAAGACCCAAAATGGAGGCCTCCATCTTGGGTTACTTTTGAAGAAGCCCCAAAATGGAGGCCTCCATTTCCTCCATTTTGGGTTACTTTAGAAGAAGACCCAAATTGGAGGCCTCCATTTTGGGTTACTTTTGAAGAAGCACCAAAATTGAGTCTCCATTTCAGGTCTGGTGACCTTTGTGACTTCATTTGACCCTGTTAGGGTAACGTTCAGATCACTTACAACTCCATAGACTATACGTTCATGTGATGTTTCAGCCTTATTGGACCTTGTTTTCGCACAAATGGACCCAGAAATATGTGAAATTGTGCTTTGTGCAACATAATTCTGGGTGCCATTCAAAGACCATAAGTGCTTATTACTCCATTCCTTTTTGTGGTAGTAGGGGCTGTTAATTGGAGCATTTTAAAACCAACATGACCTCTCTAGGATATTCAGAAGCCAAGTTATAAGCCCACAAAGGTGTGTTACGAACCACACCTTTAAAGAAGAAGTGATCCAATGACCTTTGTGACAACATTTGACCCCCTAAGGAATGTGCTATCATCATGAAACACATGATTCATTTACAACTCAATAGATTGTACCTTCCTGTGATGTTTCAGCCTGATTGAAGCTTTTTTCAGAGAACTGGACCCATAATAATATGAACTTGTGCCTTGTGCAACATAGGTCTGGGTGCCATTTAAAAACTGTACATCCTATCCACTCCATTCATTCTGTTCTAGATACAGACCATTCATTGGAGTATTTTAAAACCAGCCTGACCTCTCTAGGATATTCAGAAGCCAAGTTATAAGCCCACAAAGGTGTAACCAGACACCTGACTATATCTGCTTGGACAAGCGTCCCGTAAGGGCGCTCGAAAAGGTCCGACGGCATCGATTTCGACGTGCGTCGATGAGATGGTAGCCGGGATGCACCACCCCAAATTTCGTGCGGCTACGCCAAACCGAATTCAAACGGCGGCCCAAAAGTGTGAAAATTTAGCTCAGGCTTCATTTGCGGCCTTCTGCCACTTGAGCCCCTTTTTGGCCGCCGTTCGGCCCACGTTGGTCCGAGGCGCACGAATTTTTTTTGGTGCATCCCAGCACTCGTCCGAACCACAGATTTCGAAATCGTGCCGGTCGCATCGTGTTAAGCGTCCGTTTGGGGCCTGAGGGCGGTTTTCCCTCCATTTTGCCATGTGCTCGGCAAATTGGCATTTCTCAACCGATTTTCACCAAACAAACATCGATTTGGCATGCCGCCGTCACCCCGATCTAGCCCAGGCAGTTTGGTAGCCGTAGCTCGTTGTTCCGGTGCTGTTCTGGGTCAGAGGTCAGAGAAAATGATGGATTTGGGCTGTTTTGGGGCTGAAAAACAGGGTTCTCCTCAACCTAGAGACTTGAAACTGAGAATGTTTCTTTAAATAGCTGACAGCTACAACATATGCAGTTTTCAAGTTGCTGGCTTATTCAGAAGGGTCAAGGTTCACAGCCTCTTGGTACAAGCAGAGAAAATGATGGATTTGGGCTGTTTTGGAGCTGAAAAACAGGGTTCTGCTCAACCTAGAGAGTTGACACTTGCACATTTCCTTTAGATAGCTGACAGCTACCACATACGTCGAGCTCGTGCCGGTCGCAACGTGCTAAGCGTCCGTTTGGGGCCTGAGGGCAGTTTTCCCTCCATTTTGCCATGTGCTCGGCAAAGTGGCGTTTCTCAACCGATTTTCACCAAACAAACGTCGATTTGGCATGCCGCCCTCACCCCGAGCTAGCCCAGGCAGTTTGGTAGCCGTAGCTCTTTGTTTCGGTTCTTTTCCGAACCCCAGGTCGCCAGAGGTCACGCTCTTTTTGGCCACAGCTCCTCAAGCGAACGCCCGATCCGTCCCGTTTTTGGAGAGGTGGTCCCCGTGGTGCCAAGCAATCATAATCCGCTGTCAAAATTGAAAAAAAAAAAAAAGTTGTGTCTGAGTTTGGCCAAAAAATGCCCTCTTAGACCCATCGCCTCAAAGAGGACTTGTGTTTTTCTGGTAGAAAGTGGAAAGAAAAAGTTCTGCTGGTGCCAGCGATGCCATCTTCGGATATGTTGTTCGGGGGCCAAGCACGAGTCCATCCGAGGTGGTTTGGTGGCAAAATATTTTGTTGTTCCGGAGATATAGCCCCCCAAAGTGCGCGATTTTTGCAAGTTTACAATGGCGCAATTCTAGCGCCGTGAGGGCTATCGAAAAGATGAGTAGATTTTTGCGCTCGTACCGGACTTCCGAACCAGAGAGTGTAAACAATTTTCGACTGCGCCCCTAGTGGCCGAACTTGGTCAGTGAGCAACGTAGCGTGACGCAACTAAAATATTATGATTCGGCATGTCCTTCTTTACAACATATGTGAATTTCATGTCCCTACGTGGAATTTAACTATTTTTAATGAATTAAAAGAGACCGGCAAAACCCTGGGCCCGAAACCACGATTTTTAGACCCTTTTTGGCTGCCGTTCGGCCATCGTTGATCCGAGGCGCCCGAAAACTCTTCTGGTGCATCCCAGCACTGGCCCGAAACACATACGTCGAGTTCGTGCCGGTCGCATCGTGTTAAGCGTCCGTTTGGAGCCGTACGGCACTTTTCCCGCCTTTTCTGCCATGTGCTCGGCAAAGTGGCATTTCTCAACCGATTTTCACCAAACAAACGTCGATTTGGCATGCCGCCGTCACCCAGAGCTAGCTCAGGCAGTTTGGTAGCCGAAGCTCGTTGTTCTGGTGCTGTTCTGGGTCAGAGGTCAGAAAAAAGATGGATTTCAGCTAAAAACGGGGTTCTCTTCAACCTCCAGACTTGACACTGATACTGTGTGCTCCTTGACCTCACAGGTCCATCATGTGTTAATTTCAGACAGATTGGAGCTTGTATCACAGGTTTTTCAACCAGAAATATGTGAAATTGTGCTTGGTGCGACATATTTCTGGGTGCCATTTTAAAACCATAAGTGCTGACGACTCCATTCCTTCTGCTGGTGATAGGGGCTGTTAATTGGAGTCATTTAAACCCAACCTGACCTCTCTAGGACATTCAGAAGCCAAGTTCTGAGCCTCCAAAGGTGTATCCGGACATTTGTCTTTAAGGCAGAAGTGATCCGGTGACCTTTGGGACATCATCTGACCCCCTTAGGAATGTGCTATCATAATGAAATGTACAGATAACTTACAACTCAATAGATTCTACCTTCCTGTTGTGTTTCAGCCAGATTGGACCTTGTTTTCACACAAAAGGAACCAACATTATGTGAAAATGTGCTTTGTGCGACATATTTCAGGGTGCTGTTTAAAAACCGTACGTGCTAATGACTCCATTCCTTCTGCTGGTGATAGGGGCTGTTAATTGGAGTCATTTAAACCCAACCTGACCTCTCTAGGACATTCAGAAGCCAAGTTATGAGCCTCCAAAGGTGTATCCGGACATTTTTCTTTAAGGCAGAAGTGATCCGCTGACCTTTGTGACATCATCTGACCCCCTTAGGAATGTGCTGTCATCATGAAACGTGCAGATCACTTACAACTCAATAGATTCTACCTTCCTGTGGTGTTTCAGCCAGATTGGTCCTTGTTTGAGGGAACTGGAACCAAAATTATGTGAAATTGTGCTTGGTGCAACATAATTCTGTGTGTGCCATTTAAAAACTGTACATCCTATCCACTCCACTCCTTCTGTTATCGATACAGACCATTAATTGGAGTATCTTAAAACAAATTTGACCTCTCTAGGACATTCATAAGCCAAGTTATGAGCCTCCAAAGGTGTATCCGGACATTTTTCTTTAGGTGACACCATGCTCGGTGACCTTTGGGCCATGGTTTGACCCCCTTAGGAAGGTGCTATCATCATGAAAAGTTCAGATCACTTATAACTCAATAGATTCTACCTTTCTGTGGTGTTTCAGCCTGATTGAAGCTCTTTTTCAGAGAACTGGATCCATAATAATGTGAAATTGTGCTTGGTGCAACATAGGTCTGGGGTCTGGGTCCCATTTAAACCCCATAAGTGCTATTGACTTGATTCCTTTTTCTGGTAGTAGGGGCTGTTAATTGGAGTATTTTAAAACAGACCTGATCTCTCTAGGACATTCAGAAGAAAAGTTATAAGCCCACAAATGTGTGATACGAACGACGCCTTTAAAGAACAAGTGATCCGATGACCTTTGTGACACCATTTGACCATCTTAGGAATGAGCTATCATCATGAAACGTTCAGATCACTTACAACTCGATAGATTCTACCTTCCTGTAACGTTTCAGCCTGATTGGACCTTGTTTTCACACAAATGAACCCAGAATGATGTGAAATTGTGCTTCGTGCAACATAATTCTGGGTGCCATTTGAAAACCATAAGTGCTAATGACTCCATTCCTTTTTGTGGTTGTAGGGGCTGTTGATTGGAGTATATTAAAACAAACCTGATCTCTCTAGGACATTCAGAAGCCACGTTATAAGCCCACAAATGTGTAACTGGACTACTTCTTTAAATTGACACCAGATCCGGTGACCTTTGGGACATGGTTTGACCCCCTTAGGAAAGTGCTATCATCATGAAACGTTCAGATCACTTACAACTCAATAGATTCTACCTTCTTGTAGCGTTTCAGCCTGATTGGACCTTGTTTTCACACAAATGAACCCAGAATGATGTGAAATTGTGCTTCGTGCAACATAATTCTGGGTGCCATTTAAAAACCATAAGGGCTAATGACTCCATTCCTTTTTGTGGTTGTAGGGGCTGTTGATTGGAGTACACTAAAACAAACCTGATCTCTCTAGGACATTCAGAAGCCAAGTTATAAGCCCACAAATGTGTAACTGGACTACTTCTTTAAATTGACACCAGATCCGGTGACCTTTGGGACATGGTTTGACCCCCTTAGGAAAGTGCTATCATCATGAAACGTTCAGATCACTTACAACTCAGTAGATTCTACCTTCCTGTAACGTTTCAGCCTGATTGGACCTTGTTTTCACACAAATGAACCCAGAATGATGTGAAATTGTGCTTCGTGCAACATAATTCTGGGTGCCATTTACAAACCATAAGTGCTAATGACTCCCTTCCTTTTTGTGGTTGTAGGGGCTGTTGATTGGAGTACATTAAAAAATACCTGATCTCTCTAGGACATTCAGAAGCCAAGTTAGAAGCCCACAAATGTGTAACTGGACTACTTCTTTAAAATTGACACCAGATCCCGTGATCTTTGGGACATGGTTTGACCCCCTTAGGAAAGTGCTATCATCATGAAACGTTCAGATCTTTTACAACTCAGTAGATTCTACCTTCCTGTAACGTTTCAGCCTGATTGGACCTTGTTTTCACACAAATGGACCCAGAATGATGTGAAATTGTGCTTCGTGCAACATAATTCTGGGTGCCATTTACAAACCATAAGAGCTAATGACTCCATTCCTTTTTGAGGTTGTAGGGGCTGTTGATTGGAGTACACTAAAACAAACCTGATCTCCCTAGGACATTCAGAAGCCAAGTTATATGCCCTCAAAGGTGTAACTGGACTACTTCTTTAAATTGACACCAGGCCCGGTGACCTTTGGGACATGGTTTGACCCCCTATTGGAATGTGCGATCATCATGAAACGTTCAGATCACTTACAACTCAATAGATTCTACCTTCTTGTAACGTTTCAGCCTGATTGGACCTTGTTTTCACACAAATGGACCCAGAATGATGTGAAATTGTGCTTCGTGCAACATAATTCTGGGTGCCATTTAAAAACCATAAGTGCTAATGACTCCATTCCTTTTTGAGGTTGCAGGGGCTGTTGATTGGAGTACACTAAAACAAACCTGATCTCTCTAGGACATTCAGAAGCCAAGTTATAAGCCCTCAAAGGTGTAACTGGACTACTTCTTTAAAGTGACACCAGGCCCGGTGACCTTTGGGACATGGTTTGACCCCCTATAGGAATGTGCGATAATCACGAAACGTTCAGATCACTTACAACTCAATAGATTCTACCTTCTTGTAACGTTTCAGCCTGATTGGACCTTGTTTTCACACAAATGGACCCAGAATGATGTGAAATTGTGCTTCGTGCAACATAATTCTGGGTGCCATTTACAAACCATAAGTGCTAATGACTCCATTCCTTTTTGTGGTTGTAGGGGCTGTTGATTGGAGTACACTAAAACAAACCTAACCTCTCTAGGACATTCAGAAGCCAAGTTATAAGCCCACAAATGTGTAACTGGACTACTTCTTTAAAGAGACACCAGGCCCGGTGACCTTTGGGACATGGTTTGACCCCCTTAGGAAAGTGCTATCATCATGAAACGTTCAGATCACTTACAACTCAGTAGATTCTACCTTCCTGTAACGTTTCAGCCTGATTGGACCTTGTTTTCACAAAAATGGACCCAGAATGATGTGAAATTGTGCTTCGTGCAACATAATTCTGGGTGCCATTTACAAACCTTAAGTGCTAATGACTCCATTCCTTTTTGTGGTTGTAGGGGCTGTTTATTGGAGTACACTAAAACAAACCTGATCTCTCTAGGACATTCAGAAGCCAAGTTATAAGCCCACAAATGTGTAACTGGACTACTTCTTTAAATTGACACCAGATCCGGTGACCTTTGGGACATGGTTTGACCCCCTTAGGAAAGTGATATCATCATGAAACGTTCAGATCACTTACAACTCAGTAGATTCTACCTTCCTGTAACGTTTCAGCCTGTTTGGACCTTGTTTTCACACAAATGAACCCAGAATGATGTGAAATTGTGCTTCGTGCAACATAATTCTGGGTGCCATTTACAAACCATAAGTGCTAATGACTCCATTCCTTTTTGAGGTTGTAGGGGCTGTTGATTGGAGTACACTAAAACAAACCTGATCTCCCTAGGACATTCAGAAGCCAAGTTATATGCCCTCAAAGGTGTAACTGGACTACTTCTTTAAATTGACACCAGGCCTGGTGACCTTTGGGACATGGTTTGACCCCCTATTGGAATGTGCGATCATCATGAAACGTTCAGATCACTTACAACTCAATAGATTCTACCTTCTTGTAACGTTTCAGCCTGATTGGACCTTGTTTTCACACAAATGAACCCAGAATGATGTGAAATTGTGCTTAGTGCAGCATAATTCTGGGTGCCATTTAAAAACCATAAGTGCTAATGACTCCATTCCTTTTTGAGGTTGTAGGGGATGTTGATTGGAGTACACTAAAACAAACCTGATCTCTCTAGGATATTCAGAAGCCAAGTTATAAGCCCACAAAGGTGTAACTGGACTACTTCTTTAAATTGACACCAGATCAGGTGACCTTTGGGACATGGTTTGACCCCCTTAGGAAAGTGCTATCATCATGAAACGTTCAGATCACTTACAACTCAATAGATTCTACCTTCTTGTAGCGTTTCAGCCTGATTGGACCTTGTTTTCACACAAATGAACCCAGAATGATGTGAAATTGTGCTTAGTGCAGCATAATTCTGGGTGCCATTTAAAAACCATAAGTGCTAATGACTCCATTCCTTTTTGAGGTTGTAGGGGATGTTGATTGGAGTACACTAAAACAAACCTGATCTCTCTAGGATATTCAGAAGCCAAGTTATAAGCCCACAAAGGTGTAACTGGACTACTTCTTTAAATTGACACCAGATCAGGTGACCTTTGGGACATGGTTTGACCCCCTTAGGAAAGTGCTATCATCATGAAACGTTCAGATCACTTACAACTCAATAGATTCTACCTTCTTGTAGCGTTTCAGCCTGATTGGACCTTGTTTTCACACAAATGAACACAGAATGATGTGAAATTGTGCTTCGTGCAACACAATTCCTTTTGGGCTACTTTTACAACATTCAAAAGTAGCCCAAAATGAATGCTTCATTAATTGAAGAATTCAGTTTGGGTTACTTTAGAAGAAAACCCAAATTGGAGACCTCCATTTTGGGTTACTTTTGAAGAAGCCCCAAAATGGAGGCCTCCATTTCCTCCATTTTGGGTTACTTTAGAAGAAGACCCAAATTGGAGGCCTCCATTTTGGGTTACTTTTGAAGAAGCCCCAAAATGGAGGCCTCCATTTCCTCCATTTTGGGTTACTTTAGAAGAAGACCCAAATTGGAGGCCTCCATTTTGGGTTACTTTTGAAGAAGCCCCAAAATGGAGGCCTCCATTTCCTCCATTTTGGGTTACTTTAGAAGAAGACCCAAATTGGAGGCCTCCATTTTGGGTTACTTTTGAAGAAGCCCCAAAATGAAGGCCTCCACTTCCTCCATTTTGGGTTACTTTAGAAGAAGACCCAAATTGGAGGCCTCCATTTTGGGTTACTTTTGAAGAAGCACCAAAATGGAGGCCTACATTTCGGGCTTCTTTTGCATGTAGTTGAAAGTAACCCAAATTGAAGGCTTCCTTAATTGAAAAATTCAGTTTGGGTTACTTTAGAAGAAGACCCAAAATGGAGGCCTCCATCTTGGGTTACTTTTGAAGAAGCCCCAAAATGGAGGCCTCCATTTCCTCCATTTTGGGTTACTTTAGAAGAAGACCCAAATTGGAGGCCTCCATTTTGGGTTACTTTTGAAGAAGCACCAAAATTGAGTCTCCATTTCAGGTCTGGTGACCTTTGTGACTTCATTTGACCCTGTTAGGGTAACGTTCAGATCACTTACAACTCCATAGACTATACGTTCATGTGATGTTTCAGCCTTATTGGACCTTGTTTTCGCACAAATGGACCCAGAAATATGTGAAATTGTGCTTTGTGCAACATAATTCTGGGTGCCATTTAAAGACCATAAGTGCTTATGACTCCATTCCTTTTTGTGGTAGTAGGGGCTGTTAATTGGAGCATTTTAAAACCAACATGACCTCTCTAGGATATTCAGAAGCCAAGTTATAAGCCCACAAAGGTGTGTTACGAACCACACCTTTAAAGAAGAAGTGATCCAATGACCTTTGTGACAACATTTGACCCCCTAAGGAATGTGCAATCATAATGAAACACATGATTCATTTACAACTCAATAGATTGTACCTTCCTGTGATGTTTCAGCCTGATTGAAGCTTTTTTCAGAGAGCTGGACCCATAATAATGTGAACTTGTGCTTGGTGCAACATAGGTCTGGGTGCCATTTAAAAACTGTACATCCTATCCACTCCATTCATTCTGTTCTAGATACAGACCATTCATTGGAGTATTTTAAAACAAGCCTGACCTCTCTAGGATATTCATAAGCCAAGTTATAAGCCCACAAAGGTGTAACCAGACACCTGACTATATCTGCTTGGACAAGCGTCCCGTAAGGGTGCTCGAAAAGGTCCGACGGCATCGATTTCGACGTGCGTCGATGAGATGGTAGCCGGGATGCACCACCCCAAATTTCGTGGGGCTACGCCAAACCGAATTCAAACGGCGGCCCAAAAGTGTGAAAATTTAGCTCAGGCTTCATTTGCGGCCTTCTGCCACTTGAGCCCCTTTTTGGCCGCCGTTCGGCCCACGTTGGTCCGAGGCGCACGAAAATTTTTTTGGTGCATCCCAGCACTGGTCCGAACCACAGATTTCGAAATCGTGCCGGTCGCTTTGTGGTAAGCGACCGTTTGGGGCCTGAGGGCGGTTTTCCCTCCATTTTGCCATGTGCTCGGCAAATTGGCATTTCTCAACCGATTTTCACCAAACAAACATCGATTTGGCATGCCGCCGTCACCCCGATCTAGCCCAGGCAGTTTGGTAGCCGTAGCTCGTTGTTCCGGTGCTGTTCTGGGTCAGAGGTCAGAGAAAATGATGGATTTGGGCTGTTTTGGGGCTGAAAAACAGGGTTCTCCTCAACCTAGAGACTTGAAACTGAGAATGTTTCTTTAAATAGCTGACAGCTACAACATATGCAGTTTTCAAGTTGCTGGCTTATTCAGAAGGGTCAAGGTTCACAGCCTCTTGGTACAAGCAGAGAAAATGATGGATTTGGGCTGTTTTGGAGCTGAAAAACAGGGTTCTGCTCAACCTAGAGAGTTGACACTTGCACATTTCCTTTAGATAGCTGACAGCTACCACATACGTCGAGCTCGTGCCGGTCGCAACGTGCTAAGCGTCCGTTTGGGGCCTGAGGGCAGTTTTCCCTCCATTTTGCCATGTGCTCGGCAAAGTGGCGTTTCTCAACCGATTTTCACCAAACAAACGTCGATTTGGCATGCCGCCGTCACCCCGAGCTAGCCCAGGCAGTTTGGTAGCCGTAGCTCTTTGTTTCGGTGCTTTTCCGAACCCCAGGTCGCCAGAGGTCACGCTCTTTTTGGCCACAGCTCCTCAAGGGAACGCCCGATCCGTCCCGTTTTTGGAGAGGTGGTCCCCGTGGTGCCAAGCAATCATAATCCGCTGTCAAAATTGAAAAAAAAAATGTTGTGTCTGAGTTTGGCCAAAAAATGCCCTCTTAGACCCATCGCCTCAAAGAGGACTTGTGTTTTTCTGGTAGAAAGTGGAAAGAAAAAGTTCTGCTGGTGCCAGCGATGCCATCTTCGGATATGTTGTTCGGGGGCCAAGCACAAGTCCATCCGAGGTGGTTTGGTGGCAAAATATTTTGTGGTTCCGGAGATATAGCCCCCCAAAGTGCGCGATTTTTGCAAGTTTACAATGGCGCAATTCTAGCGCCGTGAGGGCTATCAAAAAGACAAGTAGATTTTTGCGCTCGTACCGGACTTCCGAACCAGAGAGTGTAAACAATTTTTGACTGCGCCCCCTAGTGGCCGAACTTGGT
This sequence comes from Nothobranchius furzeri, assembly GCF_043380555.1. NCBI lineage: Eukaryota > Metazoa > Chordata > Actinopteri > Cyprinodontiformes > Nothobranchiidae > Nothobranchius > Nothobranchius furzeri. The sequence continues at coordinate 2,881,017 of NC_091741.1, forward strand.
CAGTGAGCGACGTAGCGTGACGCAACTAAAATATTATGATTTGGCATGTCCTTCTTTACAACATATGTGAATTTCATGTCCCTACGTGGAATTTAACTATTTTTAATGAATTAAAAGAGACCGGCAAAACCCTAGGCCCGAAACCACGATTTTTAGACCCTTTTAGGCTGCCGTTCGGCCATCGTTGATCCAAGGCGCCCGAAAACTCTTCTGGTGCATCCCAGCACTGGCCCGAAACACATACGTCGAGTTCGTGCCGGTCGCATCGTGTTAAGCGTCCGTTTGGGGCCGTACGGCACTTTTCCCGCCTTTTCTGCCATGTGCTCGGCAAAGTGGCATTTCTCAACCGATTTTCACCAAACAAACGTCGATTTGGCATGCCGCCGTCACCCAGAGCTAGCTCAGGCAGTTTGGTAGCCGTAGCTCGTTGTTCTGGTGCTGTTCTGGGTCAGAGGTCAGAAAAAAGATGGATTTCAGCTAAAAACGGGGTTCTCTTCAACCTCCAGACTTGACACTGATACTGTGTGCTCCTTGACCTCACAGGTCCATCATGTGTTAATTTCAGACAGATTGGAGCTTGTATCACAGGTTTTTCAACCAGAAATATGTGAAATTGTGCTTGGTGCGACATATTTCTGGGTGCCATTTAAAAACCATAAGTGCTGACGACTCCATTCCTTCTGCTGGTGATAGGGGCTGTTAATTGGAGTCATTTAAACCCAACCTGACCTCTCTAGGACATTCAGAAGCCAAGTTCTGAGCCTCCAAAGGTGTATCCGGACATTTGTCTTTAAGGCAGAAGTGATCCGGTGACCTTTGGGACATCATCTGACCCCCTTAGGAATGTGCTATCATGATGAAATGTACAGATAACTTACAACTCAATAGATTCTACCTTCCTGTTGTGTTTCAGCCAGATTGGACCTTGTTTTCACACAAAAGGAACCAATATTATGTGAAAATGTGCTTTGTGCGACATATTTCAGGGTGCTGTTTAAAGACCGTAAGTGCTAATGACTCCATTCCTTCTGCTGGTGATAGGGGCTGTTAATTGGAGTCATTTAAACCCAACCTGACCTCTCTAGGACATTCAGAAGTCAAGTTATGAGCCTCCAAAGGTGTATACGGACATTTTTCTTTAAGGCAGAAGTGATCCGGTGACCTTTGTGACATCATCTGTCCCCCTTAGGAATGTGCTGTCATCATGAAACGTGCAGATCACTTACAACTCAATAGATTCTACCTTCCTGTGGTGTTTCAGCCAGATTGGACCTTGTTTGAGGGAACTGGAACCAAAATTATGTGAAATTGTGCTTGGTGCAACATAATTCTGTGTGTGCCATTTAAAAACTGTACATCCTATCCACTCCACTCCTTCTGTTATCGATACAGACCATTAATTGGAGTATCTTAAAACAAATTTGACCTCTCTAGGACATTCATAAGCCAAGTTATGAGCCTCCAAAGGTGTATCCGGACATTTTTCTTTAGGTGACACCATGCTCGGTGACCTTTGGGCCATGGTTTTACCCCCTTAGGAAGGTGCTATCATCATGAAAAGTTCAGATCACTTACAACTCAATAGATTCTACCTTTCTGTGGTGTTTCAGCCTTATTGAAGCTTTTTTCAGAGAACTGGACCCATAATAATGTGAAATTGTGCTTGGTGCAACATAGGTCTGGGGTCTGGGTCCCATTTAAACCCCATAAGCGCTATTGACTTGATTCCTTTTTCTGGTAGTAGGGGCTGTTAATTGGAGTATTTTAAAACAGACCTGATCTCTCTAGGACATTCAGAAGAAAAGTTATAAGCCCACAAATGTGTGATACGAACGACGCCTTCGTCTTCGTCTTTGTCTTCGTCTTCCTCCGCTTATCCGGGTCCGGGTCGCGGGGGCAGCATCCCAATTAGGGAGCTCCAGGCCGTCCTCTCCCCGGCCTTGTCCACCAGCTCCTCCGGCAGGACCCCAAGGCGTTCCCGGACCAGATTGGAGATGTAACCTCTCCAACGTGTCCTGGGTCGACCCGGGGGCCTTCTGCCGGCAGGACATGCCCGAAACACCTCCCCGGGGAGGCGTCCAGGAGGCATCCTGACCAGATGCCCAAACCACCTCAACTGGCTCCTTTCGATCCGGAGGAGCAGCAGTTCTACTCCGAGTCCCTCCCGAATGTCCGAGCTCCTCACCCTATCTCTAAGGCTGAGCCCGGCCACCCTACGGAGGAAACTCATTTCGGCCGCTTGTATCCGCAATCTCGTTCTTTCGGTCATTAGCCAAAGCTCATGACCATAGGTGAGGATTGGGACGTAGATCGACTGGTAAATCGAGAGCCTGGCTTTCTGGCTCAGCTCCCTCTTCCCCACGACAGATCGGCTCAGCGCCCGCATCACTGCAGACGCCGAACCAATCCGCCTGTCGATCTCCCGATCCCTCCTACCCTCACTCGTGAACAAGACCCCGAGATACTTAAACTCCTCCACTTGAGGTAGGACCTCTCCCCCGACCCGGAGGTGGCAAGCCACCCTTTTCCGGTCGAGAACCATGGTCTCAGATTTGGAGGTGCTGATCCTCATCCCAGCCGCTTCACATTCGGCCGCGAACCTACCCAGCAAGAGCTGAAGGTCAGAGCTGGATGAAGCTAGGAGGACCACATCATCCGCAACAAGCAGAGACAAGATTCTCCTGCCACCAACTCGACACACTCCACACCACGGCTGCATCTAGAAATTCTGTCCATAAAAGTGATGAACAGAACCGGTGACAAAGGGCAGCCCTGGCGGAGTCCAACCCTCACTGGGAACAGGCTTCTCTGCTGGAGGCGCTCAGTCAGACCGAGTGCTGACATGTTGCAAGACGCTCCTCCGGGCGCGTCTTGCTTGGGCCTCTCTCCTGGAGGCGCTCAGTCAGACCCAGTGTTCACATGTGGCAAGACGCTCCTCGGGGCGCGTCTTGCTTGGGCCTCTCTCCTGGAGGCGCTCAGTCAGACCCAGTGTTGACATGTGGCAAGACGCTCCTCGGGGCGCGTCTTGCTTGGGCCTCCTTCCTGGAGGCGCTCAGTCAGACCGAGTGCTGACATGTGGCAAGACGCTCCTCGGGGCGCATCTTGCTTGGGCTTCTCTCCTGGAGGCCCTCAGTCAGACCCAGTGTTGACATGTGGCAAAACGCTCCTCGGGGCGCGTCTTATTTGGGCCTCTCTCCTGGGGGCCCTCAGTCAGACCCAGTGTTGACATGTGGCAAGACGCTCCTCGGGGCGCGTCTTGCTTGGGCTTCTCTCCTGGAGGCCCTCAGTCAGACCCATTGTTGACATGTGGCAAGACGCTCCTCGGGGCACGTCTTGCTTGGGCCTCTCTCCTGGAGGCGCTCAGTCAGACCTAGTAGTGACATGTGGCAAGACGCTCCTCGGGGCGCGTCTTGCTTGGACCTCCCTCCTGGAGGCGCTCAGTCAGACCGAGTAGTGACATGTGGCAAGACGCTCCTCGGGGCGTGTCTTGCTTGGACCTCTCTCCTGGAGGCGCTCAGTTAGACCGAGTAGTGACATGTGGCAAGACGCTCGTCGGGGCGGGTCTTGCTTGGGCCTCTCTCCTGGAGGCGCTCAGTCAGAACTGGAAGATATGTTGCGTCATAAGCCTCTGATGGTTTACCAGGTGCACGGTCCACTCGAAATCCTAATGCTGTATTTGTAGTACATACACTAAGTCTTCTCTGTTGATGTCAGACTAGAGTTTTATTAGAGTTTTACTTTGCAACAATGGGATTCGAGCAATTGATGTGTATATTTTTAATAGTGCACAATGCTACTATTCCTAGGCTGAATGTATGACATGGCTCTTATGTATCATTATGTATCGTTTCCATTAAGTACTAATTTAAATAAAGTCCCTCTGTCCTCAGTGCTAGGTTGTGGGTTTAATACACATTATTATGATCAACCTGTTGAATAGTATAAGCCCCATACAATGTGACGGTCCGTGTGACGGACCGGTGTGTTACGACCCGACTAACGAAACGTACCAGGTGATAACATTGCATCTGCCCATTACAGCGGAGCGAGCGTTTCGCCACACTCCCAAACCAAGGTTAATAGTTGTAGCGCACGCCTTTTCGGACCTCGGTGCACGCGAAACACTGGTGTACACTCACAACATCACGCTCGAGACAGCTCAAGCGTTACGCGAAACAAAGGACGTGTTCAAATCCATAGAGAATATACGGTCTTTAGCGTATGCGTATATAAAGAAGGTCGATGACATTTACAGACCCGGCGGCGTGGGCACCACAGTAGAACAACAAGGTGCTCTCAAGCGCACACAGATACTGGCCGCATTATCACTCGCGATGTCTATCCTGACATACCCGTTTCTGATTTCTATCTATATTAAATTATGACAAGAGCTACTTTAGGTGGTTACGATTACACTCTGACCACGTGCCTTAGTTTCTGCAAGTGACCTATAAATACATTTGCCCACTTGCTCTCACTGCCAATAAAGCGGCTGTACCCACACGTACAACACCCAAGAAAAAAAATTGATCTCGCTGTCTATACTGGGTGTACTCTCAGTAGTCGCAGTTGCTCAGGCCATGGTGGTACGCTCACATAACGCCTCTGAGATACGTTCCATCACACCACCTCCTAGACTACTCGCGAAGGAGTATTCAACACCCCCTTTGTACGAAGACAACCATTATAACGAGCACAGCACAACGCTTGCCGCACGCGAAGACAACATGCAGGAGACAACGCTACCACCTGTCGTGAGAACAACGGATTCGAGTGACAACGATCGCGACTTTGACGAGCACATTACAACACCCTCTGTGCACGAAGACCAGGTGCAGGAGACAACGCTACCACCTGTTGTGAGAAACAAGAGTTTGGTTAACAATGATCATCGCCGTGTCCCATTGTAAACGGGCGCGCCATCGCACACATCGTACATGTGTGTTAACCCACCTGTATGCGACAGACTTTGTGTGTTGCATGACATCGAGATGTATTGACGTCTGTGTCAATACAGGACTCTCTATAAGCCAGGAGCTGGACGCTAACCACCCGTGCATGCGCCACACAAAAGGTATCGTACATGTGTTAACCCACCTGTATGCGACAGACTTTGTGTGTTGCATGACATCGAGATGTATTGACGTCTGTGTCAATACAGGACTCTCTAAGCTGGGAGCTGGACGCTAACGACCCGTGCATGCGCCACACAAAAGGTAACTCGACTAACTACAAAACGCATATTGTGATGTAGAAAGTTGGCTCGACTGTTTGAATCAGCTGCAGCTGCGGTTTACTCACGAAGTGAATCGCACGCTTGTTAGAAGTCTATTCGGAGCACTTAAAAAATACATCGCTCTCATCGAGTTCCGTCTCAGCATTCACCGGCTGATGGGCAAGAGCGTGACATGGGATCGCCAGGAACTTACTTAAGGACTATCATCTCATTTGGCATTTACTCACGGACCCAAGAAACCAGTTCCGAAAAATGGTCGAGAATTATAACTTGTCTAATAGCAACTGGAAGATATGTTGCGTCATAAGCCTCTGATGGTTCACAAGGTGCATGGTCCACTCGAAATCCTAATGCTGTATTTGTAGTACATACACTAAGTCTTCTCTGTTGATGTCAGACTAGAGTTTTATTAGAGTTTTACTTTGCAACAATGGGATTCGAGCAATTGATGTGTATATTTTTAATAGTGCACAATGCTACTATTCCTAGGCTGAATGTACGACATGGCTCTTATGTATCATTATGTATCGTTTCCATTAAGTACTAATGGCATTTACTCACGGACCCAAGAAACCAGTTCCGAAAAATGGTCGAGAATTATAACTTGTCTAATAGCAACTGGAAGATATGTTGCGTCATAAGCCTCTGATGGTTCACAAGGTGCACGGTCCACTCTAAATCCTAATGCTGTATTTGTAGTACATACACTAAGTCTTCTCTGTTGATGTCAGACTAGAGTTTTATTAGAGTTTTACTTTGCAACAATGGGATTCGAGCAATTGATGTGTATATTTTTAATAGTGCACAATGCTACTATTCCTAGGCTGAATGTGTGACATGGCTCTTATGTATCATTATGTATCGTTTCCATTAAGTACTAATTTAAATAAAGTCCCTCTGTCCTCAGTGCTAGGTTGTGGGTTTAAGTGGCAAGACGCTCCTCGGGGCGCATATTGCTTGGGCCTCTCTCCTGGATGCCCTCTGTCAGACCGAGTGTTGACATGTGGCAAGACTCTCCTCGGGGCGCGTCTTGCTTGGGCTTCTCTCATGGAGGCCGTCAGTCAGACCCAGTGTTGACATATGTCAAGACGCTCCTCGGGGCGTGTCTTGCTTGGGCCTCTCTCCTGGAGGCGCTCAGTCAGACCCAGTGTTGACATGTGGCAAGACGCTCCTCGGGGCGCGTCTTGCTTGGGCTTCTCTCCTGGAGGCCCTCAGTCAGACCCATTGTTGACATGTGGCAAGACGCTCCTCGGGGCACGTCTTGCTTGGGCCTCTCTCCTGGAGGCGCTCAAACAGACCGAGTAGTGACATGTGGCAAGACGCTCCTCTGGGCGCGTCTTGCTGGGGCTTCTCTCATGGAGGCACTCAGTCAGACCCAGTGTTGACATGTGGCAAGACGCTCCTCGGGGCGCGTCTTGCTTGGACCTCTCTCCCTGAGGCGCTCAGTAAGACCGAGTAGTGACATGTGGCAAGACGCTCCTCGGGGCGCGTCTTGCTTGGGCCTCTCTCATGGAGGCCCTCTGTCAGACCCAGTGTTGACATGTGTCAAGACGCTCCTCGGGGGGCGTCTTGCTTTGGCCTCTCTCCTGGAGGCACTCAGTCAGACCGAGTGCTGACATGTGGCAAGAAGCTCCTCGGGGCGCGTCTTGCTTGGACTTCTCTCCCGGAGGCCCTCAGTAAGAACCATTGTTGACATGTGGCAAGACGCTCCTCGGGACGCGTCTTGCTTGGGCCTCTCTCCAGAAGGCCCTCAATCAGACCCAGTGTTGACACGTGGCAAGACGCTCCTCGGGGCGCGTCTTGCTTGGGCCTCTCTCCTGGAGGCGCTCAGTCAGACTGAGTAGTGACATGTGGCCTGACGCTCCTCGGGGCGCGTGTTGCTTGGGCCTCTCTCCTGGAGGCGCTCAGTCAGACCAAGTGGTGACATGTGGCAAGACAATCCTCGGGGCGCATCTTGCTTGGGCCTCTCTCCTGGAGGCTCTCTGTCAGACCCAGTGTTGACATGTGGCAAGACACTCCTCGGGGCGCGTCTTGCTTGGGCCTCTCTCATGGAGGCCCTCTGTCAGACCCAGTGTTGACATGTGTCAAGACGCTCCTCGGGGCGCGTCTTGCTTTGGCCTCTCTCCTGGAGGCGCTCAGTCAGACCCATTGTTGACATGTGGCAAGACGCTCCTCGGGGCACGTCTTGCTTGGGCCTCTCTCCTGGAGGCGCTCAGTCAGACCTAGTAGTGACATGTGGCAAGACGCTCCTCGGGGCGCGTCTTGCTTGGACCTCCCTCCTGGAGGCGCTCAGTCAGACCGAGTAGTGACATGTGGCAAGACGCTCCTCGGGGCGTGTCTTGCTTGGACCTCTCTCCTGGAGGCGCTCAGTTAGACCGAGTAGTGACATGTGGCAAGACGCTCGTCGGGGCGGGTCTTGCTTGGGCCTCTCTCCTGGAGGCGCTCAGTCAGAACTGGAAGATATGTTGCGTCATAAGCCTCTGATGGTTCACCAGGTGCACGGTCCACTCGAAATCCTAATGCTGTATTTGTAGTACATACACTAAGTCTTCTCTGTTGATGTCAGACTAGAGTTTTATTAGAGTTTTACTTTGCAACAATGGGATTCGAGCAATTGATGTGTATATTTTTAATAGTGCACAATGCTACTATTCCTAGGCTGAATGTATGACATGGCTCTTATGTATCATTATGTATCGTTTCCATTAAGTACTAATTTAAATAAAGTCCCTCTGTCCTCAGTGCTAGGTTGTGGGTTTAATACACATTATTATGATCAACCTGTTGAATAGTATAAGCCCCATACAATGTGACGGTCCGTGTGACGGACCGGTGTGTTACGACCCGACTAACGAAACGTACCAGGTGATAACATTGCATCTGCCCATTACAGCGGAGCGAGCGTTTCGCCACACTCCCAAACCAAGGTTAATAGTTGTAGCGCACGCCTTTTCGGACCTCGGTAAACGCGAAACACTGGTGTACACTCACAACATCACGCTCGAGACAGCTCAAGCGTTACGCGAAACAAAGGACGTGTTCAAATCCATAGAGAATATACGGTCTTTAGCGTATGCGTATATAAAGAAGGTCGATGACATTTACAGACCCGGCGGCGTGGGCACCACAGTAGAACAACAAGGTGCTCTCAAGCGCACACAGATACTGGCCGCATTATCACTCGCGATGTCTATCCTGACATACCCGTTTCTGATTTCTATCTATATTAAATTATGACAAGAGCTACTTTAGGTGGTTACGATTACACTCTGACCACGTGCCTTAGTTTCTGCAAGTGACCTATAAATACATTTGCCCACTTGCTCTCACTGCCAATAAAGCGGCTGTACCCACACGTACAACACCCAAGAAAAAAAATTGATCTCGCTGTCTATACTGGGTGTACTCTCAGTAGTCGCAGTTGCTCAGGCCATGGTGGTACGCTCACATAACGCCTCTGAGATACGTTCCATCACACCACCTCCTAGACTACTCGCGAAGGAGTATTCAACACCCCCTTTGTACGAAGACAACCATTATAACGAGCACAGCACAACGCTTGCCGCACGCGAAGACAACATGCAGGAGACAACGCTACCACCTGTCGTGAGAACAACGGATTCGAGTGACAACGATCGCGACTTTGACGAGCACATTACAACACCCTCTGTGCACGAAGACCAGGTGCAGGAGACAACGCTACCACCTGTCGTGAGAAACAAGAGTTTGGTTAACAATGATCATCGCCGTGTCCCATTGTAAACGGGCGCGCCATCGCACACATCGTACATGTGTGTTAACCCACCTGTATGCGACAGACTTTGTGTGTTGCATGACATCGAGATGTATTGACGTCTGTGTCAATACAGGACTCTCTATAAGCCAGGAGCTGGACGCTAACCACCCGTGCATGCGCCACACAAAAGGTATCGTACATGTGTTAACCCACCTGTATGCGACAGACTTTGTGTGTTGCATGACATCGAGATGTATTGACGTCTGTGTCAATACAGGACTCTCTAAGCTGGGAGCTGGACGCTAACGACCCGTGCATGCGCCACACAAAAGGTAACTCGACTAACTACAAAACGCATATTGTGATGTAGAAAGTTGGCTCGACTGTTTGAATCAGCTGCAGCTGCGGTTTACTCACGAAGTGAATCGCACGCTTGTTAGAAGTCTATTCGGAGCACTTAAAAAATACATCGCTCTCATCGAGTTCCGTCTCAGCATTCACCGGCTGATGGGCAAGAGCGTGACATGGGATCGCCAGGAACTTACTTAAGGACTATCATCTCATTTGGCATTTACTCACGGACCCAAGAAACCAGTTCCGAAAAATGGTCGAGAATTATAACTTGTCTAATAGCAACTGGAAGATATGTTGCGTCATAAGCCTCTGATGGTTCACAAGGTGCATGGTCCACTCGAAATCCTAATGCTGTATTTGTAGTACATACACTAAGTCTTCTCTGTTGATGTCAGACTAGAGTTTTATTAGAGTTTTACTTTGCAACAATGGGATTCGAGCAATTGATGTGTATATTTTTAATAGTGCACAATGCTACTATTCCTAGGCTGAATGTACGACATGGCTCTTATGTATCATTATGTATCGTTTCCATTAAGTACTAATGGCATTTACTCACGGACCCAAGAAACCAGTTCCGAAAAATGGTCGAGAATTATAACTTGTCTAATAGCAACTGGAAGATATGTTGCGTCATAAGCCTCTGATGGTTCACAAGGTGCACGGTCCACTCTAAATCCTAATGCTGTATTTGTAGTACATACACTAAGTCTTCTCTGTTGATGTCAGACTAGAGTTTTATTAGAGTTTTACTTTGCAACAATGGGATTCGAGCAATTGATGTGTATATTTTTAATAGTGCACAATGCTACTATTCCTAGGCTGAATGTGTGACATGGCTCTTATGTATCATTATGTATCGTTTCCATTAAGTACTAATTTAAATAAAGTCCCTCTGTCCTCAGTGCTAGGTTGTGGGTTTAAGTGGCAAGACGCACCTCGGGGCGCATATTGCTTGGGCCTCTCTCCTGGATGCCCTCTGTCAGACCGAGTGTTGACATGTGGCAAGACTCTCCTCGGGGCGCGTCTTGCTTGGGCTTCTCTCATGGAGGCCGTCAGTCAGACTCAGTGTTGACATATGTCAAGACGCTCCTCGGGGCGTGTCTTGCTTGGGCCTCTCTCCTGGAGGCGCTCAGTCAGACCCAGTGTTGACATGTGGCAAGACGCTCCTCGGGGCGCGTCTTGCTTGGGCTTCTCTCCTGGAGGCCCTCAGTCAGACCCATTGTTGACATGTGGCAAGACGCTCCTCGGGGCACGTCTTGCTTGGGCCTCTCTCCTGGAGGCGCTCAAACAGACCGAGTAGTGACATGTGGCAAGACGCTCCTCTGGGCGCGTCTTGCTGGGGCTTCTCTCATGGAGGCACTCAGTCAGACCCAGTGTTGACATGTGGCAAGACGCTCCTCGGGGCGCGTCTTGCTTGGACCTCTCTCCCTGAGGCGCTCAGTAAGACCGAGTAGTGACATGTGGCAAGACGCTCCTCGGGGCGCGTCTTGCTTGGGCCTCTCTCATGGAGGCCCTCTGTCAGACCCAGTGTTGACATGTGTCAAGACGCTCCTCGGGGGGCGTCTTGCTTTGGCCTCTCTCCTGGAGGCACTCAGTCAGACCGAGTGCTGACATGTGGCAAGAAGCTCCTCGGGGCGCGTCTTGCTTGGACTTCTCTCCCGGAGGCCCTCAGTAAGAACCATTGTTGACATGTGGCAAGACGCTCCTCGGGACGCGTCTTGCTTGGGCCTCTCTCCAGAAGGCCCTCAATCAGACCCAGTGTTGACACGTGGCAAGACGCTCCTCGGGGCGCGTCTTGCTTGGGCCTCTCTCCTGGAGGCGCTCAGTCAGACTGAGTAGTGACATGTGGCCTGACGCTCCTCGGGGCGCGTGTTGCTTGGGCCTCTCTCCTGGAGGCGCTCAGTCAGACCAAGTGGTGACATGTGGCAAGACAATCCTCGGGGCGCATCTTGCTTGGGCCTCTCTCCTGGAGGCTCTCTGTCAGACCCAGTGTTGACATGTGGCAAGACACTCCTCGGGGCGCGTCTTGCTTGGGCCTCTCTCATGGAGGCCCTCTGTCAGACCCAGTGTTGACATGTGTCAAGACGCTCCTCGGGGCGCGTCTTGCTTTGGCCTCTCTCCTGGAGGCGCTCAGTCAGACCCATTGTTGACATGTGGCAAGACGCTCCTCGGGGCACGTCTTGCTTGGGCCTCTCTCCTGGAGGCGCTCAGTCAGACCTAGTAGTGACATGTGGCAAGACGCTCCTCGGGGCGCGTCTTGCTTGGACCTCCCTCCTGGAGGCGCTCAGTCAGACCGAGTAGTGACATGTGGCAAGACGCTCCTCGGGGCGTGTCTTGCTTGGACCTCTCTCCTGGAGGCGCTCAGTTAGACCGAGTAGTGACATGTGGCAAGACGCTCGTCGGGGCGGGTCTTGCTTGGGCCTCTCTCCTGGAGGCGCTCAGTCAGAACTGGAAGATATGTTGCGTCATAAGCCTCTGATGGTTCACCAGGTGCACGGTCCACTCGAAATCCTAATGCTGTATTTGTAGTACATACACTAAGTCTTCTCTGTTGATGTCAGACTAGAGTTTTATTAGAGTTTTACTTTGCAACAATGGGATTCGAGCAATTGATGTGTATATTTTTAATAGTGCACAATGCTACTATTCCTAGGCTGAATGTATGACATGGCTCTTATGTATCATTATGTATCGTTTCCATTAAGTACTAATTTAAATAAAGTCCCTCTGTCCTCAGTGCTAGGTTGTGGGTTTAATACACATTATTATGATCAACCTGTTGAATAGTATAAGCCCCATACAATGTGACGGTCCGTGTGACGGACCGGTGTGTTACGACCCGACTAACGAAACGTACCAGGTGATAACATTGCATCTGCCCATTACAGCGGAGCGAGCGTTTCGCCACACTCCCAAACCAAGGTTAATAGTTGTAGCGCACGCCTTTTCGGACCTCGGTAAACGCGAAACACTGGTGTACACTCACAACATCACGCTCGAGACAGCTCAAGCGTTACGCGAAACAAAGGACGTGTTCAAATCCATAGAGAATATACGGTCTTTAGCGTATGCGTATATAAAGAAGGTCGATGACATTTACAGACCCGGCGGCGTGGGCACCACAGTAGAACAACAAGGTGCTCTCAAGCGCACACAGATACTGGCCGCATTATCACTCGCGATGTCTATCCTGACATACCCGTTTCTGATTTCTATCTATATTAAATTATGACAAGAGCTACTTTAGGTGGTTACGATTACACTCTGACCACGTGCCTTAGTTTCTGCAAGTGACCTATAAATACATTTGCCCACTTGCTCTCACTGCCAATAAAGCGGCTGTACCCACACGTACAACACCCAAGAAAAAAAATTGATCTCGCTGTCTATACTGGGTGTACTCTCAGTAGTCGCAGTTGCTCAGGCCATGGTGGTACGCTCACATAACGCCTCTGAGATACGTTCCATCACACCACCTCCTAGACTACTCGCGAAGGAGTATTCAACACCCCCTTTGTACGAAGACAACCATTATAACGAGCACAGCACAACGCTTGCCGCACGCGAAGACAACATGCAGGAGACAACGCTACCACCTGTCGTGAGAACAACGGATTCGAGTGACAACGATCGCGACTTTGACGAGCACATTACAACACCCTCTGTGCACGAAGACCAGGTGCAGGAGACAACGCTACCACCTGTCGTGAGAAACAAGAGTTTGGTTAACAATGATCATCGCCGTGTCCCATTGTAAACGGGCGCGCCATCGCACACATCGTACATGTGTGTTAACCCACCTGTATGCGACAGACTTTGTGTGTTGCATGACATCGAGATGTATTGACGTCTGTGTCAATACAGGACTCTCTATAAGCCAGGAGCTGGACGCTAACCACCCGTGCATGCGCCACACAAAAGGTATCGTACATGTGTTAACCCACCTGTATGCGACAGACTTTGTGTGTTGCATGACATCGAGATGTATTGACGTCTGTGTCAATACAGGACTCTCTAAGCTGGGAGCTGGACGCTAACGACCCGTGCATGCGCCACACAAAAGGTAACTCGACTAACTACAAAACGCATATTGTGATGTAGAAAGTTGGCTCGACTGTTTGAATCAGCTGCAGCTGCGGTTTACTCACGAAGTGAATCGCACGCTTGTTAGAAGTCTATTCGGAGCACTTAAAAAATACATCGCTCTCATCGAGTTCCGTCTCAGCATTCACCGGCTGATGGGCAAGAGCGTGACATGGGATCGCCAGGAACTTACTTAAGGACTATCATCTCATTTGGCATTTACTCACGGACCCAAGAAACCAGTTCCGAAAAATGGTCGAGAATTATAACTTGTCTAATAGCAACTGGAAGATATGTTGCGTCATAAGCCTCTGATGGTTCACAAGGTGCATGGTCCACTCGAAATCCTAATGCTGTATTTGTAGTACATACACTAAGTCTTCTCTGTTGATGTCAGACTAGAGTTTTATTAGAGTTTTACTTTGCAACAATGGGATTCGAGCAATTGATGTGTATATTTTTAATAGTGCACAATGCTACTATTCCTAGGCTGAATGTACGACATGGCTCTTATGTATCATTATGTATCGTTTCCATTAAGTACTAATGGCATTTACTCACGGACCCAAGAAACCAGTTCCGAAAAATGGTCGAGAATTATAACTTGTCTAATAGCAACTGGAAGATATGTTGCGTCATAAGCCTCTGATGGTTCACAAGGTGCACGGTCCACTCTAAATCCTAATGCTGTATTTGTAGTACATACACTAAGTCTTCTCTGTTGATGTCAGACTAGAGTTTTATTAGAGTTTTACTTTGCAACAATGGGATTCGAGCAATTGATGTGTATATTTTTAATAGTGCACAATGCTACTATTCCTAGGCTGAATGTGTGACATGGCTCTTATGTATCATTATGTATCGTTTCCATTAAGTACTAATTTAAATAAAGTCCCTCTGTCCTCAGTGCTAGGTTGTGGGTTTAAGTGGCAAGACGCTCCTCGGGGCGCATATTGCTTGGGCCTCTCTCCTGGATGCCCTCTGTCAGACCGAGTGTTGACATGTGGCAAGACTCTCCTCGGGGCGCGTCTTGCTTGGGCTTCTCTCATGGAGGCCGTCAGTCAGACCCAGTGTTGACATATGTCAAGACGCTCCTCGGGGCGTGTCTTGCTTGGGCCTCTCTCCTGGAGGCGCTCAGTCAGACCCAGTGTTGACATGTGGCAAGACGCTCCTCGGGGCGCGTCTTGCTTGGGCTTCTCTCCTGGAGGCCCTCAGTCAGACCCATTGTTGACATGTGGCAAGACGCTCCTCGGGGCACGTCTTGCTTGGGCCTCTCTCCTGGAGGCGCTCAAACAGACCCAGTAGTGACATGTGGCAAGACGCTCCTCTGGGCGCGTCTTGCTGGGGCTTCTCTCATGGAGGCACTCAGTCAGACCCAGTGTTGACATGTGGCAAGACGCTCCTCGGGGCGCGTCTTGCTTGGACCTCTCTCCCTGAGGCGCTCAGTAAGACCGAGTAGTGACATGTGGCAAGACGCTCCTCGGGGCGCGTCTTGCTTGGGCCTCTCTCATGGAGGCCCTCTGTCAGACCCAGTGTTGACATGTGTCAAGACGCTCCTCGGGGGGCGTCTTGCTTTGGCCTCTCTCCTGGAGGCACTCAGTCAGACCGAGTGCTGACATGTGGCAAGAAGCTCCTCGGGGCGCGTCTTGCTTGGACTTCTCTCCCGGAGGCCCTCAGTAAGAACCATTGTTGACATGTGGCAAGACGCTCCTCGGGACGCGTCTTGCTTGGGCCTCTCTCCAGAAGGCCCTCAATCAGACCCAGTGTTGACACGTGGCAAGACGCTCCTCGGGGCGCGTCTTGCTTGGGCCTCTCTCCTGGAGGCGCTCAGTCAGACTGAGTAGTGACATGTGGCCTGACGCTCCTCGGGGCGCGTGTTGCTTGGGCCTCTCTCCTGGAGGCGCTCAGTCAGACCAAGTGGTGACATGTGGCAAGACAATCCTCGGGGCGCATCTTGCTTGGGCCTCTCTCCTGGAGGCTCTCTGTCAGACCCAGTGTTGACATGTGGCAAGACACTCCTCGGGGCGCGTCTTGCTTGGGCCTCTCTCATGGAGGCCCTCTGTCAGACCCAGTGTTGACATGTGTCAAGACGCTCCTCGGGGCGCGTCTTGCTTTGGCCTCTCTCCTGGAGGCGCTCAGTCAGACCCATTGTTGACATGTGGCAAGACGCTCCTCGGGGCACGTCTTGCTTGGGCCTCTCTCCTGGAGGCGCTCAGTCAGACCTAGTAGTGACATGTGGCAAGACGCTCCTCGGGGCGCGTCTTGCTTGGACCTCCCTCCTGGAGGCGCTCAGTCAGACCGAGTAGTGACATGTGGCAAGACGCTCCTCGGGGCGTGTCTTGCTTGGACCTCTCTCCTGGAGGCGCTCAGTTAGACCGAGTAGTGACATGTGGCAAGACGCTCGTCGGGGCGGGTCTTGCTTGGGCCTCTCTCCTGGAGGCGCTCAGTCAGAACTGGAAGATATGTTGCGTCATAAGCCTCTGATGGTTCACCAGGTGCACGGTCCACTCGAAATCCTAATGCTGTATTTGTAGTACATACACTAAGTCTTCTCTGTTGATGTCAGACTAGAGTTTTATTAGAGTTTTACTTTGCAACAATGGGATTCGAGCAATTGATGTGTATATTTTTAATAGTGCACAATGCTACTATTCCTAGGCTGAATGTATGACATGGCTCTTATGTATCATTATGTATCGTTTCCATTAAGTACTAATTTAAATAAAGTCCCTCTGTCCTCAGTGCTAGGTTGTGGGTTTAATACACATTATTATGATCAACCTGTTGAATAGTATAAGCCCCATACAATGTGACGGTCCGTGTGACGGACCGGTGTGTTACGACCCGACTAACGAAACGTACCAGGTGATAACATTGCATCTGCCCATTACAGCGGAGCGAGCGTTTCGCCACACTCCCAAACCAAGGTTAATAGTTGTAGCGCACGCCTTTTCGGACCTCGGTGCACGCGAAACACTGGTGTACACTCACAACATCACGCTCGAGACAGCTCAAGCGTTACGCGAAACAAAGGACGTGTTCAAATCCATAGAGAATATACGGTCTTTAGCGTATGCGTATATAAAGAAGGTCGATGACATTTACAGACCCGGCGGCGTGGGCACCACAGTAGAACAACAAGGTGCTCTCAAGCGCACACAGATACTGGCCGCATTATCACTCGCGATGTCTATCCTGACATACCCGTTTCTGATTTCTATCTATATTAAATTATGACAAGAGCTACTTTAGGTGGTTACGATTACACTCTGACCACGTGCCTTAGTTTCTGCAAGTGACCTATAAATACATTTGCCCACTTGCTCTCACTGCCAATAAAGCGGCTGTACCCACACGTACAACACCCAAGAAAAAAAATTGATCTCGCTGTCTATACTGGGTGTACTCTCAGTAGTCGCAGTTGCTCAGGCCATGGTGGTACGCTCACATAACGCCTCTGAGATACGTTCCATCACACCACCTCCTAGACTACTCGCGAAGGAGTATTCAACACCCCCTTTGTACGAAGACAACCATTATAACGAGCACAGCACAACGCTTGCCGCACGCGAAGACAACATGCAGGAGACAACGCTACCACCTGTCGTGAGAACAACGGATTCGAGTGACAACGATCGCGACTTTGACGAGCACATTACAACACCCTCTGTGCACGAAGACCAGGTGCAGGAGACAACGCTACCACCTGTCGTGAGAAACAAGAGTTTGGTTAACAATGATCATCGCCGTGTCCCATTGTAAACGGGCGCGCCATCGCACACATCGTACATGTGTGTTAACCCACCTGTATGCGACAGACTTTGTGTGTTGCATGACATCGAGATGTATTGACATCTGTGTCAATACAGGACTCTCTATAAGCCAGGAGCTGGACGCTAACCACCCGTGCATGCGCCACACAAAAGGTATCGTACATGTGTTAACCCACCTGTATGCGACAGACTTTGTGTGTTGCATGACATCGAGATGTATTGACGTCTGTGTCAATACAGGACTCTCTAAGCTGGGAGCTGGACGCTAACGACCCGTGCATGCGCCACACAAAAGGTAACTCGACTAACTACAAAACGCATATTGTGATGTAGAAAGTTGGCTCGACTGTTTGAATCAGCTGCAGCTGCGGTTTACTCACGAAGTGAATCGCACGCTTGTTAGAAGTCTATTCGGAGCACTTAAAAAATACATCGCTCTCATCGAGTTCCGTCTCAGCATTCACCGGCTGATGGGCAAGAGCGTGACATGGGATCGCCAGGAACTTACTTAAGGACTATCATCTCATTTGGCATTTACTCACGGACCCAAGAAACCAGTTCCGAAAAATGGTCGAGAATTATAACTTGTCTAATAGCAACTGGAAGATATGTTGCGTCATAAGCCTCTGATGGTTCACAAGGTGCATGGTCCACTCGAAATCCTAATGCTGTATTTGTAGTACATACACTAAGTCTTCTCTGTTGATGTCAGACTAGAGTTTTATTAGAGTTTTACTTTGCAACAATGGGATTCGAGCAATTGATGTGTATATTTTTAATAGTGCACAATGCTACTATTCCTAGGCTGAATGTACGACATGGCTCTTATGTATCATTATGTATCGTTTCCATTAAGTACTAATGGCATTTACTCACGGACCCAAGAAACCAGTTCCGAAAAATGGTCGAGAATTATAACTTGTCTAATAGCAACTGGAAGATATGTTGCGTCATAAGCCTCTGATGGTTCACAAGGTGCACGGTCCACTCTAAATCCTAATGCTGTATTTGTAGTACATACACTAAGTCTTCTCTGTTGATGTCAGACTAGAGTTTTATTAGAGTTTTACTTTGCAACAATGGGATTCGAGCAATTGATGTGTATATTTTTAATAGTGCACAATGCTACTATTCCTAGGCTGAATGTGTGACATGGCTCTTATGTATCATTATGTATCGTTTCCATTAAGTACTAATTTAAATAAAGTCCCTCTGTCCTCAGTGCTAGGTTGTGGGTTTAAGTGGCAAGACGCTCCTCGGGGCGCATATTGCTTGGGCCTCTCTCCTGGATGCCCTCTGTCAGACCGAGTGTTGACATGTGGCAAGACTCTCCTCGGGGCGCGTCTTGCTTGGGCTTCTCTCATGGAGGCCGTCAGTCAGACCCAGTGTTGACATATGTCAAGACGCTCCTCGGGGCGTGTATTGCTTGGGCCTCTCTCCTGGAGGCGCTCAGTCAGACCCAGTGTTGACATGTGGCAAGATGCTCCTCGGGGCGCGTCTTGCTTGGGCTTCTCTCCTGGAGGCCCTCAGTCAGACCCATTGTTGACATGTGGAAAGACGCTCCTCGGGGCACGTCTTGCTTGGGCCTCTCTCCTGGAGGCGCTCAAACAGACCGAGTAGTGACATGTGGCAAGACGCTCCTCTGGGCGCGTCTTGCTGGGGCTTCTCTCATGGAGGCACTCAGTCAGACCCAGTGTTGACATGTGGCAAGACGCTCCTCGGGGCGCGTCTTGCTTGGACCTCTCTCCCTGAGGCGCTCAGTAAGACCGAGTAGTGACATGTGGCAAGACGCTCCTCGGGGCGTGTCTTGCTTGGGCCTCTCTCATGGAGGCCCTCTGTCAGACCCAGTGTTGACATGTGTCAAGACGCTCCTCGGGGGGCGTCTTGCTTTGGCCTCTCTCCTGGAGGCACTCAGTCAGACCGAGTGCTGACATGTGGCAAGAAGCTCCTCGGGGCGCGTCTTGCTTGGACTTCTCTCCCGGAGGCCCTCAGTAAGAACCATTGTTGACATGTGGCAAGACGCTCCTCGGGACGCGTCTTGCTTGGGCCTCTCTCCAGAAGGCCCTCAATCAGACCCAGTGTTGACACGTGGCAAGACGCTCCTCGGGGCGCGTCTTGCTTGGGCCTCTCTCCTGGAGGCGCTCAGTCAGACTGAGTAGTGACATGTGGCCTGACGCTCCTCGGGGCGCGTGTTGCTTGGGCCTCTCTCCTGGAGGCGCTCAGTCAGACCAAGTGGTGACATGTGGCAAGACAATCCTCGGGGCGCATCTTGCTTGGGCCTCTCTCCTGGAGGCTCTCTGTCAGACCCAGTGTTGACATGTGGCAAGACACTCCTCGGGGCGCGTCTTGCTTGGGCCTCTCTCATGGAGGCCCTCTGTCAGACCCAGTGTTGACATGTGTCAAGACGCTCCTCGGGGCGCGTCTTGCTTTGGCCTCTCTCCTGGAGGCGCTCAGTCAGACCGAGTGCTGACATGTGGCAAGAAGCTCCTCGGGGCGCGTCTTGCTTGGGCTTCTCTCCTGGAGGCCCTCAGTAAGACCCATTGTTGACATGTGGCAAGACGCTCCTCGGGGCGCGTCCTGATTGGGCCTCTCTCCTGGAGGCGCTCAGTCAGACTGAGTAGTGACATGTGGCCTGACGCTCCTCGGGGCGCGTGTTGCTTGGGCCTCTCTCCTGCAGGCGCTCAGTCAGACCAAGTGGTGACATGTGGCAAGACACTCCTCGGGGCGCGTCTTGCTTGGACTTCTCTCCTGGAGGCCCTCTGTCATACCCAGTGTTGACATGTGTCAAGACGCTCCTCGGGGCGTGTCTTGCTTGGGCTTCTCTCCTGGAGGCCCTCAGTCAGACCCATTGTTGGCATGTGGCAAGACGCTCCTCGGGGTGCGTCTTGCTTGGGCCTCTCTCCTGGAGGCGCTCAGTCAGACCGAGTGCTGACATGTGGCAAGACGCTCCTCGGGCCGCGTGTTGCTTGGGCTTCTCTCCTGGAGGCCCTCAGTCAGACCCATTGTTGACATGTGGCCTGACGCTCCTCGGGGCGCGTGTTGCTTGGGCCTCTCTCCTGGAGGCGTTCAGTCAGACCAAGTGGTGACATGTGGCAAGACACTCCTCGGGGCGCGTCTTGCTTGGGCCTCTCTCCTGGAGGCCCTCTGTCATACCCAGTGTTGACATGTGTCAAGACGCTCCTCGGGGCGCGTCTTGCTTGGGCTTCTCTCCTGGAGGCCCTCAGTCAGACCCATTGTTGGCATGTGGCAAGACGCTCCTCGGGGCGCGTCTTGCTTGGGCCTCTCTCCTGGAGGCGCTCAGTCAGACCGAGTGCTGACATGTGGCAAGACGCTCCTCGGGCCGCGTGTTGCTTGGGCTTCTCTCCTGGAGGCCCTCAGTCAGACCCATTGTTGACATGTGGCAAGACGCTCCTCGGGGTGCGTCTTGCTTGGGCCTCTCTCCTGGAGGCGCTCAGTCAGACCGAGTGCTGACATGTGGCAAGACGCTCCTCGGGGCGCGTCTTGCTTGGGCCTCTCTCCTGGAGGCGCTCAGTCAGACTGAGTAGTGACATGTGGCCTGACGATCCTCGGGGCACGTCTTGCTTGGGCCTCTCTCCTGGAGGCGCTCAGTCAGACCCAGTGGTGACATGTGGCAAGACACTCCTCGGGGCGCGTCTTGCTTGGGCCTCTCTCGTT
Organism: Nothobranchius furzeri; assembly: GCF_043380555.1. Taxonomy (NCBI): domain Eukaryota; kingdom Metazoa; phylum Chordata; class Actinopteri; order Cyprinodontiformes; family Nothobranchiidae; genus Nothobranchius; species Nothobranchius furzeri. Next base: position 2,901,877 of record NC_091741.1, read on the forward strand.
GAGGCCCTCTGTCAGACCCAGTTTTGACATGTGTCAAGACGCTCCTCGGGGCGCGTCTTGCTTGGGCTTCTCTCCTGGAGGCCCTCAGTCAGACCCAGTGTTGACATGTGTCAAGACGCTCCTCGGGGCGCGTCTTGCTTTGGCCTCTCTCCTGGAGGCGCTCAGTCAGACCGAGTGCTGACATGTGGCAAGAAGCTCCTCGGGGCGCGTCTTGCTTGGGCTTCTCTCCTGGAGGCCCTCAGTAAGACCCATTGTTGACATGTGGCAAGACGCTCCTCGGGGCGCGTCCTGATTGGGCCTCTCTCCTGGAGGCGCTCAGTCAGACCGAGTGCTGACATGTGGCAAGACGCTCCTCGGGCCGCGTGTTGCTTGGGCTTCTCTCCTGGAGGCCCTCAGTCAGACCCATTGTTGACATGTGGCCTGACGCTCCTCGGGGCGCGTGGTGCTTGGGCCTCTCTCCTGGAGGCGCTCAGTCAGACCAAGTGGTGACATGTGGCAAGACACTCCTCGGGGCGCGTCTTGCTTGGGCCTCTCTCCTGGAGGCCCTCTGTCATACCCAGTGTTGACATGTGTCAAGACACTCCTCGGGGCGCGTCTTGCTTGGGCTTCTCTCCTGGAGGCCCTCAGTCAGACCCATTGTTGGCATGTGGCAAGACGCTCCTCGGGGCGCGTCTTGCTTGGGCCTCTCTCCTGGAGGCGCTCAGTCAGACCGAGTGCTGACATGTGGCAAGACGCTCCTCGGGCCGCGTGTTGCTTGGGCTTCTCTCCTGGAGGCCCTCAGTCAGACCCATTGTTGACATGTGGCAAGACGCTCCTCGGGGCGCGTCTTGCTTGGGCCTCTCTCCTGGAGGCGCTCAGTCAGACTGAGTAGTGACATGTGGCCTGACGATCCTCGGGGCACGTCTTGCTTGGGCCTCTCTCCTGGAGGCGCTCAGTCAGACCCAGTGGTGACATGTGGCAAGACACTCCTCGGGGCGCGTCTTGCTTGGGCCTCTCTCGTGGAGGCCCTCTGTCAGACCCAGTTTTGACATGTGTCAAGACGCTCCTCGGGGCGCGTCTTGCTTGGGCTTCTCTCCTGGAGGCCCTCAGTCAGACCCATTGTTGACATGTGGCAAGACGCTCCTCGGGGCGCGTCTTGCTTGGGCTTCTCTCCTGGAGGCGCTCAGACAGACCCAGTGTTGACATGTGACAAGACGCTCCTCGGGGCGCGTCTTGCTTGGGCCTCTCTCCTGGAGGCGCTCAGTCAGAACCAGAGGTGACATGTGGCAAGACGCTCCTCGGGGCGCGTCTTGCTTGGTCCTATCTAATGGAGGCCCACAGTAAGACCCATTGTTGACATCTGGAAAGAAGCTCCTCGGGGCGCGTCTTGCTTTGGCTTCTCTCCTGGAGGCCCTCAGTCAGACCCATTGTTGACATGTGGCAAGACGCTCCTCGGGGCGCGTCTTGCTGGGGCTTCTCTCATGGAGGCACTCAGTCAGACCCAGTGTTGACATGTGGCAAGACGCTCCTCGGGGCGCGTGTCGCTTGAACCTCTCTCCTGGAGGCGCTTAGTCAGACCGAGTAGTGACATGTGGCAAGACGCTCCTCGGGGCGCGTCTTGCTGGGGCCTCTCTCCTGGAGGCGCTCAGTCAGACCCAGTGTTGACATGTGTCAAGACGCTCCTCGGGCGTTTCTTGCTTGCGCCTCTCTCCTGGAGGCGCTCAGTCAGACCCAGAGGTGACATGTGGCAAGACGCTCCTTGGGCCTCTCTCCTGGAGGCGCTCAGTCAGACCCAGTGTTGACATGTGGCCAGACGCTCCTCGGGGCACGTCTTGCTTGGGCCTCTCTCCTGGAGGTGCTCAGTCAGACCCAGTGTTGACATGTGGCAAGACACTCCTCGGGGCGCGTCTTGCTTGGGCCTCTCTCATGGAGGCCCTCTGTCAGACCCAGTGTTGACATGTGTCAAGACGCTCCTCGGGGCGCGTCTTGCTTTGGCCTCTCTCCTGGAGGCGCTCAGTCAGACCCATTGTTGACATGTGGCAAGACGCTCCTCGGGGCACGTCTTGCTTGGGCCTCTCTCCTGGAGGCGCTCAGTCAGACCTAGTAGTGACATGTGGCAAGACGCTCCTCGGGGCGCGTCTTGCTTGGACCTCCCTCCTGGAGGCGCTCAGTCAGACCGAGTAGTGACATGTGGCAAGACGCTCCTCGGGGCGTGTCTTGCTTGGACCTCTCTCCTGGAGGCGCTCAGTTAGACCGAGTAGTGACATGTGGCAAGACGCTCGTCGGGGCGGGTCTTGCTTGGGCCTCTCTCCTGGAGGCGCTCAGTCAGAACTGGAAGATATGTTGCGTCATAAGCCTCTGATGGTTCACCAGGTGCACGGTCCACTCGAAATCCTAATGCTGTATTTGTAGTACATACACTAAGTCTTCTCTGTTGATGTCAGACTAGAGTTTTATTAGAGTTTTACTTTGCAACAATGGGATTCGAGCAATTGATGTGTATATTTTTAATAGTGCACAATGCTACTATTCCTAGGCTGAATGTATGACATGGCTCTTATGTATCATTATGTATCGTTTCCATTAAGTACTAATTTAAATAAAGTCCCTCTGTCCTCAGTGCTAGGTTGTGGGTTTAATACACATTATTATGATCAACCTGTTGAATAGTATAAGCCCCATACAATGTGACGGTCCGTGTGACGGACCGGTGTGTTACGACCCGACTAACGAAACGTACCAGGTGATAACATTGCATCTGCCCATTACAGCGGAGCGAGCGTTTCGCCACACTCCCAAACCAAGGTTAATAGTTGTAGCGCACGCCTTTTCGGACCTCGGTGCACGCGAAACACTGGTGTACACTCACAACATCACGCTCGAGACAGCTCAAGCGTTACGCGAAACAAAGGACGTGTTCAAATCCATAGAGAATATACGGTCTTTAGCGTATGCGTATATAAAGAAGGTCGATGACATTTACAGACCCGGCGGCGTGGGCACCACAGTAGAACAACAAGGTGCTCTCAAGCGCACACAGATACTGGCCGCATTATCACTCGCGATGTCTATCCTGACATACCCGTTTCTGATTTCTATCTATATTAAATTATGACAAGAGCTACTTTAGGTGGTTACGATTACACTCTGACCACGTGCCTTAGTTTCTGCAAGTGACCTATAAATACATTTGCCCACTTGCTCTCACTGCCAATAAAGCGGCTGTACCCACACGTACAACACCCAAGAAAAAAAATTGATCTCGCTGTCTATACTGGGTGTACTCTCAGTAGTCGCAGTTGCTCAGGCCATGGTGGTACGCTCACATAACGCCTCTGAGATACGTTCCATCACACCACCTCCTAGACTACTCGCGAAGGAGTATTCAACACCCCCTTTGTACGAAGACAACCATTATAACGAGCACAGCACAACGCTTGCCGCACGCGAAGACAACATGCAGGAGACAACGCTACCACCTGTCGTGAGAACAACGGATTCGAGTGACAACGATCGCGACTTTGACGAGCACATTACAACACCCTCTGTGCACGAAGACCAGGTGCAGGAGACAACGCTACCACCTGTCGTGAGAAACAAGAGTTTGGTTAACAATGATCATCGCCGTGTCCCATTGTAAACGGGCGCGCCATCGCACACATCGTACATGTGTGTTAACCCACCTGTATGCGACAGACTTTGTGTGTTGCATGACATCGAGATGTATTGACGTCTGTGTCAATACAGGACTCTCTATAAGCCAGGAGCTGGACGCTAACCACCCGTGCATGCGCCACACAAAAGGTATCGTACATGTGTTAACCCACCTGTATGCGACAGACTTTGTGTGTTGCATGACATCGAGATGTATTGACGTCTGTGTCAATACAGGACTCTCTAAGCTGGGAGCTGGACGCTAACGACCCGTGCATGCGCCACACAAAAGGTAACTCGACTAACTACAAAACGCATATTGTGATGTAGAAAGTTGGCTCGACTGTTTGAATCAGCTGCAGCTGCGGTTTACTCACGAAGTGAATCGCACGCTTGTTAGAAGTCTATTCGGAGCACTTAAAAAATACATCGCTCTCATCGAGTTCCGTCTCAGCATTCACCGGCTGATGGGCAAGAGCGTGACATGGGATCGCCAGGAACTTACTTAAGGACTATCATCTCATTTGGCATTTACTCACGGACCCAAGAAACCAGTTCCGAAAAATGGTCGAGAATTATAACTTGTCTAATAGCAACTGGAAGATATGTTGCGTCATAAGCCTCTGATGGTTCACAAGGTGCATGGTCCACTCGAAATCCTAATGCTGTATTTGTAGTACATACACTAAGTCTTCTCTGTTGATGTCAGACTAGAGTTTTATTAGAGTTTTACTTTGCAACAATGGGATTCGAGCAATTGATGTGTATATTTTTAATAGTGCACAATGCTACTATTCCTAGGCTGAATGTACGACATGGCTCTTATGTATCATTATGTATCATTTCCATTAAGTACTAATGGCATTTACTCACGGACCCAAGAAACCAGTTCCGAAAAATGGTCGAGAATTATAACTTGTCTAATAGCAACTGGAAGATATGTTGCGTCATAAGCCTCTGATGGTTCACAAGGTGCACGGTCCACTCTAAATCCTAATGCTGTATTTGTAGTACATACACTAAGTCTTCTCTGTTGATGTCAGACTAGAGTTTTATTAGAGTTTTACTTTGCAACAATGGGATTCGAGCAATTGATGTGTATATTTTTAATAGTGCACAATGCTACTATTCCTAGGCTGAATGTGTGACATGGCTCTTATGTATCATTATGTATCGTTTCCATTAAGTACTAATTTAAATAAAGTCCCTCTGTCCTCAGTGCTAGGTTGTGGGTTTAAGTGGCAAGACGCTCCTCGGGGCGCATATTGCTTGGGCCTCTCTCCTGGATGCCCTCTGTCAGACCGAGTGTTGACATGTGGCAAGACTCTCCTCGGGGCGCGTCTTGCTTGGGCTTCTCTCATGGAGGCCGTCAGTCAGACCCAGTGTTGACATGTGGCAAGATGCTCCTCGGGGCGCGTCTTGCTTGGGCTTCTCTCCTGGAGGCCCTCAGTCAGACCCATTGTTGACATGTGGAAAGACGCTCCTCGGGGCACGTCTTGCTTGGGCCTCTCTCCTGGAGGCGCTCAAACAGACCGAGTAGTGACATGTGGCAAGACGCTCCTCTGGGCGCGTCTTGCTGGGGCTTCTCTCATGGAGGCACTCAGTCAGACCCAGTGTTGACATGTGGCAAGACGCTCCTCGGGGCGCGTCTTGCTTGGACCTCTCTCCCTGAGGCGCTCAGTAAGACCGAGTAGTGACATGTGGCAAGACGCTCCTCGGGGCGCGTCTTTCTTGGGCCTCTCTCATGGAGGCCCTCTGTCAGACCCAGTGTTGACATGTGTCAAGACGCTCCTCGGGGGGCGTCTTGCTTTGGCCTCTCTCCTGGAGGCACTCAGTCAGACCGAGTGCTGACATGTGGCAAGAAGCTCCTCGGGGCGCGTCTTGCTTGGACTTCTCTCCCGGAGGCCCTCAGTAAGAACCATTGTTGACATGTGGCAAGACGCTCCTCGGGACGCGTCTTGCTTGGGCCTCTCTCCAGAAGGCCCTCAATCAGACCCAGTGTTGACACGTGGCAAGACGCTCCTCGGGGCGCGTCTTGCTTGGGCTTCTCTCCTGGAGGCCCTCAGTCAGACCCATTGTTGACATGTGGAAAGACGCTCCTCGGGGCACGTCTTGCTTGGGCCTCTCTCCTGGAGGCGCTCAAACAGACCGAGTAGTGACATGTGGCAAGACGCTCCTCTGGGCGCGTCTTGCTGGGGCTTCTCTCATGGAGGCACTCAGTCAGACCCAGTGTTGACATGTGGCAAGACGCTCCTCGGGGCGCGTCTTGCTTGGACCTCTCTCCCTGAGGCGCTCAGTAAGACCGAGTAGTGACATGTGGCAAGACGCTCCTCGGGGCGCGTCTTGCTTGGGCCTCTCTCATGGAGGCCCTCTGTCAGACCCAGTGTTGACATGTGTCAAGACGCTCCTCGGGGGAAGTCTTGCTTTGGCCTCTCTCCTGGAGGCACTCAGTCAGACCGAGTGCTGACATGTGGCAAGAAGCTCCTCGGGGCGCGTCTTGCTTGGACTTCTCTCCCGGAGGCCCTCAGTAAGAACCATTGTTGACATGTGGCAAGACGCTCCTCGGGACGCGTCTTGCTTGGGCCTCTCTCCAGAAGGCCCTCAATCAGACCCAGTGTTGACACGTGGCAAGACGCTCCTCGGGGCGCGTCTTGCTTGGGCCTCTCTCCTGGAGGCGCTCAGTCAGACTGAGTAGTGACATGTGGCCTGACGCTCCTCGGGGCGCGTGTTGCTTGGGCCTCTCTCCTGGAGGCGCTCAGTCAGACCAAGTGGTGACATGTGGCAAGACACTCCTCGGGGCACGTCTTGCTTTGGCCTCTCTCCTGGAGGTGCTCAGTCAGACCCAGTGTTGACACGTGGCAAGACGCTCCTCGGGGCGCGTCTTGCTTGGGCCTCTCTCCTGGAGGCGCTCAGTCAGACCCAGTGTTGGCATGTGGCAAGACACTCCTCGGGGCGCGTCTTGGTTGGGCCTCTCTCCTGGAGGCGCTCATTCAGACCCAGTGGTGACATGTGGCAAGACGCTCCTCGGGGCGCTTATTGCTTGGGCCTCTCTCCTGAATGCCCTCTGTCAGACCGAGTGTTGACATGTGGCAAGACTCTCCTCGGGGCGCGTCTTGCTTGGGCTTCTCTCATGGAGGCCCTCAGTCCGACCCAGTGTTGACATGTGTCAAGACGCTCCTCGGGGCGTGTCTTGCTTGGGCCTCTCTCCTGGAGGCGCTCAGTCAGACCCAGTGTTGACATGTGGCAAGACGCTCCTCTGGGCGCGTCTTGCTTGGGCTTCTCTCCTGGAGGCCCTCAGTCAGACCCATTGTTGACATGTGGCAAGACGCTCCTCGGGGCATGTCTTGCTTGGGCCTCTCTCCTGAAGGCGCTCAGTCAGACAGAGTAGTGACATGTGGCAAGACGCTCCTCGGGGCGCGTCTTGCTTGGACCTCCCTCCTGGAGGCGCTCAGTCAGACCGAGTAGTGACATTTGGCAAGACGCTCCTCGGGGCGCGTCTTGCTTGGACCTCTCTCCTGGAGGCGCTCAGTTAGACCGAGTAGTGACATGTGGCAAGACGCTCCTCGGGGTGCGTCTTGCTTGGGCCTCTCTCCTGGAGGCGCTCAGTCAGACCGAGTGCTGACATAAGGCAAGACGCTCCTCGGGGCGCGTCTTGCTGGGGCCTCTCTCCTGGAGGTGCTCAATCAGACCCAGTGGTGACACGTGGCAAGACGCTCCTCTGGGCTCGTCTTGCTTGGGCCTCTCTCCTGGAGGAGCTCAGTCAGACCCAGTGGTGACACGTTGCAAGACGCTCCTCGGGGCGCATCTTGCTTGGGCCTCTCTCCTGGAGGCGCTAAGTCAGACCCAGTGTTGACACGTGGCAAGACGCTCCTCGGGGCGCGTCTTGCTTGGGCCTCTCTCCTGGAGGCGCTCAGTCAGACACAGTGTTGACATGTGGCAAGACACTCCTCGGGGTGCGTCTTGCTTGGGCTTCTCTAATGGAGGCCCACAGTAAGACCCATTGTTGACATCTGGAAAGAAGCTCCTCGGGGCGCGTCTTGCTTGGGCTTCTCTCCTGGAGGCCCTCAGTCAGACCCATTGTTGACATGTGGCAAGACGCTCCTCGGGGCGCGCATTGCTTGGGCCTCTCTCATGGAGGCCCTCAGTCAGACCCAGTGTTGACATGTGTCAAGACGCTCCTCGGGGCGTGTCTTGCTTGGGCCTCTCTCCTGGAGGCGCTAAGTCAGACCCAGTGTTGACATGTGGCAAGACGCTCCTCGGGGCGCTTCTTGCTTGGGCTTCTCTCCTGGAGGCCCTCAGTAAGACCCATTGTTGAAATGTGGCAAGACGCTCCTCGGGGCACGTCTTGCTTGGGCTTCTCTCATGGAGGCCCTCAGTCCAACCCAGTGTTGACATGTGTCCAGACGCTCCTCGGGGCGTGTCTTGCTTGGGCCTCTCTCCTGGAGGCGCTCAGTCAGACCCAGTGTTGACATGTGGCAAGACGCTCCTCTGGGCGCGTCTTGCTTGGGCTTCTCTCCTGGAGGCCCTCAGTCAGACCCATTGTTGACATGTGGCAAGACGCTCCTCGGGGCATGTCTTGCTTGGGCCTCTCTCCTGAAGGCGCTCAGTCAGACAGAGTAGTGACATGTGGCAAGACGCTCCTCGGGGCGCGTCTTGCTTGGACCTCCCTCCTGGAGGCGCTCAGTCAGACCGAGTAGTGACATTTGGCAAGACGCTCCTCGGGGCACGTCTTGCTTGGACCTCTCTCCTGGAGGCGCTCAGTTAGACCGAGTCGTGACATGTGGCAAGACGCTCCTCGGGGCGCGTCTTGCTTGGGCCTCTCTCCTGGAGGCGCTCAGTCAGACCGAGTGCTGACATAAGGCAAGACGCTCCTCGGGGCGCGTCTTGCTGGGGCCTCTCTCCTGGAGGTGCTCAATCAGACCCAGTGGTGACACGTGGCAAGACGCTCCTCTGGGCGCGTCTTGCTTGGGCCTCTCTCCTGGAGGAGCTCAGTCAGACCCAGTGGTGACACGTGGCAAGACGCTCCTCGGGGCGCATCTTGCTTGGGCCTCTCTCCTGGAGGCGCTAAGTCAGACCCAGTGTTGACACGTGGCAAGACGCTCCTCGGAGCGCGTCTTGCTTGGGCCTCTCTCCTGGAGGCGCTCAGTCAGACACAGTGTTGACATGTGGCAAGACACTCCTCGGGGCGCGTCTTGCTTGGACTTCTCTAAGGGAGGCCCACAGTAAGACCCATTGTTGACATCTGGAAAGAAGCTCCTCGGGGCGCGTCTTGCTTTGGCTTCTCTCCTGGAGGCCCTCAGTCAGACCCATTGTTGACATGTGGCAAGACGCTCCTCGGGGCGCGTATTGCTTGGGCCTCTCTCATGGAGGCCCTCAGTCAGACCCAATGTTGACATGTGTCAAGACGCTCCTCGGGGCGTGTCTTGCTTGGGCCTCTCTCCTGGAGGCGCTCAGTCAGACCGAGTAGTGACATGTGGCAAGACGCTCCTCGGGCCTCTCTCCTGGAGGCGCTCAGTCAGACCCAGTGTTGACATGTGGCAAGACGCTCCTCGGGGCACGTCTTGCTTGGGCCTCTCTCCTGGAGGCGCTCAGTCAGACCGAGTAGTGACATGTGGCAAGACGCTCCTCTGGGCGCGTCTTGCTGGGGCCTCTCTCCTGGAGGCGCTCAGTCAGACCCAGTGTTGACATGTGTCAAGACGCTCCTCGGGCGTTTCTTGCTTGCGCCTCTCTCCTGGAGTCGCTCAGTCAGACCCAGAGGTGACATGTGGCAAGACGCTCCTCGGGCCTCTCTCCTGGAGGCGCTCAGTCAGACCCAGTGTTGACATGTGGCAAGACGCTCCTCGGGGCGCGTCTTGCTTGGGCCTCCTTCCTGGAGGCGCTCAGTCAGACCGAGTGCTGACATGCGGTTTACTCACGAAGTGAATCGCACGCTTGTTAGAAGTCTATTCGGAGCAATTTGGCATTTACTCACGGACCCAAGAAACCAGTTCCGAAAAATGGTCGAGAATTATAACTTGTCTAATAGCAACTGGAAGATATGTTGCGTCATAAGCCTCTGATGGTTCACAAGGTGCACGGTCCACTCGAAATCCTAATGCTGTATTTGTAGTACATACACTAAGTCTTCTCTGTTGATGTCAGACTAGAGTTTTATTAGAGTTTTACTTTGCAACAATGGGATTCGAGCAATTGATCTGTATATTTTTAATAATGCACAATGCTACTATTCCTAGGCTGAATGTATGACATGGCTCTTATGTATCATTATGTATCGTTTCCATTAAGTACTAATTTAAATAAAGTCCCTCTGTCCTCAGTGCTAGGTTGTGGGTTTAATACACATTATTATGATCAACCTGTTGAATAGTATAATAACAATATTCCTGTAAAAGTCATTTAGTAATGAACAACCTCAGTTCTGTGAAAGCACATCATGTCTCTGATGTGTACACTGCAGGCCTGACCGGGGTTTGCATGCAAGGGCCTGTGTGTGTGTGTGTGTGTGTGTGTGCGCGCGCGTGTGTGTGTATGTGTGTGTGTGTGTGTGTGTGTGTGTGTGTGAAACAAATAAAGATAAATATAGCTAGTGCGGCCACGAGCGGTCGTGCAGGGTAGAGGCTGCACGAAAACGCCTCTAAAAACAAGCGCGTGCCCACGCCCGATCCGTGGAAGCACGTAGACCTAGCACACGTACTAGCAGAAATCAACGATCGCACACGGGTCATTGAGTGTGTACAGGGTTCGTCTGCGTGTGTGGCATTGGGCAATCTAGCGGCACAAGAGTGGCCTGAAGGCGGATCCGGCCAACCCGTTGCCCTCACCATCGTTGCGCTTCGAGATGAACTATTGCTAAAGATGATCGTCCTCATCAACCACGGCGCTACCAGAGTAGCTCGTAACGAAGACCCTCTCCGCGACCTCACGGCCAGTGTGCGCAGTGTACAGCAAATGACTAACGATGTTGCGAGCGATATATCGGAAAAACTTTGCACTGACGCGACGGTCGCCACTGCAGGTTGTGTGAGTCTCGCGCAAAGTGCCATATCAAACGTGCGCAAGCTAGTGACAAGCAACTTCACCAGATCCGTAGATTCTGCATACGCTTGAATACCAACGAAAGTATCGAGAGATAACACCGACACGAGTTGCGCGACGGCGCTGGCTGCAGTCGCTACAACACTGGATTTATTAATCAACGTAATTGTGATCGTAATGGCGTATCGAGTGTGCACCAGAAACTACAACCAGTACTACAGAAAACTGGCATGAGGGTCGCGGTCTAACGTTATGTTGGTGTCTCGCATCGACCGTCGACGGCCGTTTTCCAGCGGCTGAAAATGGCACAGTTGACGAAATGGAAACGCTGACCGTCCATAGTGCACTCTCGCAAGTTCCAACCGCACCATCTCAGGAGACAGACCACAGAGTCATATTAGCGGAGGGTAGATAGAAAATGCGCAAACCGCCGCAACCGCCCATATACATACTATACGAGTTCAACATAGAGTGGAGTAAGAAGTTACTACCGATTGTATTTACAACGTGCAAGCAGCTGGTGTGTGACGCTTTACTTGATTATCACAGAGGTTGCGATGTCCTGTGTTCCACGAGCGCATGGAAACAAGTGAACGAACTTCTACGGACCGTACTGTTGGGGTATGAGCGAGCTGTAAAATCAATACACGCTAGACACTCGGACTTTGCCGCATTACTGGACACGCATATCGCCACAACAAAACCGGGTCAAGTGTTCGGGGCGTCACCGCGCTCGACTATACACGTCTTGGCCTACCACGAGTACATGAGCCCACAAGATCCTAAGCGAGGTAGAAGCCGTTGTGTCTACCCAACGCAAATTCAGCACAGCCGTGCGCGCTAAGACAAGTCCCTCTAGATTGCTGGAAACTTTGGAAACGTGGAAGGCTGGCGTGTACGCGCTTTCTACACATCTCAACGGTATGATCGCGATACTCTCGGCCGCACAACAACTAATGGTCATGTGTTCGGAAGGTCTGATCAGGTCTGACATGACCGGTTGTCAATCGACGTCGAGCGTGCACTCACACACGGATATCCTGGCGTACAGTAAAGCGACAGCGACCTCTACGCTCACGTTGATCGCCGATGTTTCGAAGGGCAATCGAGTGTGTTGGCTGACGAAAGCTATGGTGACCGACGGTCGCGTCGACTACAATGTGCCTCATTGCGACTTTAGAGGCGTATGTGATCCTTTGCAAATCGACAACACCACCGCGGTCGAGTGCGAAGTCACGGTCGGTGGCGTGTTGTCCTTACTGTGCCCCATACAATGTGACGGTCCGAGTCACGGACCGGTGTGTTACGACCCGACTAACGAAAAGTACCAGGTGATAACATTGCATCTGCCCATTACAGCGGAGCGAGCGTTTCGCCACACTCCCAAACCAAGGTTAATAGTTGTAGCGCACACCCTTTCGGACCTCGGTGCACGCGAAACACTGGCGTACACTCACAAAATCACGCTCGAGACAGCTCAAGTGTTACGCAAAACAAAGGACGTGTTCAAATCCATAGAGAATATACGGTCTTTAGCGTATGCGTATATAAAGAAGGTCGATGACATTTACAGACCCGGCGGCGTGGGCACCACAGTAGAACAACAAGGTGCTCTCAAGCGCACACAGATACTGGCCGCATTATCACTCGCGATGTCTATCCTGACATGCCCGTTTCTGATTTCTATGTTAATTAAATTATGACAAGAGATACGGTGGTTACGATTACACTCTGACCACGTGCCTTAGTTTCTGCTAGTGACCTATAAATACATTTGACCACTTGCTCTCACTGCCATTAAAGCGGCTGTACCCACACGTACAACACCCAAGTAAAAAAATGATCTCGCTGTCTGTACTGGGTGTACTCTCAGTAGTCGCAGTTGCTCAGGCCATGGTGGTACGCTCACATAACGCCTCTGAGATACGTCCCATCACACCACCTCCTACACTACTCGCGAAGGAGTATTCAACACCCCCTTTGTACGAAGACAACCATCATAACGAGCACAGCACAACGCTTGCCGCACGCGAAGACAACATGCAGGAGACAACGCTACCACCTGTCGTGAGAACAACGGATTCGAGTGACAACGATCGCGACTATGACGAGCACATTACAGCACCCTCTGTGCACGAAGACCAGGTGCAGGAGACAACGCTACCACCTGTCGTGAGAAACAATAGTTTGGTTAACAATGATCATCGTCGTGTCCCATTGTCTTGCTTGGGCCTCTCTCCTGGAGGCGCTCAGTCAGACCCAGTGGTGACACGTGGCAAGAAGCTCCTCGGGGCGCGTCTTGCTTGGGCCTCTCTCCTGGAGGCGCTCAGTCAGACCCAGTGTTGACATGTGTCAAGACGCTCCTCGGGGCGTGTCTTGCTTGGGCCTCTCTCCTGGAGGCGCTCAGTCAGACCCAGTGTTGACATGTGGCAAGACGCTCCTCTGGGCGCGTCTTGCTTGGGCTTCTCTCCTGGAGGCGCTCAGTCAGACCGAGTGCTGACATGTGGCAAGAAGCTCCTCGGGGCGCGTCTTGCTTGGGCTTCTCTCCTGGAGGCCCTCAGTAAGACCCATTGTTGACATGTGGCAAGACGCTCCTCGTGGTGCGTCTTGCTTGGGCCTCTCTCCAGAAGGCCCTCAATCAGACCCAGTGTTGACACGTGGCAAGACGCTTCTCGGGGCGCGTCTTGCTTGGGCCTCTCTCCTGGAGGGGCTCAGTCAGACTGAGTAGTGACATGTGGCCTGACGCTCCTCGGGGCGCGTCTTGCCTGGGCCTCTCTCCTGGAGGCGCTCAGTCAGACCCAGTGGTGACATGTGGCAAGACGCTCCACGGGGCGCGTCTTGCTTGGGCTTCTCTCCTGGAGGCCCTCAGTCAGACCCATTGTTGACATGTGGCAAGACGCTCCTCGGGGCGCGTCTTGCTTGGGCCTCTCTCCTGGAGGCGCTCAGTCAGAACCAGAGGTGACATGTGTAAAGACGCTCCTCGGGGCGCGTCTTGCTTGGGCCTCTCTCCTGGAGGCCCTCTGTCAGACCCAGTGTTGACATGTGGCAAGACGCTCCTCCGGGCGCATCTTGCTTGGGCCTCTCTCCTGGAGGCCCTCAGTAAGACCCATTGTTGACATGTGGCAAGACGCTCCTCGGGGCGCGTATTGCTTGGGCCTCTCTCCAGAAGGCGCAATGCTACTATTCCTAGGCTGAATGTGTGACATGGCTCTTATGTATCATTATGTATTGTTTCCATTAAGTACTAATTTAAATAAAGTCCCTCTGTCCTCAGTGCTAGGTTGTGGGTTTAAGTGGCAAGAAGCTCCTCGGGGCGCATATTGCTTGGGCCTCTCTCCTGGATGCCCTCTGTCAGACCGAGTGTTGACATGTGGCAAGACTCTCCTCGGGGCGCGTCTTGCTTGGGCTTCTCTCATGGAGGCCCTCAGTCAGACCCAGTGTTGACATGTGTCACGACGCTCCTCGGGGCGTGTCTTGCTTGGGCCTCTCTCCTGGAGGCGCTCAGTCAGACCCAGTGTTGACATGTGGCAAGACGCTCCTCGGGGCGCGTCTTGCTTGGGCTTCTCTCCTGGAGGCCCTCAGTCAGACCCATTGTTGACATGTGGCAAGACGCTCCTCGGGGCACGTCTTGCTTGGGCCTCTCTCCTGGAGGCGCTCAAACAGACCGAGTAGTGACATGTGGCAAGACGCTCCTCGGGGCGCGTCTTGCTGGGGCTTCTCTCATGGAGGCACTCAGTCAGACCCAGTGTTGACATGTTGCAAGACACTCCTCGGGGCGCGTCTTACTTGGACCTCTCTCCCTGAGGCGCTCAGTAAGACCGAGTAGTGACATGTGGCAAGACGCTCCTCGGGGCGCGTCTTGCTTGGGCCTCTCTCATGGAGGCCCTCTGTCAGACCCAGTGTTGACATGTGTCAAGACGCTCCTCGGGGGGCGTCTTGCTTTGGCCTCTCTCCTGGAGGCACTCAGTCAGACCGAGTGCTGAAATGTGGCAAGAAGCTCCTCGGGGCGCGTCTTGCTTGGACTTCTCTCCCGGAGGCCCTCCGTAAGAACCATTGTTGACGTGTGGCAAGACGCTCCTCGGGGCGCGTCTTGCTTGGGCCTCTCTCCAGAAGGCCCTCAATCAGACCCAGTGTTGACACGTGGCAAGACGCTCCTCGGGGCGCGTCTTGCTTGGGCCTCTCTCCTGGAGGCGCTCAGTCAGACTGAGTAGTGACATGTGGCCTGACGTTCCTCGGGGCGCGTGTTGCTTGGGCCTCTCTCCTGGAGGCGCTCAGTCAGACCAAGTGGTGACATGTGGCAAGACAATCCTCGGGGCGCGTCTTGCTTGGGCCTCTCTCCTGGAGGCCCTCTGTCAGACCCAGTGTTGACATGTGGCAAGACACTCCTTGGGGCGCGTCTTGCTTGGGCCTCTCTCATGGAGGCCCTCTGTCAGACCCAGTGTTGACATGTGTCAAGACGCTCCTCGGGGCGCGTCTTGCTTTGGCCTCTCTCCTGGAGGCGCTCAGTCAGACCGAGTGCTGACATGTGGCAAGAAGCTCCTCGGGGCGCGTCTTGCTTGGGTTTCTCTCCTGGAGGCCCTCAGTAAGACCCATTGTTGACATGTGGCAAGACGCTCCTCGGGGCGCGTCTTGCTTGGGCCTCTCTCCTGGAGGCGCTCAGTCAGACTGAGTAGTGACATGTGGCCTGACGCTCCTCGGGGCGCGTGTTGCTTGGGCCTCTCTCCTGGAGGCGCTCAGTCAGACCAAGTGGTGACATGTGACAAGACGCTCCTCGGGGCACGTCTTGCTTGGGCCTCTCTCCTAGAGGCGCTCAGTCAGAACCAGAGGTGACATGTGGCAAGACGCTCCTCGGGGCGCGTCTTGCCACGTGTCAACACTGGGTCTGATTGAGGGCCTTCTGGAGAGAGGCCCAAGCAAGACGCGCCCCGAGGAGCGTCTTGCCACATGTCACTACTCGGTCAGACTGAGTGCCTCCGGGGCACATGTCAGCACTCGGTCTGACTGAGCGCCTCCATTAGAGAGGCCCAAGCAAGACGTGCCCCGAGGAGCGTCTTGACACATGTCACTACTCGGTCTAACTGAGCGCCTCCAGGAGGGAGGTCCAAGCAAGACGTGCCCCGAGGAGCGTCTTGCCACATGTCAACAATGGGTCTGACTGAGGGCCTCCAGGAGAGAAGCCCAAGCAAGACGCGCCCAGAGGAGCGTCTTGCCACATGTCAACACTGGGTCGGACTGAGGAACTCCATGAGAGAAGCCCAAGCAAGACGCGCCCCGAGGAGCGTCTTGCCACATGTCACCACTGGGTCTGAATGAGCGCCTCCAGGAGAGAGGCCAAACCAAGACGCGCCCCGAGGAGCGTCTTGCCACATGTCAACACTGGTCTGACTGAGCGCCACCAGGAGAGAGGCGCAAGCAAGAAACGCCCGAGGAGCGTCTTGACACATGTCAACACTGGGTCTGACTGAGCGCCTCCAGGAGAGAGGCCCCAGCAAAGACGCGCCCCGAGGAGCGTCTTGCCACATGTCAACAATGGGTCTGACTGAGGGCCTCCAGGAGAGAAGCCCAAGCAAGACGCGCCCCGAGGAGCGTCTTGCCACATGTCAACACTGGGTCTAATTGAGCGCCTCCAGGAGAGAGGCCCAAGCAAGACGCGCCCCGAGGAGCGTCTTGCCACATGTCACTACTCGGACTGACTGAGCGCCTCCAGGAGAGAGGTCCAAGCAAGACGTGCCCCGAGGAGAGTCTTGTCACATGTCAACACTGGGTCTGACAGAGGGCATCCAGGAGAGAGGCCCAAGCAATACGCGCCCCGAGGAGCTTCTTTCCACATGTCAACAATGGGTCTTACTGAGGGCCTCCATGAGAGAAGCCCAAGCAAGACGCGCCCCGAGGAGTGTCTTGCCACATGTCAACACTGTGCCTGACTGAGCACCTCCAGGAGAGAGGCCCAAGCAAGACGCGCCCCGAGGAGCGTCTTGCCACGTGTCAACACTGGGTCTGACTTGGCGCCTCCAGGAGAGAGGCCCAAGCAAGATGCGCCCCGAGGAGCGTCTTGCCACGTGTCACCACTGGGTCTGACTGAGCTCCTCCAGGAGAGAGGCCCAAGCAAGACGCGCCCAGAGGAGCGTCTTGCCACGTGTCACCACTGGGTCTGATTGAGCACCTCCAGTAGAGAGGCCCCAGCAAGACGCGCCCCGAGGAGCGTCTTGCCTTATGTCAGCACTCGGTCTGACTGAGCGCCTCCAGGAGAGAGGCCCAAGCAAGACGCGCCCCGAGGAGCGTCTTGCCACATGTCACTACTCGGTCTGACTGAGCGCCTCCAGGAGGGAGGTCCAAGCAAGACGCGCCCCGAGGAGCGTCTTGCCACATGTCACTACTCGGTCAGACTGAGCGCCTCCAGGAGAGAGGCCCAAGCAAGACGTGCCCCGAGGAGCGTCTTGCCACATGTCAACAATGGGTCTGACTGAGGGCCTCCAGGAGAGAAGCCCAAGCAAGACGCGCCCAGAGGAGCGTATTGCCACATGTCAACACTGGGTCTGACTGAGCGCCTCCAGGAGAGTGGCCCAAGCAAGACACGCCCCGAGGAGCGTCTTGACACATGTCAACACTGGGTCGGACTGAGGGCCTCCATGAGAGAAGCCCAAGCAAGACGCGCCCCGAGGAGAGTCTTGCCACATGTCAACACTCGGTCTGACAGAGGGCATTCAGGAGAGAGGCCGAAGCAATACGCGCCCCGAGGAGCGTCTTGCCACATGTCACCACTGGGTCTGAATGAGCGCCTCCAGGAGAGAGGCCCAACCAAGACGCGCCCTGAGGAGTGTCTTGCCACATGCCAACACTGGGTCTGACTGAGCGCCTCCAGGAGAGAGGCCCAAGCAAGACGCGCCCCGAGGAGCGTCTTGCCACGTGTCAACACTGGGTCTGACTGAGCGCCTCCAGGAGAGAGGCCCATGCAAGACGCGCCCAGAGGAGCGTCTTGCCACATGTCAACACTGGGTCTGACTGAGCGCCTCCAGGAGAGAGGCCCAAGCAAGACACGCCCCGAGGAGCATCTTGACACATGTCAACACTGGGTCGGACTGAGGGCCTCCATGAGAGAAGCCCAAGCAAGACGCGCCCCGAGGAGAGTCTTGCCACATGTCAACACTCGGTCTGACAGAGGGCATTCAGGAGAGAGGCTGAAGCAATACGCGCCCCGAGGAGCGTCTTGCCACATGTCACCACTGGGTCTGAATGAGCGCCTCCAGGAGAGAGGCCCAACCAAGACGCGCCCCGAGGAGTGTCTTGCCACATGCCAACACTGGGTCTGACTGAGCGCCTCCAGGAGAGAGGCCCAAGCAAGACGCGCCCCGAGGAGCGTCTTGCCACATGTCAACACTGGGTCTGACTGAGCGCCTCCAGGAGAGGCCCAAGCAAGACGCGCCGCGAGGAGCGTCTTGCCACATGTCAACACTGGGTCTGACTGAGCGCCTCCAGGAGAGAGCCCCAAGCAAGACGCGCCCTGAGGAGCGTCTTGCCACATGTCAACAATGTGTCTGACTGAGGGCCTCCAGGAGAGAGGCCCAAGCAAGATGCGCCCGGAGGAGCATCTTGCCACATGTCAACACTGGGTCTGTCTGAGCGCCTCCAGGAGAGAAGCCCAAGCAAGACGCGCCCCGAGGAGCGTCTTGCCACATGTCAAAAATGGGTCTGACTGAGGGCCTCCAGGAGAGAGGCCCAAGCAAGACGCGCCCCGAGGAGCGTCTTGACACATGTCAACACTGGGTATGACTGAGGGCCTCCAGGAGAGAGGCCCAAGCAAGACGCGCCCCGAGGAGTGTCTTGCCACATGTCACCACTGGGTCTGACTGAGCGCCTCCAGGAGAGAGGCCCAAGCAAGACGCGCCCCGGGGAGCGTCAGGCCACATGTCACTACTCAGTCTGACTGAGCGCCTCCAGGAGAGAGGCCCAAGCAAGACGCGCCCCGAGGAGCGTCTTGCCACATGTCAGAACTCGGTCTGACTGAGCGCCTCCAGGAGAAAGGCCCAAGCAAGACGCGCCCCGAGGAGCGTCTTGCCACATGTCAACAATGGGTCTGACTGAGGGCCTCCAGGAGAGAGGCCCAAGCAAGATGCGCCCGGAGGAGCGTCTTGCCACATGTCAACACTGGGTCTGACAGAGGGCCTCCAGGAGAGAGGCCCAAGCAAGACGCGCCCAAAGGAGCGTCTTGCAATATGTCAACAATTGGTCTGACTGAGCGCCTCCAGGAGAGAGGCCCAAGCAACACGCGCCCCGAGGAGCGTCAGGCCACATGTCACTACTCAGTCTGACTGAGCGCCTCCAGGAGAGAGGCCCAAGCAAGACGCGCCCCGAGGAGCGTCTTGCCACGTGTTAACACTGGGTCTGATTGAGGGCCTTCTGGAGAGAGGCCCAAGCAAGACGCGCCCCGAGGAGCGTCTTGCCACATGTCAACAATGGGTCTTACTGAGGGCCTCCAGGAGAGAAGCCCAAGCAACACGCGCCCCGAGGAGCTTCTTGCCACATGTCAGCACTCGGTCTGACTGAGCGCCTCCAGGAGAGAGGCCAAAGCAAGACGCGCCCCGAGGAGCGTCTTGACACATGTCAACACTGGGTCTGACAGAGGGCCTCCATGAGAGAGGCCCAAGCAAGACGCGCCCCGAGGAGTGTCTTGCCACATGTCAACACTGGGTCTGACTGAGCGGCTCCAGGAGAGAGGCCCAAGCAAGACGAGCCCCGAGGAGCGTCTTGCCACGGGTCAACACTGGGTCTGACTGAGCGCCTCCAGGAGAGAGGCCCAAGCAAGACGCGCACCGAGGAGCGTCTTGCCACATGTCAACAATGGGTCTGACTGAGGGCCTCCAGGAGAGAAGCCCAAGCAAGACGCGCCCCGAGGAGCGTCAGGCCACATGTCAACACTGGGTCTGACTGAGCGCCTCCAGGAGAGAGGCCCCAGCAAGACGCGCCCCGAGGAGCGTCTTGCCACATGTCAGCACTCGGTCTGACTGAGCGCCTCCAGGAGAGAGGCCCAAGCAAGAAGCGCCGCGAGGAGCTTCTTGCCACATGTCAACAATGGGTCTCACTGAGGGCCTCCAGGAGAGAAGCCCAAGCAAGATGCGCCCCGAGGAGCGTCTTGCCATATGTCAACACTGGGTCTAATTGAGCGCCTCCAGGAGAGAGGCCCAAGCAAGACATACCCCGAGGAGCGTCTTGCCACATGTCACTACTCGGTCTGACTGAGCGCCTCCAGGAGAGAGGTCCAAGCAACACGTGCCCCGAGGAGCGTCTTGCCACATGTCAACAATGGGTCTGACTGAGGGCCTCCAGGAGAGAAGCCCAAGCAAGAAGCGCCCCGAGGAGCGTCTTGCCACATGTCAACACTGGGTCTGACTGAGCGCCTCCAGGAGAGAGGCCCAAGCAAGACACGCCCCGAGGAGCGTCTTGACACATGTCAACACTGGGTCTGACTGAGGGCCTCCATGAGAGAAGCCCAAGCAAGACGCGCCCCGAGGAGAGTCTTGCCACATGTCAAACCTGGGTCTGACAGAGGGCATCCAGGAGAGAGGCCCAAGCAATACGCGCCCCGAGGAGCGTCTTGCCACATGTCAACAATGGGTCTGACTGAGGGCCTCCAGGAGAGAAGCCAAAGCAAGACACGCCCCGAGGAGCTTCTTTCCACATGTCAACAATGGGTCTTACTGAGGGCCTCCATGAGAGAAGCCCAAGCAAGACGCGCCCCGAGGAGTGTCTTGCCACATGTCAACACTGTGTCTGACTGAGCGCCTCCAGGAGAGAGGCCCAAGCAAGACGCGCCCCGAGGAGCGTCTTGCCACGTGTCAACACTGGGTCTGACTTAGCGCCTCCAGGAGAGAGGCCCAAGCAAGATGCGCCTCGAGGAGCGTCTTGCCACGTGTCACCACTGGGTCTGACTGAGCTCCTCCAGGAGAGAGGCCCAAGCAAGACGCGCCCAGAGGAGCGTCTTGCCACGTGTCACCACTAGGTCTGATTGAGCACCTCCAGGAGAGAGGCCCCAGCAAGACGCGCCCCGAGGAGCGTCTTGCCTTATGTCAGCACTCGGTCTGACTGAGCGCCTCCAGGAGAGAGGCCCAAGCAAGACCCGCCCCAAGGAGCGTCTTGCCAAATGTCACTACTCGGTCTGACTGAGCGCCTCCAGGAGGGAGGTCCAAGCAAGACGCGCCCCGAGGAGCGTCTTGCCACATGTCAACAATGGGTCTGACTGAGGGCCTCCAGGAGAGAGGCCCAAGCAAGATGCACCCGGAGGAGCGTCTTGCCACATGTCAACACTGGGTCTGACAGAGGGCCTCCAGGAGAGAGGCCCAAGCAAGACGCGCCCCGAGGAGCGTCTTGCCACATGTCACCTCTGGTTCTGACTGAGCGCCTCCAGGAGAGAGGCCCAAGCAAGACGCGCCCCGAGGAGCATCTTGTCACATGTCAACACTGGGTCTGTCTGAGCGCCTCCAGGAGAGAAGCCCAAGCAAGACGCGCCCCGAGGAGTGTCTTGCCACATGTCAACAATGGGTCTGACTGAGGGCCTCCAGGAGAGAAGCAAAAGCAAGACGCGCCCCGAGGAGCGTCTTGACACATGTCAACACTGGGTCTGACAGAGGGCCTCCAGGAGAGAGGCCCAAGCAAGACGCGCCCCGAGGAGTGTCTTGCCACATGTCACCACTGGGTCTGACTGAGTGCCTCCAGGAGAGAGGCCAAAGCAAGACGCCCCCCGAGGAGCGTCTTGACACATGTCAACACTGGGTCTGACAGAGGGCCTCCATGAGAGAGGCCCAAGCAAGACGCGCCCCGAGGACCGTCTTGCCACATGTCACTACTCGGTCTTACTGAGCGCCTCAGGGAGAGAGGTCCAAGCAAGACGCGCGCCGAGGAGCGTCTTGCCACATGTCAACACTGGGTCTGACTGAGTGCCTCCATGAGAGAAGCCCCAGCAAGACGTGCCCAGAGGAGCGTCTTGCCACATGTCACTACTCGGTCTGTTTGAGCGCCTCCAGGAGAGAGGCCCAAGCAAGACGTGCCCCGAGGAGCGTCTTGCCACATGTCAACAATAGGT
The DNA here is from genome assembly GCF_043380555.1 of Nothobranchius furzeri. Classification (NCBI taxonomy): domain Eukaryota; kingdom Metazoa; phylum Chordata; class Actinopteri; order Cyprinodontiformes; family Nothobranchiidae; genus Nothobranchius; species Nothobranchius furzeri. Next base: position 2,923,622 of record NC_091741.1, read on the forward strand.
CTGACTGAGGGCCTCCAGGAGAGAAGCCCAAGCAAGAAGCGCCCCGAGGAGCGTCTTGCCACATGTCAACACTGGGTCTGACTGAGTGCCTCCAGGAGAGAGGCCCAAGCAAGACACGCCCCGAGGAGCGTCTTGACACATGTCAACACTCGGTCTGACAGAGGGCATCCAGGAGAGAGGCCCAAGCAATATGCGCCCCGAGGAGCGTCTTGCCACTTAAACCCACAACCTAGCACTGAGGACAGAGGGACTTTATTTAAATTAGTACTTAATGGAAACGATACATAATGATACATAAGAGCCATGTCACACATTCAGCCTTGGAATAGTAGCATTGTGCACTATTAAAAATATACACATCAATTGCTCGAATCCCATTGTTGCAAAGTAAAACTCTAATAAAACTCTAGTCTGACATCAACAGAGAAGACTTAGTGTATGTACTACAAATACAGCATTAGGATTTAGAGTGGACCGTGCACCTTGTGAACCATCAGAGGCTTATGACGCAACATATCTTCCAGTTGCTATTAGACAAGTTATAATTCTCGACCATTTTTCGGAACTGGTTTCTTGGGTCCGTGAGTAAATGCCAAATGAGATGATAGTCCTTAAGTAAGTTCCTGGCGATCCCATGTCACGCTCTTGCCCATCAGCCGGTGAACGCTGAGACGGAACTCGATGAGAGCGATGTATTTTTTAAGTGCTCCGAATGTACTTCTAACAAGCGTGCGATTCACTTTGTGAGTAAACCGCAGCTGCAGCTGATTCAAACAGTCGAGCCAACTTTCTACATCACAATATGCGTTTTGTAGTTAGTCGAGTTACCTTTTGTGTGGCGCATGCATGGGTCGTTATCGTCCAGCTCCCAGCTTAGAGAGTCCTGTATTGACACAGACGTCAATACATCTCGATGTCATGCAACACACAAAGTCTGTCGCATACAGGTGGGTTAACACATGTACGATACCTTTTGTGTGGCGCATGCACGGGTTGTTAGCGTCCAGCTCCCAGCTTAGAGAGTCCTGTATTGACACAGACGTCAATACATCTCGATGTCATGCAACACACAAAGTCTGTCGCATACAGGTGGGTTAGCACATGTACGATACCTTTTGTGTGGCGCATGCACGGGTCGTTAGCGTCCAGCTCCCGGCTTATAGAGAGTCCTGTATTGACACAGACGTCAATACATCTCGATGTCATGCAACACACAAAGTCTGTCGCATACAGGTGGGTTAACACACATGTACGATGTGTGCGATGGCACGCCCAGTTTACAATGGGACACGACGATGATCATTGTTTACCAAACTCTTGTTTCTCACGACAGGTGGTAGCGTTATCTCCTGCACCTGGTCTTCGTGCACAGAGGGTGCTGTAATGTGCTCGTCATAGTCGCGATCGTTGTCACTCGAATCCGTTGTTCTCACGACAGGTGGTAGCTTTGTCTCCTGCATGTTGTCTTCACGTGCGGCAAGCGTTGTGCTGTGCTCGTTATAATGGTTGTCTTCGTACAAAGGGGGTGTTGAATACTCCTTCGCGAGTAGTGTAGGAGGTGGTGTGATGGGACGTATCTCAGAGGCGTTATGTGAGCGTACCACCATGGCCTGAGCAACTGCGACTACTGAGAGTACACCCACTACAGACAGCGAGATCTTTTTTTTTCTTGGGTGTTGTACGTGTGGGTACAGCCGCTTTAATGGCAGTGAGAGCAAGTGGGCAAATGTATTTATAGGTCACTAGCAGAAACTAAGGCACGTGGTCAGAGTGTAATCGTAACCACCGTAGCTCTTGTCATAATTTAATATACATAGAAATCAGAAACGGGCATGTCAGGATAGACATCGCGAGTGATAATGCGGCCAGTATCTGTGTGCGCTTGAGAGCACCTTGTTGTTCTACTGTGGTGCCCACGCCGCCAGGTCTGTAAATGTCATCGACCTCCTTTATATACGCATACGCTAAAGACCGTATATTCTCTATGGATTTGAGCACGTCCTTTGTTTCGCGTAACGCTTGAGCTGTCTCGAGCGTGATGTTGTGAGTGTACGCCAGTGTTTCACGTGCACCGAGGTCCGAAAGGGCGTGCGCTACAACTATTCACCTTGGTTTGGGAGTGTGGCAAAACGCTCGCTCCGCTGTAATGGGCGGATGCAATGTTATCACCTGGTACGTTTCGTTAGTCGGGTCGTAACACACCGGTCCGTGAAACGGACCGTCACATTGTATGGGGCACAGTAAGGACAACACGCCGCCGACCGTGACTTCGCACTCGACCGCGGTGGTGTTATCGATTTGCAAAGGATCACATACGCCTCTCCAGTCGCAATGAGGCACATTGTAGTCGACGCGACCGTCGGTCACCATAGCTTTCGTCAGCCAACACACTCGATTGCCCTTCGAAACATCGGCGATCAACGTGAGCTTAGAGGTCGATGTCGCTTTACTGTACGCCAGGATATCCGTGTGTGAGTGCACGCTCGACGTCGATTGACAACCGGTCATGTCAGACCTGATCAGACCTTCCGAACACATGACCATTAGTTGTTGTGCGGCCGAGAGTATCGCGATCATACCGTTGAGATGTGTAGAAAGCGCGTACACGCCAGCCTTCCACGTTTCCAAAATTTCCAGCAGTCTAGAGGGACTTGTCTTAGCGCGCACGGCTGTGCTGAATTTGCGTTGGGTAGACACAACGGCTTCTACCTCGCTTAGGATCTGTGGGCTCATGTACTCGTGGTAGGCCAAGACGTGTATAGTCGAGCGCGGTGACGCCCCGAACACTTGACCCGGTTTTGTTGTGGCGATATGTGTGTCCAGTAACGCGGCAAAGTTCGCGTGTCTAGCATGTATTGATTTTACAGCTCGCTCATACCCAACAGTACGGTCCGTAGAAGTTCGTTCACTTGTTTCCATGCGCTCGTGGAACACAGGACATCGCAACCTCTGTGATACTCAAGTAAAGCGTCAAACACCAGCTGCTTGCACGTTGAAAATACAATCGGTAGTAACTTCTTACTCCACTCTATGTTGAACTCGTATAGTATGTATATGGGCGGTTGCGGCGGTTTGCGCATTTTCTATCTACCCTCCGCTAATATGACTCTGTGGTCTGTCTCCTGAGATGGTGCGGTTGGAACTTGCGAGAGTGCACTATCGACGGTCGGCGTTTCCATTTCGTCAACTGCCATTTTCAGCCGCTGGCAAACGGCCGTCGACGGTCGATGCGAGACACCAACATAACGTTAGACCGCGAACCTCAGCCAGTTTTCTGTAGGACTGGTTTTAGTTTCTGGTGCACACTCGAAACGCCATTACGATCACAATTACGTTGATTAATAAATACAGTGTTGTAGCGACTGCAGCCAGCGCCGTCGCTCAACTTGTGTCGGTGTTATCTCTCGATACTTTCATTCGTATCCGAGCGTATGCAGAATCTACGGATCTGGTGAAGTTGCTTGTCACTAGCTTGCGCACGTTTGATATGGCACTTTGCGCGAGACTCGCACAACCTGCAGTGGCGACCGTCGCGTCAGTGCAAAGTTTTTCCAATATATCGCTCGCAACATCGTTTGTCATTTGCTGCCACATGCCAACACTGGGTCTGACTGAGCGCCTCCAGGAGAAAGGCCCAAGCAAGACGCGCCCCGAGGAGCGTCTTGCCACGTGTCAACACTGGGTCTGACTGAGCGCCTCCAGGAGAGAGGCCCAAGCAAGACGCGCCCAGAGGAGCGTCTTGCCACATGTCAACACTGGGTCTGACTGAGCGCCTCCAGGAGAGAGGCCCAAGCAAGACACGCCCCGAGGAGCGTCTTGACACATGTCAACACTGGGTCGGACTGAGGGCCTCCATGAGAGAAGCCCAAGCAAGACGCGCCCCGAGGAGAGTCTTGCCACATGTCAACACTCGGTCTGACAGAGGGCATTCAGGAGAGAGGCCGAAGCAATACGCGCCCCGAGGAGCGTCTTGCCACATGTCACCACTGGGTCTGAATGAGCGCCTCCAGGAGAGAGGCCCAACCAAGACGCGCCCCGAGGAGTGTCTTGCCACATGCCAACACTGGGTCTGACTGAGCGCCTCCAGGAGAGAGGCCCAAGCAAGACGCGCCCCGAGGAGCGTCTTGCCACATGTCAACACTGGGTCTGACTGAGCGCCTCCAGGAGAGAGGCCCAAGCAAGACGCGCCCCGAGGAGCGTCTTGCCACATGTCAACACTGGGTCTGACTGAGCGCCTCCAGGAGAGAGGCCCAAGCAAGACGCGCCCTGAGGAGCGTCTTGCCACATGTCAACAATGTGTCTGATTGAGGGCCTCCAGGAGAGAGGCCCAAGCAAGATGCGCCCGGAGGAGCGTCTTGCCACATGTCAACACTGGGTCTGACAGAGGGCCTCCAGGAGAGAGGCCCAAGCAAGACGCGCCCCGAGGAGCGTCTTGCCACATGTCACCTCTGGTTCTGACTGAGCGCCTCCATGAGAGAGGCCCAAGCAAGACGCGCCCCGAGGAGCGTCTTGTCACATGTCAACACTGGGTCTGTCTCAGCGCCTCCAGGAGAGAAGCCCAAGCAAGACGCGGCCCGAGGAGCGTCTTGCCACATGTCAACAATGGGTCTGACTGAGGGCCTCCAAGAGAGAGGCCCAAGCAAGACGCGCCCCGAGGAGCGTCTTGACACATGTCAACACTGGGTATGACTGAGGGCCTCCAGGAGAGAGGCCCAAGCAAGACGCGCCCCGAGGAGTGTCTTGCCACATGTCACCACTGGGTCTGACTGAGCGCCTCCAGGAGAGAGGCCCAAGCAAGACGCGCCCCGGGGAGCGTCAGGCCACATGTCACTACTCAGTCTGACTGAGCGCCTCCAGGAGAGAGGCCCAAGCAAGACGCGCCCCGAGGAGCATCTTGCCACATGTCAGCACTCGGTCTGACTGAGCGCCTCCAGGAGAAAGGCCCAAGCAAGACGCGCCCTGAGGAGCGTCTTGCCACATGTCAACAATGGGTCTGACTGAGGGCCTCCAGGAGAGAGGCCCAAGCAAGATGCGCCCGGAGGAGCGTCTTGCCACATGTCAACACTGGGTCTGACAGAGGGCCTCCAGGAGAGAGGCCCAAGCAAGACGCGCCCCGAGGAGCGTCTTTCCACATGTCAGCACTCGGTCTGACTGAGCGCCTCCAGGAGAGAGGCCCAAGCAAGACGCGCCCAAAGGAGCGTCTTGCAACATGTCAACAATGGGTCTGACTGAGCGCCTCCAGGAGAGAGGCCCAAGCAACACGCGCCCCGAGGAGCGTCAGGCCACATGTCACTACTCAGTCTGACTGAGCGCCTCCAGGAGAGAGGCCCAAGCAAGACGCGCCCCGAGGAGCGTCTTGCCACGTGTCAACACTGGGTCTGATTGAGGGCCTTCTGGAGAGAGGCCCAAGCAAGACGCGCCCCGAGGAGCGTCTTGACACATGTCAACACTGGGTCTGACAGCGGGCCTCCATGAGAGAGGCCCAAGCAAGACGCGCCCCGAGGAGTGTCTTGCCATATGTCAACACTGGGTCTGACTGAGCGGCTCCAGGAGAGAGGCCCAAGCAAGACACGCCCCGAGGAGCGTCTTGCCACGGGTCAACACTGGGTCTGACTGAGCGCCTCCAGGAGAGAGGCCCAAGCAAGACGCGCACCGAGGAGCGTCTTGCGACATGTCACTACTCGGTCTAACTGAGCGCCTCCAGGAGAGAGGTCCAAGCAAGACGCGCCCCGAGGAGCGTCTTGCCTTATGTCAGCACTCGGTCTGACTGAGCGCCTCCAGGAGAGAGGCCCAAGCAAGACGCGCACCGAGGAGCGTCTTGCGACATGTCACTACTCGGTCTAACTGAGCGCCTCCAGGAGAGAGGTCCAAGCAAGACGCACCCCGAGGAGCGTCTTGCCACATGTCACTACTCGGTCTGACTGAGCGCCTCCAGGAGAGAGGCCCAAGCAAGACGTGCCCCGAGGAGTGTCTTGCCATATGTCAACACTGGGTCTGACTGAGCGGCTCCAGGAGAGAGGCCCAAGCAAGACGCGCCCCGAGGAGCGTCTTGCCACGGGTCAACACTGGGTCTGACTGAACGCCTCCAGGAGAGAGGCCCAAGCAAGACGCGCACCGAGGAGCGTCTTGCGACATGTCACTACTCGGTCTAACTGAGCGCCTCCAGGAGAGAGGTCCAAGCAAGACGCGCCCCGAGGAGCGTCTTGCCGTATGTCAGCACTCGGTCTGACTGAGCGCCTCCAGGAGAGAGGCCCAAGCAAGACGCGCACCGAGGAGCGTCTTGCGACATGTCACTACTCGGTCTAACTGAGCGCCTCCAGGAGAGAGGTCCAAGCAAGACGCACCCCGAGGAGCGTCTTGCCACATGTCACTACTCGGTCTGACTGAGCGCCTCCAGGAGAGAGGCCCAAGCAAGACGTGCCCCGAGGAGCGTCTTGCCACATGTCAACAATGGGTCTGACTGAGGGCCTCCAGGAGAGAAGCCCAAGCAAGACGCGCCCCGAGGAGCGTCAGGCCACATGTCAACACTGGGTCTGACTGAGCGCCTCCAGGAGAGAGGCCCCAGCAAGACGCGCCCCGAGGCGCGTCTTGCCACATGTCAGCACTCGGTCTGACTGAGCGCCTCCAGGAGAGAGGCCCAAGCAAGAAGCGCCCCGAGGAGCTTCTTGCCACATGTCAACAATGGGTCTCACTGAGGGCCTCCAGGAGAGAAGCCCAAGCAAGACGCGCCCCGAGGAGCGTCTTGCCACATGTCAACACTGGGTCTAATTGAGCGCCTCCAGGAGAGAGGCCCAAGCAAGACATACCCCGAGGAGCGTCTTGCCACAGGTCACTACTCGGTCTGACTGAGCGCCTCCAGGAGAGAGGCCCAAGCAAGACACGCACCGAGGAGCGTCTTGACACATGTCAACACTGGGTCGGACTGAGGGCCTCCATGAGAGAAGCCCAAGCAAGACGCGCCCCGAGGAGAGTCTTGCCACATGTCAACACTCGGTCTGACAGAGGGCATTCAGGAGAGAGGCCGAAGCAATACGCGCCCCGGGGAGCGTCTTGCCACATGTCACCACTGGGTCTGAATGAGCGCCTCCAGGAGAGAGGCCCAACCAAGACGCGCCCCGAGGAGTGTCTTGCCACATGCCAACACTGGGTCTGACTGAGCGCCTCCAGGAGAGAGGCCCAAGCAAGACACGCCCCGAGGAGCGTCTTGCCACATGTCAACACTGGGTCTGACTGAGCGCCTCCAGGAGAGAGGCCCAAGCAAGACGCGCCCCGAGGAGCGTCTTGCCACATGTCAACACTGGGTCTGACTGAGCGCCTCCAGGAGAGAGGCCCAAGCAAGACGCGCCCTGAGGAGCGTCTTGCCACATGTCAACAATGTGTCTGACTGAGGGCCTCCAGGAGAGAGGCCCAAGCAAGATGCGCCCGGAGGAGCGTCTTGCCACATGTAAACACTGGGTCTGACAGAGGGCCTCCAGGAGAGAGGCCCAAGCAAGACGCGCCCCGAGGAGCGTCTTGCCACATGTCACCTCTGGTTCTGACTGAGCGCCTCCAGGAGAGAGGCCCAAGCAAGACGCGCCCCGAGGAGCGTCTTGTCACATGTCAACACTGGGTCTGTCTCAGCGCCTCCAGGAGAGAAGCCCAAGCAAGACGCGGCCCGAGGAGCGTCTTGCCACATGTCAACAATGGGTCTGACTGAGGGCCACCAGGAGAGAGGCCCAAGCAAGACGCGCCCCGAGGAGCGTCTTGACACATGTCAACACTGGGTATGACTGAGGGCCTCCAGGAGAGAGGCCCAAGCAAGACGCGCCCCGAGGAGTGTCTTGCCACATGTCACCACTGGGTCTGACTGAGCGCCTCCAGGAGAGAGGCCCAAGCAAGACGCGCCCCGGGGAGCGTCAGGCCACATGTCACTACTCAGTCTGACTGAGCGCCTCCAGGGGAGAGGCCCAAGCAAGACGCGCCCCGAAGAGCATCTTGCCACATGTCAGCACTCGGTCTGACTGAGCGCCTCCAGGAGAAAGGCCCAAGCAAGACGCGCCCTGAGGAGCGTCTTGCCACATGTCAACAATGGGTCTGACTGAGGGCCTCCAGGAGAGAGGCCCAAGCAAGATGCGCCCGGAGGAGCGTCTTGCCACATGTCAACACTGGGTCTGACAGAGGGCCTCCAGGAGAGAGGCCCAAGCAAGACGCGCCCCGAGGAGCGTCTTTCCACATGTCAGCACTCGGTCTGACTGAGCGCCTCCAGGAGAGAGGCCCAAGCAAGACGCGCCCAAAGGAGCGTCTTGCAACATGTCAACAATGGGTCTGACTGAGCGCCTCCAGGAGAGAGGCCCAAGCAACACGCGCCCCGAGGAGCGTCAGGCCACATGTCACTACTCAGTCTGACTGAGCGCCTCCAGGAGAGAGGCCCAAGCAAGACGCGCCCCGAGGAGCGTCTTGCCACGTGTCAACACTGGGTCTGATTGAGGGCCTTCTGGAGAGAGGCCCAAGCAAGACGCGCCCCGAGGAGCGTCTTGCCACATGTCAACAATGGGTCTTACTGAGGGCCTCCAGGAGAGAAGCCCAAGCAACACGCGCCCCGAGGAGCTTCTTGCCACATGTCAGCACTCGGTCTGACTGAGCGCCTCCAGGAGAGAGGCCAAAGCAAGACGCGCCCCGAGGAGCGTCTTGACACATGTCAACACTGGGTCTGACAGCGGGCCTCCATGAGAGAGGCCCAAGCAAGACGCGCCCCGAGGAGTGTCTTGCCATATGTCAACACTGGGTCTGACTGAGCGGCTCCAGGAGAGAGGCCCAAGCAAGACGCGCACCGAGGAGCGTCTTGCGACATGTCACTACTCGGTCTAACTGAGCGCCTCCAGGAGAGAGGTCCAAGCAAGACGCACCCCGAGGAGCGTCTTGCCACAGGTCACTACTTGGTCTGACTGAGCGCCTCCAGGAGAGAGGCCCAAGCAAGACACGCACCGAGGAGCGTCTTGACACATGTCAACACTGGGTCGGACTGAGGGCCTCCATGAGAGAAGCCCAAGCAAGACGCGCCCCGAGGAGAGTCTTGCCACATGTCAACACTCGGTCTGACAGAGGGCATTCAGGAGAGAGGCCGAAGCAATACGCGCCCCGGGGAGCGTCTTGCCACATGTCACCACTGGGTCTGAATGAGCGCCTCCAGGAGAGAGGCCCAACCAAGACGCGCCCCGAGGAGCGTCTTGCCACATGCCAACACTGGGTCTGACTGAGCGCCTCCAGGAGAGAGTCCCAAGCAAGACACGCCCCGAGGAGCGTCTTGCCACATGTCAACACTGGGTCTGACTGAGCGCCTCCAGGAGAGAGGCCCAAGCAAGACGCGCCCCGAGGAGCGTCTTGCCACACGTCAACACTGGGTCTGACTGAGCGCCTCCAGGAGAGAGGCCCAAGCAAGACGCGCCCTGAGGAGCGTCTTGCCACACGTCAACAATGTGTGACTGAGGGCCTCCAGGAGAGAGGCCCAAGCAAGATGCGCCCGGAGGAGCGTCTTGCCACATGTCAACACTGGGTCTGACAGAGGGCCTCCAGGAGAGAGGCCCAAGCAAGACGCGCCCCGAGGAGCGTCTTGCCACATGTCACCTCTGGTTCTGACTGAGCGCCTCCAGGAGAGAGGCCCAAGCAAGACGCGCCCCGAGGAGCGTCTTGTCACATGTCAACACTGGGTCTGTCTCAGCGCCTCCAGGAGAGAAGCCCAAGCAAGACGCGGCCCGAGGAGCGTCTTGCCACATGTCAACAATGGGTCTGACTGAGGGCCACCAGGAGAGAGGCCCAAGCAAGACGCGCCCCGAGGAGCGTCTTGACACATGTCAACACTGGGTATGACTGAGGGCCTCCAGGAGAGAGGCCCAAGCAAGACGCGCCCGGAGGAGTGTCTTGCCACATGTCACCACTGGGTCTGACTGAGCGCCTCCAGGAGAGAGGCCCAAGCAAGACGCGCCCCGGGGAGCGTCAGGCCACATGTCACTACTCAGTCTGACTGAGCGCCTCCAGGGGAGAGGCCCAAGCAAGACGCGCCCCGAAGAGCATCTTGCCACATGTCAGCACTCGGTCTGACTGAGCGCCTCCAGGAGAAAGGCCCAAGCAAGACGCGCCCTGAGGAGCGTCTTGCCACATGTCAACAATGGGTCTGACTGAGGGCCTCCAGGAGAGAGGCCCAAGCAAGATGCGCCCGGAGGAGCGTCTTGCCACATGTCAACACTGGGTCTGACAGAGGGCCTCCAGGAGAGAGGCCCAAGCAAGACGCGCCCCGAGGAGCGTCTTTCCACATGTCAGCACTCGGTCTGACTGAGCGCCTCCAGGAGAGAGGCCCAAGCAAGACGCGCCCAAAGGAGCGTCTTGCAACATGTCAACAATGGGTCTGACTGAGCGCCTCCAGGAGAGAGGCCCAAGCAACACGCGCCCCGAGGAGCGTCAGGCCACATGTCACTACTCAGTCTGACTGAGCGCCTCCAGGAGAGATGCCCAAGCAAGACGCGCCCCGAGGAGCGTCTTGCCACGTGTCAACACTGGGTCTTATTGAGGGCCTTCTGGAGAGAGGCCCAAGCAAGACGCGCCCCGAGGAGCGTCTTGCCACATGTCAACAATGGGTCTTACTGAGGGCCTCCAGGAGAGAAGCCCAAGCAACACGCGCCCCGAGGAGCTTCTTGCCACATGTCAGCACTCGGTCTGACTGAGCGCCTCCAGGAGAGAGGCCAAAGCAAGACGCGCCCCGAGGAGCGTCTTGACACATGTCAACACTGGGTCTGACAGCGGGCCTCCATGAGAGAGGCCCAAGCAAGACGCGCCCCGAGGAGTGTCTTGCCATATGTCAACACTGGGTCTGACTGAGCGGCTCCAGGAGAGAGGCCCAAGCAGGACACGCCCCGAGGAGCGTCTTGCCACGGGTCAACACTGGGTCTGACTGAGCGCCTCCAGGAGAGAGGCCCAAGCAAGACGCGCACCGAGGAGCGTCTTGCGACATGTCACTACTCGGTCTAACTGAGCGCCTCCAGGAGAGAGGTCCAAGCAAGACGCGCCCCGAGGAGCGTCTTGCCTTATGTCAGCACTCGGTCTGACTGAGCGCCTCCAGGAGAGAGGCCCAAGCAAGACGCGCACCGAGGAGCGTCTTGCGACATGTCACTACTCGGTCTAACTGAGCGCCTCCAGGAGAGAGGTCCAAGCAAGACGCACCCCGAGGAGCGTCTTGCCACATGTCACTACTCGGTCTAACTGAGCGCCTCCAGGAAAGAGGTCCAAGCAAGACGCGCCCCGAGGAGCGTCTTGCCTTATGTCAGCACTCGGTCTGACTGAGCGCCTCCAGGAGAGAGGCCCAAGCAAGACGCGCACCGAGGAGCGTCTTGCGACATGTCACTACTCGGTCTAACTGAGCGCCTCCAGGAGAGAGGTCCAAGCAAGACGCACCCCGAGGAGCGTCTTGCCACATGTCACTACTCGGTCTGACTGAGCGCCTCCAGGAGAGAGGCCCAAGCAAGACGTGCCCCGAGGAGTGTCTTGCCATATGTCAACACTGGGTCTGACTGAGCGGCTCCAGGAGAGAGGCCCAAGCAAGACGCGCCCCGAGGAGCGTCTTGCCACGGGTCAACACTGGGTCTGACTGAACGCCTCCAGGAGAGAGGCCCAAGCAAGACGCGCACCGAGGAGCGTCTTGCGACATGTCACTACTCGGTATAACTGAGCGCCTCCAGGAGAGAGGTCCAAGCAAGACGCGCCCCGAGGAGCGTCTTGCCGTATGTCAGCACTCGGTCTGACTGAGCGCCTCCAGGAGAGAGGCCCAAGCAAGACGCGCACCGAGGAGCATCTTGCGACATGTCACTACTCGGTCTAACTGAGCGCCTCCAGGAGAGAGGTCCAAGCAAGACGCACCCCGAGGAGCGTCTTGCCACATGTCACTACTCGGTCTGACTGAGCGCCTCCAGGAGAGAGGCCCAAGCAAGACGTGCCCCGAGGAGCGTCTTGCCACATGTCAACAATGGGTCTGACTGAGGGCCTCCAGGAGAGAAGCCCAAGCAAGACGCACCCCGAGGAGCGTCAGGCCACATGTCAACACTGGGTCTGACTGAGCGCCTCCAGGAGAGAGGCCCCAGCAAGACGCGCCCCGAGGAGCGTCTTGCCACATGTCAGCACTCGGTCTGACTGAGCGCCTCCAGGAGAGAGGCCCAAGCAAGAAGCGCCCCGAAGAGCTTCTTGCCACATGTCAACAATGGGTCTCACTGAGGGCCTCCAGGAGAGAAGCCCAAGCAAGACGCGCCCCGAGGAGCGTCTTGCCACATGTCAACACTGGGTCTAATTGAGCGCCTCCAGGAGAGAGGCCCAATTAAGACATACCCCGAGGAGCGTCTTGCCACAGGTCACTACTCGGTCTGACTGAGCGCCTCCAGGAGAGAGGTCCAAGCAACACGTGCCCCGAGGAGCGTCTTGCCACATGTCAACAATGGGTCTGACTGAAGGTCTCCAGGAGAGAAGCCCAAGCAAGAAGCGCCCCGAGGAGCGTCTTGCCACATGTCAAACCTGGGTCTGACAGAGGGCATCCAGGAGAGAGGCCCAAGCAATACGCGCCCCGAGGAGCGTCTTGCCACATGTCAACAATGGGTCTAACTGAGGGCCTCCAGGAGAGAAGCCAAAGCAAGACGCGCCCCGAGGAGCTTCTTTCCACATGTCAACAATGGGTCTTACTGAGGGCCTCCATGAGAGAAGCCCAAGCAAGACGCGCCCCGAGGAGCGTCTTGCCACGTGTCAACACTGGGTCTGACTTAGCGCCTCCAGGAGAGAGGCCCAAGCAAGATGCGCCTCGAGGAGCGTCTTGCCACGTGTCACCACTGGGTCTGACTGAGCTCCTCCAGGAGAGAGGCCCAAGCAAGACGCGCCCAGAGGCGCGTCTTGCCACGTGTCACCACTGGGTCTGATTGAGCACCTCCAGGAGAGAGGCCCCAGCAAGATGCGCCCCGAGGAGCGTCTTGCCTTATGTCAGCACTCGGTCTGACTGAGCGCCTGCAGGAGAGAGGCCCAAGCAAGACGCGCCCCGAGGAGCGTCTTGCCAAATGTCACTACTCGGTCTGACTGAGCGCCTCCAGGAGGGAGGTCCAAGCAAGACGCGCCCCGAGGAGCGTCTTGCCACATGTCAACAATGGGTCTGACTGAGGGCCTCCAGGAGAGAAGCAAAAGCAAGACGCGCCCCGAGGAGCGTCTTGACACATGTCAACACTGGGTCTGACAGAGGGCCTCCAGGAGAGAGGCCCAAGCAAGACGCGCCCCGAGGAGTTTCTTGCCACATGTCACCACTGGGTCTGACTGAGCGCCTCCAGGAGAAAGGCCCAAGCAAGACGCGCCCCGTGGAGCGTCAGGCCACATGTCACTACTCAGTCTGACTGAGCGCCTCCAGGAGAGAGGCCCAAGCAAGACGCGCCCCGAGGAGCGTCTTGCCACATGTCACCACTTGGTCTGACTGAGCGCCTCCAGGAGAGAGGCCCAAGCAACACGCGCCCCGAGGAGCGTCAGGCCACATGTCACTACTCAGTCTGACTGAGCGCCTCCAGGAGAGAGGCCCACGCAAGACGCGCCCCGAGGAGCGTCTTGCCACATGTCAACAATGGGTCTTACTGAGGGCCTCCAGGAGTGAAGCCCAAGCAAGACGCGCCCCGAGGAGCTTCTTGCCACATGTCAGCACTCGGTCTGACTGAGCGCCTCCAGGAGAGAGGCCAAAGCAAGACGCACCCCGAGGAGCGTCTTGACACATGTCAACACTGGGTCTGACAGAGGGCCTCCATGAGAGAGGCCCAAGCAAGACGCGCCCCGAGGAGTGTCTTGCCACATGTCAACACTGGGTCTGACTGAGCGCCTCCAGGAGAGAGGCCCAAGCAAGACGCGCACCGAGGAGTGTCTTGCCACATGTCACCACTTGGTCTGACTGAGCGCCTCCAGGAGAGAGGCCAAAGCAAGACGCGCCCCGAGGAGCGTCTTGCCACGTTGGGTCTGATTGAGGGCCTTCTGGAGAGAGGCCCCAGCAAGACGCACCCCGAGGAGCGTCTTGCCTTATGTCAGCACTGTGTCTGACTGAGCGCCTCCAGGAGAGAGGCCCAAGCAAGACACGCCCCGAGGAGCGTCTTGACACATGTCAACACTGGGTCGGACTGAGGGCCTCCATGAGATAAGCCCAAGCAAGACGCGCCCCGAGGAGAGTCTTGCCACATGTCAACACTCGGTCTCACAGAGGGCATTCAGGAGAGAGGCCCAAGCAATACGCGCCCCGAGGAGCGTCTTGCCACATGTCACCACTGGGTCTGAATGAGCGCCTCCAGGAGAGAGGCCCAACCAAGACGCGCCCCGAGGAGTGTCTTGCCACATGTCACTACTCAGTCTGACTGAGCGCCTCCAGGAGAGAGGCCCAAGCAAGATGCGCCCGGAGGAGCGTCTTGCCACATGTCAACACTGGGTCTGACAGAGGGCCTCCAGGAGAGAGGCCCAAGCAAGACGCGCCCCGAGGAGCGTCTTTCCACATGTCAGCACTCGGTCTGACTGAGCGCCTCCAGGAGAGAGGCCCAAGCAAGACGCGCCCAAAGGAGCGTCTTGCAACATGTCAACAATGGGTCTGACTGAGCGCCTCCAGGAGAGAGGCCCAAGCAACACGCGCCCCGAGGAGCGTCAGGCCACATGTCACTACTCAGTCTGACTGAGCGCCTCCAGGAGAGAGGCCCAAGCAAGACGCGCCCCGAGGAGCGTCTTGCCACGTGTCAACACTGGGTCTGATTGAGGGCCTTCTGGAGAGAGGCCCAAGCAAGACGCGCCCCGAGGAGCGTCTTGCCACATGTCAACAATGGGTCATACTGAGGGCCTCCAGGAGAGAAGCCCAAGCAACACGCGCCCCGAGGAGCTTCTTGCCACATGTCAGCACTCGGTCTGACTGAGCGCCTCCAGGAGAGAGGCCAAAGCAAGACGCGCCCCGAGGAGCGTCTTGACACATGTCAACACTGGGTCTGACAGCGGGCCTCCATGAGAGAGGCCCAAGCAAGACGCGCCCCGAGGAGTGTCTTGCCATATGTCAACACTGGGTCTGACTGAGCGGCTCCAGGAGAGAGGCCCAAGCAAGACACGCCCCGAGGAGCGTCTTGCCACGGGTCAACACTGGGTCTGACTGAGCGCCTCCAGGAGAGAGGCCCAAGCAAGACGCGCACCGAGGAGCGTCTTGCGACATGTCACTACTCGGTCTAACTGAGCGCCTCCAGGAGAGAGGTCCAAGCAAGACGCGCCCCGAGGAGCGTCTTGCCTTATGTCAGCACTCGGTCTTACTGAGCGCCTCCAGGAGAGAGGCCCAAGCAAGACGCGCACCGAGGAGCGTCTTGCGACATGTCACTACTCGGTCTAACTGAGCGCCTCCAGGAGAGAGGTCCAAGCAAGACGCACCCCGAGGAGCGTCTTGCCACATGTCACTACTCGGTCTAACTGAGCGCCTCCAGGAAAGAGGTCCAAGCAAGACGCGCCCCGAGGAGCGTCTTGCCTTATGTCAGCACTCGGTCTGACTGAGCGCCTCCAGGAGAGAGGCCCAAGCAAGACGCGCACCGAGGAGCGTCTTGCGACATGTCACTACTCGGTCTAACTGAGCGCCTCCAGGAGAGAGGTCCAAGCAAGACGCACCCCGAGGAGCGTCTTGCCACATGTCACTACTCAGTCTGACTGAGCGCCTCCAGGAGAGAGGCCCAAGCAAGACGTGCCCCGAGGAGTGTCTTGCCATATGTCAACACTGGGTCTGACTGAGCGGCTCCAGGAGAGAGGCCCAAGCAAGACGCGCCCCGAGGAGCGTCTTGCCACGGGTCAACACTGGGTCTGACTGAACGCCTCCAGGAGAGAGGCCCAAGCAAGACGCGCACCGAGGAGCGTCTTGCGACATGTCACTACTCGGTATAACTGAGCGCCTCCAGGAGAGAGGTCCAAGCAAGACGCGCCCCGAGGAGCGTCTTGCCGTATGTCAGCACTCGGTCTGACTGAGCGCCTCCAGGAGAGAGGCCCAAGCAAGACGCGCACCGAGGAGCATCTTGCGACATGTCACTACTCGGTCTAACTGAGCGCCTCCAGGAGAGAGGTCCAAGCAAGACGCACCCCGAGGAGCGTCTTGCCACATGTCACTACTCGGTCTGACTGAGCGCCTCCAGGAGAGAGGCCCAAGCAAGACGTGCCCCGAGGAGCGTCTTGCCACATGTCAACAATGGGTCTGACTGAGGGCCTCCAGGAGAGAAGCCCAAGCAAGACGCGCCCCGAGGAGCGTCAGGCCACATGTCAACACTGGGTCTGACTGAGCGCCTCCAGGAGAGAGGCCCCAGCAAGACGCGCCCCGAGGAGCGTCTTGCCACATGTCAGCACTCGGTCTGACTGAGCGCCTCCAGGAGAGAGGCCCAAGCAAGAAGCGCCCCGAAGAGCTTCTTGCCACATGTCAACAATGGGTCTCACTGAGGGCCTCCAGGAGAGAAGCCCAAGCAAGACGCGCCCCGAGGAGCGTCTTGCCACATGTCAACACTGGGTCTAATTGAGCGCCTCCAGGGGAGAGGCCCAATTAAGACATACCCCGAGGAGCGTCTTGCCACAGGTCACTACTCGGTCTGACTGAGCGCCTCCAGGAGAGAGGTCCAAGCAACACGTGCCCCGAGGAGCGTCTTGCCA
Organism: Nothobranchius furzeri; assembly: GCF_043380555.1. Lineage (NCBI taxonomy): Eukaryota > Metazoa > Chordata > Actinopteri > Cyprinodontiformes > Nothobranchiidae > Nothobranchius > Nothobranchius furzeri. The sequence continues at coordinate 2,940,293 of NC_091741.1, forward strand.
CATGCCAACAATGGGTCTGACTGAGGGTCTCCAGGAGAGAAGCCCAAGCAAGAAGCGCCCCGAGGAGCGTCTTGCCACATGTCAAACCTGGGTCTGACAGAGGGCATCCAGGAGAGAGGCCCAAGCAATACGCGCCCCGAGGAGCGTCTTGCCACATGTCAACAATGGGTCTAACTGAGGGCCTCCAGGAGAGAAGCCAAAGCAAGACGCGCCCCGAGGAGCTTCTTTCCACATGTCAACAATGGGTCTTACTGAGGGCCTCCATGAGAGAAGCCCAAGCAAGACGCGCCCCGAGGAGCGTCTTGCCACGTGTCAACACTGGGTCTGACTTAGCGCCTCCAGGAGAGAGGCCCAAGCAAGATGCGCCTCGAGGAGCGTCTTGCCACGTGTCACCACTGGGTCTGACTGAGCTCCTCCAGGAGAGAGGCCCAAGCAAGATGCGCCTCGAGGAGCGTCTTGCCACGTGTCAACACTGGGTCTGATTGAGCACCTCCAGGAGAGAGGCCCCAGCAAGATGCGCCCCGAGGAGCGTCTTGCCTTATGTCAGCACTCGGTCTGACTGAGCGCCTGCAGGAGAGAGGCCCAAGCAAGACGCGCCCCGAGGAGCGTCTTGCCAAATGTCACTACTCGGTCTGACTGAGCGCCTCCAGGAGGGAGGTCCAAGCAAGACGCGCCCCGAGGAGCGTCTTGCCACATGTCAACAATGGGTCTGACTGAGGGCCTCCAGGAGAGAAGCAAAAGCAAGACGCGCCCCGAGGAGCGTCTTGACACATGTCAACACTGGGTCTGACAGAGGGCCTCCAGGAGAGAGGCCCAAGCAAGACGCGCCCCGAGGAGTGTCTTGCCACATGTCACCACTGGGTCTGACTGAGCGCCTCCAGGAGAAAGGCCCAAGCAAGACGCGCCCCGTGGAGCGTCAGGCCACATGTCACTACTCAGTCTGACTGAGCGCCTCCAGGAGAGAGGCCCAAGCAAGACGCGCCCCGAGGAGCGTCTTGCCACATGTCACCACTTGGTCTGACTGAGCGCCTCCAGGAGAGAGGCCCAAGCAACACGCGCCCCGAGGAGCGTCAGGCCACATGTCACTACTCAGTCTGACTGAGCGCCTCCAGGAGAGAGGCCCAAGCAAGACGCGCCCCGAGGAGCGTCTTGCCACATGTCAACAATGGGTCTTACTGAGGGCCTCCAGGAGTGAAGCCCAAGCAAGACGCGCCCCGAGGAGCTTCTTGCCACATGTCAGCACTCGGTCTGACTGAGCGCCTCCAGGAGAGAGGCCAAAGCAAGACGCACCCCGAGGAGCGTCTTGACACATGTCAACACTGGGTCTGACAGAGGGCCTCCATGAGAGAGGCCCAAGCAAGACGCGCCCCGAGGAGTGTCTTGCCACATGTCAACACTGGGTCTGACTGAGCGCCTCCAGGAGAGAGGCCCAAGCAAGACGCGCACCGAGGAGTGTCTTGCCACATGTCACCACTTGGTCTGACTGAGCGCCTCCAGGAGAGAGGCCAAAGCAAGACGCGCCCCGAGGAGCGTCTTGCCACGTTGGGTCTGATTGAGGGCCTTCTGGAGAGAGGCCCCAGCAAGACGCACCCCGAGGAGCATCTTGCCTTATGTCAGCACTGTGTCTGACTGAGCGCCTCCAGGAGAGAGGCCCAAGCAAGACACGCCCCGAGGAGCGTCTTGACACATGTCAACACTGGGTCGGACTGAGGGCCTCCATGAGATAAGCCCAAGCAAGACGTGCCCCGAGGAGAGTCTTGCCACATGTCAACACTCGGTCTCACAGAGGGCATTCAGGAGAGAGGCCCAAGCAATACGCGCCCCGAGGAGCGTCTTGCCACATGTCACCACTGGGTCTGAATGAGCGCCTCCAGGAGAGAGGCCCAACCAAGACGCGCCCCGAGGAGTGTCTTGCCACATGTCACTACTCAGTCTGACTGAGCGCCTCCAGGAGAGAGGCCCAAGCAAGATGCGCCCGGAGGAGCGTCTTGCCACATGTCAACACTGGGTCTGACAGAGGGCCTCCAGGAGAGAGGCCCAAGCAAGACGCGCCCCGAGGAGCGTCTTGCCACATGTCACCTCTGGTTCTGACTGAGCGCCTCCAGGAGAGAGGCCCAAGCAAGACGCGCCCCGAGGAGCGTCTTGTCACATGTCAACACTGGGTCTGTCTGAGCGCCTCCAGGAGAGAAGCCCAAGCAAGACGCGCCCCGAGGAGCGTCTTGCCACATGTCAACAATGGGTCTGACTGAGGGCCTCCAGGAGAGAAGCCCAAGCAAGACGCGCCCCGAGGAGCGTCTTGACACATGTCAACACTGGGTCTGACAGAGGGCCTCCACGAGAGAGGCCCAAGCAAGACGCGCCCCGAGGAGTGTCTTGCCACATGTCACCACTGGGTCTGACTGAGCGCCTCCAGGAGAGAGGCCCAAGAAAGACGTGCCCCGAGGATCGTCAGGCCACATGTCACTACTCAGTCTGACTGAGCGCCTCCAGGAGAGAGGCCCAAGCAAGACGCGCCCCGAGGAGCGTCTTGCCACATGTCAGCACTGTGTCTGACTGAGCGCCTCCAGGAGAGAGGCCCCAGCAAGACGCGCCCCGAGGAGCGTCTTGCCTTATGTCAGCACTCGGTCTGACTGAGCGTCTCCAGGAGAGAGGCCCAAGCAAGACGCGCCCCGAGGAGCATCTTGCCACATGTCAACAATGGGTCTGACTGAGGGCCTCCAGGGGAGAGGCCCAAGCAAGATGCGCCCGGAGGAGCGTCTTGCCACATGTCAACACTGGGTCTGACAGAGGGCCTCCAGGAGAGAGGCCCAAGCAAGACGCGCCCCGAGGAGCGTCTTGCCACATGTCACCTCTGGTTCTGACTGAGCGCCTCCAGGAGAGAGGCCCAAGCAAGACGCGCCCCGAGGAGCGTCTTGTCACATGTCAACACTGGGTCTTTCTGAGCGCCTCCAGGAGAGAAGCCCAAGCAAGACGCGCCCCGAGGAGCGTCTTGCCACATGTCAGCACTCGGTCTTACTGAGCGCCTCCAGGAGAGAGGCCCAAGCAAGACGCGCCCCGAGGAGCGTCTTGCCACATGTCAACAATGGGTCTGACTGAGGGTCTCCAGGAGAGAAGCCCAAGCAAGAAGCGCCCCGAGGAGCGTCTTGCCACATGTCAAACCTGGGTCTGACAGAGGGCATCCAGGAGAGAGGCCCAAGCAATACGCGCCCCGAGGAGCGTCTTGCCACATGTCAACAATGGGTCTAACTGAGGGCCTCCAGGAGAGAAGCCAAAGCAAGACGCGCCCCGAGGAGCTTCTTTCCACATGTCAACAATGGGTCTTACTGAGGGCCTCCATGAGAGAAGCCCAAGCAAGACGCGCCCCGAGGAGCGTCTTGCCACGTGTCAACACTGGGTCTGACTTAGCGCCTCCAGGAGAGAGGCCCAAGCAAGATGCGCCTCGAGGAGCGTCTTGCCACGTGTCACCACTGGGTCTGACTGAGCTCCTCCAGGAGAGAGGCCCAAGCAAGATGCGCCTCGAGGAGCGTCTTGCCACGTGTCAACACTGGGTCTGATTGAGCACCTCCAGGAGAGAGGCCCCAGCAAGATGCGCCCCGAGGAGCGTCTTGCCTTATGTCAGCACTCGGTCTGACTGAGCGCCTGCAGGAGAGAGGCCCAAGCAAGACGCGCCCCGAGGAGCGTCTTGCCAAATGTCACTACTCGGTCTGACTGAGCGCCTCCAGGAGGGAGGTCCAAGCAAGACGCGCCCCGAGGAGCGTCTTGCCACATGTCAACAATGGGTCTGACTGAGGGCCTCCAGGAGAGAAGCAAAAGCAAGACGCGCCCCGAGGAGCGTCTTGACACATGTCAACACTGGGTCTGACAGAGGGCCTCCAGGAGAGAGGCCCAAGCAAGACGCGCCCCGAGGAGTGTCTTGCCACATGTCACCACTGGGTCTGACTGAGCGCCTCCAGGAGAAAGGCCCAAGCAAGACGCGCCCCGTGGAGCGTCAGGCCACATGTCACTACTCAGTCTGACTGAGCGCCTCCAGGAGAGAGGCCCAAGCAAGACGCGCCCCGAGGAGCGTCTTGCCACATGTCACCACTTGGTCTGACTGAGCGCCTCCAGGAGAGAGGCCCAAGCAACACGCGCCCCGAGGAGCGTCAGGCCACATGTCACTACTCAGTCTGACTGAGCGCCTCCAGGAGAGAGGCCCAAGCAAGACGCGCCCCGAGGAGCGTCTTGCCACATGTCAACAATGGGTCTTACTGAGGGCCTCCAGGAGTGAAGCCCAAGCAAGACGCGCCCCGAGGAGCTTCTTGCCACATGTCAGCACTCGGTCTGACTGAGCGCCTCCAGGAGAGAGGCCAAAGCAAGACGCACCCCGAGGAGCGTCTTGACACATGTCAACACTGGGTCTGACAGAGGGCCTCCATGAGAGAGGCCCAAGCAAGACGCGCCCCGAGGAGTGTCTTGCCACATGTCAACACTGGGTCTGACTGAGCGCCTCCAGGAGAGAGGCCCAAGCAAGACGCGCACCGAGGAGTGTCTTGCCACATGTCACCACTTGGTCTGACTGAGCGCCTCCAGGAGAGAGGCCAAAGCAAGACGCGCCCCGAGGAGCGTCTTGCCACGTTGGGTCTGATTGAGGGCCTTCTGGAGAGAGGCCCCAGCAAGACGCACCCCGAGGAGCGTCTTGCCTTATGTCAGCACTGTGTCTGACTGAGCGCCTCCAGGAGAGAGGCCCAAGCAAGACACGCCCCGAGGAGCGTCTTGACACATGTCAACACTGGGTCGGACTGAGGGCCTCCATGAGATAAGCCCAAGCAAGACGTGCCCCGAGGAGAGTCTTGCCACATGTCAACACTCGGTCTCACAGAGGGCATTCAGGAGAGAGGCCCAAGCAATACGCGCCCCGAGGAGCGTCTTGCCACATGTCACCACTGGGTCTGAATGAGCGCCTCCAGGAGAGAGGCCCAACCAAGACGCGCCCCGAGGAGTGTCTTGCCACATGTCACTACTCAGTCTGACTGAGCGCCTCCAGGAGAGAGGCCCAAGCAAGATGCGCCCGGAGGAGCGTCTTGCCACATGTCAACACTGGGTCTGACAGAGGGCCTCCAGGAGAGAGGCCCAAGCAAGACGCGCCCCGAGGAGCGTCTTGCCACATGTCACCTCTGGTTCTGACTGAGCGCCTCCAGGAGAGAGGCCCAAGCAAGACGCGCCCCGAGGAGCGTCTTGTCACATGTCAACACTGGGTCTGTCTGAGCGCCTCCAGGAGAGAAGCCCAAGCAAGACGCGCCCCGAGGAGCGTCTTGCCACATGTCAACAATGGGTCTGACTGAGGGCCTCCAGGAGAGAAGCCCAAGCAAGACGCGCCCCGAGGAGCGTCTTGACACATGTCAACACTGGGTCTGACAGAGGGCCTCCACGAGAGAGGCCCAAGCAAGACGCGCCCCGAGGAGTGTCTTGCCACATGTCACCACTGGGTCTGACTGAGCGCCTCCAGGAGAGAGGCCCAAGAAAGACGTGCCCCGAGGATCGTCAGGCCACATGTCACTACTCAGTCTGACTGAGCGCCTCCAGGAGAGAGGCCCAAGCAAGACGCGCCCCGAGGAGCGTCTTGCCACATGTCAGCACTGTGTCTGACTGAGCGCCTCCAGGAGAGAGGCCCCAGCAAGACGCGCCCCGAGGAGCGTCTTGCCTTATGTCAGCACTCGGTCTGACTGAGCGTCTCCAGGAGAGAGGCCCAAGCAAGACGCGCCCCGAGGAGCATCTTGCCACATGTCAACAATGGGTCTGACTGAGGGCCTCCAGGGGAGAGGCCCAAGCAAGATGCGCCCGGAGGAGCGTCTTGCCACATGTCAACACTTGGTCTGACAGAGGGCCTCCAGGAGAGAGGCCCAAGCAAGACGCGCCCCGAGGAGCGTCTTGCCACATGTCACCTCTGGTTCTGACTGAGCGCCTCCAGGAGAGAGGCCCAAGCAAGACGCGCCCCGAGGAGCGTCTTGTCACATGTCAACACTGGGTCTTTCTGAGCGCCTCCAGGAGAGAAGCCCAAGCAAGACGCGCCCCGAGGAGCGTCTTGCCACATGTCAGCACTCGGTCTTACTGAGCGCCTCCAGGAGAGAGGCCCAAGCAAGACGCGCCCCGAGGAGCGTCTTGCCACATGTCAACAATGGGTCTGACTGAGGGCCTCCAGGAGAGAAGCCCAAGCAAGAAGCGCCCCGAGGAGCGTCTTGCCACATGTCAAACCTGGGTCTGACAGAGGGCATCCAGGAGAGAGGCCCAAGCAATACGCGCCCCGAGGAGCGTCTTGCCACATGTCAACAATGGGTCTAACTGAGGGCCTCCAGTAGAGAAGCCAAAGCAAGACGCGCCCCGAGGAGCTTCTTTCCACATGTCAACAATGTGTCTTACTGAGGGCCTCCATGAGAGAAGCCCAAGCAAGACGCGCCCCGAGGAGTGTCTTGCCACATGTCAACACTGTGTCTGACTGAGCGCCTCCAGGAGAGAGGCCCAAGCAAGACGCGCCCCGAGGAGCGTCTTCCCACGTGTCAACACTGGGTCTGACTTAGCGCCTCCAGGAGAGAGGCCCAAGCAAGATGCGCCTCGAGGAGCGTCTTGCCACGTGTCACCACTGGGTCTGACTGAGCTCCTCCAGGAGAGAGGCCCAAGCAAGACGCGCCCAGAGGAGCGTCTTGCCACGTGTCAATACTGGGTCTGATTGAGCACCTCCAGGAGAGAGGCCCCAGCAAGACGCGCCCCGAGGAGCGTTTTGCCTTATGTCAGCACTCAGTCTGACTGAGCGCCTCCAGGAGAGAGGCCCAAGCAAGACGCGCCCCGAGGAGCGTCTTGCCAAATGTCACTACTCGGTCTGACTGAGCGCCTCCAGGAGGGAGGTCCAAGCAAGACGCGCCCCGAGGAGCGTCTTGCCACATGTCACTACTCGGTCTGACTGAGCGCCTCCAGGAGAGAGGCCCAAGCAAGACGTGCCCCGAGGAGCGTCTTGCCACATGTCAACAATGGGTCTGACTGAGAGCCTCCAGGAGAGAAGCCCAAGCAAGACGCGCCCAGATGAGCGTCTTGCCACATGTCTACACTGGGTCTGACTGAGCGCCTCCAGGAGAGAGGCCCAAGCAAGACACGCCCCGAGGAGCGTCTTGACACATGTCAACACTGGGTCGGACTGAGGGCCTCCATGAGAGAAGCCCAAGCAAGACGCGCCCCGAGGAGAGTCTTGCCACATGTCAACACTCGGTCTGACAGAGGGAATTCAGGAGAGAGGCCCAAGCAATGAGCGCCCCGAGGAGCGTCTTGCCTTATGTCAGCACTCGGTCTTACTGAGCGCCTCCAGGAGAGAGGCCCAAGCAAGACGCACCCCGAGGAGCGTCTTGCCACATGTCAACAATGGGTCTGACTGAGGGCCTCCAGGAGAGAGGCCCAAGCAAGATGCGCCCGGAGGAGCGTCTTGCCACATGTCAACACTGGGTCTGACAGAGGGCCTCCAGGAGAGAGGCCCAAGCAAGACGCGCCCCGAGGAGCGTCATGCCACATGTCACCTCTGGTTCTGACTGAGCGCCTCCAGGAGAGAGGCCCAAGCAAGACGCGCCCCGAGGAGCGTCTTGTCACATGTCAACACTGGGTCTGTCTGAGCGCCTCCAGGAGAGAAGCCCAAGCAAGACGCGCCCCGAGGAGTGTCTTGCCAAATGTCAGCATTCGGTCTGACTGAGCGCCTCCAGGAGAGAGGCCCAAGCAAGACGCGCCCCGAGGAGCGTCTTGCCACATGTCAACAATGGGTCTGACTGAGGGCCTTCAGGAGAGAAGCCCAAGCAACACGCGGCCCGAGGAGCGTCTTGCCACATGTCAGCACTCGGTCTGACTGAGCGCCTCCAGGAGAGAGGCCAAAGCAAGACGCGCCCCGAGGAGCGTCTTGACACATGTCAACACTGGGTCTGACAGAGGGCCTCCATGAGAGAGGCCCAAGCAAGACGCGCCCCGAGGAGCGTCTTGCCACATGTCACCTCTGGTTCTGACTGAGCGCCTCCAGGAGAGAGGCCCAAGCAAGACGCGCCCCGAGGAGCGTCTTGTCACATGTCAACACTGGGTCTGTCTGAGCGCCTCCAGGAGAGAAGCCCAAGCAAGACGCGCCCCGAGGAGTGTCTTGCCAAATGTCAGCACTCGGTCTGACTGAGCTTCTCCAGGAGAGAGGCCCAAGCAAGACGCGCCCCGAGGAGCGTCTTGCCACATGTCAACAATGGGTCTGACTGAGGGCCTCCAGGAGAGAAGCCCAAGCAAGACGCGCCCCGAGGAGCGTCTTGTCACATGTCAACACTGGGTCTGTCTGAGCGCCTCCAGGAGAGAAGCCCAAGCAAGACGCGCCCCGAGGAGTGTCTTGCCAAATGTCAGCACTCGGTCTGACTGAGCGCCTCCAGGAGAGAGGCCCAAGTAAGACGCGCCCCGAGGAGCGTCTTGCCACATGTCAACAATGGGTCTGACTGAGGGCCTCCAGGAGAGAAGCCCAAGCAACACGCGGCCCGAGGAGCGTCTTGCCACATGTCAGCACTCGGTCTGACTGAGCGCCTCCAGGAGAGAGGCCAAAGCAAGACGCGCCCCGAGGAGCGTCTTGACACATGTCAACACTGGGTCTGACAGAGGGCCTCCATGAGAGAGGCCCAAGCAAGACGCGCCCCGAGGAGTGTCTTGCCACATGTCAACACTGGGTCTGACAGAGGGCCTCCAGGAGAGAGGCCCAAGGAAGACGCGCCCCGAGAAGTGTCTTGCCACATGTCACCACTTGGTCTGACTGAGCGCCTCCAGGAGAGAGGCCCAAGCAACACGCGCCCCGAGGAGCGTCAGACCGCATGTCACTACTCATTCTGACTGAGCGCCTCCAGGAGAGAGGCCCAAGCAAGACGCGCCCCGAGGAGCGTCTTGCCACATGTCAACACTGGGTCTGATTGAGGGCCTTCTGGAGAGAGGCCCAAGCAAGTCGCGCCCCGAGGAGCGTCTTGCCACATGTCACCACTTGGTCTGACTGAGCGCCTCCAGGAGAGAGGCCCAAGCAACACGCGCCCCGAGGAGCGTCAGGCCACATGTCACTACTCAGTCTGACTGAGCGCCTCCAGGAGAGAGGCCCAAGCAAGACGCGCCCCGAGGAGCTTCTTGCCACATGTCAGCACTCGGTCTGACTGAGCGCCTCCAGGAGAGAGGCCAAAGCAAGACGCGCCCCGAGGAGTGTCTTGCCACATGTCACCACTGGGTCTGACTGAGCGCCTCCAGGAGAGAGGCCCAGGCAAGACGCGCCCCGAGGAGCGTCAGGCCACATGTCACTACTCAGTCTGACTGAGCGCCTCCAGGAGAGAGGCCAAAGCAAGACGCGCCCCGAGGAGCGTCTTGACACATGTCAACACTGGGTCTGACAGAGGGCCTCCATGAGAGAGGCCCAAGCAAGACGCGCCCCGAGGAGTGTCTTGCCACATGTCAACACTGGGTCTGACAGAGGGCCTCCAGGAGAGAGGCCCAAGCAAGACGCGCCCCGAGGAGTGTCTTGCCACATGTCACCACTTGGTCTGACTGAGCGCCTCCAGGAGAGAGGCCCAAGCAAGACGCGCCCCGAGGAGCGTCTTGCCACGTGTCAACAATGGGTCTGATTGAGGGCCTTCTGGAGAGAGGCCCAAGCAAGACGCGCCCCGAGGAGCGTCTTGCCACATGTCAACAATGGTTCTTACTGAGGGCCTCCAGGTGAGAAGCCCAAGCAAGACGCGCCCCCAGGAGCTTCTTGCCACATGTCAGCACTCGGTCAGACTTAGCGCCTCCAGGAGAGAGGCCAAAGCAAGACGCCCCCCAAGGAGCGTCTTGACACATGTCAACACTGGGTCTGACAGAGGGCCTCCATGAGAGAGGCCCAAGCAAGACGTGCCCCGAGGAGTGTCTTGCCAAATGTCAACACTGGGTCTGACTGAGCATCTCAGGGAGAGAGGTCCAAGCAAGACGCGCCCCGAGGAGCGTCTTGCCACATGTCACTACTCGGTCTGACTGAGCGCCTCAGGGAGAGAGGTCCAAGCAAGACGCGCCCCGAGGAGCGTCTTGCCACATGTCAACACTGGATCTGACTGAGTGCCTCCATGAGAGAAGCCCCAGCAAGACGCGCCCCGAGGAGCGTCTTGCCACATGTCACTACTCGGTCTGTTTGAGCGCCTCCAGGAGAGAGGCCCAAGCAAGACACGCCCCGAGGAGCGTCTTGACACATGTCAACACTGGGTCTGACTGAGGGCCTCCATGAGAGAAGCCCAAGCAAGACGCGCCCCGAGGAGCGTCTTGCCACATGTCAACACTGGGTCTAATTGAGGGCCTTCTGGAGAGAGGCCCAAGCAAGACGCGCCCCGAGGAGCGTCTTGCCACATGTATACAATGGGTCTGACTGAGGGCCTCCAGGAGAGAAGCCCAAGCAAGACGCGCCCCGTGGAGCGTCTTGCCACATGTCACCTCTGGTTCTGACTGAGCGCCTCCAGGAGAGAGGCCCAAGCAAGACGTGCCCCGAGGAGCGTCTTGCCACATGTCAACACTGGGTCTGACACAGGGCCTCCATGAGAGAGGCCCAAGCAAGACGCGCCCCGAGGAGCGTCTTGCGACATGTCACTACTCGGTCTAACTGAGCGCCTCCAGGAGAGAGGTCCAAGCAAGACGCGCCCCGAGGAGCGTCTTGCCACATGTCACTACTCGGTCTGACTGAGCGCCTCCAGGAGAGAGGCCCAAGCAAGACGTGCCCCGAGGAGCGTCTTGCCACATGTCAACAATGGGTCTGACTGAGGGCCTCCAGGAGAGAAGCCCAAGCAAGACGCGCCCCGTGGAGCGTCTTGCCACATGTCAACACTGGGTCTGACTGAGCGCCTCCAGGAGAGAGGCCCAAGCAAGACGCGCCCCGAGGAGCGTCTTGCCACATGTCAACAATGGGTCTGACTGAGGGCCTCCAGGAGAGAAGCCCAAGCAAGACGCGCCCCGTGGAGCGTCTTGCCACATGTCAACACTGGGTCTGACAGAGGGCCTCCAGGAGAGTGGCCCAAGAAAGACGCGCCCCGAGGAGTGTCTTGCCACATGTCACCACTGGGTCTGACTGAGCGCCTCCAGGAGAGAGGCCCAGGCAAGACGCGCCCCGAGGAGCGTCAGGCCACATGTCACTACTCAGTCTGACTGAGCGCCTCCAGGAGAGAGGCCCAAGCAAGACGCGCCCCGAGGAGCGTCTTGCCACGTGTCAACACTGGGTCTGATTGAGGGACTTCTGGAGAGAGGCCCAAGCAAGACGCACCACGAGGAGCGTCTTGCCACATGTCAACAATGGGTCTTACTGAGGGCCTCCAGGAGAGAAGCCCAAGCAAGACGCGCCCCGAGGAGCTTCTTGCCACATGTCAGCACTCGGTCTGACTGAGCGCCTCCAGGAGAGAGGCCAAAGCAAGACGCGCCCCGAGAAGCGTCTTGACACATGTCAACACTGGGTCTGACAGAGGGCCTCCATGAGAGAGGCCCAAGCAAGACGCGCCCCGAGGAGTGTCTTGCCACATGTCAACACTGGGTCTGACAGAGGGCCTCCAGGAGAGAGGCCCAAGCAAGACGCGCCCCGAGGAGTGTCTTGCCACATGTCACCACTTGGTCTGACTGAGCGCCTCCAGGAGAGAGGCCCAAGCAAGACGCGCCCCGAGGAGCGTCTTGCCACGTGTCAACACTCGGTCTGATTGAGGGCCTTCTGGAGAGAGGCCCAAGCAAGACGCCCCCCGAGGAGCGTCTTGACACATGTCAACACTGGGTCTGACAGAGGGCCTCCATGAGAGAGGCCCAAGCAAGACGCGCCCCGAGGAGTGTCTTGCCAAATGTCAACACTGGGTCTGACTGAGCGCCTCAGGGAGAGAGGTCCAAGCAAGACGCGCCCCGAGGAGCGTCTTGCCACATGTAACTACTCGGTCTGACTGAGCACCTCAGGGAGAGAGGTCCAAGCAAGACGCGCCCCGAGGAGCGTCTTGCCACATGTCAACAATGGGTCTGACTGAGGGCCTCCAGGAGAGAAGCCCAAGCAAGACGCGCCCCGTGGAGCGTCTTGCCACATGTCAACACTGGGTCTGACTGAGGGCCTCCATGAGAGAAGCCCAAGCAAGACGCGCCCCGAGGAGCGTCTTGCCACATGTCACTAGTCAGTCTGTTTGAGCGCCTCCAGGAGAGAGGCCCAAGCAAGACACGCCCCGAGGAGCGTCTTGACACATGTCAACACTGGGTCTGACTGAGGGCCTCCATGAGAGAAGCCCAAGCAAGACGCGCCCCGAGGAGCGTCTTGCCACATGTCAACACTGGGTCTGATTGAGGGCCTTCTGGAGAGAGGCCCAAGCAAGACGCGCCCCGAGGAGCGTCTTGCCACATGTATACAATGGGTCTTACTGAGGGCCTCCAGGAGAGAGGCCCAAGCAAGATGCGCCCGGAGGAGCGTTTTGCCACATGTCAACACTGGGTCTGACAGAGGGCCTCCAGGAGAGAGGCCCAAGCAAGACGCACCCCGAGGAGCGTCTTGCCACATGTCACCTCTGGTTCTGACTGAGCGTCTCCAGGAGAGAGGCCCAAGCAAGACGCGCCCCGAGGAGCGTCTTGCCACATGTGAACACTGGGTCTGACAGAGGGCCTCCATGAGAGAGGCCCAAGCAAGACGCGCCCCGAGGAGCGTCTTGCGACATGTCACTACTCGGTCTAACTGAGCGCCTCCAGGAGAGAGGTCCAAGCAAGACGCGCCCCGAGGAGCGTCTTGCCACATGTCAACAATGGGTCTGACTGAGAGCCTCCAGGAGAGAAGCCAAAGCAAGACGCGCCCCGTGGAGCGTCTTGCCACATGTCAACACTGGGTCTGACAGAGGGCCTCCATGAGAGAGGCCCAAGCAAGACGCGCCCCGAGGAGCGTCTTGCGACATGTCACTACTCGGTCTAACTGAGCGCCTCCAGGAGAGAGGTCCAAGCAAGACGCGCCCCGAGGAGCGTCTTGCCACATGTCAAAAATGGGTCTGACTGAGGGCCTCCAGGAGAGAAGCCCAAGCAAGAAGCGCCCCGAGGAGCGTCTTGCCACATGTCAACACTGGGTCTGACTGAGCGCCTCCAGGAGAGAGGCCCAAGCAAGACACGCCCCGAGGATTGTCTTGCCACATGTCAACACTGGGTCTGACTGAGCGCCTCCAGGAGAGAGGCCCAAGCAAGACGCGCCCCGAGGAGCGTCTTGCCACGTGTCAACACTCGGTCTGATTGAGGGCCTTCTGGAGAGAGGCCCAAGCAAGACGCCCCCCGAGGAGCGTCTTGACACATGTCAACACTGGGTCTGACAGAGGGCCTCCATGAGAGAGGCCCAAGCAAGACGCGCCCCGAGGAGTGTCTTGCCAAATGTCAACACTGGGTCTGACTGAGCGCCTCAGGGAGAGAGGTCCAAGCAAGACGCGCCCCGAGGAGCGTCTTGCCACATGTCACTACTCGGTCTGACTGAGCGCCTCAGGGAGAGAGGTCCAAGCAAGACGCGCCCCGAGGAGCGTCTTGCCACATGTCAACACTGGATCTGACTGAGTGCCTCCATGAGAGAAGCCCCAGCAAGACGCGCCCCGAGGAGCGTCTTGCCACATGTCACTAGTCAGTCTGTTTGAGCGCCTCCAGGAGAGAGGCCCAAGCAAGACACGCCCCGAGGAGCGTCTTGACACATGTCAACACTGGGTCTGACTGAGGGCCTCCATGAGAGAAGCCCAAGCAAGACGCGCCCCGAGGAGCGTCTTGCCACATGTCAACACTGGGTCTGATTGAGGGCCTTCTGGAGAGTGGCCCAAGCAAGACGCGCCCCGAGGAGCGTCTTGCCACATGTATACAATGGGTCTTACTGAGGGCCCCCAGGAGAGAGGCCCAAGCAAGATGCGCCCGGAGGAGCGTTTTGCCACATGTCAACACTGGGTCTGACAGAGGGCCTCCAGGAGAGAGGCCCAAGCAAGACGCACCCCGAGGAGCGTCTTGCCACATGTCACCTCTGGTTCTGACTGAGCGCCTCCAGGAGAGAGGCCCAAGCAAGACGCGCCCCGAGGAGCGTCTTGCCACATGTCAACACTGGGTCTGACAGAGGGCCTCCATGAGAGAGGCCCAAGCAAGACGCGCCCCGAGGAGCGTCATGCGACATGTCACTACTCGGTCTAACTGAGCGCCTCCAGGAGAGAGGTCCAAGCAAGACGCGCCCCGAGGAGCGTCTTGCCATATGTCACTACTCGGTTTGACTGAGCGCCTCCAGGAGAGAGGCCCAAGCAAGACGTGCCCCGAGGAGCGTCTTGCCACATGTCAACAATGGGTCTGACTGAGGGCCTCCAGGAGAGCAGCCCAAGCAAGACGCGCCCCGTGGAGCGTCTTGCCACATGTCAACACTGGGTCTGACTGAGCGCCTCCAGGAGAGAGGCCCAAGCAAGACGCGCCCCGAGGAGCGTCTTGCCACATGTCAACAATGGGTCTGACTGAGGGCCTCCAGGAGAGAAGCCCAAGCAAGACGCGCCCCGTGGAGCGTCTTGCCACATGTCAACACTGGGTCTGACAGAGGGCCTCCATGAGAGAGGCCCAAGCAGGACGCGCCCCGAGGAGCGTCTTGCGGCATGTCACTACTCGGTCTAACTGAGCGCCTCCAGGAGAGAGGTCCAAGCAAGACGCGCCCCGAGGAGCGTCTTGCCACATGTCAAAAATGGGTCTGACTGAGGGCCTCCAGGAGAGAAGCCCAAGCAAGAAGCGCCCCGAGGAGCGTCTTGCCACATGTCAACACTGGGTCTGACTGAGCGCCTCCAGGAGAGAGGCCCAAGCAAGACACGCCCCGAGGAGCGTCTTGACACATGTCAACACTGGGTCTGACTGAGGGCCTCCATGAGAGAAGCCCAAGCAAGACGCGCCCCGAGGAGTAATTTGCCACGTGTCAACAATGGGTCTGATTGAGGGCCTTCTGGAGAGAGGCCCAAGCAAGACGCGCCCCGAGGAGCGTCTTGCCACATGTCAACAATGGTTCTTACTGAGGGCCTCCAGGTGAGAAGCCCAAGCAAGACGCGCCCCCAGGAGCTTCTTGCCACATGTCAGCACTCGGTCAGACTTAGCGCCTCCAGGAGAGAGGCCAAAGCAAGACGCCCCCCAAGGAGCGTCTTGACACATGTCAACACTGGGTCTGACAGAGGGCCTCCATGAGAGAGGCCCAAGCAAGACGTGCCCCGAGGAGTGTCTTGCCAAATGTCAACACTGGGTCTGACTGAGCATCTCAGGGAGAGAGGTCCAAGCAAGACGCGCCCCGAGGAGCGTCTTGCCACATGTCACTACTCGGTCTGACTGAGCGCCTCAGGGAGAGAGGTCCAAGCAAGACGCGCCCCGAGGAGCGTCTTGCCACATGTCAACACTGGATCTGACTGAGTGCCTCCATGAGAGAAGCCCCAGCAAGACGCGCCCCGAGGAGCGTCTTGCCACATGTCACTACTCGGTCTGTTTGAGCGCCTCCAGGAGAGAGGCCCAAGCAAGACACGCCCCGAGGAGCGTCTTGACACATGTCAACACTGGGTCTGACTGAGGGCCTCCATGAGAGAAGCCCAAGCAAGACGCGCCCCGAGGAGCGTCTTGCCACATGTCAACACTGGGTCTAATTGAGGGCCTTCTGGAGAGAGGCCCAAGCAAGACGCGCCCCGAGGAGCGTCTTGCCACATGTATACAATGGGTCTGACTGAGGGCCTCCAGGAGAGAAGCCCAAGCAAGACGCGCCCCGTGGAGCGTCTTGCCACATGTCACCTCTGGTTCTGACTGAGCGCCTCCAGGAGAGAGGCCCAAGCAAGACGTGCCCCGAGGAGCGTCTTGCCACATGTCAACACTGGGTCTGACACAGGGCCTCCATGAGAGAGGCCCAAGCAAGACGCGCCCCGAGGAGCGTCTTGCGACATGTCACTACTCGGTCTAACTGAGCGCCTCCAGGAGAGAGGCCCAAGCAAGACGCACCCCGAGGAGCGTCTTGCCACATGTCACCTCTGGTTCTGACTGAGCGCCTCCAGGAGAGAGGCCCAAGCAAGACGCGCCCCGAGGAGCGTCTTGCCACATGTCAACACTGGGTCTGACAGAGGGCCTCCATGAGAGAGGCCCAAGCAAGACGCGCCCCGAGGAGCGTCATGCGACATGTCACTACTCGGTCTAACTGAGCGCCTCCAGGAGAGAGGTCCAAGCAAGACGCGCCCCGAGGAGCGTCTTGCCACATGTCACTACTCGGTTTGACTGAGCGCCTCCAGGAGAGAGGCCCAAGCAAGACGTGCCCCGAGGAGCGTCTTGCCACATGTCAACAATGGGTCTGACTGAGGGCCTCCAGGAGAGCAGCCCAAGCAAGACGCGCCCCGTGGAGCGTCTTGCCACATGTCAACACTGGGTCTGACTGAGCGCCTCCAGGAGAGAGGCCCAAGCAAGACGCGCCCCGAGGAGCGTCTTGCCACATGTCAACAATGGGTCTGACTGAGGGCCTCCAGGAGAGAAGCCCAAGCAAGACGCGCCCCGTGGAGCGTCTTGCCACATGTCAACACTGGGTCTGACAGAGGGCCTCCATGAGAGAGGCCCAAGCAGGACGCGCCCCGAGGAGCGTCTTGCGGCATGTCACTACTCGGTCTAACTGAGCGCCTCCAGGAGAGAGGTCCAAGCAAGACGCGCCCCGAGGAGCGTCTTGCCACATGTCAAAAATGGGTCTGACTGAGGGCCTCCAGGAGAGAAGCCCAAGCAAGAAGCGCCCCGAGGAGCGTCTTGCCACATGTCAACACTGGGTCTGACTGAGCGCCTCCAGGAGAGAGGCCCAAGCAAGACACGCCCCGAGGAGCGTCTTGACACATGTCAACACTGGGTCTGACTGAGGGCCTCCATGAGAGAAGCCCAAGCAAGACGCGCCCCGAGGAGTAATTTGCCACGTGTCAACAATGGGTCTGATTGAGGGCCTTCTGGAGAGAGGCCCAAGCAAGACGCGCCCCGAGGAGCGTCTTGCCACATGTCAACAATGGTTCTTACTGAGGGCCTCCAGGTGAGAAGCCCAAGCAAGACGCGCCCCCAGGAGCTTCTTGCCACATGTCAGCACTCGGTCAGACTTAGCGCCTCCAGGAGAGAGGCCAAAGCAAGACGCCCCCCAAGGAGCGTCTTGACACATGTCAACACTGGGTCTGACAGAGGGCCTCCATGAGAGAGGCCCAAGCAAGACGTGCCCCGAGGAGTGTCTTGCCAAATGTCAACACTGGGTCTGACTGAGCATCTCAGGGAGAGAGGTCCAAGCAAGACGCGCCCCGAGGAGCGTCTTGCCACATGTCACTACTCGGTCTGACTGAGCGCCTCAGGGAGAGAGGTCCAAGCAAGACGCGCCCCGAGGAGCGTCTTGCCACATGTCAACACTGGATCTGACTGAGTGCCTCCATGAGAGAAGCCCCAGCAAGACGCGCCCCGAGGAGCGTCTTGCCACATGTCACTACTCGGTCTGTTTGAGCGCCTCCAGGAGAGAGGCCCAAGCAAGACACGCCCCGAGGAGCGTCTTGACACATGTCAACACTGGGTCTGACTGAGGGCCTCCATGAGAGAAGCCCAAGCAAGACGCGCCCCGAGGAGCGTCTTGCCACATGTCAACACTGGGTCTAATTGAGGGCCTTCTGGAGAGAGGCCCAAGCAAGACGCGCCCCGAGGAGCGTCTTGCCACATGTATACAATGGGTCTGACTGAGGGCCTCCAGGAGAGAAGCCCAAGCAAGACGCGCCCCGTGGAGCGTCTTGCCACATGTCACCTCTGGTTCTGACTGAGCGCCTCCAGGAGAGAGGCCCAAGCAAGACGTGCCCCGAGGAGCGTCTTGCCACATGTCAACACTGGGTCTGACACAGGGCCTCCATGAGAGAGGCCCAAGCAAGACGCGCCCCGAGGAGCGTCTTGCGACATGTCACTACTCGGTCTAACTGAGCGCCTCCAGGAGAGAGGTCCAAGCAAGACGCGCCCCGAGGAGCGTCTTGCCACATGTCACTACTCGGTCTGACTGAGCGCCTCCAGGAGAGAGGCCCAAGCAAGACGTGCCCCGAGGAGCGTCTTGCCACATGTCAACAATGGGTCTGACTGAGGGCCTCCAGGAGAGAAGCCCAAGCAAGACGCGCCCCGTGGAGCGTCTTGCCACATGTCAACACTGGGTCTGACTGAGCGCCTCCAGGAGAGAGGCCCAAGCAAGACGCGCCCCGAGGAGCGTCTTGCCACATGTCAACAATGGGTCTGACTGAGGGCCTCCAGGAGAGAAGCCCAAGCAAGACGCGCCCCGTGGAGCGTCTTGCCACATGTCAACACTGGGTCTGACAGAGGGCCTCCAGGAGAGTGGCCCAAGAAAGACGCGCCCCGAGGAGTGTCTTGCCACATGTCACCACTGGGTCTGACTGAGCGCCTCCAGGAGAGAGGCCCAGGCAAGACGCGCCCCGAGGAGCGTCAGGCCACATGTCACTACTCAGTCTGACTGAGCGCCTCCAGGAGAGAGGCCCAAGCAAGACGCGCCCCGAGGAGCGTCTTGCCACGTGTCAACACTGGGTCTGATTGAGGGACTTCTGGAGAGAGGCCCAAGCAAGACGCACCACGAGGAGCGTCTTGCCACATGTCAACAATGGGTCTTACTGAGGGCCTCCAGGAGAGAAGCCCAAGCAAGACGCGCCCCGAGGAGCTTCTTGCCACATGTCAGCACTCGGTCTGACTGAGCGCCTCCAGGAGAGAGGCCAAAGCAAGACGCGCCCCGAGAAGCGTCTTGACACATGTCAACACTGGGTCTGACAGAGGGCCTCCATGAGAGAGGCCCAAGCAAGACGCGCCCCGAGGAGTGTCTTGCCACATGTCAACACTGGGTCTGACAGAGGGCCTCCAGGAGAGAGGCCCAAGCAAGACGCGCCCCGAGGAGTGTCTTGCCACATGTCACCACTTGGTCTGACTGAGCGCCTCCAGGAGAGAGGCCCAAGCAAGACGCGCCCCGAGGAGCGTCTTGCCACGTGTCAACACTCGGTCTGATTGAGGGCCTTCTGGAGAGAGGCCCAAGCAAGACGCCCCCCGAGGAGCGTCTTGACACATGTCAACACTGGGTCTGACAGAGGGCCTCCATGAGAGAGGCCCAAGCAAGACGCGCCCCGAGGAGTGTCTTGCCAAATGTCAACACTGGGTCTGACTGAGCGCCTCAGGGAGAGAGGTCCAAGCAAGACGCGCCCCGAGGAGCGTCTTGCCACATGTAACTACTCGGTCTGACTGAGCGCCTCAGGGAGAGAGGTCCAAGCAAGACGCGCCCCGAGGAGCGTCTTGCCACATGTCAACAATGGGTCTGACTGAGGGCCTCCAGGAGAGAAGCCCAAGCAAGACGCGCCCCGTGGAGCGTCTTGCCACATGTCAACACTGGGTCTGACTGAGGGCCTCCATGAGAGAAGCCCAAGCAAGACGCGCCCCGAGGAGCGTCTTGCCACATGTCACTAGTCAGTCTGTTTGAGCGCCTCCAGGAGAGAGGCCCAAGCAAGACACGCCCCGAGGAGCGTCTTGACACATGTCAACACTGGGTCTGACTGAGGGCCTCCATGAGAGAAGCCCAAGCAAGACGCGCCCCGAGGAGCGTCTTGCCACATGTCAACACTGGGTCTGATTGAGGGCCTTCTGGAGAGAGGCCCAAGCAAGACGCGCCCCGAGGAGCGTCTTGCCACATGTATACAATGGGTCTTACTGAGGGCCTCCAGGAGAGAGGCCCAAGCAAGATGCGCCCGGAGGAGCGTTTTGCCACATGTCAACACTGGGTCTGACAGAGGGCCTCCAGGAGAGAGGCCCAAGCAAGACGCACCCCGAGGAGCGTCTTGCCACATGTCACCTCTGGTTCTGACTGAGCGTCTCCAGGAGAGAGGCCCAAGCAAGACGCGCCCCGAGGAGCGTCTTGCCACATGTGAACACTGGGTCTGACAGAGGGCCTCCATGAGAGAGGCCCAAGCAAGACGCGCCCCGAGGAGCGTCTTGCGACATGTCACTACTCGGTCTAACTGAGCGCCTCCAGGAGAGAGGTCCAAGCAAGACGCGCCCCGAGGAGCGTCTTGCCACATGTCACTACTCGGTTTGACTGAGCGCCTCCAGGAGAGAGGCCCAAGCAAGACGTGCCCCGAGGAGCGTCTTGCCACATGTCAACAATGGGTCTGACTGAGGGCCTCCAGGAGAGCAGCCCAAGCAAGACGCGCCCCGTGGAGCGTCTTGCCACATGTCAACACTGGGTCTGACTGAGCGCCTCCAGGAGAGAGGCCCAAGCAAGACGCGCCCCGAGGAGCGTCTTGCCACATGTCAACAATGGGTCTGACTGAGAGCCTCCAGGAGAGAAGCCAAAGCAAGACGCGCCCCGTGGAGCGTCTTGCCACATGTCAACACTGGGTCTGACAGAGGGCCTCCATGAGAGAGGCCCAAGCAAGACGCGCCCCGAGGAGCGTCTTGCGACATGTCACTACTCGGTCTAACTGAGCGCCTCCAGGAGAGAGGTCCAAGCAAGACGCGCCCCGAGGAGCGTCTTGCCACATGTCAAAAATGGGTCTGACTGAGGGCCTCCAGGAGAGAAGCCCAAGCAAGAAGCGCCCCGAGGAGCGTCTTGCCACATGTCAACACTGGGTCTGACTGAGCGCCTCCAGGAGAGAGGCCCAAGCAAGACACGCCCCGAGGATTGTCTTGCCACATGTCAACACTGGGTCTGACTGAGCGCCTCCAGGAGAGAGGCCCAAGCAAGACGCGCCCCGAGGAGCGTCTTGCCACGTGTCAACACTCGGTCTGATTGAGGGCCTTCTGGAGAGAGGCCCAAGCAAGACGCCCCCCGAGGAGCGTCTTGACACATGTCAACACTGGGTCTGACAGAGGGCCTCCATGAGAGAGGCCCAAGCAAGACGCGCCCCGAGGAGTGTCTTGCCAAATGTCAACACTGGGTCTGACTGAGCGCCTCAGGGAGAGAGGTCCAAGCAAGACGCGCCCCGAGGAGCGTCTTGCCACATGTCACTACTCGGTCTGACTGAGCGCCTCAGGGAGAGAGGTCCAAGCAAGACGCGCCCCGAGGAGCGTCTTGCCACATGTCAACACTGGATCTGACTGAGTGCCTCCATGAGAGAAGCCCCAGCAAGACGCGCCCCGAGGAGCGTCTTGCCACATGTCACTAGTCAGTCTGTTTGAGCGCCTCCAGGAGAGAGGCCCAAGCAAGACACGCCCCGAGGAGCGTCTTGACACATGTCAACACTGGGTCTGACTGAGGGCCTCCATGAGAGAAGCCCAAGCAAGACGCGCCCCGAGGAGCGTCTTGCCACATGTCAACACTGGGTCTGATTGAGGGCCTTCTGGAGAGTGGCCCAAGCAAGACGCGCCCCGAGGAGCGTCTTGCCACATGTATACAATGGGTCTTACTGAGGGCCCCCAGGAGAGAGGCCCAAGCAAGATGCGCCCGGAGGAGCGTTTTGCCACATGTCAACACTGGGTCTGACAGAGGGCCTCCAGGAGAGAGGCCCAAGCAAGACGCACCCCGAGGAGCGTCTTGCCACATGTCACCTCTGGTTCTGACTGAGCGCCTCCAGGAGAGAGGCCCAAGCAAGACGCGCCCCGAGGAGTGTCTTGCCACATGTCAACACTGGGTCTGACAGAGGGCCTCCATGAGAGAGGCCCAAGCAAGACGCGCCCCGAGGAGCGTCATGCGACATGTCACTACTCGGTCTAACTGAGCGCCTCCAGGAGAGAGGTCCAAGCAAGACGCGCCCCGAGGAGCGTCTTGCCACATGTCACTACTCGGTTTGACTGAGCGCCTCCAGGAGAGAGGCCCAAGCAAGACGTGCCCCGAGGAGCGTCTTGCCACATGTCAACAATGGGTCTGACTGAGGGCCTCCAGGAGAGCAGCCCAAGCAAGACGCGCCCCGTGGAGCGTCTTGCCACATGTCAACACTGGGTCTGACTGAGCGCCTCCAGGAGAGAGGCCCAAGCAAGACGCGCCCCGAGGAGCGTCTTGCCACATGTCAACAATGGGTCTGACTGAGGGCCTCCAGGAGAGAAGCCCAAGCAAGACGCGCCCCGTGGAGCGTCTTGCCACATGTCAACACTGGGTCTGACAGAGGGCCTCCATGAGAGAGGCCCAAGCAGGACGCGCCCCGAGGAGCGTCTTGCGGCATGTCACTACTCGGTCTAACTGAGCGCCTCCAGGAGAGAGGTCCAAGCAAGACGCGCCCCGAGGAGCGTCTTGCCACATGTCAAAAATGGGTCTGACTGAGGGCCTCCAGGAGAGAAGCCCAAGCAAGAAGCGCCCCGAGGAGCGTCTTGCCACATGTCAACACTGGGTCTGACTGAGCGCCTCCAGGAGAGAGGCCCAAGCAAGACACGCCCCGAGGAGCGTCTTGACACATGTCAACACTGGGTCTGACTGAGGGCCTCCATGAGAGAAGCCCAAGCAAGACGCGCCCCGAGGAGTAATTTGCCACATGTCAACACTGGGTCTGACAGAGGGCATCCAGGAGAGAGGCCCAAGCAATACGCGCCCCGAGGAGCGTCTTGCCACATGTCAACAATGGGTCTGACTGAGGGCCTCCAGGAGAGAAGCCCAAGCAAGACGCGCCCCGAGGAGCGTCTTGCCACATGTCAACACTGGGTCTAATTGAGGGCCTTCTGGAGAGAGGCCCAAGCAAGACGCGCCCCGAGGAGCGTCTTGCCACATGTATACAATGGGTCTGACTGAGGGCCTCCAGGAGAGAAGCCCAAGCAAGACGCGCCCCGTGGAGCGTCTTGCCACATGTCACCTCTGGTTCTGACTGAGCGCCTCCAGGAGAGAGGCCCAAGCAAGACGTGCCCCGAGGAGCGTCTTGCCACATGTCAACACTGGGTCTGACACAGGGCCTCCATGAGAGAGGCCCAAGCAAGACGCGCCCCGAGGAGCGTCTTGCGACATGTCACTACTCGGTCTAACTGAGCGCCTCCAGGAGAGAGGTCCAAGCAAGACGCGCCCCGAGGAGCGTCTTGCCACATGTCACTACTCGGTCTGACTGAGCGCCTCCAGGAGAGAGGCCCAAGCAAGACGTGCCCCGAGGAGCGTCTTGCCACATGTCAACAATGGGTCTGACTGAGGGCCTCCAGGAGAGAAGCCCAAGCAAGACGCGCCCCGTGGAGCGTCTTGCCACATGTCAACACTGGGTCTGACTGAGCGCCTCCAGGAGAGAGGCCCAAGCAAGACGCGCCCCGAGGAGCGTCTTGCCACATGTCAACAATGGGTCTGACTGAGGGCCTCCAGGAGAGAAGCCCAAGCAAGACGCGCCCCGTGGAGCGTCTTGCCACATGTCAACACTGGGTCTGACAGAGGGCCTCCAGGAGAGTGGCCCAAGAAAGACGCGCCCCGAGGAGTGTCTTGCCACATGTCACCACTGGGTCTGACTGAGCGCCTCCAGGAGAGAGGCCCAGGCAAGACGCGCCCCGAGGAGCGTCAGGCCACATGTCACTACTCAGTCTGACTGAGCGCCTCCAGGAGAGAGGCCCAAGCAAGACGCGCCCCGAGGAGCGTCTTGCCACGTGTCAACACTGGGTCTGATTGAGGGACTTCTGGAGAGAGGCCCAAGCAAGACGCACCACGAGGAGCGTCTTGCCACATGTCAACAATGGGTCTTACTGAGGGCCTCCAGGAGAGAAGCCCAAGCAAGACGCGCCCCGAGGAGCTTCTTGCCACATGTCAGCACTCGGTCTGACTGAGCGCCTCCAGGAGAGAGGCCAAAGCAAGACGCGCCCCGAGAAGCGTCTTGACACATGTCAACACTGGGTCTGACAGAGGGCCTCCATGAGAGAGGCCCAAGCAAGACGCGCCCCGAGGAGTGTCTTGCCACATGTCAACACTGGGTCTGACAGAGGGCCTCCAGGAGAGAGGCCCAAGCAAGACGCGCCCCGAGGAGTGTCTTGCCACATGTCACCACTTGGTCTGACTGAGCGCCTCCAGGAGAGAGGCCCAAGCAAGACGCGCCCCGAGGAGCGTCTTGCCACGTGTCAACACTCGGTCTGATTGAGGGCCTTCTGGAGAGAGGCCCAAGCAAGACGCCCCCCGAGGAGCGTCTTGACACATGTCAACACTGGGTCTGACAGAGGGCCTCCATGAGAGAGGCCCAAGCAAGACGCGCCCCGAGGAGTGTCTTGCCAAATGTCAACACTGGGTCTGACTGAGCGCCTCAGGGAGAGAGGTCCAAGCAAGACGCGCCCCGAGGAGCGTCTTGCCACATGTAACTACTCGGTCTGACTGAGCGCCTCAGGGAGAGAGGTCCAAGCAAGACGCGCCCCGAGGAGCGTCTTGCCACATGTCAACAATGGGTCTGACTGAGGGCCTCCAGGAGAGAAGCCCAAGCAAGACGCGCCCCGTGGAGCGTCTTGCCACATGTCAACACTGGGTCTGACTGAGGGCCTCCATGAGAGAAGCCCAAGCAAGACGCGCCCCGAGGAGCGTCTTGCCACATGTCACTAGTCAGTCTGTTTGAGCGC
The DNA here is from genome assembly GCF_043380555.1 of Nothobranchius furzeri. Taxonomy (NCBI): domain Eukaryota; kingdom Metazoa; phylum Chordata; class Actinopteri; order Cyprinodontiformes; family Nothobranchiidae; genus Nothobranchius; species Nothobranchius furzeri. Next base: position 2,964,791 of record NC_091741.1, read on the forward strand.
CTCCAGGAGAGAGGCCCAAGCAAGACACGCCCCGAGGAGCGTCTTGACACATGTCAACACTGGGTCTGACTGAGGGCCTCCATGAGAGAAGCCCAAGCAAGACGCGCCCCGAGGAGCGTCTTGCCACATGTCAACACTGGGTCTGATTGAGGGCCTTCTGGAGAGAGGCCCAAGCAAGACGCGCCCCGAGGAGCGTCTTGCCACATGTATACAATGGGTCTTACTGAGGGCCTCCAGGAGAGAGGCCCAAGCAAGATGCGCCCGGAGGAGCGTTTTGCCACATGTCAACACTGGGTCTGACAGAGGGCCTCCAGGAGAGAGGCCCAAGCAAGACGCACCCCGAGGAGCGTCTTGCCACATGTCACCTCTGGTTCTGACTGAGCGTCTCCAGGAGAGAGGCCCAAGCAAGACGCGCCCCGAGGAGCGTCTTGCCACATGTGAACACTGGGTCTGACAGAGGGCCTCCATGAGAGAGGCCCAAGCAAGACGCGCCCCGAGGAGCGTCTTGCGACATGTCACTACTCGGTCTAACTGAGCGCCTCCAGGAGAGAGGTCCAAGCAAGACGCGCCCCGAGGAGCGTCTTGCCACATGTCACTACTCGGTTTGACTGAGCGCCTCCAGGAGAGAGGCCCAAGCAAGACGTGCCCCGAGGAGCGTCTTGCCACATGTCAACAATGGGTCTGACTGAGGGCCTCCAGGAGAGCAGCCCAAGCAAGACGCGCCCCGTGGAGCGTCTTGCCACATGTCAACACTGGGTCTGACTGAGCGCCTCCAGGAGAGAGGCCCAAGCAAGACGCGCCCCGAGGAGCGTCTTGCCACATGTCAACAATGGGTCTGACTGAGAGCCTCCAGGAGAGAAGCCAAAGCAAGACGCGCCCCGTGGAGCGTCTTGCCACATGTCAACACTGGGTCTGACAGAGGGCCTCCATGAGAGAGGCCCAAGCAAGACGCGCCCCGAGGAGCGTCTTGCGACATGTCACTACTCGGTCTAACTGAGCGCCTCCAGGAGAGAGGTCCAAGCAAGACGCGCCCCGAGGAGCGTCTTGCCACATGTCAAAAATGGGTCTGACTGAGGGCCTCCAGGAGAGAAGCCCAAGCAAGAAGCGCCCCGAGGAGCGTCTTGCCACATGTCAACACTGGGTCTGACTGAGCGCCTCCAGGAGAGAGGCCCAAGCAAGACACGCCCCGAGGATTGTCTTGCCACATGTCAACACTGGGTCTGACTGAGCGCCTCCAGGAGAGAGGCCCAAGCAAGACGCGCCCCGAGGAGCGTCTTGCCACGTGTCAACACTCGGTCTGATTGAGGGCCTTCTGGAGAGAGGCCCAAGCAAGACGCCCCCCGAGGAGCGTCTTGACACATGTCAACACTGGGTCTGACAGAGGGCCTCCATGAGAGAGGCCCAAGCAAGACGCGCCCCGAGGAGTGTCTTGCCAAATGTCAACACTGGGTCTGACTGAGCGCCTCAGGGAGAGAGGTCCAAGCAAGACGCGCCCCGAGGAGCGTCTTGCCACATGTCACTACTCGGTCTGACTGAGCGCCTCAGGGAGAGAGGTCCAAGCAAGACGCGCCCCGAGGAGCGTCTTGCCACATGTCAACACTGGATCTGACTGAGTGCCTCCATGAGAGAAGCCCCAGCAAGACGCGCCCCGAGGAGCGTCTTGCCACATGTCACTAGTCAGTCTGTTTGAGCGCCTCCAGGAGAGAGGCCCAAGCAAGACACGCCCCGAGGAGCGTCTTGACACATGTCAACACTGGGTCTGACTGAGGGCCTCCATGAGAGAAGCCCAAGCAAGACGCGCCCCGAGGAGCGTCTTGCCACATGTCAACACTGGGTCTGATTGAGGGCCTTCTGGAGAGTGGCCCAAGCAAGACGCGCCCCGAGGAGCGTCTTGCCACATGTATACAATGGGTCTTACTGAGGGCCCCCAGGAGAGAGGCCCAAGCAAGATGCGCCCGGAGGAGCGTTTTGCCACATGTCAACACTGGGTCTGACAGAGGGCCTCCAGGAGAGAGGCCCAAGCAAGACGCACCCCGAGGAGCGTCTTGCCACATGTCACCTCTGGTTCTGACTGAGCGCCTCCAGGAGAGAGGCCCAAGCAAGACGCGCCCCGAGGAGTGTCTTGCCACATGTCAACACTGGGTCTGACAGAGGGCCTCCATGAGAGAGGCCCAAGCAAGACGCGCCCCGAGGAGCGTCATGCGACATGTCACTACTCGGTCTAACTGAGCGCCTCCAGGAGAGAGGTCCAAGCAAGACGCGCCCCGAGGAGCGTCTTGCCACATGTCACTACTCGGTTTGACTGAGCGCCTCCAGGAGAGAGGCCCAAGCAAGACGTGCCCCGAGGAGCGTCTTGCCACATGTCAACAATGGGTCTGACTGAGGGCCTCCAGGAGAGCAGCCCAAGCAAGACGCGCCCCGTGGAGCGTCTTGCCACATGTCAACACTGGGTCTGACTGAGCGCCTCCAGGAGAGAGGCCCAAGCAAGACGCGCCCCGAGGAGCGTCTTGCCACATGTCAACAATGGGTCTGACTGAGGGCCTCCAGGAGAGAAGCCCAAGCAAGACGCGCCCCGTGGAGCGTCTTGCCACATGTCAACACTGGGTCTGACAGAGGGCCTCCATGAGAGAGGCCCAAGCAGGACGCGCCCCGAGGAGCGTCTTGCGGCATGTCACTACTCGGTCTAACTGAGCGCCTCCAGGAGAGAGGTCCAAGCAAGACGCGCCCCGAGGAGCGTCTTGCCACATGTCAAAAATGGGTCTGACTGAGGGCCTCCAGGAGAGAAGCCCAAGCAAGAAGCGCCCCGAGGAGCGTCTTGCCACATGTCAACACTGGGTCTGACTGAGCGCCTCCAGGAGAGAGGCCCAAGCAAGACACGCCCCGAGGAGCGTCTTGACACATGTCAACACTGGGTCTGACTGAGGGCCTCCATGAGAGAAGCCCAAGCAAGACGCGCCCCGAGGAGTAATTTGCCACATGTCAACACTGGGTCTGACAGAGGGCATCCAGGAGAGAGGCCCAAGCAATACGCGCCCCGAGGAGCGTCTTGCCACATGTCAACAATGGGTCTGACTGAGGGCCTCCAGGAGAGAAGCCAAAGCAAGACGCGCCCCGAGGAGCTTCTTTCCACATGTCAACAATGGGTCTTACTGAGGGCCTCCATGAGAGAAGCCCAAGCAAGACGCGCCCCGAGGAGTGTCTTGCCACATGTCAACACTGTGTCTGACTGAGCGCCTCCAGGAGAGAGGCCCAAGCAAGACGCGCCCCGAGGAGCGTCTTGCCACAAGTCAACAATGGGTCTGACTGAGGGCCTCCAGGAGAGAAGCCCAAGCAAGACGCGCCCCGTGGAGCGTCTTGACACATGTCAACACTGGGTCTGACAGAGGGCCTCCAGGAGAGGGGCCCAAGAAAGACGCGCCCCGAGGAGTGTCTTGCCACATGTCACCACTGGGTCTGACTGAGCGCCTCCAGGAGAGAGGCCCAGGCAAGACGCGCCCCGAGGAGCGTCAGGCCACATGTCACTACTCAGTCTGACTGAGCGCCTCCAGGAGAGAGGCCCAAGCAAGACGCGCCCCGAGGAGCGTCTTGCCACGTGTCAACACTGGGTCTGATTGAGGGACTTCTGGAGAGAGGCCCAAGCAAGACGCGCCCCGAGGAGCTTCTTGCCACATGTCAACAATGGGTCTTACTGAGGGCCTCCAGGAGAGAAGCCCAAGCAAGACGCGCCCCGAGGAGCTTCTTGCCACATGTCAGCACTCGGTCTGACTGAGCGCCTCCAGGAGAGAGGCCAAAGCAAGACGCGGCCCGAGGAGCGTCTTGACACATGTCAACACTGGGTCTGACAGAGGGCCTCCATGAGAGAGGCCCAAGCAAGAGGCGCCCCGAGGAGTGTCTTGCCACATGTCAACACTTGGTCTGACAGAGGGCCTCCAGGAGAGAGGCCCAAGCAAGACGCGCCCCGAGGAGTGTCTTGCCACATGTCACCACTTGGTCTGACTGAGCGCCTCCAGGAGAGAGGCCCAAGCAAGACGCGCCCCGAGGAGCGTCTTGCCACGTGTCAACACTCGGTCTGATTGAGGGCCTTCTGGAGAGAGGCCCAAGCAAGACGCCCCCCGAGGAGCGTCTTGACACATGTCAACACTGGGTCTGACAGAGGGCCTCCATGAGAGAGGCCCAAGCAAGACGCGCCCCGAGTGTCTTGCCAAATGTCAACACTGGGTCTGACTGAGCGCCTCAGGGAGAGAGGTCCAAGCAAGACGCGCCCCGAGGAGCGTCTTGCCACATGTCACTACTCGGTCTGACTGACCGCCTCAGGGAGAGAGGTCCAAGCAAGACGCGCCCCGAGGAGCGTCTTGCCACATGTCAACACTGGATCTGACTGAGTGCCTCCATGAGAGAAGCCCCAGCAAGACGCGCCCCGAGGAGCGTCTTGCCACATGTCACTAGTCAGTCTGTTTGAGCGCCTCCAGGAGAGAGGCCCAAGCAAGACACGCCCCGAGGAGCGTCTTGACACATGTCAACACTGGGTCTGACTGAGGGCCTCCATGAGAGAAGCCCAAGCAAGACGCGCTCCGAGGAGCGTCTTGCCACATGTCAACACTGGGTCTGATTGAGGGCCTTCTGGAGAGAGGCCCAAGCAAGACGCGCCCCGAGGAGCGTCTTGCCACATGTATACAATGGGTCTTACTGAGGGCCTCCAGGAGAGAGGCCCAAGCAAGATGCGCCCGGAGGAGCGTTTTGCCACATGTCAACACTGGGTCTGACAGAGGGCCTCCAGGAGAGAGGCCCAAGCAAGACGCACCCCGAGGAGCGTCTTGCCACATGTCACCTCTGGTTCTGACTGAGCGCCTCCAGGAGAGAGGCCCAAGCAAGACGCGCCCCGAGGAGCGTCTTGCCACATGTCAACACTGGGTCTGACAGAGGGCCTCCATGAGAGAGGCCCAAGCAAGACGCGCCCCGAGGAGCGTCTTGCGACATGTCACTACTCGGTCTAACTGAGCGCCTTCAGGAGAGAGGTCCAAGCAAGACGCGCCCCGAGGAGCGTCTTGCCACATGTCACTACTCGGTTTGACTGAGCGCCTCCAGGAGAGAGGCCCAAGCAAGACGTGCCCCGAGGAGCGTCTTGCCACATGTCAACAATGGGTCTGACTGAGGGCCTCCAGGAGAGCAGCCCAAGCAAGACGCGCCCCGTGGAGCGTCTTGCCACATGTCAACACTGGGTCTGACTGAGCGCCTCCAGGAGAGAGGCCCAAGCAAGACGCGCCCCGAGGAGCGTATTGCCACATGTCAACAATGGGTCTGACTGAGGGCCTCCAGGAGAGAAGCCCAAGCAAGACGCGCCCCGTGGAGCGTCTTGCCACATGTCAACACTGGGTCTGACAGAGGGCCTCCATGAGAGAGGCCCAAGCAAGACGCGCCCCGAGGAGCGTCTTGCGACTTGTCACTACTCGGTCTAACTGAGCGCCTCCAGGAGAGAGGTCCAAGCAAGACGCGCCCCGAGGAGCGTCTTGCCACATGTCAAAAATGGGTCTGACTGAGGGCCTCCAGGAGAGAAGCCCAAGCAAGAAGCGCCCCGAGGAGCGTCTTGCCACATGTCAACACTGAGTCTGACTGAGCGCCTCCAGGAGAGAGGCCCAAGCAAGACACGCCCCGAGGAGCGTCTTGACACATGTCAACACTGGGTCTGACTGAGGGCCTCCATGAGAGAAGCCCAAGCAAGACGCGCCCCGAGGAGTAATTTGCCACATGTCAACACTGGGTCTGACAGAGGGCATCCAGGAGAGAGGCCCAAGCAATACGCGCCCCGAGGAGCGTCTTGCCACATGTCTACAATGGGTCTGACTGAGGGCCTCCAGGAGAGAAGCCAAAGCAAGACGCGCCCCGAGGAGCTTCTTTCCACATGTCAACAATGGGTCTTACTGAGGGCCTCCATGAGAGAAGCCCAAGCAAGACGCGCCCCGAGGAGTGTCTTGCCACATGTCAACACTGTGTCTGACTGAGCGCCTCCAGGAGAGAGGCCCAAGCAAGACGCGCCCCGAGGAGCGTCTTGCCACGTGTCAACACTGGGTCTGACTTAGCGCCTCCAGGAGAGAGGCCCAAGCAAGATGCGCCTCGAGGAGCGTCTTGCCACGTGTCACCACTGGGTCTGACTGAGCTCCTCCAGGAGAGAGGCCCAAGCAAGACGCGCCCCGAGGAGCGTCTTGCCACATTTCACTACTCGGTCTGACTGAGCGCCTCCAGGAGAGAGGCCCAAGCAAGACGTGCCCCGAGGAGCGTCTTGCCACATGTCAACAATGGGTCTGACTGAGGGCCTCCAGGAGAGAGGCCCAAGCAAGACACGCCCCGAGGAGCGTCTTGACACATGTCAACACTGGGTCGGACTGAGGGCCTCCATGAGAGAAGCCCAAGCAAGACGCGCCCCGAGGAGAGTCTTGCCACATGTCAACACTCGGTCTGACAGAGGGCATTCAGGAGAGAGGCCCAAGCAATGAGCGCCCCGAGGAGCGTCTTGCCTTCTGTCAGCACTCGGTCTTACTGTGCGCCTCCAGGAGAGAGGCCCAAGCAAGACGCGCCCCAAGGAGCGTCTTGCCACATGTCAACAATGGGTCTGACTGAGGGCCTCCAGGAGAGAGGCCCAAGCAAGATGCGCCCGGAGGAGCGTCTTGCCACATGTCAACACTGGGTCTGACAGAGGGCCTCCAGGAGAGAGGCCCAAGCAAGACGCGCCCCGAGGAGCGTCTTGCCACATGTCACCTCTGGTTCTGACTGAGCGCCTCCAGGAGAGAGGCCCAAGCAAGACGCGCCCCGAGGAGCGTCTTGTCACATGTCAACACTGGGTCTGTCTGAGCGCCTCCAGGAGAGAAGCCCAAGCAAGACGCGCCCCGAGGAGCGTCTTGCCAAATGTCAGCACTCGGTCTGACTGAGCGCCTCCAGGAGAGAGGCCCAAGCAAGACGCGCCCCGAGGAGCGTCTTGCCACATGTCAACAATGGGTCTGACTGAGGGCCTCCAGGAGAGAAGCCCAAGCAACACGCGGCCCGAGGAGCGTCTTGCCACATGTCAGCACTCGGTCTGACTGAGCGCCTCCAGGAGAGAGGCCAAAGCAAGACGCGCCCCGAGGAGCGTCTTGACACATGTCAACACTGGGTCTGACAGAGGGCCTCCATGAGAGAGGCCCAAGCAAGACGCGCCCCGAGGAGTGTCTTGCCACATGTCAACACTGGGTCTGACAGAGGGCCTCCAGGAGAGAGGCCCAAGCAAGACGCGCCCCGAGAAGTGTCTTGCCACATGTCACCACTTGGTCTGACTGAGCGCCTCCAGGAGAGAGGCCCAAGCAACACGCGCCCCGAGGAGCGTCAGACCGCATGTCACTACTCATTGTGACTGAGCGCCTCCAGGAGAGAGGCCCAAGCAAGACGCGCCCCGAGGAGCGTCTTGCCACTTGTCAACACTGGGTCTGATTGAGGGCCTTCTGGAGAGAGGCCCAAGCAAGACGCGCCCCGAGGAGCGTCTTGCCACATGTCACCACTTGGTCTGACTGAGCGCCTCCAGGAGAGAGGCCCAAGCAACACGCGCCCCGAGGAGCGTCAGGCCACATGTCACTACTCAGTCTGACTGAGCGCCTCCAGGAGAGAGGCCCAAGCAAGACGCGCCCCGAGGAGCGTCTTGCCACATGTCAACAATGGGTCTTACTGAGGGCCTCCAGGAGAGAAGCCCAAGCAAGACGCGCTCCGAGGAGCTTCTTGCCACCTGTCAGCACTGGGTCTGACTGAGCGCCTCCAGGAGAGAGGCCAAAGCAAGACGCGCCCCGAGGAGCGTCTTGACACATGTCAACACTGGGTCTGACAGAGGGCCTCCATGAGAGAGGCCCAAGCAAGACGCGCCCCGAGGAGTGTCTTGCCCTATGTCACCACTTGGTCTGACTGAGCGCCTCCAGGAGAGAGGCCCAAGCAAGACGCGCCCCGAGGAGCGTCTTGCCACGTGTCAACACTGGGTCTGATTGAGGGCCTTCTGGAGAGAGGCCCAAGCAAGACGCGCCCCGAGGAGCGTCTTGCCACATGTCAACAATGGTTCTAACTGAGGGCCTCCAGGTGAGAAGCCCAAGCAAGACGCGCCCCGAGGAGCTTCTTGCCACATGTCAGCACTCGGTCAGACTGAGCGCCTCCAGGAGAGAGGCCAAAGCAAGACGCCCCCCGAGGAGCGTCTTGACACATGTCAACACTGGGTCTGACAGAGGGCCTCCATGAGAGAGGCCCAAGCAAGACGCGCCCCGAGGAGTGTCTTGCCAAATGTCAACACTGGGTCTGACTGAGCGCCTCAGGGAGAGAGGTCCAAGCAAGACGCGCCCCGAGGAGCGTCTTGCCACATGTCACTAATCGGTCTGACTGAGCGCCTCAGGGAGAGAGGTCCAAGCAAGACGCGCCCCGAGGAGAGTCTTGCCACATGTCAACACTGGATCTGACTGAGTGCCTCCATGAGAGAAGCCCCAGCAAGACGCGCCCCGAGGAGCGTCTTGCCACATGTCACTACTCGGTCTGTTTGAGCGCCTCCAGGAGAGAGGCCCAAGCAAGACACGCCCCGAGGAGCGTCTTGACACATGTCAACACTGGGTCTGACTGAGGGCCTCCATGAGAGAAGCCCAAGAAAGACGCGCCCCGAGGAGCGTCTTGCCACATGTCAACACTGGGTCTGATTGAGGGCCTTCTGGAGAGAGGCCCAAGCAAGACGCACCCCGAGGAGCGTCTTGCCACATGTATACAATGGGTCTTACTGAGGGCCTCCAGGAGAGAGGCCCAAGCAAGATGCGCCCGGAGGAGCGTTTTGCCACATGTCAACACTGTGTCTGACAGAGGGCCTCCAGGAGAGAGGCCCAAGCAAGACGCACCCCGAGGAGCGTCTTGCCACATGTCACCTCTGGTTCTGACTGAGCGCCTCCAGGAGAGAGGCCCAAGCAAGACGCGCCCCGAGGAGCGTCTTGCCACATGTCAACACTGGGTCTGACAGAGGGCCTCCATGAGAGAGGCCCAAGCAAGACGCGCCCCGAGGAGCGTCTTGCGACATGTCACTACTCGGTCTGACTGAGCGCCTCCAGGAGAGAGGCCCAAGCAAGACGTGCCCCGAGGAGCGTCTTGCCACATGTCAACAATGGGTCTGACTGAGGGCCTCCAGGAGAGAAGCCCAAGCAAGACGCGCCCCGTGGAGCGTCTTGCCACATGTCAACACTGGGTCTGACTGAGCGCCTCCAGGAGAGAGGCCCAAGCAAGACGCGCCCCGAGGAGCGTCTTGCCACATGTCAACAATGGGTCTGACTGAGGGCCTCCAGGAGAGAAGCCCAAGCAAGACGCGCCCCGTGGAGCGTCTTGCCACATGTCAACACTGGGTCTTATTGAGGGCCTTCTGGAGAGAGGCCCAAGCAATACGCGCCCCGAGGAGCGTCTTGCCACATGTCAACAATGGGTCTTACTGAGGGCCTCCAGGAGAGAGGCCCAAGCAAGATGCGCCCGGAGGAGCGTCTTGCCACATGTCAACACTGGGTCTGACAGAGGGCCTCCAGGAGAGAGGCCCAAGCAAGACGCGCCCCGAGGAGCGTCTTGCCACATGTCACCTCTGGTTCTGACTGAGCGCCTCCAGGAGAGAGGCCCAAGCAAGACGCGCCCCGAGGAGCGTCTTGACACATGTCAACACTGGGTCTGACAGAGGGCCTCCAGGAGAGGGGCCCAAGAAAGACGCGCCCCGAGGAGTGTCTTGCCACATGTCACCACTGGGTCTGACTGAGCGCCTCCAGGAGAGAGGCCCAGGCAAGACGCGCCCCGAGGAGCGTCAGGCCACATGTCACTACTCAGTCTGACTGAACGCCTCAAGGAGAGAGGCCCAAGCAAGACGCGCCCCGAGGAGCGTCTTGCCACGTGTCAACACTGGGTCTGATTGAGGGCCTTCTGGAGAGAGGCCCAAGCAAGACGCACCACGAGGAGCGTCTTGCCACATGTCAACAATGGGTCTTACTGAGGGCCTCCAGGAGAGAAGCCCAAGCAAGACGCGCTCCGAGGAGCTTCTTGTCGCATGTCAGCACTCGGTCTGACTGAGCGCCTCCAGGAGAGAGGCCAAAGCAAGACGCGCCACGAGGAGCGTCTTGACACATGTCAACACTGGGTCTGACAGAGGGCCTCCATGAGAGAGGCCCAAGCAAGACGCGCCCCGAGGAGTGTCTTGCCACATGTCAACACTGGGTCTGACAGAGGGCCTCCATGAGAGAAGCCCCAGAAAGACGCGCCCCGAGGAGCGTCTTGCCACATGTCACTACTCGGTCTGTTTGAGCGCCTCCAGGAGAGAGGCCCAAGCAAGACACGCCCCGAGGAGCGTCTTGACACATGTCAACACTGGGTCTGACTGAGTGCCTCCATGAGAGAAGCCCAAGCAAGACGCGCCCCGAGGAGCGTCTTGCCACATGTCAACACTGGGTCTGATTGAGGGCCTTCTGGAGAGAGGCCCAAGCAAGACGCGCCCCGAGGAGCGTCTTGCCACATGTATACAATGGGTCTTACTGAGGGCCTCCAGGAGAGAGGCCCAAGCAAGATGCGCCCGGAGGAGCGTTTTGCCACATGTCAACACTGTGTCTGACAGAGGGCCTCCAGGAGAGAGGCCCAAGCAAGACGCACCCCGAGGAGCGTCTTGCCACATGTCACCTCTGGTTCTGACTGAGCGCCTCCAGGAGAGAGGCCCAAGCAAGACGCGCCCCGAGGACCGTCTTGCCACATGTCAACACTGGGTCTGACAGAGGGCCTCCATGAGAGAGGCCCAAGCAAGACGCGCCCCGAGGAGCGTCTTGCGACATGTCACTACTCGGTCTAACTGAGCGCCTCCAGGAGAGAGGTCCAAGCAAGACGCGCCCCGAGGAGCGTCTTGCCACATGTCACTACTCGGTCTGACTGAGCGCCTCCAGGAGAGAGGCCCAAGCAAGACGTGCCCCGAGGAGCGTCTTGCCACATGTCAACAATGGGTCTGACTGAGGGCCTCCAGGAGAGAAGCCCAAGCAAGACGCGCCCCGTGGAGCGTCTTGCCACATGTCAACACTGGGTCTGACTGAGCGCCTCCAGGAGAGAGGCCCAAGCAAGACGCGCCCCGAGGAGCGTCTTGCCACATGTCAACAATGGGTCTGACTGAGGGCCTCCAGGAGAGAAGCCCAAGCAAGACGCGCCCCGTGGAGCGTCTTGCCACATGTCAACACTGGGTCTTATTGAGGGCCTTCTGGAGAGAGGCCCAAGCAATACGCGCCCCGAGGAGCGTCTTGCCACATGTCAACAATGGGTCTTACTGAGGGCCTCCAGGAGAGAGGCCCAAGCAAGATGCGCCCGGAGGAGCGTCTTGCCACATGTCAACACTGGGTCTGACAGAGGGCCTCCAGGAGAGAGGCCCAAGCAAGACGAGCCCCGAGGAGCGTCTTGCCACATGTCACCTCTGGTTCTGACTGAGCGCCTCCAGGAGAGAGGCCCAAGCAAGACGCGCCCCGAGGAGCGTCTTGCCACATGTCAACAATGGGTCTGACTGAGGGCCTCCAGGAGAGAAGCCCAAGCAAGACGCGCCCCGTGGAGCGTCTTGACACATGTCAACACTGGGTCTGACAGAGGGCCTCCAGGAGAGGGGCCCAAGAAAGACGCGCCCCGAGGAGTGTCTTGCCACATGTCACCACTGGGTCTGACTGAGCGCCTCCAGGAGAGAGGCCCAGGCAAGACGCGCCCCGAGGAGCGTCAGGCCACATGTCACTACTCAGTCTGACTGAACGCCTCAAGGAGGGAGGCCCAAGCAAGACGCGCCCCGAGGAGCGTCTTGCCACGTGTCAACACTGGGTCTGATTGAGGGCCTTCTGGAGAGAGGCCCAAGCAAGACGCACCACGAGGAGCGTCTTGCCACATGTCAACAATGGGTCTTACTGAGGGCCTCCAGGAGAGAAGCCCAAGCAAGACGCGCTCCGAGGAGCTTCTTGTCGCATGTCAGCACTCGGTCTGACTGAGCGCCTCCAGGAGAGAGGCCAAAGCAAGACGCGCCACGAGGAGCGTCTTGACACATGTCAACACTGGGTCTGACAGAGGGCCTCCATGAGAGAGGCCCAAGCAAGACGCGCCCCGAGGAGTGTCTTGCCACATGTCAACACTGGGTCTGACAGAGGGCCTCCAGGAGAGAGGCCCAAGCAAGACGCGCCCCGAGGAGTGTCTTGCCACATGTCACCACTTGGTCTGACTGAGCGCCTCCAGGAGAGAGGCCCAAGCAAGACGCGCCCCGAGGAGCGTCTTGCCACGTGTCAACTCTGGGTCTGATTGAGGGCCTTCTGGAGAGAGGCCCAAGCAAGACGCGCCCCGAGGAGGGTCTTGCAACATGTCAACAATGGTTCTTACTGAGGGCCTCCAGGTGAGAAGCCCAAGCAAGACGCGCCCCGAGGAGCTTCTTGCCACATGTCAGCACTCGGTCAGACTGTGCGCCTCCAGGAGAGAGGCCAAAGCAAGACGCCCCCCGAGGAGCGTCTTGACACATGTCAACACTGGGTCTGACAGAGGGCCTCCATGAGAGAGGCCCAAGCAAGACGCGCCCCGAGGAGTGTCTTGCCAAATGTCAACACTGGGTCTGACTGAGCGCCTCAGGGAGAGAGGTCCAAGCAAGACGCGCCCCGAGGAGCGTCTTGCCACATGTCACTACTCGGTCTGACTGAGCGCCTCAGGGAGAGAGGTCCAAGCAAGACACGCCCCGAGGAGCGTCTTGCCACATGTCAACACTGGATCTGACTGAGTGCCTCCATGAGAGAAGCCCCAGCAAGACGCGCCCCGAGGAGCGTCTTGCCACATGTCACTACTCGGTCTGTTTGAGCGCCTCCAGGAGAGAGGCCCAAGCAAGACACGCCCCGAGGAGCGTCTTGACACATGTCAACACTGGGTCTGACTGAGGGCCTCCATGAGAGAAGCCCAAGCAAGACGCGCCCCGAGGAGCGTCTTGCCACATGTCAACACTGGGTCTGATTGAGGGCCTTCTGGAGAGAGGCCCAAGCAAGACGCGCCCCGAGGAGCGTCTTGGGACATGTCACTACTCGGTCTAACTGAGCGCCTCCAGGAGAGAGGTCCAAGCAAGACGCGCCCCGAGGAGCGTCTTGCCACATGTCACTACTCGGTCTGACTGAGCGCCTCCAGGAGAGAGGCCCAAGCAAGACGTGCCCCGAGGAGCGTCTTGCCACATGTCAACAATGGGTCTGACTGAGGGCCTCCAGGAGAGAAGCCCAAGCAAGACGCGCCCGTGGAGCGTCTTGCCACATGTCAACAATGGGTCTGACTGAGGGCCTCCAGGAGAGGGGCCCAAGCAAGACGCGCCCCGAGGAGCGTCTTGCCACATGTCAACAATGTGTCTGACTGAGGGCCTCCAGTAGAGAAGCCCAAGCAAGACGCGCCCCGTGGAGCGTCTTGCCACATGTCAACACTGGGTCTTATTGAGGGCCTTCTGGAGAGAGGCCCAAGCAATACGCGCCCCGAGGAGCGTCTTGCCACATGTCAACAATGGGTCTTACTGAGGGCCTCCAGGAGAGAGGCCCAAGCAAGATGCGCCCGGAGGAGCGTCTTGCCACATGTCAACACTGGGTCTGACAGAGGGCCTCCAGGAGAGAGGCCCAAGCAAGACGCGCCCCGAGGAGCGTCTTGCCACATGTCACCTCTGGTTCTGACTGAGCGCCTCCAGGAGAGAGGCCCAAGCAATATGCGCCCCGAGGAGCGTCTTGCCACATGTCAACAATGGGTCTGACTGAGGGCCTCCAGGAGGGAGGCCCCAGCAAGACCGGTCAGGCCTGCAGTGTACACATCAGAGACATGATGTTCTTTCACAGAACTGAGGTTGTTCGTTACTAAATGACTTTTACAGGAATATTGTTATTATACTATTCAACAGGTTGATCATAATAATGTGTATTAAACCCACAACCTAGCACTGAGGACAGAGGGACTTTATTTAAATTAGTACTTAATGGAAACGATACATAATGATACACAAGAGCCATGTCATACATTCAGCCTAGGAATAGTAGCATTGTGCACTATTAAAAATATACACATCAATTGCTCGAATCCCATTGTTGCAAAGTAAAACTCTAATAAAACTCTAGTCTGACATCAACAGAGAAGACTTAGTGTATGCACTACAAATACAGCATTAGGATTTCGAGTGGACCGTGCACCTTGTGAACCATCAGAGGCTTATGACGCAACATATCTTCCAGTTGCTATTAGACAAGTTATAATTCTGGACCATTTTTTGGAACTGGTTTCTTGGGTCTGTGAGTAAATGCCAAATGAGATGATAGTCCTTAAGTAAGTTCCTTGCGATCCCATGTCACGCTCTTGCCCATCAGCCGGTGAACGCTGAGACGGAACTCGATGAGAGCGATGTATTTTTTAAGTGCTCCGAATGTACTTCTAACAAGCGTGCGATTCACTTCGTGAGTAAACCGCAGCTGCAGCTGATTCAAACAGTCGAGCCAACATTCTACATCACAATATTCGTTTTGTAGTTAGTCGAGTTACCTTTTGTGTGGCGCATGCACGGGTCGTTAGCGTCCAGCTCCCAGCTTAGAGAGTCCTGTATTGACACAGACGTCAATACATCTCGATGTCATGCAACACACAAAGTCTGTCGCATACAGGTGGGTTAACACATGTACGATACCTTTTGTGTGGCGCATGCACGGGTCGTTAGCGTCCAGCTCCCGGCTTATAGAGAGTCCTGTATTGACACAGACGTCAATACATCTCGATGTCATGCAACACACAAAGTCTGTCGCATACAGGTGGGTTAACACACATGTACGATGTGTGCGATGGCACGCCCAGTTTACAATGGGACACGACGATGATCATTGTTAACCAAACTCTTGTTTCTCACGACAGGTGGTAGCGTTGTCTCCTGCACCTGGTCTTCGTGCACAGAGGGTGCTGTAATGTGCTCGTCATAGTCGCGATCGTTGTCACTCGAATCCGTTGTTCTCACGACAGGTGGTAGCGTTGTCTCCTGCATGTTGTCTTCGCGTGCGGCAAGCGTTGTGCTGTGCTCGTTATAATGGTTGTCTTCGTACAAAGGGGGTGTTGAATACTCCTTCGCGAGTAGTGTAGGAGGTGGTGTGATGGGACGTATCTCAGAGGCGTTATGTGAGCGTACCACCATGGCCTGAGCAACTGCGACTACTGAGAGTACACCCAGTACAGACAGCGAGATCATTTTTTTACTTGGGTGTTGTACGTGTGGGTACAGCCGCTTTAATGGCAGTGAGAGCAAGTGGTCAAATGTATTTATAGGTCACTAGCAGAAACTAAGGCACGTGGTCAGAGTGTAATCGTAACCACCGTAGCTCTTGTCATAATTTAATTAACATAGAAATCAGAAACGGGCATGTCAGGATAGACATCGCGAGTGATAATGCGGCCAGTATCTGTGTGCGCTTGAGAGCTCCTTGTTGTTCTACTGTGGTGCCCACGCCGCCGGGTCTGTAAATGTCATCGACCTTCTTTATATACGCATACGCTAAAGACCGTATATTCTCTATGGATTTGAACACGTCCTTTGTTTTGCGTAACACTTGAGCTGTCTCGAGCGTGATTTTGTGAGTGTACGCCAGTGTTTCGCGTGCACCGAGGTCCGAAAGGGCGTGCGCTACAACTATTAACCTTGGTTTGGGAGTGTGGCGAAACGCTCGTTCCGCTGTAATGGGCAGATGCAATGTTATCACCTGGTACGTTTCGTTAGTCGGGTCGTAACACACCGGTCCGTGACACGGACCGTCACATTGTATGGGGCACAGTAAGGACAACACGCCACCGACCGTGACTTCGCACTCGACCGCGGTGGTGTTGTCGATTTGCAAAGGATCACATACGGCTCTCCAGTCGCAATGAGGCACATTGAAGTCGACGCGACCGTCGGTCACCATAGCTTTCGTCAGCCAACACACTCGATTGCCCTTCGAAACATTGGCGATCAACGTGAGCGTAGAGGTCGCTGTCGCTTTACTGTACGCCAGGATATCCGTGTGTGAGTGCACGCTCGACGTCGATTGACAACCGGTCATGTCAGACCTGATCAGACCTTCCGAACACATGACCATTAGTTGTTGTGCGGCCGAGAGTATCGCGATCATACCGTTGAGATGTGTAGAAAGCGCGTACACGCCAGCCTTCCACGTTTCCAAAGTTTCCAGCAATCTAGAGGGACTTGTCTTAGCGCGCACGGCTGTGCTGAATTTGCGTTGGGTAGACACAACGGCTTCTACCTCGCTTAGGATCTTGTGGGCTCATGTACTCGTGGTAGGCCAAGACGTGTATAGTCGAGCGCGGTGACGCCCCGAACACTTGACCCGGTTTTGTTGTGGCGATATGCGTGTCCAGTAATGCGGCAAAGTCCGCGTGTCTAGCGTGTATTGATTTTACAGCTCGCTCATACCCCAACAGTACGGTCCGTAGAAGTTCGTTCACTTGTTTCCATGCGCTCGTGGAACACAGGACATCGCAACCTCTGTGATAATCAAGTAAAGCGTCACACACCAGCTGCTTGCACGTTGTAAATACAATCGGTAGTAACTTCTTACTCCACTCTATGTTGAACTCGTATAGTATGTATATGGGCGGTTGCGGCGGTTTGCGCATTTTCTATCTACCCTCCGCTAATATGACTCTGTGGTCTGTCTCCTGAGATGGTGCGGTTGGAACTTGCGAGAGTGCACTATGGACGGTCGGCGTTTCCATTTCGTCAACTGTGCCATTTTCAGCCGCTGGAAAACGGCCGTCGACGGTCGATGCGAGACACCAACATAACGTTAGACCGCGACCCTCATGCCAGTTTTCTGTAGTAATGGTTGTAGTTTCTGGTGCACACTCGATACGCCATTACGATCACAATTACGTTGATTAATAAATCCAGTGTTGTAGCGACTGCAGCCAGCGCCGTCGCGCAACTCGTGTCGGTGTTATCTCTCGATACTTTCGTTGGTATTCAAGCGTATGCAGAATCTACGGATCTGGTGAAGTTGCTTGTCACTAGCTTGCGCACGTTTGATATGGCACTTTGCGCGAGACTCACACAACCTGCAGTGGCGACCGTCGCGTCAGTGCAAAGTTTTTCCGATATATCGCTCGCAACATCGTTTGTCATTTGCTGTACACTGCGCACACTGGCCGCGAGGTCGCGGAGAGGGTCTTCGTTACGAGCTACTCTGGTAGCGCCGTGGTTGATGAGGACGATCATCTTTAGCAATAGTTCATCTCGAAGCGCAACGATGGTGAGGGCGACGGGTTGGCCGGTTCCGCCTTCAGGCCACACGGTTGCCGCTAGATTGCCCAATGCCACACACGCAGACGAACCCTGTACACACTCAATGACCCGTGTGCGATCGTTGATTTCTGCTAGTACGTTTGCTAGGTCTACGTGCTTCCACGGATCGGGCGTGGGCACGCGCTTGTTTTTAGAGGCGTTTTCGCGCAGCCTCTACCCTGCACGACCGCTCGTGGCCGCACTAGCTATATTTATCTTTATTTGTTTCACACACACACACACACACACACACACACACACACACACACACACACACACGCACGCACACACACACACACACACACACACACAGGCCCTTGCATGCAAACCCCGGTCAGGCCTGCAGTGTACACATCAGAGACATGATGTGCTTTCACAGAACTGAGGTTGTTCATTACTAAATGACTTTTACAGGAATATTGTTATTATACTATTCAACAGGTTGATCATAATAATGTGTATTAAACCCACAACCTAGCACTGAGGACAGAGGGACTTTATTTAAATTAGTACTTAATGGAAACGATACATAATGATACATAAGAGCCATGTCATACATTCAGCCTAGGAATAGTAGCATTGTGCATTATTAAAAATATACAGATCAATTGCTCGAATCCCATTGTTGCAAAGTAAAACTCTAATAAAACTCTAGTCTGACATCAACAGAGAAGACTTAGTGTATGTACTACAAATACAACATTAGGATTTCGAGTGGACCGTGCACCTTGTGAACCATCAGAGGCTTATGACGCAACATATCTTCCAGTTGCTATTAGACAAGTTATAATTCTCGACCATTTTTCGGAACTGGTTTCTTGGGTCCGTGAGTAAATGCCAAATGAGATGATAGTCCTTAAGTAAGTTCCTGGCGATCCCATGTCACGCTCTTGCCCATCAGCCGGTGAATGCTGAGACGGAACTCGATGAGAGCGATGTATTTTTTAAGTGCTCCGAATAGACTTCTAACAAGCGTGCGATTCACTTCGTGAGTAAACCGCAGCTGCAGCTGATTCAAACAGTCGAGCCAACTTTCTACATCACAATATGCGTTTTGTAGTTAGTCGAGTTACCTTTTGTGTGGCGCATGCACGGGTCGTTAGCGTCCAGCTCCCAGCTTAGAGAGTCCTGTATTGACACAGACCCAGCAAGACGCGCGAGGCCCAAGCACCACGCGCCCCGAGGAGCGTCAGGCCACATGTCAACAATGGGTCTGACTGAGGGCCTCCAGGAGAGAAGCCCAAGCAACACGCGGCCCGAGGAGCGTCTTGCCACATGTCAGCACTCGGTCTGACTGAGCGCCTCCAGGAGAGAGGCCCAATCAGGACGCGCCCCGAGGAGCGTCTTGCCACATGTCAACAATGGGTCTTACTGAGGGCCTCCAGGAGAGAAGCCCAAGCAAGACGCGCCCCGAGGAGCTTCTTGCCACATGTCAGCACTCGGTCTGACTGAGCGCCTCCAGGAGAGAGGCCAAAGCAAGACGCGCCCCGAGGAGCGTCTTGACACATGTCAACACTGGGTCTGACTGAGGGCCTCCAGGAGAGAAGCCCAAGCAAGACGCGCCCCGAGGAGCGTCTTGACACATGTCAAAACTGGGTCTGACAGAGGGCCTCAACGAGAGAGGCCCAAGCAAGACGCGCCCCGAGGAGTGTCTTGCCACATGTCACCACTGGGTCTGACTGAGCGCCTCCAGGAGAGAGGCCCAAGCAAGACGTGCCCCGAGGATCGTCAGGCCACATGTCACTACTCAGTCTGACTGAGCGCCTCCAGGAGAGAGGCCCAAGCAAGACGCGCCCCGAGGAGCGTCTTGCCACATGTCAGCACTCGGTCTGACTGAGCGCCTCCAGGAGAGAGGCCCAAGCAAGACGCACCCCGAGGAGCGTCTTGCCACATGTCAACAATGGGTCTGACTGAGGGCCTCCAGGAGAGAAGCCCAAGCAACACGCGGCCCGAGGAGCGTCTTGCCACATGTCAGCACTCGGTCTGACTGAGCGCCTCCAGGAGAGAGGCCCAAGCAAGACGCGCCCCGAGGAGCGTCTTGCCACATGCCAACAATGGGTCTGACTGAGGGCCTCCAGGAGAGAAGCCCAAGCAAGACGCGCCCCGAGGAGCGTCTTGACACATGTCAACACTGGGTATGACAGAGGGCCTCCAGGAGAGAGGCCCAAGCAAGACGCGCCCCGAGGAGTGTCTTGCCACATGTCACCACTTGGTCTGACTGAGCGCCTGCAGGAGAGAGGCCCAAGCAACACGCGCCCCGAGGAGCGTCAGGCCACATGTCACTACTCAGTCTGACTGAGCACCTCCAGGAGAGAGGCCCAATCAGGACGCGCCCCGAGGAGCGTCTTGCCACATGTCAACAATGGGTCTTACTGAGGGCCTCCAGGAGAGAAGCCCAAGCAAGACGCGCCCCGAGGAGCTTCTTGCCACATGTCAGCACTCGGTCTGACTGAGCGCCTCCAGGAGAGAGGCCAAAGCAAGACGCGCCCCGAGGAGCGTCTTGACACATGTCAACACTGGGTCTGACAGAGGGCCTCCATGAGAGAGGCCCAAGCAAGACGCGCCCCGAGGAGTGTCTTGCCACATGTCAACACTGGGTCTGACAGAGAGCCTCCAGGAGAGAGGCCCAAGCAAGATGCGCCCCGAGGATTGTCTTGCCACATGTCACCACTTGGTCTGACTGAGCGCCTCCAGGAGAGAGGCCCAAGCAACACGCGCCCCGAGGAGCGTCAGGCCACATGTCACTACTCAGTCTGACTGAGCGCCTCCAGGAGAGAGGCCCAAGCAAGACGCGCCCCGAGGAGCGTCTTGCCACGTGTCAACACTGGGTCTGATTGAGGGCCTTCTGGAGAGAGGCCCAAGCAAGACGCGTCCCGAGGAGCGTCTTGCCACATGTCAACAATGGTTCTTACTGAGGGCCTCCGGGAGAGAAGTCCAAGCAAGACGCGCCCCGAGGAGCTTCTTGCCACATGTCAGCACTCGGTCTGACTGAGTGCCTCCAGGAGAGAGGCCAAAGCAAGACGCACCCCGAGGAGCGTCTTGACACATGTCAACACTGGGTCTGACAGAGGGCCTCCATGAGAGAGGCCCAAGCAAGACGCGCCCCGAGGAGCGTCTTGCCACATGTCACTACTCGGTCTTACTGAGCGCCTCAGGGAGAGAGGTCCAAGCAAGACGCGCCCCGAGGAGCGTCTTGCCACATGTCAACACTGGGTCTGACTGAGTGCCTCCATGAGAGAAGCCCCAGCAAGACGCGCCCAGAGGAGCGTCTTGCCACATGTCACTACTCGGTCTGTTTGAGCGCCTCCAGGAGAGAGGCCCAAGCAAGACGTGCCCCGAGGAGCGTCTTTCCACATGTCAACAATGGGTCTGACTGAGGGCCTCCAGGAGAGAAGCCCAAGCAAGACGCGCCCCGAGGAGCGTCTTGCCACGTGTCAACACTGGGTCTGATTGAGGGCCTTCTGGAGAGAGGCCCAAGCAAGACGCGTCCCGAGGAGCGTCTTGCCACATGTCAACAATGGTTCTTACTGAGGGCCTCCGGGAGAGAAGTCCAAGCAAGACGCGCCCCGAGGAGCTTCTTGCCACATGTCAGCACTCGGTCTGACTGAGTGCCTCCAGGAGAGAGGCCAAAGCAAGACGCCCCCCGAGGAGCGTCTTGACACATGTCAACACTGGGTCTGACAGAGGGCCTCCATGAGAGAGGCCCAAGCAAGACGCGCCCCGAGGAGCGTCTTGCCACATGTCACTACTCGGTCTTACTGAGCGCCTCAGGGAGAGAGGTCCAAGCAAGACGCGCCCCGAGGAGCGTCTTGCCACATGTCAACACTGGGTCTGACTGAGTGCCTCCATGAGAGAAGCCCCAGCAAGACGCGCCCAGAGGAGCGTCTTGCCACATGTCACTACTCGGTCTGTTTGAGCGCCTCCAGGAGAGAGGCCCAAGCAAGACGTGCCCCGAGGAGCGTCTTTCCACATGTCAACAATGGGTCTGACTGAGGGCCTCCAGGAGAGAAGCCCAAGCAAGACGCGCCCCGAGGAGCATCTTGCCACATGTCAACACTGGGTCTGACTGACGGCCTCCATGAGAGAAGCCCAAGCAAGACGCGCCCCGAGGAGAGTCTTGCCACATGTCAACACTCGGTCTGACAGAGGGCATCCAGGAGAGAGGCCCAAGCAATATGCGCCCCGAGGAGCGTCTTGCCACTTAAACCCACAACCTAGCACTGAGGACAGAGGGACTTTATTTAAATTAGTACTTAATGGAAACGATACATAATGATACATAAGAGCCATGTCACACATTCAGCCTAGGAATAGTAGCATTGTGCACTATTAAAAATATACACATCAATTGCTCGAATCCCATTGTTGCAAAGTAAAACTCTAATAAAACTCTAGTCTGACATCAACAGAGAAGACTTAGTGTATGTACTACAAATACAGCATTAGGATTTAGAGTGGACCGTGCACCTTGTGAACCATCAGAGGCTTATGACGCAACATATCTTCCAGTTGCTATTAGACAAGTTATAATTCTCGACCATTTTTCGGAACTGGTTTCTTGGGTCCGTGAGTAAATGCCATTAGTACTTAATGGAAACGATACATAATGATACATAAGAGCCATGTCGTACATTCAGCCTAGGAATAGTAGCATTGTGCACTATTAAAAATATACACATCAATTGCTCGAATCCCATTGTTGCAAAGTAAAACTCTAATAAAACTCTAGTCTGACATCAACAGAGAAGACTTAGTGTATGTACTACAAATACAGCATTAGGATTTCGAGTGGACCATGCACCTTGTGAACCACCAGAGGCTTATGACGCAACATATCTTCCAGTTGCTATTAGACAAGTTATAATTCTCGACCATTTTTCGGAACTGGTTTCTTGGGTCCGTGAGTAAATGCCAAATGAGATGATAGTCCTTAAGTAAGTTCCTGGCGATCCCATGTCACGCTCTTGCCCATCAGCCGGTGAATGCTGAGACGGAACTCGATGAGAGCGATGTATTTTTTAAGTGCTCCGAATAGACTTCTAACAAGCGTGCGATTCACTTCGTGAGTAAACCGCAGCTGCAGCTGATTCAAACAGTCGAGCCAACTTTCTACATCACAATATGCGTTTTGTAGTTAGTCGAGTTACCTTTTGTGTGGCGCATGCACGGGTCGTTAGCGTCCAGCTCCCAGCTTAGAGAGTCCTGTATTGACACAGACGTCAATACATCTCGATGTCATGCAACACACAAAGTCTGTCGCATACAGGTGGGTTAACACATGTACGATACCTTTTGTGTGGCGCATGCACGGGTGGTTAGCGTCCAGCTCCTGGCTTATAGAGAGTCCTGTATTGACACAGACGTCAATACATCTCGATGTCATGCAACACACAAAGTCTGTCGCATACAGGTGGGTTAACACACATGTACGATGTGTGCGATGGCGCGCCCGTTTACAATGGGACACGGCGATGATCATTGTTAACCAAACTCTTGTTTCTCACGACAGGTGGTAGCGTTGTCTCCTGCACCTGGTCTTCGTGCACAGAGGGTGTTGTAATGTGCTCGTCAAAGTCGCGATCGTTGTCACTCGAATCCGTTGTTCTCACGACAGGTGGTAGCGTTGTCTCCTGCATGTTGTCTTCGCGTGCGGCAAGCGTTGTGCTGTGCTCGTTATAATGGTTGTCTTCGTACAAAGGGGGTGTTGAATACTCCTTCGCGAGTAGTCTAGGAGGTGGTGTGATGGAACGTATCTCAGAGGCGTTATGTGAGCGTACCACCATGGCCTGAGCAACTGCGACTACTGAGAGTACACCCAGTATAGACAGCGAGATCAATTTTTTTTCTTGGGTGTTGTACGTGTGGGTACAGCCGCTTTATTGGCAGTGAGAGCAAGTGGGCAAATGTATTTATAGGTCACTTGCAGAAACTAAGGCACGTGGTCAGAGTGTAATCGTAACCACCTAAAGTAGCTCTTGTCATAATTTAATATAGATAGAAATCAGAAACGGGTATGTCAGGATAGACATCGCGAGTGATAATGCGGCCAGTATCTGTGTGCGCTTGAGAGCACCTTGTTGTTCTACTGTGGTGCCCACGCCGCCGGGTCT
Organism: Nothobranchius furzeri; assembly: GCF_043380555.1. Taxonomy (NCBI): domain Eukaryota; kingdom Metazoa; phylum Chordata; class Actinopteri; order Cyprinodontiformes; family Nothobranchiidae; genus Nothobranchius; species Nothobranchius furzeri. The sequence goes on from NC_091741.1 coordinate 2,988,224, forward strand.
GTAAATGTCATCGACCTTCTTTATATACGCATACGCTAAAGACCGTATATTCTCTATGGATTTGAACACGTCCTTTGTTTCGCGTAACGCTTGAGCTGTCTCGAGCGTGATGTTGTGAGTGTACACCAGTGTTTCGCGTGCACCGAGGTCCAAAAAGGCGTGCGCTACAACTATTAACCTTGGTTTGGGAGTGTGGCGAAACGCTCGCTCCGCTGTAATGGGCAGATGCAATGTTATCACCTGGTACGTTTCGTTAGTCGGGTCGTAACACACCGGTCCGTCACACGGACCGTCACATTGTATGGGGCTTATACTATTCAACAGGTTGATCATAATAATGTGTATTAAACCCACAACCTAGCACTGAGGACAGAGGGACTTTATTTAAATTAGTACTTAATGGAAACGATACATAATGATACATAAGAGCCATGTCATACATTCAGCCTAGGAATAGTAGCATTGTGCACTATTAAAAATATACACATCAATTGCTCGAATCCCATTGTTGCAAAGTAAAACTCTAATAAAACTCTAGTCTGACATCAACAGAGAAGACTTAGTGTATGTACTACAAATACAGCATTAGGATTTCGAGTGGACCGTGCACCTGGTGAACCATCAGAGGCTTATGACGCAACATATCTTCCAGTTCTGACTGAGCGCCTCCAGGAGAGAGGCCCAAGCAAGACCCGCCCCGACGAGCGTCTTGCCACATGTCACTACTCGGTCTAACTGAGCGCCTCCAGGAGAGAGGTCCAAGCAAGACACGCCCCGAGGAGCGTCTTGCCACATGTCACTACTCGGTCTGACTGAGCGCCTCCAGGAGGGAGGTCCAAGCAAGACGCGCCCCGAGGAGCGTCTTGCCACATGTCACTACTAGGTCTGACTGAGCGCCTCCAGGAGAGAGGCCCAAGCAAGACGTGCCCCGAGGAGCGTCTTGCCACATGTCAACAATGGGTCTGACTGAGCGCCTCCAGGAGAGAGGCCAAAGCAAGACGCGCCCCGAGGAGCGTCTTGACACATGTCAACACTGGGTCTGACAGAGGGCCTCCATGAGAGAGGCCCAAGCAAGACGCGCCCCGAGGAGTGTCTTGCCACATGTCAACACTGGGTCTGACTGAGCACCTCCAGGAGAGAGGCCCAAGCAAGACGTGCCCCGAGGAGCGTCTGGCCACATGTCAACACTGGGTCTGACTGAGCGCCTCCAGGAGAGAGGCCCAAGGAGCGTCTTGCCACATGTCACCTCTGGGTCTGACTGAGCGCCTCCAGGAGAGAGGCGCAAGCAAGAAACGCCCGAGGAGCGTCTTGACACATGTCAACACTGGGTCTGACTGAGCGCCTCCAGGAGAGAGGCCCCAGCAAGACGCGCCCCGAGGAGCGTCTTGCCACATGTCACTACTCGGTCTGACTAAGCGCCTCCAGGAGAGAGGTTCAAGCAACACGCGCCCCGAGGAGCGTCTTGCCACATGTCAACACTGGGTCTGACTGAGTGCCTCCATGAGAGAAGCCCCAGCAAGACGCGCCCCGAGGAGCGTCTTGCCACATGTCAACAATGGGTCTGACTGAGGGCCTCCAGGAGAGAAGCCAAAGCAAGACGCGCCCCGAGGAGCTTCTTTCCAGATGTCAACAATGGGTCTTACTGTGGGCCTCCATTAGATAGGACCAAGCAAGACGCGCCCCGAGGAGCGTCTTGCCACATGTCACCTCTGGTTCTGACTGAGCGCCTCCAGGAGAGAGGCCCAAGCAAGACGCGCCCCGAGGAGCGTCTTGTCACATGTCAACACTGGGTCTGTCTGAGCGCCTCCAGGAGAGAAGCCCAAGCAAGACGCGCCCCGAGGAGCGTCTTGCCACATGTCAACAATGGGTCTGACTGAGGGCCTCCAGGAGAGAAGCCCAAGCAAGACGCGCCCCGAGGAGCGTCTTGACACATGTCAAAACTGGGTCTGACAGAGGGCCTCCACGAGAGAGGCCCAAGCAAGACGCGCCCCGAGGAGTGTCTTGCCACATGTCACCACTGGGTCTGACTGAGCGCCTCCAGGAGAGAGGCCCAAGCAAGACGTGCCCCGAGGATCGTCAGGCCACATGTCACTACTCAGTCTGACTGAGCGCCTCCAGGAGAGAGGCCCAAGCAAGACGCGCCCCGAGGAGCGTCTTGCCACATGTCAACAATGGGTCTGACTGAGGGCCTCCAGGAGAGAAGCCCAAGCAACACGCGGCCCGAGGAGCGTTTTGCCACATGTCAGCACTCGGTCTGACTGAGCGCCTCCAGGAGAGAGGCCCAAGCAAGACGCGCCCCGAGGAGCGTCTTGCCACATGCCAACAATGGGTCTGACTGAGGGCCTCCAGGAGAGAAGCCCAAGCAAGACGCGCCCCGAGGAGTGTCTTGACACATGTCAACACTGGGTATGACTGAGCGCCTCCAGGAGAGAGGCCCAAGCACCACGCGCCCCGAGGAGTGTCAGGCCACATGTCACCACTTGGTCTGACTGAGCGCCTCCAGGAGAGAGGCCCAAGCACCACGCGGCCCGAGGAGCGTCAGGCCACATGTCAACAATGGGTCTGACTGAGCGCCTCCAGGAGAGAAGCCCAAGCAACACGCGGCCCGAGGAGCGTCTTGCCACATGTCAGCACTCGGTCTGACTGAGCGCCTCCAGGAGAGAGGCCCAATCAGGACGCGCCCCGAGGAGCGTCTTGCCACATGTCAACAATGGGTCTTACTGAGGGCCTCCAGGAGAGAAGCCAAAGCAAGACGCGCCCCGAGGAGCTTCTTGCCACATGTCAGCACTCGGTCTGACTGAGCGCCTCCAGGAGAGAGGCCAAAGCAAGACGCGCCCCGAGGAGCGTCTTGACACATGTCAACACTGGGTCTGACTGAGGGCCTCCAGGAGAGAAGCCCAAGCAAGACGCGCCCCGAGGAGCGTCTTGACACATGTCAAAACTGGGTCTGACAGAGGGCCTCAACGAGAGAGGCCCAAGCAAGACGCGCCCCGAGGAGTGTCTTGCCACATGTCACCACTGGGTCTGACTGAGCGCCTCCAGGAGAGAGGCCCAAGCAAGACGTGCCCCGAGGATCGTCAGGCCACATGTCACTACTCAGTCTGACTGAGCGCCTCCAGGAGAGAGGCCCAAGCAAGACGCGCCCCGAGGAGCGTCTTGCCACATGTCAGCACTCGGTCTGACTGAGCGCCTCCAGGAGAGAGGCCCAAGCAAGACGCACCCCGAGGAGCGTCTTGCCACATGCCAACAATGGGTCTGACTGAGGGCCTCCAGGAGAGAAGCCCAAGCAAGACGCGCCCCGAGGAGCGTCTTGACACATGTCAACACTGGGTATGACAGAGGGCCTCCAGGAGAGAGGCCCAAGCAAGACGCGCCCCGAGGAGTGTCTTGCCACATGTCACCACTTGGTCTGACTGAACGCCTCCAGGAGAGAGGCCCAAGCAACACGCGCCCCGAGGAGCGTCAGGCCACATGTCAACAATGGGTCTGACTGAGGGCCTCCAGGAGAGAAGCCCAAGCAACACGCGGCCCGAGGAGCGTCTTGCCACATGTCAGCACTCGGTCTGACTGAGCGCCTCCAGGAGAGAGGCCCAAGCAAGACGCACCCCGAGGAGCGTCTTGCCACATGCCAACAATGGGTCTGACTGAGGGCCTCCAGGAGAGAAGCCCAAGCAAGACACGCCCCGAGGAGCGTCTTGACACATGTCAACACTGGGTATGACAGAGGGCCTCCAGGAGAGAAGTCCAAGCAAGACGCGCCCCGAGGAGTGTCTTGCCACATGTCACCACTTGGTCTGACTGAGCGCCTGCAGGAGAGAGGCCCAAGCAACACGCGCCCCGAGGAGCGTCAGGCCACATGTCACTACTCAGTCTGACTGAGCGCCTCCAGGAGAGAGGCCCAATCAGGACGCGCCCCGAGGAGCGTCTTGCCACATGTCAACAATGGGTCTTACTGAGGGCCTCCAGGAGAGAAGCCCAAGCAAGACGCGCCCCGAGGAGCTTCTTGCCACATGTCAGCACTCGGTCTGACTGAGCGCCTCCAGGAGAGAGGCCAAAGCAAGACGCGCCCCGAGGAGCGTCTTGACACATGTCAACACTGGGTCTGACAGAGGGCCTCCATGAGAGAGGCCCAAGCAAGACGCGCCCCGAGGAGTGTCTTGCCACATGTCAACACAGGGTCTGACAGAGAGCCTCCAGGAGAGAGGCCCAAGCAAGATGCGCCCCGAGGATTGTCTTGCCACATGTCACCACTTGGTCTGACTGAGCGCCTCCAGGAGAGAGGCCCAAGCAACACGCGCCCCGAGGAGCGTCAGGCCACATGTCACTACTCAGTCTGACTGAGCGCCTCCAGGAGAGAGGCCCAAGCAAGACGCGCCCCGAGGAGCGTCTTGCCACGTGTCAACACTGGGTCTGATTGAGGGCCTTCTGGAGAGAGGCCCAAGCAAGACGCGTCCCGAGGAGCGTCTTGCCACATGTCAACAATGGTTCTTACTGAGGGCCTCCGGGAGAGAAGTCCAAGCAAGACGCGCCCCGAGGAGCTTCTTGCCACATGTCAGCACTCGGTCTGACTGAGTGCCTCCAGGAGAGAGGCCAAAGCAAGACGCCCCCCGAGGAGCGTCTTGACACATGTCAACACTGGGTCTGACAGAGGGCCTCCATGAGAGAGGCCCAAGCAAGACGCGCCCCGAGGAGCGTCTTGCCACATGTCACTACTCGGTCTTACTGAGCGCCTCAGGGAGAGAGGTCCAAGCAAGACGCGCCCCGAGGAGCGTCTTGCCACATGTCAACACTGGGTCTGACTGAGTGCCTCCATGAGAGAAGCCCCAGCAAGACGCGCCCAGAGGAGCGTCTTGCCACATGTCACTACTCGGTCTGTTTGAGCGCCTCCAGGAGAGAGGCCCAAGCAAGACGTGCCCCGAGGAGCGTCTTTCCACATGTCAACAATGGGTCTGACTGAGGGCCTCCAGGAGAGAAGCCCAAGCAAGACGCGCCCCGAGGAGCATCTTGCCACATGTCAACACTGGGTCTGACTGAGCGCCTCCAGGAGAGAGGCCCAAGCAATACACGCCCCGAGGAGCGTCTTGACATATGTCAACACTGGGTCTGACTGACGGCCTCCATGAGAGAAGCCCAAGCAAGACGCGCCCCTAGGAGAGTCTTGCCACATGTCAACACTCGGTCTGACAGAGGGCATCCAGGAGAGAGGCCCAAGCAATATGCGCCCCGAGGAGCGTCTTGCCACTTAAACCCACAACCTAGCACTGAGGACAGAGGGACTTTATTTAAATTAGTACTTAATGGAAACGATACATAATGATACATAAGAGCCATGTCACACATTCAGCCTAGGAATAGTAGCATTGTGCACTATTAAAAATATACACATCAATTGCTCGAATCCCATTGTTGCAAAGTAAAACTCTAATAAAACTCTAGTCTGACATCAACAGAGAAGACTTAGTGTATGTACTACAAATACAGCATTAGGATTTAGAGTGGACCGTGCACCTTGTGAACCATCAGAGGCTTATGACGCAACATATCTTCCAGTTGCTATTAGACAAGTTATAATTCTCGACCATTTTTCGGAACTGGTTTCTTGGGTCCGTGAGTAAATGCCATTAGTACTTAATGGAAACGATACATAATGATACATAAGAGCCATGTCGTACATTCAGCCTAGGAATAGTAGCATTGTGCACTATTAAAAATATACACATCAATTGCTCGAATCCCATTGTTGCAAAGTAAAACTCTAATAAAACTCTAGTCTGACATCAACAGAGAAGACTTAGTGTATGTACTACAAATACAGCATTAGGATTTCGAGTGGACCATGCACCTTGTGAACCATCAGAGGCTTATGACGCAACATATCTTCCAGTTGCTATTAGACAAGTTATAATTCTCGACCATTTGTCGGAACTGGTTTCTTGGGTCCGTGAGTAAATGCCAAATGAGATGATAGTCCTTAAGTAAGTTCCTGGCGATCCCATGTCACGCTCTTGCCCATCAGCCGGTGAATGCTGAGACGGAACTCGATGAGAGCGATGTATTTTTTAAGTGCTCCGAATAGACTTCTAACAAGCGTGCGATTCACTTCGTGAGTAAACCGCAGCTGCAGCTGATTCAAACAGTCGAGCCAACTTTCTACATCACAATATGCGTTTTGTAGTTAGTCGAGTTACCTTTTGTGTGGCGCATGCACGGGTCGTTAGCGTCCAGCTCCCAGCTTAGAGAGTCCTGTATTGACACAGACGTCAATACATCTCGATGTCATGCAACACACAAAGTCTGTCGCATACAGGTGGGTTAACACATGTACGATACCTTTTGTGTGGCGCATGCACGGGTGGTTAGCGTCCAGCTCCTGGCTTATAGAGAGTCCTGTATTGACACAGACGTCAATACATCTCGATGTCATGCAACACACAAAGTCTGTCGCATACAGGTGGGTTAACACACATGTACGATGTGTGCGATGGCGCGCCCGTTTACAATGGGACACGGCGATGATCATTGTTAACCAAACTCTTGTTTCTCACGACAGGTGGTAGCGTTGTCTCCTGCACCTGGTCTTCGTGCACAGAGGGTGTTGTAATGTGCTCGTCAAAGTCGCGATCGTTGTCACTCGAATCCGTTGTTCTCACGACAGGTGGTAGCGTTGTCTCCTGCATGTTGTCTTCGCGTGCGGCAAGCGTTGTGCTGTGCTCGTTATAATGGTTGTCTTCGTACAAAGGGGGTGTTGAATACTCCTTCGCGAGTAGTCTAGGAGGTGGTGTGATGGAACGTATCTCAGAGGCGTTATGTGAGCGTACCACCATGGCCTGAGCAACTGCGACTACTGAGAGTACACCCAGTATAGACAGCGAGATCAATTTTTTTTCTTGGGTGTTGTACGTGTGGGTACAGCCGCTTTATTGGCAGTGAGAGCAAGTGGGCAAATGTATTTATAGGTCACTTGCAGAAACTAAGGCACGTGGTCAGAGTGTAATCGTAACCACCTAAAGTAGCTCTTGTCATAATTTAATATAGATAGAAATCAGAAACGGGTATGTCAGGATAGACATCGCGAGTGATAATGCGGCCAGTATCTGTGTGCGCTTGAGAGCACCTTGTTGTTCTACTGTGGTGCCCACGCCGCCGGGTCTGTAAATGTCATCGACCTTCTTTATATACGCATACGCTAAAGACCGTATATTCTCTATGGATTTGAACACGTCCTTTGTTTCGCGTAACGCTTGAGCTGTCTCGAGCGTGATGTTGTGAGTGTACACCAGTGTTTCGCGTTTACCGAGGTCCGAAAAGGCGTGCGCTACAACTATTAACCTTGGTTTGGGAGTGTGGCGAAACGCTCGCTCCGCTGTAATGGGCAGATGCAATGTTATCACCTGGTACGTTTCGTTAGTCGGGTCGTAACACACCAGTCCGTCACACGGACCGTCACATTGTATGGGGCTTATACTATTCAACAGGTTGATCATAATAATGTGTATTAAACCCACAACCTAGCACTGAGGACAGAGGGACTTTATTTAAATTAGTACTTAATGGAAACGATACATAATGATACATAAGAGCCATGTCATACATTCAGCCTAGGAATAGTAGCATTGTGCACTATTAAAAATATACACATCAATTGCTCGAATCCCATTGTTGCAAAGTAAAACTCTAATAAAACTCTAGTCTGACATCAACAGAGAAGACTTAGTGTATGTACTACAAATACAGCATTAGGATTTCGAGTGGACCGTGCACCTGGTGAACCATCAGAGGCTTATGACGCAACATATCTTCCAGTTCTGACTGAGCGCCTCCAGGAGAGAGGCCCAAGCAAGACCCGCCCCGACGAGCGTCTTGCCACATGTCACTACTCGGTCTAACTGAGCGCCTCCAGGAGAGAGGTCCAAGCAAGACACGCCCCGAGGAGCGTCTTGCCACATGTCACTACTCGGTCTGACTGAGCGCCTCCAGGAGGGAGGTCCAAGCAAGACGCGCCCCGAGGAGCGTCTTGCCACATGTCACTACTAGGTCTGACTGAGCGCCTCCAGGAGAGAGGCCCAAGCAAGACGTGCCCCGAGGAGCGTCTTGCCACATGTCAACAATGGGTCTGACTGAGCGCCTCCAGGAGAGAGGCCAAAGCAAGACGCGCCCCGAGGAGCGTCTTGACACATGTCAACACTGGGTCTGACAGAGGGCCTCCATGAGAGAGGCCCAAGCAAGACGCGCCCCGAGGAGTGTCTTGCCACATGTCAACACTGGGTCTGACAGAGAGCCTCCAGGAGAGAGGCCCAAGCAAGATGCGCCCCGAGGATTGTCTTGCCACATGTCACCACTTGGTCTGACTGAGCGCCTCCAGGAGAGAGGCCCAAGCAACACGCGCCCCGAGGAGCGTCAGGCCACATGTCACTACTCAGTCTGACTGAGCGCCTCCAGGAGAGAGGCCCAAGCAAGACGCGCCCCGAGGAGCGTCTTGCCACGTGTCAACACTGGGTCTGATTGAGGGCCTTCTGGAGAGAGGCCCAAGCAAGACGCGTCCCGAGGAGCGTCTTGCCACATGTCAACAATGGTTCTTACTGAGGGCCTCCGGGAGAGAAGTCCAAGCAAGACGCGCCCCGAGGAGCTTCTTGCCACATGTCAGCACTCGGTCTGACTGAGTGCCTCCAGGAGAGAGGTCAAAGCAAGACGCCCCCCGAGGAGCGTCTTGACACATGTCAACACTGGGTCTGACAGAGGGCCTCCATGAGAGAGGCCCAAGCAAGACGCGCCCCGAGGAGCGTCTTGCCACATGTCACTACTCGGTCTTACTGAGCGCCTCAGGCAGAGAGGTCCAAGCAAGACGCGCCCCGAGGAGCGTCTTGCCACATGTCAACACTGGGTCTGACTGAGTGCCTCCATGAGAGAAGCCCCAGCAAGACGCGCCCAGAGGAGCGTCTTGCCACATGTCACTACTCGGTCTGTTTGAGCGCCTCCAGGAGAGAGGCCCAAGCAAGACGTGCACCGAGGAGCGTCTTGCCACATGTCAACAATGGGTCTGACTGAGGGCCTCCAGGAGAGAAGCCCAAGCAAGACGCGCCCCGAGGAGCGTCTTGCCACATGTCAACACTGGGTCTGACTGAGCGCCTCCAGGAGAGAGGCCCAAGCAAGACACGCCCCGAGGAGCGTCTTGACATATGTCAACACTGGGTCTGACTGACGGCCTCCATGAGAGAAGCCCAAGCAAGACGCGCCCCGAGGAGAGTCTTGCCACATGTCAACACTCGGTCTGACAGAGGGCATCCAGGAGAGAGGCCCAAGCAATATGCGCCCCGAGGAGCGTCTTGCCACTTAAACCCACAACCTAGCACTGAGGACAGAGGGACTTTATTTAAATTAGTACTTAATGGAAACGATACATAATGATACATAAGAGCCATGTCACACATTCAGCCTAGGAATAGTAGCATTGTGCACTATTAAAAATATACACATCAGTTGCTCGAATCCCATTGTTGCAAAGTAAAACTCTAATAAAACTCTAGTCTGACATCAACAGAGAAGACTTAGTGTATGTACTACAAATACAGCATTAGGATTTAGAGTGGACCGTGCACCTTGTGAACCATCAGAGGCTTATGACGCAACATATCTTCCAGTTGCTATTAGACAAGTTATAATTCTCGACCATTTTTCGGAACTGGTTTCTTGGGTCCGTGAGTAAATGCCATTAGTACTTAATGGAAACGATACATAATGATACATAAGAGCCATGTCGTACATTCAGCCTAGGAATAGTAGCATTGTGCACTATTAAAAATATACACATCAATTGCTCGAATCCCATTGTTGCAAAGTAAAACTCTAATAAAACTCTAGTCTGACATCAACAGAGAAGACTTAGTGTATGTACTACAAATACAGCATTAGGATTTCGAGTGGACCATGCACCTTGTGAACCATCAGAGGCTTATGACGCAACATATCTTCCAGTTGCTATTAGACAAGTTATAATTCTCGACCATTTTTCGGAACTGGTTTCTTGGGTCCGTGAGTAAATGCCAAATGAGATGATAGTCCTTAAGTAAGTTCCTGGCGATCCCATGTCACGCTCTTGCCCATCAGCCGGTGAATGCTGAGACGGAACTCGATGAGAGCGATGTATTTTTTAAGTGCTCCGAATAGACTTCTAACAAGCGTGCGATTCACTTCGTGAGTAAACCGCAGCTGCAGCTGATTCAAACAGTCGAGCCAACTTTCTACATCACAATATGCGTTTTGTAGTTAGTCGAGTTACCTTTTGTGTGGCGCATGCACGGGTCGTTAGCGTCCAGCTCCCAGCTTAGAGAGTCCTGTATTGACACAGACGTCAATACATCTCGATGTCATGCAACACACAAAGTCTGTCGCATACAGGTGGGTTAACACATGTACGATACCTTTTGTGTGGCGCATGCACGGGTGGTTAGCGTCCAGCTCCTGGCTTATAGAGAGTCCTGTATTGACACAGACGTCAATACATCTCGATGTCATGCAACACACAAAGTCTGTCGCATACAGGTGGGTTAACACACATGTACGATGTGTGCGATGGCGCGCCCGTTTACAATGGGACACGGCGATGATCATTGTTAACCAAACTCTTGTTTCTCACGACAGGTGGTAGCGTTGTCTCCTGCACCTGGTCTTCGTGCACAGAGGGTGTTGTAATGTGCTCGTCAAAGTCGCGATCGTTGTCACTCGAATCCGTTGTTCTCACGACAGGTGGTAGCGTTGTCTCCTGCATGTTGTCTTCGCGTGCGGCAAGCGTTGTGCTGTGCTCGTTATAATGGTTGTCTTCGTACAAAGGGGGTGTTGAATACTCCTTCGCGAGTAGTCTAGGAGGTGGTGTGATGGAACGTATCTCAGAGGCGTTATGTGAGCGTAACACCATGGCCTGAGCAACTGCGACTACTGAGAGTACACCCAGTATAGACAGCGAGATCAATTTTTTTTCTTGGGTGTTGTACGTGTGGGTACAGCCGCTTTATTGGCAGTGAGAGCAAGTGGGCAAATGTATTTATAGGTCACTTGCAGAAACTAAGGCACGTGGTCAGAGTGTAATCGTAACCACCTAAAGTAGCTCTTGTCATAATTTAATATAGATAGAAATCAGAAACGGGTATGTCAGGATAGACATCGCGAGTGATAATGCGGCCAGTATCTGTGTGCGCTTGAGAGCACCTTGTTGTTCTACTGTGGTGCCCACGCCGCCGGGTCTGTAAATGTCATCGACCTTCTTTATATACGCATACGCTAAAGACCGTATATTCTCTATGGATTTGAACACGTCCTTTGTTTCGCGTAACGCTTGAGCTGTCTCGAGCGTGATGTTGTGAGTGTACACCAGTGTTTCGCGTTTACCGAGGTCCGAAAAGGCGTGCGCTACAACTATTAACCTTGGTTTGGGAGTGTGGCGAAACGCTCGCTCCGCTGTAATGGGCAGATGCAATGTTATCACCTGGTACGTTTCGTTAATCGGGTCGTAACACACCGGTCCGTCACACGGACCGTCACATTGTATGGGGCTTATACTATTCAACAGGTTGATCATAATAATGTGTATTAAACCCACAACCTAGCACTGAGGACAGAGGGACTTTATTTAAATTAGTACTTAATGGAAACGATACATAATGATACATAAGAGCCATGTCATACATTCAGCCTAGGAATAGTAGCATTGTGCACTATTAAAAATATACACATCAATTGCTCGAATCCCATTGTTGCAAAGTAAAACTCTAATAAAACTCTAGTCTGACATCAACAGAGAAGACTTAGTGTATGTACTACAAATACAGCATTAGGATTTCGAGTGGACCGTGCACCTGGTGAACCATCAGAGGCTTATGACGCAACATATCTTCCAGTTCTGACTGAGTGCCTCCAGGAGAGAGGCCCAAGCAAGACCCGCCCCGACGAGCGTCTTGCCACATGTCACTACTCGGTCTAACTGAGCGCCTCCAGGAGAGAGGTCCAAGCAAGACACGCCCCGAGGAGCGTCTTGCCACATGTCACTACTCGGTCTGACTGAGCGCCTCCAGGAGGGAGGTCCAAGCAAGACGCGCCCCGAGGAGCGTCTTGCCACATGTCACTACTAGGTCTGACTGAGCGCCTCCAGGAGAGAAGCCCAAGCAAGACGCGCCCCGAGGAGCGTCTTGCCACATGTCAACACTGGGTCTGACTGAGGGCCCCCAGGAGAGAGGCCCAAATAAGACGCGCCCCGAGGAGCGTTTTGCCACATGTCAACACTGGGTCTGACTGAGGGCCTCCAGGAGAGAAGCCCAAGCAAGATGCGCCCCGAGGAGCGTCTTGCCACATGTCAGCACTCGGTCTGACTGAGCGCCTCCAGGAAGGAGGCCCAAGCAAGACGCGCCCCGAGGAGCGTCTTGCCACATGTCAACACTGGGTCTGACTGAGCGCCTCCAGGAGAGAGGCCCAAGCAAGACGCGCCCCGAGGAGCGTCTTGCCACATGTCAGCACTCGGTCTGACTGAGCGCCTCCAGCAGAGAAGCCTGTTCCCAGTGAGGGTTGGACTCCGCCAGGGCTGCCCTTTGTCACCGGTTCTGTTCATCACTTTTATGGACAGAATTTCTAGATGCAGCCGTGGTGTGGAGTGTGTCGAGTTGGTGGCAGGAGAATCTTGTCTCTGCTTGTTGCGGATGATGTGGTCCTCCTAGCTTCATCCAGCTCTGACCTTCAGCTCTTGCTGGGTAGGTTCGCGGCCGAATGTGAAGCGGCTGGGATGAGGATCAGCACCTCCAAATCTGAGACCATGGTTCTCGACCGGAAAAGGGTGGCTTGCCACCTCCGGGTCGGGGGAGAGGTCCTACCTCAAGTGGAGGAGTTTAAGTATCTCGGGGTCTTGTTCACGAGTGAGGGTAGGAGGGATCGGGAGATCGACAGGCGGATTGGTTCGGCGTCTGCAGTGATGCGGGCGCTGAGCCGATCTGTCGTGGGGAAGAGGGAGCTGAGCCAGAAAGCCAGGCTCTCGATTTACCAGTCGATCTACGTCCCAATCCTCACCTATGGTCATGAGCTTTGGCTAATGACCGAAAGAACGAGATTGCGGATACAAGCGGCCGAAATGAGTTTCCTCCGTAGGGTGGCCGGGCTCAGCCTTAGAGATAGGGTGAGGAGCTCGGACATTCGGGAGGGACTCGGAGTAGAACTGCTGCTCCTCCGGATCGAAAGGAGCCAGTTGAGGTGGTTTGGGCATCTGGTCAGGATGCCTCCTGGACGCCTCCCCGGGGAGGTGTTTCGGGCATGTCCTGCCGGCAGAAGGCCCCCGGGTCGACCCAGGACACGTTGGAGAGGTTACATCTCCAATCTGGTCCGGGAACGCCTTGGGGTCCTGCCGGAGGAGCTGGTGGACAAGGCCGGGGAGAGGACGGCCTGGAGCTCCCTAATTGGGATGCTGCCCCCGCGACCCGGACCCGGATAAGCGGAGGAAGACGAAGACGAAGACGAAGACGAAGGCGTCGTTCGTATCACACATTTGTGGGCTTATAACTTTTCTTCTGAATGTCCTAGAGAGATCAGGTCTGTTTTAAAATACTCCAATTAACAGCCCCTACTACCAGAAAAAGGAATCAAGTCAATAGCGCTTATGGGGTTTAAATGGGACCCAGACCCCAGACCTATGTTGCACCAAGCACAATTTCACATTATTATGGGTCCAGTTCTCTGAAAAAAGCTTCAATAAGGCTGAAACACCACAGAAAGGTAGAATCTATTGAGTTGTAAGTGATCTGAACTTTTCATGATGATAGCACCTTCCTAAGGGGGTAAAACCATGGCCCAAAGGTCACCGAGCATGGTGTCACCTAAAGAAAAATGTCCGGATACACCTTTGGAGGCTCATAACTTGGCTTATGAATGTCCTAGAGAGGTCAAATTTGTTTTAAGATACTCCAATTAATGGTCTGTATCGATAACAGAAGGAGTGGAGTGGATAGGATGTACAGTTTTTAAATGGCACACACAGAATTATGTTGCACCAAGCACAATTTCACATAATTTTGGTTCCAGTTCCCTCAAACAAGGTCCAATCTGGCTGAAACACCACAGGAAGGTAGAATCTATTGAGTTGTAAGTGATCTGCACGTTTCATGATGACAGCACATTCCTAAGGGGGTCAGATGATGTCACAAAGGTCACCGGATCACTTCTGCCTTAAAGAAAAATGTCCGTATACACCTTTGGAGGCTCATAACTTGACTTCTGAATGTCCTAGAGAGGTCAGGTTGGGTTTAAATGACTCCAATTAACAGCCCCTATCACCAGCAGAAGGAATGGAGTCATTAGCACTTACGGTCTTTAAACAGCACCCTGAAATATGTCGCACAAAGCACATTTTCACATAATATTGGTTCCTTTTGTGTGAAAACAAGGTCCAATCTGGCTGAAACACAACAGGAAGGTAGAATCTATTGAGTTGTAAGTTATCTGTACATTTCATCATGATAGCACATTCCTAAGGGGGTCAGATGATGTCCCAAAGGTCACCGGATCACTTCTGCCTTAAAGACAAATGTCCGGATACACCTTTGGAGGCTCAGAACTTGGCTTCTGAATGTCCTAGAGAGGTCAGGTTGGGTTTAAATGACTCCAATTAACAGCCCCTATCACCAGCAGAAGGAATGGAGTCGTCAGCACTTATGGTTTTTAAATGGCACCCAGAAATATGTCGCACCAAGCACAATTTCACATATTTCTGCTGAAAAACCTGTGATACAAGCTCCAATCTGTCTGAAATTAACACATGATGGACCTGTGAGGTCAAGGAGCACACAGTATCAGTGTCAAGTCTGGAGGTTGAAGAGAACCCCGTTTTTAGCTGAAATCCATCTTTTTTCTGACCTCTGACCCAGAACAGCACCAGAACAACGAGCTACGGCTACCAAACTGCCTGAGCTAGCTCTGGGTGACGGCGGCATGCCAAATCGACGTTTGTTTGGTGAAAATCGGTTGAGAAATGCCACTTTGCCGAGCACATGGCAGAAAAGGCGGGAAAAGTGCCGTACGGCCCCAAACGGACGCTTAACACGATGCGACCGGCACGAACTCGACGTATGTGTTTCGGGCCAGTGCTGGGATGCACCAGAAGAGTTTTCGGGCGCCTTGGATCAACGATGGCCGAACGGCAGCCTAAAAGGGTCTAAAAATCGTGGTTTCGGGCCTAGGGTTTTGCCGGTCTCTTTTAATTCATTAAAAATAGTTAAATTCCACGTAGGGACATGAAATTCACATATGTTGTAAAGAAGGACATGCCGAATCATAATATTTTAGTTGCGTCACGCTACGTCGCTCACTGACCAAGTTCGGCCACTAGGGGGCGCAGTCAAAAATTGTTTACACTCTCTGGTTCGGAAGTCCGGTACGAGCGCAAAAATCTACTTGTCTTTTTGATAGCCCTCACGGCGCTAGAATTGCGCCATTGTAAACTTGCAAAAATCGCGCACTTTGGGGGGCTATATCTCCGGAACCACAAAATATTTTGCCACCAAACCACCTCGGATGGACTTGTGCTTGGCCCCCGAACAACATATCCGAAGATGGCATCGCTGGCACCAGCAGAACTTTTTCTTTCCACTTTCTACCAGAAAAACACAAGTCCTCTTTGAGGCGATGGGTCTAAGAGGGCATTTTTTGGCCAAACTCAGACACAACATTTTTTTTTTCAATTTTGACAGCGGATTATGATTGCTTGGCACCACGGGGACCACCTCTCCAAAAACGGGACGGATCGGGCGTTCCCTTGAGGAGCTGTGGCCAAAAAGAGCGTGACCTCTGGCGACCTGGGGTTCGGAAAAGCACCGAAACAAAGAGCTACGGCTACCAAACTGCCTGGGCTAGCTCGGGGTGACGGCGGCATGCCAAATCGACGTTTGTTTGGTGAAAATCGGTTGAGAAACGCCACTTTGCCGAGCACATGGCAAAATGGAGGGAAAACTGCCCTCAGGCCCCAAACGGACGCTTAGCACGTTGCGACCGGCACGAGCTCGACGTATGTGGTAGCTGTCAGCTATCTAAAGGAAATGTGCAAGTGTCAACTCTCTAGGTTGAGCAGAACCCTGTTTTTCAGCTCCAAAACAGCCCAAATCCATCATTTTCTCTGCTTGTACCAAGAGGCTGTGAACCTTGACCCTTCTGAATAAGCCAGCAACTTGAAAACTGCATATGTTGTAGCTGTCAGCTATTTAAAGAAACATTCTCAGTTTCAAGTCTCTAGGTTGAGGAGAACCCTGTTTTTCAGCCCCAAAACAGCCCAAATCCATCATTTTCTCTGACCTCTGACCCAGAACAGCACCGGAACAACGAGCTACGGCTACCAAACTGCCTGGGCTAGATCGGGGTGACGGCGGCATGCCAAATCGATGTTTGTTTGGTGAAAATCGGTTGAGAAATGCCAATTTGCCGAGCACATGGCAAAATGGAGGGAAAACCGCCCTCAGGCCCCAAACGGTCGCTTACCACAATGCGACCGGCACGATTTCGAAATCTGTGGTTCGGACCAGTGCTGGGATGCACCAAAAAAATTTTCGTGCGCCTCGGACCAACGTGGGCCGAACGGCGGCCAAAAAGGGGCTCAAGTGGCAGAAGGCCGCAAATGAAGCCTGAGCTAAATTTTCACACTTTTGGGCCGCCGTTTGAATTCGGTTTGGCGTAGCCCCACGAAATTTGGGGTGGTGCATCCCGGCTACCATCTCATCGACGCACGTCGAAATCGATGCCGTCGGACCTTTTCGAGCACCCTTACGGGACGCTTGTCCAAGCAGATATAGTCAGGTGTCTGGTTACACCTTTGTGGGCTTATAACTTGGCTTATGAATATCCTAGAGAGGTCAGGCTTGTTTTAAAATACTCCAATGAATGGTCTGTATCTAGAACAGAATGAATGGAGTGGATAGGATGTACAGTTTTTAAATGGCACCCAGACCTATGTTGCACCAAGCACAAGTTCACATTATTATGGGTCCAGCTCTCTGAAAAAAGCTTCAATCAGGCTGAAACATCACAGGAAGGTACAATCTATTGAGTTGTAAATGAATCATGTGTTTCATGATGATTGCACATTCCTTAGGGGGTCAAATGTTGTCACAAAGGTCATTGGATCACTTCTTCTTTAAAGGTGTGGTTCGTAACACACCTTTGTGGGCTTATAACTTGGCTTCTGAATATCCTAGAGAGGTCATGTTGGTTTTAAAATGCTCCAATTAACAGCCCCTACTACCACAAAAAGGAATGGAGTCATAAGCACTTATGGTCTTTAAATGGCACCCAGAATTATGTTGCACAAAGCACAATTTCACATATTTCTGGGTCCATTTGTGCGAAAACAAGGTCCAATAAGGCTGAAACATCACATGAACGTATAGTCTATGGAGTTGTAAGTGATCTGAACGTTACCCTAACAGGGTCAAATGAAGTCACAAAGGTCACCAGACCTGAAATGGAGACTCAATTTTGGTGCTTCTTCAAAAGTAACCCAAAATGGAGGCCTCCAATTTGGGTCTTCTTCTAAAGTAACCCAAAATGGAGGAAATGGAGGCCTCCATTTTGGGGCTTCTTCAAAAGTAACCCAAGATGGAGGCCTCCATTTTGGGTCTTCTTCTAAAGTAACCCAAACTGAATTTTTCAATTAAGGAAGCCTTCAATTTGGGTTACTTTCAACTACATGCAAAAGAAGCCCGAAATGTAGGCCTCCATTTTGGTGCTTCTTCAAAAGTAACCCAAAATGGAGGCCTCCAATTTGGGTCTTCTTCTAAAGTAACCCAAAATGGAGGAAGTGGAGGCCTTCATTTTGGGGCTTCTTCAAAAGTAACCCAAAATGGAGGCCTCCAATTTGGGTCTTCTTCTAAAGTAACCCAAAATGGAGGAAATGGAGGCCTCCATTTTGGGGCTTCTTCAAAAGTAACCCAAAATGGAGGCCTCCAATTTGGGTCTTCTTCTAAAGTAACCCAAAATGGAGGAAATGGAGGCCTCCATTTTGGGGCTTCTTCAAAAGTAACCCAAAATGGAGGCCTCCAATTTGGGTCTTCTTCTAAAGTAACCCAAAATGGAGGAAATGGAGGCCTCCATTTTGGGGCTTCTTCAAAAGTAACCCAAAATGGAGGTCTCCAATTTGGGTTTTCTTCTAAAGTAACCCAAACTGAATTCTTCAATTAATGAAGCATTCATTTTGGGCTACTTTTGAATGTTGTAAAAGTAGCCCAAAAGGAATTGTGTTGCACGAAGCACAATTTCACATCATTCTGTGTTCATTTGTGTGAAAACAAGGTCCAATCAGGCTGAAACGCTACAAGAAGGTAGAATCTATTGAGTTGTAAGTGATCTGAACGTTTCATGATGATAGCACTTTCCTAAGGGGGTCAAACCATGTCCCAAAGGTCACCTGATCTGGTGTCAATTTAAAGAAGTAGTCCAGTTACACCTTTGTGGGCTTATAACTTGGCTTCTGAATATCCTAGAGAGATCAGGTTTGTTTTAGTGTACTCCAATCAACATCCCCTACAACCTCAAAAAGGAATGGAGTCATTAGCACTTATGGTTTTTAAATGGCACCCAGAATTATGCTGCACTAAGCACAATTTCACATCATTCTGGGTTCATTTGTGTGAAAACAAGGTCCAATCAGGCTGAAACGCTACAAGAAGGTAGAATCTATTGAGTTGTAAGTGATCTGAACGTTTCATGATGATAGCACTTTCCTAAGGGGGTCAAACCATGTCCCAAAGGTCACCTGATCTGGTGTCAATTTAAAGAAGTAGTCCAGTTACACCTTTGTGGGCTTATAACTTGGCTTCTGAATATCCTAGAGAGATCAGGTTTGTTTTAGTGTACTCCAATCAACATCCCCTACAACCTCAAAAAGGAATGGAGTCATTAGCACTTATGGTTTTTAAATGGCACCCAGAATTATGCTGCACTAAGCACAATTTCACATCATTCTGGGTTCATTTGTGTGAAAACAAGGTCCAATCAGGCTGAAACGTTACAAGAAGGTAGAATCTATTGAGTTGTAAGTGATCTGAACGTTTCATGATGATCGCACATTCCAATAGGGGGTCAAACCATGTCCCAAAGGTCACCAGGCCTGGTGTCAATTTAAAGAAGTAGTCCAGTTACACCTTTGAGGGCATATAACTTGGCTTCTGAATGTCCTAGGGAGATCAGGTTTGTTTTAGTGTACTCCAATCAACAGCCCCTACAACCTCAAAAAGGAATGGAGTCATTAGCACTTATGGTTTGTAAATGGCACCCAGAATTATGTTGCACGAAGCACAATTTCACATCATTCTGGGTTCATTTGTGTGAAAACAAGGTCCAAACAGGCTGAAACGTTACAGGAAGGTAGAATCTACTGAGTTGTAAGTGATCTGAACGTTTCATGATGATAGCACTTTCCTAAGGGGGTCAAACCATGTCCCAAAGGTCACCGGATCTGGTGTCAATTTAAAGAAGTAGTCCAGTTACACATTTGTGGGCTTATAACTTGGCTTCTGAATGTCCTAGAGAGATCAGGTTTGTTTTAGTGTACTCCAATAAACAGCCCCTACAACCACAAAAAGGAATGGAGTCATTAGCACTTAAGGTTTGTAAATGGCACCCAGAATTATGTTGCACGAAGCACAATTTCACATCATTCTGGGTCCATTTTTGTGAAAACAAGGTCCAATCAGGCTGAAACGTTACAGGAAGGTAGAATCTACTGAGTTGTAAGTGATCTGAACGTTTCATGATGATAGCACTTTCCTAAGGGGGTCAAACCATGTCCCAAAGGTCACCGGGCCTGGTGTCTCTTTAAAGAAGTAGTCCAGTTACACATTTGTGGGCTTATAACTTGGCTTCTGAATGTCCTAGAGAGGTTAGGTTTGTTTTAGTGTACTCCAATCAACAGCCCCTACAACCACAAAAAGGAATGGAGTCATTAGCACTTATGGTTTGTAAATGGCACCCAGAATTATGTTGCACGAAGCACAATTTCACATCATTCTGGGTCCATTTGTGTGAAAACAAGGTCCAATCAGGCTGAAACGTTACAAGAAGGTAGAATCTATTGAGTTGTAAGTGATCTGAACGTTTCGTGATTATCGCACATTCCTATAGGGGGTCAAACCATGTCCCAAAGGTCACCGGGCCTGGTGTCACTTTAAAGAAGTAGTCCAGTTACACCTTTGAGGGCTTATAACTTGGCTTCTGAATGTCCTAGAGAGATCAGGTTTGTTTTAGTGTACTCCAATCAACAGCCCCTGCAACCTCAAAAAGGAATGGAGTCATTAGCACTTATGGTTTTTAAATGGCACCCAGAATTATGTTGCACGAAGCACAATTTCACATCATTCTGGGTCCATTTGTGTGAAAACAAGGTCCAATCAGGCTGAAACGTTACAAGAAGGTAGAATCTATTGAGTTGTAAGTGATCTGAACGTTTCATGATGATCGCACATTCCAATAGGGGGTCAAACCATGTCCCAAAGGTCACCGGGCCTGGTGTCAATTTAAAGAAGTAGTCCAGTTACACCTTTGAGGGCATATAACTTGGCTTCTGAATGTCCTAGGGAGATCAGGTTTGTTTTAGTGTACTCCAATCAACAGCCCCTACAACCTCAAAAAGGAATGGAGTCATTAGCACTTATGGTTTGTAAATGGCACCCAGAATTATGTTGCACGAAGCACAATTTCACATCATTCTGGGTCCATTTGTGTGAAAACAAGGTCCAATCAGGCTGAAACGTTACAGGAAGGTAGAATCTACTGAGTTGTAAAAGATCTGAACGTTTCATGATGATAGCACTTTCCTAAGGGGGTCAAACCATGTCCCAAAGATCACCGGATCTGGTGTCAATTTTAAAGAAGTAGTCCAGTTACACATTTGTGGGCTTCTAACTTGGCTTCTGAATGTCCTAGAGAGATCAGGTATTTTTTAATGTACTCCAATCAACAGCCCCTACAACCACAAAAAGGAAGGGAGTCATTAGCACTTATGGTTTGTAAATGGCACCCAGAATTATGTTGCACGAAGCACAATTTCACATCATTCTGGGTTCATTTGTGTGAAAACAAGGTCCAATCAGGCTGAAACGTTACAGGAAGGTAGAATCTACTGAGTTGTAAGTGATCTGAACGTTTCATGATGATAGCACTTTCCTAAGGGGGTCAAACCATGTCCCAAAGGTCACCGGATCTGGTGTCAATTTAAAGAAGTAGTCCAGTTACACATTTGTGGGCTTATAACTTGGCTTCTGAATGTCCTAGAGAGATCAGGTTTGTTTTAGTGTACTCCAATCAACAGCCCCTACAACCACAAAAAGGAATGGAGTCATTAGCCCTTATGGTTTTTAAATGGCACCCAGAATTATGTTGCACGAAGCACAATTTCACATCATTCTGGGTTCATTTGTGTGAAAACAAGGTCCAATCAGGCTGAAACGCTACAAGAAGGTAGAATCTATTGAGTTGTAAGTGATCTGAACGTTTCATGATGATAGCACTTTCCTAAGGGGGTCAAACCATGTCCCAAAGGTCACCGGATCTGGTGTCAATTTAAAGAAGTAGTCCAGTTACACATTTGTGGGCTTATAACGTGGCTTCTGAATGTCCTAGAGAGATCAGGTTTGTTTTAATATACTCCAATCAACAGCCCCTACAACCACAAAAAGGAATGGAGTCATTAGCACTTATGGTTTTCAAATGGCACCCAGAATTATGTTGCACGAAGCACAATTTCACATCATTCTGGGTTCATTTGTGTGAAAACAAGGTCCAATCAGGCTGAAACGTTACAGGAAGGTAGAATCTATCGAGTTGTAAGTGATCTGAACGTTTCATGATGATAGCTCATTCCTAAGATGGTCAAATGGTGTCACAAAGGTCATCGGATCACTTGTTCTTTAAAGGCGTCGTTCGTATCACACATTTGTGGGCTTATAACTTTTCTTCTGAATGTCTTAGAGAGATCAGGTCTGTTTTAAAATACTCCAATTAACAGCCCCTACTACCAGAAAAAGGAATCAAGTCAATAGCACTTATGGGGTTTAAATGGGACCCAGACCCCAGACCTATGTTGCACCAAGCACAATTTCACATTATTATGGATCCAGTTCTCTGAAAAAGAGCTTCAATCAGGCTGAAACACCACAGACAGGTAGAATCTATTGAGTTATAAGTGATCTGAACTTTTCATGATGATAGCACCTTCCTAAGGGGGTCAAACCATGGCCCAAAGGTCACCGAGCATGGTGTCACCTAAAGAAAAATGTCCGGATACACCTTTGGAGGCTCATAACTTGGCTTATGAATGTCCTAGAGAGGTCAAATTTGTTTTAAGATACTCCAATTAATGGTCTGTATCGATAACAGAAGGAGTGGAGTGGATAGGATGTACAGTTTTTAAATGGCACACACAGAATTATGTTGCACCAAGCACAATTTCACATAATTTTGGTTCCAGTTCCCTCAAACAAGGACCAATCTGGCTGAAACACCACAGGAAGGTAGAATCTATTGAGTTGTAAGTGATCTGCACGTTTCATGATGACAGCACATTCCTAAGGGGGTCAGATGATGTCACAAAGGTCAGCGGATCACTTCTGCCTTAAAGAAAAATGTCCGGATACACCTTTGGAGGCTCATAACTTGGCTTCTGAATGTCCTAGAGAGGTCAGGTTGGGTTTAAATGACTTCAATTAACAGCCCCTATCACCAGCAGAAGGAATGGAGTCATTAGCACGTACGGTTTTTAAACAGCACCCTGAAATATGTCGCACAAAGCACATTTTCACATAATGTTGGTTCCTTTTGTGTGAAAACAAGGTCCAATCTGGCTGAAACACAACAGGAAGGTAGAATCTATTGAGTTGTAAGTTATCTGTACATTTCATGATGATAGCACATTCCTAAGGGGGTCAGATGATGTCCCAAAGGTCACCGGATCACTTCTGCCTTAAAGACAAATGTCCGGATACACCTTTGGAGGCTCAGAACTTGGCTTCTGAATGTCCTAGAGAGGTCAGGTTGGGTTTAAATGACTCCAATTAACAGCCCCTATCACCAGCAGAAGGAATGGAGTCGTCAGCACTTATGGTTTTAAAATGGCACCCAGAAATATGTCGCACCAAGCACAATTTCACATATTTCTGGTTGAAAAACCTGTGATACAAGCTCCAATCTGTCTGAAATTAACACATGATGGACCTGTGAGGTCAAGGAGCACACAGTATCAGTGTCAAGTCTGGAGGTTGAAGAGAACCCCGTTTTTAGCTGAAATCCATCTTTTTTCTGACCTCTGACCCAGAACAGCACCAGAACAACGAGCTTCGGCTACCAAACTGCCTGAGCTAGCTCTGGGTGACGGCGGCATGCCAAATCGACGTTTGTTTGGTGAAAATCGGTTGAGAAATGCCACTTTGCCGAGCACATGGCAGAAAAGGCGGGAAAAGTGCCGTACGGCTCCAAACGGACGCTTAACACGATGCGACCGGCACGAACTCGACGTATGTGTTTCGGGCCAGTGCTGGGATGCACCAGAAGAGTTTTCGGGCGCCTCGGATCAACGATGGCCGAACGGCAGCCAAAAAGGGTCTAAAAATCGTGGTTTCGGGCCCAGGGTTTTGCCGGTCTCTTTTAATTCATTAAAAATAGTTAAATTCCACGTAGGGACATGAAATTCACATATGTTGTAAAGAAGGACATGCCGAATCATAATATTTTAGTTGCGTCACGCTACGTTGCTCACTGACCAAGTTCGGCCACTAGGGGCGCAGTCGAAAATTGTTTACACTCTCTGGTTCGGAAGTCCGGTACGAGCGCAAAAATCTACTCATCTTTTCGATAGCCCTCACGGCGCTAGAATTGCGCCATTGTAAACTTGCAAAAATCGCGCACTTTGGGGGGCTATATCTCCGGAACAACAAAATATTTTGCCACCAAACCACCTCGGATGGACTCGTGCTTGGCCCCCGAACAACATATCCGAAGATGGCATCGCTGGCACCAGCAGAACTTTTTCTTTCCACTTTCTACCAGAAAAACACAAGTCCTCTTTGAGGCGATGGGTCTAAGAGGGCATTTTTTGGCCAAACTCAGACACAACTTTTTTTTTTTTTTCAATTTTGACAGCGGATTATGATTGCTTGGCACCACGGGGACCACCTCTCCAAAAACGGGACGGATCGGGCGTTCGCTTGAGGAGCTGTGGCCAAAAAGAGCGTGACCTCTGGCGACCTGGGGTTCGGAAAAGAACCGAAACAAAGAGCTACGGCTACCAAACTGCCTGGGCTAGCTCGGGGTGAGGGCGGCATGCCAAATCGACGTTTGTTTGGTGAAAATCGGTTGAGAAACGCCACTTTGCCGAGCACATGGCAAAATGGAGGGAAAACTGCCCTCAGGCCCCAAACGGACGCTTAGCACGTTGCGACCGGCACGAGCTCGACGTATGTGGTAGCTGTCAGCTATCTAAAGGAAATGTGCAAGTGTCAACTCTCTAGGTTGAGCAGAACCCTGTTTTTCAGCTCCAAAACAGCCCAAATCCATCATTTTCTCTGCTTGTACCAAGAGGCTGTGAACCTTGACCCTTCTGAATAAGCCAGCAACTTGAAAACTGCATATGTTGTAGCTGTCAGCTATTTAAAGAAACATTCTCAGTTTCAAGTCTCTAGGTTGAGGAGAACCCTGTTTTTCAGCCCCAAAACAGCCCAAATCCATCATTTTCTCTGACCTCTGACCCAGAACAGCACCGGAACAACGAGCTACGGCTACCAAACTGCCTGGGCTAGATCGGGGTGACGGCGGCATGCCAAATCGATGTTTGTTTGGTGAAAATCGGTTGAGAAATGCCAATTTGCCGAGCACATGGCAAAATGGAGGGAAAACCGCCCTCAGGCCCCAAACGGACGCTTAACACGATGCGACCGGCACGATTTCGAAATCTGTGGTTCGGACGAGTGCTGGGATGCACCAAAAAAAATTCGTGCGCCTCGGACCAACGTGGGCCGAACGGCGGCCAAAAAGGGGCTCAAGTGGCAGAAGGCCGCAAATGAAGCCTGAGCTAAATTTTCACACTTTTGGGCCGCCGTTTGAATTCGGTTTGGCGTAGCCGCACGAAATTTGGGGTGGTGCATCCCGGCTACCATCTCATCGACGCACGTCGAAATCGATGCCGTCGGACCTTTTCGAGCGCCCTTACGGGACGCTTGTCCAAGCAGATATAGTCAGGTGTCTGGTTACACCTTTGTGGGCTTATAACTTGGCTTCTGAATATCCTAGAGAGGTCAGGCTGGTTTTAAAATACTCCAATGAATGGTCTGTATCTAGAACAGAATGAATGGAGTGGATAGGATGTACAGTTTTTAAATGGCACCCAGACCTATGTTGCACAAGGCACAAGTTCATATTATTATGGGTCCAGTTCTCTGAAAAAAGCTTCAATCAGGCTGAAACATCACAGGAAGGTACAATCTATTGAGTTGTAAATGAATCATGTGTTTCATGATGATAGCACATTCCTTAGGGGGTCAAATGTTGTCACAAAGGTCATTGGATCACTTCTTCTTTAAAGGTGTGGTTCGTAACACACCTTTGTGGGCTTATAACTTGGCTTCTGAATATCCTAGAGAGGTCATGTTGGTTTTAAAATGCTCCAATTAACAGCCCCTACTACCACAAAAAGGAATGGAGTAATAAGCACTTATGGTCTTTAAATGGCACCCAGAATTATGTTGCACAAAGCACAATTTCACATATTTCTGGGTCCATTTGTGCGAAAACAAGGTCCAATAAGGCTGAAACATCACATGAACGTATAGTCTATGGAGTTGTAAGTGATCTGAACGTTACCCTAACAGGGTCAAATGAAGTCACAAAGGTCACCAGACCTGAAATGGAGACTCAATTTTGGTGCTTCTTCAAAAGTAACCCAAAATGGAGGCCTCCAATTTGGGTCTTCTTCTAAAGTAACCCAAAATGGAGGAAATGGAGGCCTCCATTTTGGGGCTTCTTCAAAAGTAACCCAAGATGGAGGCCTCCATTTTGGGTCTTCTTCTAAAGTAACCCAAACTGAATTTTTCAATTAAGGAAGCCTTCAATTTGGGTTACTTTCAACTACATGCAAAAGAAGCCCGAAATGTAGGCCTCCATTTTGGTGCTTCTTCAAAAGTAACCCAAAATGGAGGCCTCCAATTTGGGTCTTCTTCTAAAGTAACCCAAAATGGAGGAAGTGGAGGCCTTCATTTTGGGGCTTCTTCAAAAGTAACCCAAAATGGAGGCCTCCAATTTGGGTCTTCTTCTAAAGTAACCCAAAATGGAGGAAATGGAGGCCTTCATTTTGGGGCTTCTTCAAAAGTAACCCAAAATGGAGGCCTCCAATTTGGGTCTTCTTCTAAAGTATCCCAAAATGGAGGAAATGGAGGCCTCCATTTTGGGGCTTCTTCAAAAGTAACCCAAAATGGAGGCCTCCAATTTGGGTCTTCTTCTAAAGTAACCCAAAATGGAGGAAATGGAGGCCTCCATTTTGGGGCTTCTTCAAAAGTAACCCAAAATGGAGGTCTCCAATTTGGGTTTTCTTCTAAAGTAACCCAAACTGAATTCTTCAATTAATGAAGCATTCATTTTGGGCTACTTTTGAATGTTGTAAAAGTAGCCCAAAAGGAATTGTGTTGCACGAAGCACAATTTCACATCATTCTGTGTTCATTTGTGTGAAAACAAGGTCCAATCAGGCTGAAACGCTACAAGAAGGTAGAATCTATTGAGTTGTAAGTGATCTGAACATTTCATGATGATAGCACTTTCCTAAGGGGGTCAAACCATGTCCCAAAGGTCACCTGATCTGGTGTCAATTTAAAGAAGTAGTCCAGTTACACCTTTGTGGGCTTATAACTTGGCTTCTGAATATCCTAGAGAGATCAGGTTTGTTTTAGTGTACTCCAATCAACATCCCCTACAACCTCAAAAAGGAATGGAGTCATTAGCACTTATGGTTTTTAAATGGCACCCAGAATTATGCTGCACTAAGCACAATTTCACATCATTCTGGGTTCATTTGTGTGAAAACAAGGTCCAATCAGGCTGAAACGTTACAGGAAGGTAGAATCTATTGAGTTGTAAGTGATCTGAACGTTTCATGATGATAGCACTTTCCTAAGGGGGTCAAACCATGTCCCAAAGGTCACCGGATCTGGTGTCAATTTAAAGAAGTAGTCCAGTTACACATTTGTGGGCTTATAACTTGGCTTCTGAATGTCCTAGAGAGATCAGGTTTGTTTTAATGTACTCCATCCAACAGCCCCTACAACCACAAAAAGGAATGGAGTCATTAGCACTCATGGTTTGTAAATGGCACCCAGAATTATGTTGCACGAAGCACAATTTCCCATCATTCTGGGTCCATTTGTGTGAAAACAAGGTCCAATCAGGCTGAAACGTTACAAGAAGGTAGAATCTATTGAGTTGTAAGTGATCTGAACGTTTCATGATGATCGCACATTCCAATATGGGGTCAAACCATGTCCCAAAGGTCACCGGGCCTGGTGTCAATTTAAAGAAGTAGTCCAGTTACACATTTGTGGGCTTATAACTTGGCTTCTGAATGTCCTAGAGAGATCAGGTTTGTTTTAGTGTACTCCAATAAACAGCCCCTACAACCACAAAAAGGAATGGAGTCATTAGCACTTAAGGTTTGTAAATGGCACCCAGAATTATGTTGCACGAAGCACAATTTCACATCATTCTGGGTCCATTTTTGTGAAAACAAGGTCCAATCAGGCTGAAATGTTACAGGAAGGTAGAATCTACTGAGTTGTAAGTGATCTGAACGTTTCATGATGATAGCACTTTCCTAAGGGGGTCAAACCATGTCCCAAAGGTCGCCGGGCCTGGTGTCTCTTTAAAGAAGTTGTCCAGTTACACATTTGTGGGCTTATAACTTGGCTTCTGAATGTCCTAGAGAGGTTAGGTTTGTTTTAGTGTACTCCAATCAACAGCCCCTACAACCACAAAAAGGAATGGAGTCATTAGCACTTATGGTTTGTAAATGGCACCCAGAATTATGTTGCACGAAGCACAATTTCACATCATTCTGGGTCCATTTGTGTGAAAACAAGGTCCAATCAGGCTGAAACGTTACAAGAAGGTAGAATCTATTGAGTTGTAAGTGATCTGAACGTTTCGTGATTATCGCACATTCCTATAGGGGGTCAAACCATGTCCCAAAGGTCACCGGGCCTGGTGTCACCTTAAAGAAGTAGTCCAGTTACACCTTTGAGGGCTTATAACTTGGCTTCTGAATGTCCTAGAGAGATCAGGTTTGTTTTAGTGTACTCCAATCAACAGCCCCTGCAACCTCAAAAAGGAATGGAGTCATTAGCACTTATGGTTTTTAAATGGCACCCAGAATTATGTTGCACGAAGCACAATTTCACATCATTCTGGGTCCATTTGTGTGAAAACAAGGTCCAATCAGGCTGAAACGTTACAAGAAGGTAGAATCTATTGAGTTGTAAGTGATCTGAACGTTTCATGATGATCGCACATTCCAATAGGGGGTCAAACCATGTCCCAAAGGTTACCGGGCCTGGTGTCAATTTAAAGAAGTAGTCCAGTTACACCTTTGAGGGCATATAACTTGGCTTCTGAATGTCCTAGGGAGATCAGGTTTGTTTTAGTGTACTCCAATCAACAGCCCCTACAACCTCAAAAAGGAATGGAGTCATTAGCACTTATGGTTTGTAAATGGCACCCAGAATTATGTTGCACGAAGCACAATTTCACATCATTCTGGGTTCATTTGTGTGAAAACAAGGTCCAAACAGGCTGAAACGTTACAGGAAGGTAGAATCTACTGAGTTGTAAGTGATCTGAACGTTTCATGATGATAGCACTTTCCTAAGGGGGTCAAACCATGTCCCAAAGGTCACCGGATCTGGTGTCAATTTAAAGAAGTAGTCCAGTTACACATTTGTGGGCTTATAACTTGGCTTCTGAATGTCCTAGAGAGATCAGGTTTGTTTTAGTGTACTCCAATCAACAGCCCCTACAACCACAAAAAGGAATGGAGTCATTAGCACTTATGGTTTGTAAATGGCACCCAGAATTATGTTGCACGAAGCACAATTTCACATCATTCTGGGTCCATTTTTGTGAAAACAAGGTCCAATCAGGCTGAAACGTTACAGGAAGGTAGAATCTACTGAGTTGTAAGTGATCTGAACGTTTCATGATGATAGCACTTTCCTAAGGGGGTCAAACCATGTCCCAAAGGTCACCGGGCCTGGTGTCTCTTTAAAGAAGTAGTCCAGTTACACATTTGTGGGCTTATAACTTGGCTTCTGAATGTCCTAGAGAGGTTAGGTTTGTTTTAGTGTACTCCAATCAACAGCCCCTACAACCACAAAAAGGAATGGAGTCATTAGCACTTATGGTTTGTAAATGGCACCCAGAATTATGTTGCACGAAGCACAATTTCACATCATTCTGGGTCCATTTGTGTGAAAACAAGGTCCAATCAGGCTGAAACGTTACAAGAAGGTAGAATCTATTGAGTTGTAAGTGATCTGAACGTTTCGTGATTATTGCACATTCCTATAGGGGGTCAAACCATATCCCAAAGGTCACCGGGCCTGGTGTCACTTTAAAGATGTAGTCCAGTTACACCTTTGAGGGCTTATAACTTGGCTTCTGAATGTCCTAGAGAGATCAGGTTTGTTTTAGTGTACTCCAATCAACAGCCCCTGCAACCTCAAAAAGAAATGGAGTCATTAGCACTTATGGTTTTTAAATGGCACCCAGAATTATGTTGCACGAAGCACAATTTCACATCATTCTGGGTTCATTTGTGTGAAAACAAGGTCCAATCAGGCTGAAACGTTACAGGAAGGTAGAATCTATTGAGTTGTAAGTGATCTGAACGTTTCATGATGATAGCACTTTCCTAAGGGGGTCAAACCATGTCCCAAAGGTCACCGGATCTGGTGTCAATTTAAAGAAGTAGTCCAGTTACACATTTGTGGGCTTATAACTTGGCTTCTGAATGTCCTAGAGAGATCAGGTTTGTTTTAGTGTACTCCAATCAACAGCCCCTACAACCACAAAAAGGAATGGAGTCATTAGCACTTAAGGTTTGTAAATGGCACCCAGAATTATGTTGCACGAAGCACAATTTCACATCATTCTGGGTCCATTTGTGTGAAAACAAGGTCCAATCAGGCTGAAACGCTACAAGAAGGTGGAACCTATTGAGTTGTAAGTGATCTGAACGTTTCAAGATGATCGCACATTCCTATAGGGGGTAAAACCATGTCCCAAAGGTCACCGGGACTGGTGTCTCTTTAAAGAAGTAGTCCAGTTACACATTTGTGGGCTTATAACTTGGCTTCTGAATGTCCCTGAGAGATCAGGTTTGTTTTAGTATACTCCAATCAACAGCCCCTACAACCACAAAAAGGAATGGAGTCATTAGCACTTATGGTTTTTAAATGGCACCCAGAATTATGTTGCACGAAGCACAATTTCACATCATTCTGGGTTCATTTGTGTGAAAACACGGTCCAATCAGGCTGAAACGTTACAGGAAGGTAGAATCTATTGAGTTGTAAGTGATCTGAACGTTTCATGATGATAGCACTTTCCTAAGGGGGTCAAACCATGTCCCAAAGGTCACCGGATCTGGTGTCAATTCAAAGAAGTAGTCCAGTTACATATTTGTGGGCTTATAACTTGGCTTCTGAATGTCCTAGAGAGATCAGGTTTGTTTTAATGTACTCCAATTAACAGCCCCTACAACCACAAAAAGGAATGGAGTCATTAGCACTTATGGTTTGTAAATGGCACCCAGAATTACGTTGCACAAAGCACAATTTCACATCATTCTGGGTTCATTTGTGTTAAAACAAGGTCAATTCAGGCTGAAACGCTACAAGAAGGTAGAATCTATTGAGTTGTAAGTGATCTGAACGTTTCATGATGATAGCGCTTTCCTAAGGGGGTCAAACCATGTCCCAAAGGTCACCGGATCTGGTGTCAATTTAAAGAAGTAGTCCAGTTACACATTTGTGGGCTTATAACTTGGCTTCTGAATGTCCTAGAGAGATCAGGTTTGTTTTAATGTACTCCAACCAACAGCCCCTACAACCACAAAAAGGAATGGAGTCATTAGCACTTATGGTTTGTAAATGGCACCCAGAATTATGTTGCACGAAGCACAATTCCACATCATTCTGGGTCCATTTGTGTGAAAACAAGGTCCAATCAGGCTGAAACATTACAAGAAGGTAGAATCTATTGAGTTGTAAGTGATCTGAACGTTTCATGATGATCGCACATTCCTATAGGGGGTCAAACCATGTCCCAAAGGTCACCCGGCCTGGTGTCACTTTAAAGAAGTAGTCCAGTTACACATTTGAGGGCTTATAACTTGGCTTCTGAATGTCCTAGAGAGATCAGGTTTGTTTTAGTGTACTCCAATCAACAGCCCCTACAACCTCCAAAAGGAATGGAGTCATTAGCACTTATGGTTTTTAAATGGCACCCAGAATTATGTTGCACGAAGCACAATTTCACATCATTCTGGGTTCATTTGTGTGAAAACAAGGTCCAATCAGGCTGAAACGTTACAGGAAGGTAGAATCTATTGAGTTGTAAGTGATCTGAACGTTTCATGATGATAGCACTTTCCTAAGGGGGTCAAACCATGTCCCAAAGGTCACTGGATCTGGTGTCAATTTAAAGAAGTAGTCCAGTTACACATTTGTGGGCTTATAACTTGGCTTCTGAATGTCCTAGAGAGATCAGGTTTGTTTTAGTGTACTCCAATCAACAGCCCCTACAAACACAAAAAGGAATGGAGTCATTAGCACTTAAGGTTTGTAAATGGCACCCAGAATTATGTTGCACGAAGCACAATTTCACATCATTCTGGGTCCATTTGTGTGAAAACAAGGTCCAATAAGGCTGAAACGCTACAAGAAGGTAGAACCTATTGAGTTGTAAGTGATCTGAACGTTTCAAGATGATCGCACATTTCTATAGGGGGTCAAACCATGTCCCAAAGGTCACCCGGCCTGGTGTCACTTTAAAGAAGTAGTCCAGTTACACCTTTGAGGACTTATAACTTGGCTTCTGAATGTCCTAGAGAGATCAGGTTTGTTTTAGTGTACTCCAATCAACAGCCCCTACAACCACAAAAAGGAATGGAGTCATTAGCACTTATGGTTTGTAAATGGCACCCAGAATTATGTTGCACGAAGCACAATTTCACATCATTCTGGGTTCATTTGTGTGAAAACAAGGTCCAATCAGGCTGAAACGTTACAGGAAGGTAGAATCTATTGAGTTGTAAGTGATCTGAACGTTTCATGATGATAGCACTTTCCTAAGGGGGTCAAACCATGTCCCTAAGGTCACCGGATCTGGTGTCAATTTAAAGAAGTAGTCCAGTTACACATTTGTGGGCTTATAACTTGGCTTCTGAATGTCCTAGAGAGATCAGGTTTGTTTTAGTGTACTCCAATCAAAGGCCCCTACAACCACAAAAAGGAATGGAGTCATTAGCACTTATGGTTTGTAAATGGCACCCAGAATTATGTTGCACAAAGCACAATTTCACATCATTCTGGGTCCATTTGTGTGAAAACAAGGTCCATTCAGGCTGAAACGTTACAGGAAGGTAGAATCTATTGAGTTGTAAGTAATCTGAACGTTTCATGATGATCGCACATTTCTAAGGGGGTCAAACCATTTTCCAAAGGTCACCGGATCTGGTGTCAATTTAAAGAAGTAATCCAGTTACACATTTGTGGGCTTATAACTTGGCTTCTGAATGTCCTAGAGAGATCAGGTTTGTTTTAGTGTACTCCAATCAACAGCCCCTACAACCACAAAAAGGAATGGAGTCATTAGCACTTAAGGTTTGTAAATGGCACCCAGAATTATGTTGCACGAAGCACAATTTCACATCATTCTGGGTCCATTTGTGTGAAAACAAGGTCCAATCAGGCTGAAACGCTACAAGAAGGTAGAATCTATTGAGTTGTAAGTGATCTGAACGTTTCAAGATGATCGCACATTCCTATAGGGGTAAAACCATGTCCCAAAGGTCACCGGGCCTGGTGTCACTTTAAAGAAGTAGTCCAGTTACACCTTTGTGGGCTTATAACTTGGCTTCTGAATGTCCTAGAGAGGTTAGGTTTGTTTTAGTGTTCTCCAATCAACAGCCCCTACAACCACAAAAAGGAATGGAGTCATTAGCACTTATGGTTTGTAAATGGCACCCAGAATTATGTTGCACGAAGCACAATTTCACATCATTCTGGGTTCATTTGTGTGAAAACAAGGTCCAATCAGGCTGAAATGTTACAGGAAGGTAGAATCTATTGAGTTGTAAGTGATCTGAACGTTTCATGATGATAGCACTTTCCTAAGGGGGTCAAACCATGTCCCAAAGGTCACCGGATCTGGTGTCAATTTAAAGAAGTAGTACAGTTACACCTTTGTGGGCTTATAACTTGGCTTCTGAATGTCCTAGAGAGAAGAAGGTTTGTTTTATTATACTCCAATCAACAGCCCCTACAACCACAAAAAGGAATGGAGTCATTAGCACTTATGGTTTTTTAATGGCACCCAGAATTATGTTGCACGAAGCACAATTTCACATCATTCTGGGTTCTTTTGTGTGAAAACAAGGTCCAATCAGGCTGAAACGTTACAGGAAGGTAGAATCTATTGAGTTGTAAGTGATCTGAACGTTTCAAGATGATCGCACATTCCTATAGGGGGTAAAACCATGTCCCAAAGGTCACCGGGCCTGGTGTCTCTTTAAAGAAGTAGTCCAGTTACACATTTGTGGGCTTATAACTTGGCTTCTGAATGTCCTAGAGAGATCAGGTTTGTTTTAGTATACTCCAATCAACAGCCCCTACAACCACAAAAAGGAATGGAGTCATTAGCACTTATGGTTTTTTAATGGCACCCAGAATTATGTTGCACGAAGCACAATTTCACATCATTCTGGGTTCATTTGTGTGAAAACAAGGTCCAATCAGGCTGAAACGTTACAGGAAGGTAGAATCTATTGAGTTGTAAGTGATCTGAACGGTTCATCATGATATCACTTTCCTAAGGGGGTCAAACCATGTCCCAAAGGTCACCGGATCTGGTGTCAATTTAAAGAAGTAGTCCAGTTACACATTTGTGGGCTTATAACTTGGCTTCTGAATGTCCTAGAGAGATCAGGTTTGTTTTAATATACTCCAATCAACAGCCCCTACAACCACAAAAAGGAATGGAGTCATTAGCACTTATGGTTTGTAAATGGCACCCAGAATTATGTTGCACGAAGCACAATTTCACATCATTCTGGGTTCATTTGTGTGAAAACAAGGTCCAATCAGGCTGAAACGCTACAAGAAGGTAGAATCTATTGAGTTGTAAGTGATCTGAACGTTTCATGATGATAGCCCTTTCCTAAGGGGGTCAAACCATGTCCCAAAGGTCACCGGACCTGGTGTCACTTTAAAGAAGTAGTCCAGTTACACCTTTGTGGGCTTATAACTTGGCTTCTGAATGTCCTAGAGAGATCAGGTTTGTTTTAATGTACTCCAATCAACAGCCCCTACAACCACAAAAAGGAATGGAGTCATTAGCACTTATGGTTTGTAAATGGCACCCAGAATTATGTTGCACGAAGCACAATTTCACATCATTCTGGGTCCATTTGTGTGAAAACAAGGTCCAATCAGGCTGAAACGCTACAAGAAGGTAGAATCTATTGAGTTGTAAGTGATCTGAACGTTTCAAGATGATCGCACATTCCTATAGGGGGTAAAACCATGTCCCAAAGGTCACCGGGCCTGGTGTCACTTTAAACAAGTAGTCCAGTTACACCTTTGTGGGCTTATAACTTGGCTTCTGAATGTCCTAGAGAGGTTAGGTTTGTTTTAGTGTACTCCAATCAACAGCCCCTACAACCACAAAAAGGAATGGAGTCATTAGCACTTATGGTTTGTAAATGGCACCCAGAATTATGTTGCACAATGCACAATTTCACATCATTCTGGGTTCATTTGTGTGAAAACAAGGTCCAATCAGGCTGAAACATTACAGGAAGGTAGAATCTATTGAGTTGTAAGTGATCTGAACGTTTCATGATGATAGCACTTTCCTATAGGGGTTCAAACCATGTCCCAAAGGTCACCGGATCTGGTGTCAATTTAAAGAAGTAGTCCAGTTACACATTGGTGGGCTTATAACTTGGCTTCTGAATGTCCTAGAGAGATCAGGTTTGTTTTAGTGTACTCCAATCAACATCCCCTACAACCTCAAAAAGGAATGGAGTCATTAGCACTTATGGTTTTTAAATGGCACCCAGAATTATGCTGCACTAAGCACAATTTCACATCATTCTGGGTTCATTTGTGTGAAAACAAGGTCCAGTCAGGCTGAAACGTTACAGGAAGGTAGAATCTATTGAGTTGTAAGTGATCTGAACGTTTCATGATGATAGCCCTTTCCTTAGGGGGTCAAACCATGTCCCAAAGGTCACCGGATCTGGTGTCAATTTAAAGAAGGAGTCCAGTTACACATTTGTGGACTTATAACTTGGCTTCTGAATGTCCTTGAGAGATCAGGTTTGTTTTAATGTACTCCAACCTACAGCCCCTACAACCACAAAAAGGAATGGAGTCATTAGCACTTATGGTTTGTAAATGGCACCCAGAATTATGTTGCACGAAGCACAATTTCACATCATTCTGGGTCCATTTGTGTGAAAACAAGGTCCTATCAGGCTGAAACGCTACAAGAAGGTAGAATCTATTGAGTTGTAAGTGATCTGAACGTTTCAAGATGATCGCACATTCCTATAGGGGGTAAAACCATGTCCCAAAGGTCACCGGGCCTGGTGTCACTTTAAACAAGTAGTCCAGTTACACCTTTGTGGGCTTATAACTTGGCTTCTGAATGTCCTAGAGAGGTTAGGTTTGTTTTAGTGTACTCCAATCAACAGCCCCTACAACCACAAAAAGGAATGGAGTCATTAGCACTTATGGTTTGTAAATGGCACCCAGAATTATGTTGCACAATGCACAATTTCACATCATTCTGGGTTCATTTGTGTGAAAACAAGGTCCAATCAGGCTGAAACATTACAGGAAGGTAGAATCTATTGAGTTGTAAGTGATCTGAACGTTTCATGATGATAGCACTTTCCTAAGGGGTTCAAACCATGTCCCAAAGGTCACCGGATCTGTCAATTTAAAGAAGTAGTCCAGTTACACATTGGTGGGCTTATAACTTGGCTTCTGAATGTCCTAGAGAGATCATGTTTGTTTTAGTGTACTCCAATCAACATCCCCTACAACCTCAAAAAGGAATGGAGTCATTAGCACTTATGGAGTCATTAGCACTTATGGTTTGTAAATGGCACCCAGAATTATGTTGCACGAAGCACAATTTCACATCATTCTGGGTTCATTTAGGTGAAAACAAGGTCCAATAAGGCTGAAACGTTACAAGAAGGTAGAATCTATTGAGTTGTAAGTGATCTGAACATTTCATGATGATCGCACATTCCTATAGGGGGTCAAACCATGTCCCAAAGGTCACCGGGCCTGGTGTCACTTTAAAGAATTAGTCCAGTTACACCTTTGAGGGCTTATAACTTGGCTTCTGAATATCCTAGAGAGATCAGGTTTGTTTTAGTGTACTCTAATCAACAGCCCCTACAAGCTAAAAATGGAATGGAGTCATTAGCACTTATGGTTTGTAAATGGCACCCAGAATTATGTTGCACGAAGCACAATTTCACATCATTCTGGGTTCATTTGTGTGAAAACAAGGTCCAATCAGGCTGAAACGTTACAAGAAGGTAGAATCTATTGAGTTGTAAGTGATCTGAACGTTTCATGATGATCGCACATTCCAATAGGGGGTCAAACCATGTCCCAAAGGTCACCGGGCCTGGTGTCAATTTAAAGAAGTAGTCCAGTTACACCTTTGAGGGCATATAACTTGGCTTCTGAATGTCCTAGGGAGATCAGGTTTGTTTTAGTGTACTCCAATCAACAGCCCCTACAACCTCAAAAAGGAATGGAGTCATTAGCACTTATGGTTTGTAAATGGCACCCAGAATTATGTTGCACGAAGCACAATTTCACATCATTCTGGGTCCATTTGTGTGAAAACAAGGTCCAATCAGGCTGAAACGTTACAGGAAGGTAGAATCTACTGAGTTGTAAAAGATCTGAACGTTTCATGATGATAGCACTTTCCTAAGGGGGTCAAACCATGTCCCAAAGATCACCGGATCTGGTGTCAATTTTAAAGAAGTAGTCCAGTTACACATTTGTGGGCTTCTAACTTGGCTTCTGAATGTCCTAGAGAGATCAGGTATTTTTTAATGTACTCCAATCAACAGCCCCTACAACCACAAAAAGGAAGGGAGTCATTAGCACTTATGGTTTGTAAATGGCACCCAGAATTATGTTGCACGAAGCACAATTTCACATCATTCTGGGTTCATTTGTGTGAAAACAAGGTCCAATCAGGCTGAAACGTTACAGGAAGGTAGAATCTACTGAGTTGTAAGTGATCTGAACGTTTCATGATGATAGCACTTTCCTAAGGGGGTCAAACCATGTCCCAAAGGTCACCGGATCTGGTGTCAATTTAAAGAAGTAGTCCAGTTACACATTTGTGGGCTTATAACTTGGCTTCTGAATGTCCTAGAGAGATCAGGTTTGTTTTAGTGTACTCCAATCAACAGCCCCTACAACCACAAAAAGGAATGGAGTCATTAGCCCTTATGGTTTTTAAATGGCACCCAGAATTATGTTGCACGAAGCACAATTTCACATCATTCTGGGTTCATTTGTGTGAAAACAAGGTCCAATCAGGCTGAAACGCTACAAGAAGGTAGAATCTATTGAGTTGTAAGTGATCTGAACGTTTCATGATGATAGCACTTTCCTAAGGGGGTCAAACCATGTCCCAAAGGTCACCGGATCTGGTGTCAATTTAAAGAAGTAGTCCAGTTACACATTTGTGGGCTTATAACGTGGCTTCTGAATGTCCTAGAGAGATCAGGTTTGTTTTAATATACTCCAATCAACAGCCCCTACAACCACAAAAAGGAATGGAGTCATTAGCACTTATGGTTTTCAAATGGCACCCAGAATTATGTTGCACGAAGCACAATTTCACATCATTCTGGGTTCATTTGTGTGAAAACAAGGTCCAATCAGGCTGAAACGTTACAGGAAGGTAGAATCTATCGAGTTGTAAGTGATCTGAACGTTTCATGATGATAGCTCATTCCTAAGATGGTCAAATGGTGTCACAAAGGTCATCGGATCACTTGTTCTTTAAAGGCGTCGTTCGTATCACACATTTGTGGGCTTATAACTTTTCTTCTGAATGTCTTAGAGAGATCAGGTCTGTTTTAAAATACTCCAATTAACAGCCCCTACTACCAGAAAAAGGAATCAAGTCAATAGCACTTATGGGGTTTAAATGGGACCCAGACCCCAGACCTATGTTGCACCAAGCACAATTTCACATTATTATGGATCCAGTTCTCTGAAAAAGAGCTTCAATCAGGCTGAAACACCACAGACAGGTAGAATCTATTGAGTTATAAGTGATCTGAACTTTTCATGATGATAGCACCTTCCTAAGGGGGTCAAACCATGGCCCAAAGGTCACCGAGCATGGTGTCACCTAAAGAAAAATGTCCGGATACACCTTTGGAGGCTCATAACTTGGCTTATGAATGTCCTAGAGAGGTCAAATTTGTTTTAAGATACTCCAATTAATGGTCTGTATCGATAACAGAAGGAGTGGAGTGGATAGGATGTACAGTTTTTAAATGGCACACACAGAATTATGTTGCACCAAGCACAATTTCACATAATTTTGGTTCCAGTTCCCTCAAACAAGGACCAATCTGGCTGAAACACCACAGGAAGGTAGAATCTATTGAGTTGTAAGTGATCTGCACGTTTCATGATGACAGCACATTCCTAAGGGGGTCAGATGATGTCACAAAGGTCAGCGGATCACTTCTGCCTTAAAGAAAAATGTCCGGATACACCTTTGGAGGCTCATAACTTGGCTTCTGAATGTCCTAGAGAGGTCAGGTTGGGTTTAAATGACTTCAATTAACAGCCCCTATCACCAGCAGAAGGAATGGAGTCATTAGCACGTACGGTTTTTAAACAGCACCCTGAAATATGTCGCACAAAGCACATTTTCACATAATGTTGGTTCCTTTTGTGTGAAAACAAGGTCCAATCTGGCTGAAACACAACAGGAAGGTAGAATCTATTGAGTTGTAAGTTATCTGTACATTTCATGATGATAGCACATTCCTAAGGGGGTCAGATGATGTCCCAAAGGTCACCGGATCACTTCTGCCTTAAAGACAAATGTCCGGATACACCTTTGGAGGCTCAGAACTTGGCTTCTGAATGTCCTAGAGAGGTCAGGTTGGGTTTAAATGACTCCAATTAACAGCCCCTATCACCAGCAGAAGGAATGGAGTCGTCAGCACTTATGGTTTTAAAATGGCACCCAGAAATATGTCGCACCAAGCACAATTTCACATATTTCTGGTTGAAAAACCTGTGATACAAGCTCCAATCTGTCTGAAATTAACACATGATGGACCTGTGAGGTCAAGGAGCACACAGTATCAGTGTCAAGTCTGGAGGTTGAAGAGAACCCCGTTTTTAGCTGAAATCCATCTTTTTTCTGACCTCTGACCCAGAACAGCACCAGAACAACGAGCTTCGGCTACCAAACTGCCTGAGCTAGCTCTGGGTGACGGCGGCATGCCAAATCGACGTTTGTTTGGTGAAAATCGGTTGAGAAATGCCACTTTGCCGAGCACATGGCAGAAAAGGCGGGAAAAGTGCCGTACGGCTCCAAACGGACGCTTAACACGATGCGACCGGCACGAACTCGACGTATGTGTTTCGGGCCAGTGCTGGGATGCACCAGAAGAGTTTTCGGGCGCCTCGGATCAACGATGGCCGAACGGCAGCCAAAAAGGGTCTAAAAATCGTGGTTTCGGGCCCAGGGTTTTGCCGGTCTCTTTTAATTCATTAAAAATAGTTAAATTCCACGTAGGGACATGAAATTCACATATGTTGTAAAGAAGGACATGCCGAATCATAATATTTTAGTTGCGTCACGCTACGTTGCTCACTGACCAAGTTCGGCCACTAGGGGCGCAGTCGAAAATTGTTTACACTCTCTGGTTCGGAAGTCCGGTACGAGCGCAAAAATCTACTCATCTTTTCGATAGCCCTCACGGCGCTAGAATTGCGCCATTGTAAACTTGCAAAAATCGCGCACTTTGGGGGGCTATATCTCCGGAACAACAAAATATTTTGCCACCAAACCACCTCGGATGGACTCGTGCTTGGCCCCCGAACAACATATCCGAAGATGGCATCGCTGGCACCAGCAGAACTTTTTCTTTCCACTTTCTACCAGAAAAACACAAGTCCTCTTTGAGGCGATGGGTCTAAGAGGGCATTTTTTGGCCAAACTCAGACACAACTTTTTTTTTTTTTTCAATTTTGACAGCGGATTATGATTGCTTGGCACCACGGGGACCACCTCTCCAAAAACGGGACGGATCGGGCGTTCGCTTGAGGAGCTGTGGCCAAAAAGAGCGTGACCTCTGGCGACCTGGGGTTCGGAAAAGAACCGAAACAAAGAGCTACGGCTACCAAACTGCCTGGGCTAGCTCGGGGTGAGGGCGGCATGCCAAATCGACGTTTGTTTGGTGAAAATCGGTTGAGAAACGCCACTTTGCCGAGCACATGGCAAAATGGAGGGAAAACTGCCCTCAGGCCCCAAACGGACGCTTAGCACGTTGCGACCGGCACGAGCTCGACGTATGTGGTAGCTGTCAGCTATCTAAAGGAAATGTGCAAGTGTCAACTCTCTAGGTTGAGCAGAACCCTGTTTTTCAGCTCCAAAACAGCCCAAATCCATCATTTTCTCTGCTTGTACCAAGAGGCTGTGAACCTTGACCCTTCTGAATAAGCCAGCAACTTGAAAACTGCATATGTTGTAGCTGTCAGCTATTTAAAGAAACATTCTCAGTTTCAAGTCTCTAGGTTGAGGAGAACCCTGTTTTTCAGCCCCAAAACAGCCCAAATCCATCATTTTCTCTGACCTCTGACCCAGAACAGCACCGGAACAACGAGCTACGGCTACCAAACTGCCTGGGCTAGATCGGGGTGACGGCGGCATGCCAAATCGATGTTTGTTTGGTGAAAATCGGTTGAGAAATGCCAATTTGCCGAGCACATGGCAAAATGGAGGGAAAACCGCCCTCAGGCCCCAAACGGACGCTTAACACGATGCGACCGGCACGATTTCGAAATCTGTGGTTCGGACGAGTGCTGGGATGCACCAAAAAAAATTCGTGCGCCTCGGACCAACGTGGGCCGAACGGCGGCCAAAAAGGGGCTCAAGTGGCAGAAGGCCGCAAATGAAGCCTGAGCTAAATTTTCACACTTTTGGGCCGCCGTTTGAATTCGGTTTGGCGTAGCCGCACGAAATTTGGGGTGGTGCATCCCGGCTACCATCTCATCGACGCACGTCGAAATCGATGCCGTCGGACCTTTTCGAGCGCCCTTACGGGACGCTTGTCCAAGCAGATATAGTCAGGTGTCTGGTTACACCTTTGTGGGCTTATAACTTGGCTTCTGAATATCCTAGAGAGGTCAGGCTGGTTTTAAAATACTCCAATGAATGGTCTGTATCTAGAACAGAATGAATGGAGTGGATAGGATGTACAGTTTTTAAATGGCACCCAGACCTATGTTGCACAAGGCACAAGTTCATATTATTATGGGTCCAGTTCTCTGAAAAAAGCTTCAATCAGGCTGAAACATCACAGGAAGGTACAATCTATTGAGTTGTAAATGAATCATGTGTTTCATGATGATAGCACATTCCTTAGGGGGTCAAATGTTGTCACAAAGGTCATTGGATCACTTCTTCTTTAAAGGTGTGGTTCGTAACACACCTTTGTGGGCTTATAACTTGGCTTCTGAATATCCTAGAGAGGTCATGTTGGTTTTAAAATGCTCCAATTAACAGCCCCTACTACCACAAAAAGGAATGGAGTAATAAGCACTTATGGTCTTTAAATGGCACCCAGAATTATGTTGCACAAAGCACAATTTCACATATTTCTGGGTCCATTTGTGCGAAAACAAGGTCCAATAAGGCTGAAACATCACATGAACGTATAGTCTATGGAGTTGTAAGTGATCTGAACGTTACCCTAACAGGGTCAAATGAAGTCACAAAGGTCACCAGACCTGAAATGGAGACTCAATTTTGGTGCTTCTTCAAAAGTAACCCAAAATGGAGGCCTCCAATTTGGGTCTTCTTCTAAAGTAACCCAAAATGGAGGAAATGGAGGCCTCCATTTTGGGGCTTCTTCAAAAGTAACCCAAGATGGAGGCCTCCATTTTGGGTCTTCTTCTAAAGTAACCCAAACTGAATTTTTCAATTAAGGAAGCCTTCAATTTGGGTTACTTTCAACTACATGCAAAAGAAGCCCGAAATGTAGGCCTCCATTTTGGTGCTTCTTCAAAAGTAACCCAAAATGGAGGCCTCCAATTTGGGTCTTCTTCTAAAGTAACCCAAAATGGAGGAAGTGGAGGCCTTCATTTTGGGGCTTCTTCAAAAGTAACCCAAAATGGAGGCCTCCAATTTGGGTCTTCTTCTAAAGTAACCCAAAATGGAGGAAATGGAGGCCTTCATTTTGGGGCTTCTTCAAAAGTAACCCAAAATGGAGGCCTCCAATTTGGGTCTTCTTCTAAAGTATCCCAAAATGGAGGAAATGGAGGCCTCCATTTTGG
Source organism: Nothobranchius furzeri (assembly GCF_043380555.1). NCBI lineage: Eukaryota > Metazoa > Chordata > Actinopteri > Cyprinodontiformes > Nothobranchiidae > Nothobranchius > Nothobranchius furzeri. The sequence continues at coordinate 3,031,125 of NC_091741.1, forward strand.
GGCTTCTTCAAAAGTAACCCAAAATGGAGGCCTCCAATTTGGGTCTTCTTCTAAAGTAACCCAAAATGGAGGAAATGGAGGCCTCCATTTTGGGGCTTCTTCAAAAGTAACCCAAAATGGAGGTCTCCAATTTGGGTTTTCTTCTAAAGTAACCCAAACTGAATTCTTCAATTAATGAAGCATTCATTTTGGGCTACTTTTGAATGTTGTAAAAGTAGCCCAAAAGGAATTGTGTTGCACGAAGCACAATTTCACATCATTCTGTGTTCATTTGTGTGAAAACAAGGTCCAATCAGGCTGAAACGCTACAAGAAGGTAGAATCTATTGAGTTGTAAGTGATCTGAACATTTCATGATGATAGCACTTTCCTAAGGGGGTCAAACCATGTCCCAAAGGTCACCTGATCTGGTGTCAATTTAAAGAAGTAGTCCAGTTACACCTTTGTGGGCTTATAACTTGGCTTCTGAATATCCTAGAGAGATCAGGTTTGTTTTAGTGTACTCCAATCAACATCCCCTACAACCTCAAAAAGGAATGGAGTCATTAGCACTTATGGTTTTTAAATGGCACCCAGAATTATGCTGCACTAAGCACAATTTCACATCATTCTGGGTTCATTTGTGTGAAAACAAGGTCCAATCAGGCTGAAACGTTACAGGAAGGTAGAATCTATTGAGTTGTAAGTGATCTGAACGTTTCATGATGATAGCACTTTCCTAAGGGGGTCAAACCATGTCCCAAAGGTCACCGGATCTGGTGTCAATTTAAAGAAGTAGTCCAGTTACACATTTGTGGGCTTATAACTTGGCTTCTGAATGTCCTAGAGAGATCAGGTTTGTTTTAATGTACTCCATCCAACAGCCCCTACAACCACAAAAAGGAATGGAGTCATTAGCACTCATGGTTTGTAAATGGCACCCAGAATTATGTTGCACGAAGCACAATTTCCCATCATTCTGGGTCCATTTGTGTGAAAACAAGGTCCAATCAGGCTGAAACGTTACAAGAAGGTAGAATCTATTGAGTTGTAAGTGATCTGAACGTTTCATGATGATCGCACATTCCAATATGGGGTCAAACCATGTCCCAAAGGTCACCGGGCCTGGTGTCAATTTAAAGAAGTAGTCCAGTTACACATTTGTGGGCTTATAACTTGGCTTCTGAATGTCCTAGAGAGATCAGGTTTGTTTTAGTGTACTCCAATAAACAGCCCCTACAACCACAAAAAGGAATGGAGTCATTAGCACTTAAGGTTTGTAAATGGCACCCAGAATTATGTTGCACGAAGCACAATTTCACATCATTCTGGGTCCATTTTTGTGAAAACAAGGTCCAATCAGGCTGAAATGTTACAGGAAGGTAGAATCTACTGAGTTGTAAGTGATCTGAACGTTTCATGATGATAGCACTTTCCTAAGGGGGTCAAACCATGTCCCAAAGGTCGCCGGGCCTGGTGTCTCTTTAAAGAAGTTGTCCAGTTACACATTTGTGGGCTTATAACTTGGCTTCTGAATGTCCTAGAGAGGTTAGGTTTGTTTTAGTGTACTCCAATCAACAGCCCCTACAACCACAAAAAGGAATGGAGTCATTAGCACTTATGGTTTGTAAATGGCACCCAGAATTATGTTGCACGAAGCACAATTTCACATCATTCTGGGTCCATTTGTGTGAAAACAAGGTCCAATCAGGCTGAAACGTTACAAGAAGGTAGAATCTATTGAGTTGTAAGTGATCTGAACGTTTCGTGATTATCGCACATTCCTATAGGGGGTCAAACCATGTCCCAAAGGTCACCGGGCCTGGTGTCACCTTAAAGAAGTAGTCCAGTTACACCTTTGAGGGCTTATAACTTGGCTTCTGAATGTCCTAGAGAGATCAGGTTTGTTTTAGTGTACTCCAATCAACAGCCCCTACAACCTCAAAAAGGAATGGAGTCATTAGCACTTATGGTTTTTAAATGGCACCCAGAATTATGTTGCACGAAGCACAATTTCACATCATTCTGGGTCCATTTGTGTGAAAACAAGGTCCAATCAGGCTGAAACGTTACAAGAAGGTAGAATCTATTGAGTTGTAAGTGATCTGAACGTTTCATGATGATCGCACATTCCAATAGGGGGTCAAACCATGTCCCAAAGGTTACCGGGCCTGGTGTCAATTTAAAGAAGTAGTCCAGTTACACCTTTGAGGGCATATAACTTGGCTTCTGAATGTCCTAGGGAGATCAGGTTTGTTTTAGTGTACTCCAATCAACAGCCCCTACAACCTCAAAAAGGAATGGAGTCATTAGCACTTATGGTTTGTAAATGGCACCCAGAATTATGTTGCACGAAGCACAATTTCACATCATTCTGGGTTCATTTGTGTGAAAACAAGGTCCAAACAGGCTGAAACGTTACAGGAAGGTAGAATCTACTGAGTTGTAAGTGATCTGAACGTTTCATGATGATAGCACTTTCCTAAGGGGGTCAAACCATGTCCCAAAGGTCACCGGATCTGGTGTCAATTTAAAGAAGTAGTCCAGTTACACATTTGTGGGCTTATAACTTGGCTTCTGAATGTCCTAGAGAGATCAGGTTTGTTTTAGTGTACTCCAATCAACAGCCCCTACAACCACAAAAAGGAATGGAGTCATTAGCACTTATGGTTTGTAAATGGCACCCAGAATTATGTTGCACGAAGCACAATTTCACATCATTCTGGGTCCATTTTTGTGAAAACAAGGTCCAATCAGGCTGAAACGTTACAGGAAGGTAGAATCTACTGAGTTGTAAGTGATCTGAACGTTTCATGATGATAGCACTTTCCTAAGGGGGTCAAACCATGTCCCAAAGGTCACCGGGCCTGGTGTCTCTTTAAAGAAGTAGTCCAGTTACACATTTGTGGGCTTATAACTTGGCTTCTGAATGTCCTAGAGAGGTTAGGTTTGTTTTAGTGTACTCCAATCAACAGCCCCTACAACCACAAAAAGGAATGGAGTCATTAGCACTTATGGTTTGTAAATGGCACCCAGAATTATGTTGCACGAAGCACAATTTCACATCATTCTGGGTCCATTTGTGTGAAAACAAGGTCCAATCAGGCTGAAACGTTACAAGAAGGTAGAATCTATTGAGTTGTAAGTGATCTGAACGTTTCGTGATTATTGCACATTCCTATAGGGGGTCAAACCATATCCCAAAGGTCACCGGGCCTGGTGTCACTTTAAAGATGTAGTCCAGTTACACCTTTGAGGGCTTATAACTTGGCTTCTGAATGTCCTAGAGAGATCAGGTTTGTTTTAGTGTACTCCAATCAACAGCCCCTGCAACCTCAAAAAGAAATGGAGTCATTAGCACTTATGGTTTTTAAATGGCACCCAGAATTATGTTGCACGAAGCACAATTTCACATCATTCTGGGTTCATTTGTGTGAAAACAAGGTCCAATCAGGCTGAAACGTTACAGGAAGGTAGAATCTATTGAGTTGTAAGTGATCTGAACGTTTCATGATGATAGCACTTTCCTAAGGGGGTCAAACCATGTCCCAAAGGTCACCGGATCTGGTGTCAATTTAAAGAAGTAGTCCAGTTACACATTTGTGGGCTTATAACTTGGCTTCTGAATGTCCTAGAGAGATCAGGTTTGTTTTAGTGTACTCCAATCAACAGCCCCTACAACCACAAAAAGGAATGGAGTCATTAGCACTTAAGGTTTGTAAATGGCACCCAGAATTATGTTGCACGAAGCACAATTTCACATCATTCTGGGTCCATTTGTGTGAAAACAAGGTCCAATCAGGCTGAAACGCTACAAGAAGGTGGAACCTATTGAGTTGTAAGTGATCTGAACGTTTCAAGATGATCGCACATTCCTATAGGGGGTAAAACCATGTCCCAAAGGTCACCGGGACTGGTGTCTCTTTAAAGAAGTAGTCCAGTTACACATTTGTGGGCTTATAACTTGGCTTCTGAATGTCCCTGAGAGATCAGGTTTGTTTTAGTATACTCCAATCAACAGCCCCTACAACCACAAAAAGGAATGGAGTCATTAGCACTTATGGTTTTTAAATGGCACCCAGAATTATGTTGCACGAAGCACAATTTCACATCATTCTGGGTTCATTTGTGTGAAAACACGGTCCAATCAGGCTGAAACGTTACAGGAAGGTAGAATCTATTGAGTTGTAAGTGATCTGAACGTTTCATGATGATAGCACTTTCCTAAGGGGGTCAAACCATGTCCCAAAGGTCACCGGATCTGGTGTCAATTCAAAGAAGTAGTCCAGTTACATATTTGTGGGCTTATAACTTGGCTTCTGAATGTCCTAGAGAGATCAGGTTTGTTTTAATGTACTCCAATTAACAGCCCCTACAACCACAAAAAGGAATGGAGTCATTAGCACTTATGGTTTGTAAATGGCACCCAGAATTACGTTGCACAAAGCACAATTTCACATCATTCTGGGTTCATTTGTGTTAAAACAAGGTCAATTCAGGCTGAAACGCTACAAGAAGGTAGAATCTATTGAGTTGTAAGTGATCTGAACGTTTCATGATGATAGCGCTTTCCTAAGGGGGTCAAACCATGTCCCAAAGGTCACCGGATCTGGTGTCAATTTAAAGAAGTAGTCCAGTTACACATTTGTGGGCTTATAACTTGGCTTCTGAATGTCCTAGAGAGATCAGGTTTGTTTTAATGTACTCCAACCAACAGCCCCTACAACCACAAAAAGGAATGGAGTCATTAGCACTTATGGTTTGTAAATGGCACCCAGAATTATGTTGCACGAAGCACAATTCCACATCATTCTGGGTCCATTTGTGTGAAAACAAGGTCCAATCAGGCTGAAACATTACAAGAAGGTAGAATCTATTGAGTTGTAAGTGATCTGAACGTTTCATGATGATCGCACATTCCTATAGGGGGTCAAACCATGTCCCAAAGGTCACCCGGCCTGGTGTCACTTTAAAGAAGTAGTCCAGTTACACATTTGAGGGCTTATAACTTGGCTTCTGAATGTCCTAGAGAGATCAGGTTTGTTTTAGTGTACTCCAATCAACAGCCCCTACAACCTCCAAAAGGAATGGAGTCATTAGCACTTATGGTTTTTAAATGGCACCCAGAATTATGTTGCACGAAGCACAATTTCACATCATTCTGGGTTCATTTGTGTGAAAACAAGGTCCAATCAGGCTGAAACGTTACAGGAAGGTAGAATCTATTGAGTTGTAAGTGATCTGAACGTTTCATGATGATAGCACTTTCCTAAGGGGGTCAAACCATGTCCCAAAGGTCACTGGATCTGGTGTCAATTTAAAGAAGTAGTCCAGTTACACATTTGTGGGCTTATAACTTGGCTTCTGAATGTCCTAGAGAGATCAGGTTTGTTTTAGTGTACTCCAATCAACAGCCCCTACAAACACAAAAAGGAATGGAGTCATTAGCACTTAAGGTTTGTAAATGGCACCCAGAATTATGTTGCACGAAGCACAATTTCACATCATTCTGGGTCCATTTGTGTGAAAACAAGGTCCAATAAGGCTGAAACGCTACAAGAAGGTAGAACCTATTGAGTTGTAAGTGATCTGAACGTTTCAAGATGATCGCACATTCCTATAGGGGGTCAAACCATGTCCCAAAGGTCACCCGGCCTGGTGTCACTTTAAAGAAGTAGTCCAGTTACACCTTTGAGGACTTATAACTTGGCTTCTGAATGTCCTAGAGAGATCAGGTTTGTTTTAGTGTACTCCAATCAACAGCCCCTACAACCACAAAAAGGAATGGAGTCATTAGCACTTATGGTTTGTAAATGGCACCCAGAATTATGTTGCACGAAGCACAATTTCACATCATTCTGGGTTCATTTGTGTGAAAACAAGGTCCAATCAGGCTGAAACGTTACAGGAAGGTAGAATCTATTGAGTTGTAAGTGATCTGAACGTTTCATGATGATAGCACTTTCCTAAGGGGGTCAAACCATGTCCCTAAGGTCACCGGATCTGGTGTCAATTTAAAGAAGTAGTCCAGTTACACATTTGTGGGCTTATAACTTGGCTTCTGAATGTCCTAGAGAGATCAGGTTTGTTTTAGTGTACTCCAATCAAAGGCCCCTACAACCACAAAAAGGAATGGAGTCATTAGCACTTATGGTTTGTAAATGGCACCCAGAATTATGTTGCACAAAGCACAATTTCACATCATTCTGGGTCCATTTGTGTGAAAACAAGGTCCATTCAGGCTGAAACGTTACAGGAAGGTAGAATCTATTGAGTTGTAAGTAATCTGAACGTTTCATGATGATCGCACATTTCTAAGGGGGTCAAACCATTTTCCAAAGGTCACCGGATCTGGTGTCAATTTAAAGAAGTAATCCAGTTACACATTTGTGGGCTTATAACTTGGCTTCTGAATGTCCTAGAGAGATCAGGTTTGTTTTAGTGTACTCCAATCAACAGCCCCTACAACCACAAAAAGGAATGGAGTCATTAGCACTTAAGGTTTGTAAATGGCACCCAGAATTATGTTGCACGAAGCACAATTTCACATCATTCTGGGTCCATTTGTGTGAAAACAAGGTCCAATCAGGCTGAAACGCTACAAGAAGGTAGAATCTATTGAGTTGTAAGTGATCTGAACGTTTCAAGATGATCGCACATTCCTATAGGGGTAAAACCATGTCCCAAAGGTCACCGGGCCTGGTGTCACTTTAAAGAAGTAGTCCAGTTACACCTTTGTGGGCTTATAACTTGGCTTCTGAATGTCCTAGAGAGGTTAGGTTTGTTTTAGTGTTCTCCAATCAACAGCCCCTACAACCACAAAAAGGAATGGAGTCATTAGCACTTATGGTTTGTAAATGGCACCCAGAATTATGTTGCACGAAGCACAATTTCACATCATTCTGGGTTCATTTGTGTGAAAACAAGGTCCAATCAGGCTGAAATGTTACAGGAAGGTAGAATCTATTGAGTTGTAAGTGATCTGAACGTTTCATGATGATAGCACTTTCCTAAGGGGGTCAAACCATGTCCCAAAGGTCACCGGATCTGGTGTCAATTTAAAGAAGTAGTACAGTTACACCTTTGTGGGCTTATAACTTGGCTTCTGAATGTCCTAGAGAGAAGAAGGTTTGTTTTATTATACTCCAATCAACAGCCCCTACAACCACAAAAAGGAATGGAGTCATTAGCACTTATGGTTTTTTAATGGCACCCAGAATTATGTTGCACGAAGCACAATTTCACATCATTCTGGGTTCTTTTGTGTGAAAACAAGGTCCAATCAGGCTGAAACGTTACAGGAAGGTAGAATCTATTGAGTTGTAAGTGATCTGAACGTTTCAAGATGATCGCACATTCCTATAGGGGGTAAAACCATGTCCCAAAGGTCACCGGGCCTGGTGTCTCTTTAAAGAAGTAGTCCAGTTACACATTTGTGGGCTTATAACTTGGCTTCTGAATGTCCTAGAGAGATCAGGTTTGTTTTAGTATACTCCAATCAACAGCCCCTACAACCACAAAAAGGAATGGAGTCATTAGCACTTATGGTTTTTTAATGGCACCCAGAATTATGTTGCACGAAGCACAATTTCACATCATTCTGGGTTCATTTGTGTGAAAACAAGGTCCAATCAGGCTGAAACGTTACAGGAAGGTAGAATCTATTGAGTTGTAAGTGATCTGAACGGTTCATCATGATATCACTTTCCTAAGGGGGTCAAACCATGTCCCAAAGGTCACCGGATCTGGTGTCAATTTAAAGAAGTAGTCCAGTTACACATTTGTGGGCTTATAACTTGGCTTCTGAATGTCCTAGAGAGATCAGGTTTGTTTTAATATACTCCAATCAACAGCCCCTACAACCACAAAAAGGAATGGAGTCATTAGCACTTATGGTTTGTAAATGGCACCCAGAATTATGTTGCACGAAGCACAATTTCACATCATTCTGGGTTCATTTGTGTGAAAACAAGGTCCAATCAGGCTGAAACGCTACAAGAAGGTAGAATCTATTGAGTTGTAAGTGATCTGAACGTTTCATGATGATAGCCCTTTCCTAAGGGGGTCAAACCATGTCCCAAAGGTCACCGGACCTGGTGTCACTTTAAAGAAGTAGTCCAGTTACACCTTTGTGGGCTTATAACTTGGCTTCTGAATGTCCTAGAGAGATCAGGTTTGTTTTAATGTACTCCAATCAACAGCCCCTACAACCACAAAAAGGAATGGAGTCATTAGCACTTATGGTTTGTAAATGGCACCCAGAATTATGTTGCACGAAGCACAATTTCACATCATTCTGGGTCCATTTGTGTGAAAACAAGGTCCAATCAGGCTGAAACGCTACAAGAAGGTAGAATCTATTGAGTTGTAAGTGATCTGAACGTTTCAAGATGATCGCACATTCCTATAGGGGGTAAAACCATGTCCCAAAGGTCACCGGGCCTGGTGTCACTTTAAACAAGTAGTCCAGTTACACCTTTGTGGGCTTATAACTTGGCTTCTGAATGTCCTAGAGAGGTTAGGTTTGTTTTAGTGTACTCCAATCAACAGCCCCTACAACCACAAAAAGGAATGGAGTCATTAGCACTTATGGTTTGTAAATGGCACCCAGAATTATGTTGCACAATGCACAATTTCACATCATTCTGGGTTCATTTGTGTGAAAACAAGGTCCAATCAGGCTGAAACATTACAGGAAGGTAGAATCTATTGAGTTGTAAGTGATCTGAACGTTTCATGATGATAGCACTTTCCTATAGGGGTTCAAACCATGTCCCAAAGGTCACCGGATCTGGTGTCAATTTAAAGAAGTAGTCCAGTTACACATTGGTGGGCTTATAACTTGGCTTCTGAATGTCCTAGAGAGATCAGGTTTGTTTTAGTGTACTCCAATCAACATCCCCTACAACCTCAAAAAGGAATGGAGTCATTAGCACTTATGGTTTTTAAATGGCACCCAGAATTATGCTGCACTAAGCACAATTTCACATCATTCTGGGTTCATTTGTGTGAAAACAAGGTCCAGTCAGGCTGAAACGTTACAGGAAGGTAGAATCTATTCAGTTGTAAGTGATCTGAACGTTTCATGATGATAGCCCTTTCCTTAGGGGGTCAAACCATGTCCCAAAGGTCACCGGATCTGGTGTCAATTTAAAGAAGTAGTCCAGTTACACATTTGTGGACTTATAACTTGGCTTCTGAATGTCCTTGAGAGATCAGGTTTGTTTTAATGTACTCCAACCTACAGCCCCTACAACCACAAAAAGGAATGGAGTCATTAGCACTTATGGTTTGTAAATGGCACCCAGAATTATGTTGCACGAAGCACAATTTCACATCATTCTGGGTCCATTTGTGTGAAAACAAGGTCCTATCAGGCTGAAACGCTACAAGAAGGTAGAATCTATTGAGTTGTAAGTGATCTGAACGTTTCAAGATGATCGCACATTCCTATAGGGGGTAAAACCATGTCCCAAAGGTCACCGGGCCTGGTGTCACTTTAAACAAGTAGTCCAGTTACACCTTTGTGGGCTTATAACTTGGCTTCTGAATGTCCTAGAGAGGTTAGGTTTGTTTTAGTGTACTCCAATCAACAGCCCCTACAACCACAAAAAGGAATGGAGTCATTAGCACTTATGGTTTGTAAATGGCACCCAGAATTATGTTGCACAATGCACAATTTCACATCATTCTGGGTTCATTTGTGTGAAAACAAGGTCCAATCAGGCTGAAACATTACAGGAAGGTAGAATCTATTGAGTTGTAAGTGATCTGAACGTTTCATGATGATAGCACTTTCCTAAGGGGTTCAAACCATGTCCCAAAGGTCACCGGATCTGTCAATTTAAAGAAGTAGTCCAGTTACACATTGGTGGGCTTATAACTTGGCTTCTGAATGTCCTAGAGAGATCATGTTTGTTTTAGTGTACTCCAATCAACATCCCCTACAACCTCAAAAAGGAATGGAGTCATTAGCACTTATGGAGTCATTAGCACTTATGGTTTGTAAATGGCACCCAGAATTATGTTGCACGAAGCACAATTTCACATCATTCTGGGTTCATTTAGGTGAAAACAAGGTCCAATAAGGCTGAAACGTTACAAGAAGGTAGAATCTATTGAGTTGTAAGTGATCTGAACATTTCATGATGATCGCACATTCCTATAGGGGGTCAAACCATGTCCCAAAGGTCACCGGGCCTGGTGTCACTTTAAAGAATTAGTCCAGTTACACCTTTGAGGGCTTATAACTTGGCTTCTGAATATCCTAGAGAGATCAGGTTTGTTTTAGTGTACTCTAATCAACAGCCCCTACAAGCTAAAAATGGAATGGAGTCATTAGCACTTATGGTTTGTAAATGGCACCCAGAATTATGTTGCACGAAGCACAATTTCACATCATTCTGGGTTCATTTGTGTGAAAACAAGGTCCAATCAGGCTGAAACGTTACAGGAAGGTAGAATCTATTGAGTTGTAAGTGATCTGAACGTTTCATGATGATAGCACTTTCCTAAGGGTTCAAACCATGTCCCAAAGGTCACCGGATCTGGTGTCACTTTAAAGAAGTAGTCCAGTTACACATTTGTGGGCTTATAACTTGGCTTCTGAATGTCCTAGAGAGGTCAGGTTTGTTTTAGTGTACTCCAATCAACAGCCCCTACAACCACAAAAAGGAATGGAGACATTAGCACTTATGGTTTTTAAATGGCACCTAGAATTATGTTGCACGAAGCACAATTTCACATCATTCTGGGTTCATTTGTGTGAAAACAAGGACCAATCAGGCTGAAACGTTACAGGAAGGTAGAATCTATTGAGTTGTAAGTGATCTGAACGTTTCATGATGATAGCACTTTCCTAAGGGTTCAAACCATGTCCCAAAGGTCACCTGATCTGGTGTCAATTTAAAGAAGTAGTCCAGTTACACATTGGTGGGCTTATAACTTGGCTTCTGAATGTCCTAGAGAGATCATGTTTGTTTTAGTGTACTCCAATCAACAGCCCCTACAACCACAAAAAGGAATGGAGTCATTAGCACTTATGGTTTGTAAATGGCACCCAGAATTATGTTCCACGAAGCACAATTTCACATCATTTTGGGTCCATTTATGTGAAAACAAGGTCCAATCAGGCTGAAACGCTACAAAAAGGTAGAATCTATTGAGTTGTAAGTGATCTGAACGTTTCAAGATGATCGCACATTCCTATAGGGGGTAAAACCATGTCCCAAAGGTCACCGGGCCTGGTGTCACTTTAAAGATGTAGTCCAGTTACACCTTTGAGGGCATATAACTTGGCTTCTGAATGTCCTAGAGAGATCAGGTTTGTTTTAGTGTACTCCAATCAACAGCCCCTACAACCACAAAAAGGAATGGAGTCATTAGCACTTAAGGTTTGTAAATGGCACCCAGAATTATGTTGCACGAAGCACAATTTCACATCATTCTGGGTCCATTTTTGTGAAAACAAGGTCCAATCAGGCTGAAACGTTACAGGAAGGTAGAATCTACTGAGTTGTAAGTGATCTGAACGTTTCATGATGATAGCACTTTCCTAAGGGGGTCAAACCATGTCCCAAAGGTCACCGGGCCTGGTGTCTCATTTAAAGAAGTAGTCCAGTTACACATTTGTGGGCTTATAACTTGGCTTCTGAATGTCCTAGAGAGGTTAGGTGTGTTTTAGTGTACTCCAATCAACAGCCCCTACAACCACAAAAAGGAATGGAGTCATTAGCACTTATGGTTTGTAAATGGCACCCAGAATTATGTTGCACGAAGCACAATTTCACATCATTCTGGGTCCATTTGTGTGAAAACAAGGTCCAATCAGGCTGAAACGTTACAAGAAGGTAGAATCTATTGAGTTGTAAGTGATCTGAACGTTTCGTGATTATCGCACATTCCTATAGGGGGTCAAACCATGTCCCAAAGGTCACCGGGCCTGGTGTCACTTTAAAGAAGTAGTCCAGTTACACCTTTGAGGGCTTATAACTTGGCTTCTGAATGTCCTAGAGAGATCAGGTTTGTTTTAGTGTACTCCAATCAACAGCCCCTGCAACCTCAAAAAGGAATGGAGTCATTAGCACTTATGGTTTTTAAATGGCACCCAGAATTATGTTGCACGAAGCACAATTTCACATCATTCTGGGTTCATTTGTGTGAAAACAAGGTCCAATCAGGCTGAAACGTTACAGGAAGGTAGAATCTATTGAGTTGTAAGTGATCTGAACGTTTCATGATGATAGCACTTTCCTAAGGGGGTCAAACCATGTCCCAAAGGTCACCGGATCTGGTGTCAATTTAAAGAAGTAGTCCAGTTACACATTTGTGGGCTTATAACTTGGCTTCTGAATGTCCTAGAGAGATCAGGTTTGTTTTAGTGTACTCCAATCAACAGCCCCTACAACCACAAAAAGGAATGGAGTCATTAGCACTTAAGGTTTGTAAATGGCACCCAGAATTATGTTGCACGAAGCACAATTTCACATCATTCTGGGTCCATTTGTGTGAAAACAAGGTCCAATCAGGCTGAAACGCTACAAGAAGGTGGAACCTATTGAGTTGTAAGTGATCTGAACGTTTCAAGATGATCGCACATTCCTATAGGGGGTAAAACCATGTCCCAAAGGTCACCGGGCCTGGTGTCTCTTTAAAGAAGTAGTCCAGTTACACATTTGTGGGCTTATAACTTGGCTTCTGAATGTCCCTGAGAGATCAGGTTTGTTTTAGTATACTCCAATCAACAGCCCCTACAACCACAAAAAGGAATGGAGTCATTAGCACTTATGGTTTTTAAATGGCACCCAGAATTATGCTGCACTAAGCACAATTTCACATCATTCTGGGTTCATTTGTGTGAAAACAAGGTCCAATCAGGCTGAAACGTTACAGGAAGGTAGAATCTATTGAGTTGTAAGTGATCTGAACGTTTCATGATGATAGCCCTTTCCTTAGGGGGTCAAACCATGTCCCAAAGGTCACCGGATCTGGTGTCAATTTAAAGAAGTAGTCCAGTTACACATTTGTGGACTTATAACTTGGCTTCTGAATGTCCTAGAGAGATCAGGTTTGTTTTAATGTACTCCAACCAACAGCCCCTACAACCACAAAAAGGAATGGAGTCATTAGCACTTATGGTTTGTAAATGGCACCCAGAATTATGTTGCACAATGCACAATTTCACATCATTCTGGGATCATTTGTGTGAAAAAAAGGTCCAATCAGGCTGAAACATTACAGGAAGGTAGAATCTATTGAGTTGTAAGTGATCTGAACGTTTCATGATGATAGCACTTTCCTAAGGGGTTCAAACCATGTCCCAAAGGTCACCGGATCTGGTGTCAATTTAAAGAAGTAGTCCAGTTACACATTGGTGGGCTTATAACTTGGCTTCTGAATGTCCTAGAGAGATCATGTTTGTTTTAGTGTACTCCAATCAACATCCCCTACAACCTCAAAAAGGAATGGAGTCATTAGCACTTATGGAGTCATTAGCACTTATGGTTTGTAAATGGCACCCAGAATTATGTTGCAAGAAGCACAATTTCACATCATTCTGGGTTCATTTAGGTGAAAACAAGGTCCAATAAGGCTGAAACGTTACAAGAAGGTAGAATCTATTGAGTTGTAAGTGATCTGAACATTTCATGATGATCGCACATTCCTATAGGGGGTCAAACCATGTCCCAAAGGTCACCGGGCCTGGTGTCACTTTAAAGAAGTAGTCCAGTTACACCTTTGAGGGCTTATAACTTGGCTTCTGAATATCCTAGAGAGATCAGGTTTGTTTTAGTGTACTCTAATCAACAGCCCCTACAAGCTCAAAATGGAATGGAGTCATTAGCACTTATGGTTTGTAAATGGCACCCAGAATTATGTTGCACGAAGCACAATTTCACATCATTCTGGGTTCATTTGTGTGAAAACAAGGTCCAATCAGGCTGAAACGTTACAGGAAGGTAGAATCTATTGAGTTGTAAGTGATCTGAACGTTTCATGATGATAGCACTTTCCTAAGGGGGTCAAACCATGTCCCAAAGGTCACCGGATCTGGTGTCACTTTAAAGAAGTAGTCCAGTTACACATTTGTGGGCTTATAACTTGGCTTCTGAATGTCCTAGAGAGGTCAGGTTTGTTTTAGTGTACTCCAATCAACAGCCCCTACAACCACAAAAAGGAATGGAGACATTAGCACTTATGGTTTTTAAATGGCACCTAGAATTATGTTGCACGAAGCACAATTTCACATCATTCTGGGTTCATTTGTGTGAAAACAAGGACCAATCAGGCTGAAACGTTACAGGAAGGTAGAATCTATTGAGTTGTAAGTGATCTGAACGTTTCATGATGATAGCACTTTCCTAAGGGGTTCAAACCATGTCCCAAAGGTCACCGGATCTGGTGTCAATTTAAAGAAGTAGTCCAGTTACACATTTGTGGGCTTATAACTTGGCTTCTGAATGTCCTAGAGAGATCATGTTTGTTTTAGTGTACTCCAATCAACAGCCCCTACAACCACAAAAAGGAATGGAGTCATTAGCACTTAAGGTTTGTAAATGGCACCCAGAATTATGTTGCACGAAGCACAATTTCACATCATTCTGGGTCCATTTTTGTGAAAACAAGGTCCAATCAGGCTGAAACGTTACAGGAAGGTAGAATCTACTGAGTTGTAAGTGATCTGAACGTTTCATGATGATAGCACTTTCCTAAGGGGGTCAAACCATGTCCCAAAGGTCACCGGGCCTGGTGTCTCTTTAAAGAAGTAGTCCAGTTACACATTTGTGGGCTTATAACTTGGCTTCTGAATGTCCTAGAGAGGTTAGGTTTGTTTTAGTGTACTCCAATCAACAGCCCCTACAACCACAAAAAGGAATGGAGTCATTAGCACTTATGGTTTGTAAATGGCACCCAGAATTATGTTGCACGAAGCACAATTTCACATCATTCTGGGTCCATTTGTGTGAAAACAAGGTCCAATCAGGCTGAAACGTTACAAGAAGGTAGAATCTATTGAGTTGTAAGTGATCTGAAAGTTTCGTGATTATCGCACATTCCTATAGGGGGTCAAACCATGTCCCAAAGGTCACCGGGCCTGGTGTCACTTTAAAGAAGTAGTCCAGTTACACCTTTGAGGGCTTATAACTTGGCTTCTGAATGTCCTAGAGAGATCAGGTTTGTTTTAGTGTACTCCAATCAACAGCCCCTGCAACCTCAAAAAGGAATGGAGTCATTAGCACTTATGGTTTTTAAATGGCACCCAGAATTATGTTGCACGAAGCACAATTTCACATCATTCTGGGTTCATTTGTGTGAAAACAAGGTCCAATCAGGCTGAAACGTTACAGGAAGGTAGAATCTATTGAGTTGTAAGTGATCTGAACGTTTCATGATGATAGCACTTTCCTAAGGGGGTCAAACCATGTCCCAAAGGTCACCGGATCTGGTGTCAATTTAAAGAAGTAGTCCAGTTACACATTTGTGGGCTTATAACTTGGCTTCTGAATGTCCTAGAGAGATCAGGTTTGTTTTAGTGTACTCCAATCAACAGCCCCTACAACCACAAAAAGGAATGGAGTCATTAGCACTTAAGGTTTGTAAATGGCACCCAGAATTATGTTGCAGGAAGCACAATTTCACATCATTCTGGGTCCATTTGTGTGAAAACAAGGTCCAATCAGGCTGAAACGCTACAAGAAGGTGGAACCTATTGAGTTGTAAGTGATCTGAACGTTTCAAGATGATCGCACATTCCTATAGGGGGTAAAACCATGTCCCAAAGGTCACCGGGCCTGGTGTCTCTTTAAAGAAGTAGTCCAGTTACACATTTGTGGGCTTATAACTTGGCTTCTGAATGTCCCTGAGAGATCAGGTTTGTTTTAGTATACTCCAATCAACAGCCCCTACAACCACAAAAAGGAATGGAGTCATTAGCACTTATGGTTTTTAAATGGCACCCAGAATTATGTTGCACGAAGCACAATTTCACATCATTCTGGGTTCATTTGTGTGAAAACAAGGTCCAATAAGGCTGAAACGTTACAGGAAGGTAGAATCTATTGAGTTGTAAGTGATCTGAACGTTTCATGATGATAGCACTTTCCTAAGGGGGTCAAACCATGTCCCAAAGGTCACCGGATCTGGTGTCAATTCAAAGAAGTAGTCCAGTTACATATTTGTGGGCTTATAACTTGGCTTCTGAATGTCCTAGAGAGATCAGGTTTGTTTTAATGTACTCCAATTAACAGCCCCTACAACCACAAAAAGGAATGGAGTCATTAGCACTTATGGTTTGTAAATGGCACCCAGAATTACGTTGCACAAAGCACAATTTCACATCATTCTGGGTTCATTTGTGTTAAAACAAGGTCAATTCAGGCTGAAACGCTACAAGAAGGTAGAATCTATTGAGTTGTAAGTGATCTGAACGTTTCATGATGATAGCGCTTTCCTAAGGGGGTCAAACCATGTCCCAAAGGTCACCGGATCTGGTGTCAATTTAAAGAAGTAGTCCAGTTACACATTTGTGGGCTTATAACTTGGCTTCTGAATGTCCTAGAGAGATCAGGTTTGTTTTAATGTACTCCAACCAACAGCCCCTACAACCACAAAAAGGAATGGAGTCATTAGCACTTATGGTTTGTAAATGGCACCCAGAATTATGTTGCACGAAGCACAATTTCACATCATTCTGGGTTCATTTGTGTGAAAACAAGGTCCAATCAGGGTTAAACGTTGCAGGAAGGTAGAATCTATTGAGTTGTAAGGGATCTGAACGTTTCATGATGATAGCACTTTCCTAAGGGGGTCAAACCATGTCCCAAAGGTCACCGGATCTGGTGTCAATTTAAAGAAGTAGTCAAGTTACACATTTGTGGGCTTATAACTTGGCTTCTAAATGTCCTAGAGAGATCAAGTTTGTTTTATTGTACTCCAAACAACAGCCCCTACAACCTCAAACAGGAATGGAGTTATTAGCACTTATGGTTTTTAAATGGCACCCAGAATTATGTTGCACGAAGCACAATTTCACATCATTCTGGGTTCATTTGTGTGAAAACAAGGTCCAATCAGGCTGAAATGTTACAGGAAGGTAGAATCTATTGAGTTGTAAGTGATCTGACCGTTTCATGATGATAGCACTTTCCTAAGGGGGTCAAACCATGTCCCAAAGGTCACCGGGCCTGGTGTCTCTTTAAAGAAGTAGTCCAGTTACACATTTGTGGGCTTATAACTTGGCTTCTGAATGTCCCTGAGAGATCAGGTTTGTTTTAGTATACTCCAATCAACTGCCCCTACAACCACAAAAAGGAATGGAGTCATTAGCACTTATGGTTTGTAAATGGCACCAGAATTAGGTTGCACGAAGCACAATTCCACATCATTCTGGGTCCATTTGTGTGAAAACAAGGTCCAATCAGGCTGAAACATTACAAGAAGGTAGAATCTATTGAGTTGTAAGTGATCTGAACGTTTCATGATGATCGCACATTCCTATAGGGGGTCAAACCATGTCCCAAAGGTCACCCGGCCTGGTGTCACTTTAAAGAAGTAGTCCAGTTACACCTTTGAGGGCTTATAACTTGGCTTCTGAATGTCCTAGAGAGATCAGGTTTGTTTTAGTGTACTCCAATCAACAGCCCCTACAACCTCCAAAAGGAATGGAGTCATTAGCACTTATGGTTTTTAAATGGCACCCAGAATTATGTTGCACGAAGCACAATTTCACATCATTCTGGGTCCATTTGTGTGAAAACAAGGTCCAATCAGGCTGAAACGCTACAAGAAGGTGGAACCTATTGAGTTGTAAGTGATCTGAACGTTTCAAGATGATCGCACATTCCTATAGGGGGTAAAACCATGTCCCAAAGGTCACCGGGCCTGGTGTCTCTTTAAAGAAGTAGTCCAGTTACACATTTGTGGGCTTATAACTTGGCTTCTGAATGTCCCTGAGAGATCAGGTTTGTTTTAGTATACTCCAATCAACAGCCCCTGCAACCACAAAAAGGAATGGAGTCATTAGCACTTATGGTTTTGAAATGGCACCCAGAATTATGTTGCACGAAGCACAATTTCACATCATTCTGGGTTCATTTGTGTGAAAACAAGGTCCAATAAGGCTGAAACGTTACAGGAAGGTAGAATCTATTGAGTTGTAAGTGATCTGAACGTTTCATGATGATAGCACTTTCCTAAGGGGGTCAAACCATGTCCCAAAGGTCACCGGATCTGGTGTCAATTCAAAGAAGTAGTCCAGTTACATATTTGTGGGCTTATAACTTGGCTTCTGAATGTCCTAGAGAGATCAGGTTTGTTTTAGTGTACTCCAATCAACAGCCCCTACAACCTCCAAAAGGAATGGAGTCATTAGCACTTATGGTTTTTAAATGGCACCCAGAATTATGTTGCACGAAGCACAATTTCACATCATTCTGGGTCCATTTGTGTGAAAACAAGGTCCAATCAGGCTGAAACGCTACAAGAAGGTGGAACCTATTGAGTTGTAAGTGATCTGAACGTTTCAAGATGATCGCACATTCCTATAGGGGGTAAAACCATGTCCCAAAGGTCACCGGGCCTGGTGTCTCTTTAAAGAAGTAGTCCAGTTACACATTTGTGGGCTTATAACTTGGCTTCTGAATGTCCCTGAGAGATCAGGTTTGTTTTAGTATACTCCAATCAACAGCCCCTACAACCACAAAAAGGAATGGAGTCATTAGCACTTATGGTTTTTAAATGGCACCCAGAATTATGTTGCACGAAGCACAATTTCACATCATTCTGGGTTCATTTGTGTGAAAACAAGGTCCAATAAGGCTGAAACGTTACAGGAAGGTAGAATCTATTGAGTTGTAAGTGATCTGAACGTTTCATGATGATAGCACTTTCCTAAGGGGGTCAAACCATGTCCCAAAGGTCACCGGATCTGGTGTCAATTTAAAGAAGTAGTCCAGTTACACATTTGTGGGCTTATAACTTGGCTTCTGAATGTCCTAGAGAGATCAGGTTTGTTTTAATGTACTCCAACCAACAGCCCCTACAACCACAAAAAGGAATGGAGTCATTAGCACTTATGGTTTGTAAATGGCACCCAGAATTAGGTTGCACGAAGCACAATTCCACATCATTCTGGGTCCATTTGTGTGAAAACAAGGTCCAATCAGGCTGAAACATTACAAGAAGGTAGAATCTATTGAGTTGTAAGTGATCTGAACGTTTCATGATGATCGCACATTCCTATAGGGGGTCAAACCATGTCCCAAAGGTCACCCGGCCTGGTGTCACTTTAAAGAAGTAGTCCAGTTACACCTTTGAGGGTTTATAACTTGGCTTCTGAATGTCCTAGAGAGATCAGGTTTGTTTTAGTGTACTCCAATCAACAGCCCCTACAACCTCCAAAAGGAATGGAGTCATTAGCACTTATGGTTTTTAAATGGCACCCAGAATTATGTTGCACGAAGCACAATTTCACATCATTCTGGGTTCATTTGTGTGAAAACAAGGTCCAATCAGGCTGAAACGTTACAGGAAGGTAGAATCTATTGAGTTGTAAGTGATCTGAACGTTTCATGATGATAGCACTTTCCTAAGGGGGTCAAACCATGTCCCAAAGGTCACTGGATCTGGTGTCAATTTAAAGAAGTAGTCCAGTTACACATTTGTGGGCTTATAACTTGGCTTCTGAATGTCCTAGAGAGATCAGGTTTGTTTTAGTGTACTCCAATCAACAGCCCCTACAACCACTAAAAGGAATGGAGTCATTAGCACTTATGGTTTGTAAATGGCACCCAGAATTATGTTGCACAAAGCACAATTTCACATCATTCTGGGTCCATTTGTGTGAAAACAAGGTCCATTCAGGCTGAAACGTTACAGGAAGGTAGAATCTATTGAGTTGTAAGTAATCTGAACGTTTCATGATGATCGCACATTCCTAAGGGGGTCAAACCATTTTCCAAAGGTCACCGGATCTGGTGTCAATTTAAAGAAGTAATCCAGTTACACATTTGTGGGCTTATAACTTGGCTTCTTAATGTCCTAGAGAGATCAGGTTTGTTTTAGTGTACTCCAATCAACAGCCCCTACAACCACAAAAAGGAATGGAGTCATTAGCACTTAAGGTTTGTAAATGGCACCCAGAATTATGTTGCACGAAGCACAATTTCACATCATTCTGGGTCCATTTGTGTGAAAACAAGGTCCAATCAGGCTGAAACGCTACAAGAAGGTAGAATCTATTGAGTTGTAAGTGATCTGAACGTTTCAAGATGATCGCACATTCCTATAGGGGTAAAACCATGTCCCAAAAGTCACTGGGCCTGGTGTCACTTTAAAGAAGTAGTCCAGTTACACCTTTGTGGGCTTATAACTTGGCTTCTGAATGTCCTAGAGAGGTTAGGTCTGTTTTAGTGTTCTCCAATCAACAGCCCCTACAACCACAAAAAGGAATGGAGTCATTAGCACTTATGGTTTGTAAATGGCACCCAGAATTATGTTGCACGAAGCACAATTTCACATCATTCTGGGTTCATTTGTGTGAAAACAAGGTCCAATCAGGGTTAAACGTTGCAGGAAGGTAGAATCTATTGAGTTGTAAGGGATCTGAACGTTTCATGATGATAGCACTTTCCTAAGGGGGTCAAACCATGTCCCAAAGGTCACCGGATCTGGTGTCAATTTAAAGAAGTAGTCAAGTTACACATTTGTGGGCTTATAACTTGGCTTCTAAATGTCCTAGAGAGATCAAGTTTGTTTTATTGTACTCCAAACAACAGCCCCTACAACCTCAAACAGGAATGGAGTTATTAGCACTTGTGGTTTTTAAATGGCACCCAGAATTATGTTGCACGAAGCACAATTTCACATCATTCTGGGTTCATTTGTGTGAAAACAAGGTCCAATCAGGCTGAAATGTTACAGGAAGGTAGAATCTATTGAGTTGTAAGTGATCTGACCGTTTCATGATGATAGCACTTTCCTAAGGGGGTCAAACCATGTCCCAAAGGTCACCGGGCCTGGTGTCTCTTTAAAGAAGTAGTCCAGTTACACATTTGTGGGCTTATAACTTGGCTTCTGAATGTCCTAGAGAGATCAGGTTTGTTTTAGTATACTCCAATCAACAGCCCCTACAACCACAAAAAGGAATGGAGTCATTAGCACTTATGGTTTTTTAATGGCACCCAGAATTATGTTGCACGAAGCACAATTTCATATCATTCTGGGTTCATTTGTGTGAAAACAAGGTCCAATCAGGCTGAAACGTTACAGGAAGGTAGAATCTATTGAGTTGTAAGTGATCTGAACGGTTCATCATGATATCACTTTCCTAAGGGGGTCAAACCATGTCCCAAAGGTCACCGGATCTGGTGTCAATTTAAAGAAGTAGTCCAGTTACACATTGGTGGGCTTATAACTTGGCTTCTGAATGTCCTAGAGAGATCATGTTTGTTTTAGTGTACTCCAATCAACAGCCCCTACAACCACAAAAAGGAATGGAGTCATTAGCACTTATGGTTTGTAAATGGCACCCAGAATTATGTTGCACGAAGCACAATTTCACATCATTCTGGGTCCATTTGTGTGAAAACAAGGTCCAATCAGGCTGAAACATTACAAGAAGGTAGAATCTATTGAGTTGTAAGTGATCTGAACGTTTCATGATGATAGCGCTTTCCTAAGGGGGTCAAACCATGTCCCAAAGGTCACCGGATCTGGTGTCAATTTAAAGAAGTAGTCCAGTTACACATTTGTGGGCTTATAACTTGGCTTCTGAATGTCCTAGAGAGATCAGGTTTGTTTTAATGTACTCCAACCAACAGCCCCTACAACCACAAAAAGGAATGGAGTCATTAGCACTTATGGTTTGTAAATGGCACCCAGAATTAGGTTGCACGAAGCACAATTCCACATCATTCTGGGTCCATTTGTGTGAAAACAAGGTCCAATCAGGCTGAAACATTACAAGAAGGTAGAATCTATTGAGTTGTAAGTGATCTGAACGTTTCATGATGATAGCACTTTCCTAAGGGGGTCAAACCATGTCCCAAAGGTCACCGGATCTGGTGTCAATTCAAAGAAGTAGTCCAGTTACATATTTGTGGGCTTATAACTTGGCTTCTGAATGTCCTAGAGAGATCAG
Source organism: Nothobranchius furzeri (assembly GCF_043380555.1). NCBI lineage: Eukaryota > Metazoa > Chordata > Actinopteri > Cyprinodontiformes > Nothobranchiidae > Nothobranchius > Nothobranchius furzeri. The sequence continues at coordinate 3,053,241 of NC_091741.1, forward strand.
GTTTGTTTTAGTGTACTCCAATCAACAGCCCCTACAACCTCCAAAAGGAATGGAGTCATTAGCACTTATGGTTTTTAAATGGCACCCAGAATTATGTTGCACGAAGCACAATTTCACATCATTCTGGGTCCATTTGTGTGAAAACAAGGTCCAATCAGGCTGAAACGCTACAAGAAGGTGGAACCTATTGAGTTGTAAGTGATCTGAACGTTTCAAGATGATCGCACATTCCTATAGGGGGTAAAACCATGTCCCAAAGGTCACCGGATCTGGTGTCAATTCAAAGAAGTAGTCCAGTTACATATTTGTGGGCTTATAACTTGGCTTCTGAATGTCCTAGAGAGATCAGGTTTGTTTTAATGTACTCCAATTAACAGCCCCTACAACCACAAAAAGGAATGGAGTCATTAGCACTTATGGTTTGTAAATGGCACCCAGAATTACGTTGCACAAAGCACAATTTCACATCATTCTGGGTTCATTTGTGTTAAAACAAGGTCAATTCAGGCTGAAACGCTACAAGAAGGTAGAATCTATTGAGTTGTAAGTGATCTGAACGTTTCATGATGATAGCGCTTTCCTAAGGGGGTCAAACCATGTCCCAAAGGTCACCGGATCTGGTGTCAATTTAAAGAAGTAGTCCAGTTACACATTTGTGGGCTTATAACTTGGCTTCTGAATGTCCTAGAGAGATCAGGTTTGTTTTAATGTACTCCAACCAACAGCCCCTACAACCACAAAAAGGAATGGAGTCATTAGCACTTATGGTTTGTAAATGGCACCCAGAATTAGGTTGCACGAAGCACAATTCCACATCATTCTGGGTCCATTTGTGTGAAAACAAGGTCCAATCAGGCTGAAACATTACAAGAAGGTAGAATCTATTGAGTTGTAAGTGATCTGAACGTTTCATGATGATCGCACATTCCTATAGGGGGTCAAACCATGTCCCAAAGGTCACCCGGCCTGGTGTCACTTTAAAGAAGTAGTCCAGTTACACCTTTGAGGGCTTATAACTTGGCTTCTGAATGTCCTAGAGAGATCAGGTTTGTTTTAGTGTACTCCAATCAACAGCCCCTACAACCTCCAAAAGGAATGGAGTCATTAGCACTTATGGTTTTTAAATGGCACCCAGAATTATGTTGCACGAAGCACAATTTCACATCATTCTGGGTTCATTTGTGTGAAAACAAGGTCCAATCAGGCTGAAACGTTACAGGAAGGTAGAATCTATTGAGTTGTAAGTGATCTGAACGTTTCATGATGATAGCACTTTCCTAAGGGGGTCAAACCATGTCCCAAAGGTCACTGGATCTGGTGTCAATTTAAAGAAGTAGTCCAGTTACACATTTGTGGGCTTATAACTTGGCTTCTGAATGTCCTAGAGAGATCAGGTTTGTTTTAGTGTACTCCAATCAACAGCCCCTACAACCACTAAAAGGAATGGAGTCATTAGCACTTATGGTTTGTAAATGGCACCCAGAATTATGTTGCACAAAGCACAATTTCACATCATTCTGGGTCCATTTGTGTGAAAACAAGGTCCATTCAGGCTGAAACGTTACAGGAAGGTAGAATCTATTGAGTTGTAAGTAATCTGAACGTTTCATGATGATCGCACATTCCTAAGGGGGTCAAACCATTTTCCAAAGGTCACCGGATCTGGTGTCAATTTAAAGAAGTAATCCAGTTACACATTTGTGGGCTTATAACTTGGCTTCTTAATGTCCTAGAGAGATCAGGTTTGTTTTAGTGTACTCCAATCAACAGCCCCTACAACCACAAAAAGGAATGGAGTCATTAGCACTTAAGGTTTGTAAATGGCACCCAGAATTATGTTGCACGAAGCACAATTTCACATCATTCTGGGTCCATTTGTGTGAAAACAAGGTCCAATCAGGCTGAAACGCTACAAGAAGGTAGAATCTATTGAGTTGTAAGTGATCTGAACGTTTCAAGATGATCGCACATTCCTATAGGGGTAAAACCATGTCCCAAAGGTCACCGGGCCTGGTGTCACTTTAAAGAAGTAGTCCAGTTACACCTTTGTGGGCTTATAACTTGGCTTCTGAATGTCCTAGAGAGGTTAGGTCTGTTTTAGTGTTCTCCAATCAACAGCCCCTACAACCACAAAAAGGAATGGAGTCATTAGCACTTATGGTTTGTAAATGGCACCCAGAATTATGTTGCACGAAGCACAATTTCACATCATTCTGGGTTCATTTGTGTGAAAACAAGGTCCAATCAGGGTTAAACGTTGCAGGAAGGTAGAATCTATTGAGTTGTAAGTGATCTGAACGTTTCATGATGATAGCGCTTTCCTAAGGGGGTCAAACCATGTCCCAAAGGTCACCGGATCTGGTGTCAATTTAAAGAAGTAGTCCAGTTACACATTTGTGGGCTTATAACTTGGCTTCTGAATGTCCTAGAGAGATCAGGTTTGTTTTAATGTACTCCAACCAACAGCCCCTACAACCACAAAAAGGAATGGAGTCATTAGCACTTATGGTTTGTAAATGGCACCCAGAATTATGTTGCACGAAGCACAATTTCACATCATTCTGGGTTCATTTGTGTGAAAACAAGGTCCAATCAGGGTTAAACGTTGCAGGAAGGTAGAATCTATTGAGTTGTAAGGGATCTGAACGTTTCATGATGATAGCACTTTCCTAAGGGGGTCAAACCATGTCCCAAAGGTCACCGGATCTGGTGTCAATTTAAAGAAGTAGTCAAGTTACACATTTGTGGGCTTATAACTTGGCTTCTAAATGTCCTAGAGAGATCAAGTTTGTTTTATTGTACTCCAAACAACAGCCCCTACAACCTCAAACAGGAATGGAGTTATTAGCACTTATGGTTTTTAAATGGCACCCAGAATTATGTTGCACGAAGCACAATTTCACATCATTCTGGGTTCATTTGTGTGAAAACAAGGTCCAATCAGGCTGAAATGTTACAGGAAGGTAGAATCTATTGAGTTGTAAGTGATCTGACCGTTTCATGATGATAGCACTTTCCTAAGGGGGTCAAACCATGTCCCAAAGGTCACCGGGCCTGGTGTCTCTTTAAAGAAGTAGTCCAGTTACACATTTGTGGGCTTATAACTTGGCTTCTGAATGTCCCTGAGAGATCAGGTTTGTTTTAGTATACTCCAATCAACAGCCCCTACAACCACAAAAAGGAATGGAGTCATTAGCACTTATGGTTTGTAAATGGCACCAGAATTAGGTTGCACGAAGCACAATTCCACATCATTCTGGGTCCATTTGTGTGAAAACAAGGTCCAATCAGGCTGAAACATTACAAGAAGGTAGAATCTATTGAGTTGTAAGTGATCTGAACGTTTCATGATGATCGCACATTCCTATAGGGGGTCAAACCATGTCCCAAAGGTCACCCGGCCTGGTGTCACTTTAAAGAAGTAGTCCAGTTACACCTTTGAGGGCTTATAACTTGGCTTCTGAATGTCCTAGAGAGATCAGGTTTGTTTTAGTGTACTCCAATCAACAGCCCCTACAACCTCCAAAAGGAATGGAGTCATTAGCACTTATGGTTTTTAAATGGCACCCAGAATTATGTTGCACGAAGCACAATTTCACATCATTCTGGGTCCATTTGTGTGAAAACAAGGTCCAATCAGGCTGAAACGCTACAAGAAGGTGGAACCTATTGAGTTGTAAGTGATCTGAACGTTTCAAGATGATCGCACATTCCTATAGGGGGTAAAACCATGTCCCAAAGGTCACCGGGCCTGGTGTCTCTTTAAAGAAGTAGTCCAGTTACACATTTGTGGGCTTATAACTTGGCTTCTGAATGTCCCTGAGAGATCAGGTTTGTTTTAGTATACTCCAATCAACAGCCCCTACAACCACAAAAAGGAATGGAGTCATTAGCACTTATGGTTTTTAAATGGCACCCAGAATTATGTTGCACGAAGCACAATTTCACATCATTCTGGGTTCATTTGTGTGAAAACAAGGTCCAATAAGGCTGAAACGTTACAGGAAGGTAGAATCTATTTAGTTGTAAGTGATCTGAACGTTTCATGATGATTGCACTTTCCTAAGGGGGTCAAACCATGTCCCAAAGGTCACCGGATCTGGTGTCAATTCAAAGAAGTAGTCCAGTTACATATTTGTGGGCTTATAACTTGGCTTCTGAATGTCCTAGAGAGATCAGGTTTGTTTTAGTGTACTCCAATCAACAGCCCCTACAACCTCCAAAAGGAATGGAGTCATTAGCACTTATGGTTTTTAAATGGCACCCAGAATTATGTTGCACGAAGCACAATTTCACATCATTCTGGGTCCATTTGTGTGAAAACAAGGTCCAATCAGGCTGAAACGCTACAAGAAGGTGGAACCTATTGAGTTGTAAGTGATCTGAACGTTTCAAGATGATCGCACATTCCTATAGGGGGTAAAACCATGTCCCAAAGGTCACCGGGCCTGGTGTCACTTTAAAGAAGTAGTCCAGTTACACATTTGTGGGCTTATAACTTGGCTTCTGAATGTCCTAGAGAGGTCAGGTTTGTTTTAGTGTACTCCAATCAACAGCCCCTACAACCACAAAAAGGAATGGAGACATTAGCACTTATGGTTTTTAAATGGCACCTAGAATTATGTTGCACGAAGCACAATTTCACATCATTCTGGGTTCATTTGTGTGAAAACAAGGACCAATCAGGCTGAAACGTTACAGGAAGGTAGAATCTATTGAGTTGTAAGTGATCTGAACGTTTCATGATGATAGCGCTTTCCTAAGGGGGTCAAACCATGTCCCAAAGGTCACCGGATCTGGTGTCAATTTAAAGAAGTAGTCCAGTTACACATTTGTGGGCTTATAACTTGGCTTCTGAATGTCCTAGAGAGATCAGGTTTGTTTTAATGTACTCCAACCAACAGCCCCTACAACCACAAAAAGGAATGGAGTCATTAGCACTTATGGTTTGTAAATGGCACCCAGAATTAGGTTGCACGAAGCACAATTCCACATCATTCTGGGTCCATTTGTGTGAAAACAAGGTCCAATCAGGCTGAAACATTACAAGAAGGTAGAATCTATTGAGTTGTAAGTGATCTGAACGTTTCATGATGATCGCACATTCCTATAGGGGGTCAAACCATGTCCCAAAGGTCACCCGGCCTGGTGTCACTTTAAAGAAGTAGTCCAGTTACACCTTTGAGGGCTTATAACTTGGCTTCTGAATGTCCTAGAGAGATCAGGATTGTTTTAGTGTACTCCAATCAACAGCCCCTACAACCTCCAAAAGGAATGGAGTCATTAGCACTTATGGTTTTTAAATGGCACCCAGAATTATGTTGCACGAAGCACAATTTCACATCATTCTGGGTTCATTTGTGTGAAAACAAGGTCCAATCAGGCTGAAACGTTACAGGGAGGTAGAATCTATTGAGTTGTAAGTGATCTGAACGTTTCATGATGATAGCACTTTCCTAAGGGGGTCAAACCATGTCCCAAAGGTCACTGGATCTGGTGTCAATTTAAAGAAGTAGTCCAGTTACACATTTGTGGGCTTATAACTTGGCTTCTGAATGTCCTAGAGAGATCAGGTTTGTTTTAGTGTACTCCAATCAACAGCCCCTACAACCACTAAAAGGAATGGAGTCATTAGCACTTATGGTTTGTAAATGGCACCCAGAATTATGTTGCACAAAGCACAATTTCACATCATTCTGGGTCCATTTGTGTGAAAACAAGGTCCATTCAGGCTGAAACGTTACAGGAAGGTAGAATCTATTGAGTTGTAAGTAATCTGAACGTTTCATGATGATCGCACATTCCTAAGGGGGTCAAACCATTTTCCAAAGGTCACCGGATCTGGTGTCAATTTAAAGAAGTAATCCAGTTACACATTTGTGGGCTTATAACTTGGCTTCTTAATGTCCTAGAGAGATCAGGTTTGTTTTAGTGTACTCCAATCAACAGCCCCTACAACCACAAAAAGGAATGGAGTCATTAGCACTTAAGGTTTGTAAATGGCACCCAGAATTATGTTGCACGAAGCACAATTTCACATCATTCTGGGTCCATTTGTGTGAAAACAAGGTCCAATCAGGCTGAAACGCTACAAGAAGGTAGAATCTATTGAGTTGTAAGTGATCTGAACGTTTCAAGATGATCGCACATTCCTATAGGGGTAAAACCATGTCCCAAAGGTCACCGGGCCTGGTGTCACTTTAAAGAAGTAGTCCAGTTACACCTTTGTGGGCTTATAACTTGGCTTCTGAATGTCCTAGAGAGGTTAGGTCTGTTTTAGTGTTCTCCAATCAACAGCCCCTACAACCACAAAAAGGAATGGAGTCATTAGCACTTATGGTTTGTAAATGGCACCCAGAATTATGTTGCACGAAGCACAATTTCACATCATTCTGGGTTCATTTGTGTGAAAACAAGGTCCAATCAGGGTTAAACGTTGCAGGAAGGTAGAATCTATTGAGTTGTAAGGGATCTGAACGTTTCATGATGATAGCACTTTCCTAAGGGGGTCAAACCATGTCCCAAAGGTCACCGGATCTGGTGTCAATTTAAAGAAGTAGTCAAGTTACACATTTGTGGGCTTATAACTTGGCTTCTAAATGTCCTAGAGAGATCAAGTTTGTTTTATTGTACTCCAAACAACAGCCCCTACAACCTCAAACAGGAATGGAGTTATTAGCACTTGTGGTTTTTAAATGGCACCCAGAATTATGTTGCACGAAGCACAATTTCACATCATTCTGGGTTCATTTGTGTGAAAACAAGGTCCAATCAGGCTGAAATGTTACAGGAAGGTAGAATCTATTGAGTTGTAAGTGATCTGACCGTTTCATGATGATAGCACTTTCCTAAGGGGGTCAAACCATGTCCCAAAGGTCACCGGGCCTGGTGTCTCTTTAAAGAAGTAGTCCAGTTACACATTTGTGGGCTTATAACTTGGCTTCTGAATGTCCTAGAGAGATCAGGTTTGTTTTAGTATACTCCAATCAACAGCCCCTACAACCACAAAAAGGAATGGAGTCATTAGCACTTATGGTTTTTTAATGGCACCCAGAATTATGTTGCACGAAGCACAATTTCATATCATTCTGGGTTCATTTGTGTGAAAACAAGGTCCAATCAGGCTGAAACGTTACAGGAAGGTAGAATCTATTGAGTTGTAAGTGATCTGAACGGTTCATCATGATATCACTTTCCTAAGGGGGTCAAACCATGTCCCAAAGGTCACCGGATCTGGTGTCAATTTAAAGAAGTAGTCCAGTTACACATTGGTGGGCTTATAACTTGGCTTCTGAATGTCCTAGAGAGATCATGTTTGTTTTAGTGTACTCCAATCAACAGCCCCTACAACCACAAAAAGGAATGGAGTCATTAGCACTTATGGTTTGTAAATGGCACCCAGAATTATGTTGCACGAAGCGCAATTTCACATCATTCTGGGTCCATTTGTGTGAAAACAAGGTCCAATCAGGCTGAAACGCTACAAGAAGGTAGAATCTATTGAGTTGTAAGTGATCTGAACGTTTCAAGATGATCGCACATTCCTATAGGGGGTAAAACCATGTCCCAAAGGTCACCGGGCCTGGTGTCACTTTAAAGATGTAGTCCAGTTACACCTTTGTGGGCTTATAACTTGGCTTCTGAATGTCCTAGAGAGGTTAGGTTTGTTTTAGTGTACTCCAATCAAAAGCCCCTACAACCACAAAAAGGAATGGAGTCATTAGCACTTATGGTTTGTAAATGGCACCCAGAATTATGTTGCACAAAGCACAATTTCACATCATTCTGGGTTCATTTGTGTGAAAACAAGGTCCAATCAGGCTGAAACGTTACAGGAAGGTAGAATCTATTGAGTTGTAAGTGATCTGAACGTTTCATGATGATAGCACTTTGCTAAGGGGGTCAAACCATGTCCCAAAGGTCACCGGATCTGGTGTCACTTTAAAGAAGTAGTCCAGTTACACATTTATAACTTGGCTTCTGAATGTCCCAGAGAGGTCAGGTTTGTTTTAGGGTACTCCAATCAACAGCCCCTACAACCACAAAAAGGAATGGAGTCATTAGCACTTATGGTTTTTAAATGGCACCCAGAATTATGTTGCACAAAGCACAATTTCACATCATTAAGGGTTCATTTGTGTGAAAACAAGGTCCAATCAGGCTGAAACGTTACAGGAAGGTAGAATCTATTGAGTTGTAAGTGATCTGAACGTTTCATGATGATAGCGCTTTCCTAAGGGGGTCAAACCATGTCCCAAAGGTCACCGGATCTGGTGTCAATTTAAAGAAGTAGTCCAGTTACACATTTGTGGGCTTATAACTTGGCTTCTGAATGTCCTAGAGAGATCAGGTTTGTTTTAATGTACTCCAACCAACAGCCCCTACAACCACAAAAAGGAATGGAGTCATTAGCACTTATGGTTTGTAAATGGCACCCAGAATTATGTTGCACGAAGCACAATTTCACATCATTCTGGGTTCATTTGTGTGAAAACAAGGTCCAATCAGGGTTAAACGTTGCAGGAAGGTAGAATCTATTGAGTTGTAAGGGATCTGAACGTTTCATGATGATAGCACTTTCCTAAGGGGGTCAAACCATGTCCCAAAGGTCACCGGATCTGGTGTCAATTTAAAGAAGTAGTCAAGTTACACATTTGTGGGCTTATAACTTGGCTTCTAAATGTCCTAGAGAGATCAAGTTTGTTTTATTGTACTCCAAACAACAGCCCCTACAACCTCAAACAGGAATGGAGTTATTAGCACTTATGGTTTTTAAATGGCACCCAGAATTATGTTGCACGAAGCACAATTTCACATCATTCTGGGTTCATTTGTGTGAAAACAAGGTCCAATCAGGCTGAAATGTTACAGGAAGGTAGAATCTATTGAGTTGTAAGTGATCTGACCGTTTCATGATGATAGCACTTTCCTAAGGGGGTCAAACCATGTCCCAAAGGTCACCGGGCCTGGTGTCTCTTTAAAGAAGTAGTCCAGTTACACATTTGTGGGCTTATAACTTGGCTTCTGAATGTCCCTGAGAGATCAGGTTTGTTTTAGTATACTCCAATCAACAGCCCCTACAACCACAAAAAGGAATGGAGTCATTAGCACTTATGGTTTGTAAATGGCACCAGAATTAGGTTGCACGAAGCACAATTCCACATCATTCTGGGTCCATTTGTGTGAAAACAAGGTCCAATCAGGCTGAAACATTACAAGAAGGTAGAATCTATTGAGTTGTAAGTGATCTGAACGTTTCATGATGATCGCACATTCCTATAGGGGGTCAAACCATGTCCCAAAGGTCACCCGGCCTGGTGTCACTTTAAAGAAGTAGTCCAGTTACACCTTTGAGGGCTTATAACTTGGCTTCTGAATGTCCTAGAGAGATCAGGTTTGTTTTAGTGTACTCCAATCAACAGCCCCTACAACCTCCAAAAGGAATGGAGTCATTAGCACTTATGGTTTTTAAATGGCACCCAGAATTATGTTGCACGAAGCACAATTTCACATCATTCTGGGTCCATTTGTGTGAAAACAAGGTCCAATCAGGCTGAAACGCTACAAGAAGGTGGAACCTATTGAGTTGTAAGTGATCTGAACGTTTCAAGATGATCGCACATTCCTATAGGGGGTAAAACCATGTCCCAAAGGTCACCGGGCCTGGTGTCTCTTTAAAGAAGTAGTCCAGTTACACATTTGTGGGCTTATAACTTGGCTTCTGAATGTCCCTGAGAGATCAGGTTTGTTTTAGTATACTCCAATCAACAGCCCCTACAACCACAAAAAGGAATGGAGTCATTAGCACTTATGGTTTTTAAATGGCACCCAGAATTATGTTGCACGAAGCACAATTTCACATCATTCTGGGTTCATTTGTGTGAAAACAAGGTCCAATAAGGCTGAAACGTTACAGGAAGGTAGAATCTATTGAGTTGTAAGTGATCTGAACGTTTCATGATGATAGCACTTTCCTAAGGGGGTCAAACCATGTCCCAAAGGTCACCGGATCTGGTGTCAATTCAAAGAAGTAGTCCAGTTACATATTTGTGGGCTTATAACTTGGCTTCTGAATGTCCTAGAGAGATCAGGTTTGTTTTAATGTACTCCAATTAACAGCCCCTACAACCACAAAAAGGAATGGAGTCATTAGCACTTATGGTTTGTAAATGGCACCCAGAATTACGTTGCACAAAGCACAATTTCACATCATTCTGGGTTCATTTGTGTTAAAACAAGGTCAATTCAGGCTGAAACGCTACAAGAAGGTAGAATCTATTGAGTTGTAAGTGATCTGAACGTTTCATGATGATAGCGCTTTCCTAAGGGGGTCAAACCATGTCCCAAAGGTCACCGGATCTGGTGTCAATTTAAAGAAGTAGTCCAGTTACACATTTGTGGGCTTATAACTTGGCTTCTGAATGTCCTAGAGAGATCAGGTTTGTTTTAATGTACACCAACCAACAGCCCCTACAACCACAAAAAGGAATGGAGTCATTAGCACTTATGGTTTGTAAATGGCACCCAGAATTAGGTTGCACGAAGCACAATTCCACATCATTCTGGGTCCATTTGTGTGAAAACAAGGTCCAATCAGGCTGAAACATTACAAGAAGGTAGAATCTATTGAGTTGTAAGTGATCTGAACGTTTCATGATGATCGCACATTCCTATAGGGGGTCAAACCATGTCCCAAAGGTCACCCGGCCTGGTGTCACTTTAAAGAAGTAGTCCAGTTACACCTTTGAGGGCTTATAACTTGGCTTCTGAATGTCCTAGAGAGATCAGGTTTGTTTTAGTGTACTCCAATCAACAGCCCCTACAACCTCCAAAAGGAATGGAGTCATTAGCACTTATGGTTTTTAAATGGCACCCAGAATTATGTTGCACGAAGCACAATTTCACATCATTCTGGGTTCATTTGTGTGAAAACAAGGTCCAATCAGGCTGAAACGTTACAGGAAGGTAGAATCTATTGAGTTGTAAGTGATCTGAACGTTTCATGATGATAGCACTTTCCTAAGGGGGTCAAACCATGTCCCAAAGGTCACTGGATCTGGTGTCAATTTAAAGAAGTAGTCCAGTTAAACATTTGTGGGCTTATAACTTGGCTTCTGAATGTCCTAGAGAGATCAGGTTTGTTTTAGTGTACTCCAATCAACAGCCCCTACAACCACAAAAAGGAATGGAGTCATTAGCACTTATGGTTTGTAAATGGCACCCAGAATTATGTTGCACAAAGCACAATTTCACATCATTCTGGGTCCATTTGTGTGAAAACAAGGTCCATTCAGGCTGAAACGTTACAGGAAGGTAGAATCTATTGAGTTGTAAGTAATCTGAACGTTTCATGATGATCGCACATTCCTAAGGGGGTCAAACCATTTTCCAAAGGTCACCGGATCTGGTGTCAATTTAAAGAAGTAATCCAGTTACACATTTGTGGGCTTATAACTTGGCTTCTTAATGTCCTAGAGAGATCAAGTTTGTTTTAGTGTACTCCAATCAACAGCCCCTACAACCACAAAAAGGAATGGAGTCATTAGCACTTAAGGTTTGTAAATGGCACCCAGAATTATGTTGCACGAAGCACAATTTCACATCATTCTGGGTCCATTTGTGTGAAAACAAGGTCCAATCAGGCTGAAACGCTACAAGAAGGTAGAATCTATTGAGTTGTAAGTGATCTGAACGTTTCAAGATGATCGCACATTCCTATAGGGGTAAAACCATGTCCCAAAGGTCACCGGGCCTGGTGTCACTTTGAAGAAGTAGTCCAGTTACACCTTTGTGGGCTTATAACTTGGCTTCTGAATGTCCTAGAGAGGTTAGGTTTGTTTTAGTGTTCTCCAATCAACAGCCCCTACAACCACAAAAAGGAATGGAGTCATTAGCACTTATGGTTTTTAAATGGCACCCAGAATTATGTTGCACGAAGCACAATTTCACATCATTCTGGGTTCATTTGTGTGAAAACAAGGTCCAATCAGGGTTAAACGTTGCAGGAAGGTAGAATCTATTGAGTTGTAAGGGATCTGAACGTTTCATGATGATAGCACTTTCCTAAGGGGGTCAAACCATGTCCCAAAGGTCACCGGATCTGGTGTCAATTTAAAGAAGTAGTCAAGTTACACATTTGTGGGCTTATAACTTGGCTTCTAAATGTCCTAGAGAGATCAAGTTTGTTTTATTGTACTCCAAACAACAGCCCCTACAACCTCAAACAGGAATGGAGTTATTAGCACTTATGGTTTTTAAATGGCACCCAGAATTATGTTGCACGAAGCACAATTTCACATCATTCTGGGTTCATTTGTGTGAAAACAAGGTCCAATCAGGCTGAAATGTTACAGGAAGGTAGAATCTATTGAGTTGTAAGTGATCTGACCGTTTCATGATGATAGCACTTTCCTAAGGGGGTCAAACCATGTCCCAAAGGTCACCGGGCCTGGTGTCTCTTTAAAGAAGTAGTCCAGTTACACATTTGTGGGCTTATAACTTGGCTTCTGAATGTCCTAGAGAGATCAGGTTTGTTTTAGTATACTCCAATCAACAGCCCCTACAACCACAAAAAGGAATGGAGTCATTAGCACTTATGGTTTTTTAATGGCACCCAGAATTATGTTGCACGAAGCACAATTTCATATCATTCTGGGTTCATTTGTGTGAAAACAAGGTCCAATCAGGCTGAAACGTTACAGGAAGGTAGAATCTATTGAGTTGTAAGTGATCTGAACGGTTCATCATGATATCACTTTCCTAAGGGGGTCAAACCATGTCCCAAAGGTCACCGGATCTGGTGTCAATTTAAAGAAGTAGTCCAGTTACACATTGGTGGGCTTATAACTTGGCTTCTGAATGTCCTAGAGAGATCATGTTTGTTTTAGTGTACTCCAATCAACAGCCCCTACAACCACAAAAAGGAATGGAGTCATTAGCACTTATGGTTTGTAAATGGCACCCAGAATTATGTTGCACGAAGCACAATTTCACATCATTCTGGGTCCATTTGTGTGAAAACAAGGTCCAATCAGGCTGAAACGCTACAAGAAGGTAGAATCTATTGAGTTGTAAGTGATCTGAACGTTTCAAGATGATCGCACATTCCTATAGGGGGTAAAACCATGTCCCAAAGGTCACCGGGCCTGGTGTCACTTTAAAGATGTAGTCCAGTTACACCTTTGTGGGCTTATAACTTGGCTTCTGAATGTCCTAGAGAGGTTAGGTTTGTTTTAGTGTACTCCAATCAAAAGCCCCTACAACCACAAAAAGGAATGGAGTCATTAGCACTTATGGTTTGTAAATGGCACCCAGAATTATGTTGCACAAAGCACAATTTCACATCATTCTGGGTTCATTTGTGTGAAAACAAGGTCCAATCAGGCTGAAACGTTACAGGAAGGTAGAATCTATTGAGTTGTAAGTGATCTGAACGTTTCATGATGATAGCACTTTCCTAAGGGGGTCAAACCATGTCCCAAAGGTCACCGGATCTGGTGTCACTTTAAAGAAGTAGTCCAGTTACACATTTATAACTTGGCTTCTGAATGTCCCAGAGAGGTCAGGTTTGTTTTAGGGTACTCCAATCAACAGCCCCTACAACCACAAAAAGGAATGGAGTCATTAGCACTTATGGTTTTTAAATGGCACCCAGAATTATGTTGCACGAAGCACAATTTCACATCATTCTGGGTTCATTTGTGTGAAAACAAGGTCCAATCAGGCTGAAACGTTACAGGAAGGTAGAATCTATTGAGTTGTAAGTGATCTGAACGTTTCATGATGATAGCACTTTCCTGAGGGGGTCAAACCATGTCCCAAAAGTCACCGGATCTGGTGTCAATTTAAAGAAGTAGTCCAGTTACACATTTGTGGCCTTATAACTTGGCTTCTGAATGTCCTAGAGAGATCAGGGTTGTTTTAATGTACTCCAATCAACAGCCCCTACAACAACAAAAAGGAATGGAGTCATTAGCACTTATGGTTTGTAAATGGCACCCAGAATTATGTTGCACGAAGCACAATTTCACATCATTCTGGGTTCATTTGTGTGAAAACAAGGCCCAATCAGGCTGAAATGTTACAGGAAGGTAGAATCTACTGAGTTGTAAGTGATCTGAACGTTTCATGATGATAGCACTTTCCTAAGGGGGTCAAACCATGTCCCAAAGGTCACCTGGATCTGGTGTCAATTTAAAGAAGTAGTCCAGTTACACATTTGTGGGCTTATAACTTGGCTTCTGAATGTCCTAGAGAGATCAGGTTTGTTTTAGTGTACTCCAATCAACAGCCCCTACAACCACAAAAAGGAATGGAGTCATTAGCACTTATGGTTTGTAAATGGCACCCAGAATTATGTTGCACGAAGCACAATTTCACATCATTCTGGGTCCATTTGTGTGAAAACAAGGTCCAATCAGGCTGAAACGCTACAAGAAGGTAGAATCTATTGAGTTGTAGGTGATCTGAACGTTTCAAGATGATCGCACATTCTTATAGGGGGTAAAACCATGTCCCAAAGGTCACCGGATCTGGTGTCAATTTAAAGAAGTAATCCAGTTACACATTTGTGGGCTTATAACTTGGCTTCTTAATGTCCTAGAGAGATCAGGTTTGTTTTAGTGTACTCCAATCAACAGCCCCTACAACCACAAAAAGGAATGGAGTCATTAGCACTTATGGTTTGTAAATGGCACCGAGAATTATGTTGCACGAACACAATTTCACATCATTCTGGGTCCATTTGTGTGAAAACAAGGTCCAATCAGGCTGAAACGTTACAGGAAGGTAGAATCTATTGAGTTGTAAGTGATCTGAACGTTTCATGATGATAGCACTTTCCTAAGGGGGTCAAACCATGTCCCAAAGGTCACCGGATCTGGTGTCAATTTAAAGAAGTAGTCCAGTTACACATTTGTGGGCTTATAACTTGGCTTCTGAATGTCCTAGAGCGATCAGGTTTGTTTTGGTGTACTCCAATCAACAGCCCCTACAACCACAAAAAGGAATGGAGACATTAGCACTTATGGATTTAAATGGCACCCAGAATTATGTTGCACGAAGCACAATTTCACATCATTCTGGGTCCATTTGTGTGAAAACAAGGTCCAATCAGGCTGAAACGTTACAGGAAGGTAGAATCTACTGAGTTGTAAGTGATCTGAACGTTTCATGATGATAGCACTTTCCTAAGGGGGTCAAACCATGTCCCAAAGATCACCGGATCTGGTGTCAATTTTAAAGAAGTAGTCCAGTTACACATTTGTGGGCTTATAACTTGGCTTCTGAATGTCCTAGAGAGATCAGGTTTGTTTTAGTGTACTCCAATCAACAGCCCCTACAACCACAAAAAGGAATGGAGTCATTAGCCCTTATGGTTTTTAAATGGCACCCAGAATTATGTTGCACGAAGCACAATTTCACATCATTCTGGGTTCATTTGTGTGAAAACAAGGTCCAATCAGGCTGAAACGCTACAAGAAGGTAGAATCTATTGAGTTGTAAGTGATCTGAACGTTTCAAGATGATCGCACATTCCTATAGGGGGTAAAACCATGTCCCAAAGGTCACCGGGCCTGGTGTCACTTTAAAGATGTAGTCCAGTTACACCTTTGTGGGCTTATAACTTGGCTTCTAAATGTCCTAGAGAGGTTAGGTTTGTTTTAGTGTACTCCAATCAAAAGCCCCTACAACCACAAACAGGAATGGAGTCATTAGCACTTATGGTTTGTAAATGGCACCCAGAATTATGTTGCACGAAGCACAATTTCACATCATTCTGGGTTCATTTGTGTGAAAACAAGGTCCAATCAGGCTGAAACTTTACAGGAAGGTAGAATCTATTGAGTTGTAAGTGATCTGAACGTTTCATGATGATAGCACTTTCCTAAGGGGGTCAAACCATGTCCCAAAGGTCACCGGATCTGGTGTCAATTTAAAGAAGTAGTCCAGTCACACATTTGTGGGCTTATAACGTGGCTTCTGAATGTCCTAGAGAGATCAGGTTTGTTTTAATATACTCCAATCAACAGCCCCTACAACCACAAAAAGGAATGGAGTCATTAGCACTTATGGTTTTTAAATGGCACCCAGAATTATGTTGCACGAAGCACAATTTCACATCATTCTGGGTTCATTTGTGTGAAAACAAGGTCCAATCAGGCTGAAACGTTACAGGAAGGTAGAATCTATTGAGTTGTAAGTGATCTGAACGTTTAATGATGATAGCACTTTCCTAGGGGATCAAACCATGTCCCAAAGGTCACCGGATCCGGTGTCAATTTAAAGAAGTAGTCCAGTTACACATTTGTGGGCTTATAACTTGGCTTCTGAATGTCCTAGAGAGATCAGGTTTGTTTTAGTATACTCCAATCAACAGCCCCTACAACCACATAAAGGAATGGAGTCATTAGCACTTATGGTTTTTAAATGGCACCCAGAATTATGTTGCACGAAGCACAATTTCACATCATTCTGGGTTCATTTGTGTGAAAACAAGGTCCAATCAGGCTGAAACGTTACAGAAAGGTAGAATCTATTGAGTTGTAAGTGATCTGAACGTTTCATGATGATATCACTTTCCTAAGGGGGTCAAACCATGTCCCAAAAGTCACCGGATCTGGTGTCAATTTAAAGAAGTAGTCCAGTTACACATTTGTGGGCTTATAACTTGGCTTCTGAATGTCCTAGAGAGATCAGGTTTGTTTTAATGTACTCCAATCAACAGCCCCTACAACCACAAAAAGGAATGGAGTCATTAGCACTTATGGTTTTTAAATGGCACCCAGAATTATGTTGCACGAAGCACAAT
Source organism: Nothobranchius furzeri (assembly GCF_043380555.1). Taxonomy (NCBI): domain Eukaryota; kingdom Metazoa; phylum Chordata; class Actinopteri; order Cyprinodontiformes; family Nothobranchiidae; genus Nothobranchius; species Nothobranchius furzeri. The sequence continues at coordinate 3,070,051 of NC_091741.1, forward strand.
TTCACATCATTCTGGGTTCATTTGTGTGAAAACAAGGCCCAATCAGGCTGAAACGTTACAGGAAGGTAGAATCTACTGAGTTGTAAGTGATCTGAACGTTTCATGATGATAGCACTTTCCTAAGGGGGTCAAACCATGTCCCAAAGGTCACCGGATCTGGTGTCAATTCAAAGAAGTAGTCCAGTTACACCTTTGTGGGCTTATAACTTGGCTTCTGAATGTCCTAGAGAGATCAGGTTTGTTTTAATGTACTCCAATCAACAGTCCCTACAACCACAAAAAGGAATGGTGTCATTAGCACTTATGGTTTGTAAATGGCACCCAGAATTTTGTTGCACGAAGCACAATTTCACATCATTCTGGGTCCATTTGTGTGAAAACAAGGTCCAATCAGGCTGAAACGTTTCAGGAAGGTAGAATCTAATGACTTGTAAAAGATCTGAACGTTTCATGATGATAGCACTTTCCTAAGGGGGTCAAACCATGTCCCAAAGATCACCGGATCTGGTGTCAATTTTAAAGAAGTAGTCCAGTTACACATTTGTGGGCTTATAACTTGGCTTCTGAATGTCCTAGAGAGATCAGGTATTTTTTAATGTACTCCAATCAACAGCCCCTACAATCACAAAAAGGAATGGAGTCATTAGCACTTATGGTTTGTAAATGGCACCCAGAATTATGTTGCACGAAGCACAATTTCACATCATTCTGGGTTCATTTGTGTGAAAACAAGGTCCAATCAGGCTGAAACGTTACAGGAAGGTAGAATCTACTGAGTTGTAAGTGATCTGAACGTTTCATGATGATAGCACTTTCCTAAGGGGGTCAAACCATGTCCCAAAGGTCACCGGATCTGGTGTCAATTTAAAGTAGTCCAGTTACACATTTGTGGGCTTATAACTTGGCTTCTGAATGTCCTAGAGAGATCAGGTTTGTTTTAGTGTACTCCAATCAACAGCCCCTACAACAACAAAAAGGAATGGAGTCATTAGCCCTTATGGTTTTTAAATGGCACCCAGAATTATGTTGCACGAAGCACAATTTCACATCATTCTGGGTTCATTTGTGTGAAAACAAGGTCCAATCAGGCTGAAACGCTACAAGAAGGTAGAATCTATTGAGTTGTAAGTGATCTGAACGTTTCATGATGATAGCACTTTCCTAAGGGGGTCAAACCATGTACCAAAGGTCACCGGATCTGGTGTCAATTTAAAGAAGTAGTCCAGTTACACATTTGTGGGCTTATAACGTGGCTTCTGAATGTCCTAGAGAGATCAGGTTTGTTTTAATATACTCCAATCAACAGCCCCTACAACCACAAAAAGGAATGGAGTCATTAGCACTTATGGTTTTCAAATGGCACCCAGAATTATGTTGCACGAAGCACAATTTCACATCATTCTGGGTTCATTTGTGTGAAAACAAGGTCCAATCAGGTTGAAACGTTACAGGAAGGTAGAATCTATCGAGTTGTAAGTGATCTGAACGTTTCATGATGATAGCACTTTCCTTGGGGATCAAACCATGTCCCAAAGGTCACCGGATCTGGTGTCAATTTAAAGAAGTAGTCCAGTTACACATTTGTGGGCTTATAACTTGGCTTCTGAATGTCCTAGAGAGATCAGGTTTGTTTTAGTGTACTCCAATCAGCAGCCCCTACAACCACAAAAAGGAAAGGAGTCATTAGCACTTATGGTTTGTAAATGGCACCCAGAATTATGTTGCACGAAGCACAATTTCACATCATTCTGGGTTCATTTGTGTGAAAACAAGGTCCAATCAGGCTGAAACGCTACAAGAAGGTAGAATCTATTGAGTTGTAAGTGATCTGAACGTTTCATGATGATAGCACTTTCCTAAGGGAGTCAAACCATGTCCCAAAGGTCACCGGATCTGGTGTCAATTCAAAGAAGTAGTCCAGTTACACATTTGTGGGCTTATAACTTGGCTTCTGAATGTCCTAGAGAGATCAGGTTTGTTTTAATGTACTCCAATCAACAGCCCCTACAACCACAAAAAGGAATGGTGTCATTAGCACTTATGGTTTGTAAATGGCACCCAGAATTTTGTTGCACGAAGCACAATTTCACATCATTCTGGGTTCATTTGTGTGAAAACAAGGTCCAATCAGGCTGAAACGCTACAAGAAGGTAGAATCTATTGAGTTGTAAGTGATCTGAACGTTTCATGATGATAGCACTTTCCTAAGGGGGTCAAACCATGTCCCAAAAGTCACCGGATCTGGTGTCAATTTAAAGAAGTAGTCCAGTTACACCTTTGTGGGCTTATAACTTGGCTTCTAAATGCCCTAGAGAGGTTAGGTTTGTTTTAGTGTACTCCAATCAAAAGCCCCTACAACCACAAAAAGGAATGGAGTCATTAGAACTTATGGTTTGTAAATGGCACCCAGAATTATGTTGCACGAAGCACAATTTCACATCATTCTGGGTTCATTTGTGTGAAAACAAGGTCCAATCAGGCTGAAACGTTACAGGAAGGTAGAATCTATTGAGTTGTAAGTGATCTGAACGTTTCATGATGATAGCACTTTCCTAAGGGGGTCAAACCATGTCCCAAAGGTCACCGGATCTGGTGTCAATTTTAAAGTAGTCCAGTTACACATTTGTGGGCTTATAACTTGGCTTCTGAATGTCCTAGAGAGATCAGGTATTTTTTAATGTACTCCAATCAACAGCCCCTACAACCACAAAAAGGAATGGAGTCATTAGCACTTATGGTTTGTAAATGGCACCCAGAATTATGTTGCACGAAGCACAATTTCACATCATTCTGGGTTCATTTGTGTGAAAACAAGGTCCAATCAGGCTGAAACGTTACAGGAAGGTAGAATCTACTGAGTTGTAAGTGATCTGAACGTTTCATGATGATAGCACTTTCCTAAGGGGGTCAAACCATGTCCCAAAGGTCACCGGATCTGGTGTCAATTTAAAGTAGTCCAGTTACACATTTGTGGGCTTATAACTTGGCTTCTGAATGTCCTAGAGAGATCAGGTTTGTTTTAGTGTACTCCAATCAACAGCCCCTACAACAACAAAAAGGAATGGAGTCATTAGCCCTTATGGTTTTTAAATGGCACCCAGAATTATGTTGCACGAAGCACAATTTCACATCATTCTGGGTTCATTTGTGTGAAAACAAGGTCCAATCAGGCTGAAACGCTACAAGAAGGTAGAATCTATTGAGTTGTAAGTGATCTGAACGTTTCATGATGATAGCACTTTCCTAAGGGGGTCAAACCATGTACCAAAGGTCACCGGATCTGGTGTCAATTTAAAGAAGTAGTCCAGTTACACATTTGTGGGCTTATAACGTGGCTTCTGAATGTCCTAGAGAGATCAGGTTTGTTTTAATATACTCCAATCAACAGCCCCTACAACCACAAAAAGGAATGGAGTCATTAGCACTTATGGTTTTCAAATGGCACCCAGAATTATGTTGCACGAAGCACAATTTCACATCATTCTGGGTTCATTTGTGTGAAAACAAGGTCCAATCAGGTTGAAACGTTACAGGAAGGTAGAATCTATCGAGTTGTAAGTGATCTGAACGTTTCATGATGATAGCACTTTCCTTGGGGATCAAACCATGTCCCAAAGGTCACCGGATCTGGTGTCAATTTAAAGAAGTAGTCCAGTTACACATTTGTGGGCTTATAACTTGGCTTCTGAATGTCCTAGAGAGATCAGGTTTGTTTTAGTGTACTCCAATCAGCAGCCCCTACAACCACAAAAAGGAATGGAGTCATTAGCACTTATGGTTTGTAAATGGCACCCAGAATTATGTTGCACGAAGCACAATTTCACATCATTCTGAGTTCATTTGTGTGAAAACAAGGTCCAATCAGGCTGAAACGTTACAGGAAGGTAGAATCTATTGAGTTGTAAGTTATCTGAACGTTTCATGATGATAGCACTTTCCTAAGGGGGTCAAACCATGTCCCAAAGGTCACCGGGCCTGGTGTCACTTTAAAGATGTAGTCCAGTTACACCTTTGTGGGCTTATAACTTGGCTTCTAAATGCCCTAGAGAGGTTAGGTTTGTTTTAGTGTACTCCAATCAAAAGCCCCTACAACCACAAAAAGGAATGGAGTCATTAGAACTTATGGTTTGTAAATGGCACCCAGAATTATGTTGCACGAAGCACAATTTCACATCATTCTGGGTTCATTTGTGTGAAAACAAGGTCCAATCAGGCTGAAACGTTACAGGAAGGTAGAATCTATTGAGTTGTAAGTGATCTGAACGTTTCATGATGATAGCACTTTCCTAAGGGGGTCAAACCATGTCCCAAAGGTCACCGGATCTGGTGTCAATTTAAAGAAGTAGTCCAGTTACACATTTGTGGGCTTATAACTTGGCTTCTGAATGTCCAAGAGAGATCAGGTTTGTTTTAATGTACTCCAATCAACAGCCCCTACAACCACAAAAAGGAATGGAGTCATTAGCACTTATGGTTTGTAAATGGCACCCAGAATTATGTTGCACGAAGCACAATTTCACATCATTCTGGGTTCATTTGTGTGAAAACAAGGTCCAATCAGGCTGAAACGCTACAAGAAGGTAGAATCTATTGAGTTGTAAGTGATCTGAACGTTTCATGATGATAGCACTTTCCTAAGGGGGTCAAACCATGTCCCAAAGGTCACCGGATCTGGTGTCAATTCAAAGAAGTAGTCCAGTTACACCTTTGTGGGCTTATAACTTGGCTTCTGAATGTCCTAGAGAGATCAGGTTTGTTTTAATGTACTCCAATCAACAGCCCCTACAACCACAAAAAGGAATGGTGTCATTAGCACTTATGGTTTGTAAATGGCACCCAGAATTTTGTTGCACGAAGCACAATTTCACATCATTCTGGGTTCATTTGTGTGAAAACAAGGTCCAATCAGGCTGAAACGTTACAGGAAGGTAGAATCTATTGAGTTGTAAGTGATCTGAACGTTTCATGATGATAGCACTTTCCTAAGGGGGTCAAACCATGTCCCAAAAGTCACCGGATCTGGTGTCAATTTAAAGAAGTAGTCCAGTTACACATTTGTGGGCTTATAACTTGGCTCCTGAATGTCCTAGAGAGATCAGGTTTGTTTTAATGTACTCCAATCAACAGCCCCTACAACCACAAAAAGGAATGGAGTCATTAGCACTTATGGTTTGTAAATGGCACCCAGAATGATGTTGCACGAAGCACAATTTCACATCATTCTGGGTTCATTTGTGTGAAAACAAGGCCCAATCAGGCTGAAACGTTACAGGAAGGTAGAATCTACTGAGTTGTAAGTGATCTGAACATTTCATGATGATAGCACTTTCCTACGGGGGTCAAACCATGTCCCAAAGGTCACCGGATCTGGTGTCATTTTAAAGAAGTAGTCCAGTTACACATTTGTGGGCTTATAACTTGGCTTCTGAATGTCCTAGAGAGATCAGGTTTGTTTTAGTGTACTCCAATCAACAGCCCCTACAACCACAAAAAGGAATGGAGTCATTAGCACTTATGATTTGTAAATGGCACCCAGAATTATGTTGCACGAAGCACAATTTCACATCATTCTGGGTCCATTTGTGTGAAAACAAGGTCCAATCAGGCTGAAACGCTACAAGAAGGTAGAATCTATTGAGTTGTAAGTGATCTGAACGTTTCAAGATGATCGCAGATTCCTATAGGGGGTAAAACCATGTCCCAAAAGTCACCGGATCTGGTGTCAATTTAAAGAAGTAGTCCAGTTAAACATTTGTGGGCTTATAACTTGGCTTCTGAATGTCCTAGAGAGATCAGGTTTGTTTTAGTGTACTCCAATCAACAGCCCCTACAACCACAAAAAGGAATGGAGTCATTAGCACTTATGATTTGTAAATGGCACCCAGAATTATGTTGCACGAAGCACAATTTCACATCATTCTGGGTCCATTTGTGTGAAAACAAGGTCCAATCAGGCTGAAACGCTACAAGAAGGTAGAATCTATTGAGTTGTAAGTGATCTGAACGTTTCAAGATGATCGCAGATTCCTATAGGGGGTAAAACCATGTCCCAAAGGTCACCGGATCTGGTGTCAATTTAAAGAAGTAATCCAGTTACACATTTGTGGGCTTATAACTTGGCTTCTTAATGTCCTAGAGAGATCAGGTTTGTTTTAGTGTACTCCAAACAACAGCCCCTACAACCACAAAAAGGAATGGAGTCATTAGCACTTATGGTTTGTAAATGGCACCCAGAATTATGTTGCACGAAGCACAATTTCACATCATTCTGGGTCCATTTGTGTGAAAACAAGGTCCAATCAGGCTGAAACGTTACAGGAAGGTAGAATCTATTGAGTTGTAAGTGATCTGAACGTTTCATGATGATAGCACTTTCCTAAGGGGGTCAAACCATGTCCCAAAGGTCACCGGATCTTGTGTCAATTTAAAGAAGTAGTCCAGTTACACATTTGTGGGCTTATAACTTGGCTTCTGAATGTCCTAGAGCGATCAGGTTTGTTTTAGTGTACTCCAATCAACAGCCCCTACAACCTCAAAAAGGAATGGAGACATTAGCACTTATGGTTTTTAAATGGCACCCAGAATTATGTTGCACGAAGCACAATTTCACATCATTCTGGGTCCATTTGTGTGAAAACAAGGTCCAATCAGGCTGAAACGTTACAGGAAGGTAGAATCTACTGAGTTGTAAGTGATCTGAACGTTTCATGATGATAGCACTTTCCTAAGGGGGTCAAACCATGTCCCAAAGGTCACCGGATCTGGTGTCACTTTAAAGAAGTAGTCCAGTTACACATTTGTGGGCTTATAACTTGGCTTCTGAATGTCCTAGAGAGATCATGTTTGTTTTAGGGTACTCCAATCAACAGCCCCTACAACCACAAAAAGGAATGGAGTCATTAGCACTTATGGTTTTTAAATGGCACCCAGAATTATGTTGCATGAAACACAATTTCACATCATTCTGGGTTCATTTGTGTGAAAACAAGGTGCAATCAGGCTGAAACGTTACAGGAAGGTAGAATCTATTGAGTTGTAAGTGATCTGAACGTTTCATGATGATAGCACTTTCCTAAGGGGGTCAAACCATGTCCCAAAAGTCACCGGATCTGGTGTCAATTTAAAGAAGTAGTCCAGTTACACATTTGTGGGCTTATAACTTGGCTTCTGAATGTCCTAGAGAGATCAGGTTTGTTTTAATGTACTCCAATCAACAGCCCCTACAACCACAAAAAGGAATGGAGTCATTAGCACTTATGGTTTGTAAATGACACCCAGAATTATGTTGCACGAATCACAATTTCACATCATTCTGGGTTCATTTGTGTGAAAACAAGGCCCAATCAGGCTGAAACGTTACAGGAAGGTAGAATCTACTGAGTTGTAAGTGATCTGAACGTTTCATGATGATAGCACTTTCCTAAGGGGGTCAAACCATGTCCCAAAGGTCACCGGATCTGGTGTCAATTTAAAGAAGTAGTCCAGTTACACATTTGTGGGCTTATAACTTGGCTTCTGAATGTCCTAGAGAGATCAGGTTTGTTTTAGTGTACTCCAATCAACAGCCCCTACAACCACAAAAAGGAATGGAGTCAATAGCACTTATGGTTTGTAAATGGCACCCAGAATTATGTTGCACGAAGCACAATTTCACATCATTCTGGGTCCATTTGTGTGAAAACAAGGTCCAATCAGGCTGAAACGCTACAAGAAGGTAGAATCTATTGAGTTGTAAGTGATCGGAACGTTTCAAGATGATCGCAGATTCCTATAGGGGGTAAAACCATGTCCCAAAGGTCACCGGATCTGGTGTCAATCTAAAGAAGTAATCCAGTTACACATTTGTGGGCTTATAACTTGGCTTCTTAATGTCCTAGAGAGATCAGGTTTGTTTTAGTGTACTCCAATAAACAGCCCCTACAACCACAAAAAGTAATGGAGTCATTAGCACTTATGGTTTGTAAATGGCACCCAGAATTATGTTGCACGAAGCACAATTTCTCATCATTCTGGGTCCATTTGTGTGAAAACAAGGTCCAATCAGGCTGAAACGTTACAGGAAGGTAGAATCTATTGAGTTGTAAGTGATCTGAACGTTTCATGATGATAGCACTTTCCTAAGGGGGTCAAACCATGTCCCAAAGGTCACCGGATCTGGTGTCAATTTAAAGAAGTAGTCCAGTTACACATTTGTGGGCTTATAACTTGGCTTCTGAATGTCCTAGAGCGATCAGGTTTGTTTTAGTGTACTCCAATCAACAGCCCCTACAACCACAAAAAGGAATGGAGACATTAGCACTTATGGTTTGTAAATGGCACCCAGAATGATGTTGCACGAAGCACAATTTCACATCATTCTGGGTTCATTTGTGTGAAAACAAGGCCCAATCAGGCTGAAACGTTACAGGAAGGTAGAATCTACTGAGTTGTAAGTGATCTGAACATTTCATGATGATAGCACTTTCCTACGGGGGTCAAACCATGTCCCAAAGGTCACCGGATCTGGTGTCATTTTAAAGAAGTAGTCCAGTTACACATTTGTGGGCTTATAACTTGGCTTCTGAATGTCCTAGAGAGATCAGGTTTGTTTTAGTGTACTCCAATCAACAGCCCCTACAACCACAAAAAGGAATGGAGTCATTAGCACTTATGATTTGTAAATGGCACCCAGAATTATGTTGCACGAAGCACAATTTCACATCATTCTGGGTCCATTTGTGTGAAAACAAGGTCCAATCAGGCTGAAACGCTACAAGAAGGTAGAATCTATTGAGTTGTAAGTGATCTGAACGTTTCAAGATGATCGCAGATTCCTATAGGGGGTAAAACCATGTCCCAAAAGTCACCGGATCTGGTGTCAATTTAAAGAAGTAGTCCAGTTAAACATTTGTGGGCTTATAACTTGGCTTCTGAATGTCCTAGAGAGATCAGGTTTGTTTTAGTGTACTCCAATCAACAGCCCCTACAACCACAAAAAGGAATGGAGTCATTAGCACTTATGATTTGTAAATGGCACCCAGAATTATGTTGCACGAAGCACAATTTCACATCATTCTGGGTCCATTTGTGTGAAAACAAGGTCCAATCAGGCTGAAACGCTACAAGAAGGTAGAATCTATTGAGTTGTAAGTGATCTGAACGTTTCAAGATGATCGCAGATTCCTATAGGGGGTAAAACCATGTCCCAAAGGTCACCGGATCTGGTGTCAATTTAAAGAAGTAATCCAGTTACACATTTGTGGGCTTATAACTTGGCTTCTTAATGTCCTAGAGAGATCAGGTTTGTTTTAGTGTACTCCAAACAACAGCCCCTACAACCACAAAAAGGAATGGAGTCATTAGCACTTATGGTTTGTAAATGGCACCCAGAATTATGTTGCACGAAGCACAATTTCACATCATTCTGGGTCCATTTGTGTGAAAACAAGGTCCAATCAGGCTGAAACGTTACAGGAAGGTAGAATCTATTGAGTTGTAAGTGATCTGAACGTTTCATGATGATAGCACTTTCCTAAGGGGGTCAAACCATGTCCCAAAGGTCACCGGATCTTGTGTCAATTTAAAGAAGTAGTCCAGTTACACATTTGTGGGCTTATAACTTGGCTTCTGAATGTCCTAGAGCGATCAGGTTTGTTTTAGTGTTCTCCAATCAACAGCCCCTACAACCTCAAAAAGGAATGGAGACATTAGCACTTATGGTTTTTAAATGGCACCCAGAATTATGTTGCACGAAGCACAATTTCACATCATTCTGGGTCCATTTGTGTGAAAACAAGGTCCAATCAGGCTGAAACGTTACAGGAAGGTAGAATCTACTGAGTTGTAAGTGATCTGAACGTTTCATGATGATAGCACTTTCCTAAGGGGGTCAAACCATGTCCCAAAGGTCACCGGATCTGGTGTCACTTTAAAGAAGTAGTCCAGTTACACATTTGTGGGCTTATAACTTGGCTTCTGAATGTCCTAGAGAGATCATGTTTGTTTTAGGGTACTCCAATCAACAGCCCCTACAACCACAAAAAGGAATGGAGTCATTAGCACTTATGGTTTTTAAATGGCACCCAGAATTATGTTGCATGAAACGCAATTTCACATCATTCTGGGTTCATTTGTGTGAAAACAAGGTGCAATCAGGCTGAAACGTTACAGGAAGGTAGAATCTATTGAGTTGTAAGTGATCTGAACGTTTCATGATGATAGCACTTTCCTAAGGGGGTCAAACCATGTCCCAAAAGTCACCGGATCTGGTGTCAATTTAAAGAAGTAGTCCAGTTACACATTTGTGGGCTTATAACTTGGCTTCTGAATGTCCTAGAGAGATCAGGTTTGTTTTAATGTACTCCAATCAACAGCCCCTACAACCACAAAAAGGAATGGAGTCATTAGCACTTATGGTTTGTAAATGACACCCAGAATTATGTTGCACGAATCACAATTTCACATCATTCTGGGTTCATTTGTGTGAAAACAAGGCCCAATCAGGCTGAAACGTTACAGGAAGGTAGAATCTACTGAGTTGTAAGTGATCTGAACGTTTCATGATGATAGCACTTTCCTAAGGGGGTCAAACCATGTCCCAAAGGTCACCGGATCTGGTGTCAATTTAAAGAAGTAGTCCAGTTACACATTTGTGGGCTTATAACTTGGCTTCTGAATGTCCTAGAGAGATCAGGTTTGTTTTAGTGTACTCCAATCAACAGCCCCTACAACCACAAAAAGGAATGGAGTCAATAGCACTTATGGTTTGTAAATGGCACCCAGAATTATGTTGCACGAAGCACAATTTCACATCATTCTGGGTCCATTTGTGTGAAAACAAGGTCCAATCAGGCTGAAACGCTACAAGAAGGTAGAATCTATTGAGTTGTAAGTGATCGGAACGTTTCAAGATGATCGCAGATTCCTATAGGGGGTAAAACCATGTCCCAAAGGTCACCGGATCTGGTGTCAATCTAAAGAAGTAATCCAGTTACACATTTGTGGGCTTATAACTTGGCTTCTTAATGTCCTAGAGAGATCAGGTTTGTTTTAGTGTACTCCAATAAACAGCCCCTACAACCACAAAAAGTAATGGAGTCATTAGCACTTATGGTTTGTAAATGGCACCCAGAATTATGTTGCACGAAGCACAATTTCTCATCATTCTGGGTCCATTTGTGTGAAAACAAGGTCCAATCAGGCTGAAACGTTACAGGAAGGTAGAATCTATTGAGTTGTAAGTGATCTGAACGTTTCATGATGATAGCACTTTCCTAAGGGGGTCAAACCATGTCCCAAAGGTCACCGGATCTGGTGTCAATTTAAAGAAGTAGTCCAGTTACACATTTGTGGGCTTATAACTTGGCTTCTGAATGTCCTAGAGCGATCAGGTTTGTTTTAGTGTACTCCAATCAACAGCCCCTACAACCACAAAAAGGAATGGAGACATTAGCACTTATGGTTTGTAAATGGCACCCAGAATTATGTTGCACGAAGCACATTTTCACATCATTCTGGGTCCATTTGTGTGAAAACAAGGTCCAATCAGGCTGAAATGTTACAGGAAGGTAGAATCTACTGAGTTGTAAGTGATCTGAACGTTTCATGATGATAGCACTTTCCTAAGGGGGTCAAGCCATGTCCCAAAGGTCACCGGATCTGGTGTCACTTTAAAGAAGTAGTCCAGTTACACATTTGTGGGCTTATAACTTGGCTTCTGAATGTCCTAGAGCGATCAGGTTTGTTTTAGTGTACTCCAATCAACAGCCCCTACAACCACAAAAAGGAATGGAGACATTAGCACTTATGGTTTGTAAATGGCACCCAGAATTATGTTGCACGAAGCACAATTTCACATCATTCTGGGTCCATTTGTGTGAAAACAAGGTCCAATCAGGCTGAAACGTTACAGGAAGGTAGAATCTACTGAGTTGTAAGTGATCTGAACGTTTCATGATGATAGCACTTTCCTAAGGGGGTCAAACCATGTCCCAAAGATCACCGGATCTGGTGTCAATTTTAAAGAAGTAGTCCAGTTACACATTTGTGGGCTTATAACTTGGCTTCTGAATGTCCTAGAGAGATCAGGTATTTTTTAATGTACTCCAATCAACAGCCCCTACAACCACAAAAAGGAATGGAGTCATTAGCACTTATGGTTTGTAAATGGCACCCAGAATTATGTTGCACGAAGCACAATTTCACATCATTCTGGGTTCATTTGTGTGAAAACAAGGTCCAATCAGGCTGAAACGTTACAGGAAGGTAGAATCTACTGAATTGTAAGTGATCTGAACATTTCATGATGATAGCCCTTTCCTAAGGGGGTCAAACCATGTCCCAAAGGTCACCGGATCTGGTGTCAATTTAAAGAAGTAGTCCAGTTACACATTTGTGGGCTTATAACTTGGCTTCTGAATGTCCTAGAGAGATCAGGTTTGTTTTAGTGTACTCCAATCAACAGCCCCTATAGCCACAAAAAGGAATGGAGTCATTAGCCCTTATGGTTTTTAAATGGCACCCAGAATTATGTTGCACGAAGCACAATTTCACATCATTCTGGGTTCATTTGTGTGAAAACAAGGTCCAATCAGGCTGAAACGCTACAAGAAGGTAGAATCTATTGAGTTGTAAGTGATCTGAACATTTCATGATGATAGCACTTTCCTAAGGGGGTCAAACCATGTCCCAAAGGTCACCGGATCTGGTGTCAATTTAAAGAAGTAGTCCAGTTACACATTTGTGGGCTTATAACGTGGCTTCTGAATGTCCTAGAGAGATCAGGTTTGTTTTAATATACTCCAATCAACAGCCCCTACAACCACAAAAAGGAATGGAGTCATTAGCACTTATGGTTTTTAAATGGCACCCAGAATTATGTTGCACGAAGCACAATTTCACATCATTCTGGGTTCATTTGTGTGAAAACAAGGTCCAATCAGGCTGAAACGTTACAGGAAGGTAGAATCTATTGAGTTGTAAGTAATCTGAACGTTTCATGATGATAGCACTTTCCTAGGGGATCAAACCATGTCCCAAAGGTCACCGGATCTGGTGTCAATTTAAAGAAGTAGTCCAGTTACACATTTGTGGGCTTATAACTTGGCTTCTGAATGTCCTAGAGAGATCAGGTTTGTTTTAGTGTACTCCAATCAGCAGGCCCTACAACCACAAAAAGGAATGGAGTCATTAGCACTTATGGTTTGTAAATGGCACCCAGAATTATGTTGCACGAAGCACATTTTCACATCATTCTGGGTTCATTTGTGTGAAAACAAGGTCCAATCAGGCTGAAACGTTACAGGAAGGTAGAATCTATTGAGTTGTAAGTAATCTGAACGTTTCATGATGATAGCACTTTCCTAAGGGGGTCAAACCATGTCCCAAAGGTCACCGGGCCTGGTGTCACTTTAAAGATGTAGTCCAGTTACACCTTTGTGGGCTTATAACTTGGCTTCTAAATGCCCTAGAGAGGTTAGGTTTGTTTTAGTGTACTCCAATCAAAAGCCCCTACAACCACAAAAAGGAATGGAGTCATTAGCACTTATGGTTTGTAAATGGCACCCAGAATTATGTTGCACGAAGCACAATTTCACATCATTCTGGGTTCATTTGTGTGAAAACAAGGTCCAATCAGGCTGAAACGTTACAGGAAGGTAGAATCTATTGAGTTGTAAGTGATCTGAACGTTTCATGATGATAGCACTTTCCTAAGGGGGTCAAACCATGTCCCAAAGGTCACCGGATCTGGTGTCAATTTAAAGAAGTAGTCCAGTTAGACATTTGTGGGCTTATAACTTGGCTTCTGAATGTCCTAGAGAGATCAGGTTTGTTTTAGTGTACTCCAATCAACAGCCCCTACAACCACAAAAAGGAATGGAGTCATTAGCACTTATGGATTGTAAATGGCACCCAGAATTATGTTGCACGAAGCACTATTTCACATCATTCTGGGTCCATTTGTGTGAAAACAAGGTGCAATCAGGCTGAAACGTTACAGGAAGGTAGAATCTATTGAGTTGTAAGTGATCTGAACGTTTCATGATGATAGCACTTTCCTAAGGGGGTCAAACCATGTCCCAAAGGTCACCGGATCTGGTGTCAATTTAAAGAAGTAGTCCAGTTAGACATTTGTGGGCTTATAACTTGGCTTCTGAATGTCCTAGAGAGATCAGGTTTGTTTTAGTTTACTCCAATCAACAGCCCCTACAACCACAAAAAGGAATGGAGTCATTAGCACTTATGGTTTTTAAATGGCACCCAGAATTATGTTGCACGAAGCACAATTTCACATCATTCTGGGTTCATTTGTGTGAAAACAAGGTCCAATCAGGCTGAAACGTTACAGGAAGGTAGAATCTATTGAGTTGTAAGTGATCTGAACGTTTCATGATGATAGCACTTTCCTAAGGAGTTCAAACCATGTCCCAAAAGTCACCGGATCTGGTGTCAATTTAAAGAAGTAGTGCAGTTACACATTTGTGGGCTTATAACTTGGCTTCTGAATGTCCTAGAGAGATCAGGTTTGTTTTAATGTTTTCCAATCAACAGCCCCTACAACCACAAAAAGGAATGGAGTCATTAGCACTTATGGTTTGTAAATGGCACCCAGAATTATGTTGCACGAAGCACAATTTCACATCATTCTGGGTTCATTTGTGTGAAAACAAGGCCCAATCAGGCTGAAACGTTACAGGAAGGTAGAATCTATTGAGTTGTAAGTGATCTGAACGTTTCATGATGATAGCACTTTCCTAAGGGGGTCAAACCATGTCCCAAAGGTCACCGGATCTGGTGTCAATTTAAAGAAGTAGTCCAGTTACACATTTGTGGGCTTATAACTTGGCTTCTGAATGTCCTAGAGAGATCAGGTTTGTTTTAGTGTACTCCAATCAACAGCCCCTACAACCACAAAAAGGAATGGAGTCATTAGCACTTATGGTTTGTAAATGGCACCCAGAATTATGTTGCACGAAGCACAATTTCACATCATTCTGGGTCCCTCTGTGTGAAAACAAGGTCCAATCAGGCTGAAACGCTACAAGAAGGTAGAATCTATTGAGTTGTAAGTGATCTGAACGTTTCAAGATGATCGCGCATTCCTATAGGGGGTAAAACCATGTCCCAAAGGTCACCGGATCTGGTGTTAATTTAAAGAAGTAATCCAGTTACACATTTGTGGGCTTATAACTTGGCTTCTTAATGTCCTAGAGAGATCAGGTTTGTTTTAGTGTACTCCAATCAACAGCCCCTACAACCACAAAAAGGAATGGAGTCATTAGCACTTATGGTTTGTAAATGGCACCCAGAATTATGTTGCACGAAGCACAATTTCACATCATTCTGGGTCCATTTGTGTGAAAACAAGGTCCAATCCGGCTGAAACGTTACAGGAAGGTAGAATCTATTGAGTTGTAAGTGATCTGAACGTTTCATGATGATAGCACTTTCCTAAGGGGGTCAAACCATGTCCCAAAGGTCACCGGATCTGGTGTCAATTTAAAGAAGTAGTCCAGTTACACATCTGTGGGCTTATAACTTGGCTTCTGAATGTCCTAGAGCGATCAGGTTTGTTTTAGTGTACTCCAATCAACAGCCCATACAACCACAAAAAGGAATGGAGACATTAGCACTTATGGTTTTTAAATGGCACCCAGAATTATGTTGCACTAAGCACAATTTCACATCATTCTGGGTTCATTTGTGTGAAAACAAGGTCCAATCAGGCTGAAACGTTACAGGAAGGTAGAATCTATTGAAATGTAAGTGATCTGAACGTTTCATGATGATAGCACTTTCCTAAGGGGGTCAAACCATGTCCCAAAGGTCACCGGATCTGGTGTCAATTTAAAGAAGTAGTCCAGTTACACCTTTGTGGGCTTATAACTTGGCTTCTGAATGTCCTAGAGAGATCAGGTTTGTTTTATTATACTCCAATCAACAGCCCCTACAACCACAAAAAGGAATGGAGTCATTAGCACTTATGGTTTGTAAATGGCACCCAGAATTATGTTGCACGAAGCACAATTTCACATCATTCTGGGTCCATTTGTGTGAAAACAAGGTCCAATCAGGCTGAAACGCTACAAGAAGGTAGAATCTATTGAGTTGTAAGTGATCTGAACGTTTCAAGATGATCGCACATTCCTATAGGGGGTAAAACCATGTCCCAAAGGGCACCGGGCCTGGTGTCTCTTTAAAGAAGTAGTCCAGTTACACATTTGTGGGCTTATAACTTGGCTTCTGAATGTCCTAGAGAGATCAGGTTTGTTTTAGTATACTCCAATCAACAGCCCCTACAACCACAAAAAGGAATGGAGTCATTAGCACTTATGGTTTTTTAATGGCACCCAGAATTATGTTGCACGAAGCACAATTTCACATCATTCTGGGTTCATTTGTGTGAAAACAAGGTCCAATCAGGCTGAAACGTTACAGGAAGGTAGAATCTATTGAGTTGTAAGTGATCTGAACGTTTCATCATGATATCACTTTCCTAAGGGGGTCAAACCATTTCCCAAAGGTCACCGGATCTGGTGTCAATTTAAAGAAGTAGTCCAGTTACACATTTGTGGGCTTATAACTTGGCTTCTGAATGTCCTAGAGAGATCAGGTTTGTTTTAATGTACTCCAATCAACAGCCCCTACAACCACAAAAAGGAATGGAGTCATTAGCACTTATGGTTTGTAAATGGCACCCAGAATTATGTTGCACGAAGCACAATTTCACATCATTCTGGGTTCATTTGTGTGAAAACAAGGTCCAATCAGACTGAAACGCTACAAGAAGGTAGAATCTATTGAGTTGTAAGTGATCTGAACGTTTCATGATGATAGCACTTTCCTAAGGGGGTCAAACCATGTCCCAAAGGTCACCGGATCTGGTGTCAATTCAAAGAAGTAGTACAGTTACACCTTTGTGGGCTTATAACTTGGCTTCTGAATGTCCTAGAGAGATCAGGTTTGTTTTAATGTACTCCAATCAACAGCCCCTACAACCACAAAAAGGAATGGAGTCCTTAGCACTTATGGTTTGTAAATGGCACCCAGAATTATGTTGCACGAAGCACAATTTCACATCATTCTGGGTTCATTTGTGTGAAAACAAGGTCCAATCAGGCTGAAACGCTACAAGAAGGTAGAATCTATTGAGTTGTAAGTGATCTGAACGTTTCATGATGATAGCACTTTCCTAAGGGGGTCAAACCATGTCCCAAAGGTCACCGGATCTGGTGTCAATTCAAAGAAGTAGTCCAGTTACACCTTTGTGGGCTTATAACTTGGCTTCTGAATGTCCTAGAGAGATCATGTTTGTTTTAATGTACTCCAATCAACAGCCCCTACAACCACAAAAAGGAATGGTGTCATTAGCACTTATGGTTTGTAAATGGCACCCAGAATTACGTTGCACAGAACACAATTTCACATCATTCTGGGTTCATTTGTGTGAAAACAAGGTCCAATCAGGCTGAAACGCTACAAGAAGGTAGAATCTATTGAGTTGTAAGTGATCTGAACGTTTCAAGATGATCGCACATTCCTATAGGGGGTAAAACCATGTCCCAAAGGTCACCGGGCCTGGTGTCTCTTTAAAGAAGTAGTCCAGTTACACATTTGTGGGCTTATAACTTGGCTTCTGAATTTCCCTGAGAGATCAGGTTTGTTTTAGTATACTCCAATCAACAGCCCCTACAACCACAAAAAGGAATGGAGTCATTAGCACTTATGGTTTTTAAATGGCACCCAGAATTATGTTGCACGAAGCACAATTTCACATTATTCTGGGTTCATTTGTGTGAAAACAAGGTCCAATCAGGCTGAAACGTTACAGGAAGGTAGAATCTATTGAGTTGTAAGTGATCTGAACGTTTCATGATGATAGCACTTTCCTAAGGGGGTCAAACCATGTCCCAAATGTCACCGGATCTGGTGTCAATTCAAAGAAGTAGTCCAGTTACACATTTGTGGGCTTATAACTTGGCTTCTGAATGTCCTAGAGAGATCAGGTTTGTTTTAATGTACTCCAATCAACAGCCCCTACAACCACAAAAAGGAATGGAGTCATTAGCACTTATGGTTTTTAAATGGCACCCAGAATTATGTTGCACGAAGCACAATTTCACATCATTCTGGGTTCATTTGTGTGAAAACAAGGTCCAATCAGGCTGAAACGTTACAGGAAGGTAGAATCTATTGAGTTGTAAGTGATCTGAACGTTTCATGATGATAGCACATTCCTATAGGGGGTCAAACCATGTCCCAAAGGTCACCGGGCCTGGTGTCACTTTAAAGAAGTAGTCCAGTTACACCTTTGAGGGCTTATAACTTGGCTTCTGAATGTCCTAGAGAGATCAGGTTTGTTTTAGTGTTCTCCAATCAACAGCCCCTACAGCCTCAAAAAGGAATGGAGTCATTAGCACTTATGGTTTTTAAATGGCACCCAGAATTATGTTGCACGAAGCACAATTTCACATCATTCTGGGTTCATTTGTGTGAAAACAAGGTCCAATCAGGCTGAAACGTTACAGGAAGGTAGAATCTATTGAGTTGTAAGTGATCTGAACGTTTCATGATGATAGCACTTTCCTAAGGGGGTCAAACCATGTCCCAAAGGTCACCGGATCTGGTGTCAATTTAAAGAAGTAGTCCAGTTAGACATTTGTGGGCTTATAACTTGGCTTCTGAATGTCCTAGAGAGATCAGGTTTGTTTTAGTTTACTCCAATCAACAGCCCCTACAACCACAAAAAGGAATGGAGTCATTAGCACTTATGGTTTTTAAATGGCACCCAGAATTATGTTGCACGAAGCACAATTTCACATCATTCTGGGTTCATTTGTGTGAAAACAAGGTCCAATCAGGCTGAAACGTTACAGGAAGGTAGAATCTATTGAGTTGTAAGTGATCTGAACGTTTCATGATGATAGCACTTTCCTAAGGAGTTCAAACCATGTCCCAAAAGTCACCGGATCTGGTGTCAATTTAAAGAAGTAGTGCAGTTACACATTTGTGGGCTTATAACTTGGCTTCTGAATGTCCTAGAGAGATCAGGTTTGTTTTAATGTTTTCCAATCAACAGCCCCTACAACCACAAAAAGGAATGGAGTCATTAGCACTTATGGTTTGTAAATGGCACCCAGAATTATGTTGCACGAAGCACAATTTCACATCATTCTGGGTTCATTTGTGTGAAAACAAGGCCCAATCAGGCTGAAACGTTACAGGAAGGTAGAATCTATTGAGTTGTAAGTGATCTGAACGTTTCATGATGATAGCACTTTCCTAAGGGGGTCAAACCATGTCCCAAAGGTCACCGGATCTGGTGTCAATTTAAAGAAGTAGTCCAGTTACACATTTGTGGGCTTATAACTTGGCTTCTGAATGTCCTAGAGAGATCAGGTTTGTTTTAGTGTACTCCAATCAACAGCCCCTACAACCACAAAAAGGAATGGAGTCATTAGCACTTATGGTTTGTAAATGGCACCCAGAATTATGTTGCACGAAGCACAATTTCACATCATTCTGGGTCCCTCTGTGTGAAAACAAGGTCCAATCAGGCTGAAACGCTACAAGAAGGTAGAATCTATTGAGTTGTAAGTGATCTGAACGTTTCAAGATGATCGCGCATTCCTATAGGGGGTAAAACCATGTCCCAAAGGTCACCGGATCTGGTGTTAATTTAAAGAAGTAATCCAGTTACACATTTGTGGGCTTATAACTTGGCTTCTTAATGTCCTAGAGAGATCAGGTTTGTTTTAGTGTACTCCAATCAACAGCCCCTACAACCACAAAAAGGAATGGAGTCATTAGCACTTATGGTTTGTAAATGGCACCCAGAATTATGTTGCACGAAGCACAATTTCACATCATTCTGGGTCCATTTGTGTGAAAACAAGGTCCAATCCGGCTGAAACGTTACAGGAAGGTAGAATCTATTGAGTTGTAAGTGATCTGAACGTTTCATGATGATAGCACTTTCCTAAGGGGGTCAAACCATGTCCCAAAGGTCACCGGATCTGGTGTCAATTTAAAGAAGTAGTCCAGTTACACATCTGTGGGCTTATAACTTGGCTTCTGAATGTCCTAGAGCGATCAGGTTTGTTTTAGTGTACTCCAATCAACAGCCCATACAACCACAAAAAGGAATGGAGACATTAGCACTTATGGTTTTTAAATGGCACCCAGAATTATGTTGCACTAAGCACAATTTCACATCATTCTGGGTTCATTTGTGTGAAAACAAGGTCCAATCAGGCTGAAACGTTACAGGAAGGTAGAATCTATTGAAATGTAAGTGATCTGAACGTTTCATGATGATAGCACTTTCCTAAGGGGGTCAAACCATGTCCCAAAGGTCACCGGATCTGGTGTCAATTTAAAGAAGTAGTCCAGTTACACCTTTGTGGGCTTATAACTTGGCTTCTGAATGTCCTAGAGAGATCAGGTTTGTTTTATTATACTCCAATCAACAGCCCCTACAACCACAAAAAGGAATGGAGTCATTAGCACTTATGGTTTGTAAATGGCACCCAGAATTATGTTGCACGAAGCACAATTTCACATCATTCTGGGTCCATTTGTGTGAAAACAAGGTCCAATCAGGCTGAAACGCTACAAGAAGGTAGAATCTATTGAGTTGTAAGTGATCTGAACGTTTCAAGATGATCGCACATTCCTATAGGGGGTAAAACCATGTCCCAAAGGGCACCGGGCCTGGTGTCTCTTTAAAGAAGTAGTCCAGTTACACATTTGTGGGCTTATAACTTGGCTTCTGAATGTCCTAGAGAGATCAGGTTTGTTTTAGTATACTCCAATCAACAGCCCCTACAACCACAAAAAGGAATGGAGTCATTAGCACTTATGGTTTTTTAATGGCACCCAGAATTATGTTGCACGAAGCACAATTTCACATCATTCTGGGTTCATTTGTGTGAAAACAAGGTCCAATCAGGCTGAAACGTTACAGGAAGGTAGAATCTATTGAGTTGTAAGTGATCTGAACGTTTCATCATGATATCACTTTCCTAAGGGGGTCAAACCATTTCCCAAAGGTCACCGGATCTGGTGTCAATTTAAAGAAGTAGTCCAGTTACACATTTGTGGGCTTATAACTTGGCTTCTGAATGTCCTAGAGAGATCAGGTTTGTTTTAATGTACTCCAATCAACAGCCCCTACAACCACAAAAAGGAATGGAGTCATTAGCACTTATGGTTTGTAAATGGCACCCAGAATTATGTTGCACGAAGCACAATTTCACATCATTCTGGGTTCATTTGTGTGAAAACAAGGTCCAATCAGACTGAAACGCTACAAGAAGGTAGAATCTATTGAGTTGTAAGTGATCTGAACGTTTCATGATGATAGCACTTTCCTAAGGGGGTCAAACCATGTCCCAAAGGTCACCGGATCTGGTGTCAATTCAAAGAAGTAGTACAGTTACACCTTTGTGGGCTTATAACTTGGCTTCTGAATGTCCTAGAGAGATCAGGTTTGTTTTAATGTACTCCAATCAACAGCCCCTACAACCACAAAAAGGAATGGAGTCATTAGCACTTATGGTTTGTAAATGGCACCCAGAATTATGTTGCACGAAGCACAATTTCACATCATTCTGGGTTCATTTGTGTGAAAACAAGGTCCAATCAGGCTGAAACGCTACAAGAAGGTAGAATCTATTGAGTTGTAAGTGATCTGAACGTTTCATGATGATAGCACTTTCCTAAGGGGGTCAAACCATGTCCCAAAGGTCACCGGATCTGGTGTCAATTCAAAGAAGTAGTCCAGTTACACCTTTGTGGGCTTATAACTTGGCTTCTGAATGTCCTAGAGAGATCATGTTTGTTTTAATGTACTCCAATCAACAGCCCCTACAACCACAAAAAGGAATGGTGTCATTAGCACTTATGGTTTGTAAATGGCACCCAGAATTACGTTGCACAGAACACAATTTCACATCATTCTGGGTTCATTTGTGTGAAAACAAGGTCCAATCAGGCTGAAACGCTACAAGAAGGTAGAATCTATTGAGTTGTAAGTGATCTGAACGTTTCAAGATGATCGCACATTCCTATAGGGGGTAAAACCATGTCCCAAAGGTCACCGGGCCTGGTGTCTCTTTAAAGAAGTAGTCCAGTTACACATTTGTGGGCTTATAACTTGGCTTCTGAATTTCCCTGAGAGATCAGGTTTGTTTTAGTATACTCCAATCAACAGCCCCTACAACCACAAAAAGGAATGGAGTCATTAGCACTTATGGTTTTTAAATGGCACCCAGAATTATGTTGCACGAAGCACAATTTCACATTATTCTGGGTTCATTTGTGTGAAAACAAGGTCCAATCAGGCTGAAACGTTACAGGAAGGTAGAATCTATTGAGTTGTAAGTGATCTGAACGTTTCATGATGATAGCACTTTCCTAAGGGGGTCAAACCATGTCCCAAATGTCACCGGATCTGGTGTCAATTCAAAGAAGTAGTCCAGTTACACATTTGTGGGCTTATAACTTGGCTTCTGAATGTCCTAGAGAGATCAGGTTTGTTTTAATGTACTCCAATCAACAGCCCCTACAACCACAAAAAGGAATGGAGTCATTAGCACTTATGGTTTTTAAATGGCACCCAGAATTATGTTGCACGAAGCACAATTTCACATCATTCTGGGTTCATTTGTGTGAAAACAAGGTCCAATCAGGCTGAAACGTTACAGGAAGGTAGAATCTATTGAGTTGTAAGTGATCTGAACGTTTCATGATGATAGCACATTCCTATAGGGGGTCAAACCATGTCCCAAAGGTCACCGGGCCTGGTGTCACTTTAAAGAAGTAGTCCAGTTACACCTTTGAGGGCTTATAACTTGGCTTCTGAATGTCCTAGAGAGATCAGGTTTGTTTTAGTGTTCTCCAATCAACAGCCCCTACAGCCTCAAAAAGGAATGGAGTCATTAGCACTTATGGTTTTTAAATGGCACCCAGAATTATGTTGCACGAAGCACAATTTCACATCATTCTGGGTTCATTTGTGTGAAAACAAGGTCCAATCAGGCTGAAACGTTACAGGAAGGTAGAATCTATTGAGTTGTAAGTGATCTGAACGTTTCATGATGATAGCACTTTCCTAAGGGGGTCAAACCATGTCCCAAAGGTCACCGGATCTGGTGTCAATTTAAAGAAGTAATCCAGTTACACATTTGTGGGCTTATAACTTGGCTTCTGAATGTCCTAGAGAGATCAGGTTTGTTTTAGTGTACTCCAATCAACAGCCCCTACAACCACAAAAAGGAATGGAGTCATTAGCACTTAAGGTTTGTAAATGGCACCCAGAATTATGTTGCACGAAGCACAATTTCACATCATTCTGGGTCCATTTGTGTGAAAACAAGGTCCAATCAGGCTGAAACGCTACAAGAAGGTGGAACCTATTGAGTTGTAAGTGATCTGAACGTTTCAAGATGATCGCACATTCCTATAGGGGGTAAAACCATGTCCCAAAGGTCACCGGGCCTGGTGTCTCTTTAAAGAAGTAGTCCAGTTACACATTTGTGGGCTTATAACTTGGCTTCTGAATGTCCCTGAGAGATCAGGTTTGTTTTAGTATACTCCAATCAACAGCCCCTACAACCACAAAAAGGAATGGAGTCATTAGCACTTATGGTTTTTAAATGGCACCCAGAATTATGTTGCACGAAGCACAATTTCACATCATTCTGGGTTCATTTGTGTGAAAACAAGGTCCAATCAGGCTGAAACGTTACAGGAAGGTAGAATCTATTGAGTTGTAAGTGATCTGAACGTTTCATGATGATAGCACTTTCCTAAGGGGGTCAAACCATGTCCCAAAGGTCACCGGATCTGGTGTCAATTCAAAGAAGTAGTCCAGTTACATATTTGTGGGCTTATAACTTGGCTTCTGAATGTCCTAGAGAGATCAGGTTTGTTTTAATGTACTCCAATTAACAGCCCCTACAACCACAAAAAGGAATGGAGTCATTAGCACTTATGGTTTGTAAATGGCACCCAGAATTACGTTGCACGAAGCACAATTTCACATCATTCTGGGTCCATTTGTGTGAAAACAAGGTCCAATCAGGCTGAAACGCTTTAAGAAGGTAGAATCTATTGAGTTGTAAGTGATCTGAACGTTTCAAGATGATCGCACATTCCTATCGGGGGTAAAACCATGTCCCAAAGGTCACCGGGCCTGGTGTCTCTTTAAAGAAGTAGTCCAGCTACACATTTGTGGGCTTATAACTTGGCTTCTGAATGTCCTAGAGAGATCAGGTTTGTTTTAGTGTACTCCAATCAACAGCCCCTACAACCACAAAAAGGAATGGAGTCATTAGCACTTATGGTTTGTAAATGGCACCCAGTATTATGTTGCACGAAGCACTATTTCACAACATTCTGGGTCCATTTGTGTGAAAACAAGGTCCAATCAGGCTGAAACGTTACAGGAAGGTAGAATCTATTGAGTTGTAAGTGATCTGAACGTTTCATGATGATAGCACTTTCCTAAGGGGATCAAACCATGTCCCAAAGGTCACCGGATCTGGTGTCAATTTAAAGAAGTAGTCCAGTTAGACATTTGTGGGCTTATAACTTGGCTTCTGAATGTCCTAGAGAGATCAGGTTTGTTTTAGTATACTCCAATCAACAGCCCCTACAACCACAAAAAGGAATGGAGTCATTAGCACTTATGGTTTTTAAATGGCACCCAGAATTATGTTGCACGAAGCACAATTTCACATCATTCTGGGTTCATTTGTGTGAAAACAAGGTCCAATCAGGCTGAAACGTTACAGGAAGGTAGAATCTATTGAGTTGTAAGTGATCTGAACGTTTCATGATGATAGCACTTTCCTAAGGGGGTCAAACCATGTCCCAAAAGTCACCGGATCTGGTGTCAATTTAAAGAAGTAGTCCAGTTACACATTTGTGGGCTTATAACTTGGCTTCTTAATGTCCTAGAGAGATCAGGTTTGTTTTAGTGTACTCCAATCAACAGCCCCTACAACCACAAAAAGGAATGGAGTCATTAGCACTTAAGGTTTGTAAATGGCACCCAGAATTATGTTGCACGAAGCACAATTTCACATCATTCTGGGTCCATTTGTGTGAAAACAAGGTCCAATCAGGCTGAAACGCTACAAGAAGGTGGAACCTATTGAGTTGTAAGTGATCTGAACGTTTCAAGATGATCGCACATTCCTATAGGGGGTAAAACCATGTCCCAAAGGTCACCGGGCCTGGTGTCTCTTTAAAGAAGTAGTCCAGTTACACATTTGTGGGCTTATAACTTGGCTTCTGAATGTCCCTGAGAGATCAGGTTTGTTTTAGTATACTCCAATCAACAGCCCCTACAACCACAAAAAGGAATGGAGTCATTAGCACTTATGGTTTTTAAATGGCACCCAGAATTATGTTGCACGAAGCACAATTTCACATCATTCTGGGTTCATTTGTGTGAAAACAAGGTCCAATCAGGCTGAAACGTTACAGGAAGGTAGAATCTATTGAGTTGTAAGTGATCTGAACGTTTCATGATGATAGCACTTTCCTAAGGGGGTCAAACCATGTCCCAAAGGTCACCGGATCTGGTGTCAATTCAAAGAAGTAGTCCAGTTACATATTTGTGGGCTTATAACTTGGCTTCTGAATGTCCTAGAGAGATCAGGTTTGTTTTAATGTACTCCAATTAACAGCCCCTACAACCACAAAAAGGAATGGAGTCATTAGCACTTATGGTTTGTAAATGGCACCCAGAATTACGTTGCACGAAGCACAATTTCACATCATTCTGGGTCCATTTGTGTGAAAACAAGGTCCAATCAGGCTGAAACGCTTTAAGAAGGTAGAATCTATTGAGTTGTAAGTGATCTGAACGTTTCAAGATGATCGCACATTCCTATCGGGGGTAAAACCATGTCCCAAAGGTCACCGGGCCTGGTGTCTCTTTAAAGAAGTAGTCCAGCTACACATTTGTGGGCTTATAACTTGGCTTCTGAATGTCCTAGAGAGATCAGGTTTGTTTTAGTGTACTCCAATCAACAGCCCCTACAACCACAAAAAGGAATGGAGTCATTAGCACTTATGGTTTGTAAATGGCACCCAGTATTATGTTGCACGAAGCACTATTTCACAACATTCTGGGTCCATTTGTGTGAAAACAAGGTCCAATCAGGCTGAAACGTTACAGGAAGGTAGAATCTATTGAGTTGTAAGTGATCTGAACGTTTCATGATGATAGCACTTTCCTAAGGGGATCAAACCATGTCCCAAAGGTCACCGGATCTGGTGTCAATTTAAAGAAGTAGTCCAGTTAGACATTTGTGGGCTTATAACTTGGCTTCTGAATGTCCTAGAGAGATCAGGTTTGTTTTAGTATACTCCAATCAACAGCCCCTACAACCACAAAAAGGAATGGAGTCATTAGCACTTATGGTTTTTAAATGGCACCCAGAATTATGTTGCACGAAGCACAATTTCACATCATTCTGGGTTCATTTGTGTGAAAACAAGGTCCAATCAGGCTGAAACGTTACAGGAAGGTAGAATCTATTGAGTTGTAAGTGATCTGAACGTTTCATGATGATAGCACTTTCCTAAGGGGGTCAAACCATGTCCCAAAAGTCACCGGATCTGGTGTCAATTTAAAGAAGTAGTCCAGTTACACATTTGTGGGCTTATAACTTGGCTTCTGAATGTCCTAGAGAGATCAGGTTTGTTTTAATGTACTCCAATCAACAGCCCCTACAACCACAAAAAGGAATGGAGTCATTAGCACTTATGGTTTGTAAATGGCACCCAGAATTATGTTGCACGAAGCACAATTTCACATCATTCTGGGTTCAATTGTGTGAAAACAAGGCCCAATCAGGCTGAAACGTTACAGGAAGGTAGAATCTACTGAGTTGTAAGTGATCTGAACGTTTCATGATGATAGCACTTTCCTAAGGGGGTCAAACCATGTCCCAAAGGTCACCAGATCTGGTGTCAATTTAAAGAAGTAGTCCAGTTACACATTTGTGGGCTTATAACTTGGCTTCTGAATGTCCTAGAGAGATCAGGTTTGTTTTAGTGTACTCCAATCAACAGCCTCTACAACCACAAAAAGGAATGGAGTCATTAGCACTTATGGTTTGTAAATGGCACCCAGAATTATGTTGCACGAAGCACAATTTCACATCATTCTGGGTCCATTTGTGTGAAAACAAGGTCCAATCAGGCTGAAACGCTACAAGAAGGTAGAATCTATTGAGTTGTAAGTGATCTGAACGTTTCAAGATGATCGCGCATTCCTATAGGGGGTCAAACCATGTCCCAAAGGTCACCGGATCTGGTGTCAATTTAAAGAAGTAATCCAGTTACACATTTGTGGGCTTATAACTTGGCTTCTTAATGTCCTAGAGAGATCAGGTTTGTTTTAGTGTACTCCAATCAACAGCCCCTACAACCACAAAAAGGAATGGAGTCATTAGCACTTATGGTTTGTAAATGGCACCCAGAATTATGTTGCACGAAGCACAATTTCACATCATTCTGGGTCCATTTGTGTGAAAACAAGGTCCAATCCGGCTGAAACGTTACAGGAAGGTAGAATCTATTGAGTTGTAAGTGATCTGAACGTTTCATGATGATAGCACTTTCCTAAGGGGGTCAAACCATGTCCCAAAGGTCACCGGATCTGGTGTCAATTTAAAGAAGTAGTCCAGTTACACATTTGTGGGCTTATAACTTGGCTTCTGAATGTCCTAGAGCGATCAGGTTTGTTTTAGTGTACTCCAATCAACAGCCCCTACAACCACAAAAAGGAATGGAGTTATTAGCACTTATGGTTTTTAAATGGCACCCAGAATTATGTTGCACTAAGCACGATTTCACAGCATTCTGGGTTCATTTGTGTGAAAACAAGGTCCAATCAGGCTGAAACGTTACAGGAAGGTAGAATCTATTGAGTTGTAAGTGATCTGAACGTTTCATGATGATAGCACTTTCCTAAGGGGGTAAAACCATGTCCCAAAGGTCACCGGATCTGGTGTCAATTTAAAGAAGTAGTCCAGTTACACCTTTGTGGGCTTATAACTTGGCTTCTGAATGTCCTAGAGAGATCAGGTTTGTTTTATTATACTCCAATCAACAGCCCCTACAACCACAAAAAGGAATGGAGTCATTAGCACTTATGGTTTGTAAATGGCACCCAGAATTATGTTGCACGAAGCACAATTTCACATCATTCTGGGTCCATTTGTGTGAAAACAAGGTCCAATCAGGCTGAAACGCTACAAGAAGGTAGAATCTATTGAGTTGTAAGTGATCTGAACGTTTCAAGATGATCGCACATTCCTATAGGGGGTAAAACCATGTCCCAAAGGTCACCGGGCCTGGTGTCTCTTTAAAGAAGTAGTCCAGTTACACATTTGTGGGCTTATAACTTGGCTTCTGATTGTCCTAGAGAGATCAGGTTTGTTTTAGTATACTCCAATCAACAGCCCCTACAACCACAAAAAGGAATGGAGTCATTAGCACTTATGGTTTTTTAATGGCACCCAGAATTATGTTGCACGAAGCACAATTTCACATCATTCTGGGTTCATTTGTGTGAAAACAAGGTCCAATCAGGCTGAAACGTTACAGGAAGGTAGAATCTATTGAGTTGTAAGTGATCTGAACGTTTCATCATGATATCACTTTCCTAAGGGGGTCAAACCATTTCCCAAAGGTCACCGGATCTGGTGTCAATTTAAAGAAGTAGTCCAGTTACACATTTGTGGGCTTATAACTTGGCTTCTGAATGTCCTAGAGAGATCAGGTTTGTTTTAATGTACTCCAATCAACAGCCCCTACAACCACAAAAAGGAATGGAGTCATTAGCACTTATGGTTTGTAAATGGCACCCAGAATTATGTTGCACGAAGCACAATTTCACATCATTCTGGGTTCATTTGTGTGAAAACAAGGTCCAATCAGGCTGAAACGCTACAAGAAGGTAGAATCTATTGAGTTGTAAGTGATCTGAACGTTTCATGATGATAGCACTTTCCTAAGGGGGTCAAACCATGTCCCAAAGGTCACCGGATCTGGTGTCAATTCAAAGAAGTAGTCCAGTTACACCTTTGTGGGCTTATAACTTGGCTTCTGAATGTCCTAGAGAGATCAGGTTTGTTTTAATGTACTCCAATCAACAGCCCCTACAACCACAAAAAGGAATGGTGTCATTAGCACTTATGGTTTGTAAATGGCACCCAGAATTATGTTGCACAGAACACAATTTCACATCATTCTGGGTTCATTTGTGTGAAAACAAGGTCCAGTCAGGCTGAAACGCTACAAGAAGGTAGAATCTATTGAGTTGTGAGTGATCTGAACGTTTCAAGATGATCGCACATTCCTATCGGGGGTAAAACCATGTCCCAAAGGTCACCGGGCCTGGTGTCTCTTTAAAGAAGTAGTCCAGTTACACATTTGTGGGCTTATAACTTGGCTTCTGAATGTCCTAGAGAGATCAGGTTTGTTTTAGTGTACTCCAATCAACAGCCCCTACAACCACAAAAAGGAATGGAGTCATTAGCACTTATGGTTTGTAAATGGCACCCAGTATTATGTTGCACGAAGCACTATTTCACAACATTCTGGGTCCATTTGTGTGAAAACAAGGTCCAATCAGGCTGAAACGTTACAGGAAGGTAGAATCTATTGAGTTGTAAGTGATCTGAACGTTTCATGATGATAGCACTTTCCTAAGGGGATCAAACCATGTCCCAAAGGTCACCGGATCTGGTGTCAATTTAAAGAAGTAGTCCAGTTAGACATTTGTGGGCTTATAACTTGGCTTCTGAATGTCCTAGAGAGATCAGGTTTGTTTTAGTATACTCCAATCAACAGCCCCTACAACCACAAAAAGGAATGGAGTCATTAGCACTTATGGTTTTTAAATGGCACCCAGAATTATGTTGCACGAAGCACAATTTCACATCATTCTGGGTTCATTTGTGTGAAAACAAGGTCCAATCAGGCTGAAACGTTACAGGAAGGTAGAATCTATTGAGTTGTAAGTGATCTGAACGTTTCATGATGATAGCACTTTCCTAAGGGGGTCAAACCATGTCCCAAAAGTCACCGGATCTGGTGTCAATTTAAAGAAGTAGTCCAGTTACACATTTGTGGGCTTATAACTTGGCTTCTGAATGTCCTAGAGAGATCAGGTTTGTTTTAATGTACTCCAATCAACAGCCCCTACAACCACAAAAAGGAATGGAGTCATTAGCACTTATGGTTTGTAAATGGCACCCAGAATTATGTTGCACGAAGCACAATTTCACATCATTCTGGGTTCATTTGTGTGAAAACAAGGCCCAATCAGGCTGAAACGTTACAGGAAGGTAGAATCTACTGAGTTGTAAGTGATCTGAACGTTTCATGATGATAGCACTTTCCTAAGGGGGTCAAACCATGTCCCAAAGGTCACCAGATCTGGTGTCAATTTAAAGAAGTAGTCCAGTTACACATTTGTGGGCTTATAACTTGGCTTCTGAATGTCCTAGAGAGATCAGGTTTGTTTTAGTGTACTCCAATCAACAGCCTCTACAACCACAAAAAGGAATGGAGTCATTAGCACTTATGGTTTGTAAATGGCACCCAGAATTATGTTGCACGAAGCACAATTTCACATCATTCTGGGTCCATTTGTGTGAAAACAAGGTCCAATCAGGCTGAAACGCTACAAGAAGGTAGAATCTATTGAGTTGTAAGTGATCTGAACGTTTCAAGATGATCGCGCATTCCTATAGGGGGTCAAACCATGTCCCAAAGGTCACCGGATCTGGTGTCAATTTAAAGAAGTAATCCAGTTACACATTTGTGGGCTTATAACTTGGCTTCTTAATGTCCTAGAGAGATCAGGTTTGTTTTAGTGTACTCCAATCAACAGCCCCTACAACCACAAAAAGGAATGGAGTCATTAGCACTTATGGTTTGTAAATGGCACCCAGAATTATGTTGCACGAAGCACAATTTCACATCATTCTGGGTCCATTTGTGTGAAAACAAGGTCCAATCCGGCTGAAACGTTACAGGAAGGTAGAATCTATTGAGTTGTAAGTGATCTGAACGTTTCATGATGATAGCACTTTCCTAAGGGGGTCAAACCATGTCCCAAAGGTCACCGGATCTGGTGTCAATTTAAAGAAGTAGTCCAGTTACACATTTGTGGGCTTATAACTTGGCTTCTGAATGTCCTAGAGCGATCAGGTTTGTTTTAGTGTACTCCAATCAACAGCCCCTACAACCACAAAAAGGAATGGAGTTATTAGCACTTATGGTTTTTAAATGGCACCCAGAATTATGTTGCACTAAGCACGATTTCACAGCATTCTGGGTTCATTTGTGTGAAAACAAGGTCCAATCAGGCTGAAACGTTACAGGAAGGTAGAATCTATTGAGTTGTAAGTGATCTGAACGTTTCATGATGATAGCACTTTCCTAAGGGGGTAAAACCATGTCCCA
Source organism: Nothobranchius furzeri (assembly GCF_043380555.1). Taxonomy (NCBI): domain Eukaryota; kingdom Metazoa; phylum Chordata; class Actinopteri; order Cyprinodontiformes; family Nothobranchiidae; genus Nothobranchius; species Nothobranchius furzeri. The sequence continues at coordinate 3,101,527 of NC_091741.1, forward strand.
AAGGTCACCGGATCTGGTGTCAATTTAAAGAAGTAGTCCAGTTACACCTTTGTGGGCTTATAACTTGGCTTCTGAATGTCCTAGAGAGATCAGGTTTGTTTTATTATACTCCAATCAACAGCCCCTACAACCACAAAAAGGAATGGAGTCATTAGCACTTATGGTTTGTAAATGGCACCCAGAATTATGTTGCACGAAGCACAATTTCACATCATTCTGGGTCCATTTGTGTGAAAACAAGGTCCAATCAGGCTGAAACGCTACAAGAAGGTAGAATCTATTGAGTTGTAAGTGATCTGAACGTTTCAAGATGATCGCACATTCCTATAGGGGGTAAAACCATGTCCCAAAGGTCACCGGGCCTGGTGTCTCTTTAAAGAAGTAGTCCAGTTACACATTTGTGGGCTTATAACTTGGCTTCTGATTGTCCTAGAGAGATCAGGTTTGTTTTAGTATACTCCAATCAACAGCCCCTACAACCACAAAAAGGAATGGAGTCATTAGCACTTATGGTTTTTTAATGGCACCCAGAATTATGTTGCACGAAGCACAATTTCACATCATTCTGGGTTCATTTGTGTGAAAACAAGGTCCAATCAGGCTGAAACGTTACAGGAAGGTAGAATCTATTGAGTTGTAAGTGATCTGAACGTTTCATCATGATATCACTTTCCTAAGGGGGTCAAACCATTTCCCAAAGGTCACCGGATCTGGTGTCAATTTAAAGAAGTAGTCCAGTTACACATTTGTGGGCTTATAACTTGGCTTCTGAATGTCCTAGAGAGATCAGGTTTGTTTTAATGTACTCCAATCAACAGCCCCTACAACCACAAAAAGGAATGGAGTCATTAGCACTTATGGTTTGTAAATGGCACCCAGAATTATGTTGCACGAAGCACAATTTCACATCATTCTGGGTTCATTTGTGTGAAAACAAGGTCCAATCAGGCTGAAACGCTACAAGAAGGTAGAATCTATTGAGTTGTAAGTGATCTGAACGTTTCATGATGATAGCACTTTCCTAAGGGGGTCAAACCATGTCCCAAAGGTCACCGGATCTGGTGTCAATTCAAAGAAGTAGTCCAGTTACACCTTTGTGGGCTTATAACTTGGCTTCTGAATGTCCTAGAGAGATCAGGTTTGTTTTAATGTACTCCAATCAACAGCCCCTACAACCACAAAAAGGAATGGTGTCATTAGCACTTATGGTTTGTAAATGGCACCCAGAATTATGTTGCACAGAACACAATTTCACATCATTCTGGGTTCATTTGTGTGAAAACAAGGTCCAGTCAGGCTGAAACGCTACAAGAAGGTAGAATCTATTGAGTTGTGAGTGATCTGAACGTTTCAAGATGATCACACATTCCTATAGGGGGTAAAACCATGTCCCAAAGGTCACCGGGCCTGGTGTCTCTATAAAGAAGTAGTCCAGTTACACATTTGTGGGCTTATAACTTGGCTTCTGAATGTCCCTGAGAGATCAGGTTTGTTTTAGTATACTCCAATCAACAGCCCCTACAACCACAAAAAGGAATGGAGTCATTAGCACTTATGGTTTTTAAATGGCACCCAGAATTATGTTGCACGAAGCACAATTTCACATTATTCTGGGTTCATTTGTGTGAAAACAAGGTCCAATCAGGCTGAAACGTTACAGGAAGGTAGAATCTATTGAGTTGTAAGTGATCTGAACGTTTCATGATGATAGCACTTTCCTAAGGGGGTCAAACCATGTCCCAAAGGTCACCGGATCTGGTGTCAATTCAAAGAAGTAGTCCAGTTACACATTTGTGGGCTTATAACTTGGCTTCTGAATGTCCTAGAGAGATCAGATTTGTTTTAATGTACTCCAATCAACAGCCCCTACAACCACAAAAAGGAATGGAGTCATTAGCACTTATGGTTTTTAAATGGCACCCAGAATTATGTTGCACGAAGCACAATTTCACATCATTCTGGGTTCATTTGTGTGAAAACAAGGTCCAATCAGGCTGAACCGTTACAGGAAGGTAGAATCTATTGAGTTGTAAGTGATCTGAACGTTTCATGATGATAGCACTTTCCTAAGGGGGTCAAACCATGTCCCAAAGGTCACCGGATCTGGTGTCAATTTAAAGAAGTAGTCCAGTTACACATTTGTGGGCTTATAACTTGGCTTCTGAATGTCCTAGAGAGATCAGGTTTGTTTTAGTGTACTCCAATCAACAGCCCCTACAACCACAAAAAGGAATGGAGTCATTAGCACTTAAGGTTTGTAAAGGGCACCCAGAATTATGTTGCACGAAGCACAATTTCACATCATTCTGGGTCCATTTGTGTGAAAACAAGGTCCAATCAGGCTGAAACGCTACAAGAAGGTAGATCCTATTGAGTTGTAAGTGATCTGAACGTTTCAAGATGATCGCACATTCCTATAGGGGGTAAAACCATGTCCCAAAGGTCACCGGGCCTGGTGTCTCTTTAAAGAAGTAGTCCAGTTACACATTTGTGGGCTTATAACTTGGCTTCTGAATGTCCTAGAGAGGTTAGGTTTGTTTTAGTGTACTCCAATCAACAGCCCCTACAACCACAAAAAGGAATGGAGTCATTAGCACTTATGGTTTGTAAATGGCACCCAGAATTATGTTGCACGAAGCACAATTTCACATCATTCTGGGTCCATTTGTGTGAAAACAAGGTCCAATCAGGCTGAAACGTTACAAGAAGGTAGAATCTATTGAGTTGTAAGTGATCTGAACGTTTCGTGATTATCGCACATTCCTATAGGGGGTCAAACCATGTCCCAAAGGTCACCGGGCCTGGTGTCACTTTAAAGAAGTAGTCCAGTTACACCTTTGAGGGCTTATAACTTGGCTTCTGAATGTCCTAGAGAGATCAGGTTTGTTTTAGTGCACTCCAATCAACAGCCCCTACAACCTCAAAAAGGAATGGAGTCATTAGCACTTATGGTTTTTAAATGGCACCCAGAATTATGTTGCACGAAGCACAATTTCACATCATTCTGGGTTCATTTGTGTGAAAACAAGGTCCAATCAGGCTGAAACGTTACAGGAAGGTAGAATCTATTGAGTTGTAAGTGATCTGAACGTTTCATGATGATAGCACTTTCCTAAGGGGGTCAAACCATGTCCCAAAGGTCACCGGATCTGGTGTCAATTTAAAGAAGTAATCCAGTTACACATTTGTGGGCTTATAACTTGGCTTCTGAATGTCCTAGAGAGATCAGGTTTGTTTTAGTGTACTCCAATCAACAGCCCCTACAACCACAAAAAGGAATGGAGTCATTAGCACTTATGGTTTGTAAATGGCACCCAGAATTATGTTGCACGAAGCACAATTTCACATCATTCTGGGTCCATTTGTGTGAAAACAAGGTCCAATCAGGCTGAAACGCTACAAGAAGGTGGAACCTATTGAGTTGTAAGTGATCTGAACGTTTCAAGATGATCGCACATTCCTATAGGGGGTAAAACCATGTCCCAAAGGTCACCGGGCCTGGTGTCTCTTTAAAGAAGTAGTCCAGTTACACATTTGTGGGCTTATAACTTGGCTTCTGAATGTCCCTGAGAGATCAGGTTTGTTTTAGTATACTCCAATCAACAGCCCCTACAACCACAAAAAGGAATGGAGTCATTAGCACTTATGGTTTTTAAATGGCACCCAGAATTATGTTGCACGAAGCACAATTTCACATCATTCTGGGTTCATTTGTGTGAAAACAAGGTCCAATCAGGCTGAAACGTTACAGGAAGGTAGAATCTATTGAGTTGTAAGTGATCTGAAGGTTTCATGATGATAGCACTTTCCTAAGGGGGTCAAACCATGTATCAAAGGTCACCGGATCTGGTGTCAATTCAAAGAAGTAGTCCAGTTACATATTTGTGGGCTTATAACTTGGCTTCTGAATGTCCTAGAGAGATCAGGTTTGTTTTAATGTACTCCAATCAACAGCCCCTACAACCACAAAAAGGAATGGTGTCATTAGCACTTATGGTTTGTAAATGGCACCCAGAATTACGTTGCACGAAACACAATTTCACATCATTCAGGGGTTCATTTGTGTGAAAACAAGGTCCAATCAGGCTGAAACGCTACAAGAAGGTAGAATCTATTGAGTTGTAAGTGATCTGAACGTTTCAAGATGATCGCACATTCCTATAGGGGGTAAAACCATGTCCCAAAAGTCACCGGGCCTGGTGTCTCTTTAAAGAAGTAGTCCAGTTACACATTTGTGCCCGGTTACCTTTGGGACATGGTTTTACCCTCTATAGGAATGAGCGATCATCTTGAAACGTTCAGATCACTTACAACTCAATAGATTCTACCTTCTTGTAGCGTTTCAGCCTGATTCGACCTTGTTTTCACACAAATGGACCCAGAATGATGTGAAATTGTGCTTCGTGCAACATAATTCTGGGTGCCATTTACAAATCATAAGTGCTCATGACTCCATTCCTTTTTGTGGTTGTAGGGGCTGTTGATTGGAGTACACTAAAACAAACCTGATCTCTCTAGGACATTCAGAAGCCAAGTTATAAGCCCACAAATGTGTAACTGGACTACTTCTTTAAAATGACACCAGATCCGGTGACCTTTGGGACATGGTTTGACCCCCGTAGGAAAGTGCTATCATCATGAAACGTTCAGATCACTTACAACTCAGTAGATTCTACCTTCCTGTAACGTTTCAGCCTGATTGGGCCTTGTTTTCACACAAATGAACCCAGAATGATGTGAAATTGTGCTTCGTGCAACATAATTCTGGGTGCCATTTAAAAACCATAAGTGCTAATGACTCCATTCCTTTTTGTGGTTGTAGGGGCTGTTGATTGGAGTACATTAAAACAAACCTGATCTCTCTAGGACATTCAGAAGCCAAGTTATAAGCCCACAAATGTGTAACTGGACTACTTCTTAAAATTGACACCAGATCCGGTGACTTTTGGGACATGGTTTGACCCCCTTAGGAAAGTGCTATCATCATGAAACGTTCAGATCACTTACAACTCAATAGATTCTACCTTCTTGTAGCGTTTCAGCCTGATTGGACCTTGTTTTCACACAAATGAACCCAGAATGATGTGAAATTGTGCTTCGTGCAACAAAATTCTGGGTGCCATTTACAAACCATAAGTGCTAATGACACCATTCCTTTTTGTGGTTGTAGGGGCTGTTGATTGGAGTACATTAAAACAAACCTGATCTCTCTAGGACATTCAGAAGCCAAGTTATAAGCCCACAAAGGTGTAACTGGACTACTTCTTTGAATTGACACCAGATCCGGTGACCTTTGGGACATGGTTTGACCCCCTTAGGAAAGTGCTATCATCATGAAACGTTCAGATCACTTACAACTCAATAGATTCTACCTTCTTGTAGCGTTTCAGCCTGATTGGACCTTGTTTTCACACAAATGAACCCAGAATGATGTGAAATTGTGCTTCGTGCAACATAATTCTGGGTGCCATTTACAAACCATAAGTGCTAATGACTCCATTCCTTTTTGTGGTTGTAGGGGCTTTTGATTGGAGTACATTAAAACAAACCTGATCTCTCTTGGACATTCAGAAGCCAAGTTATAAGCCCACAAATGTGTAACTGGACTACTTCTTTAAAATGACACCAGATCCGGTGACCTTTGGGACATGGTTTGACCCCCTTAGGAAAGTGCTATCATCATGAAACGTTCAGATCACTTACAACTCAATAGATTCTACCTTCCTGTAACGTTTCAGCCTGATTGGACCTTGTTTTCACACAAATGAACCCAGAATGATGTGAAATTGTGCTTCGTGCAACATAATTCTGGGTGCCATTTACAAACCATAAGTTCTAATGACTCCATTCCTTTTTGTGGTTGTAGGGGCTTTTGATTGGAGTACACTAAAACAAACCTAACCTCTCTAGGGCATTTAGAAGCCAAGTTATAAGCCCACAAAGGTGTAACTGGACTACATCTTTAAAGTGAAACCAGGCCCGGTGACCTTTGGGACATGGTTTGACCCCCTTAGGAAAGTGCTATCATCATGAAACGTTCAGATAACTTACAACTCAATAGATTCTACCTTCCTGTAACGTTTCAGCCTGATTGGACCTTGTTTTCACACAAATGAACCCAGAATGATGTGAAATTGTGCTTCGTGCAACATAATTCTGGGTGCCATTTACAAACCATAAGTGCTAATGACTCCATTCCTTTTTGTGGTTGTAGGGGCTGCTGATTGGAGTACACTAAAACAAACCTGATCTCTCTAGGACATTCAGAAGCCAAGTTATAAGCCCACAAATGTGTAACTGGACTACTTCTTTAAATTGACACCAGATCCGGTGACCTTTGGGACATGGTTTGATCCCCAAGGAAAGTGCTATCATCATGAAACGTTCAGATCACTTACAACTCGATAGATTCTACCTTCCTGTAATGTTTCAACCTGATTGGACCTTGTTTTCACACAAATGAACCCAGAATGATGTGAAATTGTGCTTCGTGCAACATAATTCTGGGTGCCATTTGAAAACCATAAGTGCTAATGACTCCATTCCTTTTTGTGGTTGTAGGGGCTGTTGATTGGAGTATATTAAAACAAACCTGATCTCTCTAGGACATTCAGAAGCCACGTTATAAGCCCACAAATGTGTAACTGGACTACTTCTTTAAATTGACACCAGATCCGGTGACCTTTGGTACATGGTTTGACCTCCTTAGGAAAGTGCTATCATCATGAAACGTTCAGATCACTTACAACTCAATAGATTCTACCTTCTTGTAGCGTTTCAGCCTGATTGGACCTTGTTTTCACACAAATGAACCCAGAATGATGTGAAATTGTGCTTCGTGCAACATAATTCTGGGTGCCATTTAAAAACCATAAGGGCTAATGACTCCATTCCTTTTTGTTGTTGTAGGGGCTGTTGATTGGAGTACACTAAAACAAACCTGATCTCTCTAGGACATTCAGAAGCCAAGTTATAAGCCCACAAATGTGTAACTGGACTACTTTAAATTGACACCAGATCCGGTGACCTTTGGGACATGGTTTGACCCCCTTAGGAAAGTGCTATCATCATGAAACGTTCAGATCACTTACAACTCAGTAGATTCTACCTTCCTGTAACGTTTCAGCCTGATTGGACCTTGTTTTCACACAAATGAACCCAGAATGATGTGAAATTGTGCTTCGTGCAACATAATTCTGGGTGCCATTTACAAACCATAAGTGCTAATGACTCCATTCCTTTTTGTGGTTGTAGGGGCTGTTGATTGGAGTACATTAAAAAATACCTGATCTCTCTAGGACATTCAGAAGCCAAGTTATAAGCCCACAAATGTGTAACTGGACTACTTCTTTAAAATTGACACCAGATCCGGTGATCTTTGGGACATGGTTTGACCCCCTTAGGAAAGTGCTATCATCATGAAACGTTCAGATCTTTTACAACTCATTAGATTCTACCTTCCTGAAACGTTTCAGCCTGATTGGACCTTGTTTTCACACAAATGGACCCAGAATGATGTGAAATTGTGCTTCGTGCAACATAATTCTGGGTGCCATTTAAAAACCATAAGTGCTAATGTCTCCATTCCTTTTTGTGGTTGTAGGGGCTGTTGATTGGAGTACACTAAAACAAACCTGATCGCTCTAGGACATTCAGAAGCCAAGTTATAAGCCCACAAATGTGTAACTGGACTACTTCTTTAAATTGACACCAGATCCGGTGACCTTTGGGACATGGTTTGACCCCCTTAGAAAAGTGCTATCATCATGAAACGTTCAGATCACTTACAACTCAATAGATTCTACTTTCCTGTAACGTTTCAGCCTTATTGGGCCTTGTTTTCACACAAATGGACCCAGAATGATGTGAAATTGTGTTCGTGCAACATAATTCTGGGTGCCATTTACAAACCATAGGTGCTAATGACTCCATTCCTTTTTGTGGTTGTAGGGGCTGTTGATTGGAGTACACTAAAACAAACCTGATCGCTCTAGGACATTCAGAAGCCAAGTTATAAGCCCACAAATGTGTAACTGGACTACTTCTTTAAATTGACACCAGATCCGGTGACCTTTGGGACATGGTTTGACCCCCTTAGGAAAGTGCTATCATCATGAAACGTTCAGATGACTTACAACTCAGTAGACTCTACCTTCCTGTAACGTTTCAGCCTGATTGGGCCTTGTTTTCACACAAATGAACCCAGAATGATGTGAAATTGTGCTTCGTGCAACATAATTCTGGGTGCCATTTAAAAACCATAAGTGCTAATGACTCCATTCCTTTTTGTGGTTGTAGGGGCTGTTGATTGGAGTACATTAAAACAAACCTGATCTCTCTAGGACATTCAGAAGCCAAGCTATAAGCCCACAAATGTGTAACTGGACTACTTCTTTAAATTGACACCAGATCCGGTGACTTTTGGGACATGGTTTGACCCCCTTAGGAAAGTGATATCATCATGAAACGTTCAGATCACTTACAACTCAATAGATTCTACCTTTCTGTAACGTTTCAGCCTGATTGGACCTTGTTTTCACACAAATGAACCCAGAATGATGTGAAATTGTGCTTCGTGCAACATAATTCTGGGTGCCATTTAAAAACCATAAGTGCTAATGACTCCATTCCTTTTTGTGGTTGTAGGGGCTGTTGATTGGAGTACATTAAAACAAACCTGATCTCTCTAGGACATTCAGAAGCCAAGTTATAAGCCCACAAATGTGTAACTGGACTACTTCTTTAAATTGACACCAGATCCGGTGACTTTTGGGACATGGTTTGACCCCCTTAGGAAAGTGCTATCATCATGAAACGTTCAGATCACTTACAACTCAATAGATTCTACCTTCCTGTAACGTTTCAGCCTGATTGGACCTTGTTTTCACACAAATGAACCCAGAATGATGTGAAATTGTGCTTCGTGCAACAAAATTCTGGGTGCCATTTACAAACCATAAGTGCTAATGACACCATTCCTTTTTGTGGTTGTAGGGGCTGTTGATTGGAGTACATTAAAACAAACCTGATCTCTCTAGGACATTCAGAAGCCAAGTTATAAGCCCACAAAGGTGTAACTGGACTACTTCTTTGAATTGACACCAGATCCGGTGACCTTTGGGACATGGTTTGACCCCCTTAGGAAAGTGCTATCATCATGAAACGTTCAGATCACTTACAACTCAATAGATTCTACCTTCTTGTAGCGTTTCAGCCTGATTGGACCTTGTTTTCACACAAATGAACCCAGAATGATGTGAAATTGTGCTTCGTGCAACATAATTCTGGGTGCCATTTAAAAACCATAAGGGCTAATGACTCCATTCCTTTTTGTTGTTGTAGGGGCTGTTGATTGGAGTACACTAAAACAAACCTGATCTCTCTAGGACATTCAGAAGCCAAGTTATAAGCCCACAAATGTGTAACTGGACTACTTTAAATTGACACCAGATCCGGTGACCTTTGGGACATGGTTTGACACCCTTAGGAAAGTGCTATCATCATGAAACGTTCAGATCACTTACAACTCAGTAGATTCTACCTTCCTGTAACGTTTCAGCCTGATTGGACCTTGTTTTCACACAAATGAACCCAGAATGATGTGAAATTGTGCTTCGTGCAACATAATTCTGGGTGCCATTTACAAACCATAAGTGCTAATGACTCCATTCCTTTTTGTGGTTGTAGGGGCTGTTGATTGGAGTACATTAAAAAATACCTGATCTCTCTAGGACATTCAGAAGCCAAGTTATAAGCCCACAAATGTGTAACTGGACTACTTCTTTAAAATTGACACCAGATCCGGTGATCTTTGGGACATGGTTTGACCCCCTTAGGAAAGTGCTATCATCATGAAACGTTCAGATCTTTTACAACTCATTAGATTCTACCTTCCTGAAACGTTTCAGCCTGATTGGACCTTGTTTTCACACAAATGGACCCAGAATGATGTGAAATTGTGCTTCGTGCAACATAATTCTGGGTGCCATTTAAAAACCATAAGTGCTAATGTCTCCATTCCTTTTTGTGGTTGTAGGGGCTGTTGATTGGAGTACACTAAAACAAACCTGATCGCTCTAGGACATTCAGAAGCCAAGTTATAAGCCCACAAATGTGTAACTGGACTACTTTTTTAAATTGACACCAGATCCGGTGACCTTTGGGACATGGTTTGACCCCCTTAGGAAAGTGCTATCATCATGAAACGTTCAGATCACTTACAACTCAATAGATTCTACCTTCCTGTAACGTTTCAGCCTTATTGGGCCTTGTTTTCACACAAATGGACCCAGAATGATGTGAAATTGTGTTCGTGCAACATAATTCTGGGTGCCATTTACAAACCATAGGTGCTAATGACTCCATTCCTTTTTGTGGTTGTAGGGGCTGTTGATTGGAGTACACTAAAACAAACCTGATCGCTCTAGGACATTCAGAAGCCAAGTTATAAGCCCACAAATGTGTAACTGGACTACTTCTTTAAATTGACACCAGATCCGGTGACCTTTGGGACATGGTTTGACCCCCTTAGGAAAGTGCTATCATCATGAAACGTTCAGATCACTTACAACTCAGTAGATTCTACCTTCCTGTAACGTTTCAGCCTGATTGGGCCTTGTTTTCACACAAATGAACCCAGAATGATGTGAAATTGTGCTTCGTGCAACATAATTCTGGGTGCCATTTAAAAACCATAAGTGCTAATGACTCCATTCCTTTTTGTGGTTGTAGGGGCTGTTGATTGGAGTACATTAAAACAAACCTGATCTCTCTAGGACATTCAGAAGCCAAGTTATAAGCCCACAAATGTGTAACTGGACTACTTCTTTAAATTGACACCAGATCCGGTGACTTTTGGGACATGGTTTGACCCCCTTAGGAAAGTGATATCATCATGAAACGTTCAGATCACTTACAACTCAATAGATTCTACCTTTCTGTAACGTTTCAGCCTGATTGGACCTTGTTTTCACACAAATGAACCCAGAATGATGTGAAATTGTGCTTCGTGCAACATAATTCTGGGTGCCATTTAAAAACCATAAGTGCTAATGACTCCATTCCTTTATGTGGTTGTAGGGGCTGTTGACTGGAGTATACTAAAACAAACCTGATCTCTCTAGGACATTCAGAAGCCAAGTTATAAGCCCACAAATGTGTAACTGGACTACTTCTTTAAATTGACACCAGATCCGGTGACCTTTGGGACATGGTTTGATCCCCTAGGAAAGTGCTATCATCATTAAACGTTCAGATCACTTACAACTCAATAGATTCTACCTTCCTGTAACGTTTCAGCCTGATTGGACCTTGTTTTCACACAAATGAACCCAGAATGATGTGAAATTGTGCTTCGTGCAACATAATTCTGGGTGCCATTTACAAACCATAAGTGCTAATGACTCCATTCCTGTTTGTGGTTGTAGGGGCTTTTGATTGGAGTACACCAAAACAAACCTAACCTCTCTAGGACATTTAGAAGCCAAGTTATAAGCCCACAAAGGTGTAACTGGACTACATCTTTAAAGTGACACCAGGCCCGGTGACCTTTGGGACATGGTTTTACCCCCTATAGGAATGTGCGATCATCTTGAAACGTTCAGATCACTTACAACTCAATAGATTCTACCTTCTTGTAGCGTTTCAGCCTGATTGGACCTTGTTTTCACACAAATGAACCCAGAATGATGTGAAATTGTGCTTCGTGCAACATAATTCTGGGTGCCATTTAAAAACCATAAGGGCTAATGACTCCATTCCTTTTTGTGGTTGTAGGGGCTGTTGATTGGAGTACACTAAAACAAACCTGATCTCTCTAGGACATTCAGAAGCCAAGTTATAAGCCCACAAATGTGTAACTGGACTACTTCTTTAAAATTGACACCAGATCCGGTGATCTTTGGGACATGGTTTGACCCCCTTAGGAAAGTGCTATCATCATGAAACGTTCAGATCACTTACAACTCAATAGATTCTACCTTCCTGTAACGTTTCAGCCTGATTGGACCTTGTTTTCACACAAATGAACCCAGAATGATGTGAAATTGTGCTTCGTGCAACATAATTCTGGGTGCCATTTAAAAACCATAAATGCTAATGACTCCATTCCTTTTTGTGGTTGTAGGGGCTGTTGATTGGAGTACCCTAAAACAAACATGATCTCTCTAGGACATTCAGAAGCCAAGTTATAAGCCCACAAATGTGTAACTGGACTTCTTCTTTAAAGTGACACCAGATCCGGTGACCTTTGGGACATGGTTTGACCCCCTTAGGAAAGTACTGTCATCATGAAACGTTCAGATCACTTACAACTCAGTAGATTCTACCTTCCTGTAACGTTTCAGCCTGATTGGACCTTGTTTTCACACAAATGGACCCAGAATGATGTGAAATTGTGCTTCGTGCAACATAATTCTGGGTGCCATTTAAATCCATAAGTGCTAATGTCTCCATTCCTTTTTGTGGTTGTAGGGGCTGTTGATTGGAGTACACCAAAACAAACCTGATCGCTCTAGGACATTCAGAAGCCAAGTTATAAGCCCACAAATGTGTAACTGGACTACTTCTTTAAATTGACACCAGATCCGGTGACCTTTGGGACATGGTTTGACCCCCTTAGGAAAGTGCTATCATCATGAAACGTTCAGATCACTTACAACTCAATAGATTCTACCTTCCTGTAACGTTTCAGCCTGATTGGACCTTGTTTTCACACAAATGGACCCAGAATGATGTGAAATTGTGTTCGTGCAACATAATTCTGGGTGCCATTTACAAACCATAAGTGCTAATGACTCCATTCCTTTTTGTGGTTGTAGGGGCTGTTGATTGGAGTAACCTAAAACAAACATGATCTCTCTAGGACATTCAGAAGCCAAGTTATAAGCCCACAAATGTGTAACTGGACCACTTCTTTAAAGTGACACCAGATCCGGTGACCTTTGGGACATGGTTTGACCCCCTTAGGAAAGTGCTATCATCATGAAACGTTCAGATCACTTACAACTCAGTAGATTCTACCTTCCTGTAACGTTTCAGCCTGATTGGACCTTGTTTTCACACAAATGGACCCAGAATGATGTGAAATTGTGCTTCGTGCAACATAATTCTGGGTGCCATTTAAATCCATAAGTGCTAATGTCTCCATTCCTTTTTGTGGTTGTAGGGGCTGTTGATTGGAGTACACCAAAACAAACCTGATCGCTCTAGGACATTCAGAAGCCAAGTTATAAGCCCACAAATGTGTAACTGGACTACTTCTTTAAATTGACACCAGATCCGGTGACCTTTGGGACATGGTTTGACCCCCTTAGGAAAGTGCTATCATCATGAAACGTTCAGATCAGTTACAACTCAATAGATTCTACCTTCCTGTAACGTTTCAGCCTGATTGGACCTTGTTTTCACACAAATGGACCCAGAATGATGTGAAATTGTGTTCGTGCAACATAATTCTGGGTGCCATTTACAAACCATAAGTGCTAATGACTCCATTCCTTTTTGTGGTTGTAGGGGCTGTTGATTGGAGTACACTAAAACAAACCTGATCTCTCTAGGACATTAAGAAGCCAAGTTATAAGCCCACAAATGTGTAACTGGATTACTTCTTTAAATTGACACCAGATCCGGTGACCTTTGGGACATGGTTTTACCCCCTATAAGAATGTGCGATCATCTTGAAACGTTCAGATCACCTACAACTCAATAGATTCTACCTTCTTGTAGCGTTTCAGCCTGATTGGACCTTGTTTTCACACAAAGGGACCCAGAATGATGTGAAATTGTGCTTCGTGCAACATAATTCTGGGTGCCATTTACAAACCATAAGTGCTAATGACTCCATTCCTTTTTCTGGTTGTAGGGGCTGTTGATTGGAGTACACTAAAACAAACCTGATCTCTCTAGGACATTCAGAAGCCAAGTTATAAGCCCACAAATGTGTAACTGGACTACTTCTTTAAATTGACACCAGATCCGGTGACCTTTGGGACATGGTTTGACCCCCTTAGGAAAGTGCTATCATCATGAAACGTTCAGATCACTTACAACTCAGTAGATTCTACCTTCCTGTAACATTTCAGCCTGATTGGGCCTTGTTTTCACACAAATGAACCCAGAATGATGTGAAATTGTGCTTCGTGCAACATAATTCTGGGTGCCATTTACAAACCATAAGTGCTAATGACTCCATTCCTTTTTGTTGTTGTAGGGGCTGTTGATTGGAGTACATTAAAACAAACCTGATCTCTCTAGGACATTCAGAAGCCAAGTTATAAGGCCACAAATGTGTAACTGGACTACTTCTTTAAAATGACACCAGATCCGGTGACTTTTGGGACATGGTTTGACCCCCTCAGGAAAGTGCTATCATCATGAAACGTTCAGATCACTTACAACTCAATAGATTCTACCTTCCTGTAACGTTTCAGCCTGATTGGACCTTGTTTTCACACAAATGAACCCAGAATGATGTGAAATTGTGCTTCGTGCAACATAATTCTGGGTGCCATTTAAAAACCATAAGTGCTAATGACTCCATTCCTTTTTGTGGTTGTAGGGGCTGTTGATTGGAGTACCCTAAAACAAACCTGACCTCTCTGGGACATTCAGAAGCCAAGTTATAAATGTGTAACTGGACTACTTCTTTAAAGTGACACCAGATCCGGTGACCTTTGGGACATGGTTTGACCCCCTTAGGAAAGTGCTATCATCATGAAACGTTCAGATCACTTACGACTCAATAGATTCTACCTTCCTGTAACGTTTCAGCCTGATTGGACCTTGTTTTCACACAAATGAACCCAGAATGATGTGAAATTGTGCTTTGTGCAACATAATTCTGGGTGCCATTTACAAACCATAAGTGCTAATGACTCCATTCCTTTTTGTGGTTGTAGGGGCTTTTGATTGGAGTACACTAAAACAAACCTAACCTCTCTAGGACATTCAGAAGCCAAGTTATAAGCCCACAAAGGTGTAACTGGACTACATCTTTAAAGTGACACCAGGCCCGGTGACCTTTGGGACATGGTTTTACCCCCTATAGGAATGTGCGATCATCTTGAAACGTTCAGATCACTTACAACTCAATAGATTCTACCTTCTTGTAGCGTTTCAGCCTGATTGGACCTTGTTTTCACACAAATGGACCCAGAATGATGTGAAATTGTGCTTCGTGCAACATAATTCTGGGTGCCATTTACAAACCATAAGTGCTAATGACTCCATTCCTTTTTGTGGTTGTAGGGGCTGTTGATTGGAGTACACTAAAACAAACATGATCTCTCTAGGACATTCAGAAGCCAAGTTATAAGCCCACCAATGTGTAACTGGACTACTTCTTTAAATTGACACCAGATCCGGTGACTTTTGGGACATGGTTTGACCCCCTTAGGAAAGTGCTATCATCATGAAACGGTCAGATCACTTACAACTCAATAGATTCTACCTTCCTGTAACGTTTCAGCCTGATTGGACCTTGTTTTCACACAAATGAACCCAGAATGATGTGAAATTGTGCTTCGTGCAACATAATTCTGGGTGCCATTTAAAAACCATAAGTGCTAATGACTCCATTCCTTTTTGTGGTTGTAGGGGCTGTTGATTGGAGTATACTAAAACAAACCTGATCTCTCTAGGACATTCAGAAGCCAAGTTATAAGCCCACAAATGTCTAACTGGACTACTTCTTTAAATTGACACCAGATCCGGTGACCTTTGGGACATGGTTTGATCCCCTTAGGAAAGTGCTATCATCATGAAACGTTCAGATCACTTACAACTCAATAGATTCTACCTTCCTGTAACGTTTCAGCCTGATTGGACCTTGTTTTCACACAAATGGACCCAGAATGTTGTGAAATTGTGCTTCGTGCAACATAATACTGGGTGCCATTTACAATCCATAAGTGCTAATGACTCCATTCCTTTTTGTGGTTGTAGGGGCTGTTGATTGGAGTACACTAAAACAAACCTGATCTCTCTAGGACATTCAGAAGCCAAGTTATAAGCCCACAAATGTGTAACTGGACTACTTCTTTAAAGAGACACCAGGCCCGGTGACCTTTGGGACATGGTTTTACCCCCGATAGGAATGTGCGATCATCTTGAAACGTTCAGATCACTTACAACTCAAAAGATTCTACCTTCTTAAAGCGTTTCAGCCTGATTGGACCTTGTTTTCACACAAATGGACCCAGAATGATGTGAAATTGTGCTTCGTGCAACGTAATTCTGGGTGCCATTTACAAACCATAAGTGCTAATGACTCCATTCCTTTTTGTGGTTGTAGGGGCTGTTAATTGGAGTACATTAAAACAAACCTGATCTCTCTAGGACATTCAGAAGCCAAGTTATAAGCCCACAAATATGTAACTGGACTACTTCTTTGAATTGACACCAGATCCGGTGACCTTTGGGACATGGTTTGACCCCCTTAGGAAAGTGCTATCATCATGAAACGTTCAGATCACTTACAACTCAATAGATTCTACCTTCCTGTAACGTTTCAGCCTGATTGGACCTTGTTTTCACACAAATGAACCCAGAATGATGTGAAATTGTGCTTCGTGCAACATAATTCTGGGTGCCATTTACAAACCATAAGTGCTAATGACTCCATTCCTTTTTGTGGTTGTAGGGGCTGTTGATTGGAGTACACTAAAACAAACATGATCTCTCTAGGACATTCAGAAGCCAAGTTATAAGCCCACCAATGTGTAACTGGACTACTTCTTTAAATTGACACCAGATCCGGTGACCTTTGGGACATGGTTTGACCCCCTTAGGAAAGTGATATCATGATGAACCGTTCAGATCACTTACAACTCAATAGATTCTACCTTCCTGTAACGTTTCAGCCTGATTGGACCTTGTTTTCACACAAATGAACCCAGAATGATATGAAATTGTGCTTCGTGCAACATAATTCTGGGTGCCATTAAAAAACCATAAGTGCTAATGACTCCATTCCTTTTTGTGGTTGTAGGGGCTGTTGATTGGAGTATACTAAAACAAACCTGATCTCTCTAGGACATTCAGAAGCCAAGTTATAAGCCCACAAATGTGTAACTGGACTACTTCTTTAAATTGACACCAGATCCGGTGACTTTTGGGACATGGTTTGACCCCCTTAGGAAAGTGCTATCATCATGAAACGGTCAGATCACTTACAACTCAATAGATTCTACCTTCCTGTAACGTTTCAGCCTGATTGGACCTTGTTTTCACACAAATGAACCCAGAATGATGTGAAATTGTGCTTCGTGCAACATAATTCTGGGTGCCATTTAAAAACCATAAGTGCTAATGACTCCATTCCTTTTTGTGGTTGTAGGGGCTGTTGATTGGAGTATACTAAAACAAACCTGATCTCTCTAGGACATTCAGAAGCCAAGTTATAAGCCCACAAATGTCTAACTGGACTACTTCTTTAAATTGACACCAGATCCGGTGACCTTTGGGACATGGTTTGATCCCCTTAGGAAAGTGCTATCATCATGAAACGTTCAGATCACTTACAACTCAATAGATTCTACCTTCCTGTAACGTTTCAGCCTGATTGGACCTTGTTTTCACACAAATGGACCCAGAATGTTGTGAAATAGTGCTTCGTGCAACATAATACTGGGTGCCATTTACAATCCATAAGTGCTAATGACTCCATTCCTTTTTGTGGTTGTAGGGGCTGTTGATTGGAGTACACTAAAACAAACCTGATCTCTCTAGGACATTCAGAAGCCAAGTTATAAGCCCACAAATGTGTAACTGGACTACTTCTTTAAGGAGACACCAGGCCCGGTGACCTTTGGGACATGGTTTTACCCCCGATAGGAATGTGCGATCATCTTGAAACGTTCAGATCACTTACAACTCAATAGATTCTACCTTCTTAAAGCGTTTCAGCCTGATTGGACCTTGTTTTCACACAAATGGACCCAGAATGATGTGAAATTGTGCTTCGTGCAACGTAATTCTGGGTGCCATTTACAAACCATAAGTGCTAATGACTCCATTCCTTTTTGTGGTTGTAGGGGCTGTTAATTGGAGTACATTAAAACAAACCTGATCTCTCTAGGACATTCAGAAGCCAAGTTATAAGCCCACAAATATGTAACTGGACTACTTCTTTGAATTGACACCAGATCCGGTGACCTTTGGGACATGGTTTGACCCCCTTAGGAAAGTGCTATCATCATGAAACGTTCAGATCACTTACAACTCAATAGATTCTACCTTCCTGTAACGTTTCAGCCTGATTGGACCTTGTTTTCACACAAATGAACCCAGAATGATGTGAAATTGTGCTTCGTGCAACATAATTCTGGGTGCCATTTAAAAACCATAAGTGCTAATGACTCCATTCCTTTTTGTGGTTGTAGGGGCTGTTGATTGGAGTATACTAAAACAAACCTGATCTCTCAGGGACATTCAGAAGCCAAGTTATAAGCCCACAAATGTGTAACTGGACTACTTCTTTAAAGAGACACCAGGCCCGGTGACCTTTGGGACATGGTTTTACCCCCTATAGGAATGTGCGATCATCTTGAAACGTTCAGATCACTTACAACTCAATAGGTTCCACCTTCTTGTAGCGTTTCAGCCTGATTGGACCTTGTTTTCACACAAATGGACCCAGAATGATGTGAAATTGTGCTTCGTGCAACATAATTCTGGGTGCCATTTACAAACCTTAAGTGCTAATGACTCCATTCCTTTTTGTGGTTGTAGGGGCTGTTGATTGGAGTACACTAAAACAAACCTGATCTCTCTAGGACATTCAGAAGCCAAGTTATAAGCCCACAAATGTGTAACTGGATTACTTCTTTAAATTGACACCAGATCCGGTGACCTTTGGGACATGGTTTGACCCCCTTAGGAAAGTGCTATCATCATGAAACGTTCAGATCACTTACAACTCAATAGATTCTACCTTCCTGTAACGTTTCAGCCTGATTGGACCTTGTTTTCACACAAATGAACCCAGAATGATGTGAAATTGTGCTTCGTGCAACATAATTCTGGGTGCCATTTAAAAACCATAAGTGCTAATGACTCCATTCCTTTTTGAGGCTGTAGGGGCTGTTGATTGGAGTACACTAAAACAAACCTGATCTCTCTAGGACATTCAGAAGCCAAGTTATAAGCCCTCAAAGGTGTAACTGGACTACTTCTTTAAAGTGACACCAGGCCCGGTGACCTTTGGGACATGGTTTGACCCCCTATAGGAATGTGCTATCATCATGAAACGTTCAGATCACTTACAACTCAATAGATTCTACCTTCCTGTAACGTTTCAGCCTGATTGGACCTTGTTTTCACACAAATGAACCCAGAATGATGTGAAATTGTGCTTCGTGCAACATAATTCTGGGTGCCATTTAAAAACCATAAGTGCTAATGACTCCATTCCTTTTTGTGGTTGTAGGGGCTGTTGATTGGAGTACATTAAAACAAACCTGATCTCTCTAGGACATTCAGAAGCCAAGTTATAAGCCCACAAATGTGTAACTGGACTACTTCTTTGAATTGACACCAGATCCGGTGACATTTGGGACATGGTTTGACCCCCTTAGGAAAGTGCTATCATCATGAAACGTTCAGATCACTTACAACTCAATAGATTCTACCTTCCTGTAACGTTTCAGCCTGATTGGACCTTGTTTTCACACAAATGGACCCAGAATGTTGTGAAATAGTGCTTCGTGCAACATAATACTGGGTGCCATTTACAATCCATAAGTGCTAATGACTCCATTCCTTTTTGTGGTTGTAGGGGCTGTTGATTGGAGTACACTAAAACAAACCTGATCTCTCTAGGACATTCAGAAGCCAAGTTATAAGCCCACAAATGTGTAACTGGACTACTTCTTTAAAGAGACACCAGGCCCGGTGACCTTTGGGACATGGTTTTACCCCCGATAGGAATGTGCGATCATCTTGAAACGTTCAGATCACTTACAACTCAATAGATTCTACCTTCTTAAAGCGTTTCAGCCTGATTGGACCTTGTTTTCACACAAATGGACCCAGAATGATGTGAAATTGTGCTTCGTGCAACGTAATTCTGGGTGCCATTTACAAACCATAAGTGCTAATGACTCCATTCCTTTTTGTGGTTGTAGGGGCTGTTGATTGGAGTATACTAAAACAAACCTGATCTCTCTAGGACATTCAGAAGCCAAGTTATAAGCCCACAAATGTGTAACTGGACTACTTCTTTAAATTGACACCAGATCCGGTGACTTTTGGGACATGGTTTGACCCCCTTAGGAAAGTGCTATCATCATGAAACGGTCAGATCACTTACAACTCAATAGATTCTACCTTCCTGTAACGTTTCAGCCTGATTGGACCTTGTTTTCACACAAATGAACCCAGAATGATGTGAAATTGTGCTTCGTGCAACATAATTCTGGGTGCCATTTAAAAACCATAAGTGCTAATGACTCCATTCCTTTTTGTGGTTGTAGGGGCTGTTGATTGGAGTATACTAAAACAAACCTGATCTCTCTAGGACATTCAGAAGCCAAGTTATAAGCCCACAAATGTCTAACTGGACTACTTCTTTAAATTGACACCAGATCCGGTGACCTTTGGGACATGGTTTGATCCCCTTAGGAAAGTGCTATCATCATGAAACGTTCAGATCACTTACAACTCAATAGATTCTACCTTCCTGTAACGTTTCAGCCTGATTGGACCTTGTTTTCACACAAATGGACCCAGAATGTTGTGAAATAGTGCTTCGTGCAACATAATACTGGGTGCCATTTACAATCCATAAGTGCTAATGACTCCATTCCTTTTTGTGGTTGTAGGGGCTGTTGATTGGAGTACACTAAAACAAACCTGATCTCTCTAGGACATTCAGAAGCCAAGTTATAAGCCCACAAATGTGTAACTGGACTACTTCTTTAAAGAGACACCAGGCCCGGTGACCTTTGGGACATGGTTTTACCCCCGATAGGAATGTGCGATCATCTTGAAACGTTCAGATCACTTACAACTCAATAGATTCTACCTTCTTAAAGCGTTTCAGCCTGATTGGACCTTGTTTTCACACAAATGGACCCAGAATGATGTGAAATTGTGCTTCGTGCAACGTAATTCTGGGTGCCATTTACAAACCATAAGTGCTAATGACTCCATTCCTTTTTGTGGTTGTAGGGGCTGTTAATTGGAGTACATTAAAACAAACCTGATCTCTCTAGGACATTCAGAAGCCAAGTTATAAGCCCACAAATATGTAACTGGACTACTTCTTTGAATTGACACCAGATCCGGTGACCTTTGGGACATGGTTTGACCCCCTTAGGAAAGTGCTATCATCATGAAACGTTCAGATCACTTACAACTCAATAGATTCTACCTTCCTGTAACGTTTCAGCCTGATTGGACCTTGTTTTCACACAAATGAACCCAGAATGATGTGAAATTGTGCTTCGTGCAACATAATTCTGGGTGCCATTTAAAAACCATAAGTGCTAATGACTCCATTCCTTTTTGTGGTTGTAGGGGCTGTTGATTGGAGTATACTAAAACAAACCTGATCTCTCAGGGACATTCAGAAGCCAAGTTATAAGCCCACAAATGTGTAACTGGACTACTTCTTTAAAGAGACACCAGGCCCGGTGACCTTTGGGACATGGTTTTACCCCCTATAGGAATGTGCGATCATCTTGAAACGTTCAGATCACTTACAACTCAATAGGTTCCACCTTCTTGTAGCGTTTCAGCCTGATTGGACCTTGTTTTCACACAAATGGACCCAGAATGATGTGAAATTGTGCTTCGTGCAACATAATTCTGGGTGCCATTTACAAACCTTAAGTGCTAATGACTCCATTCCTTTTTGTGGTTGTAGGGGCTGTTGATTGGAGTACACTAAAACAAACCTGATCTCTCTAGGACATTCAGAAGCCAAGTTATAAGCCCACAAATGTGTAACTGGATTACTTCTTTAAATTGACACCAGATCCGGTGACCTTTGGGACATGGTTTGACCCCCTTAGGAAAGTGCTATCATCATGAAACGTTCAGATCACTTACAACTCAATAGATTCTACCTTCCTGTAACGTTTCAGCCTGATTGGACCTTGTTTTCACACAAATGAACCCAGAATGATGTGAAATTGTGCTTCGTGCAACATAATTCTGGGTGCCATTTAAAAACCATAAGTGCTAATGACTCCATTCCTTTTTGAGGCTGTAGGGGCTGTTGATTGGAGTACACTAAAACAAACCTGATCTCTCTAGGACATTCAGAAGCCAAGTTATAAGCCCTCAAAGGTGTAACTGGACTACTTCTTTAAAGTGACACCAGGCCCGGTGACCTTTGGGACATGGTTTGACCCCCTATAGGAATGTGCTATCATCATGAAACGTTCAGATCACTTACAACTCAATAGATTCTACCTTCCTGTAACGTTTCAGCCTGATTGGACCTTGTTTTCACACAAATGAACCCAGAATGATGT
This sequence comes from Nothobranchius furzeri, assembly GCF_043380555.1. Lineage (NCBI taxonomy): Eukaryota > Metazoa > Chordata > Actinopteri > Cyprinodontiformes > Nothobranchiidae > Nothobranchius > Nothobranchius furzeri. The sequence continues at coordinate 3,124,005 of NC_091741.1, forward strand.
GAAATTGTGCTTCGTGCAACATAATTCTGGGTGCCATTTAAAAACCATAAGTGCTAATGACTCCATTCCTTTTTGTGGTTGTAGGGGCTGTTGATTGGAGTACATTAAAACAAACCTGATCTCTCTAGGACATTCAGAAGCCAAGTTATAAGCCCACAAATGTGTAACTGGACTACTTCTTTGAATTGACACCAGATCCGGTGACATTTGGGACATGGTTTGACCCCCTTAGGAAAGTGCTATCATCATGAAACGTTCAGATCACTTACAACTCAATAGATTCTACCTTCCTGTAACGTTTCAGCCTGATTGGACCTTGTTTTCACACAAATGAACCCAGAATAATGTGAAATTGTGCTTCGTGCAACATAATTCTGGGTGCCATTTAAAAACCATAAGTGCTAATGACTCCATTCCTTTTTGTGGTTGTAGGGGCTGTTGATTGGAGTATACTAAAACAAACCTGATCTCTCAGGGAAATTCAGAAGCCAAGTTATAAGCCCACAAATGTGTAACTGGACTACTTCTTTAAAGAGACACCAGGCCCGGTGACCTTTGGGACATGGTTTTACCCCCTATAGGAATGTGCGATCATCTTGAAACGTTCAGATCACTTACAACTCAATAGATTCTACCTTCTTGTAGCGTTTCAGCCTGATTGGACCTTGTTTTCACACAAATGAACCCAGAATGATGTGAAATTGTGTTCTGTGCAACGTAATTCTGGGTGCCATTTACAAACCATAAGTGCTAATGACTCCATTCCTTTTTGTGGTTGTAGGGGCTGTTGATTGGAGTACATTAAAACAAACATGATCTCTCTAGGACATTCAGAAGCCAAGTTATAAGCCCACAAAGGTGTAACTGGACTACTTCTTTGAATTGACACCAGATCCGGTGACCTTTGGGACATGGTTTGACCCCCTTAGGAAAGTGCTATCATCATGAAACGTTCAGATCACTTACAACTCAATAGATTCTACCTTCTTGTAGCGTTTCAGCCTGATTGGACCTTGTTTTCACACAAATGAACCCAGAATGATGTGAAATTGTGCTTCGTGCAACATAATTCTGGGTGCCATTTACAAACCATAAGTGCTAATGACTCCATTCCTTTTTGTGGTTGTAGGGGCTGTTGATTGGAGTACATTAAAACAAACCTGATCTCTCTAGGACATTCAGAAGCCAAGTTATAAGCCCACAAAGGTGTAACTGTACTACTTCTTTGAATTGACACCAGATCCGGTGACCTTTGGGACATGGTTTGACCCCCTTAGGAAAGTGCTATCATCATGAAACGTTCAGATCACTTACAACTCAATAGATTCTACCTTCTTGTAGCGTTTCAGCCTGATTGGACCTTGTTTTCACACAAATGAACCCAGAATGATGTGAAATTGTGCTTCGTGCAACATAATTCTGGGTGCCATTTAAAAACCATAAGTGCTAATGACTCCATTCCTTTTTGTGGTTGTAGGGGCTGTTGATTGGAGTATACTAAAACAAACCTGATCTCTCAGGGACATTCAGAAGCCAAGTTATAAGCCCACAAATGTGTAACTGGACTACTTCTTTAAAGAGACACCAGGCCCGGTGACCTTTGGGACATGGTTTTACCCCCTATAGGAATGTGCGATCATCTTGAAACGTTCAGATCACTTACAACTCAATAGGTTCCACCTTCTTGTAGCGTTTCAGCCTGATTGGACCTTGTTTTCACACAAATGGACCCAGAATGATGTGAAATTGTGCTTCGTGCAACGTAATTCTGGGTGCCATTTACAAACCATAAGTGCTAATGACTCCATTCCTTTTTGTGGTTGTAGGGGCTGTTAATTGGAGTACATTAAAACAAACCTGATCTCTCTAGGACATTCAGAAGCCAAGTTATAAGCCCACAAATATGTAACTGGACTACTTCTTTGAATTGACACCAGATCCGGTGACCTTTGGGACATGGTTTGACCCCCTTAGGAAAGTGCTATCATCATGAAACGTTCAGATCACTTACAACTCAATAGATTCTACCTTCCTGTAACGTTTCAGCCTGATTGGACCTTGTTTTCACACAAATGAACCCAGAATGATGTGAAATTGTGCTTCGTGCAACATAATTCTGGGTGCCATTTAAAAACCATAAGTGCTAATGACTCCATTCCTTTTTGTGGTTGTAGGGGCTGTTGATTGGAGTATACTAAAACAAACCTGATCTCTCAGGGACATTCAGAAGCCAAGTTATAAGCCCACAAATGTGTAACTGGACTACTTCTTTAAAGAGACACCAGGCCCGGTGACCTTTGGGACATGGTTTTACCCCCTATAGGAATGTGCGATCATCTTGAAACGTTCAGATCACTTACAACTCAATAGGTTCCACCTTCTTGTAGCGTTTCAGCCTGATTGGACCTTGTTTTCACACAAATGGACCCAGAATGATGTGAAATTGTGCTTCGTGCAACATAATTCTGGGTGCCATTTACAAACCTTAAGTGCTAATGACTCCATTCCTTTTTGTGGTTGTAGGGGCTGTTGATTGGAGTACACTAAAACAAACCTGATCTCTCTAGGACATTCAGAAGCCAAGTTATAAGCCCACAAATGTGTAACTGGATTACTTCTTTAAATTGACACCAGATCCGGTGACCTTTGGGACATGGTTTGACCCCCTTAGGAAAGTGCTATCATCATGAAACGTTCAGATCACTTACAACTCAATAGATTCTACCTTCCTGTAACGTTTCAGCCTGATTGGACCTTGTTTTCACACAAATGAACCCAGAATGATGTGAAATTGTGCTTCGTGCAACATAATTCTGGGTGCCATTTAAAAACCATAAGTGCTAATGACTCCATTCCTTTTTGAGGCTGTAGGGGCTGTTGATTGGAGTACACTAAAACAAACCTGATCTCTCTAGGACATTCAGAAGCCAAGTTATAAGCCCTCAAAGGTGTAACTGGACTACTTCTTTAAAGTGACACCAGGCCCGGTGACCTTTGGGACATGGTTTGACCCCCTATAGGAATGTGCTATCATCATGAAACGTTCAGATCACTTACAACTCAATAGATTCTACCTTCCTGTAACGTTTCAGCCTGATTGGACCTTGTTTTCACACAAATGAACCCAGAATGATGTGAAATTGTGCTTCGTGCAACATAATTCTGGGTGCCATTTAAAAACCATAAGTGCTAATGACTCCATTCCTTTTTGTGGTTGTAGGGGCTGTTGATTGGAGTACATTAAAACAAACCTGATCTCTCTAGGACATTCAGAAGCCAAGTTATAAGCCCACAAATGTGTAACTGGACTACTTCTTTGAATTGACACCAGATCCGGTGACATTTGGGACATGGTTTGACCCCCTTAGGAGAGTGCTATCATCATGAAACGTTCAGATCACTTACAACTCAATAGATTCTACCTTCCTGTAACGTTTCAGCCTGATTGGACCTTGTTTTCACACAAATGGACCCAGAATGTTGTGAAATAGTGCTTCGTGCAACATAATACTGGGTGCCATTTACAATCCATAAGTGCTAATGACTCCATTCCTTTTTGTGGTTGTAGGGGCTGTTGATTGGAGTACACTAAAACAAACCTGATCTCTCTAGGACATTCAGAAGCCAAGTTATAAGCCCACAAATGTGTAACTGGACTACTTCTTTAAAGAGACACCAGGCCCGGTGACCTTTGGGACATGGTTTTACCCCCGATAGGAATGTGCGATCATCTTGAAACGTTCAGATCACTTACAACTCAATAGATTCTACCTTCTTAAAGCGTTTCAGCCTGATTGGACCTTGTTTTCACACAAATGGACCCAGAATGATGTGAAATTGTGCTTCGTGCAACGTAATTCTGGGTGCCATTTACAAACCATAAGTGCTAATGACTCCATTCCTTTTTGTGGTTGTAGGGGCTGTTGATTGGAGTATACTAAAACAAACCTGATCTCTCTAGGACATTCAGAAGCCAAGTTATAAGCCCACAAATGTGTAACTGGACTACTTCTTTAAATTGACACCAGATCCGGTGACTTTTGGGACATGGTTTGACCCCCTTAGGAAAGTGCTATCATCATGAAACGGTCAGATCACTTACAACTCAATAGATTCTACCTTCCTGTAACGTTTCAGCCTGATTGGACCTTGTTTTCACACAAATGAACCCAGAATGATGTGAAATTGTGCTTCGTGCAACATAATTCTGGGTGCCATTTAAAAACCATAAGTGCTAATGACTCCATTCCTTTTTGTGGTTGTAGGGGCTGTTGATTGGAGTATACTAAAACAAACCTGATCTCTCTAGGACATTCAGAAGCCAAGTTATAAGCCCACAAATGTCTAACTGGACTACTTCTTTAAATTGACACCAGATCCGGTGACCTTTGGGACATGGTTTGATCCCCTTAGGAAAGTGCTATCATCATGAAACGTTCAGATCACTTACAACTCAATAGATTCTACCTTCCTGTAACGTTTCAGCCTGATTGGACCTTGTTTTCACACAAATGGACCCAGAATGTTGTGAAATAGTGCTTCGTGCAACATAATACTGGGTGCCATTTACAATCCATAAGTGCTAATGACTCCATTCCTTTTTGTGGTTGTAGGGGCTGTTGATTGGAGTACACTAAAACAAACCTGATCTCTCTAGGACATTCAGAAGCCAAGTTATAAGCCCACAAATGTGTAACTGGACTACTTCTTTAAAGAGACACCAGGCCCGGTGACCTTTGGGACATGGTTTTACCCCCGATAGGAATGTGCGATCATCTTGAAACGTTCAGATCACTTACAACTCAATAGATTCTACCTTCTTAAAGCGTTTCAGCCTGATTGGACCTTGTTTTCACACAAATGGACCCAGAATGATGTGAAATTGTGCTTCGTGCAACGTAATTCTGGGTGCCATTTACAAACCATAAGTGCTAA